>NC_135236.1:503262508-504632508 GCF_051348905.1 Ranitomeya variabilis
AAGTTGTGGGAAAGAACATCAGAAACAGACACAACAGTTGTGAGGACTGTCCCGTGGTGCTCAGCAGGGAAGTACTACAACACACAGGTGCTAGAAGGTAGGCACAGATTTCCACCTGCAAAGGGAACTCTGGAGGTGCCATCGGACCGGCCGGTCTCATACAGCCCTGTTAACCGTACTCTGGATTGAGGACCTTGAAGCCTTCAGTAAAGAGGTAAAGAGACTGCAACCCTGTGTCCTCGTTATTCATCGCGACCTGCACCACGCACCACCACCTACACCTTTCATTGGACGCCCCTTAGCAGGGTCATGGACCGGGTCTAGCCACCGTGACAACTAGGGTTGAGCGAAATGGGTCGGCCATTTTCAGAAGTCGCCGACTTTTGGCAAAGTCGGGTTTCATGAAACCCGACCCTTGTGTGGGGTCGGCCATGAGGTCGGCGATCTTCTGAATCTGGTATCGGAATTCCGATACCGAGTTCCGATATGTTTGCGATATCGGAAATCGGTATCGGAATCCACATTTAAGTGTAAAATAAAGAATTAAAATAAAAAATATTGATATACTCACCTCTCCGGAGGCCCCTGGACATCGCCGCTGGTAACTGGCAGCCTTCTTCGCTTAAAATGAGCGCGTTTACGGCCTTCCATGACGTCACGGCTTCTGATTGGTCGCGTGCCGCTCATGTGACCGCCACGCGACCAATCACAAGCCGTGACGTAATTCTCAGGTCCTAAATTCCTCATTCTAGGAATTTAGGACCTGAGAATTACGTCACGGCTTGTGATTGGTCGCGTGAGCGGTCACATGGGCGGCCGCAACCAATCACAAGCCGTGACATCATCCAAGGCCCTTCACGCGCTCATTCTTAAGAAGGAAGGCTGCCGGAAAGAAGCAGGGCGCGTCCGAGGGTGAGTATATACCTAATAGGAATATACTCACCCTCGGCTTCTTTCCGGCAGCCTTCCTTCCTAAGAATGAACGCGTTCAGGGCCTTAGATGACGTCACGGCTTGTGATTGGTCGCGGCCGCCCATGTGACCGCCACGCGACCAATCACAAGCCGTGACGTAATTCTCAGGTCCTAAATTCCTAGAATTAGGAATTTAGGACCTTAGAATTATGTCACGGCTTGTGATTGGTCGCGTGGCGGTCACATGAGCGGCACGCGACCAATCAGAAGCCATGACATCATGGAAGGCCCTGAACGTGCTCATTTTAAGCAAAGAAGGCTGCCGGTTACCAGCGGTGATGTCCAGGGGCCTCCGGACGGGTGAGTATATCAATATTTTATATTTTAATTCTTTATTTTACACATTAATATGGATCCCAGGGCCTGAAGGAGAGTTTCCTCTCCTTCAGACCCTGGGAACCATAGTATCCCATTGCACTGCATTGGGTTTCGTGTTTCGGCCGACCCCGACTTTTTCATAGGATCGGCCGATTTCGCTCGCTTTTTGAGAAAGTCGGGTTTCGTGAAACCCGACCCGATCCTATAAAAATAAAAGTCTCTCAACCCTAGTGACAACCCCAGAACTGAGCCAGAGAGGCCCGGTACTGAGTACCCCGCGGCCCTGTGTCTGGGGGCGCTCCAAACTTGGCGTCACGAACAGGATCTACTTAAGCCTGAAGAATCAGGTCATGTGTGCCTTGGAACTGAGATTTATTGTGCTTGAACTGTGACTTATTGCAAAGACTGTGGATTGCCACTTGCCGCCAAAGGTTCCCGCCAAAACCGCCGCCATTACAGTGCTAAGAAGAGTGCCGGAGAAGAAGAGGTGGCGTGAAGTGGGCGTAAACGAGCTGGAGAGCGCAAAAGACAATGGCCGCCCAGTCTATGTATTACTGCATCCTGAGGACGTGTCCGTCAGCTGCTGAGGTCCGCCTTCTCATCCTCTATGGAGGGTGGGGACTGCCCCCGAAAGAGAGCGCGGGAAAGAGACACCGAGGAGGAGGCAAAGATGGCGACGTCGGAAGCACTGCGTGGGAACGACCAGACCCAGCACGATGCTGTACCACCCGTAGCAGCCCCAGACTCGCCATCGCTGCAGAAACTGGCCCTCACGGAGTCTGTTGTGAATTAGACTTTTTGGCTCCCTCTTGTGGTTACTAGTGATATGACTCTGGGATTGTCTTTCCTCAGTTTGGCACCCACCTGGGTCGTTAGTCCAGGGGTGTTGCTATATTATCTTCCTGGATCCTTAGTCCGGTGCCTGGCATCGTTGTAATCAGATCCTTTCTGTTTGCTCCTGTCTGCTGGTCCGGGTTCGTGCAAAATTAAGCTAAGTCCTGCTTCTTTGTTTTTTGGTTATTTGCTTTGCTCTTACTTTTGTCCAGCTTGTACTAAATGTGATTCCTGACTTTGCTGGAAGCTCTTGGGGGCTGGTGTTCTCCCCCCAGGCCGTTAGACGGTTCGGGGGTTCTTGAATATCCAGCATGGATATTTTGATAGGGTTTTTGCTGACCATATAAGTCATCTTACTATATTCTGCTATTAGCTAGTGGGCCTCTCTTTGCTAAATACCTAGCTCATTCTTACGTTTGTCTTTTCCTCTTACCTCACCGTTATTATTTGTTGGGGGCTTGTATCCAACTTTTGGGGTCTTTTCTCTGGAGGCAAGAAAGGTCTTTATTTTCCCTTTTAGGGTTAGTTAGTTCTCCGGCTGGCGCGAGACGTCTAGAACCAACGTAGGTACGTTCCCCGGCTGCTGCTATTTGTGGTGCTAGGATTAGATATATGGTCAGCTCAGTTACCACTGCCCTATGAGCTGGTTTTTTGTGTTTGCAGACTTAGTAATTATTTCTGAGACCCTCTGCCATTGCGGTCATAACAGTATGCCAGGCCAACATTGAATGTTTTATGCATTGCAGAAGTGGGATAATAAGAAAGGAAATTCTGAGTTTTTTTTTTTTTTCCTCTCTTCCTCCCCTTTACCTCTGAGTGGCTTGTGCTTGCTGCAGACATGAATGTCCAGACCTTGATTACAAGTGTAGACCAGCTTGCTGCTC
The DNA here is from genome assembly GCF_051348905.1 of Ranitomeya variabilis. NCBI lineage: Eukaryota > Metazoa > Chordata > Amphibia > Anura > Dendrobatidae > Ranitomeya > Ranitomeya variabilis. The sequence continues at coordinate 503,265,518 of NC_135236.1, forward strand.
GTGTGCAGGGCATACAAGATTTTGTTACCAGTAGTCCAATGTCTGAACCTAAAATACCTATTCCTGAACTGTTTTCTGGAGACCGATTTAAGTTTAGGAATTTCAGGAATAATTGTAAATTGTTTCTATCTCTGAGACCCCGTTCATCTGGAGATTCAGCTCAGCAAGTTAAAATTGTTATCTCTTTTTTACGGGGCGACCCTCAGGATTGGGCTTTCTCGCTAGCGCCAGGAGATCCGGCATTGGCAAATATTGATGCGTTTTTTCTGGCGCTCGGATTGCTTTACGAGGAACCCAATCTTGAAGTTCAGGCAGAAAAAGCCTTGCTGGCTATTTCTCAGGGCCAGGATGAAGCTGAAGTGTATTGCCAAAAATTTCGGAAATGGTCCGTGCTTACTCAGTGGAATGAGTGTGCTCTGGCCGCAAATTTCAGAAATGGCCTTTCTGAAGCCATTAAGAATGTGATGGTGGGTTTCCCCATTCCTACAAGTCTGAATGATTCCATGGCGCTGGCTATTCAAATTGACCGGCGTTTGCGGGAGCGCAAAACCGCTAATCCTCTGGTGGTGTTGTCTGAACAAACACCTGATTTAATGCAATGTGATAGAATTCAGACTAGAAATGAGCGGAAAAATCATAGACGTCAGAATGGGTTGTGTTTTTACTGTGGTGATTCTACACATGTTATATCAGCATGCTCTAAACGCCTAACCAAGGTTGTTAGTCCTGTCGCCATTGGTAATTTGCAACCTAAATTTATTTTGTCTGTGACTTTAATTTGCTCATTGTCTTCTTACCCTGTTATGGCGTTTGTGGATTCAGGTGCTGCCCTGAGTCTTATGGATCTGTCATTTGCCAAGCGCTGTGGTTTTGTTCTTGAACCGTTGGTAAATCCTATTCCTCTTAGAGGTATTGATGCTATGCCATTGGCGGAAAATAAACCGCAGTTTTGGACGCAGGTAACCATGTGCATGACTCCTGAACATCGGGAGGTGATTCGTTTTCTTGTTCTGCATAAAATGCATAATTTGGTCGTTTTGGGTCTGCCATGGTTACAGACCCACAATCCAATCTTGGATTGGAAGGCAATGTCTGTGTCAAGTTTGGGCTGTCAGGGAATTCATGCTGATTCCCCGCCGGTGTCTATTGCTTCCTCTACTCCTTCGGAAGTTCCTGAGTATTTGTCTGATTATCAGGATGTATTCAGCGAGTCCAGGTCCAGTGCTCTGTCTCCTCATAGGGACTGTGACTGCGCCATAGATTTGATTCCAGGTAGTAAATTTCCTAAGGGAAGACTATTTAATCTGTCTGTACCTGAGCATGCCGCAATGCGTTCGTATATCAAGGAGTCTCTGGAGAAGGGGCATATCCGTCCATCCTCTTCCCCTCTTGGTGCGGGATTCTTTTTTGTGGCCAAGAAGGACGGATCTTTGAGACCTTGTATTGACTATCGGCTTCTGAATAAAATCACTGTTAAATTTCAGTATCCTTTGCCTCTGTTGTCGGACTTGTTTGCCCGGATTAAAGGTGCCAAGTGGTTCACCAAGATAGATATTCGTGGTGCGTACAACCTTGTGCGCATTAAGCAAGGAGATGAATGGAATACAGCATTTAATACGCCCGAAGGTCATTTTGAGTACTTGGTGATGCCTTTTGGGCTCTCTAATGCTCCCGCAGTGTTTCAGTCCTTTATGCATGATATTTTCCGGAAGTATCTGGATAAATTTATGATTGTTTATCTGGATGATATTCTGGTTTTCTCTGAAGATTGGGACTCACATGTGGAGCAGGTCAGGATGGTGTTTCAGGTTTTGCGTGAGAATGCTTTGTTTGTTAAGGGCTCAAAGTGTCTCTTTGGAGTACAGAAGGTTCCCTTTTTGGGGTTTATTTTTTCCCCTTCTGCTGTGGAGATGGACCCAGTCAAGGTCCGAGCTATTCATGATTGGACTCAACCCACGTCAGTTAAGAGTCTTCAGAAGTTCTTGGGTTTTGCTAACTTCTACCGTCGTTTTATCGCTAATTTTTCTAGCGTTGTTAAACCTTTGACGGATATGACCAAGAAAGGTTCTGATTTTGCTAACTGGGCTCCTGCAACCGTGGAGGCGTTCCAAGAGTTGAAGCACCGGTTTACTTCGGCGCCTGTTTTGTGCCAGCCTGATGTCTCACTTCCCTTTCAGGTCGAAGTGGATGCTTCTGAGATTGGGGCAGGGGCCGTTTTGTCGCAGAGAGGCCGTGGTTGCTCGGTAATGAGACCATGTGCTTTCTTCTCTAGGAAGTTTTCGCCTGCTGAGTGGAATTATGATGTTGGCAATCGGGAGTTGCTGGCCATGAAGTGGGCATTTGAGGAGTGGCGTCATTGGCTCGAGGGTGCTAAGCATCGTGTGGTGGTCTTGACTGATCACAAAAATTTGATGTATCTCGAGTCTGCTAAACGCCTGAATCCTAGACAGGCCCGCTGGTCATTGTTTTTCTCCCGTTTTGACTTTGTGGTCTCGTATTTACCAGGTTCAAAGAATGTGAAGGCTGGTGCTCTTTCAAGGAGCTTTGTGCCTGACTCTCCTGGAGTCGCAGAACCAGTTGGTATTCTTAAAGAGGGAGTTATCTTGTCGGCCATTTCTCCTGATTTGCGACGTGTGTTGCAGAGATTTCAGGCTGGTAGACCTGACTCTTGTCCACCTGACAGACTGTTTGTTCCTGATAAGTGGACCAGCAGAGTAATTTCCGAGGTTCATTCCTCGGTGTTGGCAGGGCATCCGGGAATTTTTGGCACCAGAGATCTGGTGGCTAGGTCCTTTTGGTGGCCTTCCTTGTCACGGGATGTGCGGTCATTTGTGCAGTCCTGTGGGACTTGTGCTCGAGCTAAGCCTTGCTGTTCTCGTGCCAGCGGGTTGCTCTTGCCCTTGCCTGTCCCGAAGAGGCCTTGGACACACATTTCCATGGATTTCATTTCAGATCTCCCGGTGTCTCAGGGCATGTCTGTCATCTGGGTGGTATGTGATCGCTTTTCTAAAATGGTCCATTTGGTGCCTTTGCCTAAGCTGCCTTCCTCTTCCGATCTGGTTCCTGTGTTCTTTCAGAATGTGGTTCGTTTACACGGCATTCCTGAGAATATTGTGTCTGACAGAGGATCCCAGTTTGTTTCCAGGTTCTGGCGATCCTTTTGTGCTAGGATGGGCATTGATTTGTCGTTTTCATCTGCCTTTCATCCTCAGACTAATGGACAAACGGAGCGAACTAATCAGACTCTGGAGGCTTATTTGAGGTGTTTTGTTTCGGCAGATCAGGATGATTGGGTGACCTTCTTGCCGTTGGCTGAGTTTGCCCTTAATAATCGGGCTAGTTCCGCTACTTTGGTTTCGCCATTTTTCTGCAACTCTGGTTTCCATCCTCGTTTTTCCTCGGGACATGTGGAGCCTTCTGACTGTCCTGGGGTAGATTCTGTGGTGGATAGGTTGCAGCGGATCTGGAATCATGTGGTGGACAACTTAAAGTTGTCACAGGAGAAGGCTCAGCGTTTTGCCAACCGCCGCCGCGGTGTGGGTCCCCGACTTCGTGTTGGGGATTTGGTATGGCTGTCTTCTCGATTTGTTCCTATGAAGGTCTCCTCTCCTAAATTTAAGCCTCGCTTCATCGGTCCTTACAAGATATTGGAAATCCTTAATCCTGTGTCCTTTCGCTTGGATCTTCCGGTGTCGTTTGCCATTCACAACGTGTTCCATAGGTCTTTGTTGCGGCGGTACGTTGTACCTGTGGTTCCTTCTGTTGAGCCTCCTGCTCCGGTGTTGGTTGAGGGCGAGTTGGAGTACGTGGTGGAGAAGATCTTGGATTCTCGTCTCTCCAGACGGAGGCTTCAGTATCTGGTCAAGTGGAAGGGCTATGGTCAGGAGGATAATTCCTGGGTGGTTGCTTCTGATGTGCATGTGGCCGATTTAGTTTGTGCCTTTCACGCTGCTCATCCTGATCGCCCTGGTGGTCTTGGTGAGGGTTCGGTGACCCCTCCTTAAGGGGGAGGTACTGTTGTGAATTAGACTTTTTTGGCTCCCTCTTGTGGTTACTAGTGATATGACTCTGGGATTGTCTTTCCTCAGTTTGGCACCCACCTGGGTCGTTAGTCCAGGGGTGTTGCTATATTATCTTCCTGGATCCTTAGTCCAGTGCCTGGCATCGTTGTAATCAGATCCTTTCTGTTTGCTCCTGTCTGCTGGTCCGGGTTCGTGCAAAATTAAGCTAAGTCCTACTTCTTTGTTTTTTGGTTATTTGCTTTGCTCTTACTTTTGTCCAGCTTGTACTAAATGTGATTCCTGACTTTGATGGAAGCTCTAGGGGGCTGGTGTTCTCCCCCCAGGCCGTTAGACGGTTCGGGGGTTCTTGAATATCCAGCGTGGATATTTTGATAGGGTTTTTGCTGACCATATAAGTCATCTTACTATATTCTGCTATTAGCTAGTGGGCCTCTCTTTGCTAAATACCTAGCTCATTCTTACGTTTGTCTTTTCCTCTTACCTCACCGTTATTATTTGTTGGGGGCTTGTATCCAACTTTTGGGGTCTTTTCTCTGGAGGCAAGAAAAGTCTTTCTTTTCCCTTTTAGGGTTAGTTAGATCTCCGGCTGGCGCGAGACGTCTAGAACCAACGTAGGCACGTTCCCCGGCTGCTGCTATTTGTGGTGCTAGGATTAGATATATGGTCAGCTCAGTTACCACTGCCCTATGAGCTGGTTTTTGTGTTTGCAGACTTAGTAATTATTTCTGAGACCCTCTGCCATTGGGGTCATAACAGGAGTCACCGCTGGGAGGACTCAACTGGCCGCCATCTGAGGAGTGGGTGGCTGCAGCTGAGGCCCGGCGGGTAGCACGCCGCCGGGAGGCCGAAGACCATGTGATCTCCCGGTTGGGCCAGCCTGCGGAGATCTGCCTGTCTCCAATGTCCCCCGTCCTATCCATCCTGACCACGGCGGAGCGTGAGCTGCAGACGCAGGGCCTGAGAATCCTGCCGGCGGCGGAGCACCTGCGGCGCTTGATGACAGCATGGAGGAATAGGCCCCAACCCACGGCCCTGGTCGACCTGACAGGCGCTACCGAGGTCCCACCATCGCACTGGGGTGTGGTGGTTTTCTTCAACTCCCGGGAAGGAAGGGGAGTTATTCAAGAGATTGGAGAGCCGCTGCAGGTCCGCGTTGACTGGGAGGAAGTGGAGCCTTGCGGTGGAAAGTACGATGCGGACCGCGACTTGGAACCTGGAGATGCTGTGACCTATACCCGGTGGCGGAGGGAGGCTGGCTGGATGGCCTGGGGCGTTCAGCGGTGCGCCACTCTCCAGGTTGCCGCTGGGACTCTGGAGGTCGAACCCACTGCGGAACAGGTAGCAGGATCCACCGCTGCGGACCACAGGGATGTCCCAACCCACCGTGTGCCTGTGGGTCGCACTCGTTCTCAGCCGAGACGGGTAGCTCAGGAGTGGGCGCCACTGTTGCCTGGTCGGGGATTGGGCTTTCCCAATCCACAGAGGGCCACTTGCCAGGTAAGGCCTAGGAGGAGGCCGCCCCCTGATCAGTAAGGATGAAGCCCTAAAGCTCTGCGTATTGTAAATAGTTAATTGTTCGTCTTTTTGTGTTTTTCTGCTGCTATAACCCGACCAGGGTTATCTCTTAAAGGGATCCCTTAGTTGACCCGGGATCCCTATTTTGCCCTTTTGTTTTGGTCACCACTGTTTTAAAGACTACCGAATCATGGACGGTGAATGGTTCACAAACTGCTCTGTAAATAGTTTGCACCCTCTTAAGGGTGCCCTCTACTGGTTTTACAAGAAAGAGAACTCTTTGCGAAGAAACTGTTCCTGGAAACAGCATCGGAGTTCCTGCCTTGCTCGGACTTGCAACATGAGTAGTTGCGCTACCTCAAAGAGACTTGGTTCCCTCTTAAAGGGAATGTTCACCAGTTGTATTCAATATATAACGTTGCCTTAAAGAAGAGTAAATAGAAATAATGTTTTACATAGAAAAGTTATATGTAGCCAGTTAGTTAATTATAGGAAATGTTTAATAATGTGCTAGAGAATGAGGACAGGAAAGTGAACCCGTAGGGGTTAGAGGTTGAGTCCTCTTAGGAGCCATAAAGAGATGGCTCGGTGATCTTGTACTAAGAAAGAGGCAGTAGGCCTGGGCAGATGGACATTTCGGTCCTGCATAAGACCAATCATAGAATAAAAAGAAAATATTGCACTTAAAAGGGAAAAATGAAGAAAAGGTTAATTTATATTTTAGAAGTTTTATCATAGGCCTTTAGTGGATTCAGCTTACACGTCCTTAGAGGCCAAGTTAAATTATTGTTCAGTATTTGCACTCAGTAGAATACCTGGCTGGGTAATATAAGTTATTTATAGTATGTTATTTAAGATATTTAACCATGTTTGTAACGTTCAAGAGTCCTCACCTCCCATAAAGGGAAGCACTGTTATTTCCATTTATTACTTGTTTATTGTATTTAAAAATTTGTATGTCATTTGCTGACATGTATTGTTGTTTTCTTCCCAGTCCGGGAGTACTGGATTTAACCGGGGGGGAGTGCAGCGCCCCAGAGTCCTGGTCGTTGCAGTACTGATGCTCCGCCACTAAGGGGAGTGATGGTACGTCTGATGGCACTGAAGGAGTTCACCTGACCAGGTATCACAGACACCAATACACTTCATAGTCTGGCCTCCAGGGGGAGCTAAGGGTGCTATGTATTAGGCCACTCCTCACAATCTGGTAAAACTGGGGGTTAGATAGAAAGTTAGGGAGAAGCTGACTGGGTTGGAACCAGGCAACATCCTGTGGCAGAGGGTGTTGCAGGGGAAGAATCAGGGGGGTCCCTGTCAGGGGTGGGATCCTGACAGAGGCCTAGAGAACAGGAAAGAACGTTACGGAACCGCGCCTGCACTACATCGCGGTGGTATCTCAAGAAAGGACAAGAAGTGAGGTTTATTGTGGAGAGTGAGAAACGAGATCAAAGCAAAAAGGAGATAACACCAGTAGGAGTCGTGCTGTAAGATCGAGGCAACATCCTACTGAGGCGCGTAGCCGGTGGCCGGAACGCCGAGGAAGTATTGGGCTCCAAGCATTACTTCAAACCAACGGCAGGACAGTTAATTATAGGTTGGCTGTCTCACCTAAATCACCTAAGCAGACATAGGGAGCAACTGTTGGAGAGGGGCGTCACTAGGGTCCCGGAAGAACTCTAGGCCTACCCGTCATATGGGTGCGTGCTTTCCATATCATCTGGGGGACAGAGAAGAACATCAGAACAGACATAAGTTGTGGGAAAGAACATCAGAAACAGACATAACAGTTGTGAGGACTATCCTGTGGTGCTCAGCAGGGAAGTACTACAACACACAGGCGCTAGAAGGTAGGCACAGATTTCCACCTGCAAAGGGAACTCTGGAAGTGCCATCGGACCGGCCGGTCTCATACAGCACTGTTAACCATACTCTGGATTGAGGACCTTGAAGCCTTCAGTAAAGAGGTAAAGAGACTGCAACCCTGTGTCCTCGTTATTCATCGCGACCTGCACCACGCACCATCACCTACACCTTTCATTGGACGCCCCTTAGCAGGGTCACAGACCGGGTCTAGCCACCGTGACAACCCCAGAACTGAGCCAGAGAGGCCCGGTGCTGAGTACCCCGCGGCCCTGTGTCTGGGGGCGCTCCATTAGCATTAGACATGAGCAAATGAATTCAACGTGAATCAAATTTGTGCTGAATTATTAGGAAATCTTTGAAGCTGGTGAATTTTTAACAATTTGATATTCACTTCTAACGAACTGACTAAAATGACTGTCATAATTTTTCCCATCAAAGATTACATCAAATGACCTTGGGCAGGCTTCCCTACAATTCCTTGCAGCTATAACATCACTTGTATTAGCAGCACAGCTATTGTAGAGGAAGTATCATAACCTGTGTAAAAGCAGAAGCAGGAAATGCAGCTGACATTTTATGGTGAATCTAGATAGTGAGAAGATGTCACAGTTGATAACTTAGCCATTGCGATATGGAGAGAAAGTCAGCACATCAGTGAAGAAGATTAGTGTGTGAGGACAAGAGGTTAGTGTTATACTGTATTAGTTTTTCATGGTAAATGGGGAATTTCGATTACTTTGAGAAAATGCGTAGTATCAGCCAAATTTGAATTTCAAAAGTATAGATAGAGTATGAAAAGACATGACTTATATTGCATGAGATTGTAAAACTACCAATCCAATATTGGAGCAAATTTATAAATGGTGAAGTAAATTAAAGTATGCATTAAAGACATAGTAGAAATTAGTCACGAGAGAATACATTCGGCACTATTTGTTACTAGCACGAATACTGCGCTATTTGGGCTATTTGTTACTCGATGAGTAATTTGGTATTCGCTTCAGTATATTCAAGTTACCCACCCAGCATTTTGGGTGCTTTATTTGCAGCCAATGAACATTGCTAATTACAGTAATGCCGGGATCATCTTTGGTGTGGCATTACTGAGATTGGCTGGCCTTACAGCATCATAGGGGATATTTAATCTCTGCAGGCGCCATCTTGCCATCATTGCAGCTGGAAACAGAGTAGTGAGAGCGTATTGTGAGCTTAGGGTGAGTGTAATGAACGTATAGGGTGACCTTGTGATTCCAAAAAGGTATTTTAAGAATTCAGGAGGGTGAAGATTAGTTCTTTGTTATATGGAGATATCTTAGGGGGAGATTTAACAGGAGGGAGAGTGAAAGGCAGGCACTTGGGTGTTATCACATCATCATTAGTGTTGAGCGATACCTTCCGATATCGGAAAGTATCGGTATCGGAAAGTATCGGCCGATACCGGCAAAATATCGGATCTCGCCGATACCGATACCCGATACCAATGCAAGTCAATGGGACGAAAATATCGGAACTAAAACAAACCCTTTCTTTCCTTGTAGGTTCATTCTACATGAAGGAAAACAACTAAGAATAATGTAGGATGTATTGGGTGAGGTGGCGGAGACATTAAAGGCATAGAGGTTTAGCCCAATCAAATAGAATAGCAGGAATTGTAATTTTTTTTTAAGACGTTCGGAGTTACAAAGATATTGACTATGTTAAGATTTTTTTTATTTTGTCAGATATTGATGTTTCACTACTTCCATGCCCTTCACCCTCTTTTTTACTTCTCCCACACTTTCTTCTTCATCATCATCAGCATCTTTGACATCAAGTTCTTCTTCACCTTATTCATCTTCTTCTTCATCTTCTACCTATAATTTTTTTTTGTTACATTGTTCATATTCTTTTTATTTAACTATTATTCTTCTTCATATTCAACTTCTTCATCATATTCTTATTTGTGACAGGCATTCCCATAGTTGTTATCTATAAAAGTTTGAAGATTACACCTTCCGTTCTGCCTGTCACAAAACAGTTAGATTTGTCCGCGTTCAGTTTGGCCTGCAGCATCAGGCTTTATCCAGGGGCACCATGAGGAGGAACGGACTCACCCCCATACACTGCTTAGTCTTCTTCTGCTTATAATTTAGATAATATCTTTTGCTCTGATATTTAGTGTTATGTTTAATGTTCTTCTGCTCTTTGTTCTGCAGCCTCTTGTTCTTCTGCTTCTTAGTCTCCCATGTCGTCGTCGTCTCCAGGGTCGTCGTCATCTCAGTGGTTGTCGTCTCTGGTGTCGTCGTCATCTTAGGGGTGGTCTTCCGGGTCATCGTCTTTAGGGTCTTGAACTTGGAAATGTAGCAGAAGGCTGAGAAAATGCCGAGAAACAGCTGATGGAACTGGAACTCGGATGGCTACCCGAAGGTCCAAGAACCAATGGAACTACCGAGGACCAGCTGACGTTACTGGAACCCGGTTACTAAGCAGGAGGTACCCGTGCCTGAAAGCACTACCAAGGACCACCTGACGTTGGTGGAACTCGGATACCCAGAGGGAGGCACCTAAGCCAAAGGCTCTGCCTGGAACCAGCTGACGGTACTGGAACCAGGATGGGGAGCAGAAGGTACAAGAGCAAAAGACACTGCCGAGAACCAGCTGACGGTACTGGAACCCGGATGGGTAGCCGAAGATCCAAGAGCCAATGGAACTACCGAGGACCAGCTGACGTTACTGGAACCCGGTTACTAAGCAGGAGGTACCCGTGCCTGAAAGCACTACCAAGGACCACCTGACGTTGGTGGAACTCGGATACCCAGAGGGAGGCACCTAAGCCAAAGGCTCTGCCTGGAACCAGCTGACGGTACTGGAACCAGGATGGGGAGCAGAAGGTACAAGAGCAAAAGACACTGCCGAGAACCAGCTGACGGTACTGGAACCCGGATGGGTAGCCGAAGGTCCAAGAGCCAATGGAACTACCGAGGACCAGCTGACGTTACAGGAACCCGGTTACTAAGCAGGAGGTACCCATGCCTGAAAGCACTACCAAGGACCACCTGACATTGGTGGAACTCGGATACCCAGAGGGAGGCACCTAAGGCTGGAGACACACTGGTGCGAGAGACGGCCGAGTCTCGCTGGTTAAAAGCAAGCTGTGGCACCTGCATTCCGGAGCTGAGCGTGCAGCTCCATGTATTGCTATGGAGCCGCACGCTCCGCTCCGGAGTGCAGGTGCCACAGCTTGCTTTTAACCAGCGAGACTCGGCCGTCTCTCGCACCAGTGTGTCTCCGGCCTTAGCCAAAGGCTCTGCCCGGAACCAGCTGACGGTACTGGAACCAGGATGGGGACCTATTCAAGCTTGTCTTCTTAGAGCCCCAACTAGTGGGGTTGGAGCAAAGGGTCAGCAGGGGGAGCAGAGTGTAGGCCGAAGCCGGCACTGGAGGCATTTGGAGGTCTGTTGTGTCTGCATTGCATTTGCAGGACACGATGCCGGCAACACAGCAGGGGAACAGCTGGCGTTGCTGAACCCCACTGACACATTGGCTGGTGTTTTCTCTATGCAGCCAGCACTTCCGAGCACCAACTGGCAGTGTTAGAGCCCAGGGACAGCAGGAGGAGAGGGAGCAGAGTGTAGGCCGAAGCCTGCACTTACGGCAGCTTTTTGTCTGCGTGGCGTTTGCAGGACACGATGCCGGCTACACAGCAGGGGAACAGCTGGCGTTGCTGAACCCCACTGACACATTGGCTGGTGTTTTTCTCTATGCAGCCAGCACTTCCGAGCACCAACTGGCGGTGTTAGAGCCCAGGGACAGCAGGAGGAGAGGGAGCAGAGTGTAGGTCGAAGGCTGCACTGGAGGCAGTTTTAGGTCTGTTGTGTCTGCGTGGCGTTTGCAGGACACGATGGCGGCTACACAGCAAGGGAACAGCTGGCATTGCTGAACCCCACTGACACATTGGCGAGGTGTTTGGCTCTGTGCAGCCAGCACTTCCGGGTGCCAACTGGCGGTGTTAGAGCCCAGGATCAGCAGAAGGAGCAGAGGGAGCAGAGTGTAGGCCGAAGCCTGCACTGGAGGCTGTTTTAGGTCTGTTGTGTCTGTGTGTCGTTTGCAGGACACAATGCCGGCTACACCAGGGGAACAGCTGGCATTACTGAACCCCACTGACACATTGGCTGGTGTTTTTCTCTATGCAGCCAGCACTTCCGAGCACCAACTGGCGGTGTTAGAGCCCAGGGACAGCAGGAGGAGAGGGAGCAAAGTGTAGGCTGAAGCCTGCACTGGAGGCAGTTTTAGGTCTGTTGTGTCTGCGTGGCGTTTGCAGGACACGATGCCGGCTACACAGCAAGGGAACAGCTGGCATTGCTGAACCCCACTGACACATTGGCGAGGTGTTTGGCTCTGTGCAGCCAGCACTTCCGGGCACCAACTGGCGGTGTTAGAGCCTGGGGTCAGCAGGAGGAGCAGAGGGAGCAGAGTGTAGGCCGAAGCCTGCACTGGAGGCAGTTTTAGGTCTGCTGTGTCTGCGTGGCGTTTGCAGGACACGATGCCGGCTACACAGCAGGGGAACAGCTGGTGTTGCTGAACCCCACTGACACATTGGCGAGGTGTTTGGCTCTGTGCAGCCAGCACTTCCGGGCACCAACTGGCGGTGTTAGAGCCCGGGGTCAGCAGGAGGAGCAGAGGGAGCAGAGTGTAGGCCGAAGCCTGCACTGGAGGCAGTTTTAGGTCTGTTGTGTCTGTGTGGCGTTTGCAGGACACGATGCCGGCTACACAGCAGGGGAACAGCTGGTGTTGCTGAACCCCACTGACACATTGGCGAGGTGTTTGGCTCTGTGCAGCCAGCACTTCCGGGCGCCAACTGGCGGTGTTAGAGCCCGGGTCAGCAGGAGGAGCAGAGTGTAGGCCGAAGCCTGCACTGGAGAAAGTTGAAAGGGAACCTTTAACCCCCACCCCAGGCGTTTGTTGCTGAAAGAGCCATCTTGTACAGCACTAATGATGCAAAATGAAAAGGTGACTCTTTTAATTATGCTCCTTTCAAAGGCTGAACTACACACTTATGAAATGTGTCCCCTCACACCGTTAAACCATCCCAGAGGTGGGACTTTCCTTTGTAATGTGACGCAGCACAGCCGTCATTCCTACCCCCTTGGCGCCGTGCGCCGCCTCCTCAGCGTTGTTTGATTCTGTCCCGGAGCCTGCGCTGTTATGTTATCCCTTGGCCAGGCACACTTAGCGCTGCCCATCTTCTGACATCATTTGGTGTCAGGCTGGCTGCGCCTGTGCGGCCGCGCTGGCCTAGATCCCGCCTCGCAGTGATTCACTGCTCCTGCACGTAATTCGATGTGAGTGTGTGTGTGTGTGTGTGTGTGTGCTGGTGCGTGTGTGTGTGTGTGTGTGTGTGTGGTGGGATAGTGTTACGCTGGTGGTAACACGCAAGAGGCTGGTACCACCAGCAGTTTCTATATTAAGACACCCATCACTTGAGTGTCCCAATATGGTGGTTGGTGAACTTCTGCCGCTTGGAATTCTGGGATCCGGACACATCTGGATGCAACAGGATGTAAAGCCATTACAAGGTAAGTATATATTAAGGTTTTTATATACAATTTAACATGGTAACTGATTTATTAAAGAACTGTCCAGGATTTAATGATTTCTGTTATAAACAGCGCCACCTTTGTTCATAGGATGTGTCTGATATTGCAGCCTTTTGAATGAGTGACGCTGAGATGCAATATCTCACTCAACCCTTTGATGTGTGTGGAAGTTTTCTGAAACAAAGCAGCTAATTTGTGTATTACATTCCGGACAACCTCTTTGGTTTCTTTGCCTAGAAATCATTCCTCCCCTCTCGGCTGATCCATACTTTTTTGTTTCTATTGCTTAGTTAGTTCTATGATGTTTTTAAATCTGTGTGAAGTAATAATTGGTTTCACAAGGACTTACCATACAGGAAAAAAGTATGTTTCCCCTAAATTATATGCTTAGCAAAATCATATGCTTTTCTCCAGCAAGGTGACCACTACATTACATTGAAACCTATATTTTTGAGTTGGGTGTTACTTTGCAGTTATGTGTTCAACATCATCCAGCTTTTGTTGGAGCATGTTAGAGAAATCATAATAATATGAAAAAGGTTCATCGAGAAGTGGTAGGCTATGTGAAAAAAAATATGTCCTTTCAGTCAGTTTTTGCTGTTCAATTTCTTTTCTGTAGAGCACTAGTCTTACATTTCGGAACACAGTCACTTCTCTACTGGAAGTTATATATCATTCCTATTCAGGTCAATAAGAAGTATATACAAGAGTATACAGATGAGAGCCCTTGTGGTAGACGTATCTGACAGAGATTGATGTTCTGTAGAAAATAACCTGCACTGAAGGGTGTTTTTTTTTTCTTTTTAAGAAAATGCTGGTTATTTCAGTAAAAACTTTCAAAAATAGCATTAAATGGGTTGACAACATTATAATATTGATGAGCTGTTTTTTATTTAGGTCATCAATTTTAGATCAATGCTTCCCTGCCACTTGCTAACCCCTGATCAGCCATTCTCAGCTACAACTGGACGTAAACAGTGAAAAGAGCCAAAATGGCACCGCTCTGTTCTCTGTGTTGTGGCCAACTCTGAGTCATGAAGCTGAGCTGCAGTTCTGGAGAACAGTCACTTCACAGTGAACCTAGCAGTGCTGCTTTGGATCCAGTAAAGTGAACCTGTCATCAGGATTTTGCTCAGTAAACTACAGACAGTGCCAGGTTGTCAATGTTATACAAACTAAAATTATATAATGGCTTGACTAAATCCGTTTTGTGGTTGTTTTTTAATCTTTATTTGCAATTTTCAGTTAATGAGATTCTCATGCTTCGGGGCGGGCCTGTGAGTGGGGCTGTGGTCAGGGCTTTATGTTGTGCTCTGCTTGATGTTCATCCTTATGGCTTATGACCTGTCACTGATGCCTCAGTGACCAGCCCCCTATTTTACATATTGCATAGAATATGAAAAAAATTGACATTCATGAGGCAGGCGCCGGCGGAAGCGCCTGTGCTGTATCATGATGCGGTGGATAACATGCCTGTTTTTATTTTATTTAGACCATTTTGCTAGAGAAGAAAAAATTAGACTCCATCAAGATGGCGACAGCGACACCTTTGCAGTAGCATCATTCCGATAGCTGCTATTGCACAAGCGTGGTCACCAGCTTCTTTTTTATTAAGTTTTTTTTTTCCAACAAAGCTATATCTATATAAATAAAAATGTAAATATCCGTTTGTTCAAAATCTTACATTTCCGAAAGTTCTTCATCGATTGCTTTGAAATTTTGACACAACGTTGCACACGAACTTGTTATTATATACCCCTCTTACTTCCTTGGCAATCCCCCGGTGGATAGGCATGATATCACAGAACGCATTTTCAGACAGAAGCTGAAATCGCTGATGGATTTCATGGTAAAACGTGAAGTGTTTGGATCTGTGCACTGCTGGATGTACTCAGTGGACTGACAAAAAGAGAGGATTGCCACACGCACATATACTGATTGGGCTCTATACCAAATTCACTTCACACAAAATCGACAATGTAATATGCGCTGAGATAGCCAATGCCGACGTCCAGGCTCGGACTGGCCCATAGGGTAACAGGGGAATCCCTCGGTGGGCCCCTGTGCAATGTGGGTCCCCAATCCCACTATATGGGCAGTATTTGGCATAATTCACTTGATTCACTCTGTACAGAAAAAAGCAGCATTTCATTCATTAAACAAACTACCCAGTTTTCTATTACATAGAGATACAGGAATATTTGTGAACGACGGTAATGTAATATTAGTATGCGGGTGAAAAGTGCCGCCCCCAAAGTCAATGTTACTGGTGGGCTCTTAGCACCCCAGACCGACACTGCCAACGTCGATAAGGATTTGCATGAAGTTGTGACAAAAAGTATGATACATGCTACTTTGTAGCACACTGAATCCAAATTCACAATGCATGATAAACGGAAAATGCTCTAAGCGTTATCCTCAAACATTAGTATTCAATACAGTTACAGGAAATGAAGGATATCCTTTATACAGAAGATGGCACTAAACTAGCAACCATACAAATGCGAAATGGTGACATTGAAGTTGATAAACCGGTGAGTTGTCCCATATTCGCCTTTGCTATCAAAAACATGCAAAGCACATATAAACGTGGAATACCATAACTCTGTTAAATCGATCAAATACATTTGAAAATACGTAAATAAAGGCAGCGATGTGGCAGTTTTTGGCATGCAACCAGAAAGAAGTACATAATACAAAAATACAAAAGCATTAGTGATGAGCGAGTGTACTCGTTGCTCGGGTTTTCCCGAGCACGCTCAGGTGACTTATGAGTATTTATGACTGCTCGGAGATTAAGTTTTCATCGCCTCAGCAGCATGATTTACAGCTATTAGCAAGGTTGATTACATGTGGGGATTACCTAGCAACCAGGCAACCCCCACATGTAGTCAGCCTGGCTAATAGCTGTAAATCATTCAGCTGCTGTGATGAAAACTAAATCTCCAAACACTAACAAATACTCGGAGGTCACCCGAGTGTGCTCGGGAAAACCCGAGCAACCAGTACACTTGCTCATCACTAATAAGCGTCAATGAAGCTGAAGGCCAAATTCTTTCATTTCCCATATATGAACGATGTCCAGCTGTTGTTCACTTAGCAGTAAATCTAGAAAATGGTCAAAGCGTTTATTTCACAGATGCAATTGTGCAACAAATAGCCCTGAATCCACTGGCTATAACGTTGACTGCTTTCTTCACGTTATCATGAAATGATTTGTTTGCGAAAACACTGCTGTATTTGGAAGTGCCTACGTATTAAACATGGGATGCGAGTAGAAAATCATTTGAATGACGCAAACGAGGGGAGCAAGTCGACGGACAACCTGGCATACTGAAAAAAAAGCTATGATAGGCAAACTGTACACCGTGCATCCCAATCAAGATGAATGATGTTTTCTTCGCATGCTGTTGGTAAGTGTGCCTGGTCCAAAGTCTTTCCAGCAATTGAGAATTGTCAACGGCGTTACACATGCCACTTTCCGCAGAGCATCTCAAGCTCTGAATTTATTGGAGAAAGACCAACACTGGGATGTATGCATTAATGACGCTTGCAATGCGTCACATCCAAATCAAAATGGTGCATTGTTTGCAATCATCTTGACTGCCTGCTCTCCTTCATCTCCAACAGAGTTATGGGAGAAATATAAGTCGCACATGGCTGAAGATATTTTCTGTTGAATATGCAAGGAAAATTCAAATATGAACATGGATTTCACATTTTCAAATCTACAACGAAGCATTGGTGGAGGTGGAAGAACTACTCATTCCACTTTGAAATTGCATTGAACATGCAATTCATTAAAACTCCCATCTGCAACACTTCCAAAGTGTCCAGCATGGGAAAAGTATTGCAGAAACTTACTGTTTGGGATGAATGCACAATGGGGCACAAAAAAAATCGCTTGAGGCTCTTGATCAATCACTGCAAGATCTGCGCGGAAACATCAGACCATTTAGGAATGCATTAATATTGCTTGCAAGAGATTTCAGATAAACATTACCTGTAATTCCTCGATCGACACAAGCAGAAGAAATAAATGCTTGCCTGAAATACTCTACTTTGTGGCAACACGTAAATCTGTTAAAATTAACTACAAATATGCGTGTCCAACTGCAAAAAGATCGATCAACTGAGATATTCTCGCATCAATTGCTTGAAATTGGGAACGGAAAGATGCCGGTTGATCTGACATCAGGAGGAATTTCATTGCCTCATAACTTCTGCAATTTAGTGGCGTCCAAAGAAGAATTGATTGAAAAAGTATTTCCTAATATTGAAACCAATTATAAGAATCACGATTGGCTGAGCAAATTAGCTATTCTTGCGGCCAAGAACAAAGATGTCTAAGAATGTAACAATATTATTAAGTCTAACATTCAAAGCGAGGCAGTCACATACAATTCCTTCGACACTGTTGTGGAAGAATATGAAGTGGTTGATTAGCCAACAGAATTTTTGAATTCACTCGATCTGCCAGGGATGCTACCACAAGTACTGCTATTGAAAATCGGAGTGCCAATTATCATGCTGCAAAATATCAACCAGCCAAAGCTTCTTAATGGCACACAGCTTGCAGTAAAAAAAAATTAATGAGCAATGTCGTAGAAGCAACAATCTTGACAGGAGCTTTCAAAGGTGAAGATGCCCTTATTCCTAGTATTCCTATGATTCCAACAGATATTTCATTTCCATTTAAGAGATTGTAATTCCCAATACGATTGGTGTTTGCAATCACCATCAACAAAGCTCAGGGCCAACTTTTAGAAATGTGCGGGTTAGATCTAGACACAGATTGCTTCCCACATGGACAATTATATGTTTTCTCAAGTCGGCAAACCAGACAATCTCCATATTTACACAGACAATGGAACAATTAAAATTATTGTATATCCACAAGCATTCTAAAATTAAACATACTAGAAATGTGTGTTTTCTCTTTGCTTTTTTTAAAATTTAACCAGACTGAGCCACAGCAACACTAGTGTCTAAATAAAATGAAAACAGCCACATTATCCACCTCATCATGCTACAGCGCCTGCCTGGTTAATGTGTTTTTTTTTTTAAACCATATTCTATGCAGTATATAAAATAGGGGGCAGGTCAGTTTGGGATCAGTGACTTGTCATAAGCTATAAGGATGAATATCTAAGCAGAGCACCACAGCCCATCCCTCCAGGCCTACCCTGAGCACCAGAATCTAATTAACTGAAAGCTTTAAATAAAGATTAAACAACAACCACAGGACGGATCATTTTAATATGTATAACAGCGCCAACCTGACACTGTCTGTAGGTTACTGAGCAAAATCCTGTTGACAGGTTCACTTTAACATTCATCTAGGCACCAAAGCTGAAAACAAGCAACTAAGATTGTAAACCTAGAGTATAATATACACAAAAGTCCCCATAGGTCATTGAGCTAATTGATGTAACCAAAAAGAAAAATTGAGCCAGGGCAAAATAATACAATACACGTAACTAAAGAATTCATGGATTTTATTACATACAAATTCTAAAAACAATTAAATACAGGTTGTTCCAGAAATACAGGCAAGGACTAAAAAAAATAGTGGATGAGCTATAATGGGAACCCCATTGTTAGTAGGTATAGATCACATAAATGTAAATCATAAATAGTATGGTTTAATAGTACACATGAAAAGCTATTCAATCGCATACAATTGTAAAGAAATACTTGCAAGTGTCTACACATAAAAAATGCCAAGAAATGTATTTCCCACAATAAATATCACACAATAGATATAAATAATTAAACAAAGAAAGCTCATGCGCATGTCACAGTTGTTTTGTCTGGGAACAATTTTGCCTGTGTTGCTGGAACTACCTGTATTTATTTGTTTTTAGAATTCGTGCTTAATAAAGTTCATTTATTGTTATTTGTATTGTTTGAGTTTGCCCTGGCACATTTTTTCTTTTCGGATATATACAAAGATGAAATCAGCAAATGTTAGACCCACAACGATCTGAAATTGCTGACCTATACTAGAGATAAGTCATCCATATCATAAGGTTGAGCAACCACTGTATAGTCACATTTGCTTTGGATGTTTCATTCATTTCATCAGCCTCATATTCAGCCAAAACTAATTGACAAAATGGCACAGCTTGATGCTGTTTTACCTGAGTAAAAAGACAGGCCCTATGCCCTACTGTATGTCCAATAGACCCCCGTGTCCATGGGGTACATCAGAAATCCCGGAAGTTCAGCATTTCAAGTATAATAACAATAATAATTTCTATAGCGCTGACATATTCCGCAGCACTTTACATTTTAAAGGGGACTGGTACAGACAATAAAATACATTACAGCATAACAATAATCACATAAATCAATCAGATACCAAGAGGAATGAGGGCCGAGCTCGCAAGCTTCCAATCTATGAGAAAATAAGGGAGACACAAAAGGTGGATAGTAACAATTGCTTTCATTGTTCTGACCAGCCATAATGTAAGAAATCGGGTGTTCATGTAATGCTACATGAACTGGTTATCAGCCAGAATGTGTAAAAGTACAGACACAGAGGGCTATTAAATGCATAAAGCGTGTGAGAACATGATACGAGGAACCTGATTATGGTGAAATTTTGAATGGGCAACACAGGGATAGTTAAATAAGTGTGCTGAGGCCGTAGGCCAGTCTGAAGCAATGCATTTTTAGGGCACACTTAAAACTGTGGGTATTGGGGATTTATTGAATTATCCTGGGCAGTGCATTTAAAAGAATTGGAGCAGCATGTGAGAAGTATTTGAGACAGGAGTGGGAGGTTCTGATTATTGAGGATGTTAACTTCAGGTCATTAGCAGAATGAAGGGCACAGGTAAGGTGGTGGACTGAGACGAGGGAGGAGATGTAGGGTGATGCTGATCTGTGGTGTGCTTTGTGGTTTAGAGTGACAAGTAGTGTTGAGCGATACCTTCCGATACCTGAAAGTATCGGTATCGGATAGTATCGGTCGATACCCGAAAAATATCGGATATCGCCGATACCGATACCCGATACCAATACAAGTCAATGGGACACAAGTATTGGAAGCTATCCTGGATGGTTCCCAGGGTCTGAAGGAGAGGAAACTCTCCTTCAGGCCCTGGGATCCATATTCATGTAAAAAATAAAGAATGAAAATAAAAAATATGGATATACTCACCCGTCCGGCGGCCCCTGGACCTTACCAATTGTAACCGGCAGCCTCCGTTCCTAAGAATGAGGAGTTTAGGACCCTCGATGACATCACGGCTTGTGATTGGTCGCGTGAGCGGTCACATGAGTGGCACGCGACCAATTACAAGCCGCGATGTCATCGAGGGTCCTAAACTCCTCATTCTTAGGAACGGAGGCTACCGGTTACAATCGGTAAGGTCCAGGGGCCTCCGGACGGGTGAGTATATCCCTATTTTTTATTTTAATTCTTTATTTTTTACATGAATATGGATCCCAGGGCCTGAAGGAGAGTCTCCTCTCCTCCAGACCCTGGGAACCATACACTGGGAACTTCCGATTCCGATTTCCGATACCACAAAAATATCGGAACTCGGTATCGGAATTCTGATACCGCAAGTATCGGCCGATACCCGATACTTGCGGTATCGGAATGCTCAACACTAGCGACAAGTTTATATTGAATTCTGGAGTGGATTGGTAACCAGTGCAATGACTGGCACAAGGTAGAGGCATTGGTGTAATGGTTGGTGAGGAATATGATCCTGGCTGCAGCATTCAAGACAGATTGGGGGAGGGAGAGTTTGGTAAGAGGGAGACTGATTTAATAGAGAGTTACAATAGTCCAGACAAGAATGAATAAGAGCAACAGTAATCATTTTTGCAGAGTCGAACGTAAGAAAAGGTCAAATTCTAGAAATATTTTTGAGGTGCAGATAACAAGAGAAAGCACGTGATCGGATGTGGGGGGTAAATGAAAGCTCTGAATCAAGTATGACCCCAAGACAGTGGGCATGTTGCTGGGGAGTAATGGTAGAGCCACACATGAAAATGGCAATGTCGGGCATAGGTAGGTTAGTAGAGGGAGGAAACACAAGGAGTTCAGTTTTGACAGGTTCAGCTTCAGATAGAGGGAGGACATGATGTTGGAGACAATAGTAAGTCAATCATTGGTGTTTTGCAATAATGCAGATGTGATGTCAAGAGTAGAGGTGTATAATTGGGTGTCATCAGCATAGAGATGGTACTGGAAACCAAATCTACTGAATGTTGTTTGTCCAATAGGGACAGTATACGAGAGAGACAAGGGGAGGGCCTAGGACTGATCCCTGAGGAACCCCAACAGTAAGGGGAAGATGAGAGGAGGTGGAGCCAAGAAAAGATACAGTGAAGGAGTCGTCAGTGTGGTAGGAGGAGAACCAGGAGAGAACAGTGTCCTTGAGTGTCCTTGAGGCCGATGGAGCAGAGCATAGTGAGAAGGAGCTGGTGATCCACAGTATCGAATGCTGCAGAGAGATCCAGGAGAATTAGCATGGAGTAGTCACCATTAGATATAGCTGCTAGTAGATCATTAGAGACTTTAGTGAGGGCAGTTTCAGTGGCGTGTAAAGACTGGAAACCGGATTGAAGAGGGTCAAGAAGAGAGTTATATGAGAGATAGCGGATTAGATGGGAGCGAACCAAGCGTTCCAGGAGTTTAGAGATGAAGGGAAGATTAGAGACAGGTCTATAGTTAGCAGCACAGTTTTGGTCGAGGGATGTTTTTTAAAGTAATGGATGTATGATGGCATGCTTAAATGAGGAGGGAAAGATACCGGAAGAGAGAGGGAGGTTAAATAGGTTTGTTAGGTGAGTGGCGACAGCAGGGGAAAGATCTTTAGAGCGGAGATCCATGGTTGGGACCTGCACTCTTGGGTTGAGTAGGGAATGATCAGTGTCAAAGAGATTTTTAGGATTATTGGATAGTGAGGTGATGAGGGTGTTGAAATAGTTTTGTTTGGAGAGGTGAAGGGAAGAGTTGTATGTTTTAAGCATAAACTTATAATGGATGATTCCAGTTATAATGCTTTTCCAGTTAGTTGTTTCCAGTTATGATGAATCACAACAAGAGAAGTAAAATAAAGCCAATAATATGAACAGTGATTATAGAAAAATACATAGAAAACAGTCCAAACTAAATTACTAATATTTTTGTTTAACCCCTCCACTCAAAATTATGTAGTGTTACATTAAGATTTTGGCTGATTCTCCATGATTCAATATACAGTTACATCAGAGGGATGAAACAGGCTCAGAAGTTCCTACTGTCTGTCCCGAGACTGGAAATAGTGTCAATTACCGCACCTTAATCCCTAAGTTGCCACTCTCAGTAGTGACAGCAAAAAGTATGGAAATGACAAAAGGAGATTCCTCACTTTGTCATCCCAAAAGCACCCCCACAGCACGATTGCTTGATGTTGATGGTTGCTTTGACTAAGAGGCCTAACAATGCCTCTGTGTCTGCCATAAGCCTCAGTGAACAAAGATAGATGATAGATAGATAGATAGATAGATAGATA
The DNA here is from genome assembly GCF_051348905.1 of Ranitomeya variabilis. Lineage (NCBI taxonomy): Eukaryota > Metazoa > Chordata > Amphibia > Anura > Dendrobatidae > Ranitomeya > Ranitomeya variabilis. The sequence goes on from NC_135236.1 coordinate 503,288,012, forward strand.
GATAGATAGATAGATAGATAGATAGATAGATAGATAGATTGATAGATAGATAGATAATGGGGTAGATAGATAGAGCAATATGGTGTAGTTAGATAGATATGGGATAGATAGATAATAGATAGAAAGAGAGCAAAATCTAGATGCAGCACTATAGCAAGGCAAAAGATTATAAGGGGGAGCAAAGCCTGCCAGGCAATACCAAACCTCAATATATCCAATAAGATGAAGGCACCACTCCAAAAGTCCAAAATATAGTGGTTTATTGACCCATCATGTCAGCAGTAGTGTTGAGAGATACCGTCTGATACTTGAAAGTATCGGTATCGGATAGTATCGGCCGATACCCGAAAAATATCGGATATCGCCGATACCGATACCCGATACCAATGCATTTCAATGGGATGCAAAGTATCGGAATGGTTCCCAGGGTCTGAAGGAGAGGAAACTCTCCTTCAGGCCCTGGGATCCATATTCATGTGTAAAATAAAGAGGTGAGTATATCCATATTTTTTATTTTAATTCTTTATTTTACATATGAATATGGTTCCGATACCGATTCCCGATACCACAAAAGTATCGGAACTCGGTATCAGAATTCCGATACCGCAAGTATCGGCCGATACCCGATACTTGCGGTATCGGAATGCTCAACACTAGTCAGCAGCATTTAACATCTGCGGGTGGACTGCGATTCCACTCGCTGCTGTTGTGGGAATATGTCAACTGTATATATCAAACAGGGGGAGTCTGACATCAGCGTAATATTATGCACAATGTCGTAAAAGGGACTTTATGTACATGGGTTGAAAGCCCCTTGTACATAAAGTCCTCATGTATTTCGGAAACTGTACCATGATAGACAGGAAATATTTTCTGTTTTGTACTTCACTCCATATAGAGCCCACATCTTATAAGTACAGCGAGTTAAATAAGTATTGATCACATTACCATTTTAAATATATTTCTAAAGTGACAATTGACATGACATGAAATTCTCATCAGATGTCGGTAATTAAACCATTCAATCCACACAGGCAAAGAAATCAAACTAAAGGTGTCCATAAATTAAGTTATGTGTAATAATGAGAAATTACATGGTAAAAAAGTATTAAACATGTTTACTGAAATGTAATTAATACTTTGTACACAACCCTTTCTTGATGACAGATTCGAGATGCCTCCTGTATCGAGAAACTAGTCACATGCATTGCTCATGTGTGATTTTTGCCCATTCTTCTGTTGGCATGAGGATTTAGCGGTGACATGCAGTGCCTTTTGGCCTACAAACAAAGTTTGTATTATGGAATCCAAAGAGTTAAATTTTGGTCTCATCTGAGCAGACAACAGTGGTATGTAAAATTTGGGGCAACACTGGTCAAAATTATTGTTATTGTGAATGGGTACGCAAGTTGAAGATGAAATAATCTCTAGAAGGCCTAAAGTTAAAACTAACCCATTTCCTTTGCATTTTAGGCTATATATATATATATATATATATATATGGTATATTTATATTTTCATCTTTTACATTTTAATAATTGCAAAATGGAAAATGGGGTGCCAATGAAAAAGTTTGGGCATCCTGCATGGTTAATACCTAGTAGTACCCCCAACCTACTGTCTCCTTCCCCATAATCCTGCAGAATGTAAGCCCGCAAGGGCAGGGTCCTCGCCCCTCTGTATCAGTCTGTCATTGTAAGTTTGTCTACTGTAAGTGATATCTGTAACTTGTATGTAACCCCTTCTCATGTACAGCACCATGGAATCAATGGTGCTATATAAATGAATAATAATAATAATAGTAGTACCTTTTGAAAGTATCACAGATTGTAATTTCTTTTTATAGCCAGAGAAGAGTATTTCATTTCTTTTCTGAGGGATTTTTATCCATTCTTCCTGAGAAAATTCTACCAGTTCTGTGAGATTCCTTCAGCTTGCGCCTCTTGAGATAATCTATTGTGGATTTTGACATGTATTTAGGATTAGAGATGAGTGAATATTTAAATGTCTGGATTGGATTAAGATTACCGAATTTGCAATTTGCGATAAATTATTTATTGAATATTCGCTGAACATAGTGAGCACATTACAGTCAATGGGAGGCAAAACAAAAAGTATGCATAACGCCTTATAATGGCCCCAAATGCTGCCAAAGCACATCAAATGAAGGATAGACACTAGAAAAGTGGCCTCAATTCACCCACAGACGCTTCGCACAAAATTTGGCCAAATCATGTCTACCCATTCACCCAGGAACTCAGACATCAGCCTAAGAGAGGTACTCACATGGTTAGGGACCCATCAGTTTTTTGAGATCACCTTGATGATGGTTGATGGGCAGACATGATTTAGCCAAATTTTGTGCAAAGCGTCACATATTTCATATATTTCACATTGACATGCTTTAGCATGATAGAGTGCAACTTTTTTGTATATTGTATATAGGTTTGGGATGAAGACTGTGGTAAGGTTTGGAATGAAATGAGACATTTATTGTGTCAAATTCACAGGTGGTGAGGCAAAGTCTTCAGCTGAGATGAGAGGAGAGGATGGTTGACGTAGGAAAGAATTGAAAGTACTGAATAGCTGTTTAGGATTTTGAGACATGTATGATATGAGGAATGAGAAGTTGGTTTGTTTTACTGCAATAAGCAATTGTGCAGATTTTTTACAACTTCTGTTACTGGATGGGCACTCCCTTTCTTTGGTAGCTGTACAGCAGTACACTTTGTAGATGAGGGCGAGATAGAACGTGTACTCCAGTAGATGGAAAGCGCTGCATCAAGTGGCCTCTGCTTCTCTTCCTCCACCTAAACATCATGCACAGTACAGTCCTCAGTTGTGGCACCCCAATTACCCTTGTTTTCCACATCATACCTCTCCAATTGCCCAACAGAGTGTTGGGAACCACAGATGGCTGAGTCTGCAGATCTGTTCACACATTGTATGCCATGGGCATCAGAAGTGTACTCCAAAAATTCACAGATTTAAGAGGAGGAAATCATCTTCACTGATGGCCAAATTTTTTCTCAGTTTGATCCAGGGCTTTGGGTCCGAGCTTAATCCAAACCCTTGTCAACAGACATTAACCCTGTTGGGTAAAAATGATCCATTCATGATGAGACTCAGATACTTGAGGCGCCTGCAGACTGTACTGTGCTGTCAAGGCAGGAAGAGGAGGAGAGTGACTCTCAGGGTGATGAGTGTGAGAACAGAGAGGATGATGATGAGGTAGTAGATCACACTTGATGTAAACCCAGAGGCATGCAGCTGAGTAGCTTAGCAAAGGAGGAGGATGACAACAAGGGTATTAGGTACACACAGAATAATGCAACCACGACAAACAATGCATCCTGAGTCCCAGTGGACAGTAGCATTTGTGGTTTTGCAGTTGCCTAGCTTGGGTCTTTTTATCAGACCAGCAAAAATCTAAAAAAAACACGTTATCTGTCAACTTTTTTAAAAAATGACATAGCAGAATAGAAGAAATGAAATAATTTCAGTACTACATGCATGAACTGGCACATGCGCGATCAACATATGTTAATCTGGGAATGTCACTGTGCTAAAAGCACCCTATCAACCGCATCTTTTGATTCTTCCTCCTCCCTTAACGTGGCCACTTCTTTACCCCCTACAGTTGGGTTGACTGAGAGTCTGTCAGCTGATATGGAAGTGGACATGCCTGCTGTTTTTGTCTAATCTAAAATACCATGCATATCCCATCTTTCACAATCCATTGTAACATCTCCACCTGCACCTCTATCACAGTCCAGTAGTTTGTTGTGTTCACCCTACTCCACCCTGTGTCAGCACAGCATCGAGCCCTTGTTTGTGCAGTTGTGCTCATGTAAAAGACTACTTCCTCCTACACATGGCAAAGCTATGTGCTTGAACGTCACCATCTTCAATCTACTACTAAGAATAACCTTCATTTATATATCGTAAATATATTTCGTATAGCTTTACAAGTCAGCAGTTAATATAAAACAGTCAAAGTTACCAAGTTTAAGATAATCAAACAATTAAAGCAAAAAAAATGACATCCCTGCTCTTCAGAGCTTACAATCTACAATGAGGTGGGGTTGACACAAATTACAGGTGTTTATTTACAATGATGGTACAATCATCTTGAGGAAATGTGGGGTAGATAAAGGCTGCATGAGGCTTTTGGGTATGATTGAGTTTGACTAAACTACTAAACAGCTTGGGTTGGAGAACTAAACTAGTACACACCAGGGGATGGAAAACTAAAGCAGTAGACACAAGGTTGTCACTAGACATCAAGTTTTGGAATCCACAGAGCTTGCGGAACAAACCTCTGTATGTTCCTGCAGTGCTTCTGCCTCCTCCACATCCTCTAGAGCCTCTACCTGTGCCCTCAGCCTCTGCCTTAATGAAACACACATTTCAACATTACAGAGAGAATCCCCCACCTCTGTACTGCCCAGCCAGGGCTCACTGCAATCAGGCAGTGTTTACATTAATATGCCTTGGAGTTTGCAGTCATAGAAATCAACAGTTGTGGACAGCTATCGATGCTGAGTTTGAGTAATGGCTGTCTACACTCAACCTGGAGCCAGGGAAGACCATGTGCGATAACAATGCAAACCTGGTGGCAGCTCTATGCTGGGCCAACCCTACACACGTGCTTTGCATAGCTCGCATCCTCAACCTTATGGTACAGCAATCGCTTTGCCACTGTCCCAGGCAGAATGTGCTGCTGCAGAAACCACTGTCATTGTGTGCTCACTTCCACCATTCCACTTCAGTTGGTATAAAGATATTTCGGACTACTGGTTAAGCGGTTGATATGCGATATGACTCACACAGTGCAATTAAATTCTGTGTCACGATCTCCATTGTGTTCCTGTCTGCAATGTTACTTTGTGTAGAGGCTGTAAGTCTGTTTTGGTTGTGCTGGGTCTGGCTGCAATCATCTGTGTTCACTTTCCTTGATTAGTGCTCTACTTAAGCATGCTAGCTCCTCCATCCAGAGTCAATCATACACTTGCTGCTGCCTGTGTTAAGACTGATCCCTCTGTGCTCTGTGCCTGACTCAGCCTTACTTTATTCCCCTCCCGAACTTAGACTCTTTGCTTGTAACCTGACTTCTCTTGTGCTCCCTGTAAACTGTCTTGTCTTTCTGGTTTTTCTGACTTCAGCTAGTGAATTGGATTATGTCTCTGACTTCTCCTTGTTGTACTGCTCAATTTCCTGTACCTGACCTCAGATTGTTTGACCTCCCTTTACTTATTCAGTAAGTAGCGTAGATTTTTTACTTTCTGTTATTTTAGTCTTTCTCTCCACTTCTGGGGCTAACATTTACTACAGTGACTCGCGTCACACTCTGCACATGTTGCAGCGACTCTGGCAGCAGCGCCTTAGACCTAATGCAGGATGACATTTTTCATAGCCTTGCACAACGCAGTACGGACGTGGTGCAATTCACACTTGCATAGTAGACACAGATGAAGGACCTCTGCACTCTTCTGTGCGTTTTCTTAATGGCTACTTCGATGGTTAGCGGTGACGATGCAATCACTATTAGGCCAGGGTCACACTCGAGAGTGCAATGCGAGAAACTCGTGCTAGTCTCTCGCATCAATACCAGGCACTGCTGCCGGCACTAGGGACTGGAGCATTCAGTTGAATAGAAATACATGCAGCCACATGCACCGGTCCTGAGTGCTGGCGACAGTGCTGGGTATTGATGCGAAAGACTTGTGCGAGATTCTCGCATTGCAGTCACAAGTGTGACCCTGGCCTTACTGTCATCTACATGCTGGAGCACACTTTAATTAGTCTGGGTGAGGAGATGGTTGTGATCCCTTGGGGAATAGGAGGAAGCAGAGGGGGATTCCTTTAGGGTTAACAATATCTGTAAGTTCAGGTCTGTCATCTCACAGGCGGTTGCCATAGGAGGAACAAATGGAGAATGACCATGAAAAGGACTAGAAGGAAGAGGTGATGGGAGTGCAACAGTTAGAATATGAACACGATAATGATTCCCTCTATGTTGTACATGGTGGTCAGGAGCGGATAGAGGAAGAAAGCTTGAGTGTTAACCCGCCACCAACACTTTGTGGAGTTGAACCTCATGAAAGTGACTGGCCCAAGAGCGCTGTCTTGCAATACTATCTGCAACATGATTGCTAACCAAATAGTTATAATTAGGCCTCTTTCACACATCAGTGTCTCAAGTACATGTGGTGACAGTTTTCACACGTACCGGAGTGGCGTCTTATAGACACCTTTCCATTACTAAGCTGTGGGCTTGATGTCACCTGACATTACAGAGGTGACATCAACCCCAAAAGTATGAACCCCACTTGCCACCGCTACAGGGCAAGTGGGAAGAGCAGGGCAGAGCAACAGAAAAGGCACATCTAATAGATGCACCATTTCTGGGTAGCTGAGAGTTGATTTTTTTAGGCTGGAGGGGCCAATATCCATGACCCCTTACCAGCCTGAGAAAAGCAGCCTCCAGCTGTGAGCTTTAGCAAGTCTGTTTGTCAAAAATGGGGGGACCCCACGCCATTTTTTTATTATTTATTTAAATAATTAAAAAATCAGTGTGGGGACCCCTCTATTCTTGATAACCAACCTTGCAGGAGCTGGCAGCTGAGGGTTGCAACCTCCAGCTGTGAGTTTTATCTGGTTGGTTCAAGAAAATAGGGGGGAACCCACATCAGGTTTTTCATTCATTTATTTAGTTAGATCGCAAGCAGCTGCTTTGGAATACCCCGATCATCCACTCCTGCTGTCACTGTTGTTAGCGGTAGCAGATGTCAGATGATGAGGGTAAGAGGCTCAAAAGCCCCCACCTGCTGTCATTGTTCGGACATCATTCTCCTCTGTTCACGCTGATTGCCGGCAGAGCAGGGGAGAATGATGAGAGCCGGTTTCAGCACCAGCCACTGGGGAACAGCGCTTACTGTAGCACTTCTTCACCAGCAGCCATCCTTGTGGTACTGATGCTGCACAAAGATGGCACATGTGCCGTACGTAGTACACACATGGATACATGGACACACTGACATGGATATCTCCGGTACTGGTTTTTCCGGTACTGGAAATATCAGGACGTGTGAAACCGGCCTTAGAAATAGTGCTGAGTACTGGGTTAGTAGTGTGTTCTATCCACAACACAAAAGCAAATATTGCAAGTTGCTTCCACCCCCTGGAATGGGACATGCCCATGCTGCAGTATCAAAACATGCTGGAAGACAATCTTGACAGTGGTTTTCCCCAAGACAACAGTGAGGCACACAGTTTGCGTCCCAGTGATAGCCTTCAAACCACAGATATGTTCTGTAATCAATGCAAAAACATTAGCAGCCTTGCAGTGCTGGAGTCCTGTGTTCCAACCCCACCAAGGACAACATCTACAAAGAATTTGTATGGTCCACCCATGTTTGTGAGGGTTTAAACCCAGAAAATATTTTTCTACCCTCACTGCAAAGAGATACAGATACATTTAGAATGTAAGTCCCAATGGTGATTGTGACAGTAATGTCTGTAAAGCGAATGTTGAATTATTGGCGCTATATAAGTGATAAAAGAAAAAAAACAACACTTGAAATGTATGCTCAGCCACACTCAGGTGGCACACATATCAGTTTCGCAGATTACTATTGTTATGGATAGTTGACTCAAAGAGAGTGGATGACTGCCGGTATAGGAGGCTACAGGCAACACACATGAAGGAGACCCAAACAGGTGTTTACACATTTACAAAAATTTATTGGTAGACACCAACAAAGTAACATCAATTTTACCACAGTAGAAATAGTCTAATAGGGACCGACATGTCTTCCACTACACCCAAACAGCAGATGGACACCCAACGAGGAGTGTTCAAATTTAAAAAATTAGTGGCAGACACCAACAAAGTGGCACAAATTAATTAATGTAATTAATTTCCAAAAATTTGTGGCAGGTAGAGGTGAGCAAATATGTTCGGTTCAATCCTTATTCAGCAAGCTACAGTGTATAGCGCTTGCCAAATAAGCTGCAGAAGGAGCCTGGATACATAGATCTCTCCTGCTAATCAGCTGACCGACGCCGCAGCTGCATGTGTCGTAGCTGTTTCACTGTCACAACACATTCATGAAGAGCCCAACAAAATTTTAAAACGTGTTTCCGATCACGAATCCGAATGTGCCATATTCGTGCTAAATTTATGTTTGGTGATCATTTTCCCAAAAAATTCACTCATCACTATTTAGGATCATTTGTTGTGAATTCCGTTCTTGGGCTCCCTCCTGTGGTTATGAATGGTACTTTTGTGAGTTCTGCCCTTGGGCTCCCTCTGGTGGTTTCGAGTGGAACTGCTGCTCCTTGAGGTTCTGTGGCAGCTGCTTTCACTAATTGGCTCCACTGGCCTTGCTATGTAACTTGGCTCTGGTCTGTAGTCCATGCCAGCTGTCAATGTCTCAGGGTGGATTCAGTTTTCTCCTTGGATATTTCTCATGGCCTGTCCATTTCAGCAAAAGATAAGTTCTTGCTAGTTCTTTGTTAGTCCATCTGCTTTGGACTTATTGCTCAGCTCATGTCGTGTTTCTTTTTGTCCAGCTTGTCATTATGATATATTCAGGCTAGCTGGAAGCTCTGGGGAAGCAGATTTGCCCCTCCACACCGTGAGTCGGTGTGGAGATCATTTTGTACACTCTGCGTGGATTTTTAGTTTTTAATACTGACCGCACAGTATCCTTTCCTATTTCTGTCTATCTAGATTAGAAATTGGCCTCCTTTGCTAAAATCTGTTTTCATTTCTGTGTATGTCTTTTCCTTCTCCACTCACAGTCAATATATGTGGGGGGCTATCTTTCCTTTTGGGAATTTCTCTGAGGCAAGATAGTTTTCTGTTTCCATCTTGAGGGGTAGTGACGAGGCGTCTAGGGAGAGTTAGGAACGTCCCACGGCTATTTCTAGTGTTGGTGTTAGGAGTAGGGTTTGCGGTCAGTAAAGTTACCACCTCCTCAGAGCTTGTCCCATGTTTCGTTTTACCCACCAGGTCATATCAGTGCTTCTCCGTAACCACCAGGTCATAACAGTACAGCTGGCCCACAATGTGTTGAATGCATCTCAAAAGAGGGAAAAGAAAGTTCTGAGCCATTTTTTTTTCCTTTGCAGCTTGTTTTGTCTTTTTTTTCCCCTTAATCTTTGGGTGGTTCCGGATTTTGGTGCTGATATGGAGGTTCACAGTCTGTTCTCGAGTGTTGATCAGCTCGCTGCAAGGGTACAGAGTATTCAAGATTATGTTGTTCAGACTCCGGTTCTAGAGCCTAGAATTCCTATTCCTGATTTGTTTTCTGGGGATAGATCTAAGTTTCTGAACTTTAAAAATAACTAGAAAAAAAGAAAAAAATCCAGCTCACTAAGGGTGCTATGTCACCAGAAACGCGTTGATACTGTTTTTATTCCTGTTGTCGCTGATGTTTTTTTCCTCCACCTATATGATTGAAGTGAATAAAGGAACGACATGTTTTTCACAATATCTCATTGAGCTGGATTTTTTTCTTTTTTTCTGATCCTTCCACGCCCTGACACAGCGGTTCCATGCTCCGAGTATCCAGGGATGTCGACAATGGTGAGCTGGACTTTGTTTTGTTCTATTTAAAAATAACTGCAGATTGTTTTTTGCTTTGAGACCCCGTTCCTCTGGTGACCCCATTCAGCAGGTGAAGATTGTCATTTCTCTGCTGCGTGGAGACCCGCAGGACTGGGCATTCTCCCTAGAGCCAGGGAATTGCTCAATGTAGACGCATTTTTTCAAGCACTCGGACTGCTGTATGACGAACCTAATTCTGTGGATCAGGCAGAAAAAATCTTGCTCGCTCTGTGTCAGGGTCAGGAAGCAGCAGAAGTATACTGCCAGAAATTTAGAAAGTGGTCTGTGCTCACAAGATGGAATGAGGATGCCCTAGCAGCTATTTTCAGAAAGGGTCTTTCTGAAGCCCTTAAAGATGTTATGCTGGGGTTCCCCATACCTGCTGGTTTGAACGAATCAATGTCTCTGACCATTCAGATTGATCGGCGCCTGCACGAGCGTAAGGTTGTGCACCATATGGTGGTGTCCTCTGGGCTGAGTCCTGAGCCTATGCAATGTGATAGGATTTTGACTAGAGCAGAACGGCAGGAATTCAGACATCAGAATGGGCTGTGTTTTTACTGTGGTGACTCTACTCATGCTATTTCTGATTGCCCGAAGCATACTAAGAGGGTTGCTAGGTCTGTTACCATTAGTACTGTATAGCCTAAATTTCTCTTGTCTGTTACCCTGATTTGCTCATTGTTGTCCTTTTCTGTAATGGCATTTGTGGATTCTGGCGCTGCCCTGAACTTAATGGACTTAGAATTTGCCAAGCGCTGTGGTTTTTCCTTGGAGCCTTTGCAGAGTCCTATTCCCTTAAGGGGGATAGATGCTACACCATTGGCCAAGAATAAACCTCAGTACTGGACACAGTTGACCATGTACATGGCTCCAGCACATCAGGAAAATATTTGTTTTTTGGTGTTGCATAATTTGCATGATGTTGTTGTGCTGGGTTTTCCATGGTTGCAGTTACATAATCCGGTGCTGGATTGGAAATCTATGTCTGTGACTAGTTGGGGTTGCCAAGGGATGCATTGTGATATTCCTTTGATGTCAATTTCCTCTTCCCCCTCTTCTGAAGTTCCTGAGTTTTTGTCGGATTTCCAGGATATATTTGATGAGCCCAAGTCCAGTTCCCTACCTCCTCATAGGGACTGTGATTGTGCTATTAACTTGATTCCAGGCTGTAAGTTCCCTAAGGGTCGACTCTTCAATCTGTCTGTGCCAGAGCATGCCGCTATGCGGAGTTATGTAAAGGAGTCCTTAAAGAAGGGGCATATTCGCCCGTCTTCGTCACCGTTGGGAGCGGGGTTCTTTTTTGTTGCCAAGAAGGATGGCTCCTTGAGGCCCTGTATAGATTATCCCCTTCTCAATAAGATCACGGTAAAATTCCAGTACCCTTTACCTTTGCTTTCTGATTTGTATGCTCGGATTAAGGGGGCTAGCTGGTTTACCAAGATCGACCTTCGAGGGGCGTATAATCTTGTTCGTATTAAACAGGGCGATGAATGGAAAACAGCATTTAATACGCCCGAAGGCCATTTTGAATATCTTGTGATGCCTTTCGGGCTCTCTAATGCTCCATCTGTGTTTCAGTCCTTTATGCATGATATTTTCCGGGATTATCTGGATAAGTTCATGATTGTATATTTGGATGATATTTTGTTTTTTTCCGATGATTGGGAGTCTAATGTGAAGCAGGTCAGGATGGTATTTCAGATCCTTCGTGCTAATGCATTGTTTGTGAAGGGGTCTAAGTGCCTTTTTGGAGTTCAGAAGGTTTTTTTTTGGGTTTCATTTTTTCTCCCTCGGCTATGGAAATGGACCCTGTTAAGGTCCAGGCCATTCATGATTGGACTCAACCCACATCTGTGAAGAGCCTTCAGAAATTTTTGGGCTTTGCTAATTTTTATCGCCGCTTCATTGCTAATTTTTCTGGTGTGGTTAAACCTCTGACCGATACGAAGAAAGGTGCTGATGTGGTGAATTGGTCCTCTGCGGCTGTGGAGGCCTTTCAGGAGCTTAAACGTCGCTTTACTTCTGCCCCTGTACTGCGTCAGCCAGATATTTCTCTCCCTTTTCAGGTTGAGGTTGACGCTTCTGAGATTGGGGCAGGGGCCGTTTTTTCTCAGAGAAGATCTGATGGCTCTTTGATGAAACCGTATGCTTTCTTCTCCAGAAAGTTTTCGCCTGCTGAGCGTAATTATGATGTCAGCAATTGGGAATTATTGGCTATGAAGTGGGCATTTGAGGAGTGGCGACATTGGCTTGAGGGAGCTAAGCATCGCGTTGTGGTCTTGACCGACCATAAGAATCTGATTTACCTCGAGTCTGCCAAGCGGTTGAATCCTAGACAAGCTCTATGGTCTCTGTTTTTCTCCCGTTTTGATTTTGTGGTCTCGTATCTTCCGGGATCTAAGAATGTGAAGGCTGATGCCCATTCTAGGAGTTTTTTGCCTGATTCTCCGGGAGTCCTTGAGCCGGCTGGTATACTCAAGGAGGGGGGGTGTTGTGAACTCTGTTTTTGGGCTCCCTCTAGTGGTCACAAGCGGTACTGTGTAGTGTTGTCTTTCTGCAGGTTGGCAGCATCAGCTGGTTCGTTATCCTTGGTTGGTTTCCTATTTAGTTCACCTGGATACTCAGTTCCTTGCCTGCTCTCAATGTATTCAGTGCTCTTCAGATTCCTTGTGACTACCTTGCTCCCAGTCTCTCCAAGACAAGCTAAGTTTTTGTTTGATCATTTTTTGATTATCAGCATTTATTATGTTTTTAGTCCAGCTCGCTAAAATGTGATTTCCTCGCTTGCTGGTTGCTCTAGGGGACTGAGTTTCTCCCCCCCCACACCGTTGGTTGGTGCGGGGGTTCTTGAAATCTCAGTGTGGATATTTTGTAAGGGTTTTTTACTGACCGCACAGACCCCTTTACTATTTTCTGCTATCTAGTATTAGTGGGCCTCATTTGCTAAATCTGTTTTCACCCCTGTGTATGTGCCTTCCTCTTACCTCACCGTTATTATATGTTGGGGGCTTCTATTTCTTTGGGGATTATTTCTCTGGAGGCAAGAGAGGTCTTTCTTTCTCTCTAGGGGTAGTTAATTCCTCAGGCTGGCTCGAGACGTCTAGGATTTTTAGGCACGTTCACCGGCTACTTCTAGTGTGTTTGGATAGGTTCAGATTTGCGGTCAGTTCAGTTTGCCACCTCCCTAGAGCTTGTTCTATGTATGTTACTTAGCTGGAGTAATTTGTGATCCTCAACCACTAAGGATCATAACAGTAGAGCAGGCCTCAAAAGTGTTTAATGCATCGCAGAAGTGGGATAAAAAGAAGACCTGAGTACATTTTTTTTTTCCTCCCGCTTTTCCTTTGCTGCAGTCTGTTTAGCTTCTTTCATCCCCTTGAACTCTGGGTGGTTTTGAGCTCAGCTGCAGACATGAATTTTCAGACTGTGACTTCTAGTGTGGATCATCTGACTGCACGGGTGCAAAGTATTCAGGATTTTGTTATTCATAGCCCTATGTCAGAACCAAAGATACCCATTCCTGAATTGTTTTCTGGTGATAGATCTAGGTTTCTAAACTTTAAGAATAATTGTAAGTTATTTCTATCTCTGAGACCTCGTTCCTCTGGTGATTCCGCTCAGCAAGTTAAAATTGTTATCTCTATGTTGCGTGGCGACCCTCAAGATTGGGCTTTCTCTCTGGCGCCAGGAGATCCTGCATTGCTTAATGTAGATGCATTTTTTCTGGCTCTTGGACTGCTTTATGAGGAGCCTAATCTTGAGAATCAGGCAGAAAAAGCGTTGCTGGCTATCTCTCAAGGTCAGGATGAAGCAGAGGTGTATTGTCAAAAATTTTGGAAATGGTCGGTGCTTACTCAATGGAATGAGTGGGCCTTGGCTGCAAATTTCAGAGAAGGTCTTTCTGAGACCGTTAAGAATGTTATGGTGGGGTTTCCCACCCCTACAAGTCTGAGTGATTCTATGGCTTTAGCCATTCAGGTTGATCGGCGTTTGCGGGAGCGCAAATCTGCTCATCCTTTGGCGGTATTTTCTGAACAGAGACCTGAGTCTATGCAATGTGACCGAACTCTGACCAGAATTGAGCGACAAAGTCATAGACGTCAAAATGGGTTGTGCTTTTACTGTGGTGATTCTACTCATGTTATCTCAGCATGCTCTAAACGCTTAAAAAAATCGCTAAACCTGTCACCATTGGTACTATGCAGCCTAAGTTTATTTTGTCTGTTACTTTGATTTGTTCTTTGTCATCCTACCCGGTTATGGCTTTTGTGGATTCGGGTGCTGCCCTGAATCTGATGGATTTGTCGTTTGCCAGGCGCTGTGGTTTTGTCCTGGAGCCTTTGGAATTTCCTATTCCTCTGAGGGGAATTGATGCTACGCCATTGGCTGAGAATAAGCCTCAGTATTGGACGCAAATGACCATGTGCATGACTCCCGTACATCAGGAGGTGATTCGCTTTCTTGTTCTGCATAATTTGTATGATGTTGTCGTTTTGGGTCTGCCATGGCTGCAGGCTCATAATCCAGTTTTAGATTGGAAAGCTATGTCTGTGTCAAGTTGGGGTTGTCAGGGAATTCATGGCGATGTGTTGTGAATTTGCTTTTTACTCCCTCTAGTGGTTACTAGTTTTTTGACTCTGGTTTTTCTGTCATTCCTTTTATCCGCACCTGGGTCGTTAGTTAGGGGTGTTGCTATATAAGCTCCCTGGACCTTCAGTTCAATGCCTGGCAACGTAGTTATCAGAGCTAGTCTGCTGTGCTCTTGTCTACTGATCCTGGTTCCAGTTATATCAGCTAAGTCTGCCTTTTGCTTTTTGCTATTTGTTTTGGTTTTGTATTTTTGTCCAGCTTGTTCCAAATCTATATCCTGACCTTTGCTGGAAGCTCTAGGGGGGCTGGTGTTCTCCCCCCGGACCGTTAGACGGTTCGGGGGTTCTTGAATTTCCAGTGTGGATTTTGATAGGGTTTTTGTTGACCATATAAGTTACCTTTCTTTATTCTGCTATCAGTAAGCGGGCCTCTCTGTGCTAAACCTGGTTCATTTCTGTGTTTGTCATTTCCTCTTACCTAACCGTCATTATTTGTGGGGGGCTTCTATCCAGCTTTGGGGTCCCCTTCTCTGGAGGCAAGAAAGGTCTTTGTTTTCCTCTACTAGGGGTAGCTAGATTCTCCGGCTGGCGCGTGTCATCTAGAATCAACGTAGGAATGATCCCCGGCTACTTCTAGTGTTGGCGTTAGGAGTAGATATATGGTCAACCCAGTTACCACTGCCCTATGAGCTGGATTTTTGTACTCTGCAGACTTCCACGTTCCTCTGAGACCCTCGCCATTGGGGTCATAACAGTTTGCCAGGCCCGTATTAAATGTTTAATGCATTGCAGAAGAGGGATTATAAGAAAGAAGATTCTGAGTTTTTTTTTTTTTTTTTTTCTTCTTCCCCTTTACCTCAGAGTGGCTATGCTTGCTGCAGACATGAATGTCCAGACCTTGATTACAAGTGTGGACCAGCTGGCTACTCGTGTGCAGGGCATACAAGACTATGTTATCAGAAATCCTAGGTCAGAACCTAAAATACCGATTCCTGAACTGTTTTCCGGAGACAGGTTTAAGTTTAGGAATTTCGTGAATAATTGTAAATTGTTTTTGTCCCTGAGACCCTGTTCATCTGGAGATTCTGCTCAGCAAGTAAAAATTGTTATTTCGTTCTTACGGGGCGACTCTCAGGATTGGGCTTTTTCGCTGGCGCCAGGAGATCCGGCATTGGCTGATCTTGATGCGTTTTTTCTGGCGCTCGGTTTACTTTATGAGGAACCCAATCTTGAGATTCAGGCAGAAAAGGCCTTGCTGGCTATGTCTCAGGGGCAGGACGAGGCTGAAGTGTATTGCCAAAAATTTCGGAAATGGTCCGTGCTGACATATTGGAACGCCTTCGGAAGTTCCGGAGTATTTGTCTGATTATCAGGATGTCTTCAGTGAGTCTGAGTCCAGTGCACTGCCTCCTCATAGGGACTGTGACTGTGCTATAGATTTGATCCCAGGCAGTAAATTTCCTAAGGGAAGACTGTTTAATCTGTCGGTACCTGAACATACCGCTATGCGTTCATATATCAAGGAGTCTCTGGAGAAAGGACATATTCGTCCGTCTTCTTCCCCTCTTGGTGCGGGATTCTTTTTTGTGGCAAAAAAGGACGGATCTTTGAGACCTTGTATTGATTATCGGCTTTTAAATAAGATCACTGTCAAATTTCAGTATCCTTTACCGCTGTTGTCTGACTTGTTTGCCCGGATTAAGGGTGCCAAGTGGTTCACCAAGATAGACCTTCGTGGTGCGTACAACCTTGTGCGCATTAAGCAAGGTGATGAATGGAAAACCGCATTCAATACGCCCGAAGGTCATTTTGAGTACTTGGTGATGCCTTTTGGGCTCTCCAATGCGCCTTCAGTTTTTCAGTCCTTTATGCATGACATTTTCCGGAAGTATCTGGATAAATTTTTGATTGTTTATCTGGATGATATTTTGTTTTTTTCTGATAATTGGGATTCGCATGTGGAGCAGGTCAGGTTGGTCTTTAAAATTTTGCGTGAAAATTCTTTGTTTGTCAAGGGCTCAAAGTGTCTCTTTGGTGTACAGAAGGTTCCCTTTTTGGGGTTCATTTTTTCCCCTTCTGCTGTGGAGATGGACCCAGTCAAGGTCCGAGCTATTCTTGATTGGACTCAGCCCTCGTCAGTTAAGAGTCTTCAGAAGTTCTTGGGCTTCGCTAACTTCTACCGTCGTTTTATCGCTAATTTTTCTAGCATTGTGAAACCTTTGACGGATATGACCAAGAAGGGCTCCGATGTAGCTAACTGGGCTCCTGCTGCCGTGGAGGCTTTCCAGGAGTTGAAACGCCGGTTTACTTCGGCGCCTGTTTTGTGCCAGCCTGACGTCTCACTTCCCTTTCAGGTTGAGGTGGATGCTTCGGAGATTGGGGCAGGGGCCGTTTTGTCGCAGAGAGGCCCTGGTTGCTCTGTTATGAAACCTTGTGCCTTTTTCTCTAGGAAGTTTTCGCCTGCCGAGCGAAATTATGATGTGGGCAATCGGGAGTTGTTGGCCATGAAATGGGCATTTGAGGAGTGGCGTCATTGGCTCGAGGGTGCTAAGCATCGTGTGGTGGTCTTGACTGATCACAAAAATCTGATGTATCTCGAGTCTGCTAAACGCCTTAATCCGAGACAGGCCCGCTGGTCATTGTTTTTCTCTCGCTTTGATTTTGTTGTCTCGTATTTACCAGGTTCAAAGAATGTGAAGGCCGATGCTCTTTCTAGGAGCTTTGTGCCTGATGCTCCTGGAGTCGCTGATCCTGTTGGTATTCTTAAAGATGGAGTTATCTTGTCAGCTATTTCTCCGGATCTGCGACGTGTGTTGCAGAGATTTCAGGCTGATAGGCCTGAGTCTTGTCCACCTGACAGACTGTTTGTCCCGGATAAGTGGACCAGCAGAGTCATTTCCGAGGTTCATTCCTCGGTGTTGGCAGGTCACCCGGGAATTTTTGGCACCAGAGATCTGGTGGCCAGGTCCTTTTGGTGGCCTTCCTTGTCAAGGGATGTGCGGTCATTTGTGCAGTCCTGTGGGACTTGTGCTCGAGCTAAGCCTTGCTGTTCTCGTGCCAGCGGTTTGCTCTTGCCCTTGCCTGTCCCGAAGAGACCTTGGACACATATCTCCATGGATTTCATTTCTGATCTTCCGCTATCTCAGGGCATGTCCGTTATCTGGGTGATATGTGATCGCTTCTCCAAGATGGTCCATTTGGTTCCTTTGCCTAAGCTGCCTTCCTCTTCCGATCTGGTTCCTGTGTTTTTCCAGAACGTGGTTCGTTTGCACGGCATCCCTGAGAATATTGTGTCAGACAGAGGATCCCAGTTCGTTTCCAGGTTCTGGCGATCCTTTTGTAGTAGGATGGGCATTGATTTGTCGTTTTCGTCTGCTTTCCATCCTCAGACTAATGGACAGACGGAGCGAACCAATCAGACTTTGGAGGCTTATTTGAGGTGTTTTGTCTCTGCTGATCAGGACGATTGGGTGACATTCTTGCCGTTGGCTGAGTTTGCCCTTAATAATCGGGCTAGTTCCGCCACCTTGGTTTCGCCTTTTTTCTGCAACTCTGGTTTCCATCCTCGCTTTTCTTCGGGTCATGTGGAGCCTTCTGACTGTCCTGGGGTGGATTCTGTGGTGGATAGGTTGCAGCAGATCTGGAATCATGTGGTGGACAACTTGAAGTTGTCACAGGAGAAGGCTCAGCGCTTTGCCAACCGCCGCCGCGGTGTGGGTCCCCGACTACGCGTTGGGGATTTGGTATGGCTTTCTTCCCGCTTTGTTCCTATGAAGGTCTCCTCTCCCAAATTTAAACCTCGTTTTATTGGGCCTTACAAGATATTGGAAATCCTTAATCCTGTATCTTTTCGTCTGGATCTTCCTGTGTCGTTTGCTATTCACAATGTATTTCATAGGTCCTTGTTGCGGCGGTACATTGTGCCTGTAGTTCCTTCTGCTGAGCCTCCTGCTCCGGTGTTGGTTGAGGGCGAGTTGGAGTACGTGGTGGAGAAGATCTTGGATTCTCGCCTCTCCAGGCGGAGGCTTCAGTACCTGGTCAAGTGGAAGGGCTATGGTCAGGAGGATAATTCCTGGGTGGTCGCCTCTGATGTTCATGCGGCCGATTTAGTTCGTGCCTTTCATGCCGCTCATCCTGATCGCCCTGGTGGTCGTGGTGAGGGTTCGGTGACCCCTCACTAAGGGGGGGGTACTGTTGTGAATTTGCTTTTTACTCCCTCTAGTGGTTACTAGTTTTTTGACTCTGGTTTTTCTGTCATTCCTTTTATCCGCACCTGGGTCGTTAGTTAGGGGTGTTGCTATATAAGCTCCCTGGACCTTCAGTTCAATGCCTGGCAACGTAGTTATCAGAGCTAGTCTGCTGTGCTCTTGTCTACTGATCCTGGTTCCAGTTATATCAGCTAAGTCTGCCTTTTGCTTTTTGCTATTTGTTTTGGTTTTGTATTTTTGTCCAGCTTGTTCCAAATCTATATCCTGACCTTTGCTGGAAGCTCTAGGGGGGCTGGTGTTCTCCCCCCGGACCGTTAGACGGTTCGGGGGTTCTTGAATTTCCAGTGTGGATTTTGATAGGGTTTTTGTTGACCATATAAGTTACCTTTCTTTATTCTGCTATCAGTAAGCGGGCCTCTCTGTGCTAAACCTGGTTCATTTCTGTGTTTGTCATTTCCTCTTACCTAACCGTCATTATTTGTGGGGGGCTTCTATCCAGCTTTGGGGTCCCCTTCTCTGGAGGCAAGAAAGGTCTTTGTTTTCCTCTACTAGGGGTAGCTAGATTCTCCGGCTGGCGCGTGTCATCTAGAATCAACGTAGGAATGATCCCCGGCTACTTCTAGTGTTGGCGTTAGGAGTAGATATATGGTCAACCCAGTTACCACTGCCCTATGAGCTGGATTTTTGTACTCTGCAGACTTCCACGTTCCTCTGAGACCCTCGCCATTGGGGTCATAACAGCGATGTTCCGTTGGTGTCTATTGCTTCTTCCACTCCTTCTGAGGTCCCTGAGTTTTTGTCTGACTTCCAGGATGTATTTGATGAACCCAGGTCCAGTGCCCTGCCCCCTCATAGGGATTGTGACTGTGCTATAAATTTAATTCCTGGTAGTAAATTCCCTAAGGGATGACTTTTTAATCTGTCTATACCAGAGCATGCCGCGATGCGGAGTTATATAAAAGAGTCTTTGGAGAAGGGACATATTCGCCCATCCTCTTCCCCTCTTGGTGCAGGATTTTTTTTTATGGCCAAGAAGGACGGTTCGTTGAGACCTTGTATAGATTATCGTCTTCTGAATAAAATTACAGTCAAATTTCAGTATCCTTTACCACTATTGTCTGATTTGTTTGCTCGGATTAAGGGTGCCAGTTGGTTCACCAGTGGTCACAAGCGGTACTGTGTAGTGTTGTCTTTCTGCAGGTTGGCAGCATCAGCTGGTTCGTTATCCTTGGTTGGTTTCCTATTTAGTTCACCTGGATACTCAGTTCCTTGCCTGCTCTCAATGTATTCAGTGCTCTTCAGATTCCTTGTGACTACCTTGCTCCCAGTCTCTCCAAGACAAGCTAAGTTTTTGTTTGATCATTTTTTCATTATCAGCATTTATTATGTTTTTAGTCCAGCTCGCTAAAATGTGATTTCCTCGCTTGCTGGTTGCTCTAGGGGACTGAGTTTCTCCCCCCCACACCGTTGGTTGGTGCGGGGGTTCTTGAAATCTCAGTGTGGATATTTTGTAAGGGTTTTTTACTGACCGCACAGACCCCTTTACTATTTTCTGCTATCTAGTATTAGTGGGCCTCATTTGCTAAATCTGTTTTCACCCCTGTGTATGTGCCTTCCTCTTACCTCACCGTTATTATATGTTGGGGGCTTCTGTTTCTTTGGGGATTATTTCTCTGGAGGCAAGAGAGGTCTTTCTTTCTCTCTAGGGGTAGTTAGTTCCTCAGGCTGGCTCGAGACGTCTAGGATTTTTAGGCACGTTCACCGGCTACTTCTAGTGTGTTTGGATAGGTTCAGATTTGCGGTCAGTTCAGTTTGCCACCTCCCTAGAGCTTGTCCTATGTATGTTACTTAGCTGGAGTAATTTGTGATCCTCAACCACTAAGGATCATAACAGGGGTGATTCTTTCTGCCATCTCCCCTGATTTGCGGCAGGTGCTTCAGGAGTTTCAGGCTGATAAAACTGACCGCTGTCCAGTGGGGAAACTGTTTGTTCCTGATAGATGGACTAATAAGGTAATTTCTGAGATTCATTGTTCTGTATTGGCTGGTCATCCTGGGATATTTGGTACCAGAGATTTGGTTGCCAGGTCCTTTTGGTGGCCTTCCTTGTCGCGGGATGTGCGTTCTTTCGTGCAGTCCTGTGGGACCTGTGCCCGGGCCAAGCCCTGCTGTTCCCGTGCTAGTGGGTTGCTTTTGCCTTTGCCGGTCCCTGGGAGACCTTGGAAACCTATTTGAGATGCTTTGTGTCTGCTGATCAGGATGATTGGGTGACCTTCTTGCCGTTGGCCAAGTTTGCCCTTAATAATCGGGCTAGTTGGGCTACCTTGTTTTCGCCTTTTTTTTGTAACTTCGGTTTTCATCCTCGTTTTTCTTCGGGGCAGGTTGAGCCTTCGGACTGTCCTGGTGTGGATTCTGTGGTGGACAGGTTGCAGCAGATTTGGACTCATGTGGTGGACAATTTAACATTGTCTCAGGAAAAGGCTCAGCGTTTTGCTAACCGTCGTCGGTGCGTTGGTCCCCGACTTCGTGTTGGGGATTTGGTCTGGTTGTCTTCTCATCATGTTTCTATGAAGGTTTCTTCCCCTAAGTTCAAGCCTAGCTTTATTGGTCCTTATAAGATTTCTGAAATTATCAATCCTGTGTCTTTTCGTTTGGCCCTTCCAGCTTCCTTTTCCATTCATAATGTGTTCCATAGATCTTTGTTGCGGAGATATGTGGTGCCCATGGTCCCTTCCGTTGACCCTCCTGCTCCGGTGTTGGTTGAGGGGGAGTTGGAGTATGTGGTGGAGAAGATTTTGGATTCTCGTCTTTCGAGGCGGAAGCTTCAGTATCTGGTTAAGTGGAAGGGTTATGGCCAGGAGGATAATTCTTGGGTTTTTGCCTCCGATGTCCATGCTGCCGATTTGGTTCGTGCTTTTCATTTGGCTCGTCCTGATCGGCCTGGGGGCTCTGGTGAGGGTTCGGTGACCCCTCCTCAAGGGGGGTACTGTTGTGAATTCCGTTCTTGGGCTCCCTCCTGTGGTTATGAATGGTACTTTTGTGAGTTCTGCCCTTGGGCTCCCTCTGGTGGTTTCAAGTGGAACTGCTGCTCCTTGAGGTTCTGCAGCAGCTGCTTTCACTAATCGGCTCCACTGGCCTTGCTATGTAACTTGGCTCTGGTCTGTAGTCCATGCCAGCTGTCAATGTCTCAGGGTGGATTTAGTTTTCTCCTTGGATATTTCTCATGGCCTGTCCATTTCAGCAAAAGATAAGTTCTTGCTAGTTCTTTGTTAGTCCATCTGCTTTGGACTTATTGCTCAGCTCATGTCGTGTTTCTTTTAGTCCAGCTTGTCATTATGATATATTCAGGCTAGCTGGAAGCTCTGGGGAAGCAGATTTGCCCCTCCACACCGTAAGTCGGTCTGGAGATCATTTTGTAAACTCTGCGTGGATTTTTAGTTTTTAATACTGACCGCACAGTATCCTTTCCTATTTCTGTCTATCTAGATTAGAAATTGGCCTCCTTTGCTAAAATCTGTTTTCATTTCTGTGTATGTCTTTTCCCTCTCCACTCACAGTCAATATATGTGGGGGGCTATCTTTCCTTTTGGGAATTTCTCTGAGGCAAGATAGTTTTCTGTTTCCATCTTGAGGGGTAGTTAGTTCTTAGGCCCTGACGAGGCATCTAGGGAGAGTTAGGAACGTCCCACGGCTATTTCTAGTGTTGGTGTTAGGAGTAGGGTTTGCGGTCAGTAAAGTTACCACCTCCTCAGAGCTTGTCCCATGTTTCGTTTTACCCACCAGGTCATATCAGTGCTTCTCCGTAACCACCAGGTCATAACAATCATTATCCTTTTTTAGAGGTCATCCTCTTTTCCACTTCAGCTTTTTCATAGATGATGTGTTATATTTGCATCAAATATTTGTTGAAATTTCTATTCTTCCTTCTACCTTTGAAAAACTATTTGTGCCATTGGCTGCAACACAACCCCAAAGTATGATTAATCCTCCAAAATAGTTTTATGGTTGGTGAGATGTTTTTTCCTTAAATTCTGTTCCCTTTCTTCTACACACATATCTTTTGATCTTTGCAACCAAAGAGTTCTATTTTAACCGCCGGTCCACATGACTTGTTTCCAAAAATGCATCAGGCTTGTTGGGATGTTCTTTTGCATACTTGTAACATTGAATTTTATGGTGAGGATGCGGAAGAGGATTTCTTCCGATGACTCTTCCATGAAGTCCATATTTGTGTAGGTGTCCCTGAACTGTACAACTCTAGAGTCTGCTAAATCTTTTTGAAGGTATTTTGCAGTCAAGCAGGGATTCTGATTTGCCTCTCTAGCTATCCTTCGAAAAACTTTCACTGACATTTTGCTTGGTCTTCCATACCTTTTGCTTGTCCTCCACTGTAAATGTTAACTGATATTTCTTATTTACATTTCTAGCTGGAGAAAGGGCAACTTGAAAATGCTTTGCTGTCTTCTTAAAGCCTTCTTGTGCTTTGTGGGCCTCCACCATTTTAATTTTCAGAGTGCTAGGCAGCTGCTTAGAAGAACCCATGGCTGCTGCTTTTTGTCACAAGGTTAGAGGAGACTGGGTTTTTATTAAGCTAAGAAATTTGCATCAGCTGGCATTTCCTAATGATGATAGTGAAAAAGCTGTAACCCTAAGGCTATGTTTCCACATAGTCAGAGGCGTAGCTAGAGCTTTGGCCGCCCGGGGCTGTTCCCGAGTTTGGCACCCCCCCCTCCCCTCTATAATACTATCTACAAGGCACAAATACTGCCACACCATGACCAGATGACATATTACCACCACAGTGATCGAATAATATCAAATACAAGGAACAAATACCAAAACATCATGACCAGACCACATATTACCACCACATAGTGACTGAATACTATAGTACTGAAAAATAATTAAAAAAAACCCACAATACTATCACCATAAGTGCCATTATACACAGGAGATCTGTACTTAGTATGCAGTGTCTGTGTACAGGTAATACAGTGATCACCAGTGACATTATACACAGGAGCTCTGTATATAGTGTATAGGTAATCCAGTGATCACCAGTGACATTATACACAGGAGCTCTGTATATAGTGTATAGGTAATACAGTGATCACCAGTGACATTATACACAGGACCTCTGTATACAGTATACAGTGTATAGTGTCAGTGTATAGGTAACACACTGACTCACAACGTCAGTGACGTCTCTAGGTGAATTCCTTCATCTTTCATCCCGCACAGACCGCCATCACTTCATCCAGCCAGGACTCGTCTCTGCAGGAAATAACACAGTTATCTCGAGTTCCACTTGCATAACTCATTACTTAATTTTCCCAACTTCTACATTACACCACACGAAGAAGGCGACATAGTGTCACTCTACACAGTAATAGGACCGCCCCTGCATTTAAAACAGTGTACTCACAAAATAAAATAAATACATCACTGCAGTAATAATATCCCTTAATTAGCCCCTATGGTAATAATATTCGCCATCCTAGCCCCCGTGTGTCTCATTCCTGGCGTCAGCCATAAGTTCTCCCATCCTGCCCTAATGAGTATCCATCCTGCCCCATATGATCTTCCTATCCTGCCCCACCTGTCTCCATCGTATCCATCCTGCCCCATGATCCTGCCCCATCTGTCTCCAATCCTGCCTCCAGTGTCTCCAGTCGTGCTGCCATGTCTGTCATCCTGCCCCCTGTGTCTCCAATCATGCCCCATTTCTCCATTCTGCCCCTGTGTCCAGCAATCTGCCCCTGTGTCCAGCCTTCTGCCCCCCTGTGTCCAGCCTTCTGCCCCCCTGTGTCCAGCTTTCTGCCCCCCTGTGTCCAGCTTTCTGCCCCCCTGTGTCCAGCTTTCTGCCCCCCTGTGTCCAGCTTTCTGCCCCCCTGTGTCCAGCTTTCTACCCCCTGTGTCCAGCTTTCTGCCCCCTGTGTCCAGCTTTCTGCCCCAGTGTCCACCTTTCTGCCCCCCTGTGTCCAGCTTTCTGCCCCCCTGTGTCCAGCTTTCTGCCCCCCTGTGTCCAGCTTTCTGCCCCAGTGTCCAGCTTTCTGCCCCCCTGTGTCCAGCTTTCTGCCCCAGTGTCCAGCTTTCTGCCCCAGTGTCCAGCTTTCTGCCCCCCTGTGTCCAGCTTTCTGCCCCCCTGTGTCCAGCTTTCTGCCCCCCTGTGTCCAGCTTTCTGCCCCCCTGTGTCCAGCTTTCTGCCCCCCTGTGTCCAGCTTTCTGCCCCCCTGTGTCCAGCTTTCTGCCCCCCTGTGTCCAGCTTTCTGCCCCCGTGTCCAGCTTTCTGCCCCCCTGTGTCCAGCTTTCTGCCCCCCTGTGTCCAGCTTTCTGCCCCCCTGTGTCCAGCTTTCTGCCCCCCTGTGTCCAGCTTTCTGCCCCAGTGTCCAGCTTTCTGCCCCAGTGTCCAGCTTTCTGCCCCCCTGTGTCCAGCTTTCTGCCCCAGTGTCCAGCTTTCTGCCCCAGTGTCCAGCTTTCTGCCCCCCTGTGTCCAGCTTTCTGCCCCCCTGTGTCCAGCTTTCTGCCCTAGTGTCCAGCTTTCTGCCCCCCTGTGTCCAGCTTTCTGCCCCCCAGTGTCCAGCTTTCTGCCCCCCTGTGTCCAGCTTTCTGCCCCTGTGTCCAGCTTTCTGCCCCCCTGTGTCCAGCTTTCTGCCCCCCTGTGTCCAGCTTTCTGCCCCCCTGTGTCCAGCTTTCTGTCCCAGTGTCCAGCTTTCTGCCCCCCTGTGTCCAGCTTTCTGCCCCAGTGTCCAGCTTTCTGCCCCAGTGTCCAGCTTTCTGCCCCTCTGTGTCCAGCTTTCTGCCCCAGTGTCCAGCTTTCTGCCCCAGCGTCCAGCGTTCTGCCCCAGCGTTCTGCCCCCGTGTCCAGCTTTCTGCCCCCGTGTCCAGCTTTCTGCCCCCTGTGTCCAGCTTTCTGCTCCAGTGTCCAGCTTTCTGCCCCAGTGTCCAGCTTTCTGCCCCAGTGTCCATCGTTCTGTCCCAGCGTCCAGCGTTCTGCCCCAGCGTCCAGCGTTCTGCCCCAGCGTCCAGCTTTCTGCCCCCCTGTGTCCAGCTTTCTGCCCCAGTATCCAGCTTTCTGCCCCAGCATCCAGCGTTCTGCCCCCGTGTCCAGCTTTCTGCCCCAGTGTCCAGCTTTCTGCCCCCCTGTGTCCAGCTTTCTGCCGCAGTGTCCAGCTTTCTGCTCCAGTGTCCAGCGTTCTGCCCCAGCGTCCAGCGTTCTGCCCCAGCGTCCAGCGTTCTGCCCCTGTGTACAGCTTTCTGACCCCCTGTGTCCAGCTTTCTGACCCCCTGTGTCCAGCTTTCTGCCCTGGGCCCCCCCGATCGCCGCTCTCAATAAAAAAAAAAAAAAAAAGTTCTGCTTACCTGACCGCGATCCTGCTCTCTCTGGTTATCGGTGGGGGCGGCCATCTTCCTGAGGCCGCGCGTGCGCAGGTGGAGTGCTCTGCTGCCCGGGGCTTCAGGAAAATGGCCGCGGGATGCCGCACATGCGCAGATGGAGATCCCGGCGGCCATTTTTCTGAAGCCGAGATGCGAACAGGTAAACTCTGCGCCGCCGGCGACCCGCCCCCCGTATTGTGCCGCCCCCCGCATTGTGCCGCCCGGGGCGGCCCGCCCCTTCCTACGCCACTGCACATAGTGTACTAGCAGTGCTTTGAATGCAGCGGATCCCAGCTTTCTGCCCCCCTGTGTCCAGCTTTCTGCCCCCCTGTGTCCAGCTTTCTGCCCCCCTGTGTCCAGCTTTCTGCCCCAGTGTCCAGCTTTCTGCCCCCTGTGTCCAGCTTTCTGCCCCAGTGTCCAGCTTTCTGCCCCAGTGTCCAGCTTTCTGCCCCCCTGTGTCCAGCTTTCTGCCCCCCTGTGTACAGCTTTCTGCCCCAGTGTCCAGCTTTCTGCCCCCTGTGTCCAGCTTTCTGCTCCAGTGTCCAGCTTTCTGCCCCAGTGTCCAGCTTTCTGCCCCACTGTCCATCGTTCTGTCCCAGCGTCCAGCGTTCTGCCCCAGCGTCCAGCGTTCTGCCCCAGCGTCCAGCTTTCTGCCCCCCTGTGTCCAGCTTTCTGCCCCAGTGTCCAGCTTTCTGCCCCAGCGTCCAGCGTTCTGCCCCTGTGTCCAGCTTTCTGCCCCAGTGTCCAGCTTTTTGCCCCCCTGTGTCCAGCTTTCTGCCGCAGTGTCCAGCTTTCTGCCCCAGTGTCCAGCGTTCTGCCCCAGCGTCCAGCGTTCTGCCCCAGCGTCCAGCATTCTGCCCCTGTGTCCAGCTTTCTGACCCCCTGTGTCCAGCTTTCTGACCCCCTGTGTCCAGCTTCCTGCCCTGGGCCCCCCCGATCGCCGCTCTCAATAAAAAAAAAAAAAAAAAAGTACTGCTTACCTGACCGCGATCCTGCTCTCTCTGGTTATCGGTGGGGGCGGCCATCTTCCTGAGGCCGCGCGTGCGCAGGTGGAGTGCTCTGCTGCCCGGGGCTTCAGGAAAATGGCCGCGGGATGCCGCGCATGCGCAGATGGAGATCGCGGCGGCCATTTTTCTGAAGCCGAGATGCGAACAGGTAAACTCTGCGCCTCCGGCGACCCGCCCCCCGTATTGTGCTGCCCCCCGCATTGTGCCGCCCGGGGCGGCCCGCCCCTTCCTACGCCACTGCACATAGTGTACTAGCAGTGCTTTGAACGCAGCGGATCCCAGCTTTCTGCCCCCCTGTGTCCAGCTTTCTGCCCCCCTGTGTCCATCTTTCTGCCCCCCTGTGTCCAGCTTTCTGCCCCAGTGTCCAGCTTTCTGCCCCCTGTGTCCAGCTTTCTGCCCCTGTGTCCAGCTTTCTGCCCCAGTGTCCAGCTTTCTGCCCCCCTGTGTACAGCTTTCTGCCCCCCTGTGTACAGCTTTCTGCCCCAGTGTCCAGCTTTCTGCCCCCCTGTGTCCAGCTTTCTGCCCCCCTGTGTCCAGCTTTCTGCCCCCCTGTGTCCAGCTTTCTGCCCCCCTGTGTCCAGCTTTCTGCCCCCGTGTCCAGCTTTCTGCCCCCCTGTGTCCAGCTTTCTGCCCCCCTGTGTCCAGCTTTCTGCCCCCGTGTCCAGCTTTCTGCCCCCCTGTGTCCAGCTTTCTGCCCCCCTGTGTCCAGCTTTCTGCCCCAGTGTCCAGCTTTCTGC
Source organism: Ranitomeya variabilis (assembly GCF_051348905.1). Taxonomy (NCBI): domain Eukaryota; kingdom Metazoa; phylum Chordata; class Amphibia; order Anura; family Dendrobatidae; genus Ranitomeya; species Ranitomeya variabilis. The sequence continues at coordinate 503,315,549 of NC_135236.1, forward strand.
CCCCCTGTGTCCAGCTTTCTGCCCCAGTGTCCAGCATTCTGCCCCAGTGTCCAGCTTTCTGCCCCCCTGTGTCCAGCTTTCTGCCCCAGTGTCCAGCTTTCTGCCCCAGTGTCCAGCTTTCTGCCCCCCTGTGTCCAGCTTTCTGCCCCCCTGTGTCCAGCTTTCTGCCCCAGTGTCCAGCTTTCTGCCCCCCTGTGTCCAGCTTTCTGCCCCCCTGTGTCCGGCTTTCTGCCCCCCTGTGTCCAGATTTCTGCCCCCCTGTGTCCAGCTTTCTGCCCCCGTGTCCAGCTTTCTTCCCCCCTGTGTCCAGCTTTCTGCCCCCCTGTGTCCAGCTTTCTGCCCCCCTGTGTCCAGCTTTCTGCCCCAGTGTCCAGCTTTCTGCCCCCTGTGTCCAGCTTTCTGCCCCAGTGTCCAGCTTTCTGCCCCAGCATCCAGCGTTCTGCCCCAGCGTCCAGCGTTCTGCCCCCGTGTCCAGCTTTCTGCCCCCGTGTCCAGCTTTCTGCCCCGTGTCCAGCTTTCTGCTCCAGTGTCCAGCTTTCTGCCCCAGTGTCCAGCTTTCTGCCCCAGTGTCCATCGTTCTGTCCCAGCATCCAGCGTTCTGCCCCAGCGTCCAGCGTTCTGCCCCAGCATCCAGCTTTCTGCCCCCCTGTGTACAGCTTTCTGCCCCAGTGTCCAGCTTTCTGCCCCAGCGTCCAGCGTTCTGCCCCCGTGTCCAGCTTTCTGCCCCAGTGTCCAGCTTTTTGCCCCCCTGTGTCCAGCTTTCTGCCGCAGTGTCTAGCTTTCTGCCCCAGTGTCCAGCGTTCTGCCCCAGCGTCCAGCGTTCTGCCCCAGCGTCCAGCGTTCTGCCCCTGTGTCCAGCTTTCTGACCCCCTGTGTCCAGCTTTCTGACCCCCTGTGTCCAGCTTTCTGACCCCCTGTGTCCAGCTTTCTGCCCTGGGCCCCCCCGATCGCCGCTCTCAATAAAAAAAAAAAAAGAAGTTCTGCTTACCTGACCGCGATCCTGCTCTCTCTGGTTATCGGTGGGGGCGGCCATCTTCCTGAGGCTGCGCGTGCGCAGGTGGAGTGCTCTGCTGCCCGGGGCTTCAGGAAAATGGCCGCGGGATGCCGCGCATGCACAGATGGAGATCGCGGCGGCCATTTTTCTGAAGCCGAGATGCGAACAGGTAAATTCTGCGCCGCCGGCGACCCGCCCCCCGCATTGTGCCGCCCGGAGCGGCCCGCCCCTTCCTACGCCACTGCACATAGTGTACTAGCAGTGCTTTGAACGCAGCGGATCCCTGCTCCATTCAAAGCACTGCCGGCTTTTGTATGCCCTGTGAGTCCGCATGTGTTCATTGAACTGTGCTATTTATCTTGCAGAGACTGAGTGTCTCTGCAAGATAAGTAGACATGCTGTGGTCTATAAAGATATGTCACTTGTGCGTCTGCCACCTGGGTCTTTGTACGCATAGTGAATATGGGATTTCATAAATTCCCCTCCACTATGCTTTAACATCTGGCCTCTGCAGATTGGATGCTGCGGCTGTACGCAGAGTCCAATCCGCAGCAAAACTGAAGGATTACGCCCTGTGGAAACATACCCTTACAGGCTAAATAAAGTCTGAAATCTTGGTCAAGGTCATCTAAGCACAAATTTCCAAGGGTGCTTAAACCTTAGCATTTGCCCATTTTCCTCATTGTAATTTAAATGTTAAAGATGAATGAATATATATATATATATATATATATATATATATATACTGTGTATATATACTGTATACATATATGTATTTTCCAAAAGTTCTAAGAAATTGTGTCATTTTTAACTTTAGCCCCTTTAGAGATAATTTCATCTTCAACTTACTTAACTTTTCACAATAACAGTCTTTTTGACCAGGGATTAGTGATGAGAGAATTTGTTCGGAAAACGATCACCAAACATAAATTCGGCACGAATATGACACATTCGGATTCTTGATCGGAAGCCCGAGCAAAATTTTATAAAATCTGTAAAAATCTGTAACATTTAATAAAAGTGCGGGAAAATATTTGCATTGCCGCAAAAATATTTTCAGCACTTTATCAATGATAATGGTGGTGTATCATGAGCGTATGACACATGTTTGATGAGAGGAGGGGGTTTTCAGAGCTGAGATGCGACATTTTTGTAAGCACAGCACAGCTGATATTTTTTTTCCTAACTTTATGTGTGCACATTGTGGCTAGCCAATCAGGGTGCAGGAAACACCCACATTGTCCTGACACTACGGCTTGTGTCATTGGCTGCTGAAATCACATGTCCCTCATCATAAAAATAGCGGACATCTTGTTTTAGCACCATTTTGACACCGGAACAGCACAGAGAGGCTGCTCCTGACACTGCCACCATTAACAGCAAGATTTTAGCTAGCTAGTTAGGTGGTTGTATATCAGTCAAATAGTGTAGCTATATAGTGTCCAGTGTGGCTGTAACATTTATCTTCTGGAATTTTTTTTTTTTGGACCACAAAAGTTTTTCTGTTCCTAGTGTCATACAGTAGGGGACCTGACTTTAAAACAGTTTGTAGCATCTAGTGTGTTATAAAGGTCACAAAAAATTATTCTCTTATTAACATCATGCAGTAAGGGACCTGAATTTAAAATAGTTTGTAGCATAACTTCTTTGTCATACAGGCCTCATCCACACTGAAACAATTCTTTTTTCTGTGACTAACACGATACAGCATTTCATATTTCAATTTTAAATTTACTGTTTCTGAAATTCAGGTCTGATCCAGAGGCCACTAAAAAATTATTTTGTTATTAACGTCATACAGTAAGGGACCTGAATTTAAAATAGTTTATAGCATCAAGTATGTTAAAGAGGCCTGATCCATAGGCCACAAAACATTCTTCTGTTGTTAACATCATACAGTAAGGGACCTGATTTTAAAATAGTTTGTAGCATCTAATGTGTTGCAGAGGCCTGATCTGAGCAACATGACTGGGAAAAAGCGAGGCCTTGGTGGAAGGGGAATTAGGCTTGGTGTTCATGGTGTACGTGGGGTTGGTGGTAATGTTTGTGAAAGCACTAGTGAAGCAACGTTACGTCCTATGCAAAGACAACTGACAACTTATGTTACTGGACAGGCTACACCACTGCCTTTCTTTGGCAGATGCACAGCAGTATGCCTTATCGATGATGCCCAGAATGAGCATGTACTCGAGTGGATTGCAAGTGTAGCTTCAAGTGGCCTCTCCTCCTCTTCTTCCTCCACCTCAACATCACACCCAGTACAGCCCACAGATGTGGCAACAAAACTCCCCTTGCTTCCCCCCCGCTTCCCAACTATCCAACCACTCAACTGACTGTATGGAACAACAGATGGGTGAGTCTGAAGAGCAGTTCACACATTCTATGCCATGTTCATCAGAAGTGAACTCAAAAGCTTCGCAGAGTCAGGAGGAGAAATCTGCACTGATGCTCAAAATATTTTTAGCTTGGATCCGGGGCAAAATGAAGTATGGTTTGAACAGCATACTGACCCTCGTCATCAGACGTTAACCCTGGAAGGGAGGTAATCCTGATGAGACTCAGATATCTGAGGCTCACACTGACTGTACTGTGCTGTCAGGGAAATAAGAGGAGGAGGGTGACTACAATGGTGAGGAATGTGATAACACAGAGGATGATGATGATGAGGTGTTTGATACCAGTTGGTGTGAACATAGAGGCACACATCTGAGTAGATCATCTGAGGAGGAAGATGAGGAGTTTACGTTGCACCATACGTCGCAAACCTGTATTGAGGCAGCCCGACGAGTAATGCATCCTCAGCCACAACTGTGCCTCTGACCAGCAGCATCCACGGGTCTCTAGCTCGCAGGGGTGGCAAGAGTTGCCTAGCCTGTGCCTTTTTTGACACTGCAACTCACGTAATCTGCCAAGTTTGCAAAAAAAACTAAGTTGAGGTAAAAAAGTGCAATAATTTGACTACTACATGTATGAACCTTCAAATGCACAATCAACATGCTTTACTGTGGGAATCCCACTGTGCAAAAATGCAGACCAGTGGACCTCAACAACCATCAGCCGCCCCATCAATCGCATCTGCTGCTTCTTCCTCCTCCTCTGTTACTTTGCCAACTATTGAGACACAGGTCTTTAACCTCAGAACCTAGGGTTCTTTACCCGCTTCAGTCACTCTGACTGACTCTGACAGCTGTAACGGAAGCAGACATGCCTGCTATTTTTGACCAATCTCAGAGAACGATCACATCACAAGTTTCTCAATCCAACATCTACGCCTGCACCTCTCTCACGGTCCAACGGTTTGCCTGGTTCACCATACTCCACCCTCTCACAGCATTGCAGCCAGCCCATGGTTCCACTGTTGTGGTCATGTAAAGGATTGTTTCCTCCTACGCATGACAAAGATTAGAGGTTGAATCCCACCATCTCCAATCTGTTGGCCATGGAAATGCTGCCTTTTCACCTGATAGATACAGATGGTTTCCGAAAGCTGATGGCCATTGCAGTCCCCCAGAACCTTTCTGGAAAAGTATAATGTTACAGGGTATATACACTAGATTCCTTGATAAGGCGTTGATCCAGGGAACTAGTCTGATTGCCGTATGTGGAGTCGGGAAGGAATTTTTTTCCCCATGGTGGAATTACTCTTTGCCACATGGGTTTTTTTTGCCTTCCCCTGGATCAACATGTTAGGGCATGTTAGGTTAGGCTATGGGTTGAACTAGATGGACTTACAGTCTTCCTTCAACCTTAATAACTATGTAACTATGTAAGAACCAATTACCCAGTTGCCATTACTTCTGTAAGAAAGCTGTGCCTGCGCTACGCCAGCATGTCACAGACAACATCACCCATTCCTTGACAAAATCTTTGTTTGCCAGAGTGCTTTTCACCACAGACACTTGGACAAGTAAGCATGGCCAAGGGTGTTACATCTCGCTGACTGGGCACTGGGTGACTCTGGTGGCTGTGGGGACAGCCACTGTTCCACAAGTCAGGGGATCCCTAAGGTTTGCAGGACAAACCTCTACATTTAACACTTCCTCCATTGCTTCTGCCTCCTCTTTCTCCTCTAGGGCCTCCACCTGCGCCCTCAACATCTGCCTTAACAAGACACAAATTCCAACAGTGCAGAGAGAACGCCCACCACCTTTGTACTGCACAGCCAGGGCTCACCGCAATCAGGCAGTCTTAAAATTGATAAGTCTTGGAGATCACAGTCATACAGCTGAAGAGTTGTGAACAGCTATCCAGGCAGAGTTTGACCAATAGCTTCTCAGCTGAACCTGCATCCAGGGAAAGCCGTGTCCGATAATTGTGCAAACCTGGTGGCAGTCCTACGGCCCCACTATCCTGACCTGGGTGAGCTGCTCCAGAAAGCACGAAAGCTGTGTGCTCATTTCCGCCTTTAGCACCCCTCTGCTCATCGACTTGCATCGATACAGAGGTCTTTGTCCATGTGAGTTAACAGGTTCATATGCGACGTGCCGACACGGTGAAATTCCACTCTGCACATGTTGCAGTGACTATGGCAGCAGCAACAAGCCCTGATGCAGTATGTCATGTCATATAACCTGAGCCAATGCAGTGCAGACAGGGTGCATATCATGTTTACAGAGTGGGCACAGATTAAGGACCTCTGCACCCTTCTGCACAGTTTCAAAAAGGCTCCTATGATGGTTTGCGCTGATGACGCCATCATCAGCATCACTAATCCAGTCATCTATATGGTCCAGCAGACTTTGAACAGCCTGCGGGAGGAGGTGGTGGTCCCAGAAGAAGAGGAGGAAGCAGAGGAGGATGCGGAAGAGATAACATTGTTTCTAAGTTCAAGACTGTCGTCACACATGCGAGTGCAAAGGAAAGGTGGATTACTGCGATCGAGTGTGACTGGTGATAACAGACAAACTGTTATCGAAGGTGCAAGATCCAAGGAAGAAATGAAGTAGGAAGAGGTGTTGGGTGAGCAACTGTCAGATGAAGAGGATAATCCTCCCCTCTCTGTTGTTTTTGGTTTTCAGGAGGGGACGGAGGAAATAAGCCTCATTGTTACCAAGCCACCAATACAGCATGGGCTTGGACCTCATGGTAGAGCCTAACATATGAGTGCCTTCTTGCTGCAGTATCTGCAACATGATCCCCATATATTTATGATTAGGAATAATGCTGCCTACTGGGTTGCCACTTTATTTGATCCATGTTATAAAACCAAATTTTGCCAGATGTTTCCCTCCCTAAAAAGGGACCAGGGAATGCTGGAGTATCGAAATACGCTTTTACGCAACCTTAAGAGAGCTTTTCCCCAAGACAGCAGTGAAGCACACAGTTCGCATCACAGCTGTAGACTTCCAACCTCCGGCACGTCAATTTATCAATGCCAAAACATTAGCAGCAGCAGTGGTGGAAGTGGAAGAAGCAATTTCTGTGAGTTCTTTGACACTTTTTTCTGACCAACTCGTGCACCAGCACAACAGAGTCCAAGTCTTACACGTGGTGAACGAATGGAGAAGATGGTGCAGGAGTATCTAGAACTAAATATCAATACCATCAGGGAAGGTTTGGAGGCATTCACATTTTGGTCTTCAGAAATTGATGAGTGGCCTGAGTTCGCCTCACATGCTTTGGAGCTTGTATCATGCCTGACAGCCAGCGTTCTCTCAGAACGTGTCTTCAGTGCTGCTGGTGGTGTCCTGATGGATAAGCCAGCTGACTGTCCCCTGAAAGTACTGACCGCCTAACTTTGATTAAGATTAGTGCAGCGCCCCAGAGTCCTGGTCGTTGCAGTACTGATGCTCCGCCGCTAAGGGGGGCTATGGTACGTCTGATGGCACTGAAGGAGTTCACCTGACCAGGTATCACAGACACCAATACACTTCACAGTCTGGCCTCCAGGGGGAGCTAAGGGTGCTATGTATTAGTCCACTCCTCACAATCTGGTAAAACTGGGGGTTAGATAGGAAGTTAGAGAGAAGCTGACTGGGTTGGAACCAGGCAACATCCTGTGGCAGAGGGTGTTGCAGGGGAAGATTCAGGGGGGTCCCTGTCAGGGGTGGGATCCTGACAGAGGCCTAGCGAACAGAAAGAATGTTACGGGACCGCGCCTGCACTTCATCGCGGCGGTACCCCAAGAAAGGACAAGAAGCGAGGTTTATTGTGCTGAGTGAGAAACGAGATCAACGCAACAAGGAGAAACACCAGTAGGAGTCGTGCTGTAAGACGAGGCAACATCCTACTGAGGCGCATAGCCGGTGGCCAGAACGCCGAGGAAGTATTGAGCTCCAGGCCTTACTTCAAAACTATGGCAGGACAGTCAGTTATAGGCGGGCTGTCTCACCCAAAATCACCTAAGCAGACACAGGGGGCAACATCTGGAGAGGGGCGACTCTAGGGTCCCGGAAGACCTCCGAGCCTACCCGTCATATGGGTGCGTCCTAGCCATATCATCTAGGGGACGAAACAGAACATCATAATCGAGTTGTGAGGGAACTTCAGAAACAGACACAACAGTTGTGAGGACTATCCCGTAAGCACAACAGGGAAGGACTACAACACACAAGCGCTAGAAGGTAGGCACAGATTTACACCTGCAAAGGGAACTCTGGAGGTGCCATCGGACCGGCTGGACTCACGCAGCCCGGTTAACTGTATTCCGGACTGAGGATCCTGAAGCATTCAGTAAAGAGGTAAAGAGACTGCAACCTGGTGTCCTCGTTATTTACTGCGACCGGCACCACACCACAACAGCATCATTCTCCACCTTCATTGCACGCTCCTCAGCAGGGTCACGGGCCGGGTCTAGCCACCGTGACAACCCCAGAACTGAGACAGAGAGGCCCAGTACCGGGTACCCCTCGGCCCTGCGGCGGTGGGGGCGCTCCATTAGCAAGTCACGGATTTCCAAGGACTTGATTAATATTAACAAGTCATGGATTTCCAAGGACTTTTGGTCCCCAATCTCAGACTGTACAGAATAGGTGATATTGCAATTTTTAGTGTGGTGCATTATTGTCACGTAACTGCACTCTGTGATATCTTCTGACAGCTTCTGTGCCTGCTGTGGCTGCTGCTAATGTAACACAAATTTGTGGAAATTTGAACAGTCATGGTTGATCTACATCTGCTGGGATAGCTGTAGTGGTAGATGTCTCGGTCAAAATTATACTATTTCTACTCCCGTGACACCTATTCCACTTTGGCAATGTCAGGCACTCAGTTTTTAAAATGTGAAAACTCCTGGCTAGGTGTCCATCTGCTGGATTGGGTGTAGTGGAAGACCTGTCAGTCTCTATTATACTATTTCTACTGTGGTGAAATTGATGAAACTTTTGTGGTGTCTGCCAGTAATTTTTGGAAACGTGAACACTCCTTGTTGGGTGTCCATCTGCTCAATTGGGTGTAGTTGAAGACCTGTCGGTACATATTGTACTACTTCTACTGTGGTGAAATTGATGCCAATTTGGTGGTGAAAGACCCTCATTTCTTTAAATGTTAACACTCCTTGTTGGGAGTCCATCTGCGGTATCGGGTGTAGTGAAAGACCTGTCGGTCCCATTTATACTATTTCTACAGTGGTATAACTGATGCCACTTCTATGGTGTCATCCAATATTTTTTTGAAACGTGATCACTCCCGGTTGGGTATCCATCTGCTGTATTGGATGTAGTGAAAGACTTGTCGTCTCTGTTATACTATTTCTACTGTGGTGAAATTGATGCCACTTCGGTGGTGTAAGACCCTTATTTCTTTAAATGTGAGCATTCCTTGTTGGGTGTCCATCTACTGTATTGGGTGTAGTGAAAGACCTGTCGGTCCCTATTATACTATTTCTACTGTGGTGACCATGATGCCACTTTGGTGGTGCCTGCCAATAATTTTTGGAAATGTGAACACTCCTGCTTGGGTGTCCATCTGCTGGACTGGGTGTAGTGAAAGAACTATCGGTCCCTATTATATTATTTCTACTGTGGTGAAATTGATGTCACTTTGGTGGTGTCTGCCAATATTTTTTGGAAATGTGAACACTCCTTGTTGGGTGTCCATCTGCTGTATTGGGCGTAGTGGAAGACCTGTTGGTCCCTATTACGCTATTTCTACTGTGGTGAAATTGATGCCACTTTGGTGGTGTCTGCCAATAATTTTTGGAAACGTGAATACTCCTGGTTGAGTATCCATCCACTGGATTGGGTGTAGTGGAAAACCTGTCAGTCCCTATTATACTATTTCTACTGTGGTGAAATTGATGCCACTTCTGTGGTGTCTGTCAATAATTTTTGGAAATGTGAACACTCCTGGTTGGGTGTCCATCTGCTGTATTTGGTGTAGTGGAATAACTGTTGGTCACTATTATACTATTTCTACTGTGGTGAGATTGAAGTCACTTTTGGTGATGTAAGGCCCTCATTTCTTCACATGTGAACACTCCTGGTTGGGTGTCTATCTGCTGTATTGGGTATAGTAGAAGAACGATCAGTCCCTATTATACTATTTCTACTGTGGTGAAATTGATGCCACTTTGGTGGTGTCTGCCAATAATTTTTGGAAAGTGAATACTCCTGGTTGAGTATCCATCCACTGGATTGGGTGTAGTGAAAAACCTGTCGGCCCCTATTATACTATTTCTACTGTGGTGAAATTGATGCCACTTTGGTGGTGTCTGCCAATAATTTTTGGAAATGTGAATACTCCTTGTTGGGTGTCCATCTGCTGTATTTGGTGTAGTGGAATAACTGTTGGTCACTATTATACTATTTTTTACTGTGGTGAGATTGAAGTCACTTTGGTGAGGTAAGGCCCTCATTTCTTCACATGTGAACACTCCTGGTTGGGTGTCTATCTGCTGTATTGGGTGTAGTAGAAGAACGATCAGTCCCTATTATACTATTTCTACTGTGGTGAAATTGATGCCACTTTTGTGGTGTCTGCCAGTAATTTTTGGAAATGTGAACACTCCTAGTTGGGTGTCCATCTGCTGTATTTGGTGCAGTGGAAGACCTGTCGGTCCCAATTATACTATTTCTACTGTGGTGAAATTGATGCCACTTTGTTGATGTCTGCCAATAATTTTTGGAAATGTGAACACTCCTCGTTGGATCTCCTTCATATGTGTTGCCTGTAGAAGTAGGCCTCCAATTGTCAGGCCTCCACTTCCTTGGACTCAACTACATGTATTACTATCCTTAAATTTTTCTGAAAATGATAGTCTAGAAAACTGATATTTGTGCCACCTGAGTGTGGCTCAGCATTAAAGAAGGTAGAAGTGTTGCATGTGGTATCAGGGCTCCCAGCAAAGGGGCCCTACACCGATCCCTCACCCACCTCGTCTCACTGTGATGTTCAATTGAAAGCTGTAAATGCTGTCCCAGACCCCGATATCTCATACCTGGCTTATTGCTGCAGTGCCATGCTAAAATCTGTACTGTGGGTAAATTGAGGTCACTTTTCTGGTGTCTGTCCCTCATTTCATGTGTTTTGGCAGCATTTGGGGCCGTTATAAGATGTTGTGCATGAGTTTGTTTTTGCCTCCCATTGACTTGAATGGTATTTGGCAATGTTCGGAGAATATTCTACTAATTAATCGGCAAATATTGCAAATTCTGCGAACGTCATCTGAACTCAACATTGAAATATTTGCTCATCTCTACCCGGGATGACTCTATTTTGACATACTACTGTTTATTCTCCCAATATTTCACAGGCTTGTCTGAATGTTGTTTAACCGTGCTTGATCATGCTTTTTGTTCAGCAATGTAGTGTTGCATGGTGAGCGTGAATACAAGCCATGGAGGTTGAGCGCATTACTTATTTATTCTAAACAATTGTTCCCGCTTATTCTAGGTCTTTATGTAGCTCTCCACAGGTGGTCGTTGGCTATTGGACAACTATACTGATAATTATTTTCACTCCTCTGTCTGAATTCTTGCAGGGAACACCTGGTTGTGGCCAGTTTATGGTGAAATTATTTTCTTTCCACTTCCGGATTATGGCCCCAACAGTGCTCACTGGAACCTTGAGTAGTTTAAAAATTCTTCTACGACCAATGCCATCAGTATGTTTTGCAACAAAACTATAAGGTTGCAAAGGTCTTGAGACAGCTGATTTTTCCCCTCATAGGATGTTTCTTGGATGGCACCATGGTGTAATGAGACACTCTTGCAGGCTATCACTTGACCCAGCTGATATTATTTTTCACTAAGTGGCAAGATTGCTTTCTAATTCTTGATAGAAAAAATTGTGTGACTTCTGGCAAAAAAGCCATTATTTAAAAGATGAAAGAGCTACATGAACACACATGTAAATAGTTTATGGTGTGAAATTCTGCTTGATAGATTCGCTTTAAATTGCCCCATGATGCTGTCAATCTACTATGCTATAAAAACTGTGCTGATCTAATGTCCTAGATTTAAAGTCAAAGCTGGATCCTAGACTTTACCCTAAATCTCATGTGTCTAAATGAAAATGGAATATGTTAGGAATCCCTTCCAAGAAAGGAAGGTCAACAAATCTCTGCTTATGACATTGACAGAGATGCATGCTACAAGTATGTGATTAGAAGTGACAAAGTGTGGTGGCATCTGGTCTACTCTGGATTACTAGGGCTAGAAAAGCAGCACTAGAACAAAACATTTATTGACTTTGACTGTATGCATTAAAGGACTCAAGTTCATTTTATGTACAACTGTTATATATGTACCATATAATTATTTGAGCATAATGGTGGCTCTTCAGTTTGATTTCTTTTTACTGTAACATTTACAGAGGTAAGGTCATCTTACATTTGTCTACTAAAAGCCAGAACTATTTAGAAACAGACAGTTCTAATTGACTAAAATATCCTGCACACATCATTTTCCCATATGTCTTACTGGAAATTGGAAATAAACTTTACCTATAAATAGTCGGAAAGTTTCCATTCTCAATCTTCAATCTGCAGATAATTCCCAAACCTATTAAATACTTATCAATGTTAATTGCCTTTTGAATACACTTGGTTTGATATTGAAAGTGTTCTTATCACTCGTAGCTCTTGTAAGCAAGGTATGAATGATCTGGCCTGTTTATTTCCATTCTGTGTGCTACAATACATATTAATTAAGAGCAGCCGGCAGTCCAAAATCATTTTAAAAGCAGTAGAGACGGTACTGCATGGGTGATCTCATTCACTCGGTTGCAAATTCAATGTGTTTTTTGATGTGGGAATGAACCTTTAACCTCTCCTCCGCTTTCGATAATAAAGAGCCCTCTGGCAGTAAGTCTAATATTAAGTAGGAGTTAAGGCAGGTGGAAGCTTTGCTCACAGAGGGCACAGGTGTCACCCTCTTCACATAATTAGCAAACATTCATCCCCAGCAAGACATAGGACATCAATCAAAGCCATTACAAGCCAGACTTACAGAACGTTGCTGTGGTTGTCCAGTGCAGAGGTAATGAGCACGTCTGCCTACCCATTTATCAGTATCCACTTTCATTATTCTTGCAGAGATAGGACCATAGAATGGAGTTTCCCTTGTAGACTCTCTAACAGCACATAAAACACATTGTCCTAAAATATATTGGACCTGTAATTTAAAAATAAGTGTATTTGAAATATGCCCTTAAGTAAAGCAATAAAGATTGTTCCTCAACAATTTCCTAACTACAATCTTCAACATTGAATTAAAATGCAAAAGAAAAAAATCATGGACCAATGGAAATCATAGGATCGATGGACATGTTATTGATATGGAAATGCTGAAAAAATAGAAAATACATTTTCAAAACATCTCAGTGTTACATTGATTAGCGGTGGAACCAGGGGTACAGCTATTTCTCCAACGTGTCCCATTAGCCATTCCTCAACCACAAAATGCTAGTCTGCATTCGGACAGGTGCGAAACGGCCGTCGTTCAGCCGCCGCATTACCCTTGTACACACCCCCGTGCCGTGTTATAATGGACTGAATAAAGTGACCTGCAAAAGAAGGTTGGTGAGTGCAGCCGTTTTCTTCATTTTTGTACAGTTTATATCAACATTAACCCATTCATTTATCTACAGGTTGCACAAATGGTATGTCCACCCCAATGTGGCAAAAAAATTCTCAGACACTCATTAACCCCTATCTGTCATCAGACATACTATTCCGTCCATGTGGGGTGGGCCCTACTTCCCAAGGATGGAATAGTACGTCCAGAGCAATTGGCTGCGCTCACGGAAGGAGCGCGGCCAATCGCAGCCGGGTGTCAGCTGACTATCGCAGCTGACATCTGGCACTATGTGCCAGGAGTGGTCACAGACCGCCCCTGGCACATTAACCCCCGGCACACTGCAATCAAACATGATCGCAGTGTTCCGGCGGTACAGGCAAGCATCGCGCAGGGAGGGGGCTCCCTGCGGGCTTCCCTGAGACGATCGGTATAAGGCGATGTGCTCACCTTGTACCGAGCGTCTCCTCCCTGCAGTCCCCGGATCCAAAATGGCCACGGGGCTGCATCCGGGTCCTGCAGGGAGGTGGCTTCACAGTGCCTGCTCAGAGCAGGGGCCAGGAAGCCTCCCTGCTGTGCTGTGTGATCGCCGATCTGACACAGTGCACAGCAAAGTGTCAGATCGGCGATCTGTCACTTTACTGTGATGTCCCCCCTTGGGCAAAGTGAAAATGTAAAAAAAAAAAATTACATGTGTAAAAAAATAAATAAAAAAAAAACCCTTCAGTGAACACCGTAAAAAAAAAAAAAACAACGCGGCAAAAAACAACGCTTTATTATCATACCGCCGAACAAAAAGTGGAATAACATGCGATCAAAAAGATGGAAATAAATAACCATGGTACCGCTGAAAATGTCATCTTGTCCCGCAAAAAACGAGCCACCATACAGCATTATCAGCGAAAAAATAAAAAAAATAAAAAAGTTATAGTCCTCAGAATAAAGCGATGCAAAAATAATTATTTTTTCTATAAAATAGTTTTAATCGTATAAAAGCGCCAAAACATAAAAAATAAATAAATGAGGTATTGCTGTAATTGTACTGACCCGAAGAATAAAACTGCTTTATCCATTTTACCAAACGCGGAACGGTATAAGCGCCCCCCCAAAAATAAATTCATGAATAGCTGGTTTTTGGTCATTCTGCCTCACAAAAATCGGAATAAAAAGCGATCAAAAAATGTCACGTGCCCCTAAATGTTACCAATAAAAACGTCAACTCGTCCTGCAAAAAACAAGACCTCACATGACTCTGTGGACCAAAATATGGAAAAATTATAGCACTCAAAATGTGGTAATGCCAAAAACATTTTTTGCAATAAAAAGCGTCTTTTAGTGTGTGACGGCTGCCAATCATACAAATCCGCTAGAAAACCCACTATAAATAGTAAATCAAACCCCCCCTTCATCTCCCCCTTAGTTACGAAAAATTAAAAAATTAAAAAAATTTATTTATTTTCATTTTCCCATTAGGGTTAGAGCTAGGGCTAGGGTTAGAAGAAGAAGGCACGAGGCCGAAACGCGGCGTTGGGGTGGGTGGCATCACGGTCCTGCAGGTAATAATCTTTTTACTTCTACTTTGTTTACAGCCATCCTTTATTGGTGTACCCCCTTATCACTGGGATTTATCCAAATACATTATTATACATGTATGTTTACTACATTTGGGGTGTACACTATTTAGGCTTAGTGTGATGCTTCTGTAATCAGTTTTGCCTGCTGGTTCTTGTGGTGCCACCTTCATGGTGTGTTCCCTGTCATCTGTCCTGTGTTTTTTCTGTGTATTATCTTGTATTCAATAAAGCTGTTCTTATGTTTTACTTTTGGTTCTTTTGGTGTTCTTTTTCTCATTGGTTTATACTAGGGCTAGGGTTAGGGCTAGGGCTAGGGTTAGGATTAGGGCTAGGGTTAGGGTTAGAGCTAGGGTTAGGGCTAGGGTTAGGGTTGGGGCTAGGGTTAGGGCTACAGTTAGGGTTGGGGCTTAAGTTAGGGTTGGGGCTAAAGTTAGGGTTGGGGCTAAAGTTAGGTTTAGGGTTTGGATTACATTTACAGTTGGGAATAGGGTTGGGATTAGGGTTAGGGGTGTGTCAGGGTTAGGGGTGTGGTTAGGGTTACAGTAGAGATTAGGGTTAGGGGTGTGTTTGGATTAGGGTTTCAGTTATAATTGGGGGGTTTCCACTGTTTAGGCACATCAGGGGCTCTCCAAATGCGACATTGCGTCTGATCTCAATTTCAGCCAATTCTGCGTTGAAAAAGTAAAACAGTGCTCCTTCCCATCCGAGCTCTCCCGTGTGCACAAACAGGGGTTTACCCCAACATATGGGGTATCAGCGTACTCAGGACACATTGGACAGCAACTTTTGGGGTCCAATTTCTCCTCTTACTCTTGGGAAAATACAAAACTGGGGGCTAAAAAATATTTTTTGTGTAAAGAAAAATATTTTTTATTTTCATGACTCTGCGTTATAAACTGTAGTGAAACACTTGGGGGTTCAAAGTTCTCACAACACGTCTAGATAAGTTCCTTGGGGGTCTAGTTTCCAATATGGGGTCACTTGTGGGGGGTTTCTATGGTTTAGGTACATTAGGGGCTCTGCAAATGCAACGTGACGCCTGCAGACCATTCCATCTAAGTCTGCATTCCAAATGGCGCTCCTTCCCTTCCGAACTCTCCCATGCTCCCAAACGGTGGTTCCCCCTACATATGGGGTATCAGCGTACTCAGGACAAATTGGACAACAACTTTTGGGGTCCAATTTCTCCTGTTACCCTTGGGAAAATACAAAACTGGGAGCTAAATATAATTTTTGTGGGGAAAAAAAGAATTTTTATTTTCACGGCTCTGCGTTATAAACTGTAGTGAAACACTTGGGGGTTCAAAGCTCTCACAACACATCTAGATGAGTTCCTTAGGGGGTCTACTTTCCAAAATGGTGTCAATTGTGGGGGGTTTCAATGTTTAGGCACATCAGTGGCTCTCCAAACGCAACATGGCGTCCCATCTCAATTCCAGTCAATTTTGCATTGAAAAGTCAAATGGCGCTCCTTCCCTTCCGGGCTCTGCCATGCGCCCAAACAGTGGTTTACCCCCACATATGAGGTATCAGTGCACTCAGGACAAATTGGACAACTACTTTTGGGGTCAAATTTCTTCTCTTACCTTTGGAAAAATAAAAAATTGGGGGCGAAAAAAAACATTTTTGTGAAAAAATGTGATTTTTTATTTTTACGGCTCTGCATTATAAACTTCTGTGAAGCACTTGGTGGGTCAAAGTGCTCAGCACACATCTAGATAAGTTCCTTAGGGGGTCTACTTTCCAAAATGGTGTCACTTGGGGGGGTTTCAATGTTTAGGCACATCAGGGGCTATCCAAACCCAACATGGCGTCCCATCTCAATTCCAGTCAATTTTGCATTGAAAAGTCAAACGGCGCTCCTTCCCTTCCGAGCTCTCCCTTGCGCCCAAACAGTGGTTTACCCCCACATATGGGGTATCAGCGTACTCAGGACAAATTGTACAACAACTTTTCTTCTCTTACCCTTGTAAAAATAAAAGAGTGGGGTGAAAAGATCATTTTTGTGAAAAAATATGATTTTTTATTTTTACGGCTCTGCATTATAAACTTCTGTGAATCACTTAATGGGTCAAAGTGCTCACCACACATCTAGATAAGTTCCTTAGGAGGTCTACTTTCAAAAATGGTGTTGCTTGTGGGGGATTTCAATGTTTATTCACATCAGGGGCTCTCCCAACGCAACATGGCGTCCCATCTGAATTTCAGTAAATTTTGCATTGAAAAGTCAAATGGCACTCCTTCGCCTCTGAGCTCTGCCATGCGCCCAAACAGTGGTTTACCCCCACATATGGGGTATCGGCGTACTCAGGACAAATTGTAAAACAAATTATGGTGTCCATTTTCTCCTGTTACCCTTTGTAAAATAGAACAAATTGGAGCTGAATAAATTTTTTGTGTAAAAAAGCTAAATGTTCATTTTTATTTAAACATTCCAAAAAATTCCTGTGAAACACCTGAAAGGTTAATAAACTTCTTGAATGTGGTTTTGAGCACCTTGAGGGGTGAAGTTTTTAGAATGATGTCACACTTGGGTATTTTCCATCATATAGACCCCTCAAAATGACTTCAAATGAGATGTGGTCCCTAAAAAAAATGGTGTTGCAAAAATGAGAAATTGCTGGTCAATTTTTAACCCTTATAACTCCCTAACAAAAAAAAATTTTGGTTCCAAAATTGTGCTGATGTAAAGTCGATATGTGGGAAATGTTACTTATTAAGTATTTTGTGTGACGTATCTCTGTGATTTCATTGTATAAAAATTCAAAGTTGGAAAATTGCTAAATTTTCAAAATTTTCACAAAATTTCCATTTTTTTCACAAATAAACGCAGGTAATATCCAAAAAATGTTACCACTATAATGAAGTACAATATGTCCCGATAAAACATTGTCAGAATTACCGGGATCCGTTGAATCTTTCCAGAGTTATAATCTCATAAAGGGACAGTGGTCAGAATAGTAAAAATTGGCCCAGTCATTAACGTGCAAACAACCCTTGGGGGTAAAGGGGTTAATGACATCACTGATAGGATACCAAGGAATCTAAATGTGTGACTTCTGCACATGGGGCTCATACTTGATACTAAATATATTGAGATTTTTAAACATTTTGTTTCCTTTTTTTTATTATTTGTATATCATTAACATGTTTGTCGACCTTGTAATTTCCACGATTCCATGATTTTCCCATTTTGGTATTGCAATTTTAATGATGAGGAGTGTCATAGAAGCTATTAAAAATTCTTGAGGACCCTCATATCCTCCCTCCCCTTTTTCTTTTCTCTACCATTTGTCATGAGGAGACAGCTAGCACTCAAATCTACCTTTATGTAAAATGCAGTGTACAGAGACATGAAGCAGCTTAATTAAAGTGCAAGGATTGCTCTTTATTCCCAGGTGACTAGTGAGGATGTGTATTGTCCACAGAGAGAGAGAGAGACAGGAAAAGAAGTATTAGATTTTGAATGGATCAAACAAGATCTCACACCCTTTACAAATAGCCATGATCACAGCAGTTACAATAAATTAGCTCAGACAGTAATATCTCTGGGATAAAATATAGAATATTGGGATTTCTATCCATCCGATATTAATGAGACATATATTTTCAGCACTGGGATGACTAGGCAAAGATACACAAATGTTCTCATAATTATAACACCCACTAAAAAGCCCCAAATACATATGGGCCATATAACTGCCAGCAGCTAAGCCATGTTTGGGCTCTAAGCATAGATAAAATCCCGATACAAAAGATAATACCAGTCTCAAACTTCTGTGATCGCACTATGAGGAATTATTGTATAAGTGGGGGTTTCCTAAAATCATGAAGGTCTTCTACCAGCCCACAAGTGGGCCCATGTGAGGTCATCACAGAGGGATGTGTGGGTGGGACTCAGGGTCTGATAAACAATCAATCCCAATTATCATCAGTGTTCATGCAGAGAGCTACATATCGTACATGCAAGGATCACGTTTATTGACGGACAAATCGAAGCGCTCTCCTTTGGCTAAACTGAATTGTCTCTGCGATCAGTGTAGAAAGGTCTCCTGTTAATCCCTTTTATTTTATGCAACCATTTATGCTGTATTGTTTTGTTTCCCTTGTAAAATCGTTTGTGTATTTTTCATAAGCACTGCCTCCCTTTGGATTAAATATAAAATGTAATAGTTCTTTTCCTTCCTCAAAGGCATAAGCTACTGTAAACAGTGTCTAATCGACTGAGACAGATTAGTGGTGGCGGCGAGTAGTCTGGGGTTATCAGAGAGTTAACAGTGACTGTACCGGGGCATATACACATATTCATGTGTTGGAATCCGGAGGTGTATATGCCGTATGCTCATCGTTAATTTTCCGATAGCCGGCCATGTGGCGCGAACAGGCTGCGGCCTTCTCCGTTGATCGTTGACCAATCGTGTAATTGTCCAGATGACAGAAGGCAGCAGAGAGCTATTCGCTCCAGAGACCACAGTGGGTGGTACTTGTGACCTTTCTGGCCTGTGATATCAGGAGTTTGTGGAAGAAAGTCCTGTCAAATTAAAAACCATGACAAAGAGTGTATAACACTAATGGCACATAAGTAAGGACACATATCTAATATATAAAGCTGAATGTGTGTATGTGTGTATGTGTGTATGTCCGTGATTGGCATCTGAACCGTCGCAGCTACAGCCACAAAATTTTGCACAGTCACACGTCTGGACCCCGAGAGCGTCATAGGCTATGTTGTGAGGTGAAATTTTAACCCCGCGCTTTCCAATTCACCAAACAATTTTGCCCCTATCTACATAATGGGGAAAAAGTGAAAGGAAAAGTGTTGTAGGCGTCGCAACTACAGGCACAAAATTTTGCACAGTCACACGTCTGGACCCCGAGAGCGTCAAAGCTATGTTGTGAGGTGAAATTTTAACCCTGCGCTTTCCAATTCACCAAACAATTTTGCCCCTATCTACATAATGGGGAAAAAATGAAAGGAAAAGTGTTGGAGGCAAATTAACAGCTGCCAGATGTGAACAAGGGGGACTTAAAGAATGAGAGCGATGGCGCCAAAGAGTATATACTGTACAGTTGCTAAGGTGGGGCCCCGACATGGGATAATCACCACACCACCATGGGGATATGAACACACAAACAAAATGCGCCACACACTACCACGTGCTCGAACACATATACCACCCTCAGCGCACATTTCACCACACATACACCAACCTCGCCACATAAAAGTCGAAACACAAAAGTCGCCGCTCAAAACTCGCCACGCGCAAAACTCTCCACATGCAAAACTCGCCACACGTGCAAAACTCACCTCATGGAAAACTCGCCACACGCAAAACTTGCACACGCGGAAAAATTGCCACATGCACAAAAGTTGCAACACATGCAAAAGTTGCCTCACACAAAACTTGCACATACTCAAAAGGCACCACACATAAAACTCGCCACGCGCAAAACTCGCCATGCGCAAAACTTGCTGCACACAACTTGCTACACTAACCTGTCACATGCAACTCGACACACAAAAAGTTGCTACACACATGTCGCCACACAAAACTCATCTCACAAAAGTTGCTACATGCATGTCGCCACACGCAACTCAACAACACAACTTGACACACGAAACTCGCCCTAAAACACACACAAGTCTGGTATTATCCTTCAAAAATAAAAATCTGATTAATAAGCAGACAAACTACAAGAGCAACAAATGTACCATATAGGAATCCGGCAGCTGTCAGTCACATGACCAGTCTATTATGTGTATGTGTGAGCTAATATATACTGCCAGGGGGTGGGCTTACTGTTGGCTGGGGATTTATCAGGCTGCCAATTTAGCTTACAAATACTGAGGTAAAAATACTGACCAAATAACGTGTGAACGAGGTCTAATACAGGAGGAGATGACATACAGATATATACTATATACAGGAGGAGATGACACACAGGTATATACTATTTACAGGGGAGATGACACACAGGTATATACTATATACAGGAGGAGATGACACACAGATATATACTATATACAGGAGAGATGACACACAGGTATATACTATATAGAGGAGGAGATGACATACAGGTACATACTACATACAGGAGGAGATGACATACAGGTATATACTATATACAGGAGGAGATGACACACAGGTATATACTATATACAGGAGCAGATTACCTACAGGTATATAGTATATACAGGAGGAGATGACATGCAGGTATATGCTATGTATAGGAGGAGATGTCATACAGGTATATACTATATACAGGAGGAGATGTGTTGTGAATTCCGTTCTCGGGCTCCCTCCTGTGGTCATGAGTGGTACTTTGTGAGTTCTGTTCATGGGCTCCCTCTGGTGCCTTTGAGTGTTACGGCTGGTCTGTAGCTGGACTCCAGCTGCCTCGTTTCCTGCTGGGCTTGCTGCCTATTTAACTCCACCTGGACCTTTACTTGTTGCCTGCTGTCGTTGTATTCAGTACTGGTTCAGATCTCTCTGGGACTTCCCTTGTGACCTGTCTCCTCGTGGAGAAGCTAAGTTCATGCTAGTCTATTTTTGCTCATTGCTATTTGAAAATGTTTCTCAGTATATGATGAGTTCAGTCCAGCTTGCTTATATGCTATTTGATTGCTAGCTGGAAGCTCTGGGGTGCAAAGTTGCGCCCCTCACATCGTGAGTCGGTGTGGGGGTCTTTTTGTATTCTCTGCGTGGATAATTTTTGTAGTATTTTATACTGACCGCACAGATTCCTTGCTATCTTCTGACTATTTAGTTATTAGCGGGCCTCATTTGCTAAAACCTGTTTTCATTTCTATGTCTGTGTTTTCCTCTTATCTCACCGTTATTATTTGTGGGGGGGCTGCTCTCACTTTGGGTAAAATTTCTCTGAGGCAAGTGAGGCTTTGTTTCTCTCTAGGGGTAGCTAGTTTCTCAGGCTGTGAAGAGGCGTCTAGGCCGAGTCAGGTACGCTCCACGGCTGCCTATAGTGTGTGTTTGATAGGATCAGGATTGCGGTCAGTAAAGTTCCCACATTCCCAGAGCTTGTCCTTATTTTTGGTTTACTTATTTGGTCAGATCATGTGTTCCTAACCACCAGAACCATAACAGTACAGCAGGCCCGTAAAGAGTTAATGCATCGCAAAAGAGGGATAAGAGAAGCTCTGAGGTTTTTTTTTTTTCCTCTGCAGTGTGTTTAGCCTCTCTCCTCCCCTTAATCTCTGGGTGGTTCAGGACTCAGCTGCAGATATGGACATTCAAGGTCTGTCCTCTTGTGTGGATCAGCTCGCTACAAGGATACAAAGCATTCAGGATTATGTAGTTCACAGTCCTATGTCTGAACCTAAAATACCAATTCCTGAGCTGTTCTCTGGAGATAGATCTAGGTTTTTGAATTTCAAAAATAATTGCAAATTGTTTCTTTCTCTGAGACCTCATTCCTCTGGTGACTCTGCTCAGCAAGTTAAAATTGTTATTTCTTTGTTACATGGTGACCCTCAAGATTGGGCATTCTCCCTGGCGCCAGGAGATCCTGCATTGCTAAATGTGGATGCGTTTTTTCTGGCGCTTGGATTGCTTTATGAGGAACCTAATCTAGTAGACCAGGCAGAAAAGATTTTGCTGGCTCTCTCTCAGGGTCAGGATGAAGCAGAGGTTTACTGTCAGAAGTTTAGGAAGTGGTCTGTGCTCACTCAATCAAATGAGTGTGCCCTGGCAGCGATTTTCAGAAAGGGTCTTTCTGAAGCCCTTAAGGATGTTATGGTGGGGTTCCCCACGCTTGCGGGTCTGAATGAGTCAATGTCTTTGGCCATTCAGATTGATCGGCATTTGCGGGAGCGCAAACCTGTGCAACATCTGGCGGTGTTTTCTGAACAGAAGCCTGAGTCTATGCAATGTGACAGTATTCTGACCAGAATTGAACGGCAAAATCACAGACGTCAGAATGGGTTGTGCTTTTACTGTGGTGACTCCACTCATGTTATCTCTGATTGTTCTAAGCGCACAAAGAGGTTCGCTAAGTCTGTCATCATTGGTACTGTACAGCCTAAATTCATTTTGTCTGTTACTTTGATTTGCTCTCTGTCATCCTACTCTGTTATGGTTTTTGTGGATTCAGGCACTGCCCTGAATTTGATGGATTTGTCATTTGCCAGGCGCTGTGGTTTTATCTTGGAGCCATTGCAATTCCCTATTCCACTAAAGTGAATTGATGCTATGCCATTGGCCAAGAATAAGCCTCAGTACTGGACTCAAGTGACTATGTGCATGACTCCTGCACATCAGGAGGTTATTCGCTTTCTGGTGTTACATAATTTGCATGATGTTGTCGTGTTGGGTCTGCCATGGCTGCAGGTTCATAATCCAGTCCTGGATTGGAAAGCAATGTCTGTATCAAGTTGGGGTTGTCAAGGGGTACATGGCGATGTTCCTTTGGTGTCAATTGCTTCTTCTACTCCTTCTGAAGTCCCTGAATTTTTGTCGGATTACCAGGATGTATTTGATGAGCCCAAATCCAGTGCCCTACCTCCTCATAGGGATTGTGATTGTGCTATAAATTTGATTCCTGGTAGTAAGTTCCCTAAGGGTCGACTTTTTAATTTATCTGTACCAGAACATACCGCTATGCGGACTTATATAAAGGAGTCTTTGGAGAAAGGGCATATTCGTCCGTCCTCGTCACCTTTGGGTGCAGGGTTCTTTTTTGTGGCCAAGAAGGATGGTTCTCTGAGACCCTGTATAGATTATCGCCTTCTAAATAAAATCACGGTCAAATTTCAGTACCCTTTGCCTCTGCTGTCCGATCTGTTTGCTCGGATTAGGGGGGCTAGTTGGTTCACCAAGATAGATCTTCGAGGAGCTTATAATCTTGTGCGTATAAAGCAGGGCGATGAATGGAAAACAGCATTTAATACGCCCGAAGGTCATTTTGAGTACTTGGTGATGCCTTTTGGGCTTTCTAATACCCCTTCCGTGTTTCAGTCCTTCATGCACGACATCTTCCGAGAGTATCTGGATAGATTTATGATTGTGTACCTGGATGATATTTTGGTCTTTTCTGATGATTGGGAGTCTCATGTGAAGCAGGTCAGGATGGTGTTTCAGGTCCTGCGTGCCAATGCCTTGTTTGTGAAGGGCTCTAAATGTCTCTTTGGAGTCCAGAAGGTTTCCTTTTTGGGCTTTATTTTTTCCCCTTCTACTATCGAGATGGATCCAGTTAAAGTCCAGGCCATCTATGACTGGACTCAACCTACATCGGTGAAGAGTCTTCAGAAGTTCTTGGGCTTTGCTAATTTTTATCGTCGCTTCATCACTAATTTTTCTAGTGTGGTTAAACCTTTGACGGATTTGACTAGAAAGGGTGCTGATGTGACGAATTGGTCTTCTGCGGCCGTTGAGGCCTTTCAGGAGCTGAAATGTCGGTTTTCTTCGGCTCCTGTCTTGCGTCAGCCTGATGTCTCTCTTCCCTTTCAGGTCGAGGTTGATGCTTCTGAGATTGGAGCAGGGGCTGTCCTGTCACAGAGAAGCTCTGATGGCTCGGTGATGAGACCATGTGCTTTCTTTTCTAGAAAGTTTTCGCCTGCCGAGCGGAATTATGATGTTGGTAACCGGGAGTTGTTGGCAATGAAGTGGGCATTCGAGGAGTGGCGACATTGGCTTGAGGGAGCCAAGCATCGCGTGGTGGTTTTGACGGATCACAAGAATTTGATTTATCTCGCGTCTGCCAAGCGGTTAAATCCTAGACAAGCTCGTTGGTCGCTGTTTTTTTCCCATTTTGATTTCGTGGTTTCGTACCTTCCGGGCTCAAAGAATGTGAAGGCTGATGCCCTTTCTAGGAGTTTTGTGCCTGACTCTCCGGGAGATTCTGAGCCGGCTGGTATCCTCAGAGAGGGGGTGATTTTGTCTGCCATCTCCCCTGATTTGCGGCGGGTGCTGCAGGAAATTCAGGCTCATTGACCTGACCGTTGTCCACCGGAGAGACTGTTTGTTGGATAGATGGACCAGTAGAGTTATTTCCGAGGTTCATTCTTCGGTGTTGGCGGGTCATCCTGGGATTTTTGGTACCAGGGATCTGGTGGCCAGGTCCTTTTCGTGGCCTTCCTTGTCGCGGGATGTGCGTTCCTTTGTGCAGTCCTGTGGGATTTGTGCTCGGGCCAAGCCTTGCTGTTCTCGTGCCAGTGGATTGCTTTTGCCTTTGCCTGTCCCGAAGAGGCCTTGGACGCATATTTCCATGGATTTTATTTCGGATCTTCCAGTCTCTCAGAGGATGTCTGTCATCTGGGTGGTTTGTGATCGTTTTTCTAAAATGGTCCATTTGGTGCCCTTGCCTAAGTTGCCCTCCTCCTCTGATTTGGTTCCGCTGTTTTTCCAGAATGTGGTTCGTTTGCATGGTATTCCGGAGAACATTGTGTCTGACAGAGGATCCCAGTTTGTGTCCAGATTTTGGCGGTCCTTTTGTGCTAACATGGGCATTGATTTGTCTTTTTCTTCGGCCTTCCATCCTCAGACGAATGGCCAAACCGAACGAACTAATCAGACCTTGGAAGCTTATCTGAGATGTTTTGTTTCTGCTGATCAGGATGATTGGGTGACTTTTTTGCCATTGGCTGAGTTCGCCCTCAATAATCGGGCTAGTTCTGCTACTTTGGTTTCGCCTTTTTTTTGTAATTCTGGTTTTCATCCTCGTTTTTCCTCAGGTCAGGTTGAGCCTTCTGACTGTCCTGGGGTGGATTCTGTGGTGGATAGGTTGCAGCAGATTTCGAACCACGTAGTGGACAATTTGACGATGTCACAGGAGAAGGCTCAGCGCTTTGCTAATCGCCATCGCTGTGTGGGTCCCCGACTTCGTGTGGGGGATTTGGTATGGTTGTCATCTCATTACGTTCCTATGAAGGTTTCCTCTCCTAAGTTTAAACCTCGTTTCATCGGTCCTTATAAGATTTCAGAAATCCTCAATCCTGTGTCATTTCGTTTGGACCTCCCAGCATCTTTTGCCATTCATAATGTGTTCCATAGGTCGTTGTTGCGGAGGTATGTGGTGCCTGTGGTTCCTTCTGTTGATCCTCCTGCTCCGGTGTTGGTCGAGGGAGAATTGGAGTATGTGGTGGAGAAGATCTTGGATTCTCGTATTTCGAGACGGAAGCTTCAGTACTTGGTTAAATGGAAGGGCTATGGTCAGGAGGATAATTCCTGGGTTGTTGCCTCTGATGTCCATGCTGCCGATTTGGTTTGTGCCTTTCATTTGGCTCATCCTGATCGGCCTGGGGGCTCTGGTGAGGGTTCGGTGACCCCTCCTCAAGGGGGGGTACTGTTGTGAATTCCGTTCTCGGGCTCCCTCCTGTGGTCATGAGTGGTACTTTGTGAATTCTTTTCATGGGCTCCCTCTGGTGGCTTTGAGTGTTACGGTTGGTCTGTAGCTGGACTCCAGCTGCCTCGTTTCCTGCTGGGCTTGCTGCCTATTTAACTCCACCTGGATCTTTACTTGTTGCCTGCTGTCGTTGTATTCAGTACTGGTTCAGATCTCTCTGGGACTTCCCTTGTGACCTGTCTCCTCGTGGAGAAGCTAAGTTCATGCTAGTCTATTTTTGCTCATTGCTATTTGAAAATGTTTCTCAGTATATGATGAGTTCAGTCCAGCTTGCTTATATGCTATTTGATTGCTAGCTGGAAGCTCTGGGGTGCGGAGTTGCGCCCCTCACATCGTGAGTCGGTGTGGGGGTCTTTTTGTATTCTCTGCGTGGATAATTTTTGTAGTATTTTATACTGACCGCACAGATTCCTTGCTATCTTCGGACTATTTAGTTATTAGCGGGCCTCATTTGCTAAAACCTGTTTTCATTTCTATGTCTGTGTTTTCCTCTTATCTCACCGTTATTATTTGTGGGGGGCTGCTCTCACTTTGGGGAAAATTTCTCTGAGGCAAGTGAGGCTTTGTTTCTCTCTAGGGGTAGCTAGTTTCTCAGGCTGTGAAGAGGCGTCTAGGCCGAGTCAGGTACGCTCCATGGCTGCCTATAGTGTGTGTTTGATAGGATCAGGATTGCGGTCAGTAAAGTTCCCACATTCCCAGAGCTTGTCCTTATTTTTGGTTTACTTATTTGGTCAGTTCATGTGTTCCTAACCACCAGAACCATAACAGAGATGACACACAGATATATACTATATATAGGTGAGATGACACACAGGTATATACTATATACAGGAGGAGATTACATACAGGTATATACTATATATAGGAGGAGATGACATACAGGTATATACTATATACAGGAGGAGATGACACACAGATATATACTATATACAGGAGAGATGACACAAAGGTATATACTATATAGGGGAGGAGATGACATACAGGTATATACTATATAGGGGAGGAGATGACATACAGGTACATACTACATACAGGAGGAGATGACATACAGGTATATACTATATACAGGAGGAGATGACACACAGGTATATACTATATACAGGAGCAGATTACCTACATGTATATAGTATATACAGGAGGAGATGACACACAGATATATACTATATATAGGTAAGATGACACACAGGTATATACTATATACAGGAGGAGATTACATACAGGTATATACTATATATAGGAGGAGATGACATACAGGTATATACTATATACAGGAGGAGATGACACACAGATATATACTATATATAGGTAAGATGACACACAGGTATATACTATATACAGGAGGAGATTACATACAGGTATATACTATATATAGGAGGAGATGACATACAGGTATATACTATATACAGGGGAGATGACACACAGCAGGTATATACTATATACAGGGGAGATGACATACAGGTATATACTATATACAGGAGATGACATACAGGTGTATACTATATATAAGGGAGATGACAAACATGTATATACTGAGGTGAAAATGAGAGGTGTGAGGTGAAAATGAAAAGGTGTGAGTGCAAAATGAGAGGAGTGAGGGAAAATAGTGGAGTGATCGGAAAATGACAGATGTGAGGTCGAAATGACAAGTGTTAGGGGGGAATGAGAGGAGTGAGGGGAAAATAAGAGGAGTGAGGGGGAAAATGAGAGGTGTGAGGGAGAAAATGAGAGATGTGAGGGGGAAAATGAAAGATGTGATGGGGAAAATGAGAGGCGTGATGGGAAAATAAGAGAAGTGAGGTGCTGTAACTAACCACAGATATTTACTATGCCCAGGCAACGCCGGGCTCTTCAGCTAGTTTTTTTCATAAAAAGTGATTTTCTAGGAGAGCGGCCACTTTCACACCAAGAAGAAGAAATATTGCTGCACCCATGCTACAGTCATAATTTTGGACTATCTCTGAGCATGATTGGGCTGTTTTTACGACTATAATATAGACTAATGAAAGTGCCTATATTAAACTTTTGTAAATTTACCCTAGTTTCTGTTCATATGATTGTGTTTCTGTCCTTGCACTATACCTCAGCACCCAGTGAACAAACTTACAGCATGCGCTAGACTATTGGAGGCAAATATCAGGCAGTTTCTGCATTTGTTCCCTGTGCAGAACAGCATACGGAGCTGCCCACAGAGCTAGTGATGTCTGCAATTTGGGAATGTAACTGGTTTGAAAAGTTTAGTGCTCATCTGACCTTATCCTTATACTGGACAATATGGGGCATATTCATCATCACTGTCTAATTGTTAGACTAGAAAGTCTTAAAAAGCACCAAATTTATCATAGTGGCTAATGGTGTTTGATAAATGTAAGGTATTTTAGGACTATCTATTCTAAGTTTTTATCACCTATTAGTTGACTTGAACAGAGATCTACGCCAAACTTTTGATACATTGTTTTTAGCTCATGGTTTCGCATGTTATGCCATGCACTTTTTGACTAATCACTCCCCTTTTCAGTGAAGCCACATCCCCTTGTCATAAAAGATGCAGAACAGGTTTTTTTTTATCACCTATTAGTTGACTTGAACAGAGATCTACGCCAAACTTTTGATACATTGTTTTTAGCTCATGGTTTCGCATGTTATGCCATGCACTTTTTGACTAATTACTCCCCTTTTCAGAGAAGCCACATCCCCTTGTCACAAAAGATGCAGAACGGGTTTTTTTACACAAACTACAACAGAATTCTGAAATATTTAGCTTGATAAATATGCCCCAATCCATACTGACAGTTATGCTATAAAGTTTTGTAATTTTGAATGTGTAAATATATTAAATCTGTTTGTATAGGCAAATATTAGCTTGAAACTGCTGCCGCTAAGTGATGACTTTTTTTGTTTTAATGATATGTACTAGAGATGAGCGAAACCGAACTGTAAAGTTCTGGGTCTGTACTGAACCCTGAACACTGACTTCCAAACAGAAGTCTGCGTTAGGCCGGGGTCACACTTTCATGTATAATGCAGTAAACTCGCATGAGTCTCTCTCATCAATACCCACCACTGCCACCGGCACTCTAGGCCGAACTGCCAGCGGCAATGCCAAGAATTGATGCGAGTTTCTCGCATTACACACGCAAGTATGACACCGGCCTTACTGTTCGAGTTTTCTGCCAGCATTGTAAAGCTTGTTGAAAGGTTGCAGTGCAGCCCATCAATAAGCTCTAAGGCTGTGGGCACTTCCAGCCCAATCACTGTCATGCCAAATATTGGCATGGCTGTGATTCTGCAGCGCCGCACATGACCCAGCCTGTATAAAGGTCAGATCACATATTGATCTGCCATTCTAAAGCCTGGCACCCTAACAGTCTGGTGTACAGTTTCATAAGAGCCTGGTGCAACGTGGCTCACATCGTTGTGTGGAGTGCTCAACAGCCTTGTGTGAACTGCCATAACAGCCTTGTGTAGAGTGCCTTAACAGTCTCATGCAGTGTGCCTGTAATAAAAGCTGCTTGAGTGTGTCTGTAACAAAGAGTGATATATCGTGCTGGTAATACAGCCTGGTGTGTTAGGTGTCGAGTTCCCGCCTCTGAACAGGGGTAATCTCGAGCCATCTCCACTGCAGTCTCCCATCCTTCTCCAGCCGCAGTGGAGCCTGCTCAGCGGAGACATCGGTCCCAGCGTCTGACTCAGGCAGATACTCTGCGCCTGGTTACTTCTGTTCTTCCAGGTTCTGCCATTAAGACCAGTACTGGGCAGCGGCGAGCAGACGCTTTTGGGACTAAGTCCTGCTTTTCACCTTCTGAGCATGCCCAGGGTGAGATCTCTTATTGGAGGTCGAGGGTCTCATGCTTTGATACTGCAGCAAAACCCATTGGTCCTCCAGGAAGGTCCTGAAGGTGCTCAGGCTCTGTGGTAGCCTCTCATTGGTCCTTCTTGGAAGGTCATGTACCTGCTGCAGCTATAAAGGGTTCGCATGGCCGCACGGCCATGCGCTAGTATCAAATCTGTTATGTGCATGCGCCAGTGTGGTCACATTTATGTGTGTTCAGGGACTTGCCTGAAATAAGCCCCTAGAATGCCGGCACCTCCGGCGAGGAGATTATGTGCGTGGATTTAGGGCCCCGGCTGAAATAAGCCCCTAGAATACCGGCTCATCCGGTGAGGAGATTGTATGTTTGCTTGACCACAGACTGCCTTCAGCTCCGCAGTTAGCTGTGAACTCCTGTGGGGTTAACAGGGCACAGCGTCTTGTTTTCATGCGACTCTGTGAAGTAACAGAGTTCGCTTAAACCGCCATATAGCGCCGTCATTTGCTAGCAGCAGGTTCCTACTACACGGTGGACCCCGGGCTGCGAACGCACCAATAATAACATCTATATTTACTCGGTGCGTTCTGCTAGCCCTAACATGGTGCAGCATGTCTAAAAACATCCTGGTGTAATACAGACTGATGTAGCGTGACTGTAATACAGGCTAGGTAGCGTGACTGCTATACAGCCTGGTGCAGTGTGCCCTAATCGAGCCTCTTTTGTAGTAGGATATTTTTTAGGGGGAAAAACAAGAAGAGAGCATAAAATAGGGGATGTGGTCATGGTGCTGCTGGTAGTTATGGTGTAGCTGCTGTAATGAGAGGATGTGGTTGATCTGTGCCTGCTATGTGTCCAAGTACAACACCTTCCTCAGGTGCACATAGGCGACAGGACTTTCTGCGTTATTTCGTAGCCCCGAGTGCTGATGCACTAATGGTAAGGCCAGAACAGGTTGAGAAGTGTTAGACTGGATGGCTGAGAATTAGTGATGAGAAAATGTGCTTGGATAAGGTGAGTTTGGATAAGGAAGTGGTCACTGTCTCCCAGCAGCACAGCACAAGAGTGTGCAAAAGCATAGCTGGTGGCCCCCTAGCCAGTACATTTGGTTGCTACTGCCCACCACACCAAGGAAAGGAGAAAACCAAAGCACCTAAGTACCTGAACACCACCTGCATGACGAGACATTTGAATTCCAAGCATGAGATGCACTAAAGTACACACCTTAAAAAGAATGACAGATTGGAGTCTCCTGCTCTTCCTTCTGCTGCAGTCTCGGACTCTTGCTCCGTTCAATAGGATAACCTTCCTTCCTACATTTAGAAAATTTGACAGCAGCACCTCTCAAGGTTGTGGACAGGATTCCTTCCCTGTCCTCTCGGGGTTAAATATATATCCTCCTTCTAGGTTGGGGAGGGCTATATTTACCCGCCTTCAACTGGGGATCCTTGTCAGTGATACTTCAGTCTTGGCTGTGTGTCTGACCCCCTTGTGTGCTTTAATATTGTTGTCCGGTTGCTTTCTTGTCTATGACTCGGTCTGTTTTATCGTTCTGTGCTTTGCCTGGTGACTGTGTGCTAATTGTCTGCATCTGGCTCTGACCTTCAGCTTGGTACTCTAACGTCCCTCTTATTTGCCCTGTTTGTACTGCAACTCTTTGTACTCTTTGGCTCCCTGACCTTTTTCTACATCTTGTCCATGCTTAAGTCTCACCCTTTTGGTACGACATTGACCTCCCGGCTTGACTGGCATTTTCAGACTACTCTCCGGCTCCTCCAGTCACCGCCGCCACTCGGCGTCTGGCTCCGCCTCCGTCCACTCCCCCGGAGGTCACGTGTTTCTGGTCCTGCGCTCCTGCAGGTAAGCTCACAGCAGCGCTCCTTACTCTCTCTGTCATTCTGTAACACGTGCACCGACTCCTGCTGTAAGTCTGCAGCAGGGTTCTTGATATTATCACTGACCTAAACATTTAAATGAGATTTTGCACCTTTTTTTTTTCTTTGGTCATGGATCCGTTGCATACTCTCTCTGAGCAAGTGAATAGCCTCACTCAAGTGATGCAAAAATCTGTGGAGCAGCTAACCGTGGCTCAGTCACATCAACAGGTTCAGAGAGAGGTTGCTGATGCCGTACAGGGTTCTTCTCCTTCTGGGGGTAGGGGTGAGGGTGCCTCAGATGTTTCCCTAATCTTCCCCGAACCACCTGTTAAGTTGCCTGACACCTTTTCTGGGGATAAAAATTATTCAGGGTGTTTAAAGAAGGGTATAAATTGTTTTTCTCCCTGCACCCGCACGCCTCTGGGAATAAAAGCCGGAGGGTGGGAATTATTATTTCTTTATTAAGGGGCCTCCACAGGCTTGGACTTTTTCTCTCTCTCCCTCCGCTCCAGAATGTATGTCTGTGGATCTGTTTTTTGAGGTGCTTGGACATATTTATGATGAGCCTGATAGAGTGCGTCTGGCTGAGGATATGGTGATGAGTGTGACACAGGGGAGCACTCAACAGAGTAGTCTTGTTCTGAGTTCAGACGTTGGGCCGCTGAGATATCCTGGAATGATACTGCCTTAAGAGGGCTGTTCCGCAGATGCCTGTCCAACCATTTGCAGGATGCTTTGGCCTTGCATCCTCCCCCAGATACCCTGGAGGACGCCATGACCCAGGCTGTCCGTATGGTCTGTAGGCTCCATGCCAGAGGGGAAATGCAGCAGGAAACCCCTTTATACTTCAGCTGTGGGGACACTGCTTTGCCTACAGAACCCATGGAGGTGGGAGCCATCTCAGTCAAAGAGAGAGAGAGGAGATGTTGCAGAGATAATCAGCTGTGCTTTTACTGCGGAGCCTCGGAACACTGGAAAAAGGATTGTCCTTCTTGTCCCTCCTCATCTAAGATGTCGGGAAATGCCTAAGTCTGGGTAATGATCGAGGAGGTTGCCCAGACTCCTAGGTACAATTTTCCCAATTTGCTATAATCCTTCCCCAGGTGGAGTTGGAGATTGTTGGTGGTCCCGTTTTGACTACCGCTTTTGTTGACTGTGGATCCACCATCAATTTAATTGACTCTCGTGTTGTGACACTTTATAAGATAGGGACAGTTAGGCTTGAATCCCCCGTCAAAGTGGTGGCTATTGACTCCTCTCATCTCACCCAACAAGGAATCTGTTTTGTGTCTGAAGTTTTTTCACTAAGAGTGGGTCCTGCTCATGTGGAAAACATAAGCTGTTTGCCTGCGGGTCTGGTTCTAGGTATGCCTTGGCTTCAACTCCATAACCCCATTGTTGATTGAGTATCTGGGGAAACTGTTCAATGGGGCTCCAATTGTACCAGTCTGTGTTGCAATTCTGTGCCATTGCTCACCCCTTTAAGATCTGTATCTGTGTTGTCTGTCGGTCTGGAGGGTATTCCGGAGTACCTAAAAGACTTTGAAGACGTGTTTTCCAAAAGCGATGCTGAGGCGCTACCACCACATAGACCTTTCTATTGTAGTATTGACTTAGTTCCTGGGGCTAAACTTCCCAAGACTTGTTTGTTTAATCTGTCCGGGCCTGAGCGCCAAGCCATGAAGGAGTATATTTCGCAGAGTCTCTGCAAAGGGCATATTCACCCTTCTGTCTCGCCTGTAGCCGCTGGGTTTTTTTCGTTAAGAAAAAGGATGGTGGTTTGCGGCCATGCCTCGACTTTCGGGAACTCAACAAGATTACCGTGAGAAACACGTAACCACTCCCCCTCATTTCAAATCTGTGTAACCAACTCTCAGAGGCCAAATGGTTTTCCATGCTTGATTATAGGCCTCCTTGATTTACAGGAGGCCTATAATCTGATAAGGGTTTGTGAAGGGGATGAGTGGAAAACTGTGTTTCTCACGTCTGAAGGTCTGAGAACCTGGTCATGCCCTTCGGTCTGACTAACGCTCATGCTGTCCTTCAAAATTTTATTAATGTCATTTTTTCTCATCTGATTGGGCGTTTTGTGGTCCTTTATCTTGATGACATTCTAGTGTACAAACCTGATAGTCAATCCCACTAGCACCATCTGCAAACTGTTTTTCTTAGACCTAGAGAAAACCATTTGTATGCTAAGTTGGAGAAGTGTTCATTCTTTGTACAGGAATTGTCTTTTTTGGGTTTGATTATTTCTTGTGAGGGATTTAGCATGGATCCAGGCTATTACTGATTGGGTTTAACCTCATGATTTAAAGGGTTTGCAATGCTTTCTGGGCTTTGCAAACTACTATCAAAAGTTTTTTAAGGGTTTTTCGCAGGTGGTTAAGCCCCCGACTGATCTCACACTCAAGGGTGCTGATGTGAAGAATTGGTCAACTTTCCCTATGCTCTGTTGGTGAAATGTTTACCTGGACTGGCAGTAGCAAACCTCAGTCTCTATGGGGCACTGTTATGTCTGTTATTCATTTTACCATGATTACTATGGTGAAATAGCCCCTTTTAAGTAATTTTCCTATCAATATTTGTTTGTAGGGCAATTGTCCTGCTCTCACCCCCATTTTCTTCCTTTTGCAGCCTCGGAGCCCTCATTCCGACCATTTTACAGCACTGAAGTTCGGGTCCCCATTGACTTATATGGGGTTCGAAGTCTGGGTTCAAGTTCCAATAATGCTCAAAGATTCCAAATTAAGTTAATGGCAGTAAATAGTATCTTGGATGAGTACCATAGTATCAAGAGTATACATAGTGCTAGGGTGCATCGTCACAACCACTGACCCCCAAATGAAGAAGCTAACGCGAAACGCGTATCGGGACGCTACTCTGCAACCAGGTGATGTATGCCTTTTGCTTCTAAGAGCTTTCCTTTCTCCCTTACCATCTACCTAACCAGCTAACACTTATCGTGGCACCATGCACCTTAGCACTATGTATACTTTTGATACTATGGGACTCATCCCAGATACTATTTACTGCCATTAACTTCATTTGGAATATGTGAGCATTGTAAATTGTACCTTCTAGTATACTTTACCTATTGGATGTATAAGGTATGTGTGCATTACTTTCATTGAGGAGTAGGTTGCTCTATACATCAATTTTATGAGCACTAACTGTGATATCAAATATGTCTGATTGAATACCCATTTTTATTGCCTGGTGTTGAATTTCACACTAGTATCCTCTCTAAAGTAGACCTCTGCATTATTGCACTGCTGTTCAACATATAGCAACCTTTGGACTTCCAATGACTGCTATTAGGTCCTAAAAATTTAATCCTGCCTAAATAATTAAATTGGTCTCATTATACTTGGACTCACTACTATTAGAAAATCTCTTTTTTTTTCTTGTACTTGTTTTTTGTTCGTTGACTCTCACAAGCACTAACCGTGCAAATATATGTTGTGAGTATAACCCATTTTCTTGATGTAATGAATATGTGTTAAATTCACGTACGGGAAGCACATTTTTTACACCTTTTCATCCTGTATATACAAAGAATTTTAATTACTTCTAAAGGTGATACCTAACATACCATATACTTTAGGTATAGCTACCCCTGTGTTTTCAGATCCATTTTGTAACTTGGGTTTCCCATTGAAATGTTACATTTTTTGTAATTTTTTGTTCAATAAAGATTTCTCTGTTTTTTTGTTTTTAAATATTTGGAAATTGCTTCCGTATGTTTGTAGGTATATGTTTAAGTGTGGAAGTGCCACTAATAGCTAGGCAATCTTTCGTTTGCTTGTATAACGTATATACAGCAGTCACAGTATCACCTATATAATGTATATACACCAATCTATATACATTATATAGGTGATACTGCTGTATATACATTATATAAGTAATACTGCGACTATACACAGCAGTTGCAGTATCACTTATATAATGTATATGCAGCAGTCTCAATGTGATAGGAGACACCGCATGTGCTGAATATATATAGATTATCTATCATCTATCTATCTATCTATCTATCTATCTATCTATCTATCTATCCCATAGCTATCTATTTATCTATCTATCTGTCTATCTATCTATCAATCTATCTATTTATCCCATATTTATCTACCTACCCCATATCTTTCTATCTATCTATAGATCTATATATCTATCTCTCTATCCATCCCATATCTATCTGTCTATCTATCTATCTATCTATCTATCTATCTATTTATGCCATATATATCTACCTACCCCATATCTTTCTATCTATCTATAGATCTATATATCTATCTCTCTATCCATCCCATATCTATCTATCTATCTATCTATCTATCTATCTATCTATCTATTCCATATCTATCTATCTATCTATCTATCTATCTATCTATCTATCTATCTATCTATCTATCGGACCCACAAGGCCAAGAGATGGACACATTTCCTATTTAATGCTATATTTCTGTTTCAATTCCATTTGATCTAAAAGGGACTTGTGGTCCAGAGAGATGACTGAAGATTTAAATAATGCGTATTAACCAGTGAACACCGTAAAGATGAATGAATACTTAAATACTGTATATAAGACAATGCCCCGGCTTAGATTTTCCATGCAGTATTAAAATGTCAGTCAGCATTATGTGGTAATGAATCTAGGTGGAAATCGAGTCATATCACAAGCGTCATGTTTTCCCAATTGTCAGCCAGGCAAGAAAATCTATTACCTTTCAAGAATGTGTCAATGTTAAAGCTGTGCCAATAGACAACTCATGGTCAATCAAGAAAGGGTTAAACCTAAAAATGCTTCGATATAGTGAAATGGTTTCCTGCATAATTATAAATATGTCATAAAATAGGACACATACTTTAATGTGCTGCCCAGTGAAAGGTTAAAAGGTTGTATGTGCTGACTCTTTTCTAAGTGAGCAGAATTTAAATTCACTGTAGCATAGGAAAACAAGTGAAATCTTATTTTCCAGTTTTCTACAAACATGACAAATGCCTGCAGGCTGAGTAATTGCTTGCTTTTTCTATGGACCAGCAGCAGTGTGTGTGTCTACAGTCAGCCCTCCCTTTCTGCTGGCACAGTAGTGTCTCTGAAGTCACATAGCTGTCTTGTAGGCTGATGATTTCAGGACTTTGGACAGCTCCGACACTTCTATGGAGCTCAACCACTCCCTTGCACCTGTACAGTCTTTATTGCTTTCTCTATAGCAGTTTATTATGAAGGACATACATAAATACAACATAACCACAATATTTTATGAGCAATTACATGGCTGTAACGTAATGACTGATAATATAAATATGGCCTCAACACTGATAGAATATGAATGTGAAGGATAAAAATATAAATTTAGGTGGTCAAGTCCTTGAGATAATCTTTACCACTTTGCCACTTAAAATAATTCAGCTTTTATAGTGGTTGGTTTAAAAAGAATGTTAGTAATTTAAATGGAACCTGTCGTGTCAGATAACTCTATTAACCTGCAGATATAAGCTTAATCTACAGGTTAAAGAAAGCAGTCCTATTAATATTTTTTGTCATTAAATGTGTGCATACAGTGTAGTGTGAGTGTATTAATATACTCACCTACCTCTGCTTTTTCCGGTATCTCGCACCGTTCTGGTTCTATTCGAGGTGACGTCACCACTATTTAGACTCTCTGGTCACTCAATGCTCAATGTGTAAGGTGGAAGTCTCTTTACAATTTAAGTCTATGGAACTTTGTTTTGGGCCTTGTTCTGATGCTCCATAGGCTTACATTGTAAAAGCTACTTCTTGTAACTACTCTGCTGGCATCACTACATGGCCTCCCATCCCTCACACACCATCTTACTCACTGCTCCATGTCATGTTGTGTTCTGTCTGTTGCCAGCTCCATATTCTGTGCCTCTGCTCTCTGCATGCTTCCTGCTGTGTGCATAGGGGGGTGGTGCCAGAACTCTCTGGTTCTTATAGGAATCAGGTGCACCTGTCTAATCTGTTCCTGACCAATTACCAAGAGGCCTCCAGTATTTAGGGCAGCTCCATCCTGTGGACTGGACCTGTGCAATGTGTTAACTCAGTTAGTGTTTTGCTTCTGAGTTGCCAGGCCTTGCTCTGTGTTCCTCCTTCTCTGGAGGTTCTACTCCTAGCTTTGCCTTGATCTTGTCTGTCTGCCCTCCAAAAGGCTGTATATCCTGGTCTCAGTGTTTCTGTTCTAGCCTTAACTTGTTCTTGTTGTCTGCCCTCCAGGAGGCAGAATATCCTGGTCCCTGTGTCTTTGTTCTTGTACCTTGTCTTGTTCCATTACCTTGTCTGAACTTTGTCCTACCTCTGTCTCCTTGTCTGTGGCTTCTTTCCCTGCTGTGTCTTTCCTTGTGTCCTCTGTTTGCTTATGCTCCGCATTCTTGCGGCTTTTGTGGCTTTGCCTGTGCTCTGCTCTCTTGCAGCTTTACCTCTGCTCCATACTCCTGTGGTTCTGCGCCGTTCTACTCTGCTGCTGCAGATATCTCTTGCTGCAGCTCCTCTCCGCATTTCTTGTGGTTCCGCTCTGCTTAGCTTCTGCAGTAATTTCTTGCTGCAGCTTCTCTCCACATTCCTTGCGGTTCCGCTCTGCTTAGCTTTTGTGGCTGCGCTATCTCTTGCTGCTCTACCGCTCCTATCCACAGCCTTGCGGTTCTCTTTCTGTGTGAACAGGTCCCAACCTGTTCCTTCATTCTCCTTTCCTTCTGGCTTGTTTTCGTACCTGCATCTCCTGTGTCAACAGTTCCCAATCTGTTCCTTCATACTTCATTCCTTCCTGCTTGTTTCCTTACCTGCACCTCCTGTGTGAACAGGTCCCTACCTGTTCCTTCATACTACATATCCGTACCTGCACCTCCTGTGTGAACAGGTCCCTACCTGTTCCTTCACACACCACACCAGCCAGCCCTGTGTCTCTGCCGTTCCTGCCAGCTCTGTGTCTCTGCCGTGCCTGCCAGCCCTGTGTCTCTGCCGTGCCTGCCAGCCCTGTGTCTCTGCCGTGCCTGCCAGCCCTGTGTCTCTGCTGTGCCTGCCAGCCCTGTGTCTCTGTCGTGCCTGCTAGCTCTGTGTCTCTGCAATGCCTGCCAGCCCTGTGTCTCTGTCGTGCCTGCCAGCCCTGTGTCTCTGCTGTGCCTGCCAGCCCTGTGTCTCTGCCGTTCCAGCCAGTCCTGTGTCTCTGCCAGCTCTGTGTCTCAGCCATGCCAGCCTACTCATCTGAGTTTCATACGTGCTTGTCTGCTAGTCCTGCCTGATGCCCGCACCAATCCTGGTGTTCCTGTTTCCCAAGTGGGATCAGCAGCCACAGCCAGACACTACCCTGGAGTAGCACCTGGCAGCTGCCTGCTGCACTAGCCTGACCTTACCATCAGAGGCTCCAGTGAAGATCAAGGCAGCTGTCATAGTCACGCCCCTTCCAGGGTAGTCTGGTTCGTGGCACAGTGGGGCCACAACCCCCCCTTTGCTCACGCCCATCAGTCAGTGCATGAGCGTGACACTTCTGCAGTGCCCATTCAGAGAGTCTGCTTAGTGGTGACATCGCAGAGAAGAGGAAGAGAACTACACTGGATCCCATTTAATGGGAGTGCTTCTTTAATACTGTTACAAAGCTGTCCAACCGCTTTTCTGAAAGTGCAGACCCGGGAGAAAATTATCTTTATTTCTCCCAGGAGCCACCTTTTTTCAATCATGCAGACATGCCTGGAGCAATTATAGCACAACATGTCTTACGTTCACAAACAGTTACCTGGAAATAGAATAAACCAGTCTCTATGAAGAACTCTGTAAAATCTATGATGCACAGAATGATCTACAGTTGAAATATTGATAAATGAGATGCCCCTTCATGACATTCACATATAAAGTGCACCTGCTATGTGACATGCAAGCCAAAAGAGTAATCCCTATACATTAAGAATCCTTCCTTCTGTGTCAGTACACACATGATTCTCTGACACGGAAGATTTGTGTCTTCTGCCATTCTCTGCAGTGTAATGAAATTTCCACTTGGATGAGTGAAGACACACAGGACAAAACATCTTCTTTTTTGTCTCTTTTCACCCAGGGAAACAAAGACCGCATGACCCTCTGGGACCTTCAGCCCTCTGTGTGATAGTTGAAAAATGGAGGCAACTAGAGAAAAATGTAATTAATTGGCTGTAGAGATAGGCACCAATCCCACGAGACCTTTTAAAAGGTTATCTAGAGGTGGCCTGGTCCCAAAGAGCTCCATTGTTCTCAAAACACACCTATCACACACATCAAGACTTCAGTTTAAAGTTTATTTTCGGAGAGGTGTAGAGCGTATCAATAAAGCTAAGGAAGGTGCACAAGCAGGAAAGCAGTCAGCGTTCAGCGGCCTGACTGCTCTCATACAACTGCTTGCTATTACCGAGGGATTGTTAAATATTGTTCCTTTTTAATCGGTTTTATTTGGCCGACCTGTTCTTCTGTTCAAAGATTCTGCTGGGATAATTGGCTGGGAATTTGTTTACCGTGGCACAGGCTGATCTTTCTTCCTTCCTCCTCTCAGCTTGCTGTTTTTTGCTTTCAATGCAACAATTTTTGTATGCATCTCACTTTTTATTCTCTGTGTGTTCCGTGTACCTTATTTTCTCAATTTTATTGCTGCTGGCTTGAACACTTATAATCTAATACGTATTTTCATATATTAGCCTCTAATATCTTTTCTAATCCATTTTGCGCTCTTCCATCTATGCTATTCACCTAGTAAGTTCAGTTATGTGTGTTAATGCTTGCGTTTGTTGGGGTTACCTGGGTGCTATGCTAGTACATGCTGGCACATTTAAAGATTATTTCTTTTTTTTCCCACACACTGTTTCCTTGTCTGGGCAAATATGCTTGGTTTCTTATAGAATGAGCAAGGAAGCAGATTTCATCCTAGCATTTAGCAGAATGCAGCTTGGAAGTGCCAACTGATCTCTTAAATTGTATGTGTATTTTACAGCATTAGTTTACAGTGTATATATAATCAACATATACATTATTAGCGGTCCTCAGTAGATGGTAGCACAATTTTATAGATCTGAAAAAAAATCTCACTTTTCATTCACTGCTGTTAGTAATTATGGTTCTGTACTCCGACCTGGGAATGGATCAGGTCCGGTGCTACGCTACTCTGGTCATAAGCTCTGCCATTGTCCAGACCCTGGAGGTGGAGCCACCACGCACACAGAGAAAATGTCTCAATTTTATGAAGCATTGCGTTCTGTAGTAGAAGGATGTGTGGGGACACGGGACGCCACATGTCCCATGGATTTCACTGCCCGGGAACAAGGGACACTGTGTTCTCTGGTTGCCAGGCAATGCAGGACGCTAAGTCTGGTGCAAAGCAGTTGTCGGATTGTGTCTATTCTGTTGTGCAAGTTAGCAGAGAGTGGTTATCTGCAGGTGATTGGAAGGTATTCAACACCTGATCATTTCCTTCAGCGTCAGGTGGGCTATATAACCCTGTTCCTAGCTCAGCTGTGCAGTTTATTGCAGTGCCTATGTGTTGTGGTGGTGAGTGGTACAGAATTGGTTGCTCTTTTCATTGTTGGTCAAATGGTTTGTTTCCCTTTCTCTTTGTGCAACACTCCCAGGGTTTTTTGCAGAGGTTCTGTTCTCAACTGGGCTCTGGCCGCTTCACTAGATGCCAGCAGGCCTGGAAAAGGCTCTGCTAAAGTCACCTCTGATTTACTGAGAAGTGGGTGAAGTGTATCCTGGCCCTTTAAGGGTTGCTTAGCTGGGGCAGCTTGCGCCAAGTGCGTCTATGACTGTGCTTTTGCTGGTTTGGTTCCTGCCTTGCTGGGTCTCTCTGCGATTGTGCTTGACGTTTGCCCACTGTTCTACCTTTGAAGGCCCAAAGGCCAATTTGCCATACCTGATGTGTTCACTCTTACTTTTCTGTGATCTTCATCACAGATTCCAATGGTTTTCAAGATATTATTGCGACATGCAATAAATTTCAAATCACATCACAGCAACTACATTTTCACATAGACACGTATCTCTCTGCAGAGTATCACAAAGTCATGTTTTCTTTTTGTTTTTTCAAAGCTGGTCATCTTGCCTCTCTCAATCAAGAAATGTTAAGCAAAAATAAAAGTTATGGAAGTACATGTCTGTAAAAAAGATTTATAGATGCTGTGTAGTGTCCTTGGAACTGTAGGATACAGTTGTGCTCAAAAGTTTACATACCCTTGCAGAATTTTTGCTTTGTTGGCCTTTTTCAGAGAATATGAATTATAGCACCAAAACTTTTTCTCCAGTCATGGTTAGTGGTTGGGTGAAGCCATTTATTGTCAAACTGCTGTACTTTCTCTTTTTAAATCATAATAACAACCCAAAACACCCAAATGACTCTGATCAAAAGTTCACATACCCCATTTCTTAATGCCATGTATTGCCCCCTCTAACATAAATGACGGCTTAAAGTCTTTTGTGGTAGGTGTGGATGAGGTTCTTTATTTTCTCAGATGGTAAAGCTGTCCACTCTTCTTGACAAAAAGCCTCCATTTCCTGTAAATTCCTGGGCTGTCTAGCATGAACTGTACGCTTCAGATCTCCCCAGAGTTGCTCAATGATATTAAGGTCAGGAGACTGAGATGGCCACTCCAGAACCTTCACTTTGTTCTGCTGCAGCCAATGACAGGTCGACTTGGCCTTGTGTTTTGGATCGTTGTCATGTTGGAACATCCAAGTACATCCCA
Source organism: Ranitomeya variabilis (assembly GCF_051348905.1). Classification (NCBI taxonomy): domain Eukaryota; kingdom Metazoa; phylum Chordata; class Amphibia; order Anura; family Dendrobatidae; genus Ranitomeya; species Ranitomeya variabilis. The sequence goes on from NC_135236.1 coordinate 503,357,834, forward strand.
TGTGCAGCTTCTGGGCTAATGAGTGCAAACTTGCCACCAGTATTAGCTGATAATGTGCTGCATTCATCTTTCCTTTAACTTTTACCAAGTTTCCCGTGCCTTTGTAGCTCAGACATCCCCAAAACCTCAGCAATCCACCTCCATGCTTTACAGTAGGAATGGTATTCCTTTCATCATAGGCCTTGTTGACCTCTCTCCAAATGAAACGTTTATGGTAGTGGCCAAAAAGTTAAATTTTGGTCTCATCACTCCAAATCACTTTGTTGCAGATGTTTTGAGGCTCGTCTCTGTGGTGTTTAGCATATTGTAGGTAAGATACTTTGTGGACTTTGCACAGTAATGGCTTTCTTCTGGCGACTTGACCATTCAGCCCATTTTTCTTCAAGTGCCTCCTTATTGTGCATCTTGAAACAGTCACACCGCTAGTTTTTAGAGAGTCCTAATGTTATTTTTGGGTTTTTATTTGCATCCCGAACAATTTTTCTGGCAGTTGTGGGCAACATTTTTGCTGGTCTACCAGACCGTGGTTTTGTTTTTATGGAGCCCCTGGTTTTTCATTTGTTAATCACAGTTTTAACGCTGCTGACTGACATTATCAATACCTTGGATATCTTTTTGCATCCCTTTCCTGTTTTATACAGTTCAACTACTTTTCCCGTAGATCCGTTGACAATTCTTTTGCTTTCATCATGACTCACAATCCAGAAATGTCAGTAAAAGATGCAAAGGTCTGTCTGGATCCCAGAAACTCACTTAGCATTGATGCACACACACTGATTACAAGCCAACAGGTCACAGGTGAGGATGTTACCTTTAGAAACCATTCAAACCCATGTGTGTCAACTTCTGTGCATGTTATCAGGCCAAAATCACCAGGGTATATGAACTTTTGATCAGGGTCATTTGGATGTTTTGGGTTGTCATTATGATTTAAAAAGAGAAAACACAGAAGTTTGACAATAAATGGCTTCACCCAACCACTATCCATGCGTGGAGAAACATTTTTGGTGTTATCATTCATATTCTCTGAAAATCGGCCAAGAAAGCAAAAGTTCTGCTGGGGGTATGTAAACTTTTGAGCACAACTGTATTCCACTGGTTGCTTTAATAGTTCTGCTAGCTGCCACTAGAAACAGTCAGCGGGTCTAATAGAAAGCCTGCTTACTAGGGTTGAGCGAAACGGGTCGATCATTTTCAAAAGTCGCCGACTTTTGGCTAAGTCGGCGTCTCATGAAACCCGATCCGACCCCTGTGCTTGTCGGCCATGCGGTACGCGACTTTCGCGCCAAAGTCGCGTTTCAATGACGCGAAAAGCGCCATTTCTCAGCCAATGAAGGTGAACGCAGAGTGTGGGCAGCGTGATGACATAGATCCTGGTCCCCACCATCTTAGAGAAGGGCATTGCAGTGATTGGCTTGCTGTCTGCGGCGTCACAGGGGCTATAAAGGGGCGTTCCCGCCGACCGCCATCTTACTGCTGCTGATCTGAGCTTAGGGACAGGTTGCTGCCGCTTCGTCAGAAGCAGGGAGAGCGTTAGGCAGGGTCCACTAACCACCAAACCGCTTGTGCTGCAGCGATTTCCACTGTCCAACACCACCTTCGGTGTGCAGGGACTGTGGAAGCTATTTTTTTTTTTTCCCCTCAGCGCTGTAGCTCATTGGGCTGCCCTAGAAGGCTCCGTGATTGCTGTATTGCTGTGTGTACGCCACTGTGGAAACCAACTGCTTTTTTCAAAGCACATATCCTCTTGTTCCTTCCTTTCTGCACAGCTATCTTTTTTGTTTGTCCACACTTTTTATTTAATTTGTGCATCAGTCCACTCCTATTGCTGCCTGCCATACCTGGCTTAGATTACTGCAGGGAGATAGTAATTGTAGGACAGTCCCTGTTTTTTTTTTTTTTTTTTTTTGTGGGAGATTAAGATTTGCATTTCTGCTACAGTGCCATCCCTGTGTGTGCCATCTCTCACTGAGTGGGCCATAGAAAGCCTATTTATTTTTTCCGTGATTTGTGTTCTAAATTCTACCTCAACACAAAAACACTACATCAATCAGTGGGAGAAAAATATTGGCCTCAGTCAGGGCTTGTGTGCCACTGCTGTGTGTGCTATCTCTCATTCAGTGGGCTATAGAAAGCCTATTTTTTTTTTTTTTTTTTTTTTTTTAATATTATTTGGTTTCTAAAGTCTCCCTGAAAAAAAAAAAAAACCTAAAAAAACAGTGGGAGAGTAATATTGCCCTTTCAGCTTGTGTGCCAGTCTTGACTCCTGGGTGTGCCACCTCTCTCCCTCTCATTCAGTGGGCCATAGAAAGCCTATTTATTTATTTTTTTAAATATTATTGGGTTTCTAAAGTCTCCCTTAAAAAACAAAAAATACATAAAAAAACAGTGGGGGAGTAATATTGCCCTTTCAGCTTGTGTGCCAGGCTTGACTCCTGGGTGTGCCACCTCTCTCCCTCTCATTCAGTGGGCCATAGAAAGCCTATTTATTTATTTTTTTTTAAATATTATTGGGTTTCTAAAGTCTCCCTTAAAAAACAAAAAATACATAAAAAAACAGTGGGAGAGTAATATTGCCCTTTCAGCTTGTGTGCCAGTCTTGACTCCTGGGTGTGCCACCTCTCTCTCATTCAGTGGGCCATAGAAAGCATTTTTTTTTTTTCCTTGATTTGTGTTCTAAAATCTACCTCAACACAAAAACACTACATCAATCAGTGGGAGAAAAATATTGGCCTCAGTCAGGGCTTTTGTGCCACTGCTGTGTGTGCTATCTCTCATTCAGTGGGCTATAGAAAGCCTATTTATTTATTTATTTTTTTTCTTATTATTTGGTTTCTAAAGTCTCCCTGAAAAAAAAAAAAACATAAAAAAACAGTGGGAGAGTAATATTGCCCTTTCAGCTTGTGTGCCAGTCTTGACTCCTGGGTGTGCCACCTCTCTCCCTCTCATTCAGTGGGCCATAGAAAGCCTATTTATTTTTTTTTTTAAATATTATTGGGTTTCTAAAGTCTCCCTTAAAAAACCAAAAATACATAAAAAAACAGTGGGAGAGTAATATTGCCCTTTCAGCTTGTGTGCCAGTCTTGACTCCTGGGTGTGCCACCTCTCTCTCTCATTCAGTGGGCCATAGAAAGGCTATTTTTTTTTTTGGTTTTTTTAATATTATTTGGTTTCTAAAGTCTCCCTGAAAAAAAAAAAAAACATAAAAAAACAGTGGGAGAGTAATATTGCCCTTTCAGCTTGTGTGCCAGTCTTGACTCCTGGGTGTGCCACCTCTCTCCCTCTCATTCAGTGGGCCATAGAAAGCCTATTTATTTTTTTTTTTTAAATATTATTGGGTTTCTAAAGTCTCCCTTAAAAAACAAAAAATACATAAAAAAACAGTGGGAGAGTAATATTGCCCTTTCAGCTTGTGTGCCAGTCTTGACTCCTGGGTGTGCCACCTCTCTCCCTCTCATTCAGTGGGCCATAGAAAGCCTATTTATTTTTTTTTTTAAAATATTATTGGGTTTCTAAAGTCTCCCTTAAAAAACAAAAAATACATAAAAAAACAGTGGGAGAGTAATATTGCCCTTTCAGCTTGTGTGCCAGTCTTGACTCCTGGGTGTGCCACCTCTCTCTCTCATTCAGTGGGCCATAGAAAGGCTATTTTTTTTTTGGTTTTTTTAATATTATTTGGTTTCTAAAGTCTCCCTGAAAAAAAAAAAAAACATAAAAAAACAGTGGGAGAGTAATATTGCCCTTTCAGCTTGTGTGCCAGTCTTGACTCCTGGGTGTGCCACCTCTCTCCCTCTCATTCAGTGGGCCATAGAAAGCCTATTTATTTTTTTTTTTTAAATATTATTGGGTTTCTAAAGTCTCCCTTAAAAAACAAAAAATACATAAAAAAACAGTGGGAGAGTAATATTGCCCTTTCAGCTTGTGTGCCAGTCTTGACTCCTGGGTGTGCCACCTCTCTCCCTCTCATTCAGTGGGCCATAGAAAGCCTATTTATTTATTTTTTTAAATATTATTGGGTTTCTAAAGTCTCCCTTAAAAAACAAAAAATACATAAAAAAACAGTGGGAGAGTAATATTGCCCTTTCAGCTTGTGTGCCAGTCTTGACTCCTGGGTGTGCCACCTCTCTCCCTCTCATTCAGTGGGCCTTAGAAAGCCTATTTATTTTTTTTTAAAATATTATTGGGTTTCTAAAGTCTCCCTTAAAAAACAAAAAATACATAAAAAAACAGTGGGAGAGTAATATTGCCCTTTCAGCTTGTGTGCCAGTCTTGACTCCTGGGTGTGCCACCTCTCTCTCTCATTCAGTGGGCCATAGAAAGGCTATTTTTTTTTTTGGTTTTTTTAATATTATTTGGTTTCTAAAGTCTCCCTGAAAAAAAAAAAAAAACATAAAAAAACAGTGGGAGAGTAATATTGCCCTTTCAGCTTGTGTGCCAGTCTTGACTCCTGGGTGTGCCACCTCTCTCCCTCTCATTCAGTGGGCCATAGAAAGCCTATTTATTTTTTTTTTTAAATATTATTGGGTTTCTAAAGTCTCCCTTAAAAAACAAAAAATACATAAAAAAACAGTGGGAGAGTAATATTGCCCTTTCAGCTTGTGTGCCAGTCTTGACTCCTGGGTGTGCCACCTCTCTCCCTCTCATTCAGTGGGCCATAGAAAGCCTATTTATTTATTTTTTTAAATATTATTGGGTTTCTAAAGTCTCCCTTAAAAAACAAAAAATACATAAAAAAACAGTGGGAGAGTAATATTGCCCTTTCAGCTTGTGTGCCAGGCTTGACTCCTGGGTGTGCCACCTCTCTCCCTCTCATTCAGTGGGCCATAGAAAGCCTATTTATTTTTTTTTTTAAATATTATTGGGTTTCTAAAGTCTCCCTTAAAAAACAAAAAATACATAAAAAAACAGTGGGAGAGTAATATTGCCCTTTCAGCTTGTGTGCCAGTCTTGACTCCTGGGTGTGCCACCTCTCTCTCTCATTCAGTGGGCTATAGAAAGCCTATTTTTTTTTTTTTTTTTTTTTAATATTATTTGGTTTCTAAAGTCTCCCTGAAATAAAAAAAAAACTTAAAAAAACAGTGGGAGAGTAATATTGCCCTTTCAGCTTGTGCGCCAGTCTTGACTCCTGGGTGTGCCACCTCTCTCTCTCTAATTGTGGGCCATAGAAAGCCTTTTTTTTTTTTTTTTTTTTTTTAATATTATTTGGTTTCTAAAGTCTCCCTGAGAAAAAAAAAAAAATAAATTAGGTGGGAGATTAATATTGACATTAGTGCTTGAGTGACAGTCCTGCGTGTGTGTCATCTCTGTGATTTTGTGCCACAGAAAACAGAGTGTGTAACATTGTGCCTGATTTTCCTTGTGGTCTCACCAACCTGTTAAGGGATATTGAAATCATACTGAAGTTATAGCTCACCGTGTAAGTTGTTTGACAGCAACAAATAAAGTTACTTTGGTTAATATTTTAAAACAATGAGGAAGTCTGGTGCAAGAGGTCGTCGTGGGCGTTCATTGTCAGCTGGTAATGATGGTAGTGGTAGTGGAGCATCAGGTGGTCGTGGGGATAAAAATATTCCACCTAAGTCTGGAGCTGTGGAGCCAGTTTCGTCGTCAGGCTACACAAGGCCTCGAACGCTCTCTTTTCTGGGAGTAGGAAAACCGCTTTTAAAGGCGGAGCAGCAACAGCAAGTTTTGGCTTACATTGCAGACTCAGCCTCTAGCTCTTTTGCCTCCTCTTCCGAAACTGGTAAATGTAAAAGCAGCGCGTCGCTTGTGGATGTTCACGGTCAGGGACAAGTCGCTTCCTTGTCCTCCTCAGCAAAAACTACAACAAGAGAGAAGGATGCAGCAGGCGACACAACGGGTCACTCCATGGAGCTCTTTACACATACCGTCCCTGGCTTAGAAAGTGAAACATTTAACAGGCCATGCCCATTACAAGTATATTCTGACATGGAGTGCACTGATGCACAGCCACAGCCAGAGTACTATGCTGCTCCTTTGACTCAGACCACCACATTGCCCTCTCAGGGTACAGATCCACAATCAGACCCTGATGAGACTATGTTGCCCCGCCACGAACGCTATACCACCGACCGACACAGTGACACAGACGAAGTTGCACACGAGCTCGAAGAGGAGGTAATAGATGACCCAGTTATTGACCCCGATTGGCAGCCATTGGGGGAACAGGGTGCAGGCGGCAGTAGTTCAGAAGCGGAGGTGGAGGAGGGGCCGCAGCAGGCATCAACATCGCAACAGGTTCCATCTGCCGGGCCCGTATCTGGCCCAAAACGCGTGTCAAAGCCAAAACCTGTTGGAGCACAGCGTTGCCATCCGGTTAAAGCTCAGTCTGCAATCCCTGAAAAGGGATCCGAGTCTAGGAAGAGTGCAGTCTGGCATTTTTTTAAACAACATCCAACTGATCAGCGCAAAGTCATCTGTCAAAAATGTTCAACTAGCTTAAGCAGAGGTCAGAATCTGAAAAGTCTAAATACTAGTTGCATGCATAGACACTTAACCACCATGCATTTTCAAGCCTGGACTAACTACCAAACGTCCCTCAAGGTTGTAGCACCCTCGGCCAATGAAGCTAGTCAGCAACGCAACATCCCTTCCGTCACTGTAAGGCCACCATTTTCCGCACCACCGGCAGTATCTGTGCAGGTTTCTTTGCCAGCCAAAAGCAGTCAGGGTCAGGGAATCACCAGTTTTGTAGGAGGAAATATTGCATCTAGGGCACCGGCGGAAACAATACCGTCTCCAACCGTCTCTCAGTCTGCCATGTACACCGGCACACCCGAAAGTTCCACGATCTCCAGCTCTCCAGTCCAGCTCACCCTACATGAGACTCTGGTTAGAAAAAGGAAGTACTTATCCTCGCATCCGCGTACACAGTGTTTTAACGCCCACATAGCTAGACTAATCTCGTTAGAGATGATGCCCTACCGGTTAGTTGAAAGCGAAGCTTTCAAAGCCCTGATGGAGTACGCTGAACCACGATACGAGCTACCCAGTCGACACTTTTTTTCCAGAAAAGCCATCCCAGCCCTGCACCAGCATGTTAAACAGCGCATCGTCCATGCACTCAGGCAATCTGTGAGTACAAAGGTGCACCTGACTACAGATGCATGGACCAGTAGGCATGGCCAGGGACGTTATGTGTCCATCACGGCACACTGGGTGAATGTGGTGGATGCAGGGTCCACAGGCGACATCAATTTAGGGACAGTTGTGCCTAGCCCACGGTCTAGGAAACAGTTGGCTGTAGGCGTTCGCACCCCCTCCTCCTCCTCCTCCTCGTCCTCCTGCAGAAGCTACAGCTCTTCCACAGAACGCAGTCTGCCAACCACTCCATCGGCAGATGACACTGTTGCACACCAGTTGTCCCATTATGGGCCAGCTACTGCCAAGCGTCAGCAGGCTGTATTGGCTATGAAGTGCTTGGGCGACAACAGACACACCGCGGAAGTTCTGTCCGAGTTCTTGCAACAAGAAACGCAGTCGTGGCTGGGCACAGTAGATCTTGAGGCAGGCAAGGTAGTGAGTGATAACGGAAGGAATTTCATGGCTGCCATCTCCCTTTCCCAACTGAAACACATTCCTTGCCTGGCTCACACCTTAAACCTGGTGGTGCAGTGCTTATTGAAAACTTATCCTGGGTTCTCCGACCTGCTCCTCAAAGTGCGTGCACTTTGCTCACATATCCGACGTTCGCCTGTACACGCCAGCCGTATGCAGACCTATCAGCGGTCTTTGAACCTTCCCCAGCATCGCCTAATCATAGACGTTGCAACAAGGTGGAACTCAACACTGCACATGCTTCAGAGACTGTGCGAACAGAGGCGTGCTGTTATTTATTTGTGGGAGGATACACGGGCAGGCAGTAGGATGGCAGACATGGAGTTGTCAGGTGTGCAGTGGTCTAAGATACAAGACATGTGTCAAGTCCTTCAGTGTTTTGAGGAATGCACACGGCTGGTTAGTGCAGACAACGCCGTAATAAGCATGAACATCCCCCTAATGCGTCTGCTGATGCAAAGTTTGACGCACATAAAGGAGCAGGCGTCTGCACCAGAGGAAGAGGAAAGCCTTGATGACAGTCAGCCATTGTCTGGTCAGGGCAGTGTACAGGACGAGGTAGCGGGCGAAGAGGAGGTGGAGGACGAGGAGGATGATGGGGATGAGTATATTTTTAATGCCGAACCTTTCCCGGGGGCACAGGAAATTGGTTGCGTGTCACGGCCGGGTTCTGGTTTTTTGAGGGACACAAGTGACGTAGATTTGCCTGCAACTGCCCCTCAACCAATCACAACCGGAGATTTGACAACTGGAACTTTGGCCCACATGGCGGATTATGCCTTACGTATCCTAAAAAGGGACACACGCATTACGAAAATGATGAACGATGACGATTACTGGTTGGCCTGCCTCCTTGATCCACGCTATAAAGGCAAATTGCAAAATATTATGCCACATGAGAACTTGGAACTAATATTAGCAACCAAACAATCAACTCTTGTTGACCGTTTGCTTCAGGCATTCCCAGCACACAGCGCACGTGATCATTCTCACACGAGCTCCAGGGGGCAGCAGACTAGGAGTGTTAGGGGTGCACACATCAGAAGTGGCGTTGGACAGAGGGGTTTTCTGACCAGGTTGTGGAGTGATTTTGCTATGACCGCAGACAGGACAGGTACTGCTGCATCAATTGAAAGTGACAGGAGACAACATTTGTCCAGTATGGTTACTAACTATTTTTCATCCCTTATCGATGTTCTCCCTCAACCGTCATTCCCATTTGATTACTGGGCCTCCAAATTAGACACCTGGCCAGAATTGGCAGAATATGCATTGCAGGAGCTTGCTTGCCCGGCAGCAAGTGTCCTATCAGAAAGAGTATTCAGTGCTGCAGGTTCAATATTAACCGAAAAAAGGACTCGTCTGGCTACCCAAAATGTTGACGATCTAACATTCATTAAAATGAACCACAACTGGATTTCGAAATCTTTTGCCCCACCTTGCCCGGCCGACACCTAGCTTTCCTATGAAAGGCTCTTGCCTGTGAATTACTTTTCTAATGTCTAATTTGCTGCAGCTGATTGTACAGCATACGACATGTTTACACCTCCCTAAATGGCCAAACTCCCCACACGGGGCCGTGGTATCGCGACTTGGCGCAAGCACCCGTGAGACTGCTGTTTGTCTGAAGAGGTGGGTGTGCTCGCTTTTGGTTGACGGCATTGCTACTGGGTCCCTCATAGTACAATGTAGTGTCTCTGGCGGTGGTGGTGCGCACCCAACGTCAGACACACCGTTGTAACATGAGGGGCCCTGGGGCGGTCCCGCCGGCCTCTAGAGAGTTCCCCCCGTACCCCAGCTCAAAATGTGCTCTACCACATGCAAAATTATGTCGCACAGCTCCACCAATCTTTAGTCTATTCGCTGACATCATTCAATGTCTGGCACTGACAATACAAATTTGTAGACATCTATGATGCAACTTAAAGTAGTCTGTGTCTGTGTCCTATATTGGCACCATTAAATAGTTACTGCCAAATTACTATGTCAGAAACTCAGCAGATGAGCCCACCCCTGTACCTAAGTATGCCACCTTTTTTTTTGTTTTGGTTGTTTTGCGAGACATTAACATCTATTTATATTTTGGGAGTACTGGGACAGACACTCCTTGCACTACTCCTCCACTCACCACCAAGCTGCCCGTGTATCCATGTAACCGCTGTAAAACTGCCATGAGCCTATTGTTTGTTATTTTAGGCCTTTGAAGCCTGTCTGCGGTCCCTCCTTCCACTAGTCCTCCACTGACCAGACCACTGCTGCCCGTGTACCCCTGGAACCAATTATAAAGTGCCTACAGCCAGCCCATTTTTTTATGTTAGGCCTTTGAAGCCTGTCTGCGGTCCCTACTTTAAATACTCCTCCACTGACCACCAAGCTGCCTGCCCGTGTATCCATGTAACCGCTGTAAAACTGCCATGAGCCTATTGTTTGTTATTTTAGGCCTTTGAAGCCTGTCTGCGGTCCCTCCTTCCACTAGTCCTCCACTGACCAGACCACTGCTGCCCGTGTACCCCTGGAACCAATTATAAAGTGCCTACAGCCAGCCCATTTTTTTATGTTAGGCCTTTGAAGCCTGTCTGCGGTCCCTCCTTCCACTAGTCCTCCACTGGCCAGACCACTGCTGCCCGTGTACCCCTGGAACCAATTATAAAGTGCCTACAGCCAGCCAATTTTCTTATGTTAGGCCTTTGAAGCCTGTCTGCGGTCCCTACTTTAAATACTCCTCCACTGACCACCAAGCTGCCTGCCCGTGTATCCATGTAACCGCTGTAAAACTGCCATGAGCCTATTGTTTGTTATTTTAGGCCTTTAAAGCCTGTCTGCGGTCCCTCCTTCCACTAGTCCTCCACTGACCAGACCACTGCTGCCCATGTACCCCTGGAACCAATTATAAAGTGCCTACAGCCAGCCCATTTTTTTATGTTAGGCCTTTGAAGCCTGTCTGCGGTCCCTACTTTAAATACTCCTCCACTGACCACCAAGCTGCCTGCCCGTGTATCCATGTAACCGCTGTAAAACTGCCATGAGCCTATTGTTTGTTATTTTAGGCCTTTGAAGCCTGTCTGCGGTCCCTCCTTCCACTAGTCCTCCACTGACCAGACCACTGCTGCCCGTGTACCCCTGGAACCAATTATAAAGTGCCTACAGCCAGCCCATTTTTTTATGTTAGGCCTTTGAAGCCTGTCTGCGGTCCCTACTTTAAATACTCCTCCACTGACCACCAAGCTGCCTGCCCGTGTATCCATGTAACCGCTGTAAAACTGCCATGAGCCTATTGTTTGTTATTTTAGGCCTTTGAAGCCTGTCTGCGGTCCCTCCTTCCACTAGTCCTCCACTGACCAGACCACTGCTGCCCGTGTACCCCTGGAACCAATTATAAAGTGCCTACAGCCAGCCCATTTTTTTATGTTAGGCCTTTGAAGCCTGTCTGCGGTCCCTCCTTCCACTAGTCCTCCACTGGCCAGACCACTGCTGCCCGTGTACCCCTGGAACCAATTATAAAGTGCCTACAGCCAGCCAATTTTCTTATGTTAGGCCTTTGAAGCCTGTCTGCGGTCCCTACTTTAAATACTCCTCCACTGACCACCAAGCTGCCTGCCCGTGTATCCATGTAACCGCTGTAAAACTGCCATGAGCCTATTGTTTGTTATTTTAGGCCTTTGAAGCCTGTCTGCGGTCCCTCCTTCCACTAGTCCTCCACTGACCAGACCACTGCTGCCCGTGTACCCCTGGAACCAATTATAAAGTGCCTACAGCCAGCCCATTTTCTTATGTTAGGCCTTTGAAGCCTGTCTGCGGTCCCTACTTTAAATACTCCTCCACTGACCACCAAGCTGCCTGCCCGTGTATCCATGTAACCGCTGTAAAACTGCCATGAGCCTATTGTTTGTTATGTTAGGCCTTTGATAGCCTGTCTGCGGTCCCTACTTTAAATACTCCTCCACTCACCACCAAGCTGCCTGCCCGTCTATCCATGTAACCGCTGTAAAACTGCAATGAGCCTATTGTTTGTTATTTTAGGCCTTTGATAGCCTGTCTGCGGCCCCTACTTGCAATACTCCTCCACTGACCACAATGCTGCCTGGAGTGCCTGCCTGTGTATCCATGTAACCGATGTAAAACTGCCATGACTGCCTACTGTTTGTTATTTTAGGCCTTTGATAGCCTGTCTGCAGCCCCTACTTGCAATACTCCTCCACTGACCACACCAATGCTGCCCGTGTACCCCTGGAACCTATTTAAAAGTTCATAGAGCCTAGTTATATATTTTATTTACTATTAATAAGGCCATGATGGACTACGCTGTACCACGCTACAAGCTAACCAGTCGACACTTCTTTTGCGAGAAAAGCCATCCCAACCCTCCACCAGCATGTAGAAGACTGCATTGTCCATGCACTCTGGCAATCTGTGAGTACAAAGGTGCACCTGACAACAGACGCATGGACCTGTAGGCATGGCCACGGAAGATTACGTGTCCATTACGGCGCAATGGGTTAATGTGGTGGATGCATGGTCCACAGGGGACAGCCTACTAAGTCTGTCTGCAGTCCCTAATTCAAATTGTCCTCCACTGTCTAAATCGGAGCTTCCACCTTCTGGCTTTCGGCCTATAGTATCAGAAATTAAACTGCATTTGGCCTTCAACTTTGGTTAGGGCCTACTAACGGCTTCTGCCCCTCCCTGGTGTTGTCCTCAACTAAATAAAGCTGAGCTTCAACCTTCTGCTCCAAATTACCATTTTAAAAAATGCAATAGGCTTTTCCGGCCTACTAAAGGTGTCTGTCTGTGTGCCCCTGCCTGGTGTTGTCCTCAACTAAATAAAGCTGAGCTTCAACCTTCCGGCTCTCATTAAGTGGTTTTAAAAAAAAAAAATGGTGGTTAGGGCCTACTAACGGCTTCTGCCCCTCCCTGGTGTTGCCCTCAACTAAATAAAGCTGAGCTTCAACCTTCTGCTCCAAATTACCATTTTAAAAAATGCAATAGGCTTTTCCGGCCTACTAAAGGTGTCTGTCTGTGTGCCCCTGCCTGGTGTTGTCCTCAACTAAATAAAGCTGAGCTTCAACCTTCTGCTCCAAATTACCATTTTAAAAAATGCAATAGGCTTTTACGGCCTACTAAAGGTGTCTGTCTGTGTGCCCCTGCCTGGTGTTGTCCTCAACTAAATAAAGCTGAGCTTCAACCTTCCGGCTCTCATTAAGTGGTTTTAAAAAAAAAAATGGTGGTTAGGGCCTACTAACGGCTTCTGTCCCTGCCTGGTGTTGTCCTCAACTAAATAAAGCTGAGCTTCAACCTTCTGCTCCAAATTACCATTTTAAAAAATGCAATAGGCTTTTCCGGCCTACTAAAGGTGTCTGTCTGTGTGCCCCTGCCTGGTGTTGTCCTCAACTAAATAAAGCTGAGCTTCAACCTTCCGGCTCTCATTAAGTGGTTTTAAAAAAAAAAAATGGTGGTTAGGGCCTACTAACGGCTTCTGCCCCTCCCTGGTGTTGCCCTCAACTAAATAAAGCTGAGCTTCAACCTTCTGCTCCAAATTACCATTTTAAAAAATGCAATAGGCTTTTCCGGCCTACTAAAGGTGTCTGTCTGTGTGCCCCTGCCTGGTGTTGTCCTCAACTAAATAAAGCTGAGCTTCAACCTTCCGGCTCTCATTAAGTGGTTTTAAAAAAAAAAAATGGTGGTTAGGGCCTACTAACGGCTTCTGCCCCTCCCTGGTGTTGTCCTCAACTAAATAAAGCTGAGCTTCAACCTTCTGCTCCAAATTACCATTTTAAAAAATGCAATAGGCTTTTCCGGCCTACTAAAGGTGTCTGTCTGTGTGCCCCTGCCTGGTGTTGTCCTCAACTAAATAAAGCTGAGCTTCAACCTTCCGGCTCTCATTAAGTGGTTTTAAAAAAAAAAAATGGTGGTTAGGGCCTACTAACGGCTTCTGCCCCTCCCTGGTGTTGCCCTCAACTAAATAAAGCTGAGCTTTAACCTTCTGCTCCAAATTACCATTTTAAAAAATGCAATAGGCTTTTCCGGCCTACTAAAGGTGTCTGTCTGTGTGCCCCTGCCTGGTGTTGTCCTCAACTAAATAAAGCTGAGCTTCAACCTTCTGCTCCAAATTACCATTTTAAAAAATGCAATAGGCTTTTACGGCCTACTAAAGGTGTCTGTCTGTGTGCCCCTGCCTGGTGTTGTCCTCAACTAAATAAAGCTGAGCTTCAACCTTCCGGCTCTCATTAAGTGGTTTTAAAAAAAAAAAATGGTGGTTAGGGCCTACTAACGGCTTCTGCCCCTCCCTGGTGTTGCCCTCAACTAAATAAAGCTGAGCTTCAACCTTCCGGCTCTCATTAAGTGGTTTTAAAAAAAAAAAATGGTGGTTAGGGCCTACTAACGGCTTCTGCCCCTCCCTGGTTTTGTCCTTAACTAAATAAAGCTGAGCTTCAACCTTCTGCTCCAAATTACCATTTTAAAAAATGCAATAGGCTTTTCCGGCCTACTAAAGGTGTCTGTCTGTGTGCCCCTGCCTGGTGTTGTCCTCAACTAAATAAAGCTGAGCTTCAACCTTCTGCTCCAAATTACCATTTTAAAAAATGCAATAGGCTTTTCCGGCCTACTAAAGGTGTCTGTCTGTGTGCCCCTGCCTGGTGTTGTCCTCAACTAAATAAAGCTGAGCTTCAACCTTCCGGCTCTCATTAAGTGGTTTTAAAAAAAAAAAATGGTGGTTAGGGCCTACTAACGGCTTCTGCCCCTCCCTGGTGTTGCCCTCAACTAAATAAAGCTGAGCTTCAACCTTCTGCTCCAAATTACCATTTTAAAAAATGCAATAGGCTTTTCCGGCCTACTAAAGGTGTCTGTCTGTGTGCCCCTGCCTGGTGTTGTCCTCAACTAAATAAAGCTGAGCTTCAACCTTCTGCTCCAAATTACCATTTTAAAAAATGCAATAGGCTTTTACGGCCTACTAAAGGTGTCTGTCTGTGTGCCCCTGCCTGGTGTTGTCCTCAACTAAATAAAGCTGAGCTTCAACCTTCCGGCTCTCATTAAGTGGTTTTAAAAAAAAAAAATGGTGGTTAGGGCCTACTAACGGCTTCTGCCCCTCCCTGGTGTTGCCCTCAACTAAATAAAGCTGAGCTTCAACCTTCCGGCTCTCATTAAGTGGTTTAAAAAAAAAAAAATGGTGGTTAGGGCCTACTAACGGCTTCTGCCCCTCCCTGGTGTTGTCCTCAACTAAATAAAGCTGAGCTTCAACCTTCTGCTCCAAATTACCATTTTAAAAAATGCAATAGGCTTTTCCGGCCTACTAAAGGTGTCTGTCTGTGTGCCCCTGCCTGGTGTTGTCCTCAACTAAATAAAGCTGAGCTTCAACCTTCTGGCTCTCATTAAGTGGTTTTAAAAAAAAAAAATGGTGGTTAGGGCCTACTAACGGCTTCTGCCCCTCCCTGGTGTTGCCCTCAACTAAATAAAGCTGAGCTTCAACCTTCTGCTCCAAATTACCATTTTAAAAAATGCAATAGGCTTTTCCGGCATACTAAAGGTGTCTGTCTGTGTGCCCCTGCCTGGTGTTGTCCTCAACTAAATAAAGCTGAGCTTCAACCTTCCGGCTCTCATTAAGTGGTTTTAAAAAAAAAAAATGGTGGTTAGGGCCTACTAACGGCTTCTGCCCCTGCCTGGTGTTGTCCTCAACTAAATAAAGCTGAGCTTCAACCTTCTGCTCCAAATTACCATTTTAAAAAATGCAATAGGCTTTTCCGGCCTACTAAAGGTGTCTGTCTGTGTGCCCCTGCCTGGTGTTGTCCTCAACTAAATAAAGCTGAGCTTCAACCTTCCGGCTCTCATTAAGTGGTTTTAAAAAAAAAAAATGGTGGTTAGGGCCTACTAACGGCTTCTGCCCCTCCCTGGTGTTGCCCTCAACTAAATAAAGCTGAGCTTCAACCTTCTGCTCCAAATTACCATTTTAAAAAATGCAATAGGCTTTTCCGGCCTACTAAAGGTGTCTGTCTGTGTGCCCCTGCCTGGTGTTGTCCTCAACTAAATAAAGCTGAGCTTCAACCTTCCGGCTCTCATTAAGTGGTTTTAAAAAAAAAAAATGGTGGTTAGGGCCTACTAACGGCTTCTGCCCCTCCCTGGTGTTGCCCTCAACTAAATAAAGCTGAGCTTCAACCTTCTTCTCCAAATTACCATTTTAAAAAATGCAATAGGCTTTTCCGGCCTACTAAAGGTGTCTGTCTGTGTGCCCCTGCCTGGTGTTGCCCTCAACTAAATAAAGCTGAGCTTCAACCTTCTGCTCCAAATTACCATTTTAAAAAATGCAATAGGCTTTTCCGGCCTACTAAAGGTGTCTGTCTGTGTGCCCCTGCCTGGTGTTGTCCTCAACTAAATAAAGCTGAGCTTCAACCTTCTGCTCCAAATTACCATTTTAAAAAATGCAATAGGCTTTTCCGGCCTACTAAAGGTGTCTGCCCCTCCCTGGTGTTGTCCTCAACTGAACAAAGCTGAGCTTCCACATTCTGGCTTTCGCCCTATACTATCAGATATTAAACTGCATTTGGCCTACTAGTGTGGTTAGGCCCTTGAAACAGTGTCTGCTGCTCTTGGGTTTGCTACTCCACTGAACAAAGCAATGCCGCCTGTTTAGTCCTGTTACCAATTTTGAACTGCATGTAGCCTACTTTATTCTTTGGCCCTATATCTGTTTCCTCCTCATCCTGCCCATTGCCCAGCCACTGCTAAATGAGTCTGCTGGTACATTGACCTAGACCACTACATTCCCCTTGTACTCTACACAGCCAGAATCTGACCCTGCTGAAAGTAAGGTTCCCCTTCCCGCATGTTATACCACCTTACACAGGGACAAAGAGGAAGGTGCAGATGAAAGTGCAGGTTCCTTCATCAGGTGGGGGGGCATACTCGTTGGCGACGTCACTGGCACAGGGCCCCTCAGAGTACGCAAAAGTGTCGCTGCTGGTGGGAGGCGCCCCCGCCATGCAAACACACCGCCGTACTTTGAGGGGCCCTGTGCCAGTGGCAATGCGAACGAGTGGGCCCCCCCCTGCTTGCTCAGGATCACAGCACTTGCAACGTTTAAATACTTACCTTTCCCTGCAACACCGCCGTGACGTAGTCCGCATTTCCTGGGCCCACGAAAAACTTGAGCCAGCCCTACTCCCCCCACAACTTTCCCCCAATTCCCTATGCCCAACTATTATTATACAGTTAATTAAGATTGGCAAGCTTCAGAAACAAGAATGGATGTTTTTGGCATTAAAATGGGCACTGTAGGTGTTTTCCTGGCCTCCACTCACTGCCGACTATGCTTCCCCATTGACTTGCATTGGGTTTCGTGTTTCGGTCGATCCCCGACTTTTAGCGATAATCGGCCGACTGCACTCGACTCGACTCTGGACAAAATCGGGTTTCCCAAAACCCTACTCGATCTTAAAAAAATGAAAGTCGCTCAACCCTACTGCTTACAGTTTATCTGAACTATGGTGCACTCTAACAGTTAGCTTTCTTAGAATCCACACCCCATTGCCTTAGTGATTCTAACTTTAGCTAGTTATTATATGGGTGATGTGGCTGAGCTAAGATAGATGTGCAACTATCCGTTGTGAAACACAGAATGTGATATGATGTGATGTGAAACACCTCATAGGTGATGTAATCAGTGATATGATAAGTAGAGATTTCAGAGCTAGTAAGTATGGGAAATATTTTCTGTGGCAAATAATGCCTAGATAGGGCGCTACTATTAAAAGCCAGACGCTCAAATTTCACAGGAAGTCAGGAGCAGGAATGCTGTGCTACCACAAAGAAACATCTTCATCTTAGCTAGCTAACTAGTAAGTGGGGGAAAGCAGTGCTCATTATTAGGGTACACTAACCTACCGCCTCAGAATAGTATGTTCAAAATATTCCATCTGAACCTCCATTCAAGTAGTTTGTATCAATTGAAGTGACCAGCTCACCTGCAGGAGAGTTCTGCCATTAGAGAGAGAGGGCAAGGACTACTGTCACACCTGCGATTGACAAGTACATCTTCTGACTGAACAATGAAGTAATCACACTATAGTCAGAAAGTTAATTCCTGTGTGTAAAGAAGACGCCATACTTCTGGGTAATGGGCAGCAGTATGAGGCACTGGGCTTTTGGTGATTGTAGATGAGAAGACTATGAAAATCACCAAAAAAGGTATCTGAGAACATTTCTGACTAAAAGTAGATCAAGGGAGGCTCTAACCAGCATTGCCATCGCATTCTGAGCTGCACTGAGAGTGAGTCAGAGACTGTACCAGAATGGAGGTGATGATGCTGAAGAAATTTCCTGCAGGCTATGACAAGTCAGTAAAATAACATAAGTGTCAAACTGTTATTTTCCATGAATTTTCTACCTCTGTTCAAGCAAAGCAGTTGCATCTTCTAAGAACTAGTGGTGGGCGAGGGTGCTCAATTGAGCATTGGGTTGATCGATCGAGCATCGAGCAGTGCTGTGTATCGCATTATGCTCAAGTGCTTGAGTCCCCAAAACAATAATCTGAGCCATGCTCCACCCTGAAGAGGCTTATTCCCTTGCTGGAATCACAGGGACTCCTCTGTCAGCCGGACTCTGTGAGATATAGAGTTCTGGGGATGTGAGAGAGAGGAGAGAGATTCACATTCACTTTCATTATGCTCTCTACTCAAGTCGAGCACCTCCAAGTATCTGACATACTCGATTCAAGTACCAAGCACTCAAGCATTTCAGTGCTCGATCAACACAAGTAAGAACCTGTAGTCATTAAGAGTGTCTCATGTAAAACTCCGTAACCATCAAACTTTTCGCCTAACATTGGCAGCAGGTCATAACAGCCAAAGGTGCTCTACTGAGTACTAAAGAAACTTGTCATGAAGGGCGTGAATAATGCCAAGACTGCGGTAGTTATAAAAAAAGAGGAGTTTAGAGAAACCACTAGTAATATTTCTTGTGTTAAACTATTCAAATTGTCCTTGTTTTGTTGGTTTAATAAAACCAGCAGAAAGTTTGTAAAATTTGAAAATACATTAAATTTCCAATGTGGGGATTGAATTATTTTGATTGCAACTGTATGTAATCCGAATAGCAAAAATAGTGGAGGAACTATAATGGTCTTTGGAGGGATTATATATATATATATATATATATATATATATATATATATATATATATATATATATATATATATATATATATATATATATATATATATATATATATATATATACTGTATATATATATATATATATTTTTTTTTTTCCAAATTGGGGACAACCCAAAGTAAACCCTCGCTGGTAGACCATATTTCTATTAATTAAAATAAAGTAAACACAAAGGGTATGAAATATTTTGTCCCTAATCTGTCTCAAAAGTCTGCAGTTATTTTATGCAGAATTCCTGCTAATTTATATTTCTAAAGTGTATAGCACCCGGTATGCTAATACATATTGGTAGAATAGGACAATACATTTTTGCACCAGCGTCCCCCCAACATGTTTCATCACGCTAGCGGCATCATCAGAGGGAGGGACATAGCCTATGTCTAGAGAGGGTTTACTTGGGGTTCTACCCTGTTTCGAAATTGTATGCAATCTGTAACGTTTTGAAACTTTGTTGAAAGTTTGTGCAATTTGCTTTTTCCACATATAAGTAACCTATATCTGCACATTAGATTGCAATCTTTCACCTCTCATTTACACATTTGATACTCCTTTTGTATTCTTTTTTTTTCTATTGTAAGACAATTAGAGTAAAAACTGTGCAGGAAAAGCATAACTTGTTAATTTATGCCGCCTACACACACAGGCCTAATGAAGACTCCAGTCCTGTCCTAATGCATCCAGAGAAACATTGCAGGTTCAGATTTTGTGGTTCACCACAAACTTTTGTCTTTCATTGTATTGTGCTGGTAAAACAAAGGTAGGTCATCCATAGAGAAATCTATTGATCAGTGTGAGAAATTCTGCAGTCAAATTCTCGTACTTTGATTCTTAAATTCTAATGAAACTTTACCTTATAATCCAACTTTTATCACAAAGTAATGTTCCAAGTATTTGTTCCATGAAATCTTAATTTAACAGAAAATAAAGCCTGCCCCTTTGATACATGCCTGGAAATAGCAGGAATATGCAGAACTGATGCATTTAATATAATATTAATAAGTATGCTTCAGTGATTTTGCACAGAATGTATCTCTGCAAAACATTCCCCTTGCTGAAAAGAAGTGTTGGAAATGAGTTGCCGAGAAATACAACAACAAACATGGCAATAAAAGCATCTATCAGCAGAGGAAAACTCTGCTTTAGAGAATGCAGAATTACATATGTGTTGTACATTGTAATCAAAATAGTTTTATTATCAGGTTGTGTTTTTAGTACAATTCACTATTTATTACACTGCATCTAGAGATTTCATGGAGGAAACAAAGGTTATATTTTAGATACACTACGTGGTTTACTGGTAAAGAGGGTTTTGTCAATGTACTAGAAAAATTGTAGATAAAATATAATATTTTAAATTATGCTGTCTATATTTTTGGAAATTGATTACTGATCCACAGATTTATTCAAATTGTTATATTAGGTGTTTTTTTGCACACAGTATCACACATTAATGGGCAGCCGATGCTGACAGGAAAGAAGATAAGCGTGCGCTCTGACACTGTGTGCCTACATTCACTGGGATCTTGCAGTGTCAGTGTGCACCCTCTAATCCCTCTATCCTGTCAGCATCGGCTGCCTGTTGTGTGATCTTGTGTGCAGTGAGTGGTCGCTGCAGTCAAAAGAGGAGGATAGGAACGCACCTTCACGCTGACACTTTGTGTATGCTAAGCGCCTATGGCGTCCATGTGTTCATGGATTCCAGTCAGGCCGTCCTCCACAATGACCACTGCTAATCGACATAAGGGAAAGGATTGTAATTGACTGGACTGAGGGCCAACCATGTATTTAATAAAACCTACACTATGGGAAATATTTGTGTGAGTAACCTATAAGAATGTATTAATGGTTCAGTTTGAGTTTTTGGCGGTTTGTTGTCAGTCAAGCTGAGCTACAATACCAAGGACAACTGTATACAGTTGTGTTTTTGAGAGAGAGAAAATATTTTTGTTATTATGAACATCTCTTTTAAAGCAGCATTATCATAAAATACATTTATGACATACTAAATCCATAGGATTTGTGATAAACATGCGATATGTTCAACAGTTTTTCTTTGTGAAGTGACAAATGGAGGTTACTGAGTCCCTGTTCTACCAGGAGGTGAGTATTCCAGACCAGGAGGTGAGCATTCCAGACCAGGAGGTGAGTATTCCAGACCAGAAGGTGAGTATTCCAGACCAGGAGGTGAGCATTCCAGACCAGGAGGTGAGTATTCCAGACCAGGAGGTGAGTATTCCAGACCAGGAGGTGAGTATTCCAGACCAGGAGGTGAGTATTCCAGACCAGGAGGTGAGCATTCCAGACCAGGAGATGAGTATTCCAGACCAGGAGGTGAGCATTCCAGACCAGGAGGTGAGTATTCCAGACCAGAAGGTGAGCATTCCAGACCAGGAGGTGAGCATTCCAGACCAGGAGGTGAGCATTCCAGACCAGGAGGTGAGTATTCCAGACCAGGAGGTGAGTATTCCAGACCAGGAGGTGAGTATTCCAGACCAGAAGGTGAGTATTCCAGACCAGGAGGTGAGTATTCCAGACCAGAAGGTGAGTATTCCAGACCAGGAGGTGAGCATTCCAGACCAGGAGGTGAGCATTCCAGACCAGGAGGTGAGCATTCCAGACCAGGAGGTGAGTATTCCAGACCAGGAGGTTAGCATTCCAGACCAGGAGGTGAGTATTCCAGACCAGGAGGTGAGTATTCCAGACTAGGAGATGAGTATTCCAGAGGTTTGACTTTTACCTATCACACATTTAAAGGCACATATGCAACTTTATGGGTTTTTCAGACCTAGGATTAACAAGGCCACAGGGCAAAATCTTTGGTAGGAGGCCCCATTCCACTTTTGGGAACCAGATCCTACCTGACCCAACAAATCATGTTACATAATGGGAATAGGGTCTCAAAAAGAGTACTACTTAATAGTAGTGTCACATATTGTGCCCCAATAATAACAACATGCAGTATGTTAATAGTAACACATATCCCTACCTGTCATCATCCCTATGTCATTATTTTATCCTTCAGTATCCTAAGCTCCACACAAGCCAGTGCATGATGAGTTTGCTTCATGTCTGCCTGTGTGGAAAGAGTACCTCTGTTAGACTGTGAATTAAATTTAGACTACGATGTGAATTGTCCGAAAGCAAGCTTAAAGGGACTCTGTCAGCACAGAATGACTGTTCTAAACTAGTAAAGGTGCTCGGTGCATCATGGCTTGGCCAATAATTTTTTTGTGCACCTTCTTGTTTTCCATCTATCTCCATCCTCCCCTCTTCTTTGATTGACAGCTCTGGCTTCCTAGAAGGGTGGAGATATATGGAAACTTAGCAGATGGAAAGGTGCACTTAAAACTTTAGTCATACCATGGTGCGCCTGCACTTAGTTTGAATATTCTGTGCTGACAGAATCCCTTTAAGCTGAGCGGTCTTACACCCACTAAAAATGGATTGAGCTGGAAAGGTAGGTGATGCAGGGCCCAAGATTCTCCATGTGTTGGAGGACCTGGAACACGTACTATGCTCTCATTTCTCTTATCCAACTAAAATTAAGGATACTTGTAAGTCGGGGAATAAAGTAGCAGATCAGATGTAATTGCTTTGGACTGCCCTGCCCTTCATGTACATGCAGCCGCATTTACATAGAGATTCAAAGATCATTTTCTCAGCAACCGAATATCAATTTGTGGCCCTAAAGGTATGGTTGAACTTTTACTACCATACCCTGTAATTAGTTTTGAGACCCTACAGCTCCTGACAGGTTTGCTTTAAAGGGGGTGAATATTTATGTCCTTTTGCCCAGTTAAAAGGGAAATGCGCCCGGAACACTATTGCTTTTGGAAACATATATCAGCTCCTTCTGTTTCTTCTATTTATAATGTCAAGCTACACAATACAGTAAAACATTTGTACGGTTCGTGAAGAAGCATTTTGCAAGCTTTCATGTAGACAAAAAAGTAGATGATGCGTCAAATTTGTAATTCTAGAATTCAGCCAAAAGCTAAATTCTCCCAGATAATACATCTGGATAAAAAAGTACAAACAAAACTCCTCATATATAGGAAGGGAAAACACTGATAGAAGCAAAAAAATTCTGTTTATTATATTATTAGTTCTTTTAGATAATAATGATTTGATGTGCCGAGAAATCAAATTTTGGCTAAACTGTAGGTGCCTCAAACGCCATATTGCAGTGTTTGTCCAACACAGATCCATAATACACGTAGCTGTGTATATACAGGTTATGAATGGCACATCCGGAAGAATTAAAAATAGTCTATTTACAGTAAGTGTATTTCTTAGAATTATCCAGTGAAATGTAGGCTTCTCCCTGATTACTCTAGCTATAACAGAAATATTTTCCATTTCATTGACTTAATCAATTGCACGAAGATGGTTATTAACAAATTACACAGATAACTCTATTTGCTCATTTATTTTTGTTTAATGACTTTTCTGTGCTTTGAATCATTTGTCATTTTTACGCCATATAATTGCGAATAGCTGCAAAAACATCAATGATTTTGTAATGCTGGAAAAGTCAGAATGTGTCCATCTTACTACAGCCATGCTATGATAGAAATGTAATGGTTGCTGACCATTTTCGTACATATCTCTGTTTTTGCCATTGTTGTATGACTTACATATATTCTGATATGCGTATTTTACTGCTTGTGGAGGAACACTGCTGACTACAGTAGCATCAGAATTTGGTCAAGACTGTACTCGATTTGTGCATCCATATCCAATTTCATCCATTTCATAAAGAGATTCTGCTAGAAGGTCAAGTTGTCCTGGAACCAATATTCTTATCCTTTATATATAATCTATTTCAATTCCAGAATAAAAGGTACAGCTTTGACTTAGAAATTAACATAGAACATTTTGGTCTATGATAGACTACGTCTTAGTATTCATATACACACTGAAGAGGACCTAATGGGTGCACACAGTTCTACAGTTCATATTACACATGTGAGCACTCTGTATTATCTTAGAGAAAAGCTACTTAAAGGGGTTGCTTCATCTTTTTACAAGAATTCACCACTCCCCTACTTCCCGGCTTCCTCCTTGCCAAAGGGTGGTGCTCTCCTGAAGATTGACAGTTTGGACCAGCATTATGGCTGTACCTTTGGTCCAAACTGTGCGCTCTCCAGTAGTGTTGAGCGATACCTTCCGATATCGGAAAGTATCGGTATCGGAAAGTATCGGCCGATACCGTCAAAGTATCGGATCTAATCCGATACCGATACCCGATCCCAATGCAAGTCAATGGGACGAAAATATCGGAATTAAAATAAACCCTTTCTTTCCTTGTAGGTTAATTCTACATGAAGGAAAACAACTAAGAATAATGTAGGATGTATTGGGGGAGGTGGCGGAGACATTAAAGGCATAGAGGTTTAGCCCAATCAAATAGAATAGCAGGAATTTTAATTTTTTTTTTAAGACGTTCAGAGTTAGAAAGATTTTGACTATGTTAATTTTTTATTTATTTTGTCAGATATTGATGTTTCACTACTTCCACGCCCTTCACCTTCTTTTTTACTTCTCCCACACTTTCTTCTTCATTATCCTCATCATCAGCTTCTTTGACATCAACTTCTTCACCTTATTCATCTTCTTCTTCATCTTCTACCTATTATTTTTTTTGTTACATTGTTCATATTCTTTTTATTTAACTATTATCTTCTTCATATTCAACTTCTTCATCATATTCTTATTTGTGACAGGCATTCCCGTAGTTGTTATCTATAAAAGTTTGAAGATTACACCTTCCGTTCTGTCTGTCACAAAAAAGTTACATTTGTCCGCGTTCAGTTTGGCCTGCAGCATCAGGCTTTATCCAGGGGCACCATGAGGAGGAACGGACTCACCCCCATACACTGCTTAGTCTTCTTCTGCTTATAATTTAGATAATATCTTTTGCTCTGATATTTAGTCTTATGCTTAATGTTCTTCTGCTCTTTGTTCTGCAGCCTCTTGTTCTTCTGCTTCTCGGTCTTCCAGGTCGTCGTCGTCTCCGGGGTCGTCGTCTCCGGGGTCGTCGTCATCGGGGTGGTCTTCAGGGTCATCGTCTCCAGGGTCGTCATCATCTCAGTGGGTGTCGTCTCTGGTGTTGTCGTCATCTTAGGGGTGGTCTTCCGGGTCGTCGTCTTTAGGGTCTTGAACTTGGAAATGTAGCAGAAGGTACAAGAAGGCTGAGAAAATGCCGAGAAACAGCTGATGGAACTGGAACTCGGATGGCTACCCGAAGGTCCAAGAGCCAATGGAACTACCGAGGACCAGCTGACGTTTCTGGAACCCGGTTACTAAGCAGGAGGTACCCGTGCCTGAAAGCACTACCAAGGACCACCTGACGTTGGTGGAACTCGGATACCCAGAGGGAGGCACCTAAGCCAAAGGCTCTGCCCGGAACCAGCTGACAGTACTGGAACCAGGATGGGGAGCAGAAGGTACAAGAGCAAAAGACACTGCCGAGAACCAGCTGACGGTGCTGGAACCCGGATGGGTAGCCAAAGGTCCAAGAGCCAATGGAACTACCGAGGACCAGCTGACGTTACTGGAACCCGGTTACTAAGCAGGAGGTACCCGTGCCTGAAAGCACTACCAAGGACCACCTGACGTTGGTGGAACTCGGATACCCAGAAGGAGGCACCTAAGCCAAAGGCTCTGCCCGGAACCAGCTGACGGTGCTGGAACCAGGATGGGGACCTATTCAAGCTTATCTTCCTAGAGCCCCAACTAGCGGTGTTGGAGCAAAGGGTCAGCAGGGGGAGCAGAGTGTAGGCCGAAGCCTGCACTGGCGGCAGCTTTGTGTCTGCGTGGCTGTTGCAGGACACGTTGCCGGCTACACAGCAGGGGAACAGCTGGCGGTGCTGAACCCCACTGACACATTGGCTGGTGTTTTTCTCTGTGCAGCTAGCAGTACCGGGCCCCAACTGGTGGTGTTAGAGCCCAGGCTCTGCAGGGGGAGCAGAGTGTAGGCCGAAGCCTAATTGAACCAATTTTAAAGGTAACCTTTAACCCCCCCTCAGGTGTTACAAACTAGAAGAGCCACAGCTTATGCAGCAGTAGTGCTGCACAAGTCAAAGGTTGCTCTTTTAATTTTTCTCCTTGCACACGCTGAATGAAACACGTATAACATTTAGCCCTTCATACAGTCAAACTGTGTTGGAGGCGGGAGTTCCCTTCGTAATGAGACGCAGCAGAGATGTCAAGAATCCCACCTTGGTGCTGGGCACAGCCTCCTGAGCGTTGTTATTTGCTGTACAGGAGTCTGCGCTGTAGTTTTATCCCTTGGCCTTGCGCTGTTAGCGCTGCCCATCTTCTGGCATCATTTAATGTCGGCCGTTGCGGTTTGCGATGACCATGAATCACAGCCCCGCAGTGTCTTTACATAGTTTAAACACTGCGGGGCTGGGATTCATGGCCTGGCGCAGTACATATGTTGGCCTCTCACACTCGGGTCCTTACACCCGCTTCAGACTGTGCGGCGTCAGATGATCCCTTACCGCATGCCACGGCCATGAAGCCGCACAGTCTGAGGAAGGCGGAAGGAGATGAGGGACAGGCAAACATATGCACTGCTCATGCCCATCAATCACACCCTCGCAGTCCAAATAAATAAGACACCGAGGGGTGTTGTGTGTGTCAGGGTGGCCGCATAGGCGCAGGCAGCCAAACAATGATGCCAGAAGACGGGCAGCGCTACCAAGGGGGTTGCAGCGTGTCATTACAAAGGAAAGTCACACCTCCGGGACGGTTAAATGGTCACACAGAGGACACATTTTAGACGTGTTCAGTTCCACATGTGCGAGGAGAATAAGTTTATGAGCCACCTTGCACACATGCAGCATTACTGCTGTACAAGGTGGCTGGAAAACATACAAACGCCTGGGGGAGGGGGGACAGGTTCCCTTCAATTTCAGTTCTTGTGTCTGCGTGGCTGTTGCAGGACACGTTGCCGGCTACACAGCAGGGGAACAGCTGGCGGTGCTGAACACCACTGACACATTGGCTGGTGTTTTTCTCTGTGCAGCTAGCAAATCTGGGCCCCAACTGGCGGTGTTAGAGCCCAGGGTCAGCAGGAGGAGGAGAGGGAGCGGAGTGTAGGCCGAAGCCTGCACTGGCGGCAGCTTTGGGTCTGTTGTGTCTGCATGGCTGTTGCAGGACACGTTGCCGGCTACACAGCAGGGGAACAGCTGGCGGTGCTGAACCCCACTGACACATTGGCGAGGTGTTTGGCTCTGTGCAGCCAGCACATCTGGGCCCCAACTGGCGGTGTTAGAGCCCAGGGTCAGCAGGAGGAGGAGAGGGAGCGGAGTGTAGGCCGAAGCCTAATTGAACCAATTTCAAAGGTAACCTTTAACCCCCCCTCAGGTGTTACAAACTAGAAGAGCCACAGCTTATGCAGCAGTAGTGCTGCACAAGTCAAAGGTTGCTCTTTTAATTTTTCTCATTGCACACGCTGAATGAAACACGTATAACATTTAGCCCTTTATACAGTCAAACTGTGTTGGAGGCGAGAGTTCCCTTCGTAATGAGACGCAGCACAGATGTCAAGAATCCCACTTTGGTGCTGGGCGCAGCCTCCTGAGCGTTGTTATTTGCTGTACAGGAGTCTGCGCTGTCGTGTTATCCCTTGGCCTTGCGCTGTTAGCGCTGCCCATCTTCTGACATCATGTAATGTCGGCCGTTGCGGTTTGCAATGACCATGAATCCCAGCCCCGCAGTGTCTTTACATAGTTAAAACACTGCGGGGCTGGGATTCATGGCCTGGCGCAGTACATATGTTCGCCTCTCACACTCGGGTCCTTACTGTTGTGATTTTGCTTTTTGCTCCCTCTAGTGGTCATTAGTGATTTGACTCTGGAGCGTCTGTCTTTTCCTTTATCCTCACCTGGGCCGTTAGTTCAGGGGCGTTGCTATATAAGCTCCCTGGACCTTCAGTTCAATGCCTGGCATCGTTGAAATCAGAGCTAATCTGTTGTGCTCTTGTCCTATGATCCTGGTTCCTGTATTTCAAGCTAAGTCTGCTTCTTTGCTTTTTGCTTTTGTTTTGTTTGGTATTTTTGTCCAGCTTGTTACAATCTGTATCCTGACCTTTGCTGGAAGCTCTAGGGGGCTGGTGTTCTCCCCCCGGACCGTTAGACGGTTCGGGGGTTCTTGAATCTCCAGCGTGGATTTTTATAGGGTTTTTGTTGACCAGATAAGTTATCTTGCTATATTCTGCTATTAGTAAGCTGGCCTCTCTTTGCTGAACCTGGTTCATTTCTGTGTTTGTCATTTCCTCTTACCTCACCGTTATTATTTGTGGGGGGCTTGTATCTTGCTTTGGGGTCCCTTTCTCTGGAGGCAAGAGAGGTCTTTGTTTTCTTCTCCTAGGGGTAGTTAGATTCTCCGGCTGGCGCGAGTCATCTAGCGATCACCGTAGGCATGATCCCCGGCTACTTCTAGTGTTGGCGTTAGGAGTAGTTATTTGGTCAACCCAGTTACCACAGCCCTATGAGCTGGATTTTTGTATCTCGCAGACTTACACGTTCCTCTGAGACCCTGTCCACTGGGGTCACAACAGTATGCCAGGCCAGTATTAAATGTTTAATGCATTGCAGAAGTGGGATTATAAGAAAGAAAATTTTGAGGTTTTTTTTTTCCTCTCTCATTTTTTTTTTTTTTCCTTCTTTTCCCCTTTACCTCAGAGTGGCTTAAGCTTGCTGCAGACATGAATGTCCAGACCTTGATTACAAGTGTGGACCAGCTTGCCGCTCGTGTGCAGAGTATACAAGATTATGTTACCAGAAATCCTAGGTCTGAACCCAAGATTCCGATTCCTGAACTGTTTTCAGAAGACCGATTTAAGTTTAGGAATTTCAGGAATAATTGTAAATTGTTTTTGTCCCTGAAACCTTGTTCGTCTGGAGACTCTGCTCAACAAGTAAAAATTGTTATTTCATTCTTACGGGGTGACCCTCAAGATTGGGCTTTTTCGTTGGCGCCAGGAGATCCGGCATTGGCTGATATTGATGCGTTTTTTCTGGCGCTCGGTTTGCTTTATGAGGAACCCAATCTTGAGATTCAGGCAGAAAAAGCCTTGCTGGCTATGTCTCAGGGCCAGGACGAGGCTGAGGTGTATTGCCAAAAATTTCGGAAATGGTCCGTGCTGACACATTGGAACGAGTGTGCACTGGCCGCTAATTTTAGAAATGGCCTTTCTGAGGCCATTAAGAATGTTATGGTGGGTTTTCCCATTCCCACAAGTCTGAATGATACTATGTCCCTGGCTATTCAAATTGACCGGCGGTTGCGGGAGCGCAAAACCGCAAATTCCCTCATGTTGTTGTCTGAACAGACACCTGATGTGATGCAATGTGATAGAAAAACCGCAAATTCCCTCATGGTGTTGTCTGAGCGGACACCTGATTTGATGCAATGTGATAGAATCCTGACTAGAAATGAGAGGAAAATTCATAGACGCCGGAATGGCTTGTGCTACTACTGTGGTGATTCTACACATGTTATCTCAGCATGCTCTAAACGTATATCTAAGGTTGTTAGTCCTGTCACCGTTGGTAATTTGCATCCTAAGTTTATTCTGTCTGTAACTTTGATTTGCTCACTGTCATCTTATCCTGTCATGGCGTTTGTAGATTCAGGTGCTGCCCTGAGTCTTATGGATCTCTCATTTGCTAAGCGCTGTGGTTTTATTCTTGAACCATTAGAAAATCCTATCCCTCTTAGGGGTATTGATGCTACGCCATTGGCAGAAAATAAGCCGCAGTATTGGACACAGGTTACCATGTGCATGACTCCTGAACACCGCGAGGTGATACGTTTTCTCGTTCTACATAAAATGCATGATTTGGTTGTTTTGGGGCTGCCATGGTTACAGACCCATAATCCAGTCCTTGACTGGAAGGCTATGTCAGTGTCTAGTTGGGGCTGTCGTGGTATTCATGAGGATTCCCTGCCTGTGTCTATTGCTTCTTCTACGCCTTCGGAAGTTCCGGAGTATTTGTCTGATTATCAGGATGTTTTTAGCGAGTCCAGGTCCAGTGCATTGCCTCCTCATAGGGAATGTGACTGTGCAATAGATTTGATTCCAGGCAGTAAGTTTCCTAAGGGAAGACTGTTTAATCTGTCGATACCTGAACATACCGCTATGTGTTCATATATCAAGGAGTCTCTGGAGAAAGGACACATCCATCCGTCTTCTTCCCCTCTTGGTGCGGGATTCTTTTTTGTGGCTAAAAAGGACGGATCTTTGAGGCCTTGTATTGACTATCGGCATTTAAATAAGATCACTGTCAAATTTCAGTATCCTTTGCCGCTGTTGTCTGACTTGTTTGCCCGGATTAAAGGTGCCAAGTGGTTCACCAAGATAGACCTTCGTGGTGCGTACAACCTTGTGCGCATTAAGCAAGGGGATGAATGGAAAACCGCATTCAATACGCCCGAAGGTCATTTTGAGTACTTGGTGATGCCTTTTGGGCTCTCTAATGCCCCTTCAGTTTTTCAGTCCTTTATGCATGACATTTTCCGGAACTATCTGGATAAATTTTTGATCGTTTATCTGGATGATATTCTGGTTTTTTCTGATAATTGGGACTCGCATGTGGAGCAGGTCAGGATGGTCTTTAAAATTTTGCGTGAAAATTCTTTGTTTGTCAAGGGCTCAAAGTGTCTTTTTGGTGTACAGAAGGTTCCCTTTTTGGGGTTCATTTTTTCCCCTTCTGCTGTGGAGATGGACCCAGTCAAGGTCCGAGCTATTCTTGATTGGACTCAGCCCTCGTCAGTAAAGAGTCTTCAGAAGTTCTTGGGTTTCGCTAACTTCTACCGTCGTTTTATCGCTAACTTTTCTAGCATTGTGAAACCTTTGACGGATATGACCAAGAAGGGCTCCGATGTGGTTAATTGGGCTCCTGCTGCCGTGGAGGCTTTCCAGGAGTTGAAACGTCGGTTTACTTCGGCGCCTGTTTTGCGCCAGCCTGATGTCTCGCTTCCTTTTCAAGTTGAGGTGGATGCTTCAGAGATTGGAGCAGGGGCCGTTTTGTCGCAGAGAGGCCCTGGTTGCTCTGTTATGAGACCTTGTGCCTTTTTCTCTAGGAAGTTTTCGCCTGCGGAGCGAAATTATGATGTGGGCAATCGGGAGTTGTTGGCCATGAAATGGGCATTTGAGGAGTGGCGTCATTGGCTCGAGGGTGCTAAGCATCGTGTGGTGGTCTTGACTGATCACAAAAATCTGATGTATCTCGAGTCTGCTAAACGCCTGAATCCTAGACAGGCCCGCTGGTCATTGTTTTTCTCCCGTTTTGACTTTGTTGTCTCGTATTTACCAGGTTCAAAGAATGTGAAGGCCGATGCTCTTTCCAGGAGTTTTGTGCCTGATGCTCCTGGAGTCGCTGAACCTGTTGGTATTCTTAAGGATGGAATTATCTTGTCAGCTATTTCTCCAGATCTGCGACGTGTGTTGCAGAGATTTCAGGCTGATAGGCCTGATTCTTGTCCACCTGACAGACTGTTTGTGCCTGATAAGTGGACCAGCAGAGTCATTTCCGAGGTTCATTCCTCGGTGTTGGCAGGTCACCCAGGAATTTTTGGCACCAGAGATCTGGTGGCCAGATCCTTTTGGTGGCCTTCCTTGTCTAGGGATGTGCGGTCATTTGTACAGTCCTGTGGGACTTGTGCTCGAGCTAAGCCTTGCTGTTCTCGTGCCAGCGGGTTGCTCTTGCCCTTGCCTGTCCCTAAGAGACCTTGGACACATATCTCCATGGATTTCATTTCTGATCTTCCGGTGTCTCAAGGCATGTCTGTTATCTGGGTGATATGTGATCGCTTCTCCAAGATGGTCCATTTGGTTCCTTTGCCTAAGCTGCCTTCCTCTTCCGATCTGGTTCCTGTGTTTTTCCAGAACGTGGTTCGTTTGCACGGCATCCCTGAGAATATTGTGTCAGACAGAGGATCCCAGTTCGTTTCCAGATTCTGGCGATCCTTTTGTAGTAGGATGGGCATTGACTTGTCGTTTTCGTCTGCTTTCCATCCTCAGACTAATGGACAGACGGAGCGAACTAATCAGACTTTGGAGGCTTATTTGAGGTGTTTTGTCTCTGCTGATCAGGACGATTGGGTGACCTTCTTGCCGTTGGCTGAGTTTGCCCTTAATAATCGGGCTAGTTCCGCCACCTTGGTTTCGCAGTTTTTCTGCAACTCTGGTTTCCACCCTCGTTTTTCTTCGGGTCATGTGGAACCTTCTGACTGCCCTGGGGTGGATTCTGTGGTGGATAGGTTGCAGCGGATCTGGAATCTTGTGGTGGACAACTTGAAGTTGTCACAGGAGAGGGCTCAGCGCTTTGCCAACCGCCGCCGCGGTGTGGGTCCCCGACTACGTGTTGGGGATTTGGTGTGGCTTTCATCCCGCTTTGTTCCTATGAAGGTTTCCTCTCCCAAATTTAAACCTCGTTTTATTGGTCCTTACAGGATATTGGAAATCCTTAATCCTGTATCCTTTCGCCTGGATCTTCCTGTGTCGTTTGCTATCCACAACGTGTTTCATAGGTCCTTGTTGCGGCGGTACGTTGTGCCTGTGGTTCCTTCTGCTGAGCCTCCTGCTCCGGTGTTGGTTGAGGGCGAGTTGGAGTACGTGGTGGAGAAGATCTTGGATTCTCGTCTCTCCAGGCGGAGGCTTCAGTACCTGGTCAAGTGGAAGGGCTATGGTCAGGAAGATAATTCCTGGGTGGTCGCCTCTGATGTTCATGCGGCCGATTTAGTTCGTGCCTTTCACGCCGCTCATCCTGATCGCCCTGGTGGTCGTGGTGAGGGTTCGGTGACCCCTCACTAAGGGGGGGGTACTGTTGTGATTTTGCTTTTTGCTCCCTCTAGTGGTCATTAGTGATTTGACTCTGGAGCGTCTGTCTTTTCCTTTATCCTCACCTGGGCCGTTAGTTCAGGGGCGTTGCTATATAAGCTCCCTGGACCTTCAGTTCAATGCCTGGCATCGTTGAAATCAGAGCTAATCTGTTGTGCTCTTGTCCTATGATCCTGGTTCCTGTATTTCAAGCTAAGTCTGCTTCTTTGCTTTTTGCTTTTGTTTTGTTTGGTATTTTTGTCCAGCTTGTTACAATCTGTATCCTGACCTTTGCTGGAAGCTCTAGGGGGCTGGTGTTCTCCCCCCGGACCGTTAGACGGTTCGGGGGTTCTTGAATCTCCAGCGTGGATTTTTATAGGGTTTTTGTTGACCAGATAAGTTATCTTGCTATATTCTGCTATTAGTAAGCTGGCCTCTCTTTGCTGAACCTGGTTCATTTCTGTGTTTGTCATTTCCTCTTACCTCACCGTTATTATTTGTGGGGGGCTTGTATCTTGCTTTGGGGTCCCTTTCTCTGGAGGCAAGAGAGGTCTTTGTTTTCTTCTCCTAGGGGTAGTTAGATTCTCCGGCTGGCGCGAGTCATCTAGCGATCACCGTAGGCATGATCCCCGGCTACTTCTAGTGTTGGCGTTAGGAGTAGTTATTTGGTCAACCCAGTTACCACAGCCCTATGAGCTGGATTTTTGTATCTCGCAGACTTACACGTTCCTCTGAGACCCTGTCCACTGGGGTCATAACACTTACACCCGCTTCAGACTGTGCGGCGTCAGCTGATCCCTTATCGCATGCCACGGCCATGAAGCCGCACAGTCTGAAGAAGGCGGAAGGAGATAAGGGACAGGCGAACTTATGCACTGCTCATGCCCATCAATCACACCCTCGCAGTCCAAATAAATAAGACACCGAGGGGCATTGTGTGGGTCAGGGCAGCCGCAGAGGCGCAGGCAGCCAAACAATGATGCCAGAAGACGGGCAGCGCTACCAAGGGGGTTGCAGCGTGTCATTACAAAGGAAAGTCACACCTCCGGGACGGTTAAATGGTCACATAGAGGACACATTTTAGACGTGTTCAGTTCCACATGTGCGAGGAGAATAAGTTTATGAGCCACCTTGCACACATGCAGCATTACTGCTGTACAAGGTGGCTGTAAAACATACAAACACCTGGGGGTGGGGCGACAGGATCCCTTCAATTTCAGTTCTTGTGTCTGCGTGGCTTTTGCAGGACACGATGCCGGCTACACAGCAGGGGAACAGCTGGCAGTGCTGAACCCCACTGACACATTGGCTGGTGTTTTTCTCTGTGCAGCTAGCAGTACCGGGCACCAACTGGCGGTGTTAGAGCCCAGGGTCAGCAGGAGGAGAGGGAGCAGAGTGTAGGCCGAAGCCTGCACTGGCGGCAGCTTTGGGTCTGCGTGGCTATTGCAGGACACGTTGCCGGCTGCACAGCAGGGGAACAGCTGGCGTTGCTGAACCACACTGACACATTGGCGAGGTGTTTTTCTCTGTGCAGCCAGCACTTCGGGGCAACAACTGGCGGTGTTAGAGCCCTGGCTCTGCAGGGGGAGCAGAGTGTAGGCCGAAGCCTAATTGAACCAATTTTAAAGGTAACCTTTAACCCCCCCCTCAGGTGTTACAAACTAGAAGAGCCACAGCTTATGCAGCAGTAGTGCTGCACAAGTCAAAGGTTGCTCTTTTAATTTTGTTCCTTGCACAAGCTGAATGAAACACGTACAACATTTTGGCCCTTATACAGTCAATCTGTCTTGGAGGCGGGAGTTCCCTTTGTAATGAGACGCAGCACAGCTGGCAAAAATACCACCTTGGTGCTTGGTGCGGCCTCCTGAGCATCGCATTTTGATGTACAGGAGTCTGCGTTGTTGCGTTATCCCTTGGCCATGCGCTGCCCCTCTTCTGACATCATTTCATGTCGGCTGGTGCGGTTCGCGATGCCCATGAATCCCAGCCCCGCAGTGTCTTTACAGTGTTTCACACTGCGGGGCTGGGATTCATGGCCTGGCGCAGTACATTAGTTCGCCTCTTGCTCGTGTCCTTACACCTGCTACAGACTGTGCGGCGTCAGCTGATCCCTTAACGCATGCCACGGCCATGAAGTCGCACAGTCTGAAGAAGGCGGAAGGAGCTGAGTGACAGCCTGGCGAAGATATGCACTGCTCATGCCCGTCAATCACACCCTCGCAGTCCAAATAAATAAGACACCAAGGGGCGTTGTGTGGGTCAGGGCGGCCGCAGAGGCGCAGGCAGCCAAACAATGATGCCAGAAGACGGGCAGCGCTACCAAGGGGGTTGCAGCGTGTCATTGCAAAGGAAAGTCACACCTCAGGGACGTTTTAATGGTCTCAGGGGACACATTGTAGACTTGTTCAGTTCCACATGTGCGAGGAGAATAAGTTTATGAGCCACCTTGCACACATGCAGCATTACTGCTGTACAAGGTGGCTGTAAAACATACAAACACCTGGGGGTGGGGCGACAGGATCCCTTCAATTTCAGTTCTTGTGTCTGCGTGGCTTTTGCAGGACACGATGCCGGCTACACAGCAGGGGAACAGCTGGCGGTGCTGAACCCCACTGACACATTGGCTGGTGTTTTTCTCTGTGCAGCTAGCAGTACCGGGCACCAACTGGCGGTGTTAGAGCCCAGGGTCAGCAGGAGGAGAGGGAGCAGAGTGTAGGCCGAAGCCTGCACTGGCGGCAGCTTTGTGTCTGCGTGGCTGTTGCAGGACACGTTGCCGGCTGCACAGCAGGGGAACAGCTGGCGTTGCTGAACCCCACTGACACATTGGCGAGGTGTTTTTCTCTGTGCAGCCAGCACTTCGGGGCAACAACTGGCGGTGTTAGAGCCCTGGCTCTGCAGGGGGAGCAGAGTGTAGGCCAAAGCCTAATTGAACCAATTTTAAAGGTAACCTTTAACCCCCCCTCGGGTGTTACAATCTAGAAGAGCCACAGCTTATGCAGCAGTAGTGCAGCACAAGTCAAAGGTTGCTCTTTTAATTTTTCTCCTTGCACACGCTGAAAGGAACACGTATAACATTTAGGCCCTTACACAGTCAAACTGTGTTGTAGGCGAGAGTTCCCTTCGTAATGAGACGCAGCACAGATGTCAAGAATCCCACCTTGGTGCTGGGCGCAGCCTCCTTGGCATTGTTATTTGCTGTACAGGAGTCTGCGCTGTCGTGTTATCCCTTGGCCTTGCGCTGTTAGCGCTGCCCATCTTCTGACATCATTTCATGTCGGCTGTTGCGGTTTGCGATGACCATGAATCCGAGCCACGCAGTGTCTTTACATAGTTAAAACACTGCGGGGCTGGGATTCATGGCCTGGCGCAATACATAGGTTCGCCTCTCACACTCGGGTCCTTACACCCGCATCAGACTGTGCGGCGTCAGCTGATCCCTTATCGCATGCCACGGCCATGAAGCCGCACAGTCTGAGGAAGGCGGAAGGAGATGAGGGACAGGCGAACATATGCACTGCTCATGCCCATCAATCACACCCTCGCAGTCCAAATAAATAAGACACCGAGGGGCGTTGTGTGTGTCAGGGCGGCCACATAAGCGCAGGCAGCCAAACAATGATGCCAGAAGACGGGCAGCGCTACCAAGGGGGTTGCAGCGTGTCATTACAAAGGAAAGTCACACCTCCGGGACGGTTAAATGGTCACACAGAGGACACATTTTAGACGTGTTCAGTTCCACATGTGCGAGGAGAATAAGTTTATGAGCCACCTTGCACACGTGCAGCATTACTGCTGTACAAGGTGGCTGTAAAACATACAAACACCTGGGGGTGGGGCGACAGGATCCCTTCAATTTCAGTTCTTGTGTCTGCGTGGCTTTTGCAGGACACGATGCCGGCTACACAGCAGGGGAACAGCTGGCGGTGCTGAACCCCACTGACACATTGGCTGGTGTTTTTCTCTGTGCAGCTAGCAGTACCGGGCACCAACTGGCGGTGTTAGAGCCCAGGGTCAGCAGGAGGAGGAGAGGGAGTGGAGTGTAGGCCGAAGCCTGCACTGGCGGCAGCTTTGGGTCTGTTGTGTCTGCGTAGCTGTTGCAGGACACGTTGCCGGCTACACAGCAGGGGAACAGCTGGCGGTGCTGAACCCCACTGACACATTGGCGAGGTGTTTGGCTCTGTGCAGCCAGCACATCTGGGCCCCAACTGGCGGTGTTAGAGCCCAGGCTCTGCAGGGGGAGCAGAGTGTAGGCCGAAGCCTAATTGAACCAATTTTAAAGGTAACCTTTAACCCCCCCTCAGGTGTTACAAAGTAGAAGAGCCACGCCTTATGCAGCAGTAGTGCTGCACAAGTCAAAGGTTGCTCTTTTAATTTTGTTCCTTGCACAAGCTGAATGAAACACGTACAACATTTTGGCCCTTATACAGTCAATCTGTCTTGGAGGCGGGAGTTCCCTTCGTAATGAGACGCAGCACAGCTGGCAAAAATACCACCTTGGTGCTTGGTGCGGCCTCCTGAGCATCGCATTTTGATGTACAGGAGTCTGCATTGTTGCGTTATCCCTTGGCCATGCGCTGCCCCTCTTCTGACATCATTTCATGTCGGCTGGTGCGGTTCGCGATGCCCATGAATCCCAGCCCCGCAGTGTCTTTACAGTGTTTCACCCTGCGGGGCTGGGATTCATGGCCTGGCGCAGTACATATGTTGGCCTCTCACACTCGGGTCCTTACACCCGCTTCTGACTGTGCGGCGTCAGCTGATCCCTTACCGCATGCCACGGCCATGAAGCCGCACAGTCTGAGGAAGGCGGAAAGAGATGAGGGACAGGCGAAGAAATGCACCGTTCATGCCCATCAATCACACCCTCGCAGTCCAAATAAATAAGACACCGAGGGGCGTTGTGTGGGGCAAGGCGGCCGCAGAGGCGCAGGCAGCCAAAGTATGATGCCAGAAGACGGGCAGCGCTACCAAGGAGCTTGTTGCGTGTCAATACAAAGGAAAATCACACCGGAGGGACGTTTTAATGGTCACAGAGGACTCATTTTAGACGTGTTCAGTTCAACATGGGCAAGGAGAATAAGTTTCTGAGCCACCTTGCACACATGCAGCATTACTGTCGTACAAGGTGGCTGTAAAATGTAGAAACGCCTGGGGGAGGGGGGACAGGTTTCCTTCAATTTCAGTTCTTGTGTCTGCGTGGCTGTTGCAGGACACGTTGCCGGCTGCACAGCAGGGGAACAGCTGGCGGTGCTGAACCCCACTGACACATTGGCTGGTGTTTGGCTCTGTGCAGCTAGCACATCTGGGCCCCAACTGGCGGTGTTAGAGCCCAGGGTCAGCAGGAGGAGGAGAGGGAGCAGAGTGTAGGCCGAAGCCTGCACTGGAGCAAGTTAAAAGGGAAACTTTAACCCCCCCCCCAGGCGTTTGTAGCTGAAAGAGCCATCGTGTACAGCACTAATGCTGGAAAAGGTAAACTTAGCTCTTTTAATGATGGTCCTTGCACATGCTGAACCTAACACTTATGAAATGTGTCCCCTCCTACCGTGATACCGTCCGGTAGGTGGAACTTTCCTTTGTGATGTGACGCAGCAGAGCCGTCATTCTTACCCCCTTGGCGCCGTGCGCCGCCTCCTCAGCGTTGTTTGAATCAGTCCCGGAGCCTACGCTGTTAGGTTAGCCCTTGGCCATGCACACATTTTGCGCTGCCCGTCTTCTGACATCATTTGGTGTCAGACTGGCTGCGCCTGTGCGGCTGCGCTGGCTGAAATCCTGCCTCGCAGTGTCGTCTAATGTAATCCCACCGCGGGCCTGGGATCCGTGGCCATGCGCAGTGCATATCCTCACTAGTGTTGAGCGATACCGTCCGATACTTGAAAGTATCGGTATCGGAAAGTATCGGCCGATACCGGCAAAGTATCGGATCTAATCCGATACCGATACCCGATACCAATACAAGTCAAAGGGACTCATGTATCGGACGGTATTCCTGATGGTTCCCGGGGTCTGAAGGAGAGGAAACTCTCCTTCAGGCCCTGGGAACCATATTAATGTGTAAAATAAAGAATTAAAATAAAAAATATTGCTATACTCACCTCTCCGACGCAGCCTGCACCTTACCGAGGGAACCGGCAGCGTTGTTTGCTTAAAATTCGCGCTTTAACTTCCTTACGCGAAGTCCCGGCTTGTGATTGGTCGCGCGCCGCCCATGTGGCCGGGACGCAACCAATCACAGCAAGCCGTGACGTAATTTCAGGTCCTTCAGGATTTTAAAATTACGTTCCGGCGTTGTGATTGGTTGCGTCGCGGTCACATGGGCGACGCGACCAATCACAAGCCGTGACGTCACGGGAGGCTGGACACGCGCACATTTTAAAATGCGCGCGTCTCCTGCCTCCCGTGACGTCACGGCTTGTGATTGGTCGCGTCGCCCATGTGACCGCGACGCAACCAATCACAGCAAGCCGTGACGTAATTTCAGGTCCTTCAGGATTTTAAAATTACGTTCCGGCGTTGTGATTGGTTGCGTCGCGGTCACATGGGCGACGCAACCAATCACAAGCCGTGACGTCACGGGAGGCAAGAGACGCGCGCATTTTAAAATGCGCGCGTGTCCAGCCTCCCGTGACGTCACGGCTTGTGATTGGTCGCTTCGCCCATGTGACCGCGACGCAACCAATCACAACGCCGGAACGTAATTTTAAAATCCTGAAGGACCTGAAATTACGTCACGGCTTGCTGTGATTGGTTGCGTCCCGGCCACATGGGCGGCGCGCGACCAATCACAAGCCGGGACTTCGCGTAAGGAAGTTAAAGCGCGAATTTTAAGCAAACAATGCTGCCGGTTCCCTCGGTAAGGTGCAGGCTGCGTCGGAGAGGTGAGTATAGCAATATTTTTTATTTTAATTCTTTATTTTACACATTAATGTTGTTTCGATACCGATACCCGATACCACAAAAGTATCGGATCTCGGTATCGGAATTCCGATACAGCAAATATCGGCCGATACCCGATACTTGCGGTATCGGAATGCTCAACACTAATCCTCACCTCTCACTCCCCTCCCTACGGCTTCTTAAGACTGTGCGGTGTCACGGCCGTGGCATGCTATTAGGGATCAGCTGACACCGCACAGTCTGAAGAAGCTGTAGGGAGATGAGTGAGAGGTGGAGGTTCAGATATGCACTGCGCATGTCCATGGATCTCAGGCCCCCAGTGGGATTAAATCAGAAGACACTACGAGGCGGGATCTCGTCCAGCGCGGCCGCACAGGCGCAGCCAGCCTGACACCAAATGATGTCAGAAGACGGGCAGCGCAAAATGTGTGCATGGCCAAGGGCTAACCTAACAGCGCAGGCTCCGGGACTGATTCAAACAACGCTGAGGAGGCGGCGCACGGCGCCAAGGGGGTAGGAATGACAGCTGTGCTGCGTCACATCACAAAGGAAAGTTCCACCTACCGGACGGTATCACGGTAGAAGGGGACACATTTCATAAGTGTTAGGTTCAGCATGTGCAAGGAGCATCACGAAAAGAGGCACTTTTTCCCTTTGCATCATTACTGCTTTACAGGGTGGCTCCTTCAGTAACAAACGCCTGGGGGGGGGGACAGGTTCCCTTAAATTTAACTTGTTGTGCCTGCGTGGCGGTCGCAGGACACGTTGCCGTATACACAGCAGGGGAACAGCTGGCGGTGCTGAACCCCACTAACACATTAGCGAGGTGTTTGGCTCTGTGCGGACAGCACTTCTGGACAGCAACTAGCGGTGTTGGAGCCCAGGGACAGGAGGAGGAGGAGGAGGTGGAGGAGATAGGAGGGATTGCCACACACACAGCAGGGGAACAGCTGACGTTACTGAACCCCAATAACAGAGGAGGGACTGTTGGGACTGTGCGGACAGCACTTCTGGACGGCAACTAGCGGTGTTGGAGCCCAGGGACAGGAGGAGGAGGAGGAGGTGGAGGAGATAGGAGGGATTGCCACACACACAGCAGGGGAACAGCTGACGTTACTGAACCCCAATAACAGAGGAGGGACTGTTGGGACTGTGCGGACAGCACTTCTGGACGGCAACTAGCGGTGTTGGAGCCCAGGGACAGGAGGAGGAGGAGGAGGTGGAGGAGATAGGAGGGATTGCCACACACACAGCAGGGGAACAGCTGACGTTACTGAACCCCAATAACAGAGGAGGGACTGTTGGGACTGTGCGGACAGCACTACCAGGCAACAACTAGCGGTGTTGGAGCCCAGGGACAGGAGGAGGAGGAGGAGGTGGAGGAGATAGGAGGGATTGCCACACACACAGCAGGGGAACAGCTGACGTTACTGAACCCCAATAACAGAGGAGGGACTGTTGGGACTGTGCGGACAGCACTTCTGGACGGCAACTAGCGGTGTTGGAGCCCAGGGACAGGAGGAGGAGGAGGAGGTGGAGGAGATAGGAGGGATTGCCACACACACAGCAGGGGAACAGCTGACGTTACTGAACCCCAATAACAGAGGAGGGACTGTTGGGACTGTGCAGACAGCACTTCTGGACGGCAACTAGCGGTGTTGGAGCCCAGGGACAGGAGGAGGAGGAGGAGGTGGAGGAGATAGGAGGGATTGCCACACACACAGCAGGGGAACAGCTGACGTTACTGAACCCCAATAACAGAGGAGGGACTGTTGGGACTGTGCGGACAGCACTTCTGGACGGCAAGTAGCGGTGTTGGAGCCCAGGGACAGGAAGAGGAGGAGGAGGTGGAGGAGATAGGAGGGATTGCCACACACACAGCAGGGGAACAGCTGACGTTACTGAACCCCAATAACAGAGGAGGGACTGTTGGGACTGTGCGGACAGAACTGCCAGGCAACAACTAGTGGTGTTGGAGCCCAGGGACAGGAGGAGGAGGAGGAGGTGGAGGAGATAGGAGGGATTGCCACACACACAGCAGGGGAACAGCTGACGTTACTGAACCCCAATAACAGAGGAGGGACTGTTGGGACTGTGCGGACAGCACTTCTGGACGGCAACTAGCGGTGTTGGAGCCCAGGGACAGCAGGAAAAGCAGAGGAACACAATGAAGGCCGAAGCCTGATTGGAGAAAGTCGAAAGGGAACCTTTAACCCCCCCCCCAAGGCGTTTGTAGCTGAAAGAGCCAGCTTGTGCAGCACAAAAGATGCAAAAGGAAAAGGTGGCTCTTTTCATTATGCTCCTTGCAAACACAGAACTAAACACTTATAAAATGTGTCCCCTGAAACCGTGAGACCATCCCGGAGGTGTGACTTTCCTTCGTAATGTGACGCAGCACAGCCGTCATTCTTACCCCCCCGGCGCCGTGCCACGGCTCCCCAGCGCTGTTTGATTCCGT
Organism: Ranitomeya variabilis; assembly: GCF_051348905.1. Lineage (NCBI taxonomy): Eukaryota > Metazoa > Chordata > Amphibia > Anura > Dendrobatidae > Ranitomeya > Ranitomeya variabilis. The sequence continues at coordinate 503,399,757 of NC_135236.1, forward strand.
CCCGGAGCCTGCGCTGTTATGTTATCCCTTGGCCAGGCACACTTAGCGCTGCACGTCTTCTGACATCATTTGGTGTCAGGATGGCTGCGCCTGTGCGGCCGTGCTGGCCGAGAGCCCGCCTCGCAGTGTCTTCTAATGTAATCCCACCGTGGGCCGGGGATCCGTGGCCATGCGCAGTGCATATCCTCGCCTCTCACTCCCCTCCCTACGGCTTCTTAAGACTGTGCGGTGTCACGGCCGTGGCATGCTATTAGGGACCAACTGACACCGCACAGTCTGAAGAAGCCGTAGGGAGATGAGTGAGAGGTGGAGGTTCAGATATGCACTGCGCATGTCCATGGATCTCAGGCCCCCAGTGGGATTAAATCAGAAGACACTGCACTGCGAGGCGGGCTCTCGGCAAGCGCGGCCGCACAGGCGCAGCCATCCTGACACCAAATGATGTCAGAAGACGGGCAGCGCTAAGTGTGCCTGGCCAAGGGATAACATAACAGCGCAGGCTCCGGGACGGAATCAAACAATGCTGAGGAGCCGGGGCACGGCGCCAAGGGGGTAGGAATGACGGCTGTGCTGCGTCATATTACGAAGGAAAGTCCCACCTCCGGGACGGTTTTACGGTATCAGTGGACACATTTTATAAGTGTTAAGTTCTGCGTGTGCAAGGAGCTAAACAAAAATAGCTACCTTTTCCTTGTGCAGCATTACTGCTGCACAAGGTGGCTCTTTCAGTAACAAACGCCTTGGGGGGGGGACAGGTTCCCTTACATTTCAGTTGTTGTGTCAGCGTGGCGGTCGCAGGACACATTGCCGGCTACACAGCTGGGGATCAGCTGACATTACTGAAACCCAATAACACTGGGTCGTATGTTTTGACTGTGCAGACGGCACTTCTGAGCCTCAACTGGCGGTGTTGGAGCCCAGGAATTTAAGTTTAGGTGGTAGAAAGATGAACACAACAGGAGACCTGGATAACGTAGACAGTGACCTAATTATTTAATCAGGAAGAGGAGTGGCAAATTCTTGCGAGATCCAGGCCTTGTTCATTTTCAGGAAAGTAAGCCGGTCAACATTATCGAAGGATAGTCGCATGCGACGGTCAGTTAGTACACCACCTGCAGCACTAAAGACGCGTTCCGATAATACACTAGCCGCAGGGCAAGCCAGCACCTCCAATGCATACTGGCTTAGCTCTGGCCATGTATCCAGCTTTGAGACCCAAAACTTGAAAGGGGAAGAGCCGTCTGGGAGTACAGCAAGAGGGCAAGACATGTAGTCTGTCACCATCTGACGGAACCGTTGCCTCCTGCTGACTGGAGCCGTCTGTGATGGTGTAGACTTTTGTGGCGGGCACAGAATACTGTGCCACAGTTCGGCCATACTGGTCTTGCCTTGGGCAGAGGCACTGCTTCTGCTCCCTCTTTGTGCAGAGCCTCCACCACTGCCTGGACGCACTGAGCTGCTTTGTAATGCACTAGCAGCACTTCTCTCAGTTGGAATGGAGAAGATGATGGAATTCACCAGTGTGTCTTGGTACTCCCGCATTTTCCGCTCCCGGTTCAACGGTGTGATGAGGCTTTCTACGTTGTCCCGGTAGCGAGGATCGAGGAGGGTGAACACCCAATATTCAGACATGTTGAGAATGTGGGCGATGCGGCGGTCGTTTCTCAGGCACTGCAGCATGTAATCCACCATGTGCTGCAGACTGCCAAGTGCCCAAGAAACGCTGTCCCCTGCTGGAGGCGTGATCTCTGCCCGCTCGTCATCACCCCACCCTCGCTGTACACACTGAGTACTGGACAATTGTGTAACTCCCTCCTCTGGACGGATGTCTTCCTCCTCCATTGACTCCTCCTCATCCTCCTCACAAACTGTCCACTACCTACGCGTTTGTGAGGAACCACGTGGCGCTGACTGTCCAGAAGATGATGGCAATGGTGAATCCTCATCCTCCACCTCTTCCACAACATCATCCCTTAGCGCTTGCAGTGATTTTTCAAGCAGGCAGATAAGGGGGACAGTCATGCTGACTAGTGCATCATCTGCACTCGCCATCCGCGTGGAATAATCGAAGGGACGCAAAACCTGGCAGACGTCCTTCATAGTGGCCCACTCTGTGGTTGTGAAGTCTGAACGGCGCGGAGTGCGACTTCTTTGCGCCTGATGCAGCTGGTACTCCATTACAGCTTGCTGCTGCTCACACAACCGCTCCAACATATGTAACGTGGAATTCCACCTGGTAGGTAGGTCACATATGATGCGATGTTCCGGCAGGCGGTGTCGGCGCTGCAGAGCCGCAATGCGCGCTTTTGCCGTGCTGGAACGCCGCAAGTGAGCACACTCTAGGCGGACCTTGTGCAGCAGTGCATCAAGATCCGGATAGTCCCTCAAAAAACTCTGCACGACCAAATTGAGCACATGTGCCAGACATGGGATGTGAGTGAGGTTGCCGAAGCCCAGAGCTGCCACCAGATTTCGGCCATTATCACACACTACCATGCCTGGCTGGAGATTCGCTGGCACAAACCACACATCGCTCTCCTGCTTGATGGCATTCCTGTCATGATTCCCCAATGGCATGGGAACATCAGAAACACAAAAATAACAGACTAGCTCTCGGGTGATGGAAACTCAAGCTGACCGTGACCTAAATCTACCACACAACTAACAGTAGCCAGGAAGCATTCCTACGGCTGCCTAGATGCCATGCGCCAGCCGGAGAACTAACTACGCCTGGAAGAGGAAGGAACAGACCTGGCTTACCTCTAGAGAAATTCCCCAAAGATGATAGTAGCCCCCACGTATATTAACGGTGAGTTCAGAGGAAAAGACATACACAGTATGAAGGTAGATTTAGCAAAGCGAGGTCCACTTACTAGATAGAGGAAGGATACAAAAGAGGACTTCACGGTCAGCTGAAAAACCCTTTCAAAAACCCATCCTGAAATTACTTTAAGACTCCTGTGTCAACTCATGACACAGGAGTGGCAATTTCAGTCCACAAGAGCTTCCAGTAACAGGAAATGACAAAACTGTAAACTGGACAAGAAAAACAAAACAATAAGGACAAGAGTCCACTTAGCTGATCAGCAGACTAGTAGCAGGAACATGCAACTGAATGACTCAGGTTACAATGATGACCGGCAAGGAAGTGACTGGAGAGCAAGGCTAAATAGGGAACTCCCAAAACTGATGGAAGCAGGTGAGCTGAGGAAGAAAAGCACACACAAGTCTCCAGTACCACCAGCCACCACCAGGGGAGCCAAAAAGCGGATCACAACACATTCCAGAGCTCCTGCGCTGTGTGGCTTCGATTCCCCAAAGAAATTAATTTCAAGACGGCCTGTTGACGTTTGGCCACGGCTGTGCTCATGTCGGTCGTAACAGGTAAACGTTCACGGGTCCATGTGGAGGTGGACTGTGACGGCTCCTGCAGCGATGATTCTGAGGAACTGGTGTAAGAGGAGGAGTCAATGCGTACAGAATGGATTCCTGCAATCCTTGGAGTGGGCAGGACACGTCCTGCGCCACTCTCACGGTCTGTACCCGGCTCAACAACATTAACCCAATGGGCAGTGAGGGAAAGGTATGGCCCCTGTCCATGTTGACTGGTCCACGAATCGGTGGTGAGGTGGACCTTGCTACTGACGGCGTTCAGTAGCGCGTGTTTTATGTGTCCCTCCACATGCTTGTGCAGGGCAGGGACGGCTTGCCTGCTGAAGTAAAAGCGGCTGGGCACATTGTACTGTGGGACTGCCAATTACATCAAGTCACGGAAGCTGTCAGTCTCCACCAGCCTGAATGACAGCACTTCCAGTGACAGAAGTTTGGCAATGCCTGCAGTCAGAGCCTGTGCTCGTGGGTGGTTTGCCGAGAAAGGCCGCCTTTTCTCCCATGCCTGTACTACCGATGGCTGTAGACTGGGCTGGGAGTATGTGGATGACTGGGAAAGTGGTGCTGCGGGTGGAATTACAGCGGGTCTCTGGACAACAAGGCCAGAGGTTCTTCCATGGCGATCCTGGGAGGAAGCCGAACCAGCTGCGTGTGAGCTGGAGGAAGAGGCAACACGAGCTGAAGAGGTGGTAGCTGCCGCTGTTGGTTGACCTAGCTCTTCAGTGTGTTTTTCTAACAACGCCGCATGCCTGGTCCGCACATGTTTCCACATGTTGGAGGTATTGAGGCTGCTGACATTTCGACCTCTTTTGATTTTCTGATGACACACCTTGCATTTGACATAGCAAATGTCATCTGCAACTGTGTCAAAAAAGGCCCAGGCACTGCAAGTCTTGGGAGCGCCCTTTTTTGCTTTTGAAAGAGACATGCTCCTAACGGGTGCCAAAGTGGAGGCTGCAGGATCCGCAGTTTTCCCCCTCCCTCTCCCTCTTTGGCCCGTTCGGGGAATCTCTTCCTCAGAGCTGCTCCCACCACCTTCCTGTCCCTCACGCCAAGATGGGTCAAGGACCTCATCATCTACACTACCCTCTGCCCCCAACTGCTCCTCCTGGGTAGTCTCAGCAGCAGAGCACGCACCAGTAAGTGGCACCTGAGTGTCATCATCAGCTGATGCGGCCTGCGATGTGGTGACCGGAGCCACTGTCCCACCCGCCTCTTCAGAGGAAGAGAGAAAAAGCTGTTGGGCATCACTGCACCCTGCCTCTTCTTCCATTTCTCCAATGCTGCTTGGCTGGCCCCCTGTTTCCAAGCCAAGAGATTCAGAGAACAGAAGTAGAGACGGCTCCTGTCCTGGGCTCTCTGTCTGCCTGGGCAATTTGGCAGGTGGTGAATAGACAGATGGCTGCTCTCCAGTGCTCTGTGTCTGAGAGGATGTGGCACTAATTGAAGTTGATGCATTAGCTGCCATCCATCCGACAACGGCTTCAATTTGTTCTTCACGCAGCAGCGGTGTACGGCGCTCTGCGACAAAGCTGCGCATGAATGACTGTTCCCTGGTGAAAGTGGGTGCTGATGAGTCACCGGTGCCCGCAGCAGGCACAGAATCCCCACGTCCCCTCCCTGCTCCGCGCCCATGCCCACGTGCCTTACTCACTGCCTTCTTCATCTTGGTTGACTGATAAAGATAAGCAGAAAAGTACTAACGGCTTTGTGTGCTTATTCCTGAACAACTCCTCCTAACAGGTATAAGAAACACTAATTTTCTAAAGTGTGGACTAGACTTTAATATGAGCTAATGTGGCCTACCCAAATGTAAAGTGGTGTCACTAGTGTGTTTGGTGAACTTTATTATTTATTTATTTTTTGGGGGCTGAACTGACAACAGAGAGAGCTGCAGTCACACGGAGACCGTGCAGACAGCCGTAAACGGCGCTGCAAGGCCCAAAAACCCTCCTCTACGTTATCCTATGTAGTGTTTTTCCACAAATTAGCTGGAGACGGGTGGAAAGACACTAATAGGCCTTTTTTGAAAAAATTAGCAGCAGACTACACTACTTAAAAGAAAAGGAAAATTGATTTTACGGTATGACACAGTGAAGAACCCTGAGCTGGAGACAACCAGGCTATGGCTACTCACAGACTACAGGGCGAGCTGCAGTCACACGGAGACCGTGCAGACAGCCGTAAGCGGCGCTGCAAGGCCCAAAAACCCTCCTCTACGTTATCCTATGTAGTGTTTTTCCACAAATTAGCTGGAGACGGGTGGAAAGACACTAATAGGATTTTTTTGAAAAAATTAGCAGCAGACTACACTACTTAAAAGAAAAGGAAAATTGATTTTACGGTATGACGCAGTGTGAAGAACCCTGAGCTGGAGACAACCAGGCTATGGCTGCTCACAGACTACAGGGCGAGCTGCAGTCACACGGAGACCGTGCAGACAGCCGTAAATGGCGCTGCAAGGCCCAAAAACCCTCCTCTACGTTATCCTATGTAGTGTTTTTCCACAAATTAGCAACAGACGGGTGGAAAGACACTAATAGGATTTTTTTGAAAAAATTAGCAGCAGACTACACTACTTGAAAAAAAAATAAAAAAATTACAGTATGAGGCAATGAACCACCCTCCCTGAACTGAATACAACCAGCTATGGATGGCCTATGTGGCTGCACTCAGACTAGAGAGTGGGCTGCACTCACACACACACACACACACACAGACCTTGCAGATCGCTGTGAAAACAGCGCTACAAGGCAAAAGCAAGGTGAATAGTAGGTGAACACAGCGGTTGCTAAATTAGCCTTTGAAAAGCACAAAGAAGCAAATCGCTATCTCTAAACTGGCCCTCAGTCAGCAAACAGCGTCCTGTCACTAACTGAATTCACAGCAGAGTGATCACAAAATGGCGCCAGCGACTTTTAAACTGCATCATGACATCATTTCAGCAGCCAATTACAGCCTTGCCAGTAGTTTCATACCCTCCATGCTGAACAGGATGTGCCCACACTTGGAATCAGTCTCATTGGCTGATTTCGTGCAGTTTGAATCTGGGAACTTCCGATTCCGGTATCCGATACGCGGCAAGTATCGGAATCCCGGTATCGGAATTCTGATACCGCAAGTATCGGCCGATACCCGATACTTGCGGTATCGGAATGCTCAACACTACTCTCCAGTGCATACAAGCAGGGGCAGCAAGGGAAAAATGCATGTGGACCGAAGCTTTTCAGATTATGAGATTCAGTCAGTTTTACAACAGCGCTTGCAAGCTCTAAATCATAGAGGATACCATACAACCATGTTTTCTCTGCTTAGGAAATCAGCCACATCCGATAGACTGTAGAGTTGGCCAGTAACCTAGGCAATGGGCAGTACACAATAGAATTAAAAATCCTTTTGTTCTTGCGAATAGAAGGGATTTTTAAGAAGAGGTAAATTGCACAGTTACACCTTTTAACAAGTAGTTTGCAATTTTCCCCATTCAAAAAAATGAGAATGTAGAGGCTGGACGAACATGTCTGAGATGATTTAATGAATCCTGGATTCAGCAGGGGGTTGGAAACGATGACCCTGGAGGTCTCCTCTAACCCTAACATTCTATGATAACAATTCTCACTTCTAATATCCCCCCATGTAGAACACAAACACCTTATATTAACATCCAGTGCTGGGGCCATTCCAGCCATGTCTGCAGCGGGTCTGCCGGGTCTTACATAATGTTAATGCTAACAGGATTGCAAAACAGACATACATTTAAAAGAAAAAAAACATAATTTCTATTTTTTCAGCGAAAATCAACCTTTTTCCCAAAAAATTATATAATAAGAAATGCTAGGTAGGCACATGATCTAAAAAAACAGCACTTTCAAGGGGCTACTGTAATTGTGTGGTGCATATGATGTAAAATTTGAGTCATAAATTGTGATGAGTGAATATACTCGTTACTCGAGATTTCCCGAGCATGCTCGGGTGACCTCCGAGTTTTTTTTAGTGCTCGGAAATTTAGTTTTTCTTGCCACAGCTGAATGATTTACATCTGATAGCCACCATAAGTACATGTGGGGGTTGCCTGGTTGCTAGGGAATCCCCACATGTACTTATGCTGGCTATCAGATGTAAATCATTCAGCTGTGGCAAGAAAAACTAAAACTCCGAGCACTAAAAAATACTTGGAGGACCCCTGAGAATGCTCAAGAAATCTCGAGTAATGAGTATATTCGCTGATCGCTAGTAATGAAACAAATGTGCAAAAAATATTTGCAATGCACACACTTTGTGATGTAGGCAGGCACAGCTACATTTCTAGATTTTGTGGATTTCTCTTTTGTATTTTTTAAAAACAATTATTCTCATCTTCAGAAAAACAACTGCACAACAAATGCAAAAGCTCAGTACAGTCACTTCACAAGCAAGCACACCATCAAAAACTGGTTTCAGGTTTTTTTTCTCTTTAAGCACTTGTGTTGTCATGCTTCTGCTTCAAATGCAATAGGACAGATGCCAGCTGCATCGCATCACTGATCCATCACACTGGCACTGATGCTGACAAATCCCTCTTTCAATTGAATCCATGTATATTCGCATACTACTACTCTCATCTTCATCAGTGTTGCAGTCAGTCAGCGCAATACTGTCTGGAGTATATGTTGAATATTTTCAGGTTTTCATTTCCTGTCTCTACTGCTGAGTTGTGAGCATTAACAAACCTTCACTATTGTAAATCATCCTAAAATGGTTTCTACATTCCCTGCTTAGGCTTTTTTGCAGTTAATTAGACTTTTTTTGGGGGGCAGTCACATCTGAGGTTATGTCAGTCTTCTGTGACTGATGCAATATTGTGCAATGTGTAAAATGGCAGCAGGACTTTTTTTTAGAGATTTGTCAAAATTAGGTCACAAATTGTATGCTTTTGCTGTGACCTGCAAAATTGTTAAAATTTGAATTGAATTGGATTCTCATAAAATCGATTTGATTAGTTTTATAACCAAGTTTAGCGAACTTTATCAAAGCTCTTTAATTACTTGCTTTCAATTTTCACACATTGCCGAACCTCACCGATTGCTAGTAGTTGCATAAAGTTTTGTACGGCAGATGTCCCCAACCTGTAGCTCGAGAGCCACATATGGTTCATGGGCCCCTGATATGTGCCTCGCAGCTCTAAGCCAGCTTGGTGCATTAGCACCAGGTGTAGCAAAAAGCTATTAAGAGCTGATCTGTAGATGGTGACTTTTTGTATGTAGCCCTGCACAGAAGAGCAGATCTGAATGGGTGTAAAATAGGAAATCCTGGAGCTTGGCATACTTCCTCGGCAGGATTCCAGTGGAAAAACTTTGGCTTTTATTATACTGGTAATTGGGGTTCTGGTTGCCACTACTGTAAGTGGGACAGGAGCTGAATATGGATCTCAAGGTCCAAAAGGTTGGGGACCTCTAATGTACAGCATTACCACCAGAAATAGTTACCTAAGGTGTGCTGTTAGGACCAAATAGAGAATAATTTTGTCTTTACTTAGCGATCAGTGCATTCTCCAGGGAAACTTCCAATGCATTAGCTGAATTTATCCTTACAACTCCACACACTTAGTGTATTCCAAAACAGTGTCTTTTAGACATTTGCTACATCATACAATGGGGGACATTTTCCCTGACTTTGCACCCAAAATTTTGTCTAATCTGCAAATTTTCCCTATTATTTATCTGTGAATGAAAGTGTATAATTGTTAGTACCTACAAGTGCAGCTCACTAAATTACAATATCATTAAAAAGTTAATTTATATCAGTTTTTCAATACAAAAAGTAAAACTCATATATTATATTGATCTCCCCAGAGTGGCTCAATGATATTAAGGTCAGGAGACTGAGATGGCCACTCCAGAACCTTCACTTTGTTCTGCTGTAGCCAATGACAGGTCGTCTTGGCCTTTTGTTTTGAATCATTGTCATGTTCGAATGTCCAAGCACGTCCCCGGGCTGATGAGTGCAAATTTGTCACCAGTATTTGCTGATAATGTGCTGCATTCATCTTTCCTTCAACTTTGACCAACTTTCCTGTGCCTTTGTAGCTCACACATCCCAAAACATCAGCGATCCACCTCCGTGCTTTACAGTAGGAATGGTGTTCCTTTCATCATAGGCCTTGTTGACCTCTCTCCAAATGTAACATTTATGGTTGTGGCCAAAAAGTTCAATTTTGGTCTCATTGCTAAAAAATTTACCTTGTTCCAGAAGTTTTGAGGCTTGTCTCTGTGCTGTTTTGCATATTGTAGGCGAGATATTTTGTGGAATTTGCAAAGTAATGGCTTTCTACTGGTGACTCGACCATGCAGCCCATTTTTCTTCAAGTGCCTCCTTATTGTGCATCTTGAAACAGACACACCGCTAGTTTTCAGAGAGTCCTGTATATTCGCTGATGTTATTTGTGGGTTTTTCTTTGCATCCCAAACAATTTTCATGGCAGTTGTGGATTACATTTTTGTTGGTCTACCTGACCGTGGATTTGTTTTTACAGAGCCCCTGATTTTTAATTTGTTAATCACAGTTTGAATGCTGCTGAATGGCATTATCTATTCCTTGGATATCTTTTTGTATCCCTTTCCTGTTTTATACAGTTCAACTACCTTTTCCCATAGATCCGTTGACAATTCTTTTGCTTTCCCATGACTCACAATTCAGAAACATCAGTGGCTGGATTAAAGATGCAAGAGTCTGTCTGGATCCCAGAAACTCACTCAGCTTTTATGCACACACAGACTGATTACAAGCCAATAGGTCACAGGTGAGGATGTTACCTTTAGTAGCAATGCAAACCTATTTGTGTCAACTTCTGCGCATGTTATCAGGCAAAAATTACTAGGGTATGTAAATTTTTGATCAGGGTCATTTGGATGTTTTGGGTTGTCATTATGATTTAAAAAAGAGAAAACACAATAGTTTGACAATAAATGGCTTCACCCAACCACTAACCATGATTGTACAAAAGTGTTTTGGCGTTATCATTCATATTCTCTGAAAAAAGGCCAAGAAAGCAAAAATTCTGCTGGGGTATGTAAACTTTTAAGCACAACTGTACATTTGGTATCAGCGATCTTGCAATGACCTGAAGAATCATAATGGCAGGTCAGTTTTAGCATTTAGTGTACATGTTTAAAAGAAAACAAACAAAAACAATTGTGGACTTGCACTTCTTTTGCAATTTCATCGCACTTGGAATTTGTTTCCCATTTTCCAGTACACTATATAGTAAAATCAATAGTGTCATTCAAAAGTACCACTCATACCACACAAAAAAGAAAGCCCTCACATGGCCATATTGACAGACAAATAAAAAAGTTATGGTTCTAGGAAGAAGGATTGAGAAAAATGAAGAAAAATAATGGTCCAGGGTTAAGATAGGGTTGATAAGACTTGAAACAAATACATTTATATTGCAATATTAATTTTTAAGAATTTGCATAAAATTCTGCGTTAAAGTGCATTATTTGACACATTAGCTTTCCTCCATTTTCTAACACTGGAAAGTATTCTAAACTTTTACTAAAGTTGAGCTGCCTTAATTTGCACCACAGTTATCATTAAGGTACAGCAATTTACATATATGGAGTGGAGGAGTTGAAGTGATTACACTAAAGATTTGGAGAAAATGTGACCATTTTAAATAAATGTCGGCCAGAATATTTACTTTTTCATTGCCTTGTTCTTCAATTCTAGAAGTGATCACAAGTTTTTTTTTCTGCTATTGACTAGACTCTGACTGATCTTCTTCATCAGATTTGCGATTGCATTTGTCCACATGTCAGATGTGTTTTAAAGGACATGTACGTAGCTTAGCCACTGGCATACAGTGCCCTGTGGTCATCAGAGTACGAATTAGAGTAGAGATGGGGTACATATGTGTGTTCAGCAATGACTAGAGTAAACATTTGCGCTAGTGCCACAAAAAGATAATTCTTGATTCTGAACAATCAGCCTTCTGTGCAGGGGATCAAATGTTTCCAAGAGCAGAGGTTTAAATTTAGCTCCTTAGGATACCAGATGCTCAGCTCCTGCTGGTTTCCTATCTGTACCTATAAGCAGCCTCAATCTCTGGGCTTATTTATAGTTCCATGAGTGCGCTGAAGTTTTGTCTGCTTCATTTTTTTTTGTACTTTCTGCTGTCTGAGTGACCGTGGAAAGAGGATGAATGGTAACAGCTCAGGGACACAATCAGACTGAAATATTGGAAGAGTCTGGCCTCAATTTTTGACCATTCCACTAACGTCAGACTCAAGATGCTATCTACAAGTGTTCCCTGTAACTGAGAAGTTTTACTGGCTTCTCCTGTCCTAGCTGGCTCCAAACACTTTAACATTCTCTATTATATAGACGTTTTATGTTGCTAAGTGAGATTGGAACAATGACCGACTAGATAAAAATGGAACAGTATCATTAGATGCACTTAGTTTCCAATGGGTCAAAAGAGGAGATAACTACAATTACGGGATGGAAACATGATAGTGTTTCTTTACAAAGTAGCCATTCAGCCTAATGCATACTTGTAGTTCCACACAAAACCTATAGGAAAGTATAGTTTTGCTGCCTTAATTTCCTACATGTTTAACCGAACCTAACTGTGGGGAAAAAGCTTTGCATTAATAGGGCATTACGTAGAATGTGTTAATTACTGATGCAAGTATGAAAGAAACCTAGATTTATCAGACCGTGTATCCTTTCATCATTCTTGTGGTACAGATATTTTACAGCATTGCAATGATTGTTAGAACAGGCCTATCATAGATTTGTAACTTTTTTTCTGCTACATGACACTAGCAATGTTTTCCAGTCGCTAGAATTAGAAAAAAATAAACAATGTACAATTCACCATGCTGGTCCTCCATTGTCTCAGTCATCACACGACTTTCTGGGTCCACTGGCAGAGACTGTACTTCCATATGATTGTTGCAATCACAGCTTGTGGCTGGGACATATGAATTGATTTAAAGGGACTGCCTGGCTTATAACCCTGCTGTGTTTATTTTAAAGCCAGATTAATAGTACCTCATGGGCAGGGAAGTACATAGAGATCATGGGGCCTCATAGCAGATGTTCTACTTGCCCACCCGCCCAAAAATATATATACATTTGGAGGGGTAGCAGAAAAGCATATCTCACAACTTTAAAGCTTTGCAGCCCTTACAAAGTAATTTCCTCCTATTGAAGCCGCTAGATTGCCCTTTTATTGGCCCCATAAAGTATGATGCCAACAATCGTATTCCCCTCGAAACACAGTGATACCCCCATGGCAAATTATTTCACAGTATCCTCCAAACACATTGTATGATGACCCAAACAAAGTATCTTGACCCCAACACAGTATGATACCCAACAAACATCCCTCCATAGAGTATATTGGGCCTCATACAGCATAATGGCTCCCACACAACCATATAAACAGCATGATGGACCCCCACAAAAACCTTCACAGTGTATAATTGCTCGCTTACAGCATAGTGATCCCACATAGCCCTCCAAAAAATATAATGGCCCCTACATAGCCCTGCAAACAATATAATGGCGCCTCTACATATACCTGCAAACAGTATAATGACACCTCAACATAGACCTGCAAACAGTATAATGGTCCCCCATGTAGTCCTATAAACAGTGTAATGGCTCTCCACATAGTCCTGCAAACAGTATAATCATCCCCACATAGTCCTGCAAACAGTATAATGGCCCCCCATATATACCTGCAAACAGTATGATGGCCCAGCACATATACTTACAAACAGTATAGTGCTCTCCCAACAGTGTGGAGTCAGAAGACCGTAGCGTCTGATTGCTCCTCCTCTGGTGCTGAGGAGAAGCACTTCTCCTTCATTTTAATGGTGTTTATTCCGTCTGGTTGAACAGCAGTTAATTGGCCATGTTGGAAATCTTTGAGCTTCGCCCTTTATAATCTGGACTCTGAATAAATACAAACAGTTTGCCACGCTAATCTTTAAAATGGTCACCTAATCCATCCAAAAAAGGTACCCCAATTTTGTCTACAAATAATAGACAGTATGTTCCAAATCTGACAAGAAAGAGGTCCACATAAACAGTGCCAGCAAATAAAATACAATATAATTAGTCCTCTGCTGCAATAGCAGTATATATAGCTCCAGAAAACTGATGGTAGTGCATTACGCCGCAAGGTGTTTACAGGCTGTCTGGCATGTAAAAAATACATAATAAATAATTTGACTAAAAAACTGAATAGACACTAAAAAAAACATACTAGTCCTTGACCATTCTTGTGTATATCAATCAAGGACTGTACAAACTCCTATCTGTCATACTGAAATACATACATATGAAACCTTTTTTCATATATGTATTTTTTACACGCTGGCCAGCCTCTGTCGGCCATTTTTCCATTGCCATGCAACCAGGGACGCTACCAGTCAGGGGCTCTGTGCAGGTTTTCCTGATCCCTTGGAGCCTCGAGGTCTTTCTTCGAGCCTAACTGTTGCAACTTGTAGCTCCAGTGAGGGAACGGGGATTAGTCATTCAGCAGGTCAGTTGCCGTTAAAGCTGCACACTTTGTTATTTCAGCAGCAGACCATTTGTTTGTACTGTGTATATTGTTTGTACTACGTATATTGATTTTTTAGGCAAGTATGTGTATCGCCTTTTGCCTAGTGTCACTGTAAACAACTTGCAGCGTATCGCACTGCCATCAGTTTCTGGTGCTTTATGTACTGCTATTGCAGCAGAGGACTAATTATATTATATTTTGTTTGCTTGCACTATTTATTTGGACCTCTTGTTGTGAGATTTGGAATATACTGCCTATTGTTTACAGGCAAAATTGGGGTACCTTTTTTGGAGGGATTAGGTGACCATTGTAAGGATTAGTGCGGCAAACCGTTTGTATTTATTCAGTTTTTTTATGCATAGGATTTTACACACAGGATCCTGAGCTTGCCAGCAGCTTTTTCTATATCCTATATAAAATTATTTCTGGGTTGCGTCTGTCACTAAGGGCGCTGGTGTTGTGGTTACATAGTCTGGGTGCTGATGCAAATCCTTGACAGAGCTAGCATTTGCTGCATGGTTTTCAGAGGCAGAGGTGTTCATATGAGAAGGAATGTTGGAGGAGTTATATGTGACTGTTGCTTGGTTTGTAAGTGTGGTAATTCCCTATCCATCTCTATTTTGGTTTATTACACTATCTCCACTCCTCGGTGCATTCCTCTGTTATATGTAAGTGAATATTTTGTATGCCTGGAGTTTTCTGCTAACACGTGTTTGTGTTGCCTTGTTTGTCGGGTTGGTGTACTACGGTGCACAGTAGCACCCCTCTTCCCTGGTTGGTGGAAGAGAACAGACAGAGGGCTGACTCTGAAGCATCCCAGGGAATAGGGCATACTTGGTTCCTACTGTTAGGGACAGGGAAGGAGCCCCTCGTCAGGAGTCCCGACAGCTGTGTCGTGACAACAATTTTAAGGGCCCCACATAAAAAATATATAAATAAATACGAACCTTTCCCCATTCCCTGCTGCTCTGTTCTCTGCAGTCTGTCTTCCAATCTTTTACATTGATCAGCACAGAGGGCGTGCTGTAATAATGTCATCATACCCTCTGTGCTGAGACATCAAAAATCCTCAGATGCAAAAGGGAATGATGGGAGAGGGAGCATCAGCTGATGGCTACCTCTCCTATCATTGTTTTCAACTGCATCGGCATCCAGGATAAAGATGCTGATACAGGTGAAAGTACAATATCGAGCAAGAGGGGAAGCCCAGTGCTGTCACCAGGTCCCCCGAGTCATGGGCTTCATAGCAGCCTCGTGGTCTACCACCATTGGCTGTATGCCACTGGTGATGGGTCAGATAAAAAGTACCTCATTACACTAAACAACTTACTCCCTTGGTCTATTTATACCCGGCTCCTATCACATTTACACACACAGAGAAACTTCATGTCATCCCTCTGCTCACGGACCAGAAAACACTCAGGTATTTATAGTCTGACTGTCCTTTTTGCATGTGTGTATATATATATATCTCAATTATATAAGGTATGTCAATAGATCTATTTGGCTCTAATTTTATTTATACTTTTCACGGACCACTGACACGGTCTATTACCACAGACGGACAGGTAAAACATGTTTTCTTACGCTGATGTTTTTCTTTCTCTGATACTTTTCCCTATCCTTTATCTTACAAAGACCATGAATCTGTCCCTTTGCAACATGAATTTTCTTCAACCCCCTTTCCCCTCCAGCTCTTATATAATATTTTTTCCATACTAGATCATTTCCTAATTTTGTACATTCATTTTGGTACCTGTAGTTGGCATTAATTTTCAATTAACATGTTTGCCTTAATAATAAAGAGAAGAAACCATTTTTCTGTTGGTCTTTTTCTCGATCAGCTTTAATTTCCCCTTTGGGCATGCTCATTAATATTTCTGCTCTTTTACGTACTATGTTATTTTAATTTTTTTATTTTTTATATATTTTCTATATTTTTCTCTCCCACAGCTCTTGTTCACTTCAAGCTGGATAATGGCTCTATCTCCCTAGATCCCTATGAATCAGATATAGTTCTTGTATCCATATATTATTTCTATGGTAAATTTTATATTTCACTTTGTATAGATACACAAATGTTTATTATTCTGATGTTACAATATCGTCATATAAGAATCTATTATTTATGTTCTATTTAGATAATCTTGATAAAGGCCTGTAGGCTGAAACGTTGGTTTTGAATCCTAATGATAGCTGCGTGCTCGCGCTGTGTTTTGACAGCGTGGGAACTGTGACTGTGTGATCAGAAGACGTGTTTGCCGCGCTGTCATGCACACGACTCCATGGCAAATGCTGGATGTTCGGGGTTCCAGGAACTGTTCTGGTACCCGAACGCAAACTTTTTGTAACTGTTCCGCCGAACCTGCCGGACCCAAACATCCAGGTGTCTGCCCATCCCTAATTGTGAGACTCTGTTACGGAATTTTTGAGGTTGTATTATTATAAGAGATGAGCTGATCTTTTGAATTTGAATTTGCGGACTTTGATTAACATTACCCAAAAATTCATTTTGCGTCATATCTAAACACTAGAAATCTTGTAATTGCTCTGAAAATACAAGGGAGTAGGAGTGAATGAGAGAACCCTGCTGATCATAGGAGCTTGCACTCTACAGGCGAGAGAGACTATATTGATAAAAATTATCTATAAGCACTTCTTTTTTTTAAAGCATTCTTACTTTGCAGCATTTTTTCCACACTTACATAAAAGCCATACACATTAATGTATAATAAGTAGAATATCCCTTCAACATGCCTTGGTAGATCCAGTGGTAATCTATTAAATTGCATATGCTGTAGTATGATCATTGTTCATGATATGGCTAAACAAATGGTTGACGTGAAATGTCATGCACACCTTCATCACTAAGCACTGTGTATTCCTAGGAGCTGCTAAGCTGAATTTTGCCAGCGTGGTGAATAATGAATAATGGTGGACTGCGGATAAGAGTGGAGATAAGTGTGAGCAATGTGCTAAATACTTTGAATATCTGTATAATATTCAGACTTAGCTGCATGCTGCTCAACAGGTGAGATGTTGTGCGAAATAAATTGTCTGCATGATTTCTCTTGTTGCCTGGCTAATCCTGTCAGTATTTTACGGAGCTCCTAATGAACTGCTTTACATGTTTTCACTTCCTCCTGGACAAGCTCCAGCTGCCCGCACTACCACAGAACATCTTCTCAGCATTCCCTCTGAAATCGTGCTTCATCTCTACTGACATACCATGGAGACATACACCAAAGTGCTGGCTAAATTAGCAAATTCTAATTATATTTTTATAATCCAGGATTATTTGTATTCATTGTTCTGTGCAGGAAAGAAAGATTAGGTGCAATTTTCACTTAACAGGAAATTGAATTATTCAATGATTTTAATACCAAGAAAAACAGTTAAGCTTGTTTACCGCAAACAAAAAAAAAGAGAAAATACTAAAAAGATGTTGTTATATAAAACATTATTTCATCCAATGCATGATGATCATCAAAGACCTATTTTTCGTTAGATTTCTACACATTTCTTCACTTTTATGGTTGTGACAATGCAAAACACTAATCACAAGTCTACAGCACTGCCAACAGTCATTTCTGGGTCCCATACAGTCAAGGAGTAGAGATGAGCGAACCTTTCAAGGTTCAGTTCAATTCGTCGACCATTTAGATGTTCGCCGAACATGTTCGCTGAACGGTTCGATGAACGTACTCGAACCCCATTAAATTTAATGGGAGGCCAATCTAAATGTATACATAACACCTTAAGGGGTGATAAAAAGCTTCCCAAATAGCTAAAATTAGGGGCAGACACCATGAAAAGTGGCATCAATTGACCCACAATAGAAATTTGCAAATGGCACGGCAGCAGTCAGCCATGGGCCATGCATGAGGTATCAGGGTTTGGATAAGCATTTACAGCTTGGAATTGAAGTTTCAATGAGGACCTGGTGGTTGAGGGAGCGGTTGCCTTCTTAGCTGGGAGACCTGATACCTCATGCAACACCTCCATTTTTTTTAATTCCAGCCACACTCAGATGGCACAAACATCAGTTTTATTCAGTACTATTGGTAGAAAAATGTCGCACCAGCGTACCCCTTCGACGCTGGTACGTGATCACAGACAGGGTATCTATATTTACTCTTGGTATCTCTATTTTCTATTGTCATTATTTTATTTGATTACCTTGAGTTATGGTTTACACATTACCTTTTTTGTTTTCCTCTGAAGGCTATATACCTTATTTCAGTTTTTTTTTACTATGCATGACCATCCTTTTCACATATTGTGCATTCGTATACCTAATTCAACCATCTTGCACTATGCACTTTACTTATTTTCTGTATTGATATAGTCTATATTCTACCTCAGACTGCTTGTATGATTATTATAGGATGTACTATACTCTGTATTGCTTTATTTGGGCTATAGATTTACCCTCACGTCCAGTGTTTGCTTTTTTCTATCACCTGTATGGTTAGCTTGCATTTCCAATTTTTAAATAGTTTTTTTAAACTATGTGCTTCAATAAAATCATTTTAAACTGTGAGAATTGGTATTGGAGGAGTTTGTTTGTCCTTACATTTATTGAGTTGTATATGTCCTCCGTGTATTTTTCTGAGCTATTCATTTTCAGTTTAATAAATAAAGTAGATACCAGATGACACAGATACCAGACATATACTGTAATATAATATATACACGGTCGGCCTCTGCCGGTTCCAGCAGTTATCACTAATCACGTATCCACGGGGATGCACTTGCTGTCATGTGCCGACTAGAGAGCCAGCCATGTCATGCAATGTTCTGTTCACTGAGAGTGGACACTAGTTGTCACCTGACTGGAAGTATGACTGCACTAGAACCAGCAGAACTGATTGGTAATGGATATATATATATATATATATATATACATATATATATATATATATATATATATATACACTCACCGGCCACTTTATTAGGTACACCATGCTAGTAACGGGTTGGACCCCCTTTTGCCTTCAGAACTGCCTCAATTCTTCGTGGCATAGATTCAACAAGGTGCTGGAAGCATTCCTCAGAGATTTTGGTCCATATTGACATGATGGCATCACACAGTTGCCGCAGATTTGTCGGCTGCACATCCCAAAGATGCTCCATACAAGGCAGGATGGATCCATGCTTTCATGTTGTTTACGCCAAATTCTGACCCTACCATCCGAATGTCGCAGCAGAAATCGAGACTCATCAGACCAAGCAACGTTTTTCCAATCTTCTACTGTCCAATTTCGATGAGCTTGTACAAATTGTAGCCTCAGTTTCCTGTTCTTAGCTGAAAGGAGTGGTACCCGGTGTGGTCTTCTGCTGCTGTAGCCCATCTGCCTCAAAGTTCGACGCACTGTGCGTTCAGAGATGCTCTTAGGCCTACCTTGGTTGTAACGGGTGGCGATTTGAGTCACTGTTGCCTTTCTATCAGCTCGAACCAGTCTGCCCATTCTCCTCTGACCTCTGGCATCAACAAGGCATTTCCACCCACAGAACTGCCGCTCACTGGATTTTTTTTCTTTTTCGGACCATTCTCTGTAAACCCTAGAGATGGTTGTGCGTGAAAATCCCAGTAGATCAGCAGTTTCTGAAATACTCAGACCAGCCCTTCTGGCACCAATAACCATGCCACGTTCAAAGGCACTCAAATCACCTTTCTTCCCCATACTGATGCTCGGTTTGAACTGCAGGAGATTGTCTTGACCATGTCTACATGCCTAAATGCACTGAGTTGCCGCCATGTGATTGGCTGATTAGAAATTAAGTGTTAACAAGAAGTTGGACAGGTGTACCTAATAAAGTGGCCGGTGAGTGTATATCACACACACATGCAGAATATATATATATATATATATATATATATATATATATATATATATACACAGTGGGGGGAAAAAGTATGTAGTCAGCCACCAATTGTGCAAGTTCTCCCACTTAAAAAGATGAGAGAAGACTGTAATTGACATCAAATTTGCCCAATTGAGATGGACGCATGAGACTGCAGTATCAATATGGCAATGCTATTGAGATCCAACCAAGTCTGGCTCTAGCCTTCTGATGCAAAAGTGCTATAGTAAAAATGGTGTATAATGATTCCCTGCTCAGTACAATTTGCAGGATTAAGAGCAAAAAGAATATTTTTAGCCCTGCGAAGGGGTTTTGGTGTCAGTTGCAGGCACCAGCATGAAATACTTGAAATTCACCATATCCTGTCCTACACGATCCTCTCAGCACAATCACCACCTAAGTGCTGCCAGCAGCAGTATTAATGTTCATAATAATTAGCCCTAAGAAGGACTGTTGTTGTACTTCACAGAAATATAAGTGTAGTTGAGTCTGTAGCTAATGTATAACTACAATTCTGTAACTTTCTCATCAGCATCTCTCCCTATACTGCCTGTGTCTGGGGTACAGTGTGTCAAGCATGGCGCCACAGGTCTTATATAGACCTGATAACACTATGCGGCCAACCGATCATAGTAATGCCACAACCAAGATGTCTACAACATTACAGTGACTGTCACGCAACCCCCACATGTTCATTGGCTGTCTAGAAAGTGCAAAACATGCGAGATGGGGACTTGAACTCCCTCTTGAACATTAAAAAAATACTCGCCGAGTAACCAGCATCCCGAGCACACTGATGCTCAAGCAAGTAACGAATAGTAACAAGCATTCTCACTGATCACTATTATACAGTCATAAAGGCTTTGCAGAAAGTGCAAAGCCAGACAGAAATTATGCGGAGGGTCATCCATTGACTCCTGAAAGGCAACAACTGGTGGCATAACACCTCCAAGGTATAGAGGGACAATGCATGCCAGGTGTCCAGCTTTGATACCTAATAGTTGAAAGTCGCATCAGAATTAGGAAGTATGATGGTTTGGTCTTTGAGGTATTACTTGACCATCTTTAAAAACGTTTCCCTCCTTGTCAAAAATACCCAGTCATCAGGCCCTGGGCGATGGACTGGTGTCATGAAATTGGCCCATGCCTTTAACAATGTACCCCTGCCTCTGTCGTGATTCTCCCTGGCCTCTCCTCCTTTGTTGGGCAAGGAAGCTTGCCCCCTGCCGCTAGCATTGTCTGATGGAAAGTTTTTCACTATATTTTCTACAATGACCATCTTGTATGGCACCAATTTAGAAGACCTCTCCACATCAGAAAGGAAAGATGAAAAGTACTCCTTGTAGCGTGGGTCTAGCTGGGTGAACAACCAGTGCTCTGTTTTGGCCAAGATGAAAAGGTAGCACTACATAAAGTCTTCCATATGTGCCAAGGTCCCTACAGCCACACTTCCCTGTCTCCACCATGATGATGACTCTCCATCTCCTTCTTGCTCTCCTTCTCCTCATTCCCATCTTCAGCCCATCAGCAGTGTCAGTCAGAATGAGGGAGTGACACCTGGAACAGGCTCAAGCTGCCTGCCATGCGGGTAGTGATTCACTTAGTGGACAGACAGAGAGGGACTTGAGAACAAACAAAAGTACCAAGCACCCAGAGAACAGAGCAGTAGGAAGGCCTCCAACCCCACCTGGCTAGTGGGACTCTGAATTTCTTCCAGGCTGCCTGGATCTCCATCACCAGCTGTGACTTGTGCCCCGGACTACACCTTCAACCTGGGATTAAAGGTAAAGAAACTGTAACCCTTGTGTCCTCTAGTTTTTCCCGCACCCTCAGTCCTGGACCCTTAGTCTGCACCCCAACATCCACAAGTCCGCTACAGAACTGCACTGATAGCCCTGGGGCCCTGCTCCACCAGTGGGGAGCAGAACAATCCCAGCTGCATCACTGTCAGCCCCAGTGATCTACCTAAGCAGCGTCGGACATTTATAGCCAAACATCACAGGTGGCAACACGAACAATCCCCCTTTCCCTATACAAACTTTATTCCCATTTCCACCATCATCCATTTTCTATTCTCCATCCCTTTAATTGCATGTCCAGGGCCACGGACTGGGTCACTGCTACAGTGACAACCCCTTTAAGAGCCATGCAACCCGATTCTGAGTACTCCATGGCCCTAGCGGGTGTTGCACATGTGCCAGGCATGGTACGTGTGTGAGCTTGCCAAGCTTCACAGCCGACACCAGATTGCACTCATTATCACACACGACCATGCCTGGTTGTAGGTTCAGTGGCAAAAACCACAGCTCTGTCTGGTATTTTAGTCCTTTAAGTAACTCTGCCATGGTGTGCAGGTTTTCCCCTCGACAAATTAGCTTCAGCAGAGCCTGTTGCTGCTTTGCTGAGGCAGGGCTGCAGCGCTTCTAGCTTCCAGCTGATGTGGCCAATGTGCTCTGAGATACCACATCGGAGATGGAGGATGAGGAGGAGCAGGAGGGGCTGCAGGAACTGCTGTAGGAGGTGGAAGAAACCCTGAAAGAAGTAGGGCCAGCAATCCTCATCGTTGGGAGAACATGCACGTGCCAGTGTGACTCAGACCCAGCCACCACAATGTTCATTCAGTATGCAGTCAGGGAACTGTAGCGTCCCTGGCCTGAAGCGCTTGCCCATGTATCGGCCGTAAAGTCTTCGGCATCAGTGTGCACCATCATCATCACTTCCATTTTCTCATCACTTAACGCATTCCTTACACATTTTGTAATTGCTAGGTCTCTTGAAACTAAGTTTATTTGTAATAAAAGAAAAAAATTGCTCACCTACAGCAGTAAAAGCAGTTTTTGGGAGTTTACTCCACCGTAATGTAACAAAAAGAATGTAAATGTGTATGGCTGACAATTAAATTCAATACAGAAAAATGGTTCAATGCTTTTCCCAGTTGTAGAGATCACAGAAATGTTCACACATCACGTAACACTGTAAGTCTGAGAAATGGACGTAAACACATTTTTTAAAAGCTTTTAGCAGTTTTACAGATCACAGAAATGTTCACGAATAGTATCGGCCGATACCGGCAAAGTATCTGATCCAATCCGATACCGATACCCGATACCAATACAAGTCAATGGGACTCAAGTATCGGACGGTATTCCTGATGGTTCCCAGGGTCTGAAGGAGAGGAAACTCTCCTTCAGGCCCTGGGATCCATATAAATGTGTAAAAGAAAGAATTAAAATAAAAAATATCGCTATACTCACCCTCCGACGCAGCCTGGACCTCAGCGAGGGAACCGGCAGCGTTGTTTGTTTAAAATTTGCGCTTTTACTTGGTTACGTGAAGTCCCGGCTTGTGATTGGTCAGGGCGGCCATGTTGCCGGGACGCGGACCAATCACAGCAAGCCGTGACGAAATTACGTCACGGCTTGCTGTGATTGGTCCGCGTCCCGGCAACATGGCCGCCATTAACCAATCACAAGCCGTGACGTCACGGGAGGCTGGACACGCGCGCTTTTTAAAATGGGCGCGTGTCCAGCCTCCCGTGACGTCCCGGCTTGTGATTGGTTGTGCCGCGGTCAACCAATCACAAGCCGGGAGGCTGGACACGCGCGCATTTTAAAATTTTAAAATGCGCGCGTGTCCAGCCTCCCGGCTTGTGATTGGTTGATCGCGGCGCAACCAATCACAAGCCGGGACGTCACGGGAGGCTGGACACGCGCCCATTTTAAAATGCGCGCGTGTCCAGCCTCCCGTGACGTCACGGCTTGTGATTGGTTGCGTCTCCCATGTGACTGCGACGCAACCAATCACAAAGCCGGGACGTAATTTTAAAATCCTTAAAGGGAACCTGTCACCACGTTTTTGGAAGATGGGATAAAAATAGCGTTAAATAGGGGCAGAGGTGGGCGTTACATTAGTGTGTGTGTTATGCGTTTATTACCCACCTAAGTTGCCGAAATAACTTTGCAAAGTCTCCGTTTTCGCCTGTCAATCAGGCTGGTCAGGTCACATGGGCGTGGTGTCTTCACCCAGATTTGGCGTAGTTTTCCGTTGGTGGCGTAGTGGTGTGCGCATGCCCAAAGTCCGGAATCCTCTTCCAGGGGATTTAAAATAGCGCGGTGTTCGTTATTGCATTGGTGATCGGTGGGCGCGGCCATCTTCCTTTGGCCGCGCGTGCGCAGAAGCGGCGCTCTGCTGGCCGCGGCTTCAGGAAAATGGCCGCGGGATGCCGCGCGTGCGCAGATGGATATCGCGGCGGCCATTTTCCTGAAGCCGCGGCCAGCAGAGCGCCGCTTCTGCGCACGCGCGGCCAAAGGAAGATGGCCGCGCCCACCGATCACCAATGCAATAACGAACACCGCGCTATTTTAAATCCCCTGGAAGAGGATTCCGGACTTTGGGCATGCGCACACCACTACGCCACCAACGGAAAACTACGCCAAATCTGGGTGAAGACACCACGCCCATGTGACCTGACCAGCCTGATTGACAGGCGAAAACGGAGACTTTGCAAAGTTATTTCGGCAACTTAGGTGGGTAATAAACGCATAACACACACACTAATGTAACGCCCACCTCTGCCCCTATTTAACGCTATTTTTATCCCATCTTCCAAAAACGTGGTGACAGGTTCCCTTTAAGGACCTGAAATTACGTCACGGCTTGCTGTGATTGGTTGCGTCGCCCATGTGACTGCGACGCAACCAATCACAACGCCGGAACGTAATTTTAAAATCCTGAAGGACCTGAAATTACGTCACGGCTTGCTGTGATTGGTTGCGTCCCGGTCACATGGGCGGCACGCAACCAATTACAAGCCGGGACTCACGTAAAGGAAAGAAAAGCACGAATTTTAAACAAAGAACGCTGCCGCTTCCCTCGGTAAGGTGCAGGCTGCGTCGGAGAGGTGAGTATAGCAATATTTTTTATTTTAACTCTCTCTTTTACACATTTTTACATTAATGTTGTTTCGATACCGATACCCGATAAATATCGGATCTCGGTATCGGAATTCCGATACAGCAAGTATCGGCCGATACCCGATACTTGCAGTATCGGAATGCTCAACACTATTCACGAACCACATAACAGTGAATTTCTGTGAAATGGAGACCTGATTTTTTTTTTGAAAGCTGTTTAGCAGTTTTGCAGATCATAGAAGTGTTCACAGACCATGTAACACTGTATGTCTGAGAAACGGAGGCCTAAAAAATGTTTAAAAGCTTTGTTCACTTTTAGAGTTCACGGAAATTTACTCCACACTACAGAATAGTGTATGGCTGAGAAATGTGACCTATTATTATTATTTATTTATATAGCACCATTAATTCCATGGTGCTGTACATGAGAATGTACATGGCCAAGGAAAAAGTTTCAATGATTTCTGGGTGTGTTATATAACATAAAAAGGACCTCAGAGCACGTAATAAAATATAAAATAAAAATATATATATTTTTTTTTTTTCAAACACCCACAAGAAAAAAGTGCAGCTATATATTTGCCAATGGACTGTACAAGCCTAATCTCTGTCTACATACTGGATTCTTTCACTCTTCCTACTCCTGCGACTCTCTCTCCCTCCCTAGGCTAAATGCAGATTGTATGTGCTACAAGTGATTAGCCCTTTCGAGGGGCTGTTACTATGATGGCTCAACTTCAGCACCAGTATGAACACTAGCCTTTGATTCGTTAAACTGTGCACACAGGGTTAGAAAAACACACTCTCCCTCCAATACGAAGTGTCACAGAGCTGTGCAATAGCATCAGTGTGCTGAGCCATTCTCGACCTGTCATTTTATAATCACTGATTATGTTAAACGACCAGCCAATCACAGTAATGCCACAAACAAGATGACTATGGCATAACAGTGCCTCACAGGCAATCCGCTCTTGCTTGTTGGCTGCGTAATAGGCGCCAGAGATGCAGTGCGGGAATTCAAGCTTGAACTCGAGCACCACCCATTGCTCGCTGAGTTACAAGCACATCCGAGCACCTTGATACTTGAGTGATAACCGAGTATCACCGAGCACATTCGCTCATCCCTAATCTTTAGTAGTAGTGTAAATTCTTTGACTGTAAATTTTTTTTATTTCATCAAACGCATGTATGAGTGTTATGATTTGCCTTTTGGAGCCATGTGACATCAATGCAGCAGCCAAACCACAGAGATACTACTAGTTAATGTATAATGTAATTGTAGCGCCCCCACTGCCGCAGGGCCGAGGGGTACCCGGTACCGGGCCTCTGAGTCTCTGCTCTGGGGGTGTCACGGTGGCTAGACCCGGTCCGTGACCCTGCTGAGGGGCGTACAATAATAGATGTGGATGGTGGTGGTGGTGGTGCGGTGTAGTGCCGGTCGCAGTTAATAACGAGGACACCAGGTTGCAGTCTCTTTACCTCTTTACTGAAGGCTTCTGAGTCCTCAATACGGAATACGGTTAACGGGGCTGCGCAAGTCCGGCCGGTCCGATGGCACCTCCAGAGTTCCCTTTGCAGGTAGAAATCTGTTCCTACCTTCCTGCGCTTGTGTTGTGGTCCTCCCCTGCTGTGCTTACGGGATAGTACCCCACAACTGAGGCTCGGAGCTCTTCCGGGACTCTTGCGTCGCCCCACTCCTGTTGTTACCCCCCTGTGTCTTCCTGGGTCTGGGTGAGACAGCCCGCCTGTAACTGACTGTCCTGCCGTAGGTTTGAAGTTTGGCTTGGAGCTCTATACTTCCTCGGCGTTTCGGCCACCGGTTATGCGCCTCAATAGGATGTTGCCTCGTCTTACAGCACGACTCCTACTGGTATTCTCCTTGTTGCGTTGATCTCGTTTCTCACTCAGCACAATAAATCTCGCTTCTTATCCTTTCTTGGGGTACCGCCGCTATATCGTGCAGGCGCGGTCCCGTAACGTTCTCTCTGTTTGCTAGGCCTCTGTCAGGATCCCACCCCTGACAGGGACCCCTCTGAATCTTCCCCTACAACACCCTCTGCCACAAGGTGTTGCCTGGTTCCAACCCAGCCAACTTTCTGTCTAACTTCCTGCCTAACCCCCAGTTTTACCAGACTGTGAGGAGTGGCCTAATAAATAGAGCCCTTAGCTCCCCCTGGAGGCCAGACTGTGAAATGTATTGGTGTCTGTGATACCTGATCAGATGAACTCCTTCAGTGCCATCAGACGTACCATAGCCCCCCTTAGCGGCGGAGCCACAGTACTGCAACGACCAGGACTCTGGGGCGCTGCATAATCTCCTAACTTACTACACTATACCTGTTTTGTGGGGAATTCTACAAATACAATGTTGAAAAACATGAATGTTGGACTTTATTGGGTTATTATAGTTCTATGAACAAAGTAATCATGCATGTTTGGAGCTTTTCCCAGCATGTACGATAAGTAGAGACCTGAAAAAAGGTAAAGCCCTGTCTTACCACTCAATAAATATGATAAGGTGTTATTAAATTCATCCCCGCTCACTATTTGAAATGCAGATTACTCTAATTCTAGATGCATATTATTTGCTTACCCAATGAAAGTCAGGCCTTAATATTCAGCAACCACATTTTTTTTCAGGTTATTAAGATTTATGGTTGGTGACTTATTAGTTTTTCAAACTACCAGAAACTCATTTTTTCTGGATTATATAATTGGGTTGGCACTGTTGTGTTAAATCCCGTTAGTTTTTGGAAGTATATATTTTTAAAACGCCAGAACAAGTACATAATAATTTATGTAGAAAACACAAAGGAATATGAATTTTTAATAATGACTTCCAATGAAGATAATTATATGTAACTTATAATTGTGGATAAAACAGTGTAGCTCAAGTTCTGTGTCCTAATGGGCACTATTTAAATACAACAATAAAGTTTATTGCGCTCCTAACTTTATAGCACTGGTTTCTTGCAAACCCATTTTGATTTCCTGTTCTTATTAATTTATTAACATACCTTTTTTGGCAGGTGCTCAGTAGATGCTTTTGGCACCAATCCCCTGCATAGACATATGAATGAAAGATAAGATGCTAGCCTATAAAAGGGTTAGTTTTCTTGTGATGGACAGAGGAATAACTCTTTTAAAAATGATGATCTGGTAGCCTGCCCCTTTAGAAGTGCTAATGACTCAAAGATGGTGTACGGAATGCAGGTACACCCACACAGGTGGAAAAGTAACTTACAGGAAGGCAATGGACTTGATGGTTAGAGAGTGTTTCATGAGACATTGTGCTTGGCAGTTTCATAATCTTACAAGAAGTAACAGGCTTGAACAGGGATAGAATGTTGATATACAGCAATGGGCCGTCACTTGGAAAACATTACATGTACTTGCAATACTTTATTTGTGCTTGAAGCAGTTTACTTGTACTTGTGACCATCTTGTGACAATTTTCTCAGTACTACCTCCATAACTTTGGCACAGTCTGTGATTATCACAATGTAGTAAAGCAATCTACAGGGGCAGACCATACATGCAAAAGTATTCAACACCTTTCCTTTTTCCATGTTTTTCTACCTCACAAACTGGAATTTTACTTCTTCTTAGGGTTTGCAACAGTTCATGCAAAGAACATTCTGTAGGGTATGCTACTAACTTGGGTGCCTCGGGAGGCAAAATAGGAAGCATTTCCATTTAAACATCCATGTTGGCTTATAGCTGCTTCATAAACCATCAATAAGCAAAGGAAAAATGAACAGCCTTCAGTAGAGGCAAAACAAAAAAACAGATATTTGGACAAAGTCCCTTGTCAGCTGGTACTGGTCAAACAGGCTGGATAGCATCCAGTACACGGGCTCAGTTTGGATATCCCACACAGCAAGACTTCTCTCTCATTACAGGGAACCCATCACCAGGTTAGGCCGATACGAGTTACGGCACTGCCTTTCAGGGCTGATATACAGCATTCTATAATGCTGTATATCTGCCTCAATTAGATCTGTAAGAGAAGAAAAATAACATTTATTATACTTACCTGTGGGGCGGTCCGGTCTGAGGGATGTCGCTCTTCTTGGTCCGGCGACTCTCATCTTCTTACGAGCACCGTACTCCTTCATGGTCCATGTGGCTGACGCATCCCTGCATTATCCACACAGTCTGCTCGGCATCGCGCTCCTGCACAAGCGTATTTATCTGCCCTGTTGAGGGAAGAGCAAAGTATTGAATTGCGCAGGCGCCGGGAAAGGTCAGAGCCGCCCAGTGCCTGCGCACTGCAGGATTTTACTCTGCCCTCAACAGGGCAGATAAACACGCCTGTGCAGGAGCGTGATCCTGAGCAGACTGTGTGGATGCTGCAGGGACGCATCATCCACAGGAACCAAGAAGAAGGACGGCATCGCAAGAAGATGGGAGGCTCTGGACCTAGAAGAGCGACACCCCTTTGACTAGACTGCCTCGCAGGTGAGTATAATAAAAGTTATTTTTCTTCTCTTCCAGGTCGGGTTGGGGGCAAATATACAGCATTATAGAAGGCTGTATATCAGCCCTGAAAGGTGGTGGCCGTATCTTATATTGGCAAAATCTGGTGACAGGTTCCCTTTAAACGTGGCCCAGATGCACCAAACAATCCTCTTAGGCCAGATGCCCACGATTTGGAAATAGCAGCGCTTTTGACACATGCTCGAGGCATCCAAAGCACTTCTTTCTATGGAACACATGTAAATCCGCATGTGTTCACTGAACCATGTAGATTTATCTCATCCAATACATTCTATTGATGTGACTGACATGCTGAGGTTTGGAAAGTCGTGCTGCATGTCAGTCTCCGCAGGTGATCCGCAAGTGTCTGTGGACGCATAGTAGACATGGGATTTCTTGACATACCATCCATTATTCTGGCACAGCTGGCCACTGGGGGTTTGACATTGCATAAATATGCAGAGTCAAATCCTTAGTGTTATGTGCACTACAACGATACTCCAGAATTACTTCACAGATGACAACCATCTCTGTTATACATACCTCACATCAACCATGTATCTGGTAGCTTCCATGCTATGACTACAACTGTGAACATTTCATTTTCTAATGATTGTAAAGCAAACAACAAGTAGGACAAAATAACTGTAAACTTCATTGTGTGTAATTATTCACTCCCTTAAAATCAGTACTTTGTAGAGCCTCCTTTTGCTTCAATTACAGCTGCAAGTTGCTTTATTTAAGTCTCTATGAGCTTCCCACATTTTGTAGCTGGGATTTTTGCCCATTCTTTAAGACAAAACTGCTCCAGCTCGTTCAATTTAGATGGTTTCCTCTGTCTTACAGCAATCTTCAAGTCTTACCACAGATTCTCAATTGGATTAACGTCTTTGCTTTGACTAGACCACTCCAAAACATTTACATGTTTCCCCTTAAATCACTCAAATGTTAATTTAGCAGAATGCTTTGGGTCTTTTTGGAATGTGAGCCTGAATCACAGTCTCAAAACGCTGACAGAATGAAAAAGGTTTTGCACTAGAACATCCCTGTATTTCGCACCATCCATCTTCTCCTCAACTCCTCATATTTCCTGTCCCTGATGCTGAAAAAACATCCCCACAGCATGATGCTGCCACCACATTTCACTGTGTGGATGGTGTTATTGGGATGATGAGCTGTGTTTGGTGCCAGACATAGCATTTACCTTGGTGGTCAAAGAGTTAAATTTTGGCCTAATCTGACCACAACACCTTCCTCCATAAATTTGGGGAGTCTCCCACATGTTTTTTTGGAAAACCAAAAATAAGCCTTAAAATTTTGGGGTAAAAGTAAAGGCTTTTTTCTGCTCACTCTTCCATAAAGGCCACCTCTATGTAGTGTATGGTTTATTGTGATCATATGGACAGATACTCCAGTCTTGGGTTGCAAACTCTGCAGCTCCTTCAGGGTTACTTTCGGTCTCTATACTATCTCTCTAATTAATGACCTCCTTGCCCGGGCTGAGAGTTTTGGTGAGTGGCCCTCTCTTGGCACTTTTGTTGTGGTATCATATTCTTTCCATTTGATGATAATGGATTTGATAGCGTTTGGGGGATCATCAGAAATTTTGTTCTAACCCAACCCTGGCTTGTACCTCTCAACAACTTTGTTTCTAACTTGTTGGAAATCTCCTTTTCTTCGTGGTGTTGTTTGGTTAGTGGTGCCTCTTGCTTAATGCAGCCTATGTGGCCTTTCAGAAAAGGTGTATATATACTGACAGTTGACAGTCGATATGACACTTAGATTGCACACAGGGAGACTTTCTTTCACTAAGCATGTCACTTAGGAAGGTAATTGCTTACACCAGAAATATTCAGGGGCTTCATCGCAAAAGGGGTAAATAAATTGGGGCATGCTAATTTTTAGCTATTTGATCCCATAAATGGATTTAATACTTTTGCAAACCACTGTACCACTGGTGAAACCTGTGAAGTCGCAGAAGGGCCCAAGAGGTAAGCAGATGAAATTGTGCATTTTGTCGAGCGATTGAACGTTAAAGAGCCTATTTATTGTTCTTGCCCAAGGGCCCTTTTCTGTCTGTGTCTGCAATTGGCACACATATACCTTCTTCACGTGCTTCTATCATAGCAGTAATGCTCGGCACCAGATTTTGTCTGGAAATTTTACATATTGCACCCTGTCTCTGTTGTGGCAATTGGCTTCACAACATCGCTGATGAGAAAATCTTTTTTACACATAGCAATCTTATTTATGGCAATCCTCTTCACAAATACTGATGTGGCAATCTTCAGACTCAGGAATGAACCTTTATGCTCCCCTCTGATATCACAAATTTTTGCCCCATGGCTGGTAATCTTTTTCCGGTCAGTAAGTGCACTAGTCACAGACAGAAATAAGCCTCTATGAAAAAAGTAATTCTGGCACTCACGTGTTGATTAGTATTGAGCATTCCGATACCGCAAGTATCGGGTATCGGCCGATACTTGCGGGTATCGGAATTCCGATACCGAGATCCGATACTTTTGTGGTATCGGGTATCGGTATCGAAACAACATTAATGTAAAAATGTGTAAAAGAGAGAATTAAAATAAAAAATATTGCTATACTCACCTCTCCGACGCAGCCTGCACCTTACCGAGGGAAGCGTCAGCGTTCTTTGTTTAAAATTTGCGCTTTTCTTTCCTTTACGTGAAGTCCCGGCTTGTGATTGGTTGCGTCGCAGTCACATGGGCGACGCAACCAATCACAGCAAGCCGTGACGTAATTTCAGGTCCTTAAGGATTTTAAAATTACGTCCCGGCTTTGTGATTGGTTGCGTCGCAGTCACATGGGCGACGCAACCAATCACAAGCCGTGACGTCACGGGAGGCTGGACACGCGCGCATTTTAAAATGCGCGCTTGTCCAGCCTCCCGTGACGTCCCGGCTTGTGATTGGTTGCATCGCGGTCAACCAATCACAAGCCGGGAGGCTGGACACGCGCGCATTTTAAAATGGCTTCCCGGCTTGTGATTGGTTGACAGCGACGCAACCAATCACAAGCCGGGACGTCACGGGAGGCTGGACTCGCGCGCATTTTAAAATGCGCGCGTGTCCAGCCTCCCGTGACGTCACGGCTTGTGATTGGTTGCGTCGCCCATGTGACTGCGACGCAACCAATCACAAAGCCGGGACGTAATTTTAAAATCCTTAAGGACCTGAAATTACGTCACGGCTTGCTGTGATTGGTTGCGTCGCCCATGTGACTGCGACGCAACCAATCACAAAGCCGGAGCGTAATTTTAAAATACTGAATGACCTGAAATTACGTCACGGCTTGCTGTGATTGGTTGCGTTGCGGTCACATGGGCGGCACGCGACCAATCACAAGCCGGGACTTCACGTAAGGAAAGAAAAGCGCAAATTTTAAGCAAACAACGCTGCCGGTTCCCTCGCTGAGGTCCAGGCTGCGTCGGAGAGGTGAGTATAGCAATATTTTTTATTTTAATTCTTTATTTTACACATTAATATGGTTCCCAGGGCCTGAAGGAGAGTTTCCTCTCCTGCAGACCCTGGGAACCATCAGGAATACCGTCCGATACTTGAGTCCCATTGACTTGTATTGGTATCGGGTATCGGTATCGGATTGGATCCGATACTTTGCCGGTATCGGCCGATACTTTCCGATACCGATACTTTCAAGTATCGGACGGTATCGCTCAACACTAGTGTTGATTGATTACCATTTAATCTTGTGCATAGTAATCCAAACAAACACAGACATTTCAGCACATCCCAGGCATATGTCAAAAATATGTGATGGGCTGAAATGTCTCTGTTTGTTTGAATTACTACGCACTGGATTAAATATCAATCATTCACCACTAGTGTTGAGAGATACCTTTCCGATATCAGAAAGTATCGGTATCGGATTGGATCGGCCGATATTCAAAAAATATCGGATATCGCCGATACCGATACCCGATACCAATGCAAGTCAATGGGACCAAAATATCAGAATTAAAATAAACCCTTTCTTTCCTTGTGGGTTCATTCTACATGAAGGAAAACAACTAAGAATAATGTAGGATGTATTGGGGGAGGTGGCGGAGACATTAAAGGCATAGAGGTTTAGCCCAATCAAATAGAATAGCAGGAATTTTAATTTTTTTTTTAAGACGTTCAGAGTTACAAAGATTATGACTATGTTGAGATTTTTTTTATTTTGTCAGATATTGGTGTTTCACTACTTCCATGCCCTTCACCTTCTTTTTTACTTCTCCGACACTTTCTTCTTCATCATCCTCAGCAACAGCATCTTTGACATCAACTTCTTCTTCACCTTATTCATCTTCTTCTTCATCTTCTACCTATTATTTTTTTTGTTACATTCTTCATATTCTTTTTATTAAACTATTATTCTTCTTCATATTCTACTTCTTCATCATATTCTTATTTGTGACAGGCATTCCTGTAGTTGTTATCTATAAAAGTTTGAAGATTACACCTTCCATTCTGCCTGTCACAAAAGAGTTACAACAGGATTTGTCCGTGTTCAGTTAGGCCTGCAGCAGCAGGCTTTTTCCAGGGGCACCACGAGGAGGAACGGACTCACCCCCATACACTGCTTAGTCTTCTTCAGCTTATAATTTAGATAATATCTTTTGCTCTGATGTTTAGTCTTATGCTTAATGTTCTGCTCTTTGTTCTGCAGCCTCTTGTTCTTCTGCTTCTCGGTCTTCCGGGTGGTAATCTTTAGGGTCTTGAACTTGGAAATGTAGCAGAAGGTACAAGAAGGCTGAGAAAATGCCGAGAACCAGCTGATGGAACTGGAACTCGGATGGCTACCCGAAGGTCCAAGAGCCAATGGAACTACCGAGGACCAGCTGACGTTACTGGAACCCGGTTACTAAGCAGGAGGTACCCATGCCAGAAAGCACTACCAAGGACCACCTGACGTTGGTGGAACTCAGATACCCAGAAGGAGGCACCTAAGCCAAAGGCTCTGCCCGGAACCAGCTGACGGTACTGGAACCAGGGGGACCTATTCAAGATTGTCTTCCTAGAGCCCTAACAAGCGGTGTTGGAGCCAAGGGTCAGCAGGGGGAGCAGAGTGTAGGCCGAAGCCTGCACTGGAGGCAGCGTAGTGTCTGTTGTTTCTGTGTGGCATTTGCAGGACACATTGCTGGCTACACAGCAGGGGAACAGCTGGCATTACTGAACCCCACTGACACAGTGGCGAGTGTTTTTCTCTGTGCAGCCAGCACTCCCGGGCACCCACTGGTGGTGCTAGAGCCCAGGGAATCAAGGAGGAGCAGATTGTAGGCCGAAGCCTGATTGGAGGAAGTTGAAAGGGAACCTTTAACTCCCCCCAAGGCGTTTGTAGCTGAAAGAGCCATCATGTGCAGCACAAATGATGCAAAAGGAGAAGGTGGCTCTTTTAATTATGCTCCTTGCAAATGCAGAACTAAACACTTATAAAATGTGTCCCCTGATACCGGGAAACAGTCCCGGAGATGGGACTTTCCTTCAAAATGGGACTCAGCACAGCCGTCATTCCTACCCTCTTGGCACCGGGCGCCGCCTCCTCAGCGTTGTTTGAATCTGTCCCCTAGCCTGCGCTGTTATGTTCAACCTTGGCCATGCGCAGTTAGCGCAGCCCGTCTTCTGACATCATTTGGTGTCAGGCTGGCTGCCCCTGTGCGGACGCGCTGCCCGAGATCCCGCCTGGCAGTGTCATCTAATGTAATCACACTGTGGGCCTGTGATCTATGGGCATGCGCAGTGCATATCTTTGCCTCTCACTCCCCTCCTTCCGGCTTCTTCAGACTGTGCGGCGTCACGGCCATGGCATGCTATTAAGGATCAGCTGACGGCACACAGTCTGAAGAAGGCAGAGGGAGATGAGTGAGAGCCTGAGGTGAAGATGCGCATGCCCATGGATCCCAGGCCCGCAGTGTGATTAAATCAGAAGAGACTGCGAGGCGGGATCTCGGGCAGAGCAGCCACACAGGCGCAGGCATCCTGACAACAAATGATATCAGAAGACGGGCAGCGCTAAGTGCGCATGGCCAAGGGATAACATAACAGCGCAGGCTACAGACAGATTCAAACAACGCTGAGGAGGCGGAGCAAGACACCAAGGGGGTAGGAATAACGGCTGTGTTGCCTCCCATTACAAAGGAAAGTCCCACCTCCGGGACGGTCTCACGGTATCAGGGGACACATTTTATAAGTGTTAAGGTCTGCGTGTGCAAGGAGCTAAACTAAAAGAGCTACCTTTTCCTTGTGCAGCATTACTGCTGCACAAGGTGGCTCTTTCAGTAACAAACGCCTGGGGGGGACAGGTTCCCTTAAATTTCAGTAGTTGTGTCAGCGTGGCGGTCGCAGGACACATTGCCGGTTACACAGCTGGGGATCAGCTGACGCTACTGAAACCCAATAACACTGGGTCATGTGTTTTGACTGTGCAGACTGCACTTCTGAGCATCAACTGGTGGTTTTGGAGCCCAGGGATAACAGTTCAGGTGGTAGAAAGATGAACACAACAGGAGACCTGGATACTGTAGCCAACCAATTATTTAATCTGGAAGAGGAGTGGCAAATTCCTGCAAGATCCAGAACTTGTTCATTTTCAGAAAAGTAAGCCGGTCAACGTTATCGAAGGATAGTCGCATGTGACGATCTGTTAGTACACCACCTGCTGCACTAAAGACGCATTCCGATAATACACTAGCAGCAGGGCAAGACAGCACCTCCAATGCATACTGGCTTAGCTCTGGCCATGTATCCAGCTTAGAGACCCAAAATTTGAAGGGGGAAGAGCCGTCTGGGAGTACAGTAAGAGGGCAAGACATGTAGTCTGTCACCATCTGATGGAAACGTTGCCTCCTGCTGACTGGAGCCGTCTGTGATGGTGTAGACATGTGTGGCGGGCACACTAAACTGTGCCACAGTTGGGCCATACTGGTCTTGCCTTGTGCTGAGGCACTGCTTCTGCTCCCTCTTTGTGCAGAGCTTCCTCCACTGCCTCGACGCACTGAGCTGCTTTGTAAAGCACTAGCAGCACTGCTCTCATTTGGACTGGAAAAGATGATGGAATTCACCAGTGTGTCTTGGTACTCCCGCATTTTATGCTCCCGGTTCAACGGTGTTATGAGGCTTTGTAAGTTGTCCCGGTAGTGAGGATCTAGGAGGGTGTACACCCAATAATCAGCCGTGTTGAGAATGTGGGCGATGCGGCGGTCGTTTCTCAGGCACTGCAGCATGTAATCAGCCATGTGCTGCAGACTTCCAACTGGCCAAGAAATGCTGTCCTCTGCTTGAGGCGTGATCTCTGCCTGCTCTGTATCACCAGACCCTCGCTCTTCACACTGACTACTGGAGAATTGTGTAACTCCCTCCTCTGGACGGATGTCTTCCTCCTCCTTTGACTCCTCCTCATCCTCCTCACAAAGTGTCCCCTGACTAGGCCTTTGTGAGGAACCACGTAGCGCTGACTGTCCAGAAGCTGATGGAATTGGTGACACCTCATCCTCCACCTCTTCCACAACATCATCCCTTAGCGCTTGCAGTGTTTGTTGAAGCAGGCAGATAAGAGGGACAGTCATGCTGACTAGTGCATCATCTGCACTAGCCATCCGCATGGAATCATCGAAGGAACGCAAAACCTGGCAGACGTCCTTCATAGTGGCCCACTCCGTGGTTGTGAAGTCTGAATGGCGCGGAGTGCGATTTCTTTGCGCCTGATGCAGCTGGTACTCCATTACTGCTGGCTGCTGCTCACACAACCGCTCCAACATATGTAACGTGGAATTCCACCTGGTGGGTAGGTCACATATGATGCGATGTTCCGGAAGGCAGAATTGGCGCTGCAGAGCTGCAATGCGCGATCTTGCCATGCTGGAACTCCGCAAGTGAGCACACTCTAGGCGGACCTTGTGCAGCAGTGCATCAAGATCCGGATAGTCCCTCAAAAATCTCTGCACGACCAAGTTGAGCACATGTGTCAGACATGGGATGTGAGTGAGGTTGCTAGGCCCAGAGCTGCCACCAGATTTCGGCCATTGTCACACACTACCATGCCAGGCTGGAGATTCGCTGGCACAAACCACACATCGCTCTCCTGCTTGATGGCAATCCAGAGCTCCTGCGCTGTGTGGCTTCGATTCCCCAAAGAAATTAATTTCAAGATGGCCTGTTGACGTTTGGCCACAGCTGTGTTCATGTCGGTTGTAACAGGTAAACGTTCCCGGGTCCATGTGGAGGTGGACTGTGACGGCTCCTGCAGCGATGATTCTGAGGAACTTGTGTATGAGGAGCAGTCAATGCGTACAGACTGGATTCCTTCAATCCTTGGAATTGGCAGAACACGTCCTGCGCCACTCGCACGATCTGTACTTGGCTCAGCAACATTAACCCAATGGGCAGTGAGGGAAAGGTATCGCCCCTGTCCACGGTGACTGGTCCATGCATCGGTGGTGAGGTGGACCTTGCTACTGACGGCGTTCAGTAGCACGTGTTTTATATGTCCCTCCTAGTGTTGAGCATTCCGATACCGCAAGTATCGGGTATCGGCCGATACTTGCGGGTATCGGAATTCTGATACCGAGATCCGATACTTTTGTGGTATCGGGTATCGGTATCAAAACAACATTAATGTGTAAAATAAAGAATTAAAATAAAAAATATTGCTACACTCACCTCTCCGACGCAGCCTGGACCTCACCGAGGGAACCGGCAGCGTTCTTTGCTTAAAATGCGCGCGTTTACTTCCTTCCGTGACGTCACGGCTTGTGATTGGTCGCGTGCCGCCCATGTGGCCGCGACGCGACCAATCACAGCAAGCCGTGACGTAATTTTCAGGTCCTCAATGCCTAATTCTAGGCATTCAGGATTTTAAAATTACGTTCCGGCTTGTGATTGGTCGCGTCGCGGTCACATGGGCGACGCGACCAATCACAAACCGTGACGTCACGGGAGGCAGGAGATGCGCGCATTTTAAAATTACGTCACGGCTTGTGATTGGTTGCGTGCCGCCCATGTGACCGCGACGCGACCAATCACAGCAAGCCGTGACGTAATTTCAGGTCTTGAATGCCTAATTCTCCATTCAGGACCTGAAAATTACGTCACGGCTTGCTGTGATTGGTCGCGTCGCAGTCACATGGGCGGCACGCGACCAATCACAAGCCGTGACGTCACGGAAGGAAGTAAACGCGCGCATTTTAAGCAAAGAACGCTGCCGGTTCCCTCGGTGAGGTCCAGGCTGCGTCGGAGAGGTGAGTATAGCAATATTTTTTATTTTAATTCTTTCTTTTACACATTAATATGGATCCCAGGGCCTGAAGGAGAGTTTCCTCTCCTTCAGACCCTGAGAACCATCAGGGATACCGTCCGATACTTGAGTCCTATTGACTTGTATTGGTATCGGGTATCGGTATCGGATTAGATCCGATACTTTGCCGGTATCGGCTGATACTTTCCGATACCGATACTTTCAAGTATCGGACGGTATCGCTCAACACTAGTCCCTCCACATGCTTGTGCAGGGCAGGGACGGCTTGCCTGCTGAAATAAAAGCGGCTGGGCACATTGTATTGTGTGACTGCCAATGCCATCAAGTTACGGAAGCTGTCCGTCTCCACCAGCCTGAATGACAGCATTTCAAGGGACAGTAGTTTTGCAATGCCAGCATTCAGAGCCTGTGCTCGGGGGTGGTTTGCCAAGAATGGCCGCCTTTTCTCCCATGCCTGTGCTACCGATGGCTGTAGACTGGGCTGGGAGTGTGAGGATGACTGGGAACGTGGTGCTGTGGGTGGAATTACACTGGGTCTCTGGACAACAGTGCCAGAGGTTCTTCCATGGCGATCCTGTGAGGAAGCCGAACCAGCTGTGTGTGAGCTGGAGGAAGAGGCAACAACACGAGCTGAAGAGGTGGTAGGTGCCGCTGTTGGTTGGCCTTGGTCTTCAGTGTGTTTTTGTAACTCCACCGTGTGCTTGGTCCGCACATGTTTACACATATTTGTGGTATTGAGGTTGCTGCCATTTTTCCCTCTTTTGACTTTCTGATGACACACCTTGAATTTGACAAAGCAAATGTCATCTGAAAAGGTGTCAAAAAGGACCAGGCACTGCAAGTCTTGGGAGCGCCCGTTTTGGCTTTTGGAAAAGGCATGCTCCTAATGGGTGCCGAAGTGGAGGCTACAGGAACCACAGTCTTCCCCCTCCCTCTCCCTCTTTGGCCCGTTCGTGGAATCTCTTCCTCAGAGCTGCTCCCACCACCTTCCTGTACCTCACGCCATGATGGGTCAAGGACCTCATCATCTACACTACCCTCTGCCACCGACTGCTTCTCCTGGGTAGTCCTGGGTAGCAGCACAGTACGCACCAGAAAGTGGCACCTGAGTCTCATCATCAGATGCGTACTGTGGTGTGGTGACCGGAGGCACTGGCCCACCCGTCTCTTCAGAGTCAGAGAGACAAAGCTGTTGGGCATCACTGCATACTGCCTCTTCTTCCATTTCTCCAATGCTGCTTGGCTGGCCCCGTTTCCAAGCCAAGAGATTCAGAAAACAGAAGTAGAGATGGCTCCTGTCCTGGGCTCTCTGACTGCCTGGGTAATTTGGCAGGTGGTGAAGAGACAGATGGGTGCTCTCCATTGCTCTGTGCCTGAGAGGATGTGGCACTAATTAAAGTCAATGCGTTAGCTGCCATCCATCCGACAACGGCTTCAATTTGTTCTTCACGCAGCAGCGGTGTATGGCGATCTCCTACAAAGCTGCGCATGAAGGACTGTTTCCTGCTGAAACTGGGTGATGATGAGTCACCGGTGCCCGCAGCAGGCACAGAATCCCCACGTCCTCTCCCTGCTCCGTGCCCACGCCCACGTGCCTTACTCTCTGCCTTCTTCATCTTGGTTGACTGATAAAGAAAGCAGAAAAGTATTAAGGGCTTAGTGTGCTTATTCCTGAACAGCTCCTAACAGGTATAAGAAACACTAAATTTCTAAAGTGTGGAATAGACTTTAATATGAGCTAATGTGGCCTACACAACTGTAAAGTGGTGTGTTTGGTGAACTTTATTAATTTTTTTTTTTTTTTTGCAGAACTGACTACAGAGTGAGCTGCACTCACACATAGGCCATGCAGACAGACATGAACGGCGCCAAAACAAGCTCCTCTATATAATCCTATTTAGTGTTTTTCCACAATCTAGCAGGATACGGAGGTAAAGCCACTAACAGGATAAATTTGAAAAAATGTGCAGCAGGCTGCACTAATTGAGAAACAGACAATGGAACGGTATAAGGCAGTCATGCACCCTGAGCTGACTACAACCGGCTGTAGCTGCGGACAGACTACAGAGCGATGTGCACTCACAGAGACCGTGCAGACAGCCGTAAACGGCGCTGCAAGGCCAAAAAAAGCTGCTCTATGTAATCCTATGTAGTGTTTTTCCACAATTTAGCTGGATACGGATGGAAAGCCACTAATAGGAAATATTTGAAAAAATGTGCAGCAGGCTGCACTAATTGCAAAAAAGGACAATGGATAGAACAGTATGAGGCAGTGACGCACTCTGAGCTGACTACAACTGGCTGTGGCTGCAGACAGACTACAGAGCGATGTGCACTCACACACACAGAGACCTTGCAGACAGCTGTGAACAGCGCTGCAAGGCAAAAGCAAGGATCTCACACAGCGGTTGCTAAATTAGCCTTGGTAAAGCACAATGAAGCAAATCACTATCTCTAAACTGGCCCTCAGTCAGAACACAGCGTCCTGTCCCTAACTGAATTCACAGCAGAGTGAGCCTTAATTAGTGGCAGTGACTTTTATAGTGCATCATGACATCATTTCAGCAGCCAATCACAGCCATGCCAGTACTTCCATGCCCACCATGCAGAACAGGATGTGCCCACACTTCTAATCATTCCTCATTGGCTGAATTCTGGCACTTTGAATTGTGGAAACTTCCGATTCCGGTATCCAATATACTGAAAATATCGGAACTCGGTATCGGAATTCCGATACCGCAAATATTGGCCGATACCCGATACTTGCGGTATCGGAATGCTCAACACTATTCACCACCTGAGTGGTTGGATTTCTTTCTTCATTGTCTTTTCCCCTCCGCAAGCACCACAACCATACGGAATGCAGACCGATCCTTCAGTACTTTACTTTAGAAATAAGACTCTAGGCTACCCTGTGGACATGTAGTGGTAATCCTTGTCAGCTTGCTATAATGGCAGTCCGCTCATGTGAAGAACTAGTTTTCTTCACCTAGGACATGCTCCTCTGTGGTCTTTTCTAAAGTTGTGAGATAGTGCACCATTTTAGCCAGTGCTACCTACTCGCCATCCAAAGCTAGCCATAGTTAAAAGTTAGGCCTTTCTCCTCTGCAGCAGTGATTGTTCATCCTCTGCCAGTCCGCTCTGTCTGTATGTGTTTGACCTTAACTGTTGGGAAACAGGAAACTTTTTTCCTCACTGCACACCCCCATGCATGTTATTGCTGACTGTTATGGATCCCAATGGCTAGGGGATCGCACTGGACAAGCAAAAAATAACTCAAATAACGGACGAGCTCTAGGGTGATGGAACCTGGGCTGACCGCTGCCCTACTCCTGACAAACACAACTAGAAATAGCCAGGGAGCGTGCCTACGTTGATTCTAGACGCCTCGCGCCAGCCTAAGAGCTAACTAGCACTGCAGAGAAAATAAAGACCTAACTTGCCTCCAGAGAAATAAACCCCAAAGGTATAGTTGCCCCCCCACATGTATTGACGATGAAAATGAGAGGAAGGCACGCACATAGATATGAAAATAGAGTTAGCAAAACGAGGCCCGCTATAACTAGAAAGCAGAAGGATACAAAAGGGGTCTGAGTGGTCAGCAAAAAACCCTAATCAAAAACCATCCTGAGATTACAAGCACCCATGTGCCAACTCATGGCACATGGGGAGCACCTCAGCCCACTAGAGCTTCCAACTAGCATAGAGTAATATTTAGCAAGCTGGACAAAAAACAAAACAACTGAAAAGCATAACTTAGCTTATCCTGAGAGATCTGGAAGCAGGTAGTCAGAACCAAACTGAGCACATCTGAATACATTGATAGCCGGCAAGGGAATGACAGGAAAGCCAGGTTAAATAGGAAACACCCAGCCTCAGATGGACAGGTGGAAACCAGAGACCGCAACCCACCAAAGTTACCCAGTACCAGTTGTAACCACCAGAGGGAGCCCAAAAACAGAATCCACAACAGTACCCCCCCCTTGAGGAGGGGTCACCGAACCCTCACGAGAACCCCCAGGGCGATCAGGATGAGCTCTATGGAAGGCGCGGACCAAATCAGTTGCATGAACATCAGAGGCGACCACCCAGGAATTATCCTCCTGACCATAACCCTTCCACTTAACCAAATACTGGAGTTTACGTCTGGAAACACGAGAATCCAAGATCTTCTCAACAACATACTCCAATTCTCCCTCCACCAGCACCGGAGCAGGAGGCTCAACCGAAGGAACAACGGGCACCTCATACCTCCGCAATAACGACCGATGGAACACGTTATGAATAGCAAACGATGCTGGGAGATCCAAACGAAAAGATACAGGGTTAAGAATCTCCAAGATCTTATAAGGACCAATGAACCGAGGCTTGAACTTGGGAGAAGAGACCTTCATAGGGACAAAACGAGAAGACAACCACACCAAGTCCCCAACACGAAGTCGGGGACCCACGCGGCGACGGCGATTAGCAAACTGCTGAGCCTTCTCCTGAGACAACTTCAAATTGTCCAGCACCTGATTCCAAATCTGATGTAGCCTGTCCACCACCACGTCCACTCCAGGACAATCCGAAGGCTCCACCTGACCAGAGGAAAAACGAGGATGAAACCCCGAATTACAAAAGAAAGGAGAAACCAAAGTAGCAGAACTAGCCTGATTATTAAGGGCAAATTCGGCCAGTGGCAAAAAGGCAACCCAGTCATCTTGATCAGCAGAAACAAAACACCTTAAATAAGTTTCCAAGGTCTGATTAGTTCGCTCCGTCTGGCCATTCGTCTGAGGATGGAATGCAGACGAGAAAGACAAATTAATGCCCATCTTAGCACAAAACGTCCGCCAAAATCTAGACACAAACTGGGATCCCCTGTCAGAAA
The DNA here is from genome assembly GCF_051348905.1 of Ranitomeya variabilis. Lineage (NCBI taxonomy): Eukaryota > Metazoa > Chordata > Amphibia > Anura > Dendrobatidae > Ranitomeya > Ranitomeya variabilis. Next base: position 503,443,111 of record NC_135236.1, read on the forward strand.
CGATATTCTCCGGAATCCCATGCAAACGAACCACGTTCTGAAAAAATAAAGGGACCAACTCAGAGGAGGAAGGCAACTTAGGCAAGGGTACCAAATGAACCATCTTAGAAAAGCAGTCACACACAACCCAGATAACGGACATTTTCTGTGAGACAGGGAGATCTGAAATAAAATCCATGGAAATGTGCGTCCAAGGCCTCTTCGGGATAGGCAAGGATAACAACAACCCACTGGCCCGAGAACAGCAAGGCTTAGCCCGAGCACACACTTCACAAGACTGCACGAAGGTGCGCACATCCCTTGACAAGGAAGGCCACCAAAAAGACTTTGCCACCAAGTCTCTAGTACCAAATATTCCCGGATGACCAGCCAACACAGAAGAATGGACCTAAAGAAGATGACTCTACTGGTCCAATCATCCGGAACAAACAGTCTTTCTGGTGGACAACGATCAGGTTTATCCGCCTGAAACTCCTGTAATGCACGACGCAAGTCTGGGGAGACGGCGGACAATATTACCCCATCCCTAAGGATACCAGTAGGCCCAGAGTCTCCAGGAGAGTCAGGCACAAAACTCCTGGAAAGAGCATCTGCCTTCACATTCTTTGAACCTGGCAGGTATGAAACCACAAAATTGAAACGAGAAAAAAACAACGACCAACGAGCCTGTCTAGGATTCAGACGCCTGGCAGACTCAAGGTAAATCAGATTTTTGTGATCAGTCAAGACCACCACACGATGTCTAGCACCCTCAAGCCAATGACGCCACTCCTCAAATGCCCACTTCATGGCCAAAAGCTCCCGATTACCCACATCATAATTGCGCTCGGCGGGCGAGAATTTTCTAGAAAAGAACGCACATGGCTTCATCACCGAGCCATCGGAACTTCTCTGTGACAAAACCGCCCCCGCTCCAATCTCGGAAGCATCAACCTCAACCTGAAAAGGAAGTGAAACATCTGGTTGACATAACACAGGAGCAGAAGAAAACCGGCGCTTAAGTTCCTGAAAGGCCTCCACAGCCGTAGGAGACCAATTAGCAACATCAGCACCCTTTTTAGTCAAATCAGTCAAAGGTTTAACAACACTGGAAAAATTAGCAATGAACCGACGATAAAAATTAGCAAAACCCAAGAACCTCTGAAGACTCTTAACAGATGTAGGTTGTGTCCAGTCACAAATCGCCTGAACCTTGACGGGATCCATCTCAATAGTAGAAGGAGAAAAAATGTACCCCCAAAAAAGAAATCTTCTGGACTCCGAAGAGACATTTCGAGCCCTTCACAAACAGAGAATTGGCCCGCAGGACTTGAAACACCTTCCTGACCTGTAGAACATGAGACTCCCAGTCATCAGAAAACACCAAAATATCATCCAAATACACAATCATAAACTTATCCAGATATTCACGGAAAATATTGTGCATAAAGGACTGAAAGACTGAAGGAGCATTAGAAAGTCCAAAAGGCATTACCAAATACTCAAAATGGCCCTCAGGCGTATTAAATGCGGTTTTCCACTCATCACCCTGCTTTATCCGCACAAGATTATACGCACCGCGAAGATCTATCTTAGTGAACCACCTAGCCCCCTTAATGCGAGCAAACAAATCAGTCAATAATGGCAATGGATACTGGTATTTGACTGTAATCTTATTCAGAAGGCGATAATCTATACAAGGCCTCAGGGAACCATCTTTTTTAGCCACGAAAAAAAAACCTGCTCCCAGAGGGGACAAAGATGGACGAATATGTCCCTTTTCCAAGGACTCCTTAATATAATTCCGCATAGCAGTATGCTCTGGCACTGACAGATTAAATAAACGACCCTTAGGGAACTTACTGCCAGAAATTAATTCTATAGCACAGTCACAATCCCTATGAGGAGGGAGCGAATTGAGCTTAGGCTCCTCAAAAACATCCCGATAGTCAGACAAAAACGCAGGGACCTCAGAAGGAGTAGATGAAGCGATTGAAATCAGAGGTGCATAATCATGAACCCCCTGACATCCCCAGCTTAACACAGACATTGTTTTCCAATCCAGGACTGGATTATGAGTTTGTAACCATGGCAGACCAAGCACTAGTACATCATGTAAATTATACAGTACAAGGAAGCGAATCACCTCCTGATGAACGGGAGTCATGCGCATGGTCAATTGTCATGGTTCCCAATGGCAAGGGAACGTAAGAAACATATAAATAACGAACGAGCTCTCGGGTGATGGAAACTCGAGTTGACCGTGAGCTAAATCTACCACACAACTAATAGTAGCCAGGGAGCATACCTACGGCTTCCTAAATGCCACGCGCCAGCCGGAGGACTAACTAAGCCTGGTAGAGGAAGAAACAGACCTGGCTTACCTCTAGGGAAATACCCCAAAAGATGATAGCAGCCCCCCACATGTAATAACGGTGAAATAAGAGGAAAAGACATACACAGTATGAAAGTAGATTTAGCAAAGAGAGGTCCACTTACTAGATAGCAGAAGGATACAAAAGAGGACTTCACGGTCAACTGAAAACCCTTTCAAAAAACCATCCTGAAATTACTTTAAGACTCCTGTGTCAACTCATGACACAGGAGTGGCAATTTCAGCCCGCAAGAGCTTCCAGCTACAGAGAATTACAAAAACTGCAAACTGGACTAAAGATACAAAACAAAAGGACAAAGTCCACTTAGCTGATCAGCAGACTAGTAGCAGGAACATGCAACCGAAGGCTCTGGTTACAATGATGACCGGCAAGGAAATGACTGGAGAGCAAGGCTAAATAGGAAACTCCCAAACGCTGATGGAAGCAGGTGAACAGAAGCAGCAAAGTGCAAACAAGTCACCAGTACCACCAGCAACCACCAGGGGAGCCCAAAAAGCGGATACACAACAGTACCCTCCCCTTAAGGAGGGGGCACCGAACCCTCACAAGAACTGGCAGGGCGATCTGGATGAGCCCTATGAAAGGCACGAACCAAATCCGAGGCATGAACATCAGAGGCAGTTACCCAAGAATTATCTTCCTGACCATAGCCCTTCCATTTAACCAGATATTGAAGTCTCCGTCTGGAAATACGGGAGTCCAAGATCTTTTCTACCACGTACTCCAATTCACCCTCCACCAGCACAGGAGCAGGAGGTTCAGTAGAAGGAACCACCGGTACCTCATATCTCCGCAACAGCGACCGATGGAACACATTATGGATAGCGAAAGATGCCGGGAGGTCCAAACGAAAGGAGACAGGGTTAAGAATCTCCAAAATCCTATAAGGACCGATGAACCGAGGCTTAAATTTACGAGAAGAAACCCTCATAGGGACAAAACGGGAAGACAACCACACCAAGTCCCCAACACGAAGGTGGGGGCCAACACGATGACGGCGGTTAGCAAACTGCTGAGTCCTCTCCTGGGACAATTCCAAATTATCCACCACTTGTCCCCAAATCTGATGCAACCGATCCACTACCGCATCCACTCCAGGACAATCCGAAGATTCAACCTGACCAGATGAAAAACCTGGATGAAACCCTGAATTGCAAAAGAAAGGAGAAACCAAAGTGGCAGAACTAGCCCGATTATTAAGAGCAAACTCCGCCAACGGCAGAAAAGCAACCCAATCATCCTGATCCGCAGACGCAAAACACCTCAAATAAGTCTCCAAAGTTTGATTAGTTCGTTCCGTCTGGCCATTGGTCTGAGGATGGAATGCAGATGAAAAAGACAAATCAATGCCCAACCTGGCACAGACTGCCCGCCAAAATCTAGACACGAACTGGGTACCCCTGTCAGAAACGATGTTTTCCGGAATACCATGCAGGCGAACCACATTTTGAAAAAACAGAGGGACCAACTCAGATGAGGAAGGCAACTTAGGCAATGGCACCAAATGAACCATTTTAGAAAAACGGTCACACACCACCCAGATGACAGACATCTTCTGAGAAACAGGGAGGTCCGAGATAAAGTCCATAGAGATGTGCGTCCAAGGCCTCTTCGGAATAGGCAAGGGCAACAACAACCCACTAGCCCTAGAACAACAAGGCTTGGCCCGAGCACACACATCGCAAGACTGCACAAAAACACACACATCTCGAGACAGGGAAGGCCACCAGAAGGATCTAGCCACCAAATCTCTGGTGCCAAAAATTCCTGGATGACCTGCCAGAGTAGAAGAATGAACTTCCGAGATGACTCTAGTGGTCCACTCGTCAGGAACAAACAGTCTACCAGACGGACAACGATCAGGTCTGTCTGAAATTCTTGCAAAGCACGTCGCAAATCAGGAGAGACAGCAGACAAAACCACTCCATCCTTAAGGACACCAGCAGGTTCAGAATTCCCAGGAGAGTCAGGCTCAAAACTCCTAGAAAGAGCATCTGCCTTCACATTCCTAGAACCCGGCAAGTACGAGACCACAAAATTAAACCGGGAAAAGAACAACGACCAACGTGCCTGTCTAGGATTCAGGCGCCTGACAGACTCCAAATAAATTAAATTCTTGTGATCAGTCAAAACTACCACCTGATGTTTGGCACCCTCAAGCCAATGACGCCACTCCTCAAATGCCCACTTCATGGCCAAAAGCTCCCGATTACCAACATCATAGTTTCGCTCGGCGGCCGAAAATTTTCGCGAAAAGAACGCACAAGGTCTCATCACTGAGCAGTCGGGACTTTTCTGCGACAAAACCGCCCCCGCTCCAATCTCGGAAGCATCGACCTCAACCTGAAAGGGAAGGGAAACATCAGGCTGGCGCAACACAGGGGCAGACAAAAAGCGGCGCTTAAGCTCCCAAAAGGCCTCCACGGCAGCAGGGGACCAATTGGCAACATCAGCACCCTTTTTAGTCAAATCCGTCAGAGGTTTAGCAACGCCAGAAAAACCAGCTATAAATCGACGATAAAAATTAGCAAAGCCCAAGAATTTCTGGAGACTCTTCAGAGAAGTAGGCTGCGTCCAGTCGTAAATAGCCCGAACCTTGACAGGGTCCATCTCAATAGAAGAAGGGGAAAAAATGTACCCCAAAAAGGAAATTTTTTGAACCCCAAAAACACACTTTGAACCCTTTACACACAAAGAATTCTCCCGCAAAACCTGAAAAACCCTCCTGACCTGCTGAACATGAGACTCCCAGTCATCAGAAAAAATCAAAATATCATCCAAGTACACTATCATAAATTTATCCAAATATTCACGGAAAATATCATGCATTAAGGACTGAAAGACAGAAGGTGCATTAGAAAGGCCGAAAGGCATTACCAAATGCTCAAAATGGCCCTCAGGCGTATTAAATGCGGTTTTCCACTCATGCCCCTGCTTAATTCGCACCAAATTATACGCCCCACGAAGATCAATCTTAGAGAACCACTTAGCCCCCCTTATGCGAGCAAACAAATCAGTCAGCAAAGGCAACGGATACTGATATTTGACTGTAATTTTACTCAGGAGTCGATAATCAATACAAGGCCTCAGAGAGCCATCCTTTTTAGAGACAAAGAAAAAAACGGCTCCTAAAGGTGATGAAGAAGGACGAATATGTCCCTTTTCCAGGGACTCCTTAATATACTCGCACATAGCAGCATGTTCAGGTACAGATAGGTTAAACAAACGACCCTTTGGAAATTTACTGCCAGGAATCAGATCTATGGCGCAATCACAATCCCTGTGAGGAAGGAGTGAACCAATCTTAGGCTCTTCAAAAATATCACGATAATCAGACAAAAATGCCGGAATCTCAGATGGAATAGATGACGAAATGGGCACCATAGGAGTGTCCCCATGAGCCCCCCGACATCCCCAGCTTAACACAGACATAGCTTTCCAGTCAAGGACTGGGTTATGAGACTGTAACCATGGTAATCCAAGCACCAAAACATCATGTAAATTGTACAACACAAGGAAGCGAATCACCTCCTGATGGTCTGGAGTCATACGCATAGTCACTTGCGTCCAGAACTGTGGTTTATTACAAGCCAAAGGTGTAGAATCAATACCCTTCAGAGGTATAGGGACTTCCAGAGGCTCTAAATCAAACCCACAGCGCCTGGCAAAGGACCAGTCCATAAGACTCAGAGCGGCGCCAGAGTCCACATAGGCATCCATGGTAATAACTAGTGTTGAGCGATACCTTCCGATATCGGAAAGTATCGGTATCGGAAAGTATCGGCCGATACCGTCAAAATATCGGATCCAATCCGATACCGATACCCGATCCCAATGCAAGTCAATGGGACGAAAATATCGGAATTAAAATAAACCCTTTATAAACTTGTAGGTTCATTCTACATGAAGGAAAACAACTAAGAATAATGTAGGATGTATTGGGGGACGTGGCGGAGATATTAAAGGCACAGAGGTTTAGCCCAATGTAATAGAATAGCAGGATTTTTTTTTTTTTTTATGACGTTCGGCGTTAGAAAGAATTTGACTATGTTAATTTTTTTTTTTTTTATGTCAGATATTGATGTTTCACTACTTCCACGCCCTTCACCTTCTTTTTTACTTCTCCCACGCTTTCTTCTTCATTATCCTCATCATCAGCTTCTTTGACATCAACTTCTTCACCTTATTCATCTTCTTCTTCATCTTCTACCTATTATTTTTTGGGTTACATTGTTCATATTCTTTTTATTTTACTATTATCTTCATCATATTCTACTTCTTCATCATATTCTTATTTGTGACAGGCATTCCCGTAGTTGTTATCTATAAAAGTTTGAAGATTACACCTTCCGTTCTGCCTGTCACAAAACAGTTACATTTGTCCGCGTTCAGTTTGGCCTGCAGCATCAGGCTTTATCCAGGGGCACCACGAGGAGGAACGGACTCACCCCCATACACTGCTTAGTCTTCTTCTGCTTATAATTTAGATAATATTTTTTGCTCTGATATTTTGTGTTATGCTTAATGTTCTTCTGCTATTTGTTCTGCAGCCTCTTGTTCTTCTGCTTCTCGGTCTTCCAGGTCGTCGTCGTCTCCAGGGTCGTCGTCTCCGGGGTCGTCGTCTCCGGGGTCGTCGTCATCGGGGTGGTCTTCAGGGTCGTCGTCTCCGGGGTCGTCGTCATCGGGGTGGTCTTCAGGGTCATCGTCTCCAGGGTCGTCGTCATCACGGTGGTTGTCGTCTCTGGTGTCGTTGTCATCTTAGGGGTGGTCTTCCGGGTCATCGTGTTTAGTCTCTTGAACTTGGAAATGTAGCAGAAGGTACAAGAAGGCTGAGAAAATGCCGAGAACCAGCTGATGGAACTGGAACTCGGATGGCTACCCGAAGGTCCAAGAGCCAATGGAACTACCGAGGACCAGCTGACGTTACTGGAACCCGGTTACTAAGCAGGAGGTACCCGTGCCTGAAAGCACTACCAAGGACCACCTGACGTTGGTGGAACTCGGATACCCAGAGGGAGGCACCTAAGCCAAAGGCTCTGCCCGGAACCAGCTGACGGTACTGGAACCAGGATGGGGAGCAGAAGGTACAAGAGCAAAAGACACTGCCGAGAACCAGCTGACGGTGCTGGAACCCGGATGGGTAGCCGAAGGTCCAAGAGCCAATGGAACTACCGAGGACCAGCTGACGTTACTGGAACCCGGTTACTAAGCAGGAGGTACCCGTGCCTGAAAGCACTACCAAGGACCACCTGACGTTGGTGGAACTCGGATACCCAGAGGGAGGCACCTAAGCCAAAGGCTCTGCCCGGAACCAGCTGACGGTACTGGAACCAGGATGGGGAGCAGAAGGTACAAGAGCAAGTGTCTGCGTGGCTTTTGCAGGACACGATGCCGGCTGCACAGCAGGGGAACAGCTGGCGGTGCTGAACCCCACTGACACATTGGCTGGTGTTTTTCTCTGTGCAGCTAGCAGTACCGGGCCCCAACTGGCGGTGTTAGAGCCCGGGGTCAGCAGGAGGAGGAGATGGAGCAGAGTGTAGGCCGAAGCCTGCACTGGCGGCAGCTTTTGGGTCTGTTGTGCCTGCGTGGCAGTTGCAGGACACGTTGCCGGCTGCACAGCAGGGGAACAGCTGGCGGTGCTGAACCCCACTGACACATTGGCGAGGTGTTTTTCTCTGTGCAGCTAGCAGTACCGAGCCCCAACTGGCGGTGTTGGAGCCCGGGCTCTGCAGGGGGAGCAGAGTGTAGGCCGAAGCCTAATTGAACCAATTTCAAAGGTAACCTTTAACCCCCCCTCAGGGGTTACAAAGTAGAAGAGCCACAGCTTATGCAGCAGTAGTGCTGCACAAGTCAAAGGTTGCTCTTTTAATTTCGCTCCTTGCACACGCTGAATGAAACACGTCTAACATTTAGCCCTTTATACAGTCAAACTGTGTTGGAGGCGCGAGTTCCCTTTGTAATGAGACGCAGCACAGATGTCAAGAATCCCACCTTGGTGCTGGGTGAAGCCTCCTGAGCGTTGTTATTTGCTGTACAGGAGTCTGCGCTGTCGTGTTGTCCCCTGGCCTAGCGCTGTTAGCGCTGCCCATCTTCTGACATCATTTAATGTCGGCCGGTGCGGTTCGCGATGACCATGAATCCCAGCCCCGCAGTGTCTTAACATTGTTAAAACACTGCGGGGCTGGGATTCAGGGCCTGGCGCAGCACATATGTTCGCCTCTCACACTCGGGTCCTTACACCCGCTTCAGACTGTGCGGCGTCATCTGATCCCTTATCGCATGCCACGGCCATGAAGCCGCACAGTCCGAAGAAGGCGGAAGGAGAGGAGGGACAGGCGAACTGATGCACTGATCATGCCCATCAATCACACCCTCGCAGTCCCAATAAATAAGACACCGAGGGGCGTTGTGTGGGTCAGGGCGGCCGCAGAGGCGCAGCCAGCCAAACAATGATGCCAGAAGACGGGCAGCGCTACCAAGGGGGTTGCAGCGTGTCATTACAAAGGAAAGTCACACCACCGGGACGGTTAAATGGTCACACAGAGGACACATTTCAGACGTGTTTTCAGTTCCACATGTGCGAGGAGAATACGTTTATGAGCCACCTTGCACACATGCAGCATTACCGCTGTACAAGGTGGCTGGATAACGTAAAAACGCCTGGGGGAGGGGGGACAGGCTCCCTTCAATTTCAGTTCTGGTGTCTGCATGGCTTTTGCAGGACACGATGCCGGCTGCACAGCAGGGGAACAGCTGGCGGTGCTGAACCCCACTGACACATTGGCTGGTGTTTTTCTCTGTGCAGCTAGCAGTACCGGGCCCCAACTGGCGGTGTTAGAGCCCGGGGTCAGCAGGAGGAGGAGATGGAGCAGAGTGTAGGCCGAAGCCTGCACTGGCGGCAGCTTTTGGGTCTGTTGTGCCTGCGTGGCAGTTGCAGGACACGTTGCCGGCTGCACAGCAGGGGAACAGCTGGCGGTGCTGAACCCCACTGACACATTGGCGAGGTGTTTTTCTCTGTGCAGCTAGCAGTACCGGGCCCCAACTGGCGGTGTTGGAGCCCGGGCTCTGCAGGGGGAGCAGAGTGTAGGCCGAAGCCTAATTGAACCAATTTCAAAGGTAACCTTTAACCCCCCCTCAGGGGTTACAAAGTAGAAGAGCCACAGCTTATGCAGCAGTAGTGCTGCACAAGTCAAAGGTTGCTCTTTTAATTTCGCTCCTTGCACACGCTGAATGAAACACGTCTAACATTTAGCCCTTTATACAGTCAAACTGTGTTGGAGGCGCGAGTTCCCTTTGTAATGAGACGCAGCACAGATGTCAAGAATCCCACCTTGGTGCTGGGTGCAGCCTCCTGAGCGTTATTATTTGCTGTACAGGAGTCTGCGCTGTCGTGTTGTCCCCTGGCCTAGCGCTGTTAGCGCTGCCCATCTTCTGACATCATTTAATGTCGGCCGGTGCGGTTCGCGATGACCATGAATCCCAGCCCCGCAGTGTCTTAACATTGTTAAAACACTGCGGGGCTGGGATTCAGGGCCTGGCGCAGCACATATGTTCGCCTCTCACACTCGGGTCCTTACACCCGCTTCAGACTGTGCGGCGTCATCTGATCCCTTATCGCATGCCACGGCCATGAAGCCGCACAGTCCGAAGAAGGCGGAAGGAGAGGAGGGACAGGCGAACTGATGCACTGATCATGCCCATCAATCACACCCTCGCAGTCCCAATAAATAAGACACCGAGGGGCGTTGTGTGGGTCAGGGCGGCCGCAGAGGCGCAGCCAGCCAAACAATGATGCCAGAAGACGGGCAGCGCTACCAAGGGGGTTGCAGCGTGTCATTACAAAGGAAAGTCACACCACCGGGACGGTTAAATGGTCACACAGAGGACACATTTCAGACGTGTTTTCAGTTCCACATGTGCGAGGAGAATACGTTTATGAGCCACCTTGCACACATGCAGCATTACCGCTGTACAAGGTGGCTGGATAACGTAAAAACGCCTGGGGGAGGGGGGACAGGTTCCCTTCAATTTCAGTTCTGGTGTCTGCGTGGCTTTTGCAGGACACGATGCCGGCTGCACAGCAGGGGAACAGCTGGCGGTGCTGAACCCCACTGACACATTGGCTGGTGTTTTTCTCTGTGCAGCTAGCAGTACCGGGCCCCAACTGGCGGTGTTAGAGCCCGGGGTCAGCAGGAGGAGGAGATGGAGCAGAGTGTAGGCCGAAGCCTGCACTGGCGGCAGCTTTTGGGTCTGTTGTGCCTGCGTGGCAGTTGCAGGACACGTTGCCGGCTGCACAGCAGGGGAACAGCTGGCGGTGCTGAACCCCACTGACACATTGGCGAGGTGTTTTTCTCTGTGCAGCTAGCAGTACCGGGCCCCAACTGGCGGTGTTAGAGCCCGGGGTCAGCAGGAGGAGGAGATGGAGCAGAGTGTAGGCCGAAGCCTGCACTGGCGGCAGCTTTTGGGTCTGTTGTGCCTGCGTGGCAGTTGCAGGACACGTTGCCGGCTGCACAGCAGGGGAACAGCTGGCGGTGCTGAACCCCACTGACACATTGGCGAGGTGTTTTTCTCTGTGCAGCTAGCAGTACCGGGCCCCAACTGGCGGTGTTGGAGCCCAGGGTCAGCAGGGGGAGCAGGGGGAGCGGAGTGTAGGCCGAAGCCTGCACTGGAGCAAGTTGAAAGGAAACCTTTAACCCCCCCCCCAGGCGTTTGTAGCTGGAAGAGCCATCGTGTACAGCACTAATGCTGGAAAAGGTCAACTTAGCTCTTTTAATTATGGTCCTTGCAGATGCTGAACCTAACACTTATGAAATGTGTCCCCTCACAGCGTTCAACCGTCCGGTAGGTGGAACTTTCCTTTGTCATGTGACTCAGCACAGCCGTCATTTTTACCCCCTTGGCGCCGTGCGCCACCTCCTCAGCGTTGTTTGAATCTGTCCCGGAGCCTGCGCTGTTAGGTTACCCCTTGGCCATGCACACATTTTGCGCTGCCCGTCTTCTGACATCATTTGCTGTCAGGCTGATTGCGCCTGTGCGGGTGCGCTGTCCGAGATTCAGCCTCGCGGTGTCGTCTAATGTAATCCCACCGCGGGCCTGGGATCCGTGTCCATGCGCAGTGCATATCCTCGCCTCTCACTCCCCTCCCTACGGCTTCTTAAGACTGTGCGGTGTCACGGCCGTGGCATGCTATTAGGGATCAGCTGACACCGAACAGTCTTTAGAAGCCGTAGGGAGGGGAGTGAGAGGCGAGGATATGCACTGCGCATGGACACGGATCCCAGGCCCGCGGTGGGATTACATTAGACGACACCGCGAGGCTGAATCTCGGACAGCGCACCAGCACAGGCGCAGCCAGCCTGACAGCAAATGATGTCAGAAGACGGGCAGCGCAAAATGTGTGCATGGCCAAGGGGTAACCTAACAGCGCAGGCTCCGGGACAGATTCAAACAACGCTGAGGAGGTGGCGCACGGCGCCAAGGGGGTAAAAATGACGGCTGTGCTGCGTCACATGACAAAGGAAAGTTCCACCTACCGGACGGTTGAACGCTGTGAGGGGACATATTTCATAAGTGTTAGGTTCAGCATCTGCAAGGAGCACCACGAAAAGAGGCACTTTTTCCCTTTGCATCATTATTACTGCTGCACAAGGTGGCTCCTTCAGTAACAAACGCCTGGGGGGGGGGGACAGGTTCCCTTAAATTTAACTTGTTGTGCCTGCGTGGCGGTCGCAGTACACGTTGCCGTATACACAGCAGGGGAACAGCTGACGTTACTGAACCCCAATAACAGAGGAGCGACTGTTGACTGTGCGTACAGCACTTCTGGACTGCAACTGGCGGTGTTGGAGCCCAGGGACAGGTGGAGGAGGAGGAGGTTGGAGGAGGTAGGAGGGATTGCCACACACACAGCAGGGGAACAGCTGACGTTACTGAACCCCAATAACAGAGGAGGGACTGTTGACTGTGCGTACAGCACTTCTGGACGGCAACTGGCGGTGTTGGAGCCCAGGGACAGGTGGAGGAGGAGGAGGTTGGAGGAGGTAGGAGGGATTGCCACACACACAGCAGGGGAACAGCTGACATTACTGAACCCCAATAACAGAGGAGGGTCTGTTGACTGTGCGTACAGCACTTCTGGACTGCAACTGGCGGTGTTGGAGCCCAGGGACAGGTGGAGGAGGAGGAGGTTGGAGGAGGTAGGAGGGATTGCCACACACACAGCAGGGGAACAGCTGACGTTACTGAACCCCAATAACAGAGGAGGGTCTGTTGACTGTGCGTACAGCACTTCTGGACGGCAACTGGCGGTGTTGGAGCCCAGGGACAGGTGGAGGAGGAGGAGGTTGGAGGAGGTAGGAGGGATTGCCACACACACAGCAGGGGAACAGCTGACGTTACTGAACCCCAATAACAGAGGAGCGACTGTTGACTGTGCGTACAGCACTTCTGGACGGCAACTGGCGGTGTTGGAGCCCAGGGACAGGTGGAGGAGGAGGAGGTTGGAGGAGGTAGGAGGGATTGCCACACACACAGCAGGGGAACAGCTGACGTTACTGAACCCCAATAACAGAGGAGCGACTGTTGACTGTGCGTACAGCACTTCTGGACGGCAACTGGCGGTGTTGGAGCCCAGGGACAGGTGGAGGAGGAGGAGGTTGGAGGAGGTAGGAGGGATTGCCACACACACAGCAGGGGAACAGCTGACGTTACTGAACCCCAATAACAGAGGAGGGTCTGTTGACTGTGCGTACAGCACTTCTGGACGGCAACTGGCGGTGTTGGAGCCCAGGGACAGGTGGAGGAGGAGGAGGTTGGAGGAGGTAGGAGGGATTGCCACACACACAGCAGGGGAACAGCTGACGTTACTGAACCCCAATAACAGAGGAGCGACTGTTGACTGTGCGTACAGCACTTCTGGACGGCAACTGGCGGTGTTGGAGCCCAGGGACAGGTGGAGGAGGAGGAGGTTGGAGGAGGTAGGAGGGATTGCCACACACACAGCAGGGGAACAGCTGACGTTACTGAACCCGAATAACAGAGGAGCGACTGTTGACTGTGCGTACAGCACTTCTGGACGGCAACTGGCGGTGTTGGAGCCCAGGGACAGGTGGAGGAGGAGGAGGTTGGAGGAGGTAGGAGGGATTGCCACACACACAGCAGGGGAACAGCTGACGTTACTGAACCCCAATAACAGAGGAGCGACTGTTGACTGTGCGTACAGCACTTCTGGACGGCAACTGGCGGTGTTGGAGCCCAGGGACAGGTGGAGGAGGAGGAGGTTGGAGGAGGTAGGAGGGATTGCCACACACACAGCAGGGGAACAGCTGACGTTACTGAACCCCAATAACAGAGGAGCGACTGTTGACTGTGCGTACAGCACTTCTGGACGGCAACTGGCGGTGTTGGAGCCCAGGGACAGGTGGAGGAGGAGGAGGTTGGAGGAGGTAGGAGGGATTGCCACACACACAGCAGGGGAACAGCTGACGTTACTGAACCCCAATAACAGAGGAGCGACTGTTGACTTGGCGTACAGCACTTCTGGACGGCAACTGGCGGTGTTGGAGCCCAGGGACAGGTGGAGGAGGAGGAGGTTGGAGGAGGTAGGAGGGATTGCCACACACACAGCAGGGGAACAGCTGACGTTACTGAACCCCAATAACAGAGGAGGGTCTGTTGACTGTGCGTACAGCACTTCTGGACGGCAACTGGCGGTGTTGGAGCCCAGGGACAGGTGGAGGAGGAGGAGGTTGGAGGAGGTAGGAGGGATTGCCACACACACAGCAGGGGAACAGCTGACGTTACTGAACCCCAATAACAGAGGAGCGACTGTTGACTGTGCGTACAGCACTTCTGGACGGCAACTGGCGGTGTTGGAGCCCAGGGACAGGTGGATGAGGAGGAGGTTGGAGGAGGTAGGAGGGATTGCCACACACACAGCAGGGGAACAGCTGACGTTACTGAACCCCAATAACAGAGGAGCGACTGTTGACTGTGCGTACAGCACTTCTGGACGGCAACTGGCGGTGTTGGAGCCCAGGGACAGGTGGAGGAGGAGGAGGTTGGAGGAGGTAGGAGGGATTGCCACACACACAGCAGGGGAACAGCTGACGTTACTGAACCCCAATAACAGAGGAGGGACTGTTGACTGTGCGTACAGCACTTCTAGACGGCAACTGGCGGTGTTGGAGCCCAGGGACAGGTGGAGGAGGAGGAGGTTGGAGGAGGTAGGAGGGATTGCCACACACACAGCAGGGGAACAGCTGACGTTACTGAACCCCAATAACAGAGGAGGGTCTGTTGACTGTGCGTACAGCACTTCTGGACGGCAACTGGCGGTGTTGGAGCCCAGGGGCAGGTGGAAAAGCAGAGGAACACAATGTAGGCCGAAGCCTGAGAAAGTCGAAAGGGAACCTTTAACCCCCCCCCCCCAAGGCGTTTGTAGCTGAAAGAGCCAGCTTGTGCAGCACAAAAGATGCAAAAGGAAAAGGTGGCTCTTTTCATCATGCTCCTTGCAAACACAGAACTAAACACTTATAAAATGTGTCCCCTGAAGCCATGAAACCGTCCCGGAGGTGGGACTTTCCTTCGTAATATGACGCAGCACAGCCGTCATTCCTACCCCCCCGCCGCCGTGCCCCGGCTCCTCAGCGTTGTTTGATTCCGTCCCGGAGCCTGCGCTGTTATGTTATCCCGTGGACAGGCACACTTAGCGCTGCCCGTCTTCTGACATCATTTGGTGTCAGGCTGGCTGCGCCTGTGCGGCCGCGCTGGCCGAGAGCCCGCCTCGCAGTGTCTTCTGATTTAATCCCACTGGGGGCCTGGGATCCATGGACATGCGCAGTGCATATCCTCACCTCTCACTCCCCTCCCTACGGCTTCTTAAGACTGTGCGGTGTCACGGCCGTGGCATGCTATTAGGGACCAGCTGACACCGAACAGTCTGAAGAAGCCATAGGGAGATGAGTGAGAGGTGGAGGTTCAGATATGCACTGCGCATGTCCATGGATCCCAGGCCCCCAGTGGGATTAAATCAGAAGACACTGCGAGGCGGGCTCTCGGCCAGCGCGGCCGCACAGGCGCAGCCAGCCTGACACCAAATGATGCCAGAAGACGGGCAGCACTAAGTGTGCCTGGCCACGGGATAACATAACAGCGCAGGCTCCGGGACGGAATCAAACAACGCTGATGAGCCGGGGCGCGGCGCCGGGGGGGTAGGAATGACGGCTGTGCTGCGTCATATTACGAAGGAAAGTCCCACCTCCGGGACGGTTTTACGGTATCAGTGGACACATTTTATAAGTGTTAAGTTTTGCGTGTGCAAGGAGCAAAACCAAAATAGCTACCTTTTTCCTTGTGCAGCATTACTGCTGTACAAGGTGGCTCTTTCAGTAACAAACGCCTTGGGGGGGGTGACAGATTCCCTTACATTTCAGTTGTTGTGTCAGCGTGGCGGTCGCATGACACATTGCCGGCTACACAGCTGGGGATCAGCTGACGTTACTGAAACCCAATAACACTGGGTCGTATGTTTTGACTGTGCAGACGGCACTTCTGAGCCTCAACTGGCGGTGTTGGAGCCCAGGAATTTAAGTTCAGGTGGTAGAAAGATGAACACAACAGGAGACCTGGATAACGTATACAGTGACCTAATTAGTTAATCAGGAGGAGGAGTGGCAAATTCATGCGAGATCCAGGCCTTGTTCATTTTCAGGAAAGTAAGCCGGTCAACGTTATCGGAGGATAGTCGCATGCGACGGTCAGTTAGTACACCACCTGCAGCACTAAAGACACGTTCCGATAATACACTGGCCGCAGGGCAAGACAGCACCTCCAATGCATACTGGCTTAGCTCTGGCCATGTATCCAGCTTTGAGACCCAAAACTTGAAAGGGGAAGAGCTGTCTGGGAGTACAGCAAGAGGGCAAGACATGTAGTCTGTCACCATCTGACGGAACCGTTGCCTCCTGCTGACTGGAGCCGTCTGTGATGGTGTAGACTTTTGTGGCGGGCACAGAAAACTGTGCCACAGTTCGGCCATACTGGTCTTGCCTTGGGCAGAGGCACTGCTTCTGCTCCCTCTTTGTGCAGAGTCTCCACCACTGCCTGGACGCACTGAGCTGCTTTGGAATGCACTAGCAGCACTTCTCTCAGTTGGAATGGAGAAGATGATGGAATTGACCAGTGTGTCTTGGTACTCCCGCATTTTTCGCTCCTGGTTCAACGGTGTGATGAAGTTCAAAAAGATCACTGCACTCGTATAGTTTTCAAATGCATAATTTCAAAAGTTTATTAAATTTGTGTCAGAGAAAAAAAAAAAAAAAAAAAAAAAGGTTCCTGGCGAATTTGACGTTTCGGCTAACCCGTAGCCTTGTTCACAAAAATCGCCTGTTAGAACTGTATTGCATACAAAGAGAGGACCCTTTTGGTGAGTCAAATAAAACGATGAAGAGGCATAACCTAGCAGGAGTGCTAGCGAACATAAGCCCATACACAAAAACCGTATCAGCGGCTGGACCGAGACTTGTGGCTGTCCTGTGGATGCAGTCAATACTTGATGTCAGCCCGTATCCGTTCAGTATTTTTTGCAGTGTCCCAGATCCAGTGTGCTGGTATAGTGCTGTGTCACCAATCGTTGCAGGGGACCACACAAGTGCTGGCCAATAGTTACAGTGGTGTCTCCTCACTATAATGGGAACTGCTGCCTGTAGGTTCCGGATTGATATACGTCCTGGTCCTGTGTGCAGGTAGGGAGCAAGCGTTGGTGGCGTAGTGGAGGAAGCCGACACAGTCCTGTGTCACGGCGGTGAGGCTGCCTCACCGCCGTGACACAGGACTGTGTCGGCTTCCTCCACTACGCCACCAACGCTTGCTCCCTACCTGCACACAGGACCAGGACGTATATCAATCCGGAACCTACAGGCAGCAGTTCCCATTATAGTGAGGAGACACCACTGTAACTATTGGCCAGCACTTGTGTGGTCCCCTGCAACGATTGGTGACTCAGCACTATACCAGCACACTGGATCTGGGACACTGCAAAAAATACTGAACGGATACGGGCTGACATCAAGTATTGACTGCATCCACAGGACAGCCACAAGTCTCGGTCCAGCCGCTGATACGGTTTTTGTGTATGGGCTTATGTTCGCTAGCACTCCTGCTAGGTTATGCCTCTTCATCGTTTTATTTGACTCACCAAAAGGGTCCTCTCTTTGTATGCAATACAGTTCTAACAGGCGATTTTTGTGAACAAGGCTACGGGTTAGCCGAAACGTCAAATTCGCCAGGAACCTTTTTTTTTTTTTTCTCTGACACAAATTTAATAAACTTTTGAAATTATGCATTTGAAAACTATACGAGTGCAGTGATCTTTTTGAACTTGATGACTTTGGGGATTCAACATCCCGTTCACTAGCACCGTGAACTTCATTGATTGTGTGCTAGCTTTCTCATTTCTTTCAACGGTGTGATGAGGCTTTCTACGTTGTCCCGGTAGCGAGGATCGAGGAGGGTGAACACCCAATAATCAGACATGTTGAGAATGTGGGCGATGCGGCGGTCGTTTCTCAGGCACTGCAGCATGTAATCCACCATGTGCTGCAGACTGCCAACTGCCCAAGAAACGCTGTCCCCTGCTGGAGGCGTGATCTCTGCCCACTCGTCATCACCCCACCCTCGCTGTACACACTGAGTACTGGACAATTGTGTAACTCCCTCCTCTGGACGGATGTCTTCCTCCTCCATTGACTCCTCCTCATCCTCCTCACAAACTGTCCCCTGCCTACGCGTTTGTGAGGAACCACGTGGCGCTGACTGTCCAGAAGATGATGGAAATGGTGAATCCTCATCCTCCACCTCTTCCACAACATCATCCCTTAGCGCTTGCAGTGATTTTTCAAGCAGGCAGATAAGGGGGACAGTCATGCTGACTAGTGCATCATCTGCACTCGCCATCCGCGTGGAATAATCAAAGGGACGCAAAACCTGGCAGACGTCATTCATAGTGGCCCACTCTGTGGTTGTGAAGTCTGTACGGCGCTGACTGCGACTTTTTTGCGCCTGAAGCAGCTGGTACTCCATTACAGCTTGCTGCTGCTCACACAACCGCTCCAACATATGTAACGTGGAATTCCACCTGGTAGGTGTGTCACATATGATGCGATGTTCCGGCAGGCGGTGTCGGCGCTGCAGAGCCGCAATGCGCGCTTTTGCCGTGCTGGAATGCCGCAAGTGAGCACACTCTAGGCGGACCTTGTGCAGCAGTGCATCAAGATCCGGATAGTCCCTCAAAAAGCTCTGCACGACCAAATTGAGCACATGTGCCAGACATGGGATGTGAGTGAGGTTGCCGAGGCCCAGAGCTGCCACCAGATTTCGGCCATTATCAGACACTACCATGCCTGGCTGGAGATTCGCTGGCACAAACCACACATCGCTCTCCTGCTTGATGGCATTCCAGAGCTCCTGCGCTGTGTGGCTACGATTCCCCAAAAAAATTAATTTCAATACGGCCTGTTGACGTTTGGCCACGGCTGTGCTCATGTCGGTCGTAACAGGTACACGTTCATCACGGGTCCATGTGGAGGTGGACTGTGACGGCTCCTGCAGCGATGATTCTGAGGAACTGGTGTAAGAGGAGGAGTCAATGCGTACAGAATGGATTCCTGCAATCCTTGGAGTGGGCAGGACACGTCCTGCGCCACTCGCACGGTCTGTACCTGGCTCAACAACATTAACCCAATGGGCAGTGAGGGAAAGGTATCGCCCCTGTCCATGTTGAATGGTCCACGCATCGGTGGTGAGGTGGACCTTGCTACTGACGGCGTTCAGTAGCGCGTGTTTTATGTGTCCCTCCACATGCTTGTGCAGGGCAGGGACGGCTTGCCTGCTGAAGTAAAAGCGGCTGGGCACATTGTACTGTGGGACTGCCAATGACATCAAGTCACGGAAGCTGTCAGTCTCCACCAGCCTGAATGACAGCATTTCCAGTGACAGAAGTTTGGCAATGCCTGCAGTCAGAGCCTGTGCTCGTGGGTGGTTTGACGAGAAAGGCCGCCTTTTCTCCCATGCCTGTACTACCGATGGCTGTAGACTGGGCTGGGAGTGTGTGGATGACTGGGAAAGTGGCGCTGCGGGTGGAATTACAGCGGGTCTCTGGACAACAGGGCCAGAGGTTCTTCCACGGCGATCCTGGGAGGAAGCCGAACCAGCTGCGTGTGAGCTAGAGGAAGAGGCAACACGAGCTGAAGAGGTGGTAGCTGCCGCTGTTGGTTGGCCTACCTCTTCAGTGTGTTTTTCTAACTCCGCCGGGTGCCTGTTGCGCACATGTTTCCACATGTTGGAGGTATTGAGGTTGCTGACATTTCGACCTCTTTTGACTTTTTGATGACACACGTTGCATCTGACATAGCAAATGTCATCTGCAACTGTGTCAAAAAAGGACCAGGCACTGCAAGTCTTGGGAGCGCCCTTTTTGGCTTTTGGAAGAGACATGCTCCTAACGGGTGCCAAAGCGGAGGCTGCAGGATCTGCAGTCTTCCCCCTCCCTCTCCCTCTTTGGGCCGTACGGGGAATCTCTTCCTCAGAGCTGCTCCCACCACCTTCCTGTCCCTCACGCCAAGATGGGTCGAGGACCTCATCATCTACACTACCCTCTGCCCCCAACTGCTCCTCCTGGGTAGTCTCAGCAGCAGAGCACGCACCAGTAAGTGGCACCTGAGTGTCATCAGCTGATGCGGCCTGCGATGTGGTGACCGGAGCCACTGGCCCACCCGCCTCTTCAGAGGAAGACAGAAAAAGCTGTTGGGCATCACTGCACCCTGCCTCTTCTTCCATTTCTCCAATGCTGCTTGGCTGGCCCCCTGTTTCCAAGCCAAGAGATTCAGAGAACAGAAGTAGAGACGGCTCCTGTCCTGGGCTCTCTGTCTGCCTGGGCAATTTGGCAGGTGGTGAAGAGACAGATGGCTGCTCTCCAGTGCTCTGTGTCTGAGAGGATGTGGCACTAATGGAAGTTGATGCATTAGCTGCCATCCATCCGACAACAGCTTCAATTTGTTCTTCACGCAGCAGCGGTGTACGGCGCTCTGACACAAAGCTACGCATGAATGACTGTTGCCTGGTGAAAGTGGGTGCTGATGAGTCACCGGTGCCCGCAGCAGGCACAGAATCCCCACTTCCCCTCCCTGCTCCGCGACGGCTCCCACGCCCACGTGCCTTACTCACTGCCTTCTTCATCTTGGTTGACTGATAAAGATAAGCAGAAAAGTACTAACGGATTTGTGTGCTTATTCCTGAGCAACTCCTCCTAACAGGTATAAGAAACACTAATTTTCTAAAGTGTGGACTAGACTTTAATATGAGCTAATGTGGCCTACACAAATGTAAAGTGGTGTAACTGGTGTGTTTGGTGAACTTTATTATTTATTTATTTTTTGGGGGCTGAACTGACAACAGATAGAGCTGCAGTCACACGGAGACCGTGCAGACAGACGTAAACGGCGCTACAAGGCCCAAAAACCCTCCTCTACGTTATCCTATGTAGTGTTTTTCCACAAATTAGCTGGAGACGGGTGGAAAGACACTAATAGGATTTTTTTGAATAAATTAGCAGCAGACTACACTACTTGAAAAAAAATGAAAATTGATTTGGCGGTATGACGCAGTGAACAACCCTGAGCTGGAGACAACCAGGCTACGGCTGCTCACAGACTACAGGGCGAGCTGCAGTCACACAGAGACCGTGCAGACAGCCGTAAACGGCGCTGCAAGGCCAAAAAACCCTCCTCTACGTTATCCTATGTAGTGTTTTTCCACAAATTAGCTGGAGACGGGTGGAAAGACACTAATAGGATTTTTTTGAAGAAATTAGCAGCAGACTACACTACTTGAAAAAAAATGAAAATTGATTTGGCGGTATGACACAGTGAACAACCCTGAGCTGGAGACAACCAGGCTATAGCTGCTCACAGACTACAGGGCGAGCTGCAGTCACACGGAGACCGTGCAGACAGCCGTAAACGGCGCTGCAAGGCCCAAAAACCCTCCTCTACTTTATCCTATGTAGTGTTTTTCCACAAATTAGCTGGAGACGGGTGGAAAGACACTAATAGGATTTTTTTGAATAAATTAGCAGCAGACTACACTACTTGAAAAAAAATGAAAATTGATTTGGCGGTATGACGCAGTGAACAACCCTGAGCTGGAGACAACCAGGCTACGGCTGCTCACAGACTACAGGGCGAGCTGCAGTCACACGGAGACCGTGCAGACAGCCGTAAACGGCGCTGCAAGGCCAAAAAACCCTCCTCTACGTTATCCTATGTAGTGTTTTTCCACAAATTAGCTGGAGACGGGTGGAAAGACACTAATAGGATTTTTTTGAAGAAATTAGCAGCAGACTACACTACTTGAAAAAAAATGAAAATTGATTTGGCGGTATGACACAGTGAACAACCCTGAGCTGGAGACAACCAGGCTATAGCTGCTCACAGACTACAGGGCGAGCTGCAGTCACACGGAGACCGTGCAGACAGCCGTAAACGGCGCTGCAAGGCCCAAAAACCCTCCTCTACTTTATCCTATGTAGTGTTTTTCCACAAATTAGCTGGAGACGGGTGGAAAGACACTAATAGGATTTTTTTGAATAAATTAGCAGCAGACTACACTACTTGAAAAAAAAAAAAAAAAAAAAAAAGAACAGTATGAGGCAATGAACCACCCTCCCTGAACTGAATACAACCAGCTATGGATGGCCTATGTGGCTGCACTCAGACTAGAGAGTGGGCTGCACTCACACACACACACACACAGACCTTGCAGATCGCTGTGAAAACAGCGCTACAAGGCAAAAGCAAGGTGAATAGTAGGTGAACACAGCGGTTGCTAAATTAGCCTTTGGAAAGCACAAAGAAGCAAATCGCTATCTCTAAACTGTCCCTCAGTCAGCAAACAGCGTCCTGTCACTAACTGAATTCACAGCAGAGTGATCGCAAAATGGCGCCAGCGACTTTTAAACTGCATCATGACATCATTTCAGCAGCCAATCACAGCCTTGCCAGTACTTTCATGCCCTCCATGCTAAACAGGATGTGCCCACACTTGGAATCATTCTCATTGGCTGAATTTCTGAATTTTGAATCTTGGAACTTCCGATTCCGGTATCCGATACGCGGCAAGTATCGGAATCCCGGTATCGGAATTCCGATACCGCAAGTATCGGCCGATACCCGATACTTGCGGTATCGGAATGCTCAACACTAGTAATAACTGATAATGAACAAATCAAGGTTACAGACAAAATAAATTTGGACTGTAAAGTGCCAATTGAAATAGACTTGTCAACCTTCCTAGTACGTTTAGAGCATGCCGATATAACATGAGCAGAATCACCACAATAGAAGCATAACCCATTTTTACGCCTATAATTCTGCCGCTCGCTTCTGGACATAATTCTGTCACATTGCATTTTCTCTGGCGTCTCTTCAGAAGATACCGCCAAATGGTGCACGGGCTTGCGCTCCCGCAAACGCCGATCAATCTGAATTGCCATTGTCATGGACTCATTCAGACCTGTAGGCGCAGGGAACCCGACCATTACATCTTTAACGGCATCAGAAAGGCCCTCTCTGAAATTTGCCGCTAAGGCGCACTCATTCCACTGAGTAAGCACAGACCATTTACGAAATTTTTGACAGTATATCTCAGCTTCATCTTTCCCTTGTGTTAGGGCTATCAAAGCTTTTTCAGCTTGAATCTCCAAATTAGGTTCCTCATAAAGCAACCCTAAAGCCAGGAAAAACGCATCCACATTGAGCAACGCAGGATCCCCTGGTGCCAATGAAAATGCCCAATTTTGAGGGTCACCTCGCAGCAAAGAAATTACAATCTTAACCTGCTGGACAGGATCTCCTGAGGAGTGAGGTCTGAGAGAAAGGAATAATTTACAATTATATTTGAAATTCAGAAACCGAGATCTATCTCCGGAAAACACCTCTGGTATAGGGATTTTAGGTTCAGAAATAGGAGTATGCATAACAAAATCTTGTAAATTTTGAACCTTCGTAGCAAGATTATTTAAACCTGCAGCCAAACTCTGAGGATCCATCTTTAAACAGGTGAGCTCAGAGCCATTCAAGGATTATAAGGAGGGAAAGGCAAAGGCAGTAATTAGAGCTGAAATACAACTGATCCAACTATGGAGCAAGCATAGGGAAAAAGAAAAAAAAAATTTTACAGACTTCCTTTTTCTCTCCTTTCTTCTGCCAATAAGTTTAACACATGGCCGGTCATACTGTCATGGTTCCCAATGGCAAGGGAACGTAAGAAACATATAAATAACGAATGAGCTCTCGGGTGATGGAAACTCGAGTTGACTGTGAGCTAAATCTACCACACAACTAATAGTAGCCAGGGAGCTGTTGTGAAATTGGATTTTGGGCTCCCCCGGTGGCCACTGGTGGAATTGAACTGGTGTGCATCATCCCCTCTGTTCACCTGTTTCCATCAGCATGTGGGAGTCGCTATTTAACCTTGCTCCTCTGTCACTTCCATGCCGGTCAACATTGTAATCAGAAGCCTTTCTGTGCATGTTCCTGCTGCTAGACAACTCCCAGTTAAGTTGGACTTCAGTCCTCGTTTGTTTTTGCATTTTGTTCCAGTTCACAGCTGTAGTTTCGTTTCTGTGTCTGGAAAGCTCTTGTGATCTGAAATTGCCACTCTGATGTTATGAGTTAATACTAGAGTCTTAAAGTAATTTCAGGATGGGATTTTGATAGGGTTTTCAGCTGACCATGAAAGTGCCCTTTCTGTCTTCCTGCTATCTAGTAAGCGGACCTCAATTTTGCTAAACCTATTTTCATACTACGTTTGTCATTTCATCTAAAATCACCGCCAATATATGTGGGGGCCTCTGTCTGCCTATCGGGGAAATTTCTCTAGAGGTGAGCCAGGACTATATTTTCCTCTGCCAGGATTAGTTAGTCCTCCGGCCGGCGCTGGGCGTCTAGGGATAAAAAACGTAGGCAACGCTACCCGGCTACTGTTAGTTGTGCGGCAGGTTTAGTTCATGGTCAGTTTAGTTTCCATCCTTCCAAGAGCTAGTACTTATGTTTGCTGGGCTATGTTCTCTTGCCATTGAGAACCATAACAGTTTGACCGGCCAAAAAGGGTTAAATTAATTGACAGAGAAAGGAGAGAAAAGAGAAGTCTGCTGAAGATTTTTTTTTTTTTTTTTCCACTTCCCTTCAGTTCTGAGTGTGCTTGTAATTGAATCTCTTGCAAGTCTGCCTATATTGCAGCCTTTCTCTCTCTCTCTCTCCTTCTAATCCTGGAATGGCTCTGTGTTCACCTGTTTAAAATGGATATTCAGAGTTTAGCTGCAGGTTTGAATAATCTCACCACGAAAGTTCAAAATTTACAAGATTTTGTTGTTCATGTTCCTATATCTGAACCTAGAATTCCTTTGCCTGAATTTTTCTCGGGGAATAGATCTTGCTTTCAAAATTTCAAAAATAATTGCAAGTTGTTTTTGTCCCTGAAATCTCGCTCTGCTGGAGATCCTGCTCAGCAGGTCAGGATTGTGATTTCCTTGCTCCGGGGCGACCCTCAGGATTGGGCTTTTGCATTGGCTCCAGGGGATCCTGCGTTGCTCAATGTGGATGCGTTTTTTTTGGCCTTGGGGTTGCTTTATGAGGAACCTCAGTTAGAGCTTCAGGTGGAAAAGGCCTTGATGTCCCTATCTCAGGGGCAAGACGAAGCTGAAATATACTGCCAGAAATTCCGTAAATGGGCTGTGCTTACTCAGTGGAATGAGTGCGCCCTGGTGGCGAATTTCAGAGAGGGTCTCTCTGATGCCATTAAGGATGTTATGGTGGGGTTCCCTGTGCCTGCGGGTCTGAATGAGTCCATGACAATGGCTATCCAGATCGATAGGCGTCTGCGGGAGCGCAAACCTGTGCACCATTTGGCGGTGTCTACTGAGAAGACGCCAGAGAATATGCAATGTGATAGAATTCTGTCCAGAAGTGAACGGCAGAATTTAAGACGAAAAAATGGGTTGTGCTTCTATTGCGGTGATTCAACTCATGTTATATCAGCATGCTCTAAGCGTACTAAGAAGCTTGATAAGTCTGTTTCAATTGGCACTTTACAGTCTAAGTTTATTCTATCTGTGACCCTGATTTGTTCTTTATCATCTATTACCGCGGATGCCTATGTCGACTCTGGCGCCGCTTTGAGTCTTATGGATTGGTCCTTTGCCAAACGCTGTGGGTATGATTTGGAGCCTCTTGAAACTCCTATACCCCTGAAGGGGATTGACTCCACCCCATTGGCTAGTAATAAACCACAATACTGGACACAAGTAACTATGCGGATTAATCCGGATCATCAGGAGATTATTCGCTTTCTTGTGCTGTATAACCTACATGATGTGTTGGTGCTTGGATTGCCATGGCTGCAATCTCATAACCCAGTCCTTGACTGGAAAGCTATGTCTGTGTTAAGCTGGGGATGTAAGGGGACGCATGGGGACGTACCTGTGGTTTCCATTTCATCATCTATTCCCTCTGAGATTCCTGAATTCTTGACTGAATATCGTGACGTTTTTGAAGAACCTAAGCTTGGTTCATTACCTCCGCACCGGGAGTGCGATTGTGCCATAGATTTGATTCCGGGTAGTAAATACCCTAAGGGTCGTTTATTTAATCTGTCTGTGCCTGAACATGCTGCTATGCGAGAATATATAAAGGAGTCCTTGGAAAAGGGACATTTTCGTCCTTCGTCATCTCCCTTAGGAGCCGGTTTTTTCTTTGTGGCTAAGAAAGATGGCTCTTTGAGACCGTGTATTGATTATCGGCTTTTGAATAAAATCACGGTTAAATATCAATATCCGTTGCCACTGCTGACTGATTTGTTTGCTCGCATAAAGGGGGCCAAGTGGTTCTCTAAGATAGATCTCCGTGGGGCGTATAATTTGGTGCGAATTAAGCAGGGGGATGAGTGGAAGACCGCATTTAATACGCCCGAGGGCCACTTTGAGTATTTGGTGATGCCTTTTGGTCTTTCAAATGCCCCTTCAGTCTTTCAGTCCTTTATGCATGACATTTTCCGTGATTATTTGGATAAATTTATGATTGTGTATCTGGATGATATTTTGATTTTTTCGGATGACTGGGACTCTCATGTCCAGCAGGTCAGGAGGGTTTTTCAGGTTTTGCGGTCTAATTCCTTGTGTGTGAAGGGTTCTAAGTGCGTTTTTGGGGTTCAAAAGATTTCCTTTTTGGGATATATTTTTTCCCCCTCTTCCATCGAGATGGATCCTGTCAAGGTTCAGGCTATTTGTGATTGGACGCAACCCTCTTCTCTTAAGAGTCTTCAGAAATTTTTGGGCTTTGCTAACTTTTATCGTCGATTTATTGCTGGTTTTTCTGATGTTGTTAAACCATTGACTGATTTGACTAAGAAGGGTGCTGATGTTGCTGATTGGTCCCCTGCTGCTGTGGAGGCCTTTCGGGAGCTTAAGCGCCGCTTTTCTTCCGCCCCTGTGTTGCGTCAGCCTGATGTTGCTCTTCCTTTTCAGGTTGAGGTCGACGCTTCTGAAATCGGAGCTGGGGCAGTTTTGTCGCAGAGAAGTTCCGATTGTTCCGTGATGAGACCTTGTGCCTTTTTCTCGCGTAAATTTTCGCACGCCGAGCGGAATTATGATGTTGGGAATCGGGAGCTTTTGGCCATGAAGTGGGCTTTTGAGGAGTGGCGTCATTGGCTTGAGGGGGCTAGACATCAGGTGGTGGTATTGACTGACCACAAAAATCTAATTTATCTTGAGTCCGCCAGACGCCTGAATCCTAGACAGGCGCGCTGGTCGTTGTTTTTCTCTCTCTTTTCTGTTTAATTTTGTGGTGTCCTACCTGCCGGGTTCTAAGAATGTTAAGGCGGATGCCCTTTCTAGGAGTTTTGAGCCTGACTCCCCTGGTAACTCTGAACCTACAGGTATCCTTAAGGATGGAGTGATATTGTCTGCCGTTTCTCCAGACCTGCGGCGGGCCTTGCAGGAGTTTCAGGCGGATAGACCTGATCGTTGCCCACCTGGTAGACTGTTTGTTCCTGATGATTGGACCAGTAAAGTCATTTCTGAGGTTCATTCTTCTGCGTTGACAGGTCATCCTGGAATCTTTGGTACCAGGGATTTGGTGGCAAGGTCCTTCTGGTGGCCTTCCCTGTCTCGAGATGTGCGAGGCTTTGTGCAGTCTTGTGACGTTTGTGCTCGGGCCAAGCCTTGTTGTTCTCGGGCTAGTGGATTGTTGTTGCCCTTGCCTATCCCGAAGAGGCCCTGGACGCACATCTCGATGGATTTTATTTCGGATCTTCCTGTTTCTCAGAAGATGTCTGTCATCTGGGTGGTGTGTGACCGTTTCTCTAAGATGGTCCATTTGGTTCCCCTGCCTAAGTTGCCTTCTTCTTCCGAGTTGGTTCCTCTGTTTTTTCAAAATGTGGTCCGTTTGCATGGTATTCCGGAGAATATCGTTTCTGACAGAGGAACCCAATTCGTGTCTAGATTTTGGCGAGCATTCTGTGCTAGGATGGGCATAGATTTGTCTTTCTCGTCTGCTTTCCATCCTCAGACTAATGGCCAGACCGAGCGGACGAATCAGACCTTGGAGACATATTTGAGGTGTTTCGTGTCTGCAGATCAGGATGATTGGGTTGCTTTTTTGGCTTTGGCGGAGTTTGCCCTCAATAGTCGAGCCAGCTCTGCCACCTTGGTGTCTCCTTTTTTCTGTAATTCGGGGTTTCATCCTCGATTTTCTTCTGGTCAGGTGGAATCTTCGGATTGTCCTGGAGTGGATGCTGTGGTGGAGAGGTTGCATCAGATTTGGGGGCAGGTGGTGGACAATTTGAAGTTGTCCCAGGAGAAGACTCAGTTTTTTGCCAACCGCCGGCGTCGGGTTGGTCCTCGGCTTTGTGTTGGGGACTTGGTGTGGTTGTCTTCTCGTTTTGTCCCTATGAGGGTTTCTTCTCCTAAGTTTAAGCCTCGGTTCATCGGCCCGTACAAGATATTGGAGATTCTTAACCCTGTGTCCTTCCGTTTGGACCTCCCTGCATCTTTTTCTATTCATAATGGTTTTCATCGGTCATTGTTGCGCAGGTATGAGGTACCGGTTGTGCCTTCCGTTGAGCCTCCTGCTCCGGTGTTGGTTGAGGGCGAGTTGGAGTACGTTGTGGAAAAAATCTTGGACTCCCGTGTTTCCAGACGGAAACTCCAGTATCTGGTCAAATGGAAGGGATACGGTCAGGAGGATAATTCTTGGGTGACTGCCTCTGATGTTCATGCCTCCGATCTGGTCCGTGCCTTTCATAGGGCTCATCCTGATCGCCCTGGTGGTTCTGGTGAGGGTTCGGTGCCCCCTCCTTGAGGGGGGGGGGGTACTGTTGTGAAATTGGATTTTGGGCTCCCCCGGTGGCCACTGGTGGAATTGAACTGGTGTGCATCATCCCCTCTGTTCACCTGTTTCCATCAGGATGTGGGAGTCGCTATTTAACCTTGCTCCTCTGTCACTTCCATGCCGGTCAACATTGTAATCAGAAGCCTTTCTGTGCATGTTCCTGCTGCCAGACAACTCCCAGTTAAGTTGGACTTCAGTCCTCGTTTGTTTTTGCATTTTGTTCCAGTTCACAGCTGTAGTTTCGTTTCTGTGTCTGGAAAGCTCTTGTGATCTGAAATTGCCACTCTGATGTTATGAGTTAATACTAGAGTCTTAAAGTAATTTCAGGATGGGATTTTGATAGGGTTTTCAGCTGACCATGAAAGTGCCCTTTCTGTCTTCCTGCTATCTAGTAAGCGGACCTCAATTTTGCTAAACCTATTTTCATACTACGTTTGTCATTTCATCTAAAATCACCGCCAATATATGTGGGGGCCTCTGTCTGCCTATCGGGGAAATTTCTCTAGAGGTGAGCCAGGACTATATTTTCCTCTGCCAGGATTAGTTAGTCCTCCGGCCGGCGCTGGGCGTCTAGGGATAAAAAACGTAGGCAACGCTACCCTGCTACTGTTAGTTGTGCGGCAGGTTTAGTTCATGGTCAGTTTAGTTTCCATCCTTCCAAGAGCTAGTACTTATGTTTGCTGGGCTATGTTCTCTTGCCATTGAGAACCATAACAGGGAGCATACCTACGGCTTTCTATATGCCACACGCCAGCCGGAGGACTAACTAAGCCTGGTAGAGGAAGAAACAGACCTGGCTTACCTCTAGGGAAATACCCCAAAAGATGATAGCAGCCCCCCACATGTAATAACGGTGAAATAAGAGGAAAAGACATACACAGTATGAAAGTAGATTTAGCAAAGAGAGGTCCACTTACTAGATAGCAGAAGGATACAAAAGAGGACTTCACGGTCAACTGAAAACCCTTTCAAAAAACCATCCTGAAATTACTTTAAGACTCCTGTGTCAACTCATGACACAGGAGTGGCAATTTCAGCCCGCAAGAGCTTCCAGCTACAGAGAATTACAAAAACTGCAAACTGGACTAAAGATACAAAACAAAAGGACAAAGTCCACTTAGCTGATCAGCAGACTAGTAGCAGGAACATGCAACCGAAGGCTCTGGTTACAATGATGACCGGCAAGGAAATGACTGGAGAGCAAGGCTAAATAGGAAACTCCCAAACGCTGATGGAAGCAGGTGAACAGAAGCAGCAAAGTGCAAACAAGTCACCAGTACCACCAGCAACTACCAGGGGAGCCCAAAAAGCGGATACACAACAGTCACTTGTGTCCAATACTGCGGTTTATTCATAGCCAGTGGTGTAGAGTCAATTCCCTTCAAAGGAATAGGAACTTCCAGAGGCTCCAGACTAAAACCACAGCGTTTGGCAAATGACCAATCCATAAGACTCAGGGCAGCGCCCGAATCCACATAAGCATCGACGGAAATGGATGACAGTGAACAAGTCAGAGTTACAGAGAAAATGAACTTAGACTGCAGAGTACTAATGGCAAAAGATTTATCAACCTTTTTTGTGCGTTTAGAGCATGCTGATATAACATGAGCTGAATCAGCACAATAAAAACACAATCCGTTCTCCGCCTATAATTTTGCCGTTCACTTCTGGACTGAATTCTATCACATTGCATAGTCTCAGGTGCCTGTTCAGAAGACACCGCCAACTGGTGCACAGGTTTGCGCTCCCGCAAACGCCGATCAATCTGAATGGCCATAGTCATAGACTCATTCAGACCTGTAGGCGCAGGGAACCCCACCATAATATCCTTAATGGCCTCAGAAAGACCATCTCTGAAGTTTGCAGCCAGGGCGCACTCATTCCACTGAGTAAGTACCGACCATTTCCGAAATTTTTGACAATATACTTCCGCTTCATCATGCCCCTGAGAGAGGGCTAATAAAGCCTTTTCAGCCTGAATCTCCAGGTTAGGTTCCTCATAGAGCAATCCCAGTGCCAGAAAAAACGCATCCACACTGAGCAATGCAGGATCCCCTGGTGCCAATGCAAATGCCCAATTCTGAGGGTCGCCCCGCAGGAAAGATATTACAATCTTGACCTGCTGAGCAGGGTCTCCAGAGGAGCGAGATTTCAAAGAAAGAAACAATTTGCAATTGTTCCTGAAATTCAGGAAGGTAGATCTATCTCCAGAAAAAAACTCTGGAATAGGAATTCTAGGTTCAGACATAGGAGTGTGAACAACAAAATCCTGTATGATTTGAACTTTTGCAGCGAGATTATTCAGGCTGGAAGCCAAACTCTGGACATCCATATTAAACAGCTAAGGTCAGAGCCATTCAAGGGTTAAGAGGAGGTAAGAAGCAGCTAGACAGCAATTAAAGGCTAGGCAGCAAAACTCTGAGGGAAACAAACAAAAAAATAAATTTCCCTTCAACACTTCTTTTTCTCCTGCCCAAACAATTAACACTTTGTAGGCCGGCTATACTGTTATGGATCCCAATGGCTAGGGGATCGCACTGGACAAGCAAAAAATAACTCAAATAAAGGACGAGCTCTAGGGTGATGGAACCTGGGCTGACCGCTGCCCTACTCCTGACAAACACAACTAGAAATAGCCAGGGAGCGTGCCTACGTTGATTCTAGATGCCTCGCGCCAGCCTAAGAGCTAACTAGCACTGCAGAGAAAATAAAGACCTAACTTGCCTCCAGAGAAATAAACCCCAAAGGTATAGTTGCCCCCCCACATGTATTGATGATGAAAATGAGAGGAAGGCACGCACATAGATATGAAAATAGAGTTAGCAAAACGAGGCCCGCTATAACTAGAAAGCAGAAGGATACAAAAGGGGTCTGAGCGGTCAGCAAAAAACCCTAATCAAAAACCATCCTGAGATTACAAGCACCCATGTGCCAACTCATGGCACATGGGGAGCACCTCAGCCCACTAGAGCTTCCAACTAGCATAGAGTAATATTTAGCAAGCTGGACAAAAAACAAAACAACTGAAAAGCATAACTTAGCTTATCCTGAGAGATCTGGAAGCAGGTAGTCAGAACCAAACTGAGCACATCTGAATACATTGATAGCCGGCAAGGGAATGACAGGAAAGCCAGGTTAAATAGGAAACACCCAGCCTCAGATGGACAGGTGGAAACCAGAGACCGCAACCCACCAAAGTCACCCAGTACCAGTTGTAACCACCAGAGGGAGCCCAAAAACAGAATCCACAACAGCTGACCCCATGCTGGCTCATGTCTCAAGCATGTCACCAGTAACTTTATGTGTTAACTCTTTCAGACACAGCACAACTCTTGGTCGAGTAAGCAGTAACTTGGAAGAAGTAACTCAATCTCACTCTTGCTATTCAGAGTCATCCTGCCTTGGCATTATTAGCCCTGATGTGTATGGAAATCAAACCTCTGAATATTAAATAAGTTAACATCTTGGCCATCGATTATAAGAACAGGAACAAGAAGAGTGCAAGCAGGAACTAAAGCAGGAAATATGAGTTTCCTAAAGGGAAGAGATAAGAAGGGACACCAGGTCATTTAATATCTGTGTCCCAGTTAAGAA
Source organism: Ranitomeya variabilis (assembly GCF_051348905.1). Lineage (NCBI taxonomy): Eukaryota > Metazoa > Chordata > Amphibia > Anura > Dendrobatidae > Ranitomeya > Ranitomeya variabilis. Next base: position 503,475,521 of record NC_135236.1, read on the forward strand.
TTATAAAACACCCAGGAGAACAGAGTAGGGGAGGAGTCGACAGCTGAGCCTTTACCATTACAAATGTGTGAAGCATTTGAGCTGGCTTATAGCTACAAACCCAAGGGTGAGAGTAACCAAGCAACTAAGGCCTCAGTCCAGAGTGAGGAACAGTGATATAGTGAAGCCAGATCAGAGAGAACCGGGCCAGATCCAAGAGAACCAGGCCAGATCCAAGAGAACCAAGCCAGATCCGAGAAAACCAAGCCAGATCCTATGAACAAACAGATGAAATCCAGATGATTGTGAGACCAGATGGAGGAATTAGGACAAGCAAGTGAACTGTTTCCTGAGGCAATAGATATGGTACAGAGAGGACTGGGGCCGTCCTTCTGGGGACAGAGGCAGCCAGCGTCATGCATTGCTGTAGTGACTCAAAAGTAATAGACTTGTGGCCTATCTGGGCAGTATCATTATCTTTCCAATAAATAAAACCTGTGCTGTGCATATCATGATAGACATAGTGACAATGGTACTGACCACAGGGCACACTTGGGCACATCATAGATCGAGTGTTAGATAGAGACAGTAATACTTCCAGTAATTGTACATTTATTTGCATGGCAGAGCTATGAGTGGATAGAATTGTTGGAAGACTCACTCAGAATCAATCTATTCATTTATTAAATACTTACTTGCATTCCAATCCCTTGTTGACGCCTTGATATTGTATCACAGTTAGCTAAACTTTTTTGTGTTAAGTAAATAAATAGTTTTGATTCAAGTTACCACTGCGTCTTCATCTTCTGCGCTGTTGGATCCACGCACCTGTTTACAGATGCATTTCTCCCATATTATACATTGGCCGGATGTGTATCAATAATGTATGTTCATTGCATGTAGTAAAATACTTAATGGTCACTGTCTTCTGCTGTTTCCAGCGCTGCTCTGGTCCTCCTATGCGCCATGTGACCCGAGCTGTGTTTAGTTAGCTCACTCCAATGTTTGCTGGGCGGACCGCAAGTCACTTCTCAATGTAAATCTATGAGACACAGAAAAAGGCTCTCATATGCTTAAATTAAGAGATATAGTATCAATTAGAAGTGACTTAATTCAGAGCTTTGGTCAAAAGATGCCACAGAAGAACCGAAGCAGCATCGGAAAGAGTAGAAGATGGTCACCAGTAAGCATTTTACTATTCATAGGAAACATAGACTACTAATACCTATTTGGCAAAAATTGCAAAAAAAAATAATTCAGAGTGGTACTCAAATATTTTTAAGAGGGTGGCAGACTTATTTTCAACCATGTTAATTGTTATATATGGATATATCATGAGTATTTATTTTACTGCCAGTAGTATGTACTATTAAACTGTGCAAAAGTGCTATCCTGCTTTTATTTTACATAATAAGTCATCATTATTTCTATTTCTAGATAAGTGATTAACTTCTTCTGAGCTCACTCCTTACTTTGATCTGACATCACAATTTCTAGGATATATGTTAACTGTCTTGTTCATTAAAATAATATGTCAAATCATATTAAATCTGAATAAATATATTGGAGCTGCAGTTATGTTTGTGATCCACACGAACGATACATTTGTTAGGTACGTTTATTCACACATGGATATAATGTATGACATGTAAATTTTATTCATATCCTCCCGCCAAAAAAGACATAGACTTACCCTAATTTTTGTACGTAATTGATGTGTTAACTGATCTATCATACTGCAGTGGATATAAAAAGTTCTACACACCCCTGTTAAAATGCCACATTTTTGCCATGTAAAAAAAAATCATACCAAGAAGAATTTCAGAACTATTTCTACCTCTAATGTCACTGATATTCTGTACAATTCAATTTAAAACCAAACTGAAATCTTTTCAGGTGGACAAAGAAAAATAAAAATAATTATATAGTAGAATAAATATGTGCACCCCTAAACTAAGAATGTGTTTAAGTGCTCTGAATTTATGACAGCATTCAGTCTTTCTGGGTAGTAGTCTGTCAGCATGGCACATCTAGAATTGGCCATCTTTGCCGACTTTTTTTTGCAGGAGTGCTTCAAACCTGTCAAATTGCAAAGGTATCTCCTATGTCCGGTTCTTCAGGTCAACCCTCTGGTCTGTGCTCTGGCTGGGTCATTCCAACACTTTGATCTTTTGGTGAAGTCATTCTTTGGTTGTTTTGGAGGTATGCTTAGGGTTATTGTTATCTTGATAGGATATGATATCAATCATATTAATTACGACATTTTTGCACAATAGCCTCAGAGCTGGGATCCCCTTCCCTCCCGTACCTCAAATTCACTTTCCATCTACGAGCTTGTCACAGAAGTGACCGGACTCCTTGCTTCTTCTCACCCTACAACCTGCAAAAGAAACTACAACTGCAACCTTTTCCCTCACATCTCCTTCAGTCCCTCTCCCCAGCTGTCACTTATTCACTCTTGTCTGGACTAATGCAACTTTCTTCTGATTGGTCTCCTCTAACCAAACTTTCTCCTCTCCAATCCATCTTGAATGTAGCAGTCGTATTTATATCAGGCCACCACACTGACACCTCTACCCTATGCCAGTCAATGCACTGGTTACTCATTTGTTGTAGAATATAATACAAACTCATCTCTCTCACCTACAAAGCTCTCCACCTTAATGCACCACCTTAGATCTCATCCTTCATTTTTGTCAATCACCATTCCTGTGTCCTCCTTTCTGCAACTGACCTAAGACTAATCTTCCACATGATCTGAACCTCACACGTCCGTCTCCAAGACTTCTTTCATGCTGTGACAGTTTTGTGGAATGCACTACCCTAAAAGATATGACTAATATCTAGCACATATGTTTTTAAGCGGGCTTTAAAAACACATCTGTTTAGACAAGCCTATCACCTCAACTCACTAACCTAACTCTCCCCTGTTCACTCCTAAATGTTAACCATAATCTGCTCCTGCCTATTCATTTGTCTTCACAACCTCCATGCAACCAATACCACATGGTAACTGCATTCAGACAGATCCTGGCTGATAACCAGATCCTACAGCTTAATATGAAAATCCTTATTTATTATAATGATGGCTGGACCATACATAACAAGCATGTTATAACCTATTGTACCCCCTATTTTCTTACAGATTATAAGCTTGTGAGCAGGGCCCTCATTTCTTCTGTAACTGTTGAAATGTGTTACGTTGTATTGTTTTTATAGTCTGTACATGTCCCAACTTAATTGTAAAGTGCTGCTGAATATGTTGAGGCTAGGGTTGAGCGACCTTTACTTTTATAGGATCGGGTCGGGTTTCACGAAACCCGACTTTTTCAAAAGTCGGGTCGAGTGAAATCGGCCGATCCTATAAAAAAGTCGGGGTCGGCTGAAACTCGAAACCCAATGCAGTGCATTGGGTTTCCAATGGTTCCCAGGGTCTGAAGGAGCGGAAACTCTCCTTCAGGCCCTGGGATCCATATTTAAGTGTAAAATAAAGAATTAAAATAAAAAATATCGCTATACTTACCATCTGACGGGCCCTGGTACTAACCGGGAACCTTCCTTCCTTAGAATCAGCCTTCCAGGACCTTGCGGTGACGTCACGGTGACGCCGTGGCTTGTGATTGGTCGCGCGCCGCCCATGTGACCGCTCGCGCGACCAATCACAAGCCGCGACGTCACCGTGACGTCACCGAGGGTCCTGGAAGGGCTGATTCTTAGGAAGGAAGGCTGTCGGAAAGAAGCAGGGCGTGTCCGAGGGTGAGTATATACCTAATAGGAATATACTCACCCTCGGCTTCGTTCCGGCAGCCTTCCTTCCTAAGAATCAGCCCTTCCAGGACCCTCGGTGACGTCACGGTGACGTCGCGGCTTGTGATTGGTCGCGCGAGCGGTCACATGGGCGGCACGCGACCAATCACAAGCCGCGGCGTCACCGTGACGTCACCGCAAGGTCCTGGAAGGCTGATTCTAAGGAAGGAAGGTTCCCGCTTAGTACCAGGGCGCATCAGATGGTAAGTATAGCGATATTTTTTATTTTAATTCTTTATTTTACACTTAAATCTGAATTCCGATACCAATTCCCGATATCTTAAACATATCGGGAATCGGTATCGGAATTCCGATTCCAGATTCAGAAGATCGCCGACTTCATGGCCGACCCCACACAGGGGTCGGGTCGGGTTTCATGAAACCCGACTTTGCCAAAAGTCGGCGACTTCTGAAAATTGCCGACCCGTTTCGCTCAACCCTAGTTGAGGCTATAAAAATAATTTTTTTTATTAATATTATATTGATAGGTGATATTAATTTTCATCTTTTTTGCATCTTTTTATCTTCGTTTTAGCAGAAACCTGAATTGTTTTTGCAAAATTGGCTAGTATTTGTAACTGTTCATAATTCCCTCCAACTTGACAAAATCTCAAGTTCCTGCTGCTCTTAAGCAGCCACAAAGCATAGAGCTGCCTCCACCATGCTTTATTGAGGGTAAGGTATTCTTTTGAGTATGTGTAGTTTTGGTTTTGTGCCAAGCATACCTTTTTGAATTTATACATTTTTGAAGGACACCAAGTTTTTGGTAATATTGCTGTTGCACAAATTCAAACCACTTTTTGATGACTGTTTTCACAGTGTTCCATGTTATATCTAATGCCTTAGAATTTATTTTTGCAACATTCCTGACTGATAACTTTTAGTGATGAGTGAGTATACTTGTTGCTCGGGTTTTCCTGAGCATGCTTGGGTGGTCTCCGAGTATTTGTTAGTGCTCGGAGATTTAGTTTTTGTCACCGCAGCTGCATGATTTATGGCTGCTAGACAGGCTGAATACATGTGAGGAATGCCTGTTTGTTAGGGAATTCCCACATGTATTCAGGCTGGCTAGCAGCCGTATAGCAAGCAGCTGAGGCGACGAGCATGCTTGGGAAAACCCGAGCAACGAGTATACTCGCTCATCACTTATAACTTTCAACAATGAGATCTCCTGTTTATAGTTAATGGATATTCTTGTAAAATGCGACTTAGAAAATGTCAAGAAAATCTTATTAGCACTGCTACGCATTGTATGTGTTTAATCAAGATCCATTTAGAGAATTACAGTTGTGCATTGATTACTATTACTCATCTTCAACTATGAGAGAGTATTCACCCGTATGCAAATACGTTATTTTTGTAGTGATATTTTTTCTTTCCCCCTCAAAGTGATTTCAGTTTGTTTCTCAATGGAATTATGCAGTTTTGACATTAAATGTGGAACATGATCTTCTTGATATGATTTTATTAAAATAAAAAAGCCTGGCAACTTCACAGGGATGTGGAGAACATTTCATATCCACTGCAGCCCAAAAGATCAGTTAACAAATCAAATAATTAATAAAATATGGTCTATGACAAGTCTATGTCTTTTTAGAGGGGAAGGGGATTGGTGATGCACAATTTATTTAAAATGTATAAAAAGAGATAGAGACATCTAAGAATTGTAAATATGTATTTTCTTGTTACAACGGCTTTAATTAATATTACTAAATACATTCTCAAATATCCAGATAGATGTATGTATAATTTTTGGGTGGTTACATTTTAAAGCAAGACAAGTTCTACAGAATATTCTTTGCAGGAGAAGTCAGGGCACTTGATAGAATAAAAATCAAATACCGATGTGAAGGAGTCTTGGATTGAGCACCTAATGACTAAACTCAAAACGATATTGATCCATCATGTATTTGACTTAGCACAACCAAAATTGCCTACTTTTACGCAAGCCAACTGCCTCATCGAAATGAGGATTAAAAGGAATTTGTCAGCAGGTTTTGCTATGTAATCTAACAGCAGGATGAGGTAGGGACAGAGATCTTGATACCAGCAGTATTTTCTGGGTGCAGCAGTTATGAAAGAATCACACTTTTCTCAGCTGCAGATCTAGCAGAGCTCACATGTGGAGATGTGCATAACCCTTCTATACCACAGCTTTCTGTGTACATTGCATAATGACAGAGCGGCTAATCAGTGGTGGGTTCAGAGTTGGACTACACTGCATGTGCCAAGTTGTCCTGCAATGATGATTGCCTGCTGATAAAACACTGATTGTATTGAAACAGTCAAACAAAGTCCAGTAAGTGATACATCCCTGTAACCAGGGTCTCTGCTCCTACATTATGGTCCTCAGATTACACAGCAAAAACCTTCTGACAGATTCCCTTTAACAGGAATGATTATTTCCTATTCAAAGCACTGAGAACCATCTATGGATAAGTTATTTAAAAAAATAAATGAGTACAGAGGAAGTTCTAATGGGAGCCCTCCTGAAGAGTTAATAACCTTCATTTCCTGCTAATAAACAGATTTGAAATATCCTTAGAAGTGACTTGTTCAGTCTATAAACTGCTTCCAACTGTTTAAAAAGAGTCTGAAAAGTTGATTGTAAAAGAAATGGTGTCTGATTAACTATAATTGTAAAAATCACTGGCTGCCTTCTATAAATGTGACAACATTCCCTTTTAGAATGTTTCACTGCAGATCTTTCCAAGCCAAAACATCAAGCCTTCCAGTAAGTGTGCCCAGTACATTAGCATCAAAAACTTTAATTAGTAAATTTGGCTACATCTGTTTTTATTGCAATTTCCATTTTTTGCAGTCTTTTTTTTTTTTTTTAGAAAAATAAGCGAATTTGATAATTCCGTCTCATTTCTATGGGATGAAAAAGTGCCTTATTTTGGTTTAGACTCCATCAGCCTCTACTGACACAAGCATCATAGGCTATTGAAGGGAACCTAGCAGCTTACCTTTTATGCGCCAAAAAACTATAATATAACTGCAGTGGCAATATGCTAGTTAGCAGGTGCCTTGCCATGGTGGTATTTTTTCCCCGACCTAATCATTCCACAAACCATGTCATCACATCACGGTGGGCAAAAGTAACATGACATGCAAAAGCGGTGTCACTGTCAACTCTTTGCAAATCTTTACTTCCCAGACAATGCACAGTAACCTGTGTGTATGCTTCATGGTCAAACTTGGCATGCCTAGGAAGGCCGTGGTGATGCAGGACTCAGCTAGCCATTACCGCCGGCTCTGGGGGCTGGCTGTGTTCTACATCTCCGCTGCTTCCCTAGGAGTGAACACCTGGCTTACTGCGCATTGTCAGAAAACTAGTGTTGAGCGATACCTTCTGATATTCGAAAGTATCGGTATCGGATTGAATCGGCCGATACCAGCAAAATATCGGATCTCGCCGATACCGATACCCGATACCAATACAAGTCAATGGGACACAAATATCGGAAGGTATCCTGGATGGTTCCCAGGGTCTGAAGGAGAGGAAACTCTCCTTCAGGCCCTGGGATCCATATTCATGTAAAAAATAATGAATAAAAATAAAAAATATGGATATACGCATCCCTCCGGCGGACCCTGGACCGTAGCGATGTAACCGGCATCCTCCGTTCCTAAGAATGCAGAGTGAAGGACCTTCGATGACGTCGCGGCTTGTGATTGGTTGCGTGACCGCTCATGTGACCGCTCACGCGACCAATCACAAGCCGCGACGTCATCGCAGGTCCTACACTCACTGCATTCTTAGGAACGGAGGATGCCGGTTACACAGCTAAGGTCCAGGGTCCGCCGGAGGGGTGAGTATATCCATATTTTTTATTTTTATTCTTTATTTTTTACATGAATATGGATCCCAGGGCCTGAAGGGGAGTCTCCTCTCTTCCAGACCCTGGGAACCATACGCTGGGGACTTCCGATTCCGATTTCTGATAATCACAAAAATATCGGAACTCGGTATCGGAATTCCGATACAGCAAATATCGGCCGATACCCGATACTTGCGTTATCGGAATGCTCAACACTACAGAGAACTATGATTTGTAAAGAGCCAATGCTGTCCCTGTTGCAAATCATGTTACGCACACAGGACCATGATAAGATGATTAGTGGGATGGTTAGTCTGGATTAAACTATGGACCCACAACTGGCCACTAATTAGCATATTGCCACCACAGTTATAAAATACTAGGTGGTGGCCCGATTCTAACGCATCGGGAATTCTAGAATATGTACAGTACAGACCAAAAGTTTGGACACACCTTCTCATTTAAAGATTTTTCTGCATGACTATGAAAATTGTACATTCACACTGAAGGCATCAAAACTTTGAATTATGGCATTCTCTTGATGAGCTTCAAGAGGTAGTCATCGGGAATGGTCTTCTAACAATCTTGAAGGAGTTCCCAGATATGCTTAGCACTTGTTGGCCCTTTTGCCTTCACTCTGCGGTCCAGCTCACCCCAAACCATCTCGATTGGGTTCAGGTCTGGTGACTGTGGAGGCAAGGTGATCTGGCGTAGCACCCCATCAGTCTCCTTCTTGGTCAAATAGCCCTTACACAGCCTGGAGGTGTGTTTGGGGTCATTGTCCTGTTAAAAAATAAATGATGATCCAACTAAACGCAAACCGGATGGAATAGCATGCCGCTGCAAGATGCTGTGGTAGCCATGCTGGTTCAGTATGCCTTCAATTTTGAAAAAATCCCCAACAGTGTCACCAGCAAAGCACCCCCACACCATCACACCTCCTCCTCCATGCTTCACGGTGGGAACCAGGGATATAGAGTCCATCCGTTCACCTTTTCTGCGTCACACAAAGACACGGTGGTTGGAACTAAAGATCTCAAATTTGGACTCATCAGACCAAAGCACAGATTTCCACTGGTCTAATGTCCATTCCTTGTGTTCTTTAGCCCAAACAAGTCTCTTCTGCTTGTTGCCTGTCCTTAGCAGTGGTTTCCTAGCAGCTATTTTACCATGAAGGCCTGCTACTCAAAGTCTCCTCTTAACAGTTGTTGTAAAGATGGGTTTGTTGCTGGAACTCTGTGTGGCACTGACCTGGTCTCTAATCTGAACTGCTGTTAACCTGCGATTTTTGAGGCTGGTGACTCAGATAAACTTATCCTCAGAAGCAGAGGTGACTCTTGGTCTTCCTTTCCTGGGGTGGTCCTCATGTGAGCCAGTTTCTTTGCAGCGCTTGATGGTTTTTGCCACTGCACTTGGGGACACTTTCAAAGTTTTCCCAATTTTTCGGACTAACTGACCTTCATTTCTTAAAGTAATGATGGCCACTCGTTTTTCTTTACTTAGCTACTTTTTTCTTGCCATAATACAACTTCTAACAGTCTGTTCAGTAGGACTAGCAGCTGTGTATCCACCAGACTTCTTCACAGCACAACTGATGGTCCCAACACCATATATAAGGCAAGAAATCCCACTTACTAAACCTGACAGGGTACACCTGTGAAGTGAAAACCATTCCCAGTGACCACCTCTTGAAGCTCATCAAGAGAATGCCAAGAGTGTGCAAAGCAGTCATGAAAGCAAAAAAGGGCTACTTTGAAGAACCTAGAATATAAGACATAATTTTAGTTGTTTCACACTTTTTTGTTAAGTATATAATTCCACATGTGTTAATTTATAGTTTTGATGCCTTCAATGTGAATGTACAATTTTCATATTCATGAAAATACAGAAAAATCTTTAAATGAGAAGGTGTGTCCAAACTTTTGGTCTGTACTGTATGTAGTTTATTTATGAAGTAAATGCGACTGATCTATGTGGCACTGTGACTGACAGAACTTGTTCAGTAAACGTGACTGAACTACGTGGCACTGTGACTGACAGAACTTGTTCAGTAAACGTGGCGGTGTTTAAATCCCGTGGCAATATCGCTGATTGGTCACGCCCGGCCGGCTGCGATCAATCAGAGAAGCTGTGTTTAAATCCCGCACCAATTTGCGGCCAGACTGTGCCTGTCGCTGATTGGTCACGGCTGGCTGGGCGCGACCAATCAGCGAAGCGTGCTTCAAATCCCGCACCAATTTGCGACCAGACTGCGCCTGTCGCTGATTGGTCGCGGCTGGCCGGGAGTGACCAATCAGTGAAGCAGTGTTTAAATCCCGCGCCAATATCACTGATTGGTCACAGCTGGCCGGGTGCAACCAATCAGCAAAGCGTAGTTCAAATCCCTGGCCAATTCGCGGCTGGACTGTGCTTGTTGCTGATTGGTCCCGGGTGGCTGGAGTGACCAATCAGCTACGCGGGATTTCCGTTACAGACAAACAGACAGAATTAGACGATTATATAGTAGAATCTTTTGCCATATGGTTCCTTTTAAAGAAGAACTCTCATCAAAGTGTTTATCCTCTTAATATATTGCAAGAAGTCTCTTCCCTCTGCATGAGTCATCAGGGACTTTGCAGTAATGTAGAATTGAAATCCTAATGATGACTTATGCAGGAAAAAGATTTCCAGTTTCTACATAAATCTTAGAAAGATTCAACTAGTCAGTTAATAATTACAGGTGCTTCTCACCAAATTAGAATCAAAAAGTTACATCAAATGTAACTCTGACTTGAAGAATACTGTTGAAAAGTCAAAAAGTAATGAAAATCCTGGGTATGAACAAAGTTTCATCACAATTTTTTTCCTGTTCCCATCAAAAGAATGTCTTTTAGGGATACATTTGGATGTTATATGTTAATGTCTTTTTCAACTTTTCTAATGTGTGAAATTGTAATTCCTTGGATAACTTGCGGATCATTGGGGTTAAAAGTGCTGAAATCCACAGCCATTGATTGGGGCTTTAGAACCTCAAGAACAGGACTGCAGTCCCTTCCTGAAGGAGTAGAGAGACACATGCATAGCTACAGTCATTGTCTAAGAGATTAGCCATGCGTTGCATTCAGAATCCCCATAGTACAGTAAATTGAGCGGAGGCCACTCATGCACACCTCTGCTCCAGTCACGATGGTACTGTACTGAAGAGCTCATTCTTGTGGTCCTAAAGCCTCCAGTTTGGATTCACAGCTATCATCAAATTATTCCCAATCCCATGGACAGGAGATAACAGGATGTCGATACAGTTGAAAATGTGATGTTGGAGGGAGCCAGTGCCTGCACTAGCACCAGCCCCCTTGGCTCACGGGCCCCATAGCAGATGTGTGACCTACTGCCATTGGCGGTTGGCACCTGTATGTGATGCATTGTTTATATATCAGAAGCAATACGTTGTACATACGCCAATATGCACATGAATTATCATTAAGCAAATATGCTGAGTAGTGATGAGCGAATATACTTGTAACTCGAGATTTCCCGAGCACACTCGGGTATCCTACGAATATTTTTCAGTGCTTGGAGTTTTAGTTTTTAGCGCCGCAGCTGAATGATTTACATCTGTTAGCCAGCATAAGTACATGGGGGTTCCCTAGCAACCAGACAACCCCCACATGTACTTATGCTGGCTAACAGATGTAAATCATTCAGCTGCGGCAAGAAAAACTAAATCTCCGAGCACTAAAAAACACTCGGAGGACACCCGAGCGTGCTTGGGAAATCTCGAGTAACGAGTATATTCGCTCATCACTAATGCTGAGTATTCTTTTTTGATGCTTTTGGCCAGTTTATGTCAGCACGCAAATGTTGTTTTTCAACATATGCGGTCCTTGGCAAACAATGTTTGCAATGGGATATATACATTCTTCTCTATAAAAATTGAATGGCAATGTCTAGCAACAGTATAGCATTAATATGGGGAAAAATTCAGCCACTCCCTTCGAAAGTGTATGCCAAATGTAAATCTTAAACCTGATGTGCTTGCTACAATCAAGAGAACAGCAGAGATGGACCTATCTAGGCTTGCACAAGATCGATCTTACTACAGATCATTCACCCATTAAGTCGCCGTGGCTCGGGATTCCGCCTTAGACATATACTTACATCTATGGTGGGCTCCCCCTTTATGCTGTGGTCTCCGGCAGTGAGCCGCAACTTTTCCGCCACATGACAGCTAATATGATCAGCTGACATGTGCCCCTAACAGCCGCAGGTGGAATCGCAATCCACCTATAGCTGTTAACATGTTAAATGTTGCTGTCAATCTCTGACAGCAGCATTTAACATACTCATACAGGAAGTGTGTAGCTATTCCCGCCCATCGACACCCGTGTCACATGACCGTGGGTCACAGATGGGTTGGATTGACAACCAGGAATCTGCAGAAGACTCTTGTGGTTGTCATTGCCAGATAGATATGAGCACCACCCAGTGATTGGTGCTCATAGCAAGTGATCATTTTAGGTACTTAGAGCAGGGCCCTGCTCTGTGTAGCACAAGCGATAATGATCACAGCTTCTAGTCTCCCATGGAGACTATTGAAGCAAGTAAAAAGTAAAAAAAAGTTATTTCAAATATTAAAAAAGTAAAATATATATAAAAGTTCAAATCACTCCCCTTTCGCCCCATTCAAAATAAAACAATAAAGAAAAAATTTTACATATTTGGTATCGCCGCTTTCATAATCCCCCGATCTAGCAATATAAAAAAAATAATTAATCCGATCCGTAAACTGTATAACGATAAAAAAAAAGTCAAAATGCCAGAATTACATTTTTTTGGTCGCCGCAACATTGCATTGAAATACAATAACGGGCGATCAAAGGATTGAATGTGAACCAAAATGGTATCATTAAAAACATCAGCTCGGTGCGCAAAAAAATGAGCCCTAATCCAGCCCCAGATCTCAAAAATGGAGAAGCTATGGATCTTGAAAAATGGCGACTTTTTAAAAATTTTTGATTAAGAAACTGGATTTTTTCCATCACTGAAATAAAAAAGAACCTATACATGATTGGTATCTACAAACTCTTAATGACCTGAAGAATCGTAATGGCAGGTCAGTTTTAGCAGTTAGTGGTCATAGCAAAATAGCAAAACAAAAAACAATTGTGGAATTGCACTTTTTTTGCAATTTCACCGCACTTTGAATTTTTTTCCTGTTTTCCAATATACTATATGTCAAAACCAATGGTGTCGTTCAAAAGTACAACTCGTCCCACAAAAAACAAGTCCTCACATGGCTATATGGATGGAAAAATTAAAAATGTATGCCTCTGGGAAGAAGGGGGAGGAACGGAAACTCAAAAAAAGAAGAAACGCAAGGTATTGAAGGGGTTAAATAAAATACAACCTGATGTGAACAAAGCCAAATATTAAAGTAAAAAATCCTACTTTAACCCCTCTGTGACCTTAGACGTACTATGCCGTCGAGGTGACCTGGGCCTATCTGACCCTCGACGGGATAGTACGTCATAGCCGATCGGCCATGCTCACGGGGGGAGCGCGGCCGATCGCGGCCGGGTGTCAGCTGACTATCGCAGCTGACATCCAGCACTATGTGCCAGGAGCGGTCACGGACCGCCCCCGGCACATTAACCCCCGGCACACCGCGATCAAACATGATCGCGGTGTACCGGCGGTATAGGGAAGCATCGCGCAGGGAGGGGGCTCCCTGCGGGCTTCCCTGAGACCCCCGGAGCAACGCGATGTGATCGCGTTGCTCTGAGGGTCTCCTACCGCCCTCCTCGCCGCAGGTCCCGGATCCAAGATGGCCGCGGCATCCGGGTCCTGCAGGGAGGGAGGTGGCTTACCGAGTGCCTGCTCAGAGCAGACACTTGGTAAGCCTGCAGCCCTGCACAGCAGATCGCAGATCTGGCAGAGTGCTGTGCACACTGCCAGATCAATGATCTGTAATGTCCCCCCCTGGGACAAAGTAAAAAAGTAAAAAAAAAAATCCCCACGTGTGTAAAAAAAAAATAAAAAAAATATCCTAAATAAAGAAAAAAAAAAAAAAATTATTCCCATAAATACATTTCTTTAGCTAAATAAAATAAACAAAACAATAAAAGTACACATATTTAGTATCGCCGCGTCCGTAACGACCCAACCTATAAAACTGCCCCACTAGTTAACCCCTTCAGTAAACACCGTAAGAAAAAAAAAAAAAAAACGAGGCAAAAAACAACGCTTTATTATCATACCGCCGAACAAAAAGTGGAATAACATGCGATCAAAAAGACTGATATAAATAACCATGGTACTGCTGAAAACGTCATCTTGTCCCGCAAAAAACGAGCTGCAATACAGCATCATCAGCAAAAAAATAAAAAAGTTATAGTCCTGAGAATAAAGCGATACCAAAATAATTATTTTTTCTATAAAATAGTTTTTATCGTATAAAAGCGCCAAAACATAAAAAAATGATATAAATGAGATATCGCTGTAATCGTACTGACCCGACGAATAAAACTGCTTTATCAATTTTACCAAATGCGGAACGGTATAAACGCCTCCCCCAAAAGAAATTCATGAATAGCTGGTTTTTGATCACTCTACCTCACAAAAATCGGAATAAAAAGCGATCAAAAAATGTCACGTGTCCGAAAATGTAACCAATAAAAACGTCAACTCGTCCCGCAAAAAACAAGATCTCACATGACTCTGTGGACTCAAATATGGAAAAATTACAGCTCTCAAAATGTGGTAACGCAAAAAATATTTTTTGCAATGAAAAGCGTCTTTCAGTGTGTGACGGCTGCCAATCATAAAAATCCGCTAAATAACCCGCTATAAAAGTAAATGAAACCCCCCTTCATCACCCCCTTAGTTAGGGAAAAATAAAAAAATTAAAAAATGTATTTATTTCCATTTTCCCATTAGGGTTAGGGTTAAGCCCCCGTCTCACTAAGCGAGATCGCTAGCAAGATCGCTGCTGAGTCACAAGTTTTGTGACGCAACAGCGACCTCAGTAGCGATCTCGCTATGTGTGACACGTAGCAGCGACCAGGCCCCTGCTGTGAGATCGCTGGTCGTGTCGAAATGGCCTGGACCTTTTTTTGATCGTTGAGGTCCCGCTGGGTAGCACACATCGCTGTGTTTGACACCTTACCAACGACCTCGTTGACGACTCAGACACTGAATCGTCATAATAGCTCCCATGTGACATCGTTGTACAGGTCGCTACAGGTCGCTGGTGAGATGTCAAACAGCGAGATCGCAGCAGCGATCGTTGGGAAGATCTCACTGTTTGACATCTCACCAGCGACCACATAGCGACGCAGCAACGATCCCTGACAGGTCGTATCGTTGTCGGGATCGCTTTAGCGTCGCTAAGTGAGACGGGGCCTTTAGGGTTAGGGCTAGAGTTAGGGCTAGGGTTAGGGCTAGGGTTAGGGTTAGGGTTAGGGCAAGGGTTAGGGCTAGGGTTAGGGTTAGGGCTAGGGTTAGGGTTAGGGCTAGGGTTGGGGCTAGGGTTAGGGCTAGGGTTAGGGCTAGGGTTAGGGCTAATGTTACGGCTAGTGTTAGGGCTAGTGATAGGGCTAGGGTTAGGGGCTAGGGTTGGGGCTACAGTTAGGGTTGGGGCTAAAGATAGGGTTAGGGTTTGGATTACATTTATGGTTGGGAATAGGGTTGGTGTGTCTGGGTTAGAGGAGTGGTTAGGGTTACTGTTGGGATTAGGGTAAGGGGTGTGTTTGGATTAGGGTTTCAGTTATAATTGGGGGGTTTCCACTGTTAAGGCACATCAGGGGCTCTCCAAACGGGACATGGCATCCGATCTGAATTCCAGCCAATTCTGCGTTGAAAAAGGAAAACAGTGCTCCTTCCCTTCAGAGCTCTCCCGTGTGCCCAAACAGGGGTTTACCCCAACATATGGGGTATCAGCGTACTCAGGACAAATTGGACATCATCTTTTGGGGTCCAATTTCTCCTGCTACCCTTGGGAAAATACAAAACTGGGGGCCAAAAAATAAGTTTTGTGGGAAAAAAAAGATTTTTTATTTTCATGGCTCTGCGTTGTAAACTGTAGTGAAACACTTGGGGGTTCAAAGTTCTCATAACACATCTAGATAAGTTCCTTGGGGGGGTCTAGTTTCCAATATGGGGTCACTTGTGGGGGGTTTGTACTGTTTGGGTACATCAGGGGCTCTGCAAATGCAACGTGACGCCTGCAGACCAATCCATTTAAGTCTGCATTCCAAATGGCGCTCCTTCCCTTCCGAGCTCTGTCATGCGCCCAAACAGTGGTTCCCCCCCACATATGGGGTATCAGCGTACTCAGGACAAATTGGACAACAACTTTTGGGGTCCAACTTATCCTGATACCCTTGTGAAAATACAAAACTGGGGGCTAAAAAAATCATTTTTGTGAAAAAAAAATAATTTTTATTTTCACGGCTCTGCGTTATAAACTGTAGTGAAACACTTGGGGGTTCAAAGTTCTCACAACACATCTAGATAAGTTCCTTGGGGGGTCTAGTTTCCAATATGGGGTCACTTGTGGGGGGTTTGTACTGTTTGGGTACATCAGGGGCTCTGCAAATGCAACGTGACGCCTGCAGACCTATCCATTTAAGTCTGCATTCCAAATGGCGCTCCTTCCCTTCCGAGCTCTGTCATGTGCCCAAACAGTGGTTCCCCCCCACATATGGGGTATCAGCGTACTCAGGACAAATTGGACAACAACTTTTGGGGTCCAATTTATCCTGATACCCTTGTGAAAATACAAAACTGGGGGCTAAAAAATCATTTTTGTGAACAAAAAAAGAATTTTTATTTTCACGGCTCTGCGTTATAAACTGTAGTGAAACACTTGGGGGTTCAAAGCTCTCAAAACACATCTAGATAAGTTCCTTAGGGGGTCTACTTTCCAAAATGGTGTCACTTGTGGGGGGTTTCAATGTTTAGGCACATCAGGGGCTCCCCAAACGCAACATGGCGTCCCATCTCAATTCCAGTCAATTTTGCATTGAAAAGTCAAATGGCGCTCCTTCCCTTCCGAGCTCTGCCCTGCGCCCAAACAATGGTTTACACCCACATATGGGGTATCAGCGTACTCAGGACAAATTGCACAACAATTTTTGGTGTCCAATTTCTTCTCTTACCCTTGGGAAAATAAAAAATGGGGGGCAAAAATATCATTTTTGTGAAAAAATATGATTTTTTATTTTTACGGCTCTGCATTATAAACTTCTGTGAAGCACTTGTTGGGTCAAAGTGCTCACCACACATCTAGATAAGATCCTTAGGGGGTCTACTTTCCAAAATGGTGTCACTTGTGGGGGGGTTTCAATGTTTAGGCACATCAGGGGCTCTCCAAATGCAACATGGCGTCCCATCTCAATTCCAGTCAATTTTGCATTGAAAAGTCAAATGGCGCTCCTTCCCTTCCGAGCTCTGCCCTGCGCCCAAACAATGGTTTACACCCACATATGGGGTATCAGCGTACTCAGGACAAATTGCACAACAATTTTTGCGGTCCAATTTCTTCTCTTACCTGTTGTGAATTTGGTTTCTGGGCTCCCCCGGTGGTCACTGGTGGTACTGAACTTGTGTGCTTCATCGCCTCTGTTCACCTGTTTCCATCAGGATGTGGAAGTTGTCTATTTAGCCTTGCTCCTCAGTCATTTCTATGCCGGCCAACAATGTTACCAGAAGCCTTTCTGTTGCATGTTCCTGCTCCTAGACTACTATCAGCTAAGTTGGACTTGTAGTCCTAAGTTTGTTTTGCATTTTTGTTCCAGTTCTCTGTGATTGTTTATTTCTGAGGCTGGAAGCTCTTGTGAGCTGGAATTGCCACTCTGGTGTCATGAGTTGATATTAGAGTCTTAAAGTAATTCCAGGATGGTGTTTTGAAAGGGTTTTCAGCTGACTGTGAAGTTCCCTTTTCTGTCTTCCTACTATCTAGTAAGCGGACCTCAATTTGCTAAACCTATCTTCATACTTCGTATGTCAATTTCCTCTGAAATCACCGACAATATATGTGGGGGCTACTGTCTGCCTTTTGGGGAAAATTTCTCTAGAGGTAAGCCAGGTCTGTATTTTCCTCTGCTAGGGTCAGTCAGTTCTCCGGCTGGCGCTGGGCGTCTAGGGATAAAACGTAGGCACGCTACCCGGCCACTGTTATTTGTGCGGTAGGTTTAGCTCACAGTCAGCTCGAGTTCCCATCTTCCAAGAGCTAGTCCTTTTTGTATGCTTTACTACGTTCTCTTGCCATTGAGAACCATGACAGGGTGCTATGAGTTGGATAAATCTAAAATTAAAAATTTATGGCTTATCCAACTCGTTAGGATAGACCATCAATTTTATAATCCTGGATAAACTTTTTAAACTGAAGTAGAATGGTTCTGACTTCACCTGATGAAAATGGATCCTCAGGGTTTAGCTACAGGTCTGAACAATCTCGCTATGAAGGTTCAAAGTTTACAGGATTTTGTAATTCATGCTCCTATATCTGAACCTAGAGTACCTTTGCCTGAATTTTTCTCCGGGGATAGATCTCGCTTCCAGAATTTCAAACATAATTGTAAATTATTTTTGTCTCTGAGATCTCGCTCCGCTGGAGATCCTGCACAGCAGGTCAGGATTGTAATATCCTTGCTCCGGGGCGACCCTCAGGATTGGGCATTTGCTTTGGCACCAGGGGATCCTGCGTTGCTCAATGTGGATGCGTTTTTCCTGGCTTTGGGGTTGCTTTATGAGGAACCTCATTTAGAGATTCAGGCTGAAAAAGCCTTGATGGCCCTGTCTCAAGGGCAAGATGAGGCTGAAATATACTGCCAAAAATTTCGTAAGTGGTCTGTGCTTACTCAGTGGAATGAGTGCGCCCTGGCGGCGAATTTCAGAGAGGGTCTCTCTGATGCCATTAAAGATGTTATGGTGGGGTTCCCTGTGCCTGCAGGTCTGAATGAGTCCATGACAATGGCTATTCAGATTGATCAGCGTTTGCGGGAGCGCAAACCTGTGCACCATTTGGCGGTGTCTACTGAGAAGGCGCCAGAGATTATGCAATGTGATAGAATTCTGTCCAGAAGCGAACGACAGAATTTTAGGCGAAAAAATGGGTTATGCTTCTATTGTGGCGATTCAACTCATGTTATATCAGCATGCTCTAAACGTACTAAGAAAGTTGATAAGTCTGTTTCAATTGGTACTTTACAGTCCAAGTTTATTCTATCTGTGACCCTGATTTGCTCTTTATCGTCTATTACCGCGGACGCCTATGTCGACTCTGGCGCCGCTTTGAGTCTTATGGATTGGTCCTTTGCCAAACGCTGTGGGTTTAATTTAGAGCCTCTGGAAGTTCCTATACCTCTGAAGGGTATTGACTCCACGCCATTGGCTAGTAATAAACCACAATACTGGACACAAGTAACTATGCGTATTAATCCGGATCACCAGGAGATTATTCGCTTCCTTGTGTTGTATAATCTACATGATGTGTTGGTGCTTGGATTGCCATGGCTGCAATCTCATAACCCAGTCCTCGACTGGAAAGCTATGTCTGTGTTAAGCTGGGGATGTCAGGGGACTCATGGGGACGTACCTTTGGTTTCCATTTCGTCATCTATTCCCTCTGAGATTCCGGAATTTTTATCTGATTATCGTGACGTTTTTGAGGAGCCTAAACTTGGTTCACTACCTCCGCACAGAGATTGCGATTGTACAATAGATCTGATTCCGGGCAGTAAGTTTCCAAAGGGTCGTTTATTTAATCTATCTGTGCCTGAACACGCTGCTATGCGGGAATATATTAAGGAGTCCTTGGAAAAGGGACATATTCGTCCTTCGTCATCTCCCTTAGGAGCCGGTTTTTTCTTTGTATCTAAAAAAGATGGCTCTTTGAGGCCGTGTATTGATTATCGGCTTTTGAATAAAATCACGGTTAAATATCAGTATCCTTTGCCACTGCTTACTGATTTGTTTGCTCGAATAAAGGGGGCCAAGAGGTTCTCTAAGATTGATCTTCGTGGGGCGTATAATTTAGTGCGAATTAAGCAGGGGGATGAGTGGAAAACCGCATTTAATACGCCTGAGGGCCATTTTGAGTATTTAGTAATGCCTTTTGGTCTTTCAAATGCCCCTTCAGTCTTTCAGTCTTTTATGCATGACATTTTCCGTGAATATTTGGATAAATTTATGATTGTGTATCTGGATGATATTTTGATTTTTTCGGACGACTGGGACTCTCATGTCCAACAGGTCAGGAGGGTTTTTCAGGTTTTGCGCTCTAATTCCTTGTGTGTAAAGGGTTCTAAGTGCGTTTTTGGGGTTCAAAAGATTTCGTTTTTGGGGTACATTTTTTCCCCCTCTTCCATTGAGATGGACCCTGTCAAGGTTCAGGCTGTTTGTGATTGGACGCAACCCTCTTCTCTTAAGAGCCTTCAGAAGTTTTTGGGCTTTGCTAATTTTTATCGTCGATTTATAACTGGTTTTTCTGATGTTGCTAAACCGTTGACTGATTTGACTAAGAAGGGTGCTGATGTTGCTGATTGGTCCCCTGCTGCTGTGGAGGCCTTTCGGGAGCTTAAGCGCCGCTTTTCTTCCGCCCCTGTATTGCGTCAGCCTGATGTTACTCTTCCTTTTCAGGTTGAGGTCGACGCTTCAGAAATCGGAGCTGGGGCGGTTTTGTCGCAGAAAAGTTCCGACTGCTCCGTGATGAGACCTTGCGCGTTCTTTTCTCGTAAATTTTCGCCCGCTGAGCGAAATTATGATATTGGTAATCGGGAGCTCTTGGCTATGAAGTGGGCTTTTGAGGAGTGGCGTCATTGGCTTGAGGGGGCTAGACATCAGGTGGTGGTATTGACTGACCACAAGAATTTGATTTATCTTGAGTCTGCCAGGCGCCTGAATCCTAGACAGGCGCGCTGGTCGTTATTTTTCTCTCGGTTTAATTTTGAGGTTTCTTACCTACCGGGTTCTAAAAATGTGAAGGCGGATGCCCTTTCTAGGAGTTTTGAGCCTGATTCCCCTGGTAATTCTGAACCTACAGGTATCCTTAAGGATGGAGTGATATTATCTGCTGTTTCCCCAGACTTGCGTCGGGTCTTGCAGGAGTTTCAGGCGGATAGACCTGATCGTTGCCCGCCTGGTAGAATGTTTGTTCCTGATGATTGGACCAGTAGAGTCATATCGGAGGTCCATTCTTCTGCGTTAGCTGGTCATCCTGGAATCTTTGGTACCAGGGATTTGGTGGCTAGGTCCTTCTGGTGGCCTTCCCTGTCGCGAGATGTGCGAGGTTTTGTGCAGTCTTGTGATGTTTGTGCTCGGGCCAAGCCTTGTTGTTCTCGGGCTAGTGGATTGTTGTTATCTTTGCCTATTCCGAAGAGGCCTTGGACTCACATCTCCATGGATTTTATTTCTGATCTCCCTGTTTCTCAGAAGATGTCTGTCATCTGGGTGGTGTGTGACCGTTTCTCTAAGATGGTCCATTTGGTCCCCTTGCCTAAATTGCCTTCCTCATCCGAGTTGGTTCCTCTGTTTTTTCAAAATGTGGTTCGCTTGCATGGTATTCCGGAGAATATCGTGTCTGACAGGGGAACCCAATTCGTGTCTAGATTTTGGCGAGCGTTCTGTGCTAGGATGGGCATTGATTTGTCTTTTTCGTCTGCTTTCCATCCTCAGACTAATGGCCAGACCGAACGAACTAATCAGACCTTGGAGACTTATTTGAGGTGTTTTGTGTCTGCGGATCAGGATGATTGGGTTGCCTTTTTGCCCTTGGCGGAGTTTGCCCTCAATAATCGGGCTAGTTCTGCCACCTTGGTTTCTCCTTTCTTCTGTAATTCGGGGTTTCATCCTCGTTTCTCTTCCGGTCAGGTGGAGTCTTCGGATTGTCCTGGAGTGGATGCTGTGTTGGAGAGGTTGCATCAGATTTGGGGGCATGTGGTGGACAATTTGAAGTTGTCCCAGGAGAAGACTCAGCATTTTGCCAACCGCCGTCGTTGTGTTGGTCCTCGTCTTTGTGTTGGGGACTTGGTGTGGTTGTCTTCTCGTTTTGTCCCTATGAAGGTTTCTTCTCCTAAGTTTAAGCCTCGGTTCATCGGCCCGTACAAGATATTGGAGATTCTTAACCCTGTGTCCTTTCGTTTGGACCTCCCTGCATCTTTTTCTATTCATAATGTCTTCCATCGGTCATTGTTGCGCAGGTATGAGGTACCGGTTGTGCCTTCCGTTGAGCCTCCTGCTCCGGTGTTGGTTGAGGGTGAGTTGGAGTACGTTGTCGAGAAGATCTTGGACTCCCGTGTTTCCAGACGGAGACTTCAATATCTGGTCAAGTGGAAGGGCTACGGTCAGGAGGATAATTCTTGGGTGACAGCCTCTGATGTTCATGCCTCCGATTTGGTCCGTGCCTTTCATAGGGCTCATCCTGATCGCCCTGGTGGTTCTGGTGAGGGTTCGGTGCCCCCTCCTTGAGGGGGGGGTACTGTTGTGAATTTGGTTTCTGGGCTCCCCCGGTGGTCACTGGTGGTACTGAACTTGTGTGCTTCATCACCTCTGTTCACCTGTTTCCATCAGGATGTGGGAGTTGTCTATTTAGCCTTGCTCCTCAGTCATTTCTATGCCGGCCAACAATGTTACCAGAAGCCTTTCTGTTGCATGTTCCTGCTCCTAGACTACTATCAGCTAAGTTGGACTTGTAGTCCTAAGTTTGTTTTGCATTTTTGTTCCAGTTCTCTGTGATTGTTTATTTCTGAGGCTGGAAGCTCTTGTGAGCTGGAATTGCCACTCTGGTGTCATGAGTTGATATTAGAGTCTTAAAGTAATTCCAGGATGGTGTTTTGAAAGGGTTTTCAGCTGACTGTGAAGTTCCCTTTTCTGTCTTCCTACTATCTAGTAAGCGGACCTCAATTTGCTAAACCTATCTTCATACTTCGTATGTCAATTTCCTCTGAAATCACCGACAATATATGTGGGGGCTACTGTCTGCCTTTTGGGGAAAATTTCTCTAGAGGTAAGCCAGGTCTGTATTTTCCTCTGCTAGGGTCAGTCAGTTCTCCGGCTGGCGCTGGGCGTCTAGGGATAAAACGTAGGCACGCTACCCGGCCACTGTTATTTGTGCGGTAGGTTTAGCTCACAGTCAGCTCGAGTTCCCATCTTCCAAGAGCTAGTCCTTTTTGTATGCTTTACTACGTTCTCTTGCCATTGAGAACCATGACACTTACCCTTGGGAAAATAAAAAATTGGGGACGAAAAGATCATTTTTGTGAAAAAATATGATTTTTTATTTTTACGGCTCTGCATTATAAACTTCTGTGAAGCACTTGTTGGGTCAAAGTGCTCACCACACATCTAGATAAGATCCTTAGGGGGTCTACTTTCCAAAATGGTTTCACTTGTGGGGGGTTTCAATGTTTAGGCACATCAGGGGCTCTCCAAATGCAACATGGCGTCCCATCTCAATTCCAGTCAATTTTGCATTGAAAAGTCAAATGGCGCTCCTTTCCTTCCGAGCTCTGCCATGCGCCCAAACAGTGGTTTACCCCGACATATGGGGTATCAGCGTACTCAGGACAAATTGTGCAACAAATTTTGGGGTCTATTTTCTCCTGTTACCCTTGGTAAAATAAAACAAATTGGAGCTGAAATAATTTTTTTGTGAAAAAAAGTTAAATGTTAATTTTTATTTAAACATTCCAAAAATTTCTGTGAAACACCTGAAGGGTTAATAAACTTCTTGAAAGTGGTTTTTAGTACCTTGAGGGGTGCAGTTTTTAGAATGGTGTCACACTTGGGTATTTTCTATCATATAGACCCCTCAAAATGACTTCAAATGAGATGTGGTCCCTAAAAAAAAATGGTGTTGTAAAAATGAGAAATTGCTGGTCAAATTTTAACCCTTATAACTCCGTCACAAAAAAAAATTTTGGTTCCAAAATTGTGCTGATGTAAAGTAGACATGTGGGAAATGTTACTTATTAAGTATTTTGCGTGACATATGTCTGTGATTTAAGGGCATAAAAATTCAAAGTTGGAAAATTGCGAAATTTTCAAAATTTTCGCCAAATATTCATTTTTTTCACAAATAAACGCAAATTATATCGAATAAATTTTATCACTATCATGAAGTACAATATTTCACGAGAAAACAGTGTCAGAATCGCCAAGATCCGTTGAAGCGTTCCAGAGTTATAACCTCATAAAGGGACAGTGGTCAGAATTGTAAAAATTGGCCTGGTCATTAACGTGCAAACCACCCTTGGGGGTGAAGGGGTTAAAAACTATAAAACTAGTGACAAAGTAGTCATAGATAATTATGTTTTCAGTTCATGTGATCTTGTAAGCATATATTTGTAATTAGCATAGGTTTCACAACCTCATATTTACTGATTCTGGTTCTATGATAAACTTATGTGGGGCACGATTTCCATTCAGTACCGAGGTTAGTTCCTAGCAAATGCTTAGGAACAGCTTGTTCCTAGTTAGTTGCTGCGAACACTGCACTAAACTGATATTTCTGTGAAACCATTGATCTACTAATGACCTCACTGTAGTTGGATTAAGATACAATTACTCCCACACAACTCATGTAGCTTTTTGAAGTATCTAATGGTAGACCAACGATTTTCATTTTTTTTTTATCAAATAGAGATAAGGCAGGAAAAAAGGCTTTAATGGACAATTTGTGTAATAACAGTCTGATATATAAATATATATTTCTCCGCTTTTTAGAAAATCCAGAAATGGATAGAATTATATTAAAATTAAAAAGGTTAGAATGGTTTGATGTTCAGTAATGTAATTGGAGTTTTTTGAATGCTGCTATTTTTCACATGTACATGATTTTTAATGTAGGATTTTTTTTATGTTCTGCGATGTAGAGAATTAAAAGGAATTTTTTAAAGACTGGAATATAAAGTTGGCTTGAGGCTCACCCCCATTAACTTGATTGGAGCTATGTTGAACATCAGATATAACTTTTAGATGAAAGTAGAACTGTTTTTTTTTGTTGTGTTTGTTTTTATAAAATGTCTTTGTCGTTATCATTGAAAATCATACGGAAAACCTTTTACTAAAATGTTATTAAAGATAATAATGGTTGAAAAATATTTGAAGACTAGGAGAATATATATTAATGTACTGGAATCTGGTGATTAACAAAAGGAGTTGTGGCTTGAATTTGTTTTTCATGCTCTGCTAAATCTATATATACATTTCACAAGAGATTCCTTAAAATAGAACTACAGCAAATTGTTTTTGCTCATATGATAAGCATTGCGATTTGTGCTATCCTGGTCCAATAACTCCCATTCTTCTTATTCCTTCGTTTTGGACAGCTGTATATTGTGATCTCCAGTTGACTATCAGTCCAGATATGGTGTAGATGGCATCTGAATGCATTTCAAGTTTGAAAGTTATCCTTTATAAGTGGGATAAGTGATAACTTTTTGATCTTTGGGTTCCAACCAATGTGGTCCCTGCTGAGTCCCAGGGTAGGGCCTGTTAAAAGCTACTTGTGAATGTAGGAGATGTTGCTCATTCACACTTCCTCTCCATTCATTCTTAAGGAAGTGCTGAAGTTCAGCCGAGCTCAACACTTGGATGCTCTCAAGTGGTCCCATTAAGAATGAATGGAGCGGTAGTGATCATGATCGACCATTACTCCATTCACATGGATGAAGAGCCCTGTTTTGCAGGATTAGAATGGGCCAGAGCGATCGACCCCCAGAAATCAGTAACTTATTTCCTATACTTTGGATACGGCATAACTTTCAGACTTGAGAAAACCTCTTTAAAACCTATTGGTTACTTGCAAGCCAATTAGAGGATGTCTGCTGGCATGTTTACAGGAGCCAACAAACATTCTGTGTCCAAAGAACGATAACCAAAGAGAACCCATCATGTCCAAAAAATGCTATTTACTTGCAGATATGGGGATAATCTGCAGAAATTAGCATTATAATGCTGCCAGTCACCTTACCGAAACCTCAGCAACTACGAGGAAATAAACTAGTATTCTCATTGTTAGCTACTCACTTTCAGTCATTGGGATGTGCACTGAGGATTTACAGTCACTTCTCACTATACAGTGAGCAGAGGTTGAAATCACTCCACTTGCATTTTGACAGCTTGCTTTATGCACGCCTGAAAGTGAGTGGCACTCAGGAATATGCATGTTCATTTTCTTCAGGTAGCTGTGCTTTCATTAAAGAGAACCTGTCACCAGGATTATACACTACCATTCAAAAGTTTAAGGTCACTTAGAAATTTCCTTATTTTTGAAAGAAAAACATAGTTTTTTCCAATGAAGCTAACATAAATGATTCAGAAATACACTCTATACATTGTTAATGTGGTAAATGACTATTCTAGCTGCAAACGTCTGGTTTGTAATGCAATATCTTCATAGGTGTATAAAGGCCCATTTCCAACAACCATCACTCCAGTGTTCTTATGGTACTTTGTGTTTGCTAACTGTGTAAGAAGGCTAATGGATGGTTAGAATACCCTTGAAAACCCTTGTGCAAGCATGTTAGCACAGCTGAAAGCAGTTTGGCTGATTAGAGAATCTATAAAACTGACCTTCCTTTGGGCTAGTTGAGTATCTGGAGCATTACATTTGTTGGTTCCATAAAACTCTCAAAATGGCAAGAAAAAAAGAACTTTCATGTGAAACTCGACAGTCTATGCTTGTTCTTAGAAATAAAGGCTATTCCATGCGAGAAATTGCCAAGAAACTGAAGATTTCCTACAACAGTGTGTACTACTCCCTTCAGAGGAGAGCACAAACAGGTTCTTACCAGAATAGAAAGATAAGTGGGAGGCCCAGATGCACAACTGAGCAACAAGACAAGTATATTAGAGTCTGTAGTTTGAGAAATTGATGCCTCACAGGTCCTCAACTGGCAGCTTCATTAATTAGTACACGCAAAATGCCAGTGTCAACGTCTACAGTGAAGAGGTGACTCCGGGATGCTGGCCTTCAGGGCAGAGTGGCAAAGAAAAAGCCATATCTGAGACTGGCTAATAAAAGGAAAAGATTAATATGGGCAAAAGAACACAGACATTGGCGAGAGGAAGATTGGAAAAAAGTGTTATGGGCAGACAAATCCAAGTTTGAGGTGTTTGGATCACACAGAAGAATATTTGTGAGACGCAGAACAACTGAAAAGATGCTGTAAGAGTGCCTGACGCCATCTGTCAAGCATGGTGAAGGTAATGTGATGGTCTGGGGTTGCTTTGGTGCTGGTAAAGTGGGAGATTTGTACAAGGTAAAAGGGATTTTGAATGAGGAAGGCTATCACTCCATTTTGCAACGCCATGCCATACCCTGTGGACAGCGCTTGATTGGAGCCAATTTCAACGTACAACAGGACAATGACCCAAATCACACCTCCAAATTATGCAAGAACTATTTAGAGAAAAAGCAGGCAGCTGGTATTCTATATGTAATGGAGTGGCCAGTGCAGTCACCAGATCTCAACCCCATTGAGCTGTTTGAGCAGCTTGACCGTATGGCGCAAAAAGTGCCCATCAAGCCAAACCAACTGGTGGGAGGGGCTTCTGGAAGCAAGGGGTGAAATTTCTCCAGATTACCTCAGCAAATTAACTGCTAGAATGCCAAAGGTCTGCAATTCTGTAATTGCTGCAAAGGGAGCATTCTTTGACGAAAGCAAAGTTTGAAGGAGAAATTTATTATTTCAAATAAAAATCTTTTTTTTTTTAACCTTGTCAATGTCTGGACTACATTTTCAATTAATTTGGCAACTCATTTGATTAATAAAAGTATGAGTTTTCATGAAAAACACAAAATTGTCTGGGTGACCCTAAACTTTTAAACGATAGTGTACATATTATACTAAAGGCATTATCATGGTGGTTCTTTTATACAGATCCATGATGATCTGAGATCTCAATCTGTGCATGCACTGTTACCAGCACCATTTTATTGAACCCCATCGAGATATCATTCTGCAAAAGTGCTGCCCACGGCAAAAACAACTTCTGTTCAGAACTAAAATACAGAAGTATTTCATGGTGGTAATACGTGATCTGGTCACGGTGTGGCAATATTTTTTCCTTGTATGTGGTATTATTCAGTCCCTCCATGGTGTGGCGGTATTTTTCTCTTGTATGTGGTATTATTGGTAATTTAAAAAAATGTATGTGATACATTCCCTTAAAGAAAAATAAAGAAAAATTTTACCTAAAAAGAGTATTGGGTATTTAAAGAAATGTTTAATAAGTTATAGTAGAGTAGGGTCCAGCCAAAAGAGTGCACTTTGTCATGATGGAAGCTTAAAAAATCTTTTGCCCAAAACAAAAGTTGATGGCTATGTATGTTATATGGTGTTTGATGGGAATTGTTTATGTGTGATTGGTGAGGAGTTGGGACGTGGTGCAGAAGTGGAGTTTATCCAAGAGTGAGCAGTGGGACTGTGGGAGGTTCAAGGGGTGGAGTCAGAGATGGGGGGGGGAGTCTCAAGGTGCCTGAACATTTTGCAGGTATGGAGCCCTGAAATTATGGTGGCAATACTGTCTGTACACGCTTTACCAAGGCAGCATCCTGTTGCAGGGGCTCACTTTTTGAATGTATACTTTACTAGCATTTCTCAACACATCATTTTGGGAAGGTGGTTAAATTTTGGTCAAAACAAAATATGCAAATTGCCTCTTCATAGAGAGAGAGAGGACTAGAACTCTAGTGCCAACTATTGGAAGTAGCAATCCTAAAAGTCAATATTGACCTTTTAATTAACCTTGCAATATGACTTAGAATAAAAAGTTACCCTTAGATCCCAGTCAAAACAAAAAATATGTTTAAAATATGTCGACATTGGACTGTCTGTGTATGTTTTTGCACACTTTTTCCCATTCCTATTTGACAACTGTGGCACAATACCTTTTCAGTGGCTTGCTGCCACATATTGCTTGTTGTACATGTACCTACCAACTTATCATTTCTTGTTACAGTTTTTTAGGCAAGAGTTGAATAATTGGAGTTGGAAAGGTTGATCATAGTGCTGTCCAAAATAAATGGCAAAAGAACAAGTGCCAATCATCAGCTAATGCAAGAGGATAAAACCCATGTAGCGGCCATGAACATACAAAGATATTGTGGAACCGCATAGCAAAAGTCCTAATTAGGCCTTCTTCTTGCACCTCTCAAAAAAATATATAAATTATTTGGAGAAGGTGGGGTCAAGGCACATAGGGTACACCTCTCAAATATTAAAGACAAGAAGAGGGGCATGCACTTAGACAGTAATTACCCCTATTTAAAGCTCAAAAGTCTCATACACTATTATACCAATTTCATGGCAACCATAGAGTATCTGTCACGGGGAGACTAGGTGAGCGAGAGCTATTAACCCGGGCCCCTGCAATTTCCCTCAGACTAGGGAAATCCTGACTGACCCTCTACCTGGAGTTTACACTGATGGTGTGCATGTCCAGGCCTCGACCCTCGCCCTGTCTCCTGTTTCAACCCTAGGCTGAAACCAAGCGCCCACCACCCAGTGAAGAGGTAATACATCAATACCCACAGTTAGCACAGACAAGGATAAAGGATAATATACACCACACCGCAGTCACTCAGGAATACACTATAAATGTGCAGGGCAAAATAAATACAAATATAGGCAGGAGTAAATAAGACTAAGAAAAATACACCACCAGCAACGAATCTCCAACAACCAGCTCTCCACTCCAGACCGAGATAACAACGCACAAGACAGAAGCTATAATCGGCGACACCCAATGATCAGGAGAACTATTTAAAGGCAATGGGCATGGCCCAGCTTCCAATCCGAGGATCAGGTAAATTAACCCCGGAACAGCTAGATAAATCTAGCCGACGCCAATGAGTAAATAGTGGTCAAAAGCGGAATTACCGCTGTCTGTCAAACGACCTGGTCTGAACAGCGTCCGACATGACAGTACCATGCCCCCCAAACTGCCCTCACACACACAGTATAATACCACTATAGTAAATTCCCCTTCCCTTGTCATTTTTTTGTCAATAACTCATAGGAGAGGGTGACTATATGTGGAATTGAGTCCTGACTCCTCACTCTCAGTTGACAGGACACAAAGACATAGTGTTGTTACCACATGAATAGAAGACCATCAACAATGACACTGCATGCATTCTTAATAAAATGCAGGTTCAACCAGGTCTCATGGGGACTATAACTCCTGCTAGGTGAATTCTTAAAGAGAACCTGGCAGCAGGATTTTGCTAAGTAAACTACAGTCATTGTCATGATGGCATTGTTACACTGATTAAAATTATACCTGGGGAGAAGAAATCAGTCTCGTGGTTCTTGTGTAATCAGTTTTACAAATTTTCAGTTAATACTCTGGGGCGGGATTGTGGGAAGGGTCTTATCTTCCTGCTCTATGCCAGAGAAACCAAGAAAATACCTGTTCACAGTTCAGCCCCGAAGCACAAACATGTTCCTTTTCTTAGAGACAGACACACAGTGAGAGAAACAGGCAGACAGGTATACAGACAGAGAGAGACAGAGAGAGAGGCAGACAGAGAGATACAGAGAAAGATACACAGACAGAGGTAGATACTCAGTGAGAGACAGAGACAGACAGACAGAAAGACACAGACAGACTGACAGAGATTCAGAGGGAGACAAAGAGACAGACAGAGTGAGATGCTGTGGCGAGGTCACAGACATACAGTTGTGGCCAAAAGTATTGACACCCCTACAATTCTGTCAGATAATACTCAGTTTCATCCTGAAAATGATTGCAATCACAAATTCTTTGGTATTATTATCTTCATTTAATTTGTCTTAAATGAAAAAACACAAAAGAGAATGAAGCAAAAAGCAAAACATTGATCATTTCACACAAAACTCCAAAAATGGTCCAGACAAAAGTATTGGCACCCTCAGCCTAATACTTGGTTGCACAACCTTTAGCCAAAATAACTGCGACCAACCGCTTCCGGTAACCATCAATGAGTTTCTTACAATGCTCTGCTGAAATTTTAGACCATTCTTCTTTGGCAAACTGCTCCAGGTCCCTGATATTTGAAGGGTGCCTTCTCCAAACTGCCATTTTTAGATCTCTCCACAGGTGTTCTATGGGATTCAGGTCTGGACTCATTGCTGGCCACCTTAGAAGTCTCCAGTGCTTTCTCTCAATTCATTTTCTAGTGCTTTTTGAAGTGTGTTTTGGGTCATTGTCCTGCTGGAAGACCCATGACCTCTGAGGGAGACCCAGCTTTCTCACACTGGGCCCTACATTATGCTGCAAAATTTGTTGGTAGTCTTCAGACTTCATAATGTTATGCACACGGTCAAGCAGTCCATTGTCAGAGGCAGCAAAGCAACCCCAAAACATCAGGGAACCTCCGCCATGTTTGACTGTAGGGACCGTGTTCTTTTCTTTGAATGTCTCTTTTTTTCTCCTGTAAACTCTATGATGATGTCTTTGCCCAAAAAGCTCTACTTTTGTCTCATCTGACCAGAGAACATTCTTCCAAAATGTTTTAGGCTTTTTCAGGTAAGTTTTGGCAAACTCCAGCCTGGCTTTTTTTCTGTCTCGGGGTAAGAAGTGGGGTCTTCCTGGGTCTTCTACCATACAGTCCCTTTTCATTCAGACGCCAACGGATAGTACGGGTTGACACTGTTGTACCCTCGGACTGCAGGGCAGCTTGAACTTGTTTGGTTGTTAGTTGAGGTTCTTTATCCAACATCCGCACAATCTTGCGTTGAAATCTCTTTTCCATCCACATCTAGGGAGGTTAGCCACAGTGCCATGGGCTTTAAACTTCTTGATGACACTGCGCACGGTAGACACAGGAACATTCACGTCTTTGGAGATGGACTTGTAGCCTTGAGATTGCTCACGCTTCCTCACAATTTGGTTTCTCAAGTCCTTCTTTCTTTTCTCCATGCTCAATGTGGTAAAAACAAGGACACAGGACAGAGATTGAGTTAACTTTAATCCATGTCAACTGGCTGCAAGTGTGATTTAGTTATTGCCAACACCTGTTAGGTGCCACAGGTAAGTTACAGGTGCTGTTAATTACACAAATTAGAGAAGCATCACATGATTTTTCGAACAGTGTCAATACTTTTGTCCACCCCCTTTTTATGTTTGGTGTGGAATTATATCCAATTTGGCTTTAGGACAGTTCTTTTTGTGTTTTTTCATTTAAGACAAATTAAATGAAGATAATAATAACACAGAATTTGTGTTTGCAATCATTTTCAGGAAGAAACTGAGTATTATCTGACAGAATTGCAGGGGTGTCAATACTTTTGGCCACAACTGTACTCTGTATTGCTGTAGGGGGTCGCTAACACACTCTGTGCTGCTGTGGAGGGGGTTGCTAACACACTCTGTGCTGCTGTTTTGGGGGCCACTGAAACACTCTGTGCTGCTTTGATGGGGTCGCTGACACACTCTGTGCTACTGTGGTGGGAGTTGCTGACACACTCTGTGGTAAAGTGGCAGAGTAGCTGACATGGAGGGGGCTGTGTGCGTATGAGTCGTTGATGTATATGAGAGAGAGAGTCTGTCTCTCTCTTTTTCTGTCTGTCTCTCTGTGTTTTTGCCTGTCTCTCTGTCTGTCTGTGTCTCTGTCTATCTGTCTCTCTGTGTGTATCTGTCTCTTTTTCTGTCCCTCTAGCTCTCTGTCTCTCTGGGTCACTGTGTGTCTTTGTCTCAGTGTATCTATATTTGTGTCTGTCTTTCTCTGCGTCTCTCTCAATGTCTCTCTGTCTCTGTCACTCTGTATGTCTCTTTCTGTCTCTCTGCCTCTCTCTGACTCTCTCTTTGTCTGTCTGCCTTTTTCTCTCTCTTTCTGTATCTCTCTCTGTCTTTCTGTCTCTGTTTATTTTTCTCTGTCTCTCTCTTTCTCTGGCTCTCTGTGTCGGTCTCTACGATAAGGAATATGTTTGTGCTTTGGGGCGGTGTGTGGGCACATTTTTTTTTCCTATCACTGGCCTAGAGTACCAACATAAGACCGTGCTTACAGTTCTAACCCGGAGCACAAATATCTCATTAACTGAAAACTTCCAACATTGATTACACAAGAACCACAAGACAGATTTCTTTACCCCAGCTATCATTTTAATCAGTGTAACAATATGCCAACATGACAATGTCTTTAGTTTACTTAGCAAAATCCTGCTGACAGGATTATCTTTAACTGGCCTCACTGTTGGATATTTCAATTCTTCTCGTCGAGTTACAGACAATGTTGGAACAGTGTACCTGATCACAAACGTCTAACAGGTATAGTTTTGGGACCACTTTTACTTTTAAAAAGCATTAAAACTCTGTCTGGGTGTATTGTTAACCCTGCGGTACTGTTCAGGTCTGTTTGAAAAAAAAGTTTGTGAAGCTGCAGATTATTTATTATGAGGATCTGAAAATCGTGGTTAGATGAATTTGTTTATGGGTAGGTGTTGTTATTAGGAGAGTTGCTTTTTTTGTTTTTTACTTTTTTTTATGAAGTGATTGTTACATGTGCACTGTCAATCTAGTGTCTTTATAGTCTTTTATACAGATCTCCCTCCATATTTTCAGTCACATAAACAATTTTATATCATTGATAGAAATGACCAAAATTGTTTGGAAAATATTTGCCAATTTCAAAGTTGGCACGAACATTGCACATTCGAATCATGTTCGGATTTCCATGGATTTTCCTCAAACTCAGCAAAATTTCGCCAAAGCTCAGTAAATGATCGAGTTTCCACTAAGCCTGTGTGCACACAGTGGCTCTCATTGGCGGTAATGTTACTGTCAGTAAGATAATTTCCATCCGTCAGAGCACTGTGGGGTCAATTCGGATCACTTTTATAGAAGTCACATCAGCTGATATAAATGCTCTACCTGGTGACACACTGACAGGAGCGTGTAATCACTCCTGCAGCGTGTACCACTAAGCTGCCGTAAGTGAGGTCACCGGAGTTTATCAGCTGATGAGCCTCGGTGACCTCACTTAATGTACAACTGCATGAGAAAGTTCTCATGCAGCAGAAGTGTTGTGAGATCACAGGGGCTCATGAGCTGTTGAACGCTGGTTAATGTTGTCATCGTAGCTCAGTGCTACACACTGCAGGATTGATTACACGCTCCTGTCAGTGTGTCGCCGGATGCCGAGTAAAGCATTCACATTAGTGACTGCTCTCAAATTCATCAGGATCATAGTGGGCATTATAAATTATCTCTTTACTTCGGACAGGTGAGGAATATGGTTGTTTATTATGATAATTCATTTGCAGGGGATGTTGGCTTCAGTGGACTGGGCAATGATGTGAGTATGGTTTAATTTAGAGTCAATAAAGGAGTCTGTGTCATTATTTCAAATAAAGGACTCTATTCTAGGTGTGTGATTTTTCATACAATATCACTATGGAGTTAGTAATATGGGTCTCTTATAGACACCTCTCCATTACTGAGCTGTGGGCTTGATGTTACTGGAAAACACAAAAGTGACATCAACCCCACAAATATGAACCCCACTTGCCATGGCCACAGGGCTATTGGGAAGAGCCGGGCAAAGCATTAGAATTGGCACATCTAAAAGATGCACCTTTCCTGGGATGGCTGCAGGCTGCTATTTTTAGACTGGGGGGATTAATATCCATGGCTGTTTACTAGTGATGGGCAAGTACTAAAATGCTTGGGAGCTCGTTGCTCGGGATGAGCAAATTGGAATACTCGGGTACTCGACCCGAGCAACGAGCCAATTACTGGGAAATGTCATTGTAACATTTAACAACCCTAGCTGGCCATGTGGTGTGTGACACATAAGGAGACACATCTTGTTTAATGTCTGAAGGAGGGACTCTTAAAGTCACAAAGCCTATTTTTAGAGGGGCATCAGGTGGCATTAATATTCTTAAAGGGCCATTATTAAACAGTGGGTCTCCTATGCTGTTATTGCCTATGCAGTTAGTGGCTGGGCTGCCAAGAATTACAATGCACCCCAATACCCCTTTCACGAAAGGTACAGGAGGGCCTCCCAAAAAAATTGTTGCATTGAATGCAAGGCCTGCCCTGCTATGAAGTCATATGCACCCCAAATAAGCCTTTGAACCCAGGTACTGGATGGCCACAGGAAAACCCACTTCACATTCTTCAGTTGGTCCTGCCTTACTGTTTCCTTATGCATTGAATGCAAGGGCTGTCTTGAACCAAATGTGCACTCGACACAATCCCCCCTTGGAAGAATCATGGAGGAGGGCCTCATTAAAAAAAAAATTCCCATTACAAAGGAGTGGGTCTCCTAGACTTGGAATGCCCATACTCTAAGTCCATGGGCTAACAAACATTTCCCCATGGGGGGTACATTTAAAAAAAATATTTTATGGGGATCATAGACACCCTTTCCCAAAAATTGTCTGGCTGTAGCAGAAAGGAACACGTAAACCCTGCTGATCTAGTGGCAGAGAATGATGACTCATTGAGGAAGGCCTCATTAAAAACTAGGCCCAATTTAAAGGAGCGGGTTTCCTAGACTTGCAATGCCCATACACGGAGTGCATGGACTGACCAACATTCCCCCATGGGGAGTACATTTTTTAAAACAATTTTATGGGCATCATAGACACCTGTGCCAAAAATTGGACTGGCTGTAGCAGCACAGAACCTGTTAACCCTGGTGATCTACTGGCAGAGAATGAGGAGACATAATTAATGATCAATCATACTGAAATAAAAAAAATGAATAAAGGATGTGAATCCACCCATGAAAGAAAATAACAAAAGGGAGGGGCGAACATAGGTTCATAAATATGAAGCCAGAAATGCATCCAACGAAATATGTTTGTTCCTAGCAACAGCTCAGAGACAGGGATAGAAATAAAAATATAATATAAAAGTATTTAAATATTTTTATATTGTAGAGGTATACACTACCTCATTAGAGGACTGTCCAGAGATATGAAAAATGGAAAATATAAGAAAAAAATGGGAAGAATATACGTACATCTCATTTTTACGACATTTCCCCCTGGGGGAGTAACATTTGTTTTGGTTTCAAATTGGTACCAGGCATCATAAAAACACCCTTACACAAAAATTGAATGGCTGTAGCAGCAGACAACACATTCACCATGGTGTTCTAGTGGCAGATAATGATGAGATGTGGAGGAAGGCCTTATTAAAAACTGGGCCCAATGTTAAGGAGTGGGTCTCCTAGATTTGTAACGCCCATACACAAAGTGCATGAACAGACAAACATTTCCCGATTGGGGGAAAAAGATTTTAAATATTTTATGGGCATCATAGACACCCTTGCCAAAAATTGGACTACCTGTAGCAGCACAGAACACATTAACCCTGGTGACCTAGTGGCAGAGAATGAGGAGACGTGATAAATCATACTGAAATCAAACAAATTAATAAAGGATGTGAATCCACCTATGAAAGAAAATAACAAAAGGGAGGGGCGAACACAGGTTCATAAATATGAAGCCAGAAGGCGTCCAATAAGATTTGCTTGTCCCTAGCAACAGCTCAGAAACAGGGAAATAAATAAAAATATAATATAAAAGTATTTCAATATTTTTCTATTGTAGAAAATTAGAGGACTGTCCAGAGATAGGAAAAATATAAAATATAAGAATAAGTGGGAAGAATATCCATACATCTCATTTTTACATCATTTCCCCCTGGGGAGTAACATTTGTTTGGTTTGAAATTGGTAAAGGGCATCATATAGACACTTTTGGCCCAAATTGCACTGGCTTAGCAGCACAGAACACGATAACCCTGGTGATCTAGTGGTAGAGAATGAGGAAACATTGATTAATGCCTTATTAATAACTAGGCTCAATGTAAAGGTGTGGGTCTCCTGGATTTGTATTGCCCATACACGAAGTGCATGGGCTGTCAAACATTTCCCCATGAAGGGTACATTTTTTTAAACTATTTTATGGGCATCATAGACACCCTTGCCAAAAATTGAACTGGCTATAGCAGCACAGAACACGTTGACCCTGGTGATCTGGTAGTGGTGAATGAGGAGACATTGATGAAGGCCTCATTAATAACTAGGCCCAATGTAAAGGAGTGGGTCTCCTGGATTTGTATTACCCATACACGAAGTGCATGGGCTGACAAACATTTCCCTATGGGGGTACATTTTTTAGAAATAGTATATTGGCATCATAGACACCTTTGCCAAAAATTGGACTGGCTGTAGCAGCACAGAACAAGTTAACCCTGGTGATCTAGTGGTGGAGAATGAGAAGACATTGATGAAGGCCTCATTATTATTAATTACTAGGACCAATATAAAGGAACTGGTCTCCTACACTTTTAATGCCCATAAACGAAGTGCAAGGGCTGTCAAACATTTCCCCATGGGGGGTACATTTTTTAAAACTATTTTACTGGCATCGTAGACACCCTTGCCAAAAATTGGACTGGCTGTAGCAGCACAGACCCCATTAACCCTGGTGATTTAGTGGTGGAGAATGAAGAGGCATAAGATAAATCATACTGAAATCAAACAAATAACTAAAAAATGTGAATTCACCTATGAAAGAAAATAACAAAAGGGAGGGGTGAACACAGGTTCATAAATATGAAGACAGAATGTGTCCAACAAGATATGTTTGTCCCTAGTAATAGCTCAGAGACAAGGATATAAATAAAAATATAATATAAAAGTATTTCAATATTTTTCTATTGTAGAGGTATACACTACCTCATTAGAGGACTAACAGATATATAAGAACCCACCAAGCAGTAACGGAATCCAAAAATAACAACTTTATTAAATAACAATATATAAAACAAATTACATTAGACAATCAGAATCAATGGGGCCAAAAGATGGTATCCAGATAATACCCACATCAAGAAGCCCAAGTTAGGGTATGCCCCTGGTACAAGGCATACACAGGTATATGTATAACCACAGTGTATCAATACACTCAGATGTGAAGAATGGGGATGTACATATAATATAAGTATTACACAGCACAGTAGCCTGGGCGACCCATCGTGTCAGGGAGTGGGAATTTCCTAGAACATGTTAATTGTTGGATTGACTTCCACCTCCAGCCTCTCGTATCTGCTCTTCCATCATACCTTAAGGACACGAGTGAGCTGCTCCAGATGGTCGATGCCCTTAATCTTGAGTGTGAATCTCTACTGGTTTCAGCAGATGTGGAGTCCCTGTATACAAACATTAGACATAAAGTTGGTATTGCTGCCGTTAAATTCTATCTGGAAACATCTACTCTGTCCATTGGCCTTAGGGGACTCCTGCTGGAACTAATGGAATTCACCCTCATACATAATTTTTTTGTCTTTAAGGGGTCCTTCTACCTGCAGCTCCAGGGTACAGCCATGGGCGCAGCCTTTGCGCCGGCCTATGCTAATCTGTTCCTGGGGCTGTGGGAGAGGGACTTCTTCCTGTTGGACAGGCTGTCATCGATAGACCGTATCCCCTTTTGGATGTGGTATATCGATGATATCCTTTTTGTCTGGCAGGGATCGGCCATTGACCTGGAGCAGCTCATTGGATGCCTCAACAGCAACGACCTTAACATTACCCTTACATGTGAATGGAATATATCTAGGATTAGTTTCCTGGATGTTATGCTCAGTAAGGACCATAATAGAAACACTCAGACAGACATTTTCAGAAAGGCGACATCGACGAACACGTTGTTGCATGTCTCATCCTGTCATCACAGGCACATGGTTTCTTCAATACCCGTGGGACATTTCCTCCACCTTTGCTGAATTTTTCCAACTGATATTGATTTTGAGAGGCGGGCAGGGCAGCTCTCAGCACGGTTTATTGAACAGGGCTATAGTAGACGTACTATAAAGAAAGCCTACTATAGGGCTAAATACTCTACTCGCAACCAGTTACTATATAGATCAGAGGGGATTGTGACTAATAAAGGAGTGGGTCAACTTAGATTCATTACTACCTTCCATCCACAAGTGGATAAAGTTAGAGTGGCACTAACTAAGGCTTGGCCTATCCTACAAGTGGATCCCATTAATGGAAAATTTCTCCCAAAGAGACCACTAATCACCTTTAGACGTGCTAAAAATTTGAGGGATCATTTAACGACAAGTCATTATATGGGTAAGGGACCGGGTACATTTTTGGAAGAGTTCCCGGTGGTAGGTGGTTGTACTCCTTGTGGTCGGTGCATTGCATGCCCAAATGTTGATAGATTATTATTATTATTTACTATTATAGCACCATTTATTCCATGGCGCTTTACATGTGAGGAGGGGTATACATAATATAGATGTAATATAGATGTAACTGTTTTACTAACTCTGATGGTACTAGGAATTTTACAATTAAGAAACACATTACATGTACCACCAGATACATCATCTATTAAGCCACATGTCCATGTGGCTATATTTACGTTGGGATGACTATAAGACAATTTAAAGTCAGGATTAGAGAGCATGTTCTGGGGATTCAGGCGGCTGCTACTCATGATGATGTAACCACCCTAAAAACCATTCCTAGGCATTTCAAGTTTTTCCATCGGTGCGATAGCACTCTATTTAGAGTGCGTGGCATCGATGCACTTGACATCAACATTAGGGTGTAATCTTTTCAAACGCTTGGGTCAGTTGGAAACACGCTGGATCTGGACTCTTAATACTACCTTTCCAAAGGGGTTAAATTAGAACATCAGCTTTGCACCATTTCTCTAGTCACCTCACTGTTGTGTAAGGATATACTCCCGCATCTTTTGTTTTTATTTCTGTTTTTAATTCATATTTGGGTTATTTTGTAGATGTATGGAACACCTGGAACCCACTAAGTCTTGGCAATTTCAACATCGTTAAAGTGGAGGATATTCATCTCTATATGCATCTTCTGAATACACATACTGTGCTGAATATAGATGACTATGGAAGCTACTACGCAATATATGTGCTATATAGTGTATAATTATATGGTGTGAATCTTGTATGCATTGATCTATGTGTATGCACATTTTTTGTACACAAGTTTTCATAGGGCATGTTCTATATTATAGCTACTTGCACCAGTTCTTATGTCTTCTATGTTAATTTGTGCATATATTTATATTAACATTGAATGTATACATTACGATGCTGTATGTTGATATATGCATACTGCACTTGTGGTTCCTACGGTGTTGATTATATGGGGAATGTGGATATTTTAATTAGTGTCTCATTTTTGTAATTTCCTGTTAGTGAGGAAATATTTTTGCTTTGGTTGTTTTGGTTATAATATTGTATACCTGTAATAGGCAATTTGCCCTTCGCATTGCCCTTAGTAGATATGGCCACTTGTTACGCCGGTGTGCGTCCTGCTCCGCCGAAGCCTGTGCCGGCGGTATGCCGACTTCCGGGTCACATGGGGCCCCACGTGTTTCTGGTTCTCGGCTGCCCGCTTGGTTGAGGCTCGCCGGATGTGGGGTGACGTGCGGGTGCGTGATGCTGCACACAATCTTCGCTTGCTATTTAAACTCCATGCCCTGTCATGTTTGTGCGACCCCTGAGGAAGGTAACACTACCGAAACACACGTCAGGGTGGACGGGTGTCCCTGGGTGTCAGCGTCATCACTTACAAGTAGCGTTGAGCGATACCATCCGATACTTGAAAGTATCGGTATCGGAAAGTATCGGCCGATACCGGCAAAGTATCGGATCCAATCCGATACCGATACCCGATACCAATACAAGTCAATGGGACTCAAGTATCGGACGGTATTCCTGATGGTTCCCAGGGTCTGAAGGAGAGGAAACTCTCCTTCAGGCCCTGGGATCCATATTAATGTGTAAAAGAAAGAATTAAAATAAAAAATATTGCTATACTCACCTCTCCGACGCAGCCTGGACCTCAGCGAGGGAACCGGCAGCGTTGTTTGCTTAAAATTCGCGCTTTTCCTTCCTTACGTGAAGTCCCGGCTTGTGATTGGTCGCGTGCCGCCCATGTGGCCGCGACGCGACCAATCACAGCAAGCCGTGACGTAATTTTAGGTCCTTCAGGATTTTAAAATTACATTCTGGCTTGTGATTGGTCGCGTCGCGGTCACATGGGCGACGCGACCAATCACAAGCCGTGACGTCACGGGAGGCAGGACACGCGCGCATTTTAAAATGAGAATGAGGAGACATTGATGAAGGCCTCATTAATATAACTAGGCCCATTGTAAAGGAGCGGGTCTTCTAGACTTGTAATGCCCATACACGAAGTGCATGGGCTGGCAAACATTTCCCCATGGGGGGTACATTTTTAAAACTATTTTATGGGCATCATAGACACCCTTGACAAAAATTGGACTGGCTGTAGCAGCACAGAACACATTAACCCTGGTGATCTGGTGGCGGAGAATGAGGAGACATAAGATTAACCATACTGAAATCAAACAAATAACTAAAAAATGTGAATCTACCTATGAAAGAAAATAACAAAAGGGAGGGGTGAACACAGGTTCATAGATATGAAACCAGAATGCGTCTAAGGCTTCTTTCACACTTCAGTTTTTTGGCGTCAGTCACTTCCGACATAATGACGGATCGACGGATCCGTCACAATAGTTGAAAAAACGGATGTAATGGATCCGTTTTTTTGACGGATCCGTTACTCGGGGGTTGTATATACTTTTTGGAGCATGCGCAATTGAAAAAAATTGAAAAAACGGATTGGGGCGACGGATCCGCCGAAATGACGGTCGCGATGGATCCGTCGCCCATAGGTGGTCATTCTATGAAATGACGGACGCGACGGATCCGTCGCGATCCGCCATTTCAATGCAGACAAAAAACGTTGCAATGACGGTCAATGTCTAGATGACGTCCACCAAATTTTGACGGATCCGTCGCATGACGGATGGAAAGGACGACCATCCGTCACAATCCGTCGCTAATGCACGTCTATGGGGAAAAAAACGGATCCGTCGAAAAAAAAAATGGATCCGTTTTTTCAGGAAAATGGCGGATTTAGACTGACGCCAAACAACTGAAGTGTGAAAGAGGCCTAACGAGATATGTTTGTCCCTAGCAACAGCTCAGAGACAGGGATATAAATAAAAATATAATATAAAAGTATTTCAATATTTTTATATTGTAGAGATATACACTACCTCATTAGAGGACTGTCCAGAGATAGGAAAAATGGAAAATATAAGAACAAGTGGGAAGAATATCCATACATCTCATTTTTATGACATTTCCCCTAGGGGAGTAACATTTCTTTTGGTTTCAAATTATTAATGGGCATCATAAAAACACCCTGTCACAAAAATTGAGTGACTTTTGCACCACCCTGGTGTTCTAGTGGTTGTGGATGATGAGGATAAGGAGGAGAATAACACCAAACAGACCAAATAAGGAAGGGTATACCCATGTGTGATTGTGAAGATGTGCATGAGAATACACCTCCACAAAAAAGGCAATGTATTAGAGGTTAAGTTTCGCTGTTTTCACTTGGTGGTGTACGTACAGAAGTCTTGCCCAATCCAGTCCTTGTTCATTTTTATAAGAGTCACCCTGTCAGCATTTTCATTTGACAGGCGGATGCTCTTACCTGTTATAATTCACCAGCAGCACTAAAAACCCGCTCAGACAGAACGCTAGCAGCAGGGCAGGCAAGAACCTCCAAGGCGTAGAGAGCAACTTCATGCCACGGGTCCAGCTTGGATACCCAATAATTGAAAAGCACAGAGGAATCCAGGATGACATTTGTACGATCTGCAAGGTACTCCCTCAGCATCTTCCCAATCATTACACTTCTTGTGACAGCACCCCTTGCCTCTGCCGGCACAATGGGAGGGTCTGAGAAAACTGTCCCAGAACTTTGCCATTGTTCCCCTGCCTGAGCTGGATGGTACTTCTGATTCTCTCTTGGACTCCTTGGTTGTACAACAAACTCTGACGTCTGCTGCCAGCGTTCTCACATGGGAATTTTTTACCTAATTCTGCTACAAGAACCCTCTGGTACAACAGCATGTTAGTACACCTGTGATGTCACAGTGGCATTGCTTTCCTCACGGGGAGAGTGATGTCACGCTTGGAAGTGATGAAAGATAACTTTCACCAGGTAACACAAACATGCAACATGTTCACACTCCAGGCCACAAGGGGGAGCTTTTGATCCTTTTTCTAGGTGACTCCCCTGCATATAGAGATAAGGAGGGAAAGTTAGTCAGATAGTGCCGGAGAGCAGACTGCAGCAGTCTGAGGCAGGAAGAACGTATGAGGAGCCGTGCAGCCACGAGAAAGTGCTGCAGCTCCTGGACAGAGATAATACCGAGAGCTGAACAGATTGTAGTGAGCATATTGGAAAGCGAAGCACAGGAGAAGGAACACCAGTGAAGCAGAGCAGTGAATTATATACCTCCCTGGCTGGCTCAGTTTGCCGGTAGCTGGAACACCGAGGTTGTGAGGGACTCTAAGACTGACAGGAGAAACCGGCAGAACAGCTGGATTACATATCACCTGTCCGCCCTAATACCCAGGAGGCACAGTGACACATAGAGCCCGGGTCATGATAGAGATCCTGTAAAAAGGCTTGAGTCACCTGCCATACAGGTTTATGTCCCACCTTTATGGAGGACAGAGAGAGCTGTGAGGACCTTATCAGAAGCCATAGGCAGTAAGGGACTACAATACCACCTTGCTATGAGGAAGGCTTTTAACTCCGCCTGGTAAAGGGGACTCTGAATTCACTTCCAAGCCGGCCGGACTCTGCCTGTCCTGTGATCTGGTGCCCTGGACTGTGGCTGCCTGAAGTCTTCAGTAAACCAGGTAAAGAGACTGAAAACCTGTGTCCTTGTTCTTTACCGTACTATTCACCATCTTCCATCTACACACCAGGAGCCCTGGGGATATACTTCACCTGTGGGAAGTTATACCATCTAGCTGCCATAACATCACCACAGAGGACCCCTTAAAGCAGCGTTGGTCTCCACTGACCGAATACCACAAGTGGTGTCACAAGCATAAAGTTTATTCAATTTCCCTTTTACATGGGCACCCAAGGCCACGGACCAGATCACCACCGTCACATGCCCCTGTGAATACCGGACCTGATACCGGGTACCCCACGGCCCTGACGGGTGACTCATTTTGGCATCACGAACAGGATCGATCGACCCTGAGAATCAGGTCATGTGCACCTTAGAGACTGTGTTGTGCTGAGAGACTGTTAATTGTGAATTGCTTCTAAAACTGCCGCGATTATAGTGCCACGAGGAGTGCTGGAAAAGAAAAGGGTGCCATCGTGGGCAGGGACTAGCTGTGGTGCGCGAAAACAATGGCCGTCCACTCCAAATACTTTTGCACCATGAGGACATGCCCGT
This sequence comes from Ranitomeya variabilis, assembly GCF_051348905.1. Classification (NCBI taxonomy): domain Eukaryota; kingdom Metazoa; phylum Chordata; class Amphibia; order Anura; family Dendrobatidae; genus Ranitomeya; species Ranitomeya variabilis. The sequence goes on from NC_135236.1 coordinate 503,519,415, forward strand.
CAGCAACTGAGATATGCCTCCTAATCCTAAATGGCAGAGAAAGAGGAACAAGCTCCGTCCCCGCAGGAGAGAGCGGGAACGAGACGTGGAAGGACAAAGGAACATGGAGGACGACATGGTGAGCAGCCCGGACCCAGAGCGTGGGGTGGAAGCTGAGGACTCCCCCAGCCACCAGGATGGAAGCCGCAGTGAGCCGCCACCAGAAGTCCCAGAGTTCCTTAAGGAAGAGATGAAAGAGCTTAGCGACCAACTCCTGTGGATGCAGCTGAGTGCTGAGGAGACAAAATGGAAGGCGGCGCTGGGAGTGAAACTGCAGGAGCAGCATCCTATCCGGCAGCCCCTGATGTCAGCGGAGGAGACCGGCACCGGAGACACAGCAGTGGCTGGTAAGGAGACCAACCCTGCCCTGGTAGCCTAGGAACTCCTAGTGGGTCCACTAGCTGCACCACCACGTTATGGATCCGGATGGATTCAGATCCTGGGGGAATGGGACCAGGCCACGGGTATGGAAAGCCATATGAGAGTACCGATGCAGTCCAACAGTATGCCAGGCGAAATATACACCAAAAAGACTGTATACCACTGGGTGAACACTGGGACAGATCTGATTGGGTTCACCGGGACAGAAAGGAAAGAAGGAGAAGTAATGGAGGTCCTTAGCTGGGATGAGTATCAGCAGCAGCTAACTTATAAATACAAGGAGAAAGACAAGGAATACCAGGCCGGGCACAAAGCATTTGATGAGAGAGATCTGTGCTCTAAAGCTCAGGCCCATAAGGACAGACAGACATACCAGGACCCGCTGAGGCAGGGCACTGTAGTGGCCTTCAGGTTGAAAAGAGGCTGGGGGTTTATCAAGAAGCCAGGCCTGCATGCTGAAGTGTTCATTAACAGGAGAAGGACACCCGGACAGGGACCTATAACAAGGAGACACTGTAACCTTCACTCAGCATTTTGGTGACAAGGGATGGTATGCCTTGAACGTGAGGAAACTCAAAGACTCTGCTTCTAATTTAAAGGGTACTAGACCTAAAAGATCAGCAGTGCCATCTAGTGCCAAGGTTATAACCACTACTACACCTACTGTGACACCAGCCCCTAAAGCCATTACCAAGACAACAGTGTGTACCTGTCATTTCGGACGCTATTCACACTAGGGCGTCCGACAGACAGCGGTAATTCCGCATTCGTCCACTATACGCTCAGTGGCGCCTACTAGATTTTATCTAGGTTGTCCGGGGTTAATTTAGCTGGTACTCGGGTTGGAGGCTGGGTCACGCCCACTGCCTTTAAATAGTTCTGCTAGACTTTGGGCATCGCCGATTATAGCTTGTGCCTCGTGCCTAGTGATTCCAGTCTGGAGTGGTGGTCTTGAAGTAGAAATATCGTATCTGGTGGTGTATTATCCTTTGTCATATTTCTCCTTCCTATATTTGTATTTGTTTTGCCCTGTGCATGTTATAGTGTTTTCCTGTGTGTCTGCGGCGTGGTGCGTTTTTAGTTTTCCCTGTCTGTGCTTTCTGTTGAGGTTGGTGTGGTCTAATCACTGGGTGGCGGGTGGAGGTTTCAGCATAGGGCTGAAGCAGGAGTCAGGGTCAAGGCCTGGTGGCCCAGACAAACACACCATTAGTGTAAATTCTGGGAGAGCGACAGACAGGGTTTTCCCTAGACTGAGGGATATCGCAGGGGCCCGGGTAACCAGCCTTAGTCTACCCAGTACCCCCGTGACATTATAATCGGCCCCAAAATTTTGTATTCCATGGATCCCATGACTTCCATAACCCGCCAGTTGGAGGAGCTGTCCTTACAGGTCACTGAGTTGAAGGGGGCGGTTCAGCAACAGGGTCTAGTAGTATCTAATGTGCAAGTTGAAACTGCAGGTAGAGTTGCAGAGCCAAAGATCCCTTTACCTGAGAGGTTTGCTGGGGAACGCAGTAAATTTGTTGTTTTTCGTGAAGCTTGCAAATTATTTTTTCGTATGCGCCCGATTTCCTCAGGTAATGAGGCTCAGCGTGTGGGTCTGGTATTGTCCTTACTGAACGGAGACCCCCAAGCTTGGGCATTTTCTTTACCATCTGATTCAGCTGTATTTAACTCAGTGGAGATTTTTTTTTCTGCTCTTGGGCTCATTTATGATGATCCTGACAGAATGGCTCTAGCAGAATCTAAAATTTGCGCTCTCCGCCAAGGGGAGCGAATGGCGGAGGTGTACTGTTCTGAATTTCGCCGCTGGGCGGTGGACACACAATGGAATGACCACGCGTTGCAGAGTCAGTTTGTTCATGGGGTTTCGAGAAGGGTTAAACAAGCCCTCCTGATGTATGAGACCAATGCTTCTTTAGAGTCTGCTATGAGTCTTGTTGTCCGCATTGATCGCCGTTTGCGTCAGGGGGTGCAAGAGATGCCGCCTATGGGGGACGGCGTAGGTGCACGTGAGGTTGCTGCAGGTGAGCCCACGGAGCCTATGCAAATCGCAGGGGTGTCACATCATCGAGCCCCCTCGCTCAGGAAGCAGGGAGCCTGTTTTTGCTGTGGTAAAAATGGGCATTATGTAAATGCTTGTCCTCTGTTATTGAAGAAAAGTGCAACGGCGGAAAACTACTAAGCTCAGAGGGTGTGGAAGAGGCTAATCTGAGCTTATGCATATGCATGCATATCTTCCATTGTGGTCTCTCAATGTATGCTTCCTGCCAAAGTTATGGTCGCTGGCAGAGAGCTGCCAATCACTGTTTTTGTGGATAGTGGTTCGGTCACTTATCTCATTGATGAGGAGTTTGCGCGCACGGCCGGGTTCACGGTCGAAAAACTGCCTCATCCTATCCGGGTGGTCACCATCAATGCCCACAGGGGGAGATTACTGAGTTTGTGGCTGAGGTGAAACTCCATATTGGGGTCCTACATTTCGAGCAGGTTACATGTACGATACTCAGTAATCTTCCTGCACAAATGGTTTTGGGTTTTCCATGGTTATCTATGCACAACCCGGTGATTGACTGGAAAACTCAGGACATAATCCAGTGGAGCGGATTCTGCCAGGAGAATGGCCTGGCCACATGTGTGTCAGCTGTGACTCCTAGCATTCCTGAGTCACTGCTGGATTTCACGGATGTGTTCTCAGAGGAGGGTTGCTCAGAATTGCCACAACATCGCCCCTATGACTGTACTATTAGGTTTAAACCAGGGGCCAAATTGCCGAAAGCAAGGATGTTTAACATCTCTGGTCCCGAGAGGCAAGCTTTAAAAGACTACATTGCTGAGAGTTTGAGCAAAGGGCACATCAGGCCTTCGTCCTCGCCTGTGGCAGCGGGGTTCTTCTTCGTTAAGAAGAAAGATGGCCGACTACGCCCGTGTCTGGATTTCAGGGAATTAAACCAGATTACAGTTCTTGATCCATACCCTATGCCACTGATACCTGACTTGTTCAACCAGGTGGCTGGTGCTAAGTGGTTCTCCAAGCTTGACCTCAGGGGGGCGTGCAACCTCATAAGAGTCCGTCAAGGTGATGAGTGGAAGACGGCTTTTAATACTCCTGAGGGTCATTTTGAAAATTTGGTGATGCCATTTGGGTTGACAAATGCGCCTGCAGTATTTCAACATTTCATAAATGATATGTTCTCGCATGTCCTGGGGAAATTCGTTATTGTGTACCTAGATAACATTCTCATTTATTCATGCGACCGTGATACTCATTTAGAGCATTTGAGGCAGGTGTTACAGCTACTCAGAGAAAATAAGTTCTATGCAAAAATTGAGAAATGTGTATTTTCGGTTCAGGAGTTGCCTTTCTTGGGTTATATTGTGTCTGCTTCAGGGTTTAAAATGGACGCCGCTAAGGTGCAAGCGGTGCTGCATTGGGAACAGCCTGATAACCTAAAAGCACTTCAGCGGTTCCTTGGGTTTTCTAACTATTATAGAAAGTTTATCAAAGATTTTTCTACCAATGCTATACCGCTTACTGACATGACGAAAAAGGGTACCAATTTATCCATCTGGTCTGAGGCTGCTGTGCGCGCATTCGAATTTCTGAAGAACAGTTTTGCTTCGGCCCCCATTCTGGTGCAACCGGACTTATCAAAACTATTTACCGTGGAAGTCGATGCGTCTGAGGTTGGAGTGGGGGCAGGGCTGTCACAAGGCTCATCCTTGGGCGAGTTGCGTCCATGCGCCTACTTTTTCAAGAAGCTGTCGCCCGCCGAACGTAACTACGGTATCGGCAACAGGGAGTTGTTGGCTATCAAGTTGGCTTTTGAGGAAAGGCGACACTTCTTGGAGGGGTCAGTCCACCAGGTTACACTTATCACCGACCATAAAAATCTGCTTTATTTAGAGTCAGCCAAGCGTCTGTCCCCAGGCAGGCTCGCTGGGCGTTGTTTTTCACGCGATTCAACTATTTTGTTACTTACCGACTGGGGTCTAAGAACACTAAGGCAGATGCTTTATCCAGGTGTTTTCCGGGGGGAGAACCTCGGGAAGATCCTGTACCTATCCTCCAAAAGGTGTAGTGGTCTCGGCTCTCACGACAGAGGTTGAGGCTGAGATTGCCGAGGCTCAGGAGGAGGTACCACCAGAGCTTCCCATTAAGAAATCATTTGTACCTCTCCATCTTCGCCTAAAGGTGTTGGGTGAGCATCATGATACTGTTCTGGCTGGCCATCCAGGGGTTAGGGGTACCTTGGAGTTGGTGTCGCGTCGGTTTTGGTGGCCCAAAATCCGACAGGACGTGGTCTCGTACGTATCAGCATGTACCACGTGTGCTAGGGCTAAGACGCCTCACTCCCGCCCTGCTGGCACATTACATCCTCTAGGGGTACCAAGTAGGCCATGGATGGAGATCTCCATGGATTTTATTACAGACTTGCCCTCCTCAGCTGGGAACACGGTCATCTTGGTGGTTGTTGATCGGTTCTCAAAGATGTCGCACTTTGTGTCCTTGCCTTCGTTGCCTAACACAAAGACTCTGGCTCAGATATTTGTGCAGGAGGTGGTCAGGCTTCACGGGGTTCCGTCTGACATCGTGTCTGATAGAGGTACTCAGTTTGTGGCTAGATTTTGGAAAGCATTTTGCTCACGGTTGGGGATCAAGTTATCGCATTCTTCAGCGTTTCATCCTCAGTCAAATGGTCAGACCGAGCGTATCAACCAGAATTTGGAGCAGTATTTACGCTGATTTGTTTCTGACAATCAGGAGGAGTGGTCGACGTTCCTTCTTTTGGCGGAGTTTGCCATATATAATCACCGCCAGGAAGTCCCCGTTCTTTTGTGTTTACGGGCATCATCCTCAATTTTGTACTCTGCATCAGGGGGGCTCTGCTGGCGTCCCGGAGAAGGACCAGTTAGGAGCACAACTGTCATCTGTCTGGAGGAGAGTGAAACAGCGCTTGCTGAGTGTGGGTGCTAGGTACAAACGTGTGGCTGACAGTAGACGGGTGCCAGGTCTGGACCTGAATGTGAGTGACTGGGTGTGGTTGTCCACAAAAAACATAAAACTCAAAATACCATCCCTGAAATTAGGTCCTAGGTTTATTAGTCAATTTAGGGTCGCCGCCATCATTAACCCGGTAGCCTACCGGTTGGAGCTTCCTACGGTTTATAAGATACACAATGTTTTCCACAGATCGTTATTAAAAAAGGTGGTGGGTTCTGTGGACGCGACACCGATGCCATCTCCGGTTTTGGTGGAAGGCAATTTGGAATTTGAAGTCTTCAAGGGGGTTGACTCTCGTGTAGTGCGCCGCACATTACAGTACCTGGTACACTGGCGTGGTTATGGGCCGGAGGAGAGGTCTTGGGTACCAGCCTCAGACATTCATGCGGACCGGCTGGTCAGTATGTTTCACCGCCGCCATCCGGACAAGCCGGGTCCTATAAGTCGTGAGGACCCTGGGGTCCCTCATAGAAGGCGGGGTACTGTCATGTCAGACGCTATTCACACTAGGGCATCCAACAGAAAGCGGTAATTCCGCATTCGTCCACTATACGCTCAGTGGCGCCTATTAGATTTTATCTAGGTTGTCCGGGGTTAATTTAGCTGGTACTCGGGTTGGAGGCTGGGTCACGCCCACTGCCTTTAAATAGTTCTGCTGGACTTTGGGCGTCGCCGATTATAGCTTGTGCCTCATGCCAAGTGATTCCGGTCTGGAGTGGTGGTTTTGAAGTAGAAATATCGTATCTGGTGGTGTATTATCCTTTGTCATATTTCTCCTTCCTATATTTGTATTTGTTTTGCCCTGTGCACGTTATAGTGTTTTCCTGTGTGTCTGCGGCGTGGTGCGTTTTTAGTTTTCCCTGTCTGTGCTTTCTGTTGAGGTTGTTGTGTGGTCTAATCACTGGGTGGCGGGTGGAGGTTTCAGCATAGGGCTGAAACAGGAGTCAGGGTCAGGCCTGGTGGCCCAGACAAGCACACCATTAGTGTAAATTCTGGGAGAGGGACAGACAGGGTTTTCCCTAGTCTGAGGGATATCGCAGGGGCCCGGGTAACCAGCCTTAGTCAACCCAGTACCCCGTGACAGTACCATAACAACTGAAACTGCGGTGGCAACAGCACCAGTTATCACGCGTACCCAGGCCATGCAAACCCCTATTGCAGGACATGACTTGACCATGCATGAAAACAAAACACATGATGTCTACCTGTCACCAGGCGTAACCTTAACCCATGACCTTCTCAGGCCAGGAAGCAACCAACTCCAAGTGTTAACATGGAGACAGCCAAAGTAAATTAAAGGAACCTGACTGTGAATAAGTTTACTGTTTAAAAGTTTTGTTTTACCTTGCAAAGGTTTTTGCACCAAGGAGTTTAATTGTTTAAAGGGATCATTTGTTTAAAGACAGTGAGATCATGGACAATTTATGATCCAAAAACTTTCCATTGTACATAGTTGGCACCTATTTAGGTGCTTCCTACTGGTTTTACAAAGAAGCTTTAAAGAAACTGTATCTAATATTGCTGTGAAAGTTCATATTTGTTTTACAGAGACCTGAAGAAAAACCCGTTTGGCATGGCAGAATCCTGGGCCTGGATACACACTTTGCAGCCCGCCCAAGACCTAGGGTTGATGACGGGTCCCTCGCTTCGTTGAATGCACTACCTCCATAAAGAAAAGTGTTTGCACCCTTAAAGGGAATGTTGACTTGTTGCACTTTATTAAAGTGAATCATGTTTAATAGTATTAAAGTTAGTATTGTATTAAAGTTAGTATTGTACACAAAGAATATTAGTGAGAGATAGTGACTAAGAATAAAGTTGAAACTTTGCACTTGTAGGAAAGTTATTGATGTCATTAGAAGAAGTGAGCTGGTATCATAAGTGATAGTGGTATTATATGCAGATGATACTGAGATACAGAAAAGGTTTTAAAAATTGAAAATGAAACTAATGTTCAGTTTTGCACTTTGAATAAAGAGAAATCTAGATAGTATACCCATAGGGGTAGTTGCTGTTCCATAGTATAATATAGTAAAAGTTCTATATTTTTGATGAAATTATCTATATCATGTAAATATGTTCTGCAACGTTAAAGCATCAATTCCTCCCATAAAGGGAAGCTCCAGTTTACATTAATTAACCAATTTTACATGTTTACAGCATTTAAAAAAATGTGTATGTCTTTTTGCCAATTTATATTGTTGTTCTTCTTTTCCCAGTCTGGCAGTACTGGCGCAGATAACCGGTAGCCGGTACACCGGTGAGGGTCTCTAAGACTGACAGCAGAAACCGGCAGGACAGCTGGATTACATATCACCTGTCCGCCCTAATACCCAGGAGGCACAGTGACACATAGAGCCCGGGTCATGATAGAGATCCTGTAAAAAGGCTCAAGTCACCTGTCAAACAGGTTTATGTCCCACCTTTATGGAGGACAGAGAGAACTGTGAGGACCTTATCAGAAGCCATAGGCAGCAAGGGACTACAATACCACCGCGCTATGAGGAAGGCTTTTAACTCCACCTGGTAAAGGGGACTCTGAATTCACTTCAAAGCCGGCCGGACCCTGCCTGTCCTGCGATCTGGTGCCCTGGACTGTGGCTGCCTGAACTCTTCAGTAAACTAGGTAAAGAGACTGCAAACCTGTGTCCTCGTTCTTTACCGCACTGTTCACCATCTTCCATCTACACACTGGGAGCCCTGGGGATATACTTCACCTGTGGGAAGTTATACCATCTAGCTGCCATAACATCACAGCAGAGGACCCCTTAAAACAGCGTCGGTCCCCACTGACCGAATATCACAGGTGGCATCACGAACACCAACTTTATTCAATTTCTCTTTTACATGGGCACCCAGGGCCACGGACCAGGTCGCCACCGTGACATCCCCCTGTGAGTACCGGACCTGCTACCGGGTACCCCATGGCCCTGGCAGGCGTTCCACACCTGTCTTCCTCTGGAAGAAGAGATTGAAAGTTTTCCTTGTAGCATGGGTCTAGAAGTGTCACCAACCAGTAATGAGTGCCCCAGAAAATTTTAATAATTTGAGTGTCACGGGAAATGCAGCTCAACATAAAGTCAGCCATGCGTGCCAGACTGCTGACAGGCAAGACTTCCGTGTCCTTACCAACAGGGCGACTGACCATGCTGTCCTCTCCCTGCCCTTGGGCAATTCCCGCTGTACAGACGATATGACAGCTGTGCTTGTAGTACCATCTATAGTGCATGAAAGTAGCTCCTGTTCCTCCTCCTCCTCATTGTCTTGCAATCCATGGTGGGATGACATGAGGCTGGGCTGAGTGTAATCACCCTGTATGGTTCCTTGCTCCATGTCCTCCTGCTCTGCCTGCCTTTTTAATTGTGAGCAGAGAGGTCTTCAGAATGCAGAGAAGTGGGATGGCGATGCTAATTATGGTGTCATCACCGATCACCATTTGGTGCAGTCCTCAAAGTTTTGGAGAATGGTGCATATGTCTGACATCCATGTCCACTTCTGAGGTCTTATGTTTGGAGTCTGAACTGAATACTGATGGCCTTGCTGATGCTGGTAGTCAACAACTGCCCTCTTCTGCTCAAAAATCCTTTCCAGAATATGCAGTGTAGAGTTCCAATGCATGGGGACATCACACACCAGTCGGTGAGCCGGAAGCTGCAAACGCTGCTGAAGCACGGCAACGGTGGCTGAAGCTGTAGCTGACTTTCCAAAATGGGCAGACAGATGGCGTACTTTCACTAGCAGATCTGGCAGCTCCGGGTAGCTTTTGAGAAAATGTTGAATTATGAGGTTAAGCACATGGGCCAGGCAAGGTACGTGTGTGAGCTCACGTTGCCTCAGAGCCACCGCCAGGTTCCAGCCATTGTTACACACAACCATGCTTGGCTGTAGGTTCAGCGGTGTCATCCAAATATCTGACTGATCTTTCAGCACTGTCCACAACTCTTCAGCATTGTGTAGTTTTTCACCTAAGCAGATTAGCTTCAGCACAGCCTGTTACCACTTGGCTGCGGCAGTGCTGCAGTGCTTCCAGCTCCTGACTAATGTGTTCATTTCAGAGGAGGAGGAGGAGGGAGTGCAGGAGCTGTAGACTGTGGTGGCAACCCTGATTGACGTAGGGCTCGCAATCTTTGGCATGGGGAGAATGTGTTCCATCCCAAGGTAAGACTGGGTCCTGGCTTTCACTATGTTAATCCAGTGAGATGTACCGTCCGTGCCTAAAAGCACTTGTCCATGTATCCGTGGTTAGGTGGACTTTCCCAGTAACATCATTGTTGAGGGCACGGGTAACGTTGTTTGACACATGCTGGTGTAATGCGGTACGGCACACCGGGAGAAATAGTGGCGACTGGGGATCGAGTACCATGGGACAGATGCCGTCATCAGGTTGCAGAAAGCTTCCATCTTAACGAGCCTAAAAGGTAACATTTCTAGTGCAAGCAGATGAGAAATGTGAGAATTTAGTACTGTGGCCTGAGGGGCGTTTGCTGGGTATTTCTGCTTGCATTCCAATGACTGAAGGCTGTGCTGGGACAAGGACGTAGACGGACTTGATAATGGTGCTGCTCAACTGTGGGCAACAACAGGTGCAGGGCCAGAGGCATCTTCACATGCACGGTGGACTGGGGATTTGCTTCTATGCAAAACAGTGGAAGAAGCAGTGGTTTCACCTGCAGACAGTGTTCCTGGAGCCTGGGGTTCAGCTCTCAAAGTCGGCTGCTTTGCTGCCATGTGCCTGCTCCTGGTGGTGGTCAGGCTGGTAGTTTTGCTACCCCTGCTGATGCGGGCATGGCTGGTGCTGCAAATGGCTTTTTTGGGGTTATCGGCAGAGTCTTTAAAAAATAATCAGACTCTGGAAGATCTAATAGTTGGAATGGCAACTTCCCTCATGTTGGTGTTACGGGGAACAGATGCACGTCTTCTGTCTGTGGCCACCACACTGCTTCTTCTTGCCTGTTGGGATGATATGCCTACTTCTCCATGTGTGCTGCTGCCCTCGCTCTGCATGTCCTCCTGCCAGGTTGGGTCAGTCACTATGTCATTCACAACATTATCTTCCACATCTGCACCCTGCTCCTTCTCCTGACTTTCTGGCAATTGTGTCTCATCATCGTCCACCTCTTGTGACACTTTCCTACCATCGCCTTCGTGTGACCTTGGCTGTTCAAATCTTTGGGCATCGCTACATGCGATCTCATCTGGACCCACTTCAAGTTGACCGTCCAAGAGTCTGGAATCTTTAAAGGGAAAACTGAACAGCTCTTCGGAGTGTCCAAGTGTGGGCTCAGTTGCTCAGGGCACTCGGCATAGTGGGAGGAAGAAGGATCAGGGGGAGTAATATCAGGTCCACACTCATGGTTACTCAGACTTTACCATGTGGAAGACATGGTGGTGGTGGTGGTAGCTAAGTGATTGGAAGCATTATCCGCTATCCAACCAACAACCGTTTCACACTGATCTGGCTTCAATAGTGGTGTGCTGCGGTCCCCTAGAAACTGAGACAGGAAGGTCAAGCGCAAAGATGTGGGTCTTTGTTTTGGCCCACTTTCAGCTTGGCCACAGCCTCGTCCTCTGCATACACCATCAGCATCACCTCCACTTCCCCGTCCCTTGCCTTGCCCATTTTAAATGGACTACTGAAATATTTGAAAACCTCAATACAAATGGATTCATTTGGAGAAAAATTATATGTGATTATTATGCCCGAAAAGCAAGTATTTGGAGACCACAGATACACAGGGCGTCTGACAGAGAAAACAGACTGTCTAAAAAAAGTTTATGTTTTTGGTAATTTTGGAAAATAAAAAGTAGAGCAAGGCTAGCTGACAGAACTATGCAACGTATGCCTGAGAAGCCAAGATGTTTCCACCACAGATGCACCAGGCGTCTGACGAAGAAAACAGACTATCTAGATTTTTTTATGGTCTTTGTTAATTTGGGAAAAAAAGTAGAACAAGGCTAGTAGACAGAACTATGCAACACATGCCTGCGAAGCAAAGATGTTTCCACCACAGATACACCAGGCATCTGACCAAGATAACAGACTGTCTAAATTTCTACATTTTTTAAAAATGTTTTTGGTAATTTGGAAAAAAAAATTCTGAGTAGAACAAGGCTAGCAGACAGAACTATGTAAAGTATGCCTGAGAAGCCAAGAATTTTCCACCACAGATACACCAGGCATCTGATGGAGGTAACAGACTGTCTAAATTTTTTTAAATGTTTTTTGGTAATGTGGGAAAAAAATACTGAGTAGAACAATGCTAGCAGAGAGAACTATGCAACCAACTTGTGAAACCAAGATTTTTCTACCACAGGTACCAGGCATCTGACGGAGATAACAGACAGATAAAATGTTTGGTTTTTTAAAAATATTTTTAAAATGTTTTTTTAAATATATTTTAAATGTTTTTTTAAACAAAAAATACTGAGTAGAAGAAGGCTAGCAGACAGAACTATATAATGTATGCCTGCGAAGCAAAGATTTTTCCACCACCGATACACCTGGCGTCTGACGGAGATAACAGACTGATAAAAATGTGGCCTTAATTTTTTTAGGCACAAAAAATAGGTCAACAAGTTGGCTATGACACAAAAAAAAATTGGAGTACTAAAATTGTAAGATATTTAGCGCCATGATATGTGATGCGTGTGGCGTACAACTCACAGTCATAAATAAAAGAACTGTAGATAAATATTTTTGAGCCAGCTACAGATTTTTGGGGCAGCAAAATTGTGTCCAAAAATGTTGTAAGACACTGCAAAATATTAGATAGTACCAACAAAAGTACATAATTTTTGGCACACTTACATCTGATCCCTGGGAAAAAAAAATCTTAGATTTGCACGCACTTCTATTGCAATCACCTGGCTGTAGTCTTCAGTGTGACCAGGCAAATAAAAAAAAGGATTGCTATAGAATAAAATGAGCAGGCATAAGCTGAAAAAAAGGCCACAGATAACTGCAGCTAGGTATATATTAAATAAGCAGCAGCAGACAGTAATGGAGCTTTTTTGAGGTATGCAGTGAGATCTATATACTCACATACAGTACCTGCAGGCCTTGCACTGATGTGGATATGTGCACATAGACTCCCCTGCCTACCTAGCGCTGCAATCTGTGTAACCCCGAATTAGCCCTAAAAAGGACTGTTGGTTTCTCAGGATTTGTGGACCGAACACTAGCAGACCCACACTAACTATTTAAAGGATGATTCTGACCCTATCTCAGCAGCAGCTCTCCCTACACTAGCTAAGTCCGGAGCAGAATGCGGTGAGCAGGGGGGCGCCAGGTCTTTTATAGGCCTGATGATGCTGTGCGGCCAGCAAATCACTGTAATAGCACAAAAAGATGGCTGCAGCATTACAGTGCATGGCAGACAATCTGCATTGTCATTGGCGCTCTAAAGAGTGCCATAATTGCAGGGCAGAAACCTGAGCTCCAACCGAATAATCCAAGAAATACTCTGTGCTCACTAAGTACATCGAGCATAGTGATACTCGGGCGACTAACGAGTAGTGGCGAACATGTTCGCTCATCACTACTCTTTACCCGTCTGAGAATGTAATCCCACAGCTGTCGGCTTTAGCTTGGCTAGTTGTCAAAAATGATTCATTTAAATAATTTAAAAAAGGTGTGGAGAACCCTCTATTCTTGATAACCAGCCTTGCTAAAGCTGACAATTGAGGGTTGCAGCCAACAGCTGTCAGTTTTGTCTGGCTGGTTATCAAAAATAGAGGGGAACCTGTTGTGAATTCCGTTCTCGGGCTCCCTCCTGTGGTTATGAGTGGTACTTTGTGAGTTCTGTTCTTGGGCTCCCTCTGGTGGCTTTTAGTGTTACGGCTGGTCTGTAGCTGGACTCCAGCTGCCTCGTTTCCTGCTAGGTTTGCTGCCTATTTAACTCCACCTGGACCTTTACTTGTTGCCTGCTGTCGTTGTATTCAGTACTGGTTCAGATCTCTCTGGGACTTCCCTTGTGACCTGTCTCCTCGTGGAGAAGCTAAGTTCATGCTAATCTATTTTTGCTCATTGCTATTTGAAAATGTTTCTCAGTATATGATGAGTTCAGTCCAGCTTGCTTATATGCTATTTGATTGCTAGCTGGAAGCTCTGGGGTGCAGAGTTGCGCCCCTCACATCGTGAGTCGGTGTGGGGGTCTTTTTGTATTCTCTGCGTGGATAATTTTTGTAGTATTTTATACTGACCGCACAGATTCCTTGCTATCCTCTGACTATTTAGTTATTAGCAGGCCTCATTTGCTAAAACCTATTTTCATTTCTATGTTTGTGTTTTCCTCTTAACTCACCGTCATTATTTGTGGGGGCTGCTCTCACTTTGGGGAAAATTTCTCTGAGGCAAGTGAGGCTTTGTTTCTCTCTAGGGGTAGCTAGTTTCTCAGGCTGTGCAGAGGCGTCTAGGCCGAGTTAAGAACGCTCCACGGCTGCCTATAGTGTGTGTTGATAGGATCAGGATTGCGGTCAGTAAAGTTCCCACATCCCCAGAGCTTGTCCTATGTTTTGGTTTACCTATCAGGTCAGTTCATGTGTTCTTACCACCAGAACCATAACAGGAACCCAGGTAAATTTTTTCTTCATTAGTATTATTTATCTAAAGCGAAATTGATGGGTCAATTGATGCCACTTTTCCTGAAGTCTGCCCCTAATTTGGGCTGTGTTAGCAGCTTTTGGGCCCCTATGAAGGTGTTGTCTATGCATCTGGTTTTGCCTACACTTGAATTCAATGGTGTTGGGCTATGTTTGGCGAACTGTTGGGTGAATAATGGGAAGTTCGGCAAACTTAGCAAAATTGAACCTTTTCTGCTTCTCTTTGTTTCTCGGGTGGCTATTTATTGGTGCTATTTCTGCTAACCTTTGCCAGTAATAGCTCTGGTCTTTGGCTAGAGCGGCTGATCTGTATAATCTAGTGATCCTTCTGCCTCTGACTTCCCATGTGTGTGTCTGACCTGTTCCTTATCCCTGACTCAGTGTACGTTTGGTGATTTCCTACAGTGTATGACTCGGCTTGAACTCTACCTTCATTTTTTCTGTCTCTGGTACTGCGTTTCCCAACTGGCTTTTGACCCTCTGGCTCATACCTTGACTCCTCTTTCCGTCTTACGTTTTGGATACCGCACTCCCATCTGGCTCTGACTTTCGGCTCGTCTCTGACCTTGTGCTTTGCTGTGACCTCTGGTACTTCATCTCCCTGTTTGTTGCTGACTTCGACCTGTCTGACTACTCTGCCACCTACTGGTGATGGCTTGCACTTCTGCATCGAAGTGCTACACAGTAAGTGCGACCCTTTTTCCCCGTAACAGCGCCCCCTGGTGGTGACTGAGCTCACACTGCTCTGCATTTGCATTACACAAGGCATGTGAATCATTTAAGATTTGACATATGGACTAAAAGGAGAAATGTGACATGTGACAACTTTTTTATATTGCACCAACTGGGGCAGCTGTTGCTAAAACCAAAACTTACAATGGTGGTCAAACTGTATCCAGCGGCTTGCTGAACAAAACAAACCCTCTGCCTCCACCAGTACTGGAAAAAGCCTAAATAGGAAAAGATGCAGAATTTGTTGTGGGATAGAACAAATATTGCATGCTCTAGTCATAGCAAATATTTCTGTAAATCACATGAGAGTTATTTCATGCAGAATGTAAAAATACCTGAATATAGCGATAAGTGAACAAGTTCAACCATTTTTTAAAGAAAATAAAGTAAACTGAAGTTTTGATTTAATTTTTTTTTTTTGACCAACCATGTTTAGATATAGCTAAATAATGCAACTGGTATTCAAATAATAAGCTTAGAGTAGCTAAATGTCAAAACTAACAGACTTTACTAGGTCTACAAGTACAAGTATACCCTACCAACAGAACAGCAGAGTTAAACAGACAGTGGGTTATCGCCGGTTACTATTTGTTTATATAGTGAGGGCAGTTTGACATGAATGAGGCTGTATTTGCATTACAGGGCTCAAAGGGGTTCAATATGCACTGCTCAGAAAATAAAGGAAACTATAAAATACCACATCTTAGATATCACTGAATGATATATTCCAGTTGCAAATCTTTATTCATTACAAAGTGGAATGCGTTGAGAACAATAAAACGTAAAAATTATCAATGTGAATCAAAATTAATATACCATTGAGGACTGGATTTGAAATGATATTCAAAATCAAAATGGAAAATCAAATTACAGCCTGATCCAACTTCAGTGGAAATGCCTCAAGACAAGGAAATTATGCTCAGTAGTGTGTGTGGCCTCCACATGCCTGTATGACCTCTCTACAAAGCCTGAGCATGCTCCTGATGAGACAGTGGCTGTTTTCCTGAGGGATCTCCTCCCAGACCTGGATTAAAGCATCGGTCACCTCCTGGACAGTCTGTGGTGGAACGTGGCATTGGTGGATGGAACGAGACATGATGTCTCAAATGTGCTCGATTGGATTCAGGTCTAGGGGAACGGGCATTCCATTTCAAAGAATCAATGCCTTCATCATGCCGGAACTGCTGACACACCTCAGTCACATGAGGCCTAGCATTGTTATGTATCAGAAGGAACCCAGGGCCCACTGTAGCTGTATATGGTCTTACAATGGTTTTGAGGATCTCATCCTGGTACCTAATGGCAGTCAAAGTACCTCTGGCTAGCACATGAAGGGGTGTGCGACCCTCCAAAGAAATGCCACCCCACACCATTACTGGCGCACTGCCAAATCAGTCAAGCTGGAGGATGTTGCAGGCATAAGAACATTCTCCACGAAGTCTCCAGACTTTGCCATATCTGTCACATGTACTCAATGTGAACCTACTCTCACCCGTGAAGATGTAAAAGCAAGGAATACAAAACAGGCAAAATGACTGTAACCCTATAGACATGATAACTGTATCTTTATAATTTTGCTTGGTTAACAAAAAACCCTGTAGATTTAAATAACACGGACCACACCCATACTACATAAGCAAAAACCACTAAAAAATGGTGCACAGAGTCCAAATAATGCAAAACGTAATTTTATTAAATATAAACATAAATGACAAGGAAAATGGACAGTAATGGGTAAAAAACCTACAACCTTCAAGGAGCACATGGAAACCAAACAAACCACCTCATGCATATCGCATAAACAATAATCATGGAATGTAAAACAGCGGTATATTCACCCTGCATGTTTAAGTATATATATGCTGTCAGTATCAACAAAACACACAGGTGCAACATTGCCTCCATAGATATACACGTACTCAATGTAACCTAAACATAACCCATATAGGGAACATACCGGCGATATAGCAGAGGAATATGTCGGCTCCAGCCCACCCCGACACGCGTTTCGGAGTATCCTTCTTTCCCTGAAGAAGGATACTCCGAAACGCGCATCGGGGTGGGATGGAGCCGACATATTCCTCTGCTATATCGCCGGTATGTTCCCTATATGGGTTACATTTAGGTTACATTGAGTACGTGTATATCTATGGAGGCAATGTTGTACCTGTGTGTTTTGTTGATACTGACAGCATATATATACTTAAACATGCAGGGTGAATATACCGCTGTTTTACATTCCATGATTATTGTTTATGCGATATGCATGAGGTGGTTTGTTTGGTTTCCATGTGCTCCATGAAGGTTGTAGGTTTTTTAACCATTACTGTCCATTTTCCTTGTCATTTATGTTTATATTTAATAAAATTACGTTTTGCATTATTTGGACTCTGTGCACCATTTTTCAGTGGTTTTTGCTCATCCGTGAAGAGCACAGGGAGCCAATGTCAAATCTGCCAATCTTGGTGTTCTCTGGTAAATGCCAATCGCACTGCACGGTGTTGGGCTGTAAGCACAACACTGATTTGGGAACATCGATCCCTCATTCCACCCTCATGGAGTCTGTTTCTGACAGTTTGAGCAGACACATGGCTGTTAGTAGCCTGCTTGAGATCATTTTGCAGGACTCTGGCACTGCTCCTCCTGTTCCTCCTTGCACAAAGGAGGAGGTAGTGGTCCTGCTGCTGGGTTGTTGCCCTTGTGTGACCCTCTCCATGTCTCCTGATGTACTGGCCTGTCTTCTGGTACAGTATCTGTTCCATGCTCTGAACACTGTGTGCTGACAGACAGAGCTACCCTTCTTACCACAGCTCTCACTTATGTGCCATCCTGGATGAGCTGCACTACCTAAACTACTTCTGTGGGTTGTAGACATTTGCCTCATGCTACTGTACCTCTAGCAAAGAGAGCAGTGACAAAATGCAAAAATAAGCAAAGCAACAGCCAAACAGGATGAGATCAGGGAATTGGTCTGTGGTCATGCCCTGCAGAACCACTCCTTTATAGGGGTTGTCTTGCTATTTGCATATCATTTCTACCTGTTGTCTGTTCCATTTGCACAATAGCAGGAGAAATTGATAAACAATCAATGCTGCTTCATAACTGCACAGTTGGTTTCACAGAAGTGTGATTGACTTAGAGATACAGTGTGTATTTGTGATTGGCTGCTATGGGCAATAAAGAGAGAATTTTTCATCAAGAGACACGAATTCGATGTCAAAGATTTATCATTGGTTGCTTTTAAAAATTAGTGAGAGCAACGTGATAAGATTATGCCCTGTTGTGAACTCTATTTTTGGGCTCCCTCTAGTGGTCACAAGCGGTACTGTGTAGTGTTGTCTTTCTGCAGTATGGCTTCATCACCTGGTTCGTTATCCTTGGTTGGTTTCCTATTTAGCTCACCTGGATACTCAGTTCCTTGCCTGCTATCAATGTATTCAGTGCTCTTCAGATTCCTGGTGACTACCTTGCCCCCAGTCTCTCCAAGAAAAGCTAAGTTTTTGTTTGTTCAGTTTCAGATTATCAGCGTTCATCATGTTTTTTGTCCAGCTTGTTAAAATGTGATTTCTTACTTGCTGGTTGCTCTAGGGGACTGAGTTTCTCCCCTCACACCGTTAGTTGGTGTGGGGGTTCTTGAAATCTCAGTGTGGATATTTTGTAAGGGTTTTTTACTGACCGCATAGACCCCTTTTCTATTTTCTGCTATTTAGAATTAGTGGGCCTCTTTTGCTGAATCTGCTTTCACCCCTGTGTATGTGCCTTCCTCTTACCTCACCGTTATTATCTGTTGGGGGCTTCTATATCTTTTGGGGATTATTTCTCTGGAGGCAAGAGAGGTCTTTCTTTCTCTCTAGGGGTAGATAGTTCCTCAGGCTGGCTCGAGACGTCTAGGATTTTAGACACGTTCACCGGCTGCCTCTAGTGTGGTTGGATAGGTTCAGTTTTGCGGTCAGTCCAGTTTTCCACCTCCCTAGAGCTTGTCCTATGTTTAGTCACCTTGCTGGAGTAATTTGTGATCCTCAACCACTAAGGATCATAACAGTATAGCAGGCCAAACAGTGTTTTTTGCATCGCAGAAGTGGGATTAAAAGAAGACCTGAGTACATTTTTTTTTTTTTTGTGCTGCAGTCTGTCTAGCTTCTTTCATCCCCTTGAACTCTGAGTGGTTTTGAGCTCAGCTGCAGACATGGATGTTCAGACTCTGACTTCTAGTGTGGATCATCTTGCTGCACGGGTGCAAAGTATTCAGGATTTTGTTATTCATAGCCCTATGTCAGAACCAAAGATACCCATTCCTGAGTTGTTTTCTGGAGATAGATCTAGGTTTCAGAATTTTAAGAATAATTGTAAGTTATTTCTATCTCTGAGACCTCGTTCCTCTGGTGATTCCGCTCAGCAAGTAAAAATTGTTATCTCCTTGTTGCGTGGCGACCCGCAGGATTGGGCTTTCTCTCTGGCGCCAGGAGATCCTGCATTGCTTAATGTGGATGCGTTTTTTCTGGCTCTTGGATTGCTTTATGAGGAGCCTAATCTTGAGAATCAGGCAGAAAAAGCGTTGCTGGCCCTCTCTCAAGGGCTGGATGAAGCAGAGGTGTATTGTTAGAAATTTCGGAAATGGTCAGTGCTTACTCAATGGAATGAGTGTGCCCTGGCTGCAAATTTCAGAGAAGGTCTTTCTGAAGCCATTAAGGATGTTATGGTGGGGTTCCCCACCCCTACAAGTCTGAGTGATTCTATGGCTTTAGCCATTCAGGTTGATCGGCGTTTGCGGGAGTGCAAATCTGCTCATCCTTTGGCGGTATTTTCTGAACAGGGACCTGAGTCTATGCAATGTGATCGAACCCTGACCAGAATTGAGCGACAAAGTCATAGACGTCAAAATGGGTTGTGCTTTTACTGTGGTGATTCTGCTCATGTTATCTCAGCATGCTCTAAACGCTTAAAAAAGGTTGCTAAACCTGTCACCATTGGTACTATACAGCCTAAATTTATTTTGTCTGTTACTTTGATTTGTTCTTTGTCGTCCTACTCGGTTATGGCCTTTGTGGATTCGGGTGCTGCCCTGAATCTGATGGATTTGTCATTTGCCAGGCGCTGTGGTTTTGTCCTTGAGCCTTTGGAATTTCCTATTCCTCTGAGAGGAATTGATGCTACGCCATTGGCTGAGAATAAACCTCAGTATTGGACGCAAATGACCATGTGCATGACTCCCGTTCATCAGGAGGTGATTCGCTTTCTTGTTCTGCATAATTTACATGATGTTGTCGTTTTGGGTCTGCCATGGCTGCAGGCTCATAATCCAGTTTTAGATTGGAAAGCTATGTCTGTGTCTAGTTGGGGTTGTCAGGGAATTCATGGCGATACTCCATTGGTGTCTATTGCTTCTTCCACTCCTTCTGTGGTCCCTGAGTTTTTGTCTGACTACCAGGATGTATTTGATGAGCCCAGGTCCAGTGTCCTGCCCCCTCATAGGGATTGTGACTGTGCTATAAATTTAATTCCTGGTAGTAAATTCCCTAAGGGACGACTTTTTAATTTGTCTATACCAGAGCATGCCGCGATGCGGAGTTATATAAAGGAGTCTTTGGAGAAGGGTCATATTCGCCCATCCTCTTGCCCTCTTGGTGCAGGATTCTTTTTTGTGGCCAAGAAGGACGGTTCTTTGAGACCGTGTATAGATTATCGCCTTCAGAATAAAATCATAGTCAAATTTCAGTATCCTTTGCCACTATTGTCTGATTTGTTTGCTCGGATTAAGGGTGCCAGTTGGTTCACCAAGATAGATCTCCGTGGTGCGTATAATCTTGTGCGCATTAAGCAGGGAGATGAATGGAAGACAGCATTTAATACGCCCAAAGGCCATTTTGAGTACTTGGTGATGCCTTTTGGACTCTCTAATGCTCCTTCTGTGTTTCAGTCCTTCATGCATGATATTTTCCGAGAATATCTGGATAAATTTATGATTGTTTATCTGGATGACATTTTGGTTTTTTCTGATGATTGGGAGTCCCATGTGAAGCAGGTCAGGATGGTGTTTCAGGTCCTGCGTGCTAATGCTTTATTTGTGAAGGGCTCAAAATGCCTCTTCGGAGTACAGAAGGTCTCCTTTTTGGGTTTTATTTTTTCTCCTTCTACTGTGGAGATGGACCCAGTCAAGGTCCAGGCTATTCATGACTGGACTCAGCCCACATCTGTTAAGAGTCTTCAGAAGTTCTTGGGTTTTGCTAATTTTTACCATCGTTTCATCGCTAATTTTTCTGGTGTGGTTAAACCTTTGACGGATTTGACCAAGAAGGGCTCTGATGTGACTAATTGGTCTCCTGCGGCCGTGGAGGCCTTTCGGGAGCTTAAGCACCGGTTTTCTTCAGCTCCAGTCTTATGTCAGCCAGATGTCTCTCTCCCCTTCCAGGTCGAGGTTGATGCTTCCGAGATTGGAGCAGGGGCTGTTTTGTCGCAGAGAAGCTCTGAGGGCTCTGTGATGAAGCCGTGTGCTTTCTTTTCAAGAAAGTTTTCGCCTGCCGAGCGAAATTATGATGTTGGTAATCGGGAGTTGTTGGCTATGAAGTGGGCATTTGAGGAGTGGCGACATTGGCTCGAAGGAGCTAAACATCGTGTGGTGGTCCTGACTGATCATAAAAATCTGATTTACCTCGAGTCTGCCAAGCGCCTGAATCCTAGACAGGCTCGTTGGTCGTTGTTTTTCTCCCGTTTCAACTTCGTGGTCTCATACCTGCCTGGTTCGAAGAACGTGAAAGCTGATGCCCTTTCTAGGAGTTTTGTGCCTGACTCTCCGGGAGTTTCTGAGCCGGCTGGTATTCTCAGAGAGGGAGTGATTTTGTCTGCCATTTCTCCAGATTTGCGACGAGTGCTGCAGAAATTTCAGGCGGATAGACCTGACCGTTGTCCACCAGAGAGATTGTTTGTCCCGGATAGATGGACCAGCAGAGTTATTTCCGAGGTTCATTCTTCGGTGTTGGCGGGTCATCCTGGGATTTTTGGTACCAGAGATTTGGTGGCTAGGTCCTTCTGGTGGCCT
Source organism: Ranitomeya variabilis (assembly GCF_051348905.1). Lineage (NCBI taxonomy): Eukaryota > Metazoa > Chordata > Amphibia > Anura > Dendrobatidae > Ranitomeya > Ranitomeya variabilis. Next base: position 503,541,209 of record NC_135236.1, read on the forward strand.
TCCTTGTCGCGGGATGTGCGTTCCTTTGTGCAGTCTTGTGGGATTTGTGCTCGGGCTAAGCCTTGCTGTTCTCGTGCCAGCGGTTTGCTTTTGCCTTTGCCTGTCCCGAAAAGGCCTTGGACGCACATTTCCATGGATTTTATTTCGGATCTGCCAGTATCTCAGAAAATGTCTGTCATCTGGGTGGTGTGTGATCGTTTTTCCAAGATGGTCCATTTGGTGCCCTTACCTAAGCTGCCTTCCTCCTCCGATTTGGTTCCTCTATTTTTTCAGAATGTGGTTCGCTTGCACGGCATTCCTGAAAATATTGTGTCTGATAGAGGATCACAGTTTGTGTCCAGGTTTTGGCGAACTTTTTGTGCTAAGATGGGCATTGATTTGTCTTTTTCGTCGGCCTTCCATCCTCAGACTAATGGCCAAACCGAGCGAACTAATCAGACGTTGGAGACTTACTTGAGATGTTTTGTTTCTGCTGATCAGGATGATTGGGTGACTTTTTTGCCATTGGCCGAGTTTGCCCTTAATAATCGGGCTAGTTCTGCTACCTTGGTTTCGCCTTTTTTCTGCAATTCTGGTTTCCATCCTCGTTTTTCCTCGGGTCAGGTTGAGTCTCCTGACTGTCCTGGGGTGGATTCTGTGGTGGATAGGTTGCAGCAGATTTGGAGCCATGTGGTGGACAATCTGAAATTGTCACAGGAGAGGGCTCAGCGCTTTGCCAACCGCCGCCGCGGTGTGGGTCCCCGACTTTGTGTTGGGGATTTGGTGTGGCTGTCTTCTCAGTATGTTCCTATGAAGGTTTCATCTCCTAAGTTTAAGCCTCACTTCATCGGTCCTTATAAGATCTTGGAAATCCTTAACCCGGTGTCTTTTCGTTTGGATCTCCCGGCATCGTTTGCCATCCATAATGTGTTCCATAGGTCTTTGTTGCGGAGGTATGTGGTACCTGTGGTTCCTTCTGTTGAGCCTCCTGCTCCGGTGCTGGTCGAGGGCGAATTGGAGTACGTGGTGGAGAACATTTTTTATTCTCGTATCTCTAGACGGAGACTTCAGTATCTGGTTAAGTGGAAGGTCTATGGTCAGGAGGATAATTCCTGGGTTGTCGCCTCTGATGTTCATGCGGCCGATTTGGTTCGAGCCTTCCACGCAGCTCGTCCTGATCGCCCTGGGGGCCTTGAAGAGGGTTCGGTGACCACTCCTCAAGGGAGGGGTACTGTTGTGAACTCTATTTTTGGGCTCCCTCTAGTGGTCACAAGCGGTACTGTGTAGTGTTGTCTTTCTGCAGGTTGGCTTCATCACCTGGTTCGTTATCCTTGGTTGGTTTCCTATTTAGCTCACCTGGATACTCAGTTCCTTGCCTGCTATCAATATATTCAGTGCTCTTCAGATTCCTGGTGACTACCTTGCTCCCAGTCTTTCCAAGACAAGCTAAGTTTTTGTTTGTTCAGTTTCAGATTATCAGCGTTCATCATGTTTTTTGTCCAGCTTGTTAAAATGTGATTTCTTACTTGCTGGTTGCTCTAGGGGACTGAGTTTCTCCCCTCACACCGTTAGTTGGTGTGGGGGTTCTTGAAATCTCAGTGTGGATATTTTGTAAGGGTTTTTTACTGACCGCATAGACCCCTTTTCTATTTTCTGCTATCTAGAATTAGTGGGCCTCTTTTGCTGAATCTGCTTTCACCCCTGTGTATGTGCCTTCCTCTTACCTCACCGGTATTATCTGTTGGGGGCTTCTATATCTTTTGGGGATTATTTCTCTGGAGGCAAGAGAGGTCTTTCTTTCTCTCTAGGGGTAGTTAGTTCCTTAGGGTGGCTCGAGACGTCTAGGATTTTAGACACGTTCACCGGCTGCCTCTAGTGTGGTTGGATAGGTTCAGTTTTGCGGTCAGTCCAGTTTTCCACCTCCCAAGAGCTTGTCCTATGTTTAGTCACCTTGCTGGAGTAATTTGTGATCCTCAACCACTAAGGATCATAACAATGCCCCCTGCAAAGTCAGACGCATAATGAGATTGTGTGTAATCTGCATCAAGGAGAGATTCTAATAATGAAATATAGCTTTTCAATGAGTTAATCTAAAAACATAGGGATAATCCCAAACACACCCTAAGAAGAACCAGGTGCAAATTACATAAAAACAAAACACAGAGCATGGTATGAATATACACCAACATTACATAGGTACTGGGTATTGAAGTGCCATTTTTTAACTGTGCCAGTAGTAAACATTTCGATCTTACCCAATTCAGATGAGAAGACCTAGTAGTCAACAAAGCTCTGTGGACAGCAAGTGAAGTAGGCAGGGAATTCTTACAAGGACTGTTATGCCCAATACAGTACCCAAGGTTGGTACTAACCATTGTGGCCCCAATTATGAAAAAAATCCCTTCTAACGCCTTTCTTTCTCAATGGTGAAGAGTCATCAGGGGACTACATGTACACTCCCCTAATGACTACTTACCATTATGGAAGAAACGCGTCAGGAGGGTTTTTTTCCTATACAGGATTCCAAAAGCTTGCTCTTCATAAGATAAGAATACTTCACTTTCCAGCTCAAGGTGATAAGTATTCTGACAATTTCTTATGGTTCCCATATTCACTTGTCTTTCTGCATTAGGTGCCCTCACCAGGCTTATGCTTCCAGGGTTGCTCTGTTTAAACTTTTCTTCTGACTTCATTGAGTTTTATAGCTTTTCCTGAATGAGAAAAAAATAGGCATTTCTGAAGTCACAGTCAGTGTTGTGAGATGCTTGTTCTATAAAGGATTTTATAAGTGTGCAGAGAATAAAATTGGATCTAATGCCAATAAGTACAGCCAAGATGAGAATCTGATTTTCAGTCCACTGTTGTTTGCATTGGGAATTAAGGGTCTATGTACTTTCCTTCAGTAGCTTGGTTTGGTTCTTCTAGTTAATGATCCTCTTCATATTGTTTTATGGTCAATGACAGTTCATCATCTCTCTCCTATTTTACTTTTCAACAATACTGTAGGGAAACATCAACAACTGGAAACGACTTTAATTTCATGTCTCTACTGTTTTTTCCATAGTTTGCTCTGCCAATCATTTCATAAACAATTTTTAGTGTAGGTCTTCCTATAAAGAAAGCAATATTGTATTTCAACACTATGCAAACACTAAATTGAACTTGACATAGAAGAATGTGAAGCATGATTGTGAGATGGAGAATGTTTCTTGAAACTAGGATATAAAAGTCTACAATAAATTGCTTCCTTTATATCCAAAACTGTAATATTGCACCCATCCCATTCAACAGATAGAGCTCTGGGGCATCAACGTTGATGCTCAAAACTAAAGTTGCAGCAAATCATTCGGTTTTGTGCAATTGTTCCCATGGTGTCATTGTAGAAATATTAAAGACAAATGCAATTATACAGTATTTCAGGCCTTGGTATCACTTCTCTTGTGAGTCCTGCTGAGACGTAGAGAGGTGAACTACAAAAGTTAAGAACCATCCTGAGGGTACACCTTGTCGCGGTGGGATGCTTTTATGCTTTTTTTTTAAATCAAAATAGTGTCTACTAAGCCCCATATGCTATTTACTTGCACTACCAGCACTATTACTATTTGTTTATTTATTTACTTACTCTAGGGTATTTTCTCATTTTGTTTTTGTCTTTGGTTATGTTTATTTGTCATACTATGAATGTGCACCTACGCATTGCAACCAACAGATGTTGCAGCTCATTTTTTTTGCTTTTTCAAATATATGTGTAAAATGTAGGGTTGAGCGAAACGGATCGGACAAATTGAAAAATCGCCGACTTTCGGCAAAGTCGGGTTTCATGAAACCTGACCCGATCCCACTGTGGGATCGGCCATGAGGTCGGCGATCTTCGTGCCAAAGTTGCGTTTCATATGACGCGTTCAGCGCCATTTCTCAGCCAATGAAGGAGTACGCAGAGTGTGGGCAGCGTGATGACATAGGTCTCGGTCCCCACCATCTTAGAGAAGGGCATGACAGTGATTGGCTTGCTTTCTGCGGCGTCACAGGGGGTATAAAGGGGCGAGCACGCCAACCACCATCGTACTTCTGCCGATCTTAGCACAGGGAGAGGTTGCTGCAGCATCGTCAGAAGCAGGGATATAGTTAAGGAGGGAAGATTAACCCCCAAACCGCTTGTGCTGTAGCGATTTCCACTGTCCAACACCACCTTTGTTTTGCAGGGACAGTGGAGGCTATATCTTTGTGCATCAGCTCTGTAGCTTATTAGTCTGCCTTATAAGGCTCCCTGATAGCTGCATTATTGTTTGCACCGCTGCTGTGCAAACCAACTGCTTTTTTAAAAGCAAAAATCCTGTTGCTCCTTTCTGCAGTTATCTTGTTTATTTGTCCACACTTTTGTGTGCGGCATTTCTTTTTGTTGCTGCCATACTTGTCCTGAGATCATTGTAGGGAGATTGAAATTGTACTACAGTCCTTGGATTTTTTCAGATATCTTCCAGCCACTTGTTGCCACTTACATTGCGTTGTGTTACACACTGGGCCTGAGTTGTAGTGCTGTCTCCCCCCCAATCAAGTTAAATTGAAATTGTCACAAAGTGGATATACGTTCCTCAGTCCTCTTAGTTTGTGGTGTATCAGCCAGCCACTTGCTGCCACTCACAATGCGTTGTAAAATACACTGGGCCTGAGTTTGGGTTCTGTGTCCAAAAAAAAAAGTGAGATTGAAATTCTCACAAAGTGGATATACCTCAGACCTCTTAGTTTGTGGTGTATCAGCCAGCCACTTGCTGCCACTCACATTCCGTTGTGTTACACACTGGGCCTGAGTTGTGGTGCTGTCTCCCCCCAAAAAAGGGAGATTCAAATTCTCACAGTGGACATACGTCAGTTCTGTTAGTTTGTCGTATATCAGCCAGCCGCGTTCTGCCACTTACATTGCGTTGTAAAATACACTGGGCCTAAGTTTGGGTTCTGTGTCCCAAAAAAAAGTGAGATTCAAATTCTCACAAAGTGGATATACCTCAGTCCTCTTAGTTTGTGGTGTATCAGCCAGACACTTGCTGCCACTCACATCGCGTTGTAAAATACACTGGGCCTGAGTTTGGGTTCTGTGTCCCAAAAAAAAAGTGAGATTGAAATTCTCACAAAGTGGATATACCTCAGTCCTCTTAGTTTGTGGTGTATCAGCCAGCCACTTGCTGCCACTCACATCGCGTTGTAAAATACACTGGGCCTGAGTTTGGGTTCTGTGTCCAAAAAAAAGTGAGATTGAAATTCTCACAAAGTGGATATACCTCAGTCCTCTTAGTTTGTGGTGTATCAGCCAGCCACTTGCTGCCACTCACATTGCATTGTAAAATACACTGGGCCTGAGTTTGGGTTCTGTGTCCCAAAAAAAAAAGTGAGATTGAAATTCTCACAAAGTGGATATACCTCAGTCCTCTTAGTTTGTGGTGTATCAGCCAGCCACTTGCTGCCACTCACATTGCGTTGTAAAATACACTGGGCCTGAGTTTGGGTTCTGTGTCCCAAAAAAAAGTGAGATTGAAATTCTCACAAAGTGGATATACCTCAGTCCTCTTAGTTTGTGGTGTATCAGCCAGCCACTTGCTGCCACTCACATTGCGTTGTAAAATACACTGGGCCTGAGTTTGGGTTCTGTGTCCAAAAAAAAGTGAGATTCAATTCTCACAAAGTGGATATACCTCAGTCCTCTTAGTTTGTGGTGTATCAGCCAGCCACTTGCTGCCACTCACATTGCGTTGTAAAATACACAGGGCCTGACTTTGGGTTCTGTGTCCAAAAAAAAAGTGAGATTCAAATTCTCACTAAGTGGATATACCTCAGTCCTCTTAGTTTGTGGTGTATCAGCCAGGAACTTGCTGCCACTCACATTGCATTGTGTTACACACTGGGCCTGAGTTGTGGTGCTGTCTCGCCCCCAAAAAAGGGAGATTCAAATTGTCACAAAGTGGACATACGTCAGTTCTGTTAGTTTGTCGTATATCAGCCAGCCACGTTCCGCCACTTACTTTGCGATTGTAAAATACACTGGGCCTGAGTTTGGGTTCTGTGTCCAAAAAAAATAAGTGAGATTCAAATTCTCACAAAGTGGATATACCTCAGTCCTCTTAGTTTGTCGTGTATCAGCCAGCCACTTGCTGACACTCGCATTGCATTGTAAAATACACTGGGCCTGAGTTTGGGTTCTGTGTCCAAAAAAAAAAGTGAGATTGAAATTCTCACAAAGTGGATATACCTCAGTCCTCTTAATTTGTGGTGTATTAGCCAGCCACTTGCTGCCACTCACATTGCGTTGTGAAATACACTGGGCCTGAGTTGTGGTGCTGTCTCCCCCAAAAAAAGGGAGAGTCAAATTGTCACAAAGTGGATATACCTCAGTCCTCTTAGTTTGTCGTGTATCAGCCAGCCACTTGCTGCCACTCACATTGCGTTGTAAAATACACTGAGCCTGAGTTTGGGTTCTGTGTCCCAAAAAAATATGTGAAATTCAAATTCTCACAACGTCCATATACCTCAGTCCTCTTAGTTTGTCGTGTATCAGCCAGCCACTTGCTGACACTCGCATTGCATTGTAAAATACACTGGGCCTGAGTTTGGGTTCTGTGTCCAAAAAAAAAAGTGAGATTGAAATTCTCACAAAGTGGATATACCTCAGTCCTCTTAATTTGTGGTGTATTAGCCAGCCACTTGCTGCCACTCACATTGCGTTGTGAAATACACTGGGCCTGAGTTGTGGTGCTGTCTCCCCCAAAAAAAGGGAGAGTCAAATTGTCACAAAGTGGATATACCTCAGTCCTCTTAGTTTGTCGTGTATCAGCCAGCCACTTGCTGCCACTCACATTGCGTTGTAAAATACACTGAGCCTGAGTTTGGGTTCTGTGTCCCAAAAAAATATGTGAAATTCAAATTCTCACAAAGTCCATATACCTCAGTCCTCTTAGTTTGTCGTGTATCAGCCAGCCACTTGCTGACACTCGCATTGCATTGTAAAATACACTGGGCCTGAGTTTGGGTTCTGTGTCCAAAAAAAAAAGTGAGATTGAAATTCTCACAAAGTGGATATACCTCAGTCCTCTTAATTTGTGGTGTATTAGCCAGCCACTTGCTGCCACTCACATTGCGTTGTGAAATACACTGGGCCTGAGTTGTGGTGCTGTCTCCCCCCAAAAAAGGGAGAGTCAAATTGTCACAAAGTGGATATACCTCAGTCCTCTTAGTTTGTCGTGTATCAGCCAGCCACTTGTTGCCACTTACATTGTGTTGTGTTATACACTGGGCCTGAGTTGTGGTGCAGTCTCCCCCCCAAAAAAGGAAGAATTAAATTCTCAAGAAGTTTATATACACCTTCTACCTTGTTTTACAATACCATATAACAGTTGTTACTTTGGTTAGATTTTCCCAAAAATGAGGAAGTCTGGTGGAAGAGGCCGTGGGTGGTCGTTGCCAGCTGGTACTGATGGTGGTGGTGGTGGTGGTGGAGCATCTGGTGGTAGTGGGAAAAGCAAAATAGCAGCTAAGGCTGGAGGTGTTGAGCCAGCATCATCGTCTGGCTACACAAGGCCTCGAAGGCTCCCTTATCTGGGAGTAGGAAAACCGCTTTTAAAGCCGGAGCAGCAGGAAAAAGTTTTGGCTTTCCTTGCTGACTCAGCCTCTAGCTCTTTCGCCTCCTCTTCAGAAAGTTCCAAATTTAAAAGCAGCGAGTCGTCAGTGGTTGCTACTGGTCAGGAACAAGTCGCTTCCTTGTGTCCTTCACCCAAACCAACAGTGAAGGTTGCGTCAGGCGACACAACAGGTTACTCCATGGAGCTCTTTACACATACCGTGCCTGGGCTAGAAAGGGAAATTGTTAACAGCCCATTACAAGATGAATCGGACATGGAGTGCACTGATGCACAGCCACAGCTAGATTATTATGCTGTTCCATTGACTCAGATCACTACATTGCCCTCGCAGTGTACTGAGCCAGAAATTGACCCTGATGAGACTATGGTGCCCCGTCCCGAATGCTATAGCACCTTACACGGTGACACAGAGAAAGGTGCACATGACATTGAAGAGGAGGTGATAGATGACCCAGTTGTTGACCCAGATTGGCAGCCATTGGGGGAAGAGGGTGCTGCTGACAGTAGCTCAGAAGCGGAGGAGGATGATCCGCAGCAGCCATCTACATTGCAACAGCTTTCATCTGGGAGGCCCGTCTCAGGCCAAAAACGTTTGTCAACAAAAAAAACAGTTTTAGGACAGCGTGGCCATCCAGTGAAAGTAGCACAGAGGGCAATGCCTAAAAAGGTATTCCATAGTAGGAATAATGGAGTGTGGCAATTTTTTAACCAAGATCCGAATGATCAGTGCAAAGTTATCTGTAAGAAATGCTTAAAGACCTTTAGCAGAGGGAAGAATCCCCAAAATTTAAATATAACGTGCATGCGTAGACATTCAACCAGCATGCACTTGCAAGCCTGGACTAACTACCAAACGTTCCATACCGTTGGTCCACCTGCTCAGAATGAAGGTAGTCAGCAACGCTACATTGCTTCCCTCACTATAAGCCCATCGGTTAGGACACCACCAGGAGCAAATGTGGAGGTATTGTCGCAAGGCCAAAGCAGTCAGGGAATCACAAGGTTTTTGGTAGGAAACACTGTATGTAGGTCAACATCAAGAAAACCATCACCAACCCTCTCTCAATCCGCCATGTCCACCACCACCACCACCGCTTGTTCCACTAGCTCTCCAGTCCAGCTCACCCTACAAGAGACTCTCGTTAAGACAAGAAAGTACTCATCCTCTCATCCGCGTACATAGGGTTTGAACTCCCACATTGCTAGACTAATCTCGTTAGAGATGATGACCTACTGGTTGGCTGAAAGCGAAGCTTTCAAAGACCTGATGGCCTACGCAGTACCACACTTTAACCTACCCAGTCGGCACTTCTTTGTGAGAACAGCCATCCCAGCCCTCCACCAGCATGTCAAAGACCGCATTATCCATGCACCGAGGCAATCAGTTAGTGGAAAGATGCACCTCACAACAGATGCATGTGCAGCGCCCCAGAGTCCTGGTCGTTGCAGTAATGTCGCTCTTCCACCAGGGGGAGTGATATTACATCTGATGGTACTAAAGGAGTTCACCTGACCAGGTATCACAAGTCACACACTACACTTCACACTCCAGTCCACCAGGGGGGAGCCTTGCTTCTATCTATTAGGGCACTCCTCACACACGGGTAACACTGGTGGGTTGGATAGGAAGTCAGTCAGAAGCTGCCTGGGTTTGACCCAGAGAGGACCTGTCAGGCAGACAGGGGGAGAAGGAGGAACATCTGAGCTGCAGACAGAGGGTCCCTGTCAGGGGTGGGATCCTGACAGAGGCCAAGCACGAGATAGAGCATTACGGAGCTGCGCCTGCACCCATTGCGGCAGCATCCTAAGAAAGGACAGGAAAGGAATTGTATTGTGGAGAGTGAGAAACAGTCACAGCACAAGGAGAGAACACCGTGAGGAGTTCTGCCCCAAGATCGGCAGCCTCCTTCTGAGGCGCGAAGCCGGTGGCCAGAACACCAAGGGAGTAATTGACTCTACGTATTACTTCAGAGACCGGCAGGACAGTCAATTCCAAGTTGGCTGCCCGACCTTAATACCTAAGAAGACATGGAGGCAAATTGTGGGAGAGGGGCATCTCTAGGGTCCCTATAAATAAGCTCCAGGCCTACCCCGTCATACGGGTTGTCCTATCCATAACATCTGGGGGACAGAGAGAGAGAACATCAGAAACATCCACGAAAGTTGTGAGGACTATCCCGTGGTGCTCAGCAGGGATGTACTACAACACACAGGCGCTAGTAGGAAGGCTACTGATTTCCACCTCAATAAGGGAACTCTGGATGTGCCTTCGGACCGGCCGGACTCTGCCTGCCCTGTGAACGGTACTCTGGAACGGTAGTCTTCAGTAAAAGGTAAAGAGACTGCAACCTTTGTGTCCTCGTTATTCACTGCGCCTTACATCGTCCACCATCACCACCTATACAACTGGGAAGTAATGGGGACATACTTCATCTGTGGGAAGGTATATCATCTAGCTGCCATTCCATCACCCCAGCGGACCCCTAAGCAGCGTCGGTCACCCTGACCAAGTACCACAGGTGGCATCACAAACACCAGACTAACTACACCTTTAATTGGGTGCACCTCAAAGGGCCATGGACCAGGTCAGGCCACCGCGACATCCCCAGAACCGAGAGAGAGAGAGACCCGGTACCGAGTACCCCATTGCCCTTACCGTGGGGGCGCTACACATGGACCAGTAGGCATGGCCAGGGACATTACGTGTCCATCACGGTACACTGGGTTAATGTGGTGGATGCAGGGTCCACAGGGGACAACCATAGTGGGACAGTTCTGCCTATCCCACGGTCTAGGAAACAGATGGCTGTAGGCATTCGCCACCCCTCCTCCTCCTCCCCCTCCTCCTCCAGAAGCCAAAGCTCATCCACAGAGCGCAGTCGCACGACCACTCCATCCCCAGCTGCCAGTGTTGCACACGAGGTATCCCATTATCTAACAGCTAGTGGTAAGCGGCAGCAGGCTGTGTTGCAAATGAAGTATTTGGGCGACAACACACACACCGCGGAAGTTCTGTCCGAGTACTTGCAGCAAGAAACTCAGTCATGGCTGGGCAGTGTACATCTTGAGGTAGGCAAGGTAGTCAGTGATAACGGAAGGAATTTTATGGCTGCCATAGCCCTTTCAGAACTGAAACACATACCTTGCCTGGCTCACACCTTGAACCTGGTGGTGCAGTGCTTCCTGAAAAATTATCCGGGGTCACCAGCCCTGCTCCTTCAAGGTGCGAAGACTTTGCTCGCACATCCGCCGGTCGCCCGTACACTCCAGCCGTATGCTGAAACATCAAAGATCGTTGAATCTTCCCCAGCACCGCCTAATAATCGATGTTGCAACAAGGTGGAACTTAACACTGCACATGCTTCAGAGGCTGTGCGAACAGAGGCGTGCTGTAATCTATTTGTGGGAGGATACACATACACAGGCAGGCAGTTGGATGGCAGACATGGAGTTGTCTGGTGTGCAGTGGTCGAAGCTACAAGACCTCTGTCAAGTCCTTCAGTGTGTTGAGGAATGCACACGGCTGGTAAGTGCAGACGACGCCATCATAAGCATGAGCATCCCACTAATGCGTCTGCTGATGCAAAGTTTGACGCACATTGAGGAGCAGGCATCTGCAGCCGAGGATGAGGAAAGCCTTGATGACAGTCAGCCATTGTCTGCTCAGGGAACTCTCCTGGACAAGTTGGCGGACAAAGAGGAGGAGGAGGATGGGGATGAACATTTATTGGAGGAGGATTCTTCTCAGGGGGCAATAGAAACTGGTGGCGTTGCAAGGTCAGGTACAGGGTTTTTGCGGGACATAAGTGATGTTGATTTGCAAAAAAGTGCTCCTCAACCCAGCACAAGCAGTGAATTGACACCTGGAACATTGGCCCACGTGGCTGAGTATGCCTTGGGTAACCTAAAAAGGGACCCCTGCATTATCAAAATGATGACCAATGATGATTACTGGTTGGCCTGCCTCCTGGATCCACAATATAAAGGAAAATTACAAAATATCATGCCACATGAGAACCTTGAGCAAATATTGGCTACCAAACAAGCAACTCTTGTAGACCGTTTGGTTCAGGCATTCCCAGCACACCACGGCGTTGATGGTTCTTCTAACACGAGGCTTAGTGGGCAACATGGCAGAGGTGTTAGAGGTGCACAAATCCGAAGTGGCGTTGGACAGAAGGGTTTTATGACCAGGTTGTTGACATGACAGGTACTGCTGCATCGATTCAAACTGACAGGAGACAGCATTTGTCCAGTATGGTTACAAACTACTTTTCCGCCCTTATCGATGTACTCCCTCACAGGTCATTCCCCTTTGATTACTGGGCATCTAAAATAGACACCTGGCCTGAATTGGCAGAATATGCATTACAACAGGAGCTCGCTTGCCCTGCTGCTAGTGTGCTATCCGAAAGAGTCTTCAGTGCGGCTGGTTCAATACTGACCAAAAAAAGGACACGTCTGGCTACCCAAAATGTCGATGATCTAACCTTCATTAAAATGAACCAATCATGGATTTACAATTATTTGGCCCCACCTTCCCCTGCTGACACGTAGCTTGCCTGAGAAATGTCTTGCTTTTGGCCTCCTCTTACTGACTGCTCTAATTCCTCCATTTGCAGCTGCTGAATGTCCACCATAGGCCATTTTTATACCTCCCTTATTGGGCTGACTCCCCCCACAGGGCCGTGGTCACCACCTGGCGCAAGCACCCGTGCGAGTGCCGTTTGCCTGGACAGGTGGGTGTGCCCACTTTGGGCGACGGCACTGGCACAGGGTCCCTCATAGTACAATGAAGTGTCTCTGACGGTGGTGGTGCACAACTAACGTCAGACACACTGTCATAATATGAGGGGCCCTGCGCCAGTACCGCCGCCCACGAGAGAGTGCACCCCCTGGTCGAACAGTGCTCTACCATTTGCAATACTTACCTTTCCCTGCTCCACCACAGTGTAGTCTGTGCAGATAAATCCTTCAATGGCACTGCCAATACAAATTTGTGGAAATAATAGATGATAGTTAAAATATACAGGGGCCCTGGCCTCCATTTAGACCATTTAATACTTTGCGCCTACTACCACTGTCTGCTACTCAGCAGAGGAGCCCACCCTTGTACCTAGGTATGCCACCTGTTTACTTATGACCAATTTTTTGGCTGACATCTAGCCCACTTTATTGTTTGAGCCTACTAACTTAGTCTGCTATTCCTTACAATTGTCCTCCGCTGATCAAAGCAATGCCACCAGTTTAGTCCTGTTACCAATTTTGAACTGCATTTAGCCTACTTACTGATTTGGGCCTACTCACTGTGTCTGCCTCTCATTACAGTTGTCCTTCACTGCACAAAGCTATGCATCCTGTTTAGTCCTATTACCAGTTTTGAACTGCATTTAGCCAACTTATTTAGGCCTACTAACTGTGTCTGCCTCCCATTACAGTTGCCCTCCTCCGCTGAACAAAGCAATGCCGCCAGTTTAGTCCTGTTACCTATTTTGAACTGCATTTAGCCTACTTACTTTTTTTGTGCCTACTAACTGTGTCAGCCTCTCATTACAGTTGTCCTCCTCCACTGAACACAGCAATGCCGCCTGTTTAGTCCTGTTACCAATTTTGAACTGCATTTAGCCTACTTATTTTTTGGGGCCTACTAACTGTGTCAGCCTCTGATTAGAGTTGTCCTCCTCCGCTGAACAAAGCAATGCCACCTGTTAGTCCTGTTACCAGTTTTGAACTGCATTTAACCTACTTACTGATTTGGGCCTACTCACTGTGTCTGCCTCTCATTACAGTTGTTCTCCACTGCACAATGCTATGCCACCTGATTAGGCCTTTTACCAGTTTTGAACTGCATTTAGCCAACTTATTTAGGCCTACTCACTGTGTCTGCCTCTCATTACAGTTGTCCTCCACTGCACAAAGCTATGCCGCCTGTTTAGTCCTTTTACCAGTTTTGAACTGCATATAGCCAACTTATTTAGGCCTACAAACTGTGTCTGCCTCTCATTACAGTTGTCCTCCTCCGCTGAACAAAGCAATGCCACCTGTTAAGTCCTGTTACCTATTTTGAACTGCATTTCGCCTACTTACATTTTTGGGCCTACTAACTGTGTCAGCCTCTCATTACAGTTGTCCTCCTCCGCTGAACAAAGCAATGCTGCCTGTTTAGTCCTGTTACCAATTTTGAACTGCATTTAGCCTACTTACTGATTTGGGCCTACTCACTGTGTGAGCCTCCCATTACAGGTGTCCTCCACTGCACAAAGCTGTGCCGCCTGTTTAGTCCTTTTACCAGTTTTGAACTGCATATAGCCAACTTATTTAGGCCTACAAACTGTGTCTGCCTCTCATTACAGTTGTCCTCCTCCGCTGAACAAAGCAATACCACCTGTTAAGTCCTGTTACCTATTTTGAACTGCATTTCGCCTACTTACATTTTTGGGCCTACTAACTGTGTCAGCCTCTCATTACAGTTGTCCTCCTCCACAGAATACAGCAATGCCGCCTGTATAGTCCTGTTACCAATTTTGAACTGCATTTTGCCTACTTACATTATTGGGCCTACTAACTGTGTCAGCCTCTCATTACAGTTGTCCTCCTCCGCTGAACAAAGCAATGCCGCCAGTTTAGTCCTGTTACCTATTTTGAACTGCATTTAGCCTACTTACTTTTTTGGGCCTACTAACTGTGTCAGCCTCTCATTACAGTTGTCCTCCTCCACTGAACACAGCAATGCCACCTGTTTAGTCCTGTTACCAATTTTGAACTGCATTTAGCCTACTTACTTTATTGGGCCTACTAACTGTGTCAGCCTCTCATTACAGTTGTCCTCCTCGCTGAACAAAGCAATGCCGCCAGTTTAGTCCTGTTACCTATTGTGAACTGCATTTAGCCTACTTACTTTTTTGGGCCTTCTAAATGTGTCAGCCTCTCATTACAGTTGTCCTCCTCCACTGAACACAGCAATGCCGCCTGTTTAGTCCTGTTACCACTTTTGAACTGCATTTAGCCTAATTACTTTTTTGGGCTACTAACTGTGTCAGCCTCTCATTACAGTTGTCCTCCTCCACTGAACACAGCAATGCCGCCTGTTTAGTCCTGTTACCAATTTTGAACTGCATTTAGCCTACTTACTGATTTGGGCCTACTCACTGTGTCTGCCTCTCATTACAGTTGTCCTCCACTGCACAAAGCTATGCCGCCTGTTTAGTCCTTTTACCAGTTTTGAACTGCATTTAGCCTACTTACTTTATTGGGCCTACTAACTGTGTCAGCCTCTCATTACAGTTGTCCTCCTCCGCTGAAGAAAGCAATGCTGCCTGTTTAGTCCTGTTACCAATTTTGAACTGCATTTAGCCTACTTACTGATTTGGGCCTACTCACTGTGTGAGCCTCCCATCACAGTTGTCCTCCACTGCACAAAGCTGTGCCGCCTGTTTAGTCCTTTTACCAGTTTTGAACTGCATATAGCCAACTTATTTAGGCCTACAAACTGTGTCTGCCTCTCATTACAGTTGTCCTCCTCCGCTGAACAAAGCAATGCCACCTGTTAAGTCCTGTTACCTATTTTGAACTGCATTTAGCCTACTTACTTTTTTGGGCCTACTAACTGTGTCAGCCTCTCATTACAGTTGTCCTCCTCCACAGAATACAGCAATGCCGCCTGTTAAGTCCTGTTACCAATTTTGAACTGCATTTTGCCTACTTACTTTATTGGGCCTACTAACTGTGTCAGCCTCTCATTACAGTTGTCCTCCTCCACTGAACACAGCAATGCCGCCTGTTTAGTCCTGTTACCAATTTTGAACTGCATTTAGCCTACTTACTTTATTGGGCCTACTAACTGTGTCAGCCTCTCATTACAGTTGTCCTCCTCCGCTGAACAATGCAATGCCGCCAGTTTAGTCCTGTTACCAATTTTGAACTGCATTTAGCCTACTTACTGATTTGGGCCTACTCACTGTGTCTGCCTCTCATTACAGTTGTCCTCCACTGCACAAAGCTATGCCGCCTGTTTAGTCTTTTTACAGTTTTGAACTGCATTTAGCCTGCTTATTTAGGCCTACTAACTGTCTCTGCCTCTCATTACAGTTGTCCTCCACTGCACAAAGCTATGCCTCCTGTTTAGTCCTTTTACCAGTTTTGAACTGCATTTAGCCTACTTATTTTATTGGGCCTACTAACTGTGTCAGCCTCTCATTACAGTTGTCCTCCACTGCATAAAGCTATGCAGCCTGTTTAGTCCTTTTACCAGTTTTGAACTGCATTTAGCCAACTTACTTTATTGGGCCTACTAACTGTGTCAGCCTCTCATTACAGTTCTCCTCTTCCACTGAACACAGCAATGTCGCCTGTTTAGTCCTGTTACCAATTTTGAACTGCATTTTGCCTACTTACTTTATTGGGCCTACTAACTGTGTCAGCCTCTCATTTCAGTTGTCCTCCTCCGCTGAACAAATCAATGCCGCCAGTTTAGTCCTGTTACCTATTTTGAACTGCATTTAGCCTACTTACTTTTTTGGGCCTACTAACTGTGTCAGCCTCTCATTACAGTTGTTCTCCTCCACTGAACAAAGCTAAGCCACCAGTTTACTCCTGTCTCGAACATTAAACTGCATTTGGCCTACTTGTTTGGTTGGGCCTACTAACGGTGTCTGCCGCTGCTTGTTGTTCTCCTCCACTGAACAAAGCTGAGCCACCACTTTAGTCCTGTTTCGAATATTAAACTGCATTTGGCCTACTTGTTTGGTTGGTCCTACTAATGGTGTCTGCCGCTCCTTGCTTTTCTCCTCCACTGAACAAAGCTGAGCTGCTACTTTACTCCTGTTTCGAATATTAAACTGTATTTGGCCTACTTGTTTGGATGGGCCTACTAACGGTGGCTGCCGCTGCTTGTTGTTCTCTTCCACTGAACAAAGCTGAGCCGCCAGTTTACTCCTGTTTCGAATATTAAACTGCAATTGGCCGACTTGTTTGGTTGGGCCTACTAATGGTGTCTGCCGTTCCTTGCTTTTCTCCTCCACTGAACAAAGCTTAGCCGCCACTTTACTCCTGTTTCGAATATTAAACTGCATTTGGCCTACTTGTTTGGTTGGGCCTACTAATGGTGTCTGCCGCTCCTGTTCTCCTCCACTGAACAAAGCAGTGCCGCCTGTTTACTTCTGTTACCAATTTTGAACTGCATTTAGCCTACTTTATTATTTGGGCCTATATCTGTGTTTCCTCCTCATCATGCCCATTGCCCAGCCACTGCTAGATGAGTCTGCTGGTACATTGGCCCCAACCACTACATTCCCCTTGCACTCTACACAGCCAGAATCTGACCCTGCTGAAAGTCAGGTTCCCCTTCCCGCATACTATACCACCTTACACGGGGACAAAGAGGAAGGTGCAGATGAAAGTGCAGGTTCCTTCATCAGGTGGGGGGGCATACTCGTTGGCGACGTCAATGGCACAGGGCCCCTCATAGTACGCAAAAGTGTCTCTGCCGGTGGGAGGCGCCACCACTATCAAACACACCGCCGTACTTTGAGGGGCCCTGTGCCAGTGCCAATGCAAACGAGTGGGCCCCCCCCTGCTTGCTCAGGATCACAGCACTTGCAAAGTTTAAATACTTACCTCTCCCTGCTCCACTGCAGTGACGTAGTCCGCGTTTCCTGGGCCCACGAAAAACTTGAGGCAGCCCTATCCCCCCACAACTTTAGCCAAATGACCCCCAATTTTCAATGCCTTACTATTATTATTAGGTAAATTAAGATTGACAAGCTTAAGTAACAAGAATTGATGTTTTTTGGCATTAAAATGGGCACTGTAGGTGTTTTCCTGTCCTCCACTCACTGCCGACTTTGATTCCCCATTGACTTGCATTGGGTTTGGTGTTTCGGTCGGCCCCCGACTTTTCGCAATAATCGGCCGATTTCACCGAAACCCGACTCGATCCTAAAAAAGTATAAGTCGCTAAAATGTATCCCATTCAGTCATCAGTCAATTTTTACCATTAGTGTTTATCAGATCATAATTTTAAGAACTCCTAATGCAATTACAATTACAGTATGTCCTCAGTGTATATCTTCAGTGAAAAACAGTGAATCCTAAAGTAAAGTATGACTTGTCAACGATACTTGAATCCCAAATTTAAGAAACACAAATATATAGTATAAATATTCATACACTGAAATATACTTACACACAGTGGTGTAACTAGAGTCCGATGAGCCCGGTGCAAAATTTGGATGTGCCCCCTCCTTGCATGTTGGTCAGATGTATGGGCACTTGTAGCTTTCTAAATCCTTTAGAGACATACATGTCTCTCCCCCATAATGTAATAATTTCCCTCGTCTTGTACTAATGTTCCCCATTCTGGGCAACTAACTGGTATATTGTCCCCTATCCAGTAGTAAATGTCCTCATTCCCCATTCAATAGCATTATCCCCATTCTCCATCTAGTAGTAATGTCCTCATTCCTTATCCAAGGCCCATCCTGTAATATATGTCTACCATTCCGGGTTCATCCTGTAATATGTATCCTACATCCAGGGACCCATCCTGTAATATATCTTCCCCATCCAGGAACTCACCCTGTAATATATGTTCCCCATCCAGGGAGCCACCCTGTAATATTTGTTCGTCATCCAGAAATACATCCTATATGTCCTCCATCCAGGGCCTATCCTGTAATATATGTCCCCCATCCAGGGGCCCATTCTGTAACATATGCCCCCCATTCAGGGGCCCATTCTGTATTATGTCCCTCATCCAGAGGCCCATCCGGTTATATATGTCCTCCATCCAGGGCCCATCCCATAATATATGTCCCCCATCCAGGGGCCCATTCTGTAACATATGCCCCCCATTCAGGGGCCCATTCTGTAATATATGTCCCCTACGAAGAGGCCCACCCTGTAATATATGTCCCCCATCCAGAGGCCCATCCTGTAATATATCTCCCCCCATCCAGAGGCCCATCCTGTAATATGTCCCTCATCCAGAGGCCCATCCGGTTATATATGTCCCCCATCCAGGGCCCATCCTGTAATATATGTCCCCCATTCAGGGGCCCATTCTGTAATATATGTCCCCTATGAAGAGGCCCACCCTGTAATATATGTCCCCCATCCAGAGGCCCATCCTGTAATATATGTCCCCCATCCAGAGGCCCATCTTGTAATATGTCCCTCATCCAGAGGCCCATCAGGTTATATATGTTCCCCATCCAAAGGCCCATCCTGTAATGTATGTCCCTCATCCAGAGGCCCATCCTGTAATACATGTCCCTCCATCCAGGGGCCTATTCCAAAATATATGTCTCATATTCTGAGACCCATCCTGTAATATATGTCCCCCATTCAGAGGCTCATCCTGTTATATATGTCCCGCATCCAGAGGCCCATACTGTAATATATATGCTTCATCTAGGGCCCATCCTGTAATTTATGTCCCACATCGAGAGGCCCATCCTGTAATACATATCCCCCATCCAAGGGCCCATTTTGTATTATATATCCCGATTCCAGGGACCTATCATGTAATATATTTCTTGGCTTATTTCTTTAGACTTTCCCATGATGATACACAAATAAGCAGTGTGTTTCAGGTGTGTCCCTAATTAACTCAGATGTTGCAAAAAAAAATTAGAAGCTTCCAAAACACATTGCATCATCATATAGGCAGTCCAGAATTGTTTAAAGGCATAGTAGTAATCTTAGTGTATGTAAACTTTTGACTTTGCGGTAATAAAAATGCCTTAAAACATTCTCTTTCTCATTATTTTGGCATTTGGCAAATATTAATAATTATGGTAATCCTAACTGACCTAAAATGGGAAAGGTTTTTCTGATTTAATGTCAGACATTGAGAAAAACATGCATATGTGTCTTTTTTTGTATTGTGAGGGGTTGACACGCTTAGTTGCTTCTTCAAGTAGACAGAGGAAGACTTTGATAGTGAAACACCTGCTGGTTTATTAAAGTCAGTATAGACCAAGGCAGGGTTCAGAAAACATAAGCAGAGCCTTCCTGGGTAAATGGAAAACAAAACAAACAAAGTTCAACAGAATCCTTTTTCTCTGCACACCTCCCAACACACCACCCAGAATGTCTCTCTTGTTTAGGCACATGATCGTGACATCACCGCAGGTCCTGCTTAGTACACATGCCGGTGTCAGCTCTGGGATATGGTGAGCATTTTCCCTCCCAATACAGAAGCAAAAAGAAAAGAAGCCAGCACTGCTGAAGGTCAAAACGCAATTTCCAAAGTGCATATGCACATAATAAATTCTGACTGTATTTCAAATATGAGATATTTAGCAAATAATTGATCAATTCTTTGAGCTACCCCGCCACTTCACGGCAATCTCATAATGGGGCAGTCCTAACTCTACGTTTTTTATTACATTGTGCCATTACGGCCTCCTAAATGTATTGAGAGTGAGAAAAAAAAAAAAAAAAAAGGACAAGCCACATTATATAACATTACATGACAAACTGTACCTGGAGCATTGACAGAATCACTCCCTTAGTGCCAGGAAGGCGAGCGCGGATAGAGGCCGATCAGGTCCTGTGCTGACATATCAGATCTGGCCCCCACACTGCCAACCCAACACCAAAGTTAAAGGATGAAACTGGCTGAGGCACAGCTGCCTAATTAACTAGAGCCTGAGGCAGGGCAGGGCTGCTGTGTGTGTGTGTGCACAGCAGCCTATCAATCATAGTGAACCCAGACAGAATGGCGCATATGACCTAGCGTGCGCGGCAACAGTGGTGGTCAGCCACTATTATGTGCATATGCACTTTGGAAATTGCGTTTTGACCTTCAGCAGTGCTGGCTTCTTTTCTTTTTGCTTCTGTATTGGTATGTGGTTGACCACCACTGTTGCCGCGCACGCTAGGTCATATGCGCCATTCTGTCTGGGTTCACTATGATTGATAGGCTGCTGTGCACACACACACACAGCAGCCCTGCCCTGCCTCAGGCTCTAGTTAATTAGGCAGCTGTGCCTCAGCCAGTTTCATCCTTTAACTTTGGTGTTGGGTTGGCAGTGTGGGGGCCAGATCTGATATGTCAGCACAGGACCTGATCGGCCTCTATCCGCGCTCGCCTTCCTGGCACTAAGGGAGTGATTCTGTCAATGCTCCAGGTACAGTTTGTCATGTAATGTTATATAATGTGGCTTGTCCTTTTTTTTTTTTTTTTTTCTCACTCTCAATACATTTAGGAGGCCGTAATGGCACAATGTAATAAAAAACGTAGAGTTAGGACTGCCCCATTATGAGATTGCCGTGAAGTGGCGGGGTAGCTCAAAGAATTGATCAATTATTTGCTAAATATCTCATATTTGAAATACAGTCAGAATTTATTATGTGCATATGCACTTTGGAAATTGCGTTTTGACCTTCAGCAGTGCTGGCTTCTTTTCTTTTTGCTTCTGTATTGGTATGTGGTTGACCACCACTGTTGCCGCGCACGCTAGGTCATATGCGCCATTCTGTCTGGGTTCACTATGATTGATAGGCTGCTGTGCACACACACACACAGCAGCCCTGCCCTGCCTCAGGCTCTAGTTAATTAGGCAGCTGTGCCTCAGCCAGTTTCATCCTTTAACTTTGGTGTTGGGTTGGCAGTGTGGGGGCCAGATCTGATATGTCAGCACAGGACCTGATCGGCCTCTATCCGCGCTCGCCTTCCTGGCACTAAGGGAGTGATTCTGTCAATGCTCCAGGTACAGTTTGTCATGTAATGTTATATAATGTGGCTTGTCCTTTTTTTTTTTTTTTTTTCTCACTCTCAATACATTTAGGAGGCCGTAATGGCACAATGTAATAAAAAACGTAGAGTTAGGACTGCCCCATTATGAGATTGCCGTGAAGTGGCGGGGTAGCTCAAAGAATTGATCAATTATTTGCTAAATATCTCATATTTGAAATACAGTCAGAATTTATTATGTGCATATGCACTTTGGAAATTGCGTTTTGACCTTCAGCAGTGCTGGCTTCTTTTCTTTTTGCTTCTGTATTGGTATGTGGTTGACCACCACTGTTGCCGCGCACGCTAGGTCATATGCGCCATTCTGTCTGGGTTCACTATGATTGATAGGCTGCTGTGCACACACACACACAGCAGCCCTGCCCTGCCTCAGGCTCTAGTTAATTAGGCAGCTGTGCCTCAGCCAGTTTCATCCTTTAACTTTGGTGTTGGGTTGGCAGTGTGGGGGCCAGATCTGATATGTCAGCACAGGACCTGATCGGCCTCTATCCGCGCTCGCCTTCCTGGCACTAAGGGAGTGATTCTGTCAATGCTCCAGGTACAGTTTGTCATGTAATGTTATATAATGTGGCTTGTCCTTTTTTTTTTTTTTTTTTTCTCACTCTCAATACATTTAGGAGGCCGTAATGGCACAATGTAATAAAAAACGTAGAGTTAGGACTGCCCCATTATGAGATTGCCGTGAAGTGGCGGGGTAGCTCAAAGAATTGATCAATTATTTGCTAAATATCTCATATTTGAAATACAGTCAGAATTTATTATGTGCATATGCACTTTGGAAATTGCGTTTTGACCTTCAGCAGTGCTGGCTTCTTTTCTTTTTGCTTCTGTATTGGTATGTGGTTGACCACCACTGTTGCCGCGCACGCTAGGTCATATGCGCCATTCTGTCTGGGTTCACTATGATTGATAGGCTGCTGTGCACACACACACACAGCAGCCCTGCCCTGCCTCAGGCTCTAGTTAATTAGGCAGCTGTGCCTCAGCCAGTTTCATCCTTTAACTTTGGTGTTGGGTTGGCAGTGTGGGGGCCAGATCTGATATGTCAGCACAGGACCTGATCGGCCTCTATCCGCGCTCGCCTTCCTGGCACTAAGGGAGTGATTCTGTCAATGCTCCAGGTACAGTTTGTCATGTAATGTTATATAATGTGGCTTGTCCTTTTTTTTTTTTTTTTTTCCTCACTCTCAATACATTTAGGAGGCCGTAATGGCACAATGTAATAAAAAACGTAGAGTTAGGACTGCCCCATTATGAGATTGCCGTGAAGTGGCGGGGTAGCTCAAAGAATTGATCAATTATTTGCTAAATATCTCATATTTGAAATACAGTCAGAATTTATTATGTGCATATGCACTTTGGAAATTGCGTTTTGACCTTCAGCAGTGCTGGCTTCTTTTCTTTTTATTTTCCCTCCCACTCTATGGGCGATGAAAACTGAATCTCCGAGCTCTAAAAAATACTCGGAGGTCACCCGAGCGTGCTCGGGAAATCTCGAGTAAGGCTTCTTTCACACTTCAGTTGTTTGGTGTCAGTCAGCTCCGACATCGTGACGGATCGACGCATCCGTCACAATTGTTGGTAAAACGGTTCCAACGGATCCATTTTTCTGATGGATCAGTTATACTGATCCATCACAAAAATGGATCCACTGGAACCGTTGCGACCGTTTTTACATCCGTTGAAACCATTTTTTTGACGGATCCGTTTTTTAAAAAGGGAGGATCTCAATGTGATTGGCTACTGGAAACTACTGGAAAACTATATATACTGTGTATCTACACCACATCTTAGAAAGGTTGTAGAGAAAGTGGCAAAGATGGAAGGAGTACTGGCGAACATTGCGAAGATCTGTGCGGATTTTACTTTTGAGGCAAATCGGTTGGCAGTCATCGTTCGAGACAAGGAGGAAGAAAGAATGCGCATCCTGCGGCAGCGGCGGAAGAGAAGGCTGTGGTTCCATCCCATCACAGCCCAACGCATGACCCGTGGTGTTTATTCCACACTTTACATTGAATTGAGGGAAAACCCTCAGAAATTTTTCAACTATGTGAGAATGAAAGCCGAAAATTTTGAAATTGTATTGGGCCACGTGGAAGACTCTATACGAGACGAGACACCCAGATGCGCTTCTCCATATCATCAGCGGAGCATCTCATGGTGACTATTCAGTAAGTTATTTTTTTTTTAAATGATTCTCATTCATCAGACTTATAACTGTAATGTTGTTTTTTGAAGTTTTTATTAATTATTGTATTTTCCTTTTGTTAACAGATTCCTTGCAACTGGAGAGTCGTTCTCATCCCTACATTTTCAGTTTAGGCTTGGGATATCTACCATCTCAGGGATCATCAGAGATACCTGCCGGGCATTGTGGGAGTGCTTACAAGCAGAATATATTCCAGAGCCATCACAGGAGAGGTGGCTGGAGATTGCACAAAATTTTCAACAAATATGCCAGTTCCCAAATTGTGTCGGAGCAGTCGATGGGAAGCACATAAGGATCGTCAAACCTTCTGGCTCTGGATCAGAATTTTACAACTATAAGAAGTACTTTTCAATTGTATTGATGGCCATAGCCGACGCACACTGCAAGTTTATCGCTGTGGATATTGGTGCGTATGGACGCGCAAATGACTCACAGATTTTTAAAAGTTCACCAATGGGGTATCGTTTGTATGGAGAGACATTTGACTTTCCGCCGCCTAGATCTCTCCCTGGAACCACCGGTCCACCATTACCATTTGTTTGCGTTGGAGATGATGACTTCCAGCTTTCCCCACACTTGCTTAAACCCTTTGGAAGTAGTGGACTGACCCAGAGGAAGAAAATTTTTAATTACCGCTTAACCAGAGCACGAAGAGTAGTGGAATGTGCCTTTGGCATCTTAACTGCTAAATGGAGAATACTACTAACTGCAATTAAACTGCAGACTGTAACTGTCGATGATGTGGTGAAGGCTTGCGTGGTATTTCACAATTTTGTTTTATCAAAAGAACATGTTTCCCTGGAGGATAATGTGTCAGAAAGCACCTTGCGGGATTACCACAACACAACTTTTCGCAGTCCAGTAGCAGTCTCTAGAATGCGGGACAATTTTGCAGACTACTTCATGTCTCCTGCAAGATCAGTTGACTGGCAGTATGAAATGGTGTAAAAAAAAATTTTTTCACACTTCTAAATATACCATGTTTTTGTTTGGTTACAAAACCTTTGTACTTTAACCTCACAGTATTGTATGTTTTGAACCGGTACCCTTTACACAATTTCTACTGTTACTATTACCATAACCTTGGTGGTTTTAATACAGTTCTTAAAAAAAAAGAGAAAGACAATAAAATTGTTTTTCAACCAAAAAAAGTTTTATTTATTTACAAGTTTTTACAGGTTCTCATAATTTGGGGTGGAGATAGTTTCGGAGGGGCTGACAGGGCGGGCCACGTCGATAGGGGATGACACGACATCACGGGGAGGAACAGAAGTGGAATGGGTGGTGAAAACATGAGGTTGGGCAGGGAGTTGAGGTACAGATGTGGTCTGTGGGAGGTATGGTGAAGGTGTTGGTGGGATTGGGAACGGTGAAGTTAAAGGGGAAGAATGGAAAGGGGAAGGTAGGTACTGGGAAATACTGAGGGGGAAGGAAGGAATGGCGAAGGAGTAGAAGGAGGATGGACAGGAGGAGGATGGACGGGAGGAGGATAGACGGGAGGAGGATGGACGGGAGGAGGATGGACGGGAGGACGATGGACGGGAGGATAGACGGTGGCTTGAGAGGGGAAAGGTGTTGAAACATGAAGGGTAGGTTAAGGGGCTTGGGACATCGCCTGCGCTAGAGCAGTGTGGCAGCCTTGCATCACATGCATCTGCAGGTCAGGACTTAGATTTTCCATGTGCCTGAGGACTGACTGAAAAAAACAGTGTCTTGGTGACTGGTTTGCATCTAAATGCATCCTATCCAGACGACTGCTGAGTTCCAGTATGCTTTTGTTAACCATATTGTACCCAGCAGATGTTTGCTCACCCAAAAGCTTGATGGCACTCTGGAAGACTGCATTTAGATGCAAAAAGCGCATAGCTCCTTTCCTGACCTCTCTGTTGCTGCCGTCCTGACCCCAAAGGTGGTCTAGATGTTGCAGCAGTGTCAGAGGGGTGGGGTAAAGGGAACTCTAACTCATCACCTGCAGCTTCAAGTGACGAAGTCCGCCCTGCTGCTCCAGCGCTGGCGGATGGGGCCGAGGGATCAAGCAAAAGGGAAGGTGCAGATACAGAGGGGTCGACGTGGTCCCCGGTGGCAGACTCCTGGGAGATCGCTCCAGAAGGGTGCAACTCTGATGCAGGCTCCCGAGTGCTGCAAACAGTGCTGTTAAAGAAGAAAAAAAAATAGTATCTTGATATTACAATTGCCCTTGCTGCCAAGAAAAATTGAAGGTTACACATTTTA
Organism: Ranitomeya variabilis; assembly: GCF_051348905.1. NCBI lineage: Eukaryota > Metazoa > Chordata > Amphibia > Anura > Dendrobatidae > Ranitomeya > Ranitomeya variabilis. Next base: position 503,567,016 of record NC_135236.1, read on the forward strand.
ACAGTTTGACTGAAAACATGTGGTGTTGAATATTTACCTTCTGCTCAGCAGCGTCGACCGGAGGAACGACAGGGCTCTGGCATGTTTGTACCTGCTCCTGCGTCCTCTAGATCCACTCGGGGCCTGCATCTCCTTGTTAAACTCCCTCTTGAAGCGATCCCTGAGTGACTGCCACCGCACGATAACCCTGTTACCTGGAAAGATAAAGCAAAAATTGGTTACTATACAACACATTGAATCATGCTAACATAAGGTAATGAAGTGTGAATACTTACGCGCTAGATCCTGGGCCCCAGCATCGAGTTCCTCCCAGTTATCCAGAACATCACTGCACACTTCCTCCCATAGCCGTCAGATGACGAACTGGTCAGCATGGCGGCGGTCCGACATGTTCCATAGTGGCTCCCGACTTTGGACCGCTTGGATGAGGGTGTCCACATCAATGCCCTCCTCTTCCTCATCCTGTTCAGGAGCACGCTGTCAAGCAACAAAAAAATAAGAATAAAAAGGGAAAGATTATACCACATGAATTTTACAGTTTACTAAACACCAAACCAAAAAAGGAACTTACTCTTTGGTGACCGCCGCCATTAGCATTCCGACGACTATGGGAGGTGCTTTGAGGAACTCTACGTCGAGCCCCCGATTGTGAAGACTAATAAAAACAATAAATTAAATAAATAAATAAATAATGTGCTTGGATGGAGGCATATGTACTGTGTGTGTGCTGTGCTGAATGTTTGTGTTGGGTGTAGTGCATTTTATGTGAGGATCTGTCTCTGCAAAACTTACACTATGCGCTCCCGCTCCTCTCATTTCTCCACCCTGCCCGTCTCCTTCTGGAAGCCCCTCTGCTTCATCTTCCTGTGAAAACAGAATAAAAACATATAGGGTTCAAAAACATGGTACCAGAGATGTACCCAAAAAAAGTTTTGAAGAAAGAAAAAAATCACCTCAGGTGGCTGACGATGTGAGGGGGGGCTCTCAGAAGATGACATTATGGTCCCTGTTTGTAACTTGGGGGCCTGCCTGCGTCTGTCTTGGGTGCCTCTTGGTCCCTAGAATCTGCAAGTATAAAGAGAGTTCTAAGCTACTATACAAAAGGATAGACGCAGCTTTCGGGACTTTATACTTACATCTGTTTTCAAAACTTGGGGGGCCTGCCTTCGTCTATCTTGGGTGCCTCTTGGTCCCTAGAATCTGCAATTCTCTTGGTCCCTAGAATCTGCAAGTATACAGAGAGTTCTAAGCTACTATACAAAAGGATAGACGCAGCTTTTGGGACTTTATACTTACATCTGTTTTCAAAACTTGGGGGGCCTGCCTGCGTGTATCTTGGGTTCCTTGCTTGGTATCACTAAAATCTTCCAAATTAAAGACAGTTTTAATTAGAATGATTATGTATTGGTATGCCAAATTACATTCCTCCCCCCCCCTAAAAAAAATTTGACCACACCAAAAAAAAAAAAAAAAAAATGATATGCTTGATGCACAAGCTGGCTGCAAAACCCTCCACCTCCTGTTTCCCCAAAAAATTCCTTGAAAGCAACACCAAAACTACTTCAATCTTGATATGCGCCATGCGCATGTTGATAAAGCTACCCCACCCCCTCCTCCAGACACAGTTTCAACCTTATAAAAAATTTCCCTCATTCAAAGTTAAAATACCAATACCCAAAAATGATAATTATGGTAACCCTACAGTTACTATTTTCTAAAACCAGATAACATTTCCTATACCAAAGGTTTGCATTCCGCATTTGTATATAGAACCTCAAACACCTTTATTTATTTACCATTTTTTAATTTATCTTGAAATCATACTACGGACAGTTTTGTGTAATTTTTATTACAATTTTTTATTTTTATTTTTTTTTTGGAAAGTAGGAGCTACACTGCTCTTTATTTTAAATACCAGTACAGTATGTTAATGTATGAAAAATAACAAAAATGCGGGACACACATCGCATGTCATTTATACACACCACACACATGTCACAGCACAGCCATTCAAAATACCAGCACAGTATGAAAAATAAAAACATGCAAGGCGGGCAGTCGGGCACACACCTCACACGGCATTTATACACACACATGTCACAGCACAGCCATTCAAAATACCAGCACAGTATGAAAAATAAAAACATGTAAGGCGGGCACACACACACACATGCTGGATGGCAGTACTCACATAGCAGTCTCTGGCAGGATCTCTCTTGCTGGCAGGGTCTGTCTCTCTTGCTGGCAGGGTCTCTCTCTTGCTGGCAGGGTCTCTCTCTTGCTGGCAGGATCTCTCTTGCTGGCAGGATCTCTCTTGCTGGCAGGATCTCTCTTGCTGGCAGGGTCTGTCTCTCTTGCTGGCAGGGTCTGTCTCTCTTGATGGCACATTGAGGAATGAGGCCTACCTGTCCTGTTTATATAGTTTTGGGGTTGCCTGGGCAAAGTATCTACTTTTTGGAGCATGCTCAGTTGAAAAAGACGGATTGGGGCGACGGATCCGCCAAATGACTGTTCGCGATGGATCCATCGCGGACCGCCAATTAGGCGTAGACAAAAAAGTTACAATGTCCGTCAATGTCTAGACAACATCCACCAAATTTTGATGGATCCGTCGCATGGCGGATGGAACGGACGACCATCCGCCACAATCCGTTGCTAATGCAAGTCTATGGGAAAATAGCGGATCCGCAAAAAAAAAATGACGGATCCGCTATTTGTGGAAAATGGCGGTTTTAGACTGACGTCAAAAAACTAAAGTGTGAAAGAGGCCTTACAAGTATATTCGCTCATCAATGGTCACATAAAACCAGCCCATTGTAACTTTAGCATTAACCCTCTCAGCACTTAGCGTGCTGGAGGCAAAAACAATCTGGTTCTACATCGCTGACTATAGAGTATGCATGTGATAATGTATAGAAAAACCTGGCACTCAACGTAATGCTTCATAAATAAAACCTCTCACAAAGCATTAAGTTGCGTGCCAGGTTTTTCTATATATTATCACATGGTGTAAGAACCTACCTGAGCACAGCTATTAGTAGTGCACACATATTTATCCTATATAGAGTATGCAGTGACACGTATCTCCCTTCATACACTGTGCCAGTGAATCTGTCACATACCCCCCCCTGCCCAAAACCGCTAGCACAGATACTAAGCAGAGAATTTGGAAGAGAGCATCCGCGTTGCATGTAACTTCCCTGGCCTATGCTCCACGTGGAACGTGAAGTCTTGAAGGGCTAAGAACCACCTAGTCACCCTGGTGTTCTTACCCTTCTTTGCTCTCAACCATCTCAGAGGAGCATGGTCCGACACCAACTTAAACCTACGGCCTAGCAGGTAGAATTTCAGTGTGTCTATGGCCCATTTTATAGCTAAACACTCCTCTCAACTATGGTGTAATTCTTCTCACAAGAAGAGAGTTTCCGGCTCAGAAGTAGGATGGGGTGCTCTTCTCCATTTTTTTCCTGTGACAGCACGGCTCCCAACCCAACTTATGAAGCTTCAGTCTGGCCTACATTATCTGCTAAAGTCTGGTGCGACCTGAACCAGATGCTTGCACAGAGCCCGCTTGAGTTCTTGAAATGCCATCTCTGTATCAGGAGTCCATTTCACCATCGTTGACTTGGTGCCCACAAGGAGATCTGTTAACTGTGTGGCAATTATGGAAAAATTTGAGATAAAACTCCTGTAATACCCCATAATCCCATGAAACGCCCTCACTTGCTTCTTGGAGAGTGGTTGCGGTCCCCAGTTTTATTCAACTGGTGCTTGATTTCGCCTCTCCCAATGATGTAACCCAAGTACCTTTCCTCTTCTTGCCCTATGGCACACTTCTTGGGAATTTATGGTGAATCCTGCTTTCCTCAATGCATCAAGGATTGCCTGTAGTATTGGCAGGTGCAAACTCCAGTCGGATGAAAATAACAATGTCATCCAACTAGGCTGCAGCATATTTCTTGTGTGGAGCCAGGAATCCATCGCCCTCTAGCAGGTAGTTGGCGTTCCCTGCAGTCTGAAGAGCATCCTGGTGTACTGAAAACACCCATCCGGCATCGAGAAGGCCGTCTTCTCCTTGGCACTCTGGGACATGGGGATCTGCCAGTACCCCTTCGTCAGGTCAAGGGTGGTGATGTACCCTGTGGGCCCAAGTCACTCAGTGAGTTCATCCACGCAGGGCATCAGGTACACATCAAAATGGGACACCTCATTGAGATTGTGGTAACCAGGGTTGAGCGACCTTTACTTTTATAGGATCGGGTCGGGTTTCACGAAACCCGACTTTTTCAAAAGTCGGGTCGAGTGAAAACGGCCGATCCTATAAAAAAAATAGGGGTCGGGGTCGGCCGAAACTCGAAACCCAATGCAGTGCATTGGGTTTCCAATGGTTCCCAGGGTCTGAAGGAGCGGAAACTCTCCTTCAGGCCCTAGGATCCATATTTAAGTGTAAAATAAAGAATTAAAATAAAAAATATCGCTATACTTACCCTCTGACGGGCCCTGGTACTAACCGGGAACCTTCCTTCCTTAGAATCAGCCTTCCATGACCTTGCGGTGACGTCACGGTGACGTCGCGGCTTGTGATTGGTCCGAGGCCGCCCATGTGACCGCTCGCACATCAAGGTCCTTGAAGGTCAAGGTCCTTGAAGGGCTGATTCTTAGGAAGGAAGGCTGCCGGAAAGAAGCAGGGCATGTCCGAGGGTGAGTATATACCTAATAGGAATATACTCACCCTCGGACATGCCCTGCTTCTTTCCGGCAGCTTTCCTTCCTAAGAATCAGCCCTTCAAGGACCTTCAGTGACGTCACGGTGACGTCGCAGCTTGTGATTGGTCGCGCGAGCGGTCACATGGGTGGCCGCGGACCAATCACAAGCCGCGACGTCACCGTGACGTCACCGCAAGGTCATGGAAGGCTGATTCTAAGGAAGGAAGGTTCCCGCTTAGTACCAGGGCCCGTCAGAGTGTAAGTATGGCGATATTTTTTTATTTTAATTCTTTATTTTACACATAAATCTGAATTCCGATACCAATTCCCGATATCTTAAACATATCGGGAATCGGTATCGGAATTCCGATTCCAGATTCAGAAGATCGCCGACTTCATGGCCGACCCCACACAGGGGTCGGGTCGGGTTTCATGAAACCCGACTTTGCCAAAAGTCGGCGACTTCTGAAAATTGCCGACCCTAGTGGTAACCATTACAAAACCGCGACTCGCCATTGGACTTTGGTACGATGACGATGGAACTTGACCAGCCACTTCTTGATTCCTCTATCACCTGAGGTCCAGCATTCTCTTCACCTCCTTGGAGATTATCTCCTGGCATGCTTCGGGGATTCTGTAGGGTTTGATGTTTTCCCTTACATGCGGCTCTGTTAGCACATCATGTTTCACGACGTGTGTGGGTCCTGGCAACTCTGAGAACAGCTCGCGGTTTTGCTGCAGCAGTTCTCGACATTGTTGCTTCTTGTCCAGTGTTAACTTCTCAGCAATCATGACCCCCTTGCCCTTGCCTTCGGGACGAGCCCCCAGGCAAAAAGCTTCCAGCAGTTCATGGTCCTGCCAAGGTTAGAGTAGGTTCACATGGTATACCTGTTGCTGCTTCCAGTGTTATGACCCCAATGGCGAGGGTCTCAGAGAAACAAGTAAGTCTGCGAAGTACAAAAATCCAGCTCATAGGGCAGTGGTAACTGGGTTGACCATATATCTACTCCTAACGCCAACACTAGAAGTAGCCGGGGAACATGCCTACGTTGGTCGCTAGATGTCTCGCGCCAGCCGGAGGACTAACTACCCCTAGAAGAGGAAAACAAAGACCTCTCTTGCCTCCAGAGAATAGACCCCAAAAGTTGGATACAAGCCCCCCACAAATAATAACGGTGAGGTAAGAGGAAATGACAAACACAGAGATGAACTAGGTTTAGCAAAGAGAGGCCCACTTACTAATAGCAGAATGTAGTAAGATAACTTATATGGTCAACAAAAACCCTATCAAAAATCCACACTGGAAATTCAAGAACCCCCGAACCGTCTAACGGCCCGGGGGGAGAACTCCAGCCTCCCTAGAGCTTCCAGCAAGGTAGGATACAGATTATGTACAAGCTGGACAAAATGCAAACAAAAACAAATAGCAAAAAGCAAGAAAGCAGACTTAGCTTAATCTAGCAGGAACCAGGATCAGTAGACAAGAGCACAACAGATTAGCTCTGATTACAACGTTGCCAGGCATTGAACTGAAGGTCCAGGGAGCTTATATAGCAACACCCCTGACCTAACGACCCAGGTGAGCATACAAGGGATGGCAGACATTCCCGGAGTCAAATCACTAGTAACCACTAGAGGGAGCCAAAAAGGTAAATTCACAACAGTACCCCCCCCTTAGTGAGGGGTCACCGAACCCTCACCAAGACCACCAGGGCGATCAGGATGAGCGGTGTGAAAGGCACGAACCAAATCGGCCGCATGCACATCAGAGGCGACCACCCAGGAATTATCCTCCTGACCATAGCCCTTCCACTTGACCAGGTACTGAAGCCTCCGCCTGGAGAGACGAGAATCTAAGATCTTCTCCACCACGTACTCCAACTCGCCCTCAACCAACACCGGAGCAGGAGGCTCAGCAGAAGGGACCACAGGCACCACGTACCGCCGCAACAAGGACCTATGAAATACGTTGTGAATGGCAAACGACACCGGAAGATCCAGGCGAAAGGATACAGGATTAAGGATTTCCAATATCTTGTAAGGACCAATAAAGCGAGGCTTAAATTTGGGAGAGGAGACCTTCATAGGAACAAATCGAGAAGACAGCCATACCAAATCCCCAACGCGAAGTCGGGGACCCACACCGCGGCGGCGGTTGGCAAAACGCTGAGCCTTCTCCTGTGACAACTTCAAGTTGTCCACCACATGACTCCAGATCCGCTGCAACCTATCCACCACAGAATCCACCCCAGGACAGTCAGAAGGCTCCACATGTCCCGAGGAAAAACGAGGATGGAAACCAGAGTTGCAGAAAAATGGCGAAACCAAGGTGGCGGAACTAGCCCGATTATTAAGGGCAAATTCAGCCAACGGCAAGAAGGTCACCCAATCATCCTGATCAGAAGAGACAAAACACCTCAAATAAGCCTCCAGAGTCTGATTAGTTCGCTCCGTTTGTCCGTTAGTCTGGGGATGAAAAGCGGACGAAAACGACAAATCAATGCCCATCCTACCACAAAAGGATCGCCAGAACCTGGAAACAAACTGGGATCCTCGATCCGACACAATATTCTCAGGAATGCCGTGCAAACGAACCACGTTCTGGAAGAACACAGGAACCAGATCAGAAGAGGAGGGCAGCTTAGGCAAAGGAACCAAATGGACCATCTTGGAGAAACGATCACATATCACCCAGATGACAGACATGCCCTGAGACACCGGAAGATCAGAAATGAAATCCATAGAGATGTGTGTCCAAGGTCTCTTCGGGACAGGCAAGGGCAAGAGCAACCCGCTGGCACGAGAACAGCAAGGCTTAGCTCGAGCACAAGTTCCACAGGACTGCACAAATGACCGCACATCCCTTGACAAGGAAGGCCACCAAAAGGACCTGGCCACCAGATCTCTGGTGCCAAAAATTCCCGGGTGCCCTGCCAACACTGAGGAATGAACCTCAGAAATGACTCTGCTGGTCCATTTAGCAGGCACAAACAATCTGTCAGATGGACAAGAGTCAGGCCTACCAGCCTGAAATCTCTGCAACACACGCCGCAGATCAGGAGAAATAGCTGACAAAATAACTCCTTCCTTAAGAATACCCACAGGTTCAGCGACTCCAGGAGCATCAGGCACAAAGCTCCTAGACAGAGCATCGGCCTTCACATTCTTAGAACCTGGTAAATACGAGACCACAAAGTCAAAACGGGAGAAAAACAATGACCAGCGGGCCTGTCTAGGATTCAGGCGTTTAGCAGACTCGAGATACATAACATTTTTGTGATCAGTCAAGACCACCACACGATGCTTAGCACCCTCGAGCCAATGACGCCACTCCTCAAATGCCCACTTCATGGCCAACAACTCCCGATTGCCCACATCATAATTTCGCTCTGCCGGCGAAAACTTCTTGGAGAAAAAGGCACAAGGTCTCATAGTAGAGCAACCAGGGCCTCTCTGCGACAAAACGGCCCCTGCCCCAATCTCCGAAGCATCCACCTCCACCTGAAAGGGAAGTGAGGTGTCAGGTTGGCACAAAACAGGCGCCGAAGTAAACCGGCGTTTCAACTCCTGGAAAGCCTCCACGGCAGCAGGAGCCCAGTTAGCTACATCAGAGCCTTTCTTGGTCATATCCGTCAATGGTTTAACAACGCTAGAAAAATTTGCGATAAAATGACGGTAGAAGTTAGCAAAACCCAAGAACTTCTGAAGACTCTTAACTGACGAGGGTTGAGTCCAATCATGAATAGCTCGGACCTTGACTGGGTCCATCTCCACAGCAGAAGGGGAAAAAATGAACCCCAAAAAGGGAACCCTCTGTACACCAAAGAGACACTTTGAGCCTTTAACAAACAAAGAATTTTCACGCAAAATCTTAAAAACCATCCTGACCTGCTCCACATGCGAGTCCCAATCATCAGAAAAAAACCAGAATATCATCCAGATAAACAATCAAAAATGTATCCAGATACTTCCGGAAAATGTCATGCATGAAGGACTGAAAAACAGAAGGTGCATTAGAGAGCCCAAATGGCATCACCAAGTACTCAAAATGACCTTCGGGCGTATTGAATGCGGTTTTCCATTCATCGCCTTGCTTAATGCGCACAAGGTTGTACGCACCACGAAGGTCTATCTTGGTGAACCACTTGGCACCTTTAATCCGGGCAAACAAGTCTGACAACAGCGGCAAAGGATACTGAAATTTGACAGTGATCTTGTTTAAAAGCCGATAGTCAATACAAGGCCTCAAAGATCCGTCCTTTTTGGCCACAAAAAAGAATCCCGCACCAAGAGGGGAAGAAGAAGGACGGATATGCCCCTTCTCAAGAGACTCCTTGATATATGAACGCATCGCGGTATGTTCAGGTACCGACAAATTAAACAGTCTCCCCTTAGGAAACTTACTGCCAGGAATCAAATCTATTGCACAGTCACATTCCCTATTAGGAGGCAGTGCACTGGACTTAGACTCGCTGAAGACATCCTGATAATCAGACAAAAACGCCGGAACTTCTGAAGGCGTAGAAGAAGCAATAGACAAGGGCAGGGAATCTCCATGAATTCCATGGCAGCCCCAACTTGACACCGACATTGCCTTCCAGTCCAAGACTGGATTATGGGTCTGTAACCATGGCAAACCCAAAACAACCAAATCATGCATCTTATGCAGAACAAGAAAACGTATCACCTCCCGATGTTCGGGAGTCATGCACATGGTAACCTGTGTCCAAAACTGCGGTTTATTTTTTGCCAAAGGCGTAGCATCAATACCCCTAAGAGGGATAGGATTTTCTAATGGCTCCAGAACAAAACCGCAGCGCTTGGCAAATGACAGATCCATCAGACTCAGGGCAGCACCTGAGTCTACAAACGCCATGACAGGATACGATGACAGTGAGCAAATCAAAGTTACAGATAGAATAAATTTAGGTTGCAAATTACCAATGGCGACAGGACTAACAACCCTAGTAAGACGTTTAGAGCATGCTGAGATAACATGTGTAGAATCACCACAGTAGTAACACAAGCCATTCTGGCGTCTATGAATTTTCCGCTCATTTCTAGTCAGGATTCTATCACATTGCATTAAATCAGGTGCCTGTTCAGACAACACCATGAGGGAATTTGCGGTTTTGCGCTCCCGCAACCACCGGTCGATTTGAATTGCCAGGGCCATGGAATCATTCAGACCTGTGGGAATGGGAAAACCCACCATCACATTCTTAATGGCTTCAGAAAGGCCATTTCTGACATTTGCAGCCAATGCACACTCGTTCCACTGGGTCAGCACGGACCATTTCCGAAATTTTTGGCAATACACTTCAGCCTCGTCCTGGCCCTGAGACATAGCCAGCAAGGCTTTTTCTGCCTGAATCTCAAGATTGGGTTCCTCATAAAGCAAACCGAGCGCCAGAAAAAACGCATCAATATCAGCCAATGCCGGATCTTCTGGCGCCAGCGAGAAGGCCCAATCCTGAGGGTCGCCCCGTAAAAAAGAAATAACAATTTTCACTTGCTGAGCGGAGTCTCCAGATGAACAGGGTCTCAGGGACAAAAACAATTTACAATTATTCCTGAAATTTCTAAATTTAAATCGGTCTCCGGAAAACAGTTCAGGAATCGGTATCTTAGGTTCTGACATAGGATTTCTGATAACATAATCTTGTATGCCCTGCACACGAGCAGTAAGCTGGTCCACACCTGTAATCAAGGTCTGGACATTCATGTCTGCAGCAAACACAAGCCACTCAGAGGTAAAGGGGAAAAGAAAAAAAAATGAGAAAGAGAAAAAAAAACTCAGAATTTTCTTTCTTATAATCCCGCTTCTGCAATGCATTTAACATTTAATACTGGCCTGACAAACTGTTATGACCCCAATGGCGAGGGTCTCAGAGAAACAAGTAAGTCTGCGAAGTACAAAAATCCAGCTCATAGGGCAGTGGTAACTGGGTTGACCATATATCTACTCCTAACGCCAACACTAGAAGTAGCCGGGGAACATGCCTACGTTGGTCGCTAGATGTCTCGCGCCAGCCGGAGGACTAACTACCCCTAGAAGAGGAAAACAAAGACCTCTCTTGCCTCCAGAGAATAGACCCCAAAAGTTGGATACAAGCCCCCCACAAATAATAACGGTGAGGTAAGAGGAAATGACAAACACAGAGATGAACTAGGTTTAGCAAAGAGAGGCCCACTTACTAATAGCAGAATGTAGTAAGATAACTTATATGGTCAACAAAAACCCTATCAAAAATCCACACTGGAAATTCAAGAACCCCCGAACCGTCTAACGGCCCGGGGGGAGAACTCCAGCCTCCCTAGAGCTTCCAGCAAGGTAGGATACAGATTATGTACAAGCTGGACAAAATGCAAACAAAAACAAATAGCAAAAAGCAAGAAAGCAGACTTAGCTTAATCTAGCAGGAACCAGGATCAGTAGACAAGAGCACAACAGATTAGCTCTGATTACAACGTTGCCAGGCATTGAACTGAAGGTCCAGGGAGCTTATATAGCAACACCCCTGACCTAACGACCCAGGTGAGCATACAAGGGATGGCAGACATTCCCGGAGTCAAATCACTAGTAACCACTAGAGGGAGCCAAAAAGGTAAATTCACAACATTCCAGCTACTGGGCTGGTGTTCCTTGTAATTCACATCCCTGAGTTTTTCCATGATCTCATACCGGCCTTGCCAATTTGCCAAGAATTTGCTCTCCACCGTAGGGATAAGTAGTAGCACGCAGTCCTGGGCTGGAATTGCCTTAGCCTCACTGATCGGTTGTATACTGTTGTGAATTCTGCTCTTGGGCTCCCTCCGGTGGTTGTTAGTGGTAGTGCAGTGGTCTCTGGATTATAGGCCAGGGCAGGTGTTTCTGCTTATTGCAGCTCTATTAGGTATTTAGGTTTGTAGGATCCATCAATCCCTGCCAGTTGTCCATTGTATCTTGGAGGGATTGCATCTCTGTCTGGCTCCACTGCCCTGCTGTCATTTCAGCTAAGTGCCTTGTTTTGGTTCTCTGTAGCACGCATGCAGTGTGCTTTTATATGCCGTGCAATCTATTGTGTTTTTGTCCAGCTTGACTTGTTTGGATTTTTCTGTCATGCTGGTTTCTCTGGAGATGCAGATATACATCCTATGTCTTTAGTTAGATGTAGTAAATAGTATTTTCTGCTGTGGAATTTTCTAGTGTTTTAATACTGACCGCTTAGAACTCTGTCCTATCCTTTCTATCTAGCTAGAAGGGCCTCTTTTGCTAAACTCTGTTTTTTCTGCCTGTGTACGTATTTCCTCTTAAACTCACAGTCAATATTTGTGGGGGGGCTGCCTATCCTTTGGGGCTCTGCTCTGAGGCAAGATAGAATTTCCCATTTCCATCTTTAAGGGTATTTAGTCCTTCGGCTGTGTCGAGGTGTCTAGGCCTGGTTAGGTACATCCCATGGCTACTTCTAGTTGCGGTATCAGTATTAGGATTGCGGTCAGTACAGGTACCACCTACTCCAGAGATAGTCTCATGCGGCTCCAGGGTCACCGGATCATAACAGTATACCCTCACTTGGGCCTCCTGTGCCTGGAGAAGATGTTTCCTTACGAAAGGCATTACATGTGCCATCCTTTCTTGCAACTGAGCGACATGCTCAATGACACTTCGATGCGTGACATCGTCTTTCCAGGTTTCCTTGGCAATATCCAGTGGCCCTCGTGGATGTCGGCTGTACAGCAGGAATGGGAGCAGATAGTCCCAGTCCTGACTGTCCTTCTCAATGACCCACTTGAGCATGTCCTTCAAGGTCTTGTTGAAGCGATCCATCAGCCCATCAGTCTGCGGATGGTAAGCGGAGGCTCGCAGCTGGGCAATCTGGAGGACTCTACACAGCTCCTACATCACTTTGTTCTTTAACGAGGTCCCCTTGTCCGTCAACATCTTTTTGGGCAAACCGGTCCTGGCAAAGATAATGACAAGCTCCAGGGCGATACTCTTAACTAAAGCGTTCCTCAGTGGCACTGCTTCTGGGTACCGGATCGCGTAGTCCATGACCAATAAAATGTACTGATTGCCGCGTGAAGATTTAATGAGGGGACCTACCAGGTCCATAGCAATCCTCTTGAAGAGGCTTCAGAAGTGAGAAGTAGGAGCACTTATCTTACAGGTGGGCAGGACCTACAATAATTCAGGATATATTGCAACACCCTGGCTAATAGAACCGCTGTATCACTCTCTCCTGCGTTTTCTCAACCTCCAGATGTCCACCCAAAATATGTGAATGAGCCATGTCTAAAACCCTCTCCCGGTACGGTCCTGGAACTAACAACTGCTCTACTATCTCTCCTCCCCTCAGTTTGGTCACTGATACAATAACTCACCATGCACTGCAAAATGAGGGAATCTGGTGTCAGCCCCGGCTCTTAAGCAACCACATTACATACATTCACATTCTCAAATGCCCCCTTCAATGTAAGGTCCCAAAGTTGAGCAGTCCCAAAGTTCTCTTCAGGCACCTCTAGGTTAGGGAAGCTGGGCTCCTCTGTTACTGTCTCGTCTTCCTCTCCAGCGAGGACACATAGTGGAAACTCTTTCAACTCTGATTTTGACAGAGTCTCCTTCAGGGGTCTGGCTTTTGACTGGGACATTCTGTATAGCCCAAGCTTTCCACAAGTTCCAAAACAGAGCAAAATCCTGCTCAAGGATGACAGTATGGATTAAGTCTTTTAATACCCCAACCTCATGGGACTTATCACCACAGTCTGTTCCCATGGTTACACAGGCTACACGGTAGTCCTTGGCATCTCTGTGTATGCAGCAGACACCCACAAACTTGTTAGGGATTAACTGGTGGGGCAGTGCAGCACTGATTAGGGTCACTAGACTTCCAGAGTCCAACAGTCCCAGAACTATTACTCCATTGACAGACACGACACACGACTGGGGACCCTCGCCGGGTTGACAGTCCACACTGCAGGCCAGATAGGCATAATAGGAGCAGCACCTGCCTAAGCTGCAGTCCATGGGTTCAGGGGACATATGACACCGGGCGGCTATGTGTCCAGGATTGTTACCTGGCCAACAGACCACATCCTTCACAACAGCTTTATGGGACCCCTCAGTAGGATTGGGATGTCCACCATTCATGGGTCTATCCACCTTCCGTGATGAGCCTGCCCCCTTTTTGGTATCCCAGTACGGGGAAGTAGCGAGGGCTGGTCCACTGAGGGATTTCTCTACAGCCTGGTATCTCTCAACCAGGCCAACCAAGTCATCTGCATTATGGGGGTCGTCCTGGGAAACCCAGGTCTGTATTGGCCTGAAGAGGGAGTGGACAAACCTGTCCATCACCACACGCTCAACCAGTTGGGCCAAAGTGGAAGTCTCTGGCTGCAGCCACTTTTGCACCAGGTGCAATAGATAAAACATCTGGGAGCGTGGGACTTTGTTGCCAGCATATGTCCAGTGGTGGACTCTTTGAGCCATTACAGACATTGTCACTTCCAGGTGTGCCACAATTTCAGTTTTTAACCCCTTAATGACCGCCAAAACGTCTTTTAACTTACCTGAGATATAAGAGAATAGCTTCCACATACAGGTAGCAACCCAGCAGCTGTCAGCTGTACACTATAGCTGACAACTTGCTGCATTAGCCATGATCAGTGTTTGCACCGTCCAAATCTGTTTAACCCCTTAGATGCTACTGTCAACAGTGGCTACATCATATAAATGGTAAACAGAGAGTGGGGCTTCGTCTTTATCCCAATTGGTGCCCTCAGATCATGATTTTGTGGCCCCGATGTTTGCAATGGCAATTTATGGCCAAATAGTGGCCTTAGAGTCTGACGGCTGTTGTAACCTGTTCAGAAGTTAGCGGCATTTAGGTGGTAAAAATACACATTTTCATTTCTGTCATGCCACTTTGTATTGCTTCCTGAAAATCACCTGAATGGCTAATAAACTACCTGACTGCAGTTTTCAATATGCCGGGTGGTGCTGTTTTTAAAGTGGTATCACTTTTGGGGGTTTCCCAGTAAATGAGACCGCTAAAGGCACTTCAAACATGGATAGGTCCCTAAAAAAATTCATTTTGTAAATTTCCCTGAAAAAATGAAAAATTGCTGCTACATTTTTAAACCTTCTAAAATGCTAACAAAATAAAAGAACATTTTACAACTGGTGCTGATATAAAGCAGACATTAGAGAAATGTTATTTATTAATGTTTTGCTGTGGTATGACTATCTGGATTAAAGGGATAATCATTCAAAGTTTAAAAATTGCTATTTTTTTTTACATTTTTCACAAATTTCTGATATTTTTTTATAAATAAACATAAAACAAATTGACCTAAATTTACCATTATCATAAAGTACAATATGTCCCGAAAAAACACAGTCTCAAAATCACTGGGATTTGTTGAAGCGCTCCAGAGTTATTACGACATAAAGTGACTCTGGTCAGATTTAAAAAATTTGGCTCCGTCACTAAGGGGTTAATTTGCCATACTTTTCATCCTGGAAGGCTAAGTCGTAATATGCCTTTTGGGGTTCGCTAGTTAAATAGCGGTTGCTGCTGTACCTGGACGAGATGTTTCACAAGCTCCTCCATGCTGCCAGAAGACTCGCTCTGAATGGTGGATTTCACCCAGGACATGCGTTCATCCTCAGCCTCTATGTGTGTTCCTGGAATTCTGCCCACACTCAAAACACTGTGTTTGAGGGGTTAACACGCTTAGCTGCTTCTTCAGGTAGACACAGAAAGAATTTGATAGTGAAACACCTGCTGGTTTATTAAACACTGCATAGACCAAGGCTGGTTTCAGGAAAACAAAAGCAGAGCCTTTCTGGTTTAACAGAAAGCAAAACAAAGTTCAACACAGTCCTTTATCTGCAGGTTCCACCTTCAGACACCTGGCAATGTCCACCATTCCTCCTGGAGCCACGTGAGAGTGTTTCCTCTCCCAAAACACCACCCAGAATGTCTCTCATGTTCAAGTATTTAACCAGGACCATGTAATGATCACATGATCGTGACATCACCGCAGGTCCTGCTAGTATACATGCCGATGTCGGTTCTCCAAGAGGGGATATAGTGAGCACCCTTCCTCCCAATCGAGGAATGCTCACATAAAACCAGCCCATTGTAACTTTAAAATTAACCCTCTCAGCACTTAGTGTGCTAGAGGCAAAAACAATCTGGTTCTACATCACTGACTATAGTATACACATAAATATGTGATTCTTCAGAATTTGTACTAGTCTATGCCTGATGAAGAGACCTGTGTAGTCTCGAAAGCTTGCAATTTGTTACCATCTTTTCAGTTAGCCATTAAAAGGTATCAACCACTGAGGACTCTCAATTCTAAATATTTTTCTATAGTATACACAGTGACATGTATCTCCCTTCATACACTGTACCAGTGACTATGTCACAGTATGTAAACTTTTAGTTTCAACTGTGCATTTTATATCTGGTCTATAACTTTTGGCAAAGATTATTTCAAGTAGTAACCCACACACCCAAATCCTATCACTGCTTGTTCATGTTATTGAAATGCATGGAATCCTCAATGGCTTCTCAAGGTAAATTCACTAACGGGGTTGTCTGTTTAAAGCAATTTTCTGCCCATGTAAAAAAAATTATTGAGCTTTACTTACCCTCTACTGATTCAGTGCTGTGTCTCTGCAGCTGGCTGGGTCTATATTGTTTACCTGCAGCGGTGAAGTCACACTGAGAGCACTGCAGTCAATCACAGTAGATGTAGTTCCATCTACATCATCAGAGCTGCTGAGCTCAGTAATAGGCTGCAGTGCCATCAATATCTTGTCACTGCCTAAGTCAAATTATAGAGACAGGAGTAGCAGTGCAAACACAGCACTGGATTTGGGGAATATAAGTAAAGCTCACTTTGTTTTTTTTTACACACAACATAGTTGAACCTGCAGGAAGAACTTGCCTGAAAGGCGACAACTTCTTAAAGTACCAGACGTCTTCCCAGCACATCTACAATTTCCTCTACTTTCCTGAAAAATTTCAGTTAAACAAATATAAAGTCAGTCTTCAATTTTCTTAACATGCTCTGGTTTTTGAGGCAGCACATTTCAAGCTTTAAAAGTTCTCTGTCAAAACATCCCGCAAGCCGGAACAATTTCAAACCAATGAAAAATGGAAGAATAAATTTCATTTAAAGGGTTTGTCTCATTATCCTATCTTCAAGATTGTACTGATCCCCTGCCTCCTGGCTTCTTACTTGCCAAGGAGTAATTCACTTCTGATAAAAAGTCAGCCCTGCAGCGTGGCCAAGATGCTTACCAAAACAGTTCACTATGGCTAGTTTGACACTAGCGTTTGGCAGGGCTGCAGACGAAAGCCTTCTTCCTCCGTGAAGCACTGCCCACTGCCGCTCCTCTTCCTTCAGCTCCGCCTACGTTTGCATGAGTCCTGCCTACCCTATCTTTAACATTGGGTACGCAGGTCATATGGATGTATGCGGATGCCTCTGCATGCATTGTCTTGACGCTGTGCTGACCTGCGTCAAATGTAACGTGTTGCATTTTGTTGCAGTCGGCACAGCTTTAAAACTACGCATGTGGTGGCATCCGCATACATCTACATTGCCTGTATACCCAATGTTAAAGATAGGGTATGCAGGACGCATGCAGACGTAGGCGGAGCTAAAGGAAGAGGCAAGGCAGTGGGTGGGGCTTCACGGAGGAAGAAGGCTTTTGTCCGAAGCCCTGCCGAAGTGTGAAACTAGCCCAACAGATGCTGCTTGCAGAGGCAACTTTGCAATATCGGAGGAGCACACTAACACTGAGGTTGGCTAGATACAGCCAGCTTTAAGGTGCACCTCTGCATATCAGACAGTTTACAAACATGCATTCCTTACCTATGCAACCAACTACCTCTAATAGACTGGATAGATGGCTGGTAACCTTGGTAATGAGCTGTAAGCTATATAATTAAAAATCCATCCATTCTTTACAATAGAGAATATTTTTAATAGGAGGTAAATTGCAATGTTGCTTATTTTACCCATTTAATAAAACGAGACAACCTCTTTAATTGATATTCTTCAATGAAACCTAGACTGACATGCTATATAAATCTTATTCACAAACTAGACTACTTATTTGATCATGACCAGTTAAAAGTAAGAAGTCTAGACAGTATGGTAATTTCAATACCCATAATCCTACTAGGCCACAGAATTTGACAGCTTTTCCAGCACAAATTTATCATTTTAAAATTTGGTCAGAACAGTAAATTCAGGGGAAAATAAAGAACTAATAAAGGGACGATACTGCAAATTGGCCAGATGTCAATGGCTTGATCTTTCAAAGTGTTGAAATTAAATAAAATGGTGTACATTTTCACATATTTTAAACCTCTGTCCAGAATACTAATTAGAGATCTATCCATTCCAATAAGGAAACTGATTGCAACAAAGCAAGCTTATTCACATACTGTATATACACTTTCTATGTTCAATCCAAGGATACCGTAAGTAAAAGAGATTATCCTTAATTAGCTTGTGGCACACAATTTCATACAAAGCACCTAGGCTCTCAGGGTAATGCACTGCCGATAATGATGATTAGTGTTGAGCCACCCCCCTAGTGTTCGAGTTCGGTTCCTCAAATTGGGGCGTGTTTGACGAATGTTCGTCGAACATTCGACGAACACCGTCGAACCCCATTGAAACCAATGGCAGGCAAACACAAACACATACAAACACATAGAAAACACATAGAAAACACCTTAAAAGGTGTCCAAAAGTTGACAAACTGCTCAGAAGACACAACAAACACATGGAAAAGTCACAAGTACATATAGTCATGCGAAAAGAAAAGAGGTGGTGGAGTAAAAGGAGGAGGAGACACAGATATAGGCATGTCATGCCCTTCTAAAAGCATGACAGGCTGGAGTAAAAATCTAATATCAGCCTACCAACACCCAGACGTCGTGACAAAAAAATTTAAAAAAGAAATATCTTTACGTAGAATGGCGGCGGGTCCATTCAGAACACTTTCCTTAGAAGATGTAGTGGTATCCCCGTTGGGAGTCATGCCAAAAAAGGAACCCAATACATTCAGACTAATCCACCATTTGTCATATCCAAGGGGCAGGTCAGAAAATGACAACATTGACGCAGAACCAAGTATAGCACTATATACTGTACCTCCTTTGACGAGGCAATCAGGCGGGTCAAGAAGTTGGGAAGGGGCACCCTAATGGCCAAAACAGACATTGAGGGGGCATTCCGATTACTACCTGTGCCTCCGAATAGTGTCCGCCTATTGGACTGCTTCTGTGAAGCAGCATACTACATAGATCGCTGTTTGCCCATGGTGTGCCCCTGCTCACTATTTGAGGCATTTAGTTGCTTCCTCGAATGGGTCGTCATGGACGTTTCTAAGGGGGAACATATTATCCATTACCTCGATGACTTCTTATGCCTGGGCCCAAAAGATTCGCCACAGTGTGAATACACGTGGTAGTCCACCTGTGAGAAGGAAAGAGCTGGAGGGAGAGCGGACACCCCAGAGCCGAGGGGTTAGATTGAGAAAGGAAGAAGGCGGTGTAGCTTGCTTTATGGGTGAGGTACTCTGCTGAGTAGCAGAAACTTCTACTAGGCCCAAAAGGATTTCCTGGGCTAGATGCAGTTAAAAATTAGTTCTTAGATAAACAGGACGTGTAGCTTGCTTCATGGGTGGGGTACTCTGCTGAGTAGCACAAAATGCAACTAGGCCCAAAATGATTTCCTGGGCTAGATGCAGTTAATAATTAGTAATTAAATAAACAGGCAGTGTAGCTTGCTTCATGGGTGGGCTACTTTGCTGACTAGCAGACACTGAAGCTTTGGAGCAGACCTCTGAATCCCAGGCCATAGTATGAGTAAACAGCTCTGCAGACTCAACCATCTGTGTTACCCCAAGCCATAGTGTATGTAGTTTCTAAAGGTTAAAAATGGGGGGGAGTGACCCCACCCACCTGGAATTGACGATGCCAACATCATGTAAAACACAGCAAGGGGACTCAAAAAAGAGTCTCCATTTTCTCCAAAAATTGGGCCACAGACTCCACTTAAGTGGCATCAATTTCGCCAGAGTTTCTTAAAATGGTTGGTGAGGTGATTTTCCAAAATCATCAAGCTTTTAGTCTTCCCAGAATGACACAGGGGTAGAAAAGTCCTTGTGGATCCAGGATTTGTTCATCTTGATGAACGTTAGTCTGTCTACATTGTCACTGGACAGCAGCGTGCGCTTATCTGTCAGCACACCACCAGCAGCGCTGAACACACATTCAGAAAGAATGCTGGCTGCGGGGCACGACAAGATCTCAAAGGCATGAGTGGCGAGCTCAGGCCATTTTTCCAGATTGGAAGCCCAAAATGAGCAAGGGTCCAGTTCCACAGTCATGGCATTGTTGTTAACTTGGAGGTACTCCTGTACTAGCCTCTCTAGGCGTTGGCTATGCATCAGACTTCTTGTCTCCTGTGGCCTTGCAAAGGATGGTCTAAAAAATTCTTGAAACGATTGGAAAAAATTGCTGTTACCACCAGATATGATGTTACTGTTATGGTTTGAGTGATGACTCGACAGTCACACGGTTGGCAAGTTAAAACTCAGAGATTCACTACATGCACCACAGGTGTTTTGCGGAAAAGCATATGTAAGATTCTGTAACAGTCTCTGCTGATAATCCTGCATGCGTGAATCCCTTTCTATGGCAGGAATTATTTTGCCAAATTTACTTTTCTAAGAGTGTGGCAACCCAGTAGTCGGCATTACTTCGGATTCTGACAATCTGAGGGTCATGTTACAGGTAGTGCAACAAGAAGGCACTCATGTGTCTTGCGCATCCAGGAGGACCAAGTCCTTTTTGTCTTGGTGGCGGCAAGGTGAGAATCATGCTTCCTTCCTCTTCCCTCTCCCCCCAACCTCGCAGAGAAATTTGATCAAGGTCTCCCTCATCTGATGAGTCTTCCATTCCCAGAGCCAGTTCGTCCTCCACTTCTTCCTCGGCTCCTGCACCTTCCTCAACAGTTTGGCTACTACCATGCACCCTCAGTAATCCATCTCCCCCACCCTCCAATGCCAGCCGCCTTGGTGCTGCCGACCGTCTGGACCTTGGAGATATTATCCTTTCCGCATACAACTCCTCCTGTTCCTCCTCCTCCTCTCGTCCCACCACCTGACTCCAAATACTGTTTAAGATGTGCTCCAGCATGTAAATGACCAGAATAGCCATGCTGATAATGGCATCATCAGCACTAAACATCTTCGTCGCTATTTCAAATCTGTGCAGAAGGGTGCATAGGTCCCTGATCTGAGACCACTCCTGCAGTGTGATTTGCCCCACCTCTGGATCTTGTTGGCCCAGGCTATTCGTCATACGTATTGCACCAGGGCTCGTCGGTGCTGCCACACTCGCTGCAACATGTGCAGAGTTGAATTCCACCTTGTGGGCACATCGCATTTCAGCCGGTGAACTGGCAGGCCCAACGACTTCTGTAGAGATGTAAGTCATTGAGCTGTGGGATGCGAACGGCGGAAGTGAACACACAGCGACCGTGCCCTCTGCAGAAGCCCATCTAGTCCGGGATAGTTGGATAAAAATTGCTGGACATCCAGGTTTCAAAACGTGAGCCATACAAGGCACATGTGTGAACATGCCCCGGCGAAGGGCCGCACCCAGGTCTTCAGCATTGTTGCACAGGGCCTTCCCTGGCTGCACGTTCAGTGGAGACAACCATTGATGGAACTCAGCTGTGTGAATATCATTTCCCAGACATTTCAAGGTAAGCACCGCCTGATGCCGTTGAGCCCTGGTGACAGCATAGTAAGGAGGTGTGCAGGATTCCTTCTGTGCAGTTAGAATACTGGTGGCATTACCAGACAGGCTTTGGGTGCAGGTAAAGGACCAAGAGGAGGTTGAGGAGGTAGAAGCAGTGGAGGAACTTAGAGATACAGAGGATCGACGCGCAACTCGTGGGAACCGCAAGACTTGGACAGCAGCCCCTTCTCCTGATGTCACCATAGTTACACAGTGCCCAGTCACTGACATGTAACGCCCCTGTCCATGTCTACTCGTCCAAGTGTCTGTGGTGAATTGCACCCTGTCACACACAGAGTTTCTCAAGGAAGTGGTGATGTTGTGTACGACATGCTGGTGTAGCGCAGGCACAGCTTTCTTTGAGAAGTAGTGGCCACTGGGCATCTGGTACTGGGGCACTGCGATGTTGATAAGTAGGGTTGAGCGAAACGGGTCGATCATTTTCAAAAGTCGCCGACTTTTGGCTAAGTCGGCGTCTCATGAAACCCGATCCGACCCCTGTGCTTGTCGGCCATGCGGTACGCGACTTTCGCGCCAAAGTCGCATTTCAATGACGCGAAAAGCGCCATTTCTCAGCCAATGAAGGTGAACGCAGAGTGTGGGCAGCGTGATGACATAGATCCTGGTCCCCACCATCTTAGAGAAGGGCATTGCAGTGATTGGCTTGCTGTCTGCGGCGTCACAGGGGCTATAAAGGGGCGTTCCCGCCGACCGCCATCTTACTGCTGCTGATCTGAGCTTAGGGAGAGGTTGCTGCCGCTTCGTCAGAAGCAGGGAGAGCGTTAGGCAGGGTCCACTAACCACCAAACCGCTTGTGCTGTAGCGATTTCCACTGTCCAACACCACCTTCGGTGTGCAGGAACAGTGGAAGCTATTTTTTTTTTTTTTCCTCAGCGCTGTAGCTCATTGGGCTGCCCTAGAAGGCTCCGTGATAGCTGTATTGCTGTGTGTACGCCACTGTGGAAACCAACTGCTTTTTTCAAAGCACATATCCTCTTGTTCCTTTCTGCACAGCTATCTTTTTTGTTTGTCCACACTTTTTATTTAATTTGTGCATCAGTCCACTCCTATTGCTGCCTGCCATACCTGGCTTAGATTACTGCAGGGAGATAGTAATTGTAGGACAGTCCCTGTTTGTTTTTTTTTTGGTTTTTTTGTGGGAGATTAAGATTGGCATTTCTGCTACAGTGCCATCCCTGTGTGTGCCATCTCTCACTGAGTGGGCCATAGAAAGCCTATTTATTTTTTCCATGATTTGTGTTCTAAATTCTACCTCAACACAAAAACACTACATCAATCAGTGGTAGAAAAATATTGGCCTCAGTCAGGGCTTGTGTGCCACTGCTGTGTGTGCTATCTCTTATTCAGTGGGCTATAGAAAGCCTATTTATTTATTTATTTTTTTTCTTATTATTTGGTTTCTAAAGTCTCCCTGAAAAAAAAATAAATAAATAAAAAAAACAGTGGGAGAGTAATATTGCCCTTTCAGCTTGTGTGCCAGTCTTGACTCCTGGGTGTGCCACCTCTCTCTCTCATTCAGTGGGCCATAGAAAGGCTATTTATTTTTTTGTTTTTTTTAATATTATTTGGTTTCTAAAGTCTCCCTGAAAATAAAAAAAAACTTAAAAAAACAGTGGGAGAGTAATATTGCCCTTTCAGCTTGTGCGCCAGTCTTGACTCCTGGGTGTGCCACCTCTCTCTCTCTAATTGTGGGCCATAGAAAGCCTTTTTTTTTTTTTTTTTTTTAAATATTATTGGGTTTCTAAAGTCTCCCTTAAAAAACAAAAAATACATAAAAAAACAGTGGGAGAGTAATATTGCCCTTTCAGCTTGTGTGCCAGTCTTGACTCCTGGGTGTGCCACCTCTCTCTCTCTCATTCAGTGGGCCATAGAAAGGCTATTTATTTTTTTGGTTTTTTTAATATTATTTGGTTTCTAAAGTCTCCCTGAAAATAAAAAAAAACTTAAAAAAACAGTGGGAGAGTAATATTGCCCTTTCAGCTTGTGCGCCAGTCTTGACTCCTGGGTGTGCCACCTCTCTCTCTCTAATTGTGGGCCATAGAAAGCCTTTTTTTTTTTGTTTTTTTTTTAATATTATTTGGTTTCTAAAGTCTCCCTTAAAAAACAAAAAATACATAAAAAAACAGTGGGAGAGTAATATTGCCCTTTCAGCTTGTGTGCCAGTCTTGACTCCTGGGTGTGCCACCTCTCTCTCTCATTCAGTGGGCCATAGAAAGGCTATTTTTTTTTTTTTTTTTTTTAATATTATTTGGTTTCTAAAGTCTCCCTGAGAAAAAAAAAAAAATAAATTAGGTGGGAGATTAATATTGACATTAGTGCTTGAGTGACAGTCCTGCGTGTGTGTCATCTCTGTGATTTTGTGCCACAGAAAACAGAGTGTGTAACATTGTGCCTGATTTTCCTTGTGGTCTCACCAACCTGTTAAGGGATATTGAAATCATACTGAAGTTATAGCTCACCGTGTAAGTTGTTTGACAGCAACAAATAAAGTTACTTTGGTTAAGATTTTAAAACAATGAGGAAGTCTGGTGCAAGAGGTCGTCGTGGGCGTTCATTGTCAGCTGGTAATGATGGTAGTGGTAGTGGAGCATCAGGTGGTCGTGGGGATAAAAATATTCCACCTAAGTCTGGAGCTGTGGAGCCAGTTTCGTCGTCAGGCTACACAAGGCCTCGAACGCTCTCTTTTCTGGGAGTAGGAAAACCGCTTTTAAAGGCGGAGCAGCAACAGCAAGTTTTGGCTTACATTGCAGACTCAGCCTCTAGCTCTTTTGCCTCCTCTTCCGAAACTGGTAAATGTAAAAGCAGCGCGTCGCTTGTGGATGTTCACGGTCAGGGACAAGTCGCTTCCTTGTCCTCCTCAGCAAAAACTACAACAAGAGAGAAGGATGCAGCAGGTGACACAACGGGTCACTCCATGGAGCTCTTTACACATACCGTCCCTGGCTTAGAAAGTGAAACATTTAACAGGCCATGCCCATTACAAGTAGATTCTGACATGGAGTGCACTGATGCACAGCCACAGCCAGAGTACTATGCTGCTCCTTTGACTCAGACCACCACATTGCCCTCTCAGGGTACAGATCCACAATCAGACCCTGATGAGACTATGTTGCCCCGCCACGAACGCTATACCACCGACCGACACAGTGACACAGACGAAGTTGCACACGAGCTCGAAGAGGAGGTAATAGATGACCCAGTTATTGACCCCGATTGGCAGCCATTGGGGGAACAGGGTGCAGGCGGCAGTAGTTCAGAAGCGGAGGTGGAGGAGGGGCCGCAGCAGGCATCAACATCGCAACAGGTTCCATCTGCCGGGCCCGTATCTGGCCCAAAACGCGTGTCAAAGCCAAAACCTGTTGGAGGACAGCGTGGCCATCCAGTTAAAGCTCAGTCTGCAATCCCTGAAAAGGGATCCAAGTCTAGGAAGAGTGCAGTCTGGCATTTTTTTAAACAACATCCAACTGATCAGCGCAAAGTCATCTGTCAAAAATGTTCAACTAGCTTAAGCAGAGGTCAGAATCTGAAAAGTCTAAATACTAGTTGCATGCATAGACACTTAACCACCATGCATTTTCAAGCCTGGACTAACTACCAAACGTCCCTTAAGGTTGTAGCACCCTCGGCCAATGAAGCTAGTCAGCAACGCAACATCCCTTCCGTCACTGTAAGGCCACCATTTTCCGCACCACCGGCAGTATCTGTGCAGGTTTCTTTGCCAGCCAAAAGCAGTCAGGGTCAGGGAACCACCAGTTTTGTAGGAGGAAATATTGCATCTAGGGCACCGGCGGAAACAATACCGTCTCCAACCGTCTCTCAGTCTGCCATGTACACCGGCACACCCGAAAGTTCCACGATCTCCAGCTCTCCAGTCCAGCTCACCCTACATGAGACTCTGGTTAGAAAAAGGAAGTACTTATCCTCGCATCCGCGTACACAGGGTTTTAACGCCCACATAGCTAGACTAATCTCGTTAGAGATGATGCCCTACCGGTTAGTTGAAAGCGAAGCTTTCAAAGCCCTGATGGAGTACGCTGAACCACGATACGAGCTACCCAGTCGACACTTTTTTTCCAGAAAAGCCATCCCAGCCCTGCACCAGCATGTTAAACAGCGCATCGTCCATGCACTCAGGCAATCTGTGAGTACAAAGGTGCACCTGACTACAGATGCATGGACCAGTAGGCATGGCCAGGGACGTTATGTGTCCATCACGGCACACTGGGTGAATGTGGTGGATGCAGGGTCCACAGGCGACATCAATTTAGGGACAGTTGTGCCTAGCCCACGGTCTAGGAAACAGTTGGCTGTAGGCGTTCGCACCCCCTCCTCCTCCTCCTCCTCGTCCTCCTGCAGAAGCTACAGCTCTTCCACAGAACGCAGTCTGCCAACCACTCCATCGGCAGATGACACTGTTGCACACCAGTTGTCCCATTATGGGCCAGCTACTGCCAAGCGTCAGCAGGCTGTATTGGCTATGAAGTGTTTGGGCGACAACAGACACACCGCGGAAGTTCTGTCCGAGTTCTTGCAACAAGAAACGCAGTCGTGGCTGGGCACAGTAGATCTTGAGGCAGGCAAGGTAGTGAGTGATAACGGAAGGAATTTCATGGCTGCCATCTCCCTTTCCCAACTGAAACACATTCCTTGCCTGGCTCACACCTTAAACCTGGTGGTGCAGTGCTTATTGAAAACTTATCCTGGGTTCTCCGACCTGCTCCTCAAAGTGCGTGCACTTTGCTCACATATCCGACGTTCGCCTGTACACGCCAGCCGTATGCAGACCTATCAGCGGTCTTTGAACCTTCCCCAGCATCGCCTCATCATAGACGTTGCAACAAGGTGGAACTCAACACTGCACATGCTTCAGAGACTGTGCGAACAGAGGCGTGCTGTTATTTATTTGTGGGAGGATACACGGGCAGGCAGTAGGATGGCAGACATGGAGTTGTCAGGTGTGCAGTGGTCTAAGATACAAGACATGTGTCAAGTCCTTCAGTGTTTTGAGGAATGCACACGGCTGGTTAGTGCAGACAACGCCGTAATAAGCATGAGCATCCCCCTAATGCGTCTGCTGATGCAAAGTTTGACGCACATAAAGGAGCAGGCGTCTGCACCAGAGGAAGAGGAAAGCCTTGATGACAGTCAGCCATTGTCTGGTCAGGGCAGTGTACAGGACGAGGTAGCGGGCGAAGAGGAGGTGGAGGACGAGGAGGATGATGGGGATGAGTATATTTTTAATGCCGAACCTTTCCCGGGGGCACAGGAAATTGGTTGCGTGTCACGGCCGGGTTCTGGTTTTTTGAGGGACACAAGTGACGTAGATTTGCCTGCAACTGCCCCTCAACCAATCACAACCGGAGATTTGACAACTGGAACTTTGGCCCACATGGCGGATTATGCCTTACGTATCCTAAAAAGGGACACACGCATTACGAAAATGATGAACGATGACGATTACTGGTTGGCCTGCCTCCTTGATCCACGCTATAAAGGCAAATTGCAAAATATTATGCCACATGAGAACTTGGAACTAATATTAGCAACCAAACAATCAACTCTTGTTGACCGTTTGCTTCAGGCATTCCCAGCACACAGCGCACGTGATCGTTCTCACACGAGCTCCAGGGGGCAGCAGACTAGGAGTGTTAGGGGTGCACACATCAGAAGTGGCGTTGGACAGAGGGGTTTTCTGACCAGGTTGTGGAGTGATTTTGCTATGACCGCAGACAGGACAGGTACTGCTGCATCAATTGAAAGTGACAGGAGACAACATTTGTCCAGTATGGTTACTAACTATTTTTCATCCCTTATCGATGTTCTCCCTCAACCGTCATTCCCATTTGATTACTGGGCCTCCAAATTAGACACCTGGCCAGAATTGGCAGAATATGCATTGCAGGAGCTTGCTTGCCCGGCAGCAAGTGTCCTATCAGAAAGAGTATTCAGTGCTGCAGGTTCAATACTGACCGAAAAAAGGACTCGTCTGGCTACCCAAAATGTTGACGATCTAACATTCATTAAAATGAACCACAACTGGATTTCGAAGTCTTTTGCCCCACCTTGCCCGGCCGACACCTAGCTTTCCTATGAAAAGCTCTTGCCTGTGAATTACTTTTCTAATGTCTAATTTGCTGCAGCTGATTGTACAGTATACGACATGTTTACACCTCCCTAAATGGCAAAACTCCCCACACGGGGCCGTGGTATCGCGACTTGGCGCAAGCACCCGTGAGACTGCTGTTTGTCTGAAGAGGTGGGTGTGCTCGCTTTTGGTTGACGGCATTGCTACTGGGTCCCTCATAGTACAATGTAGTGTCTCTGGCGGTGGCGGTGTGCACCCAACGTCAGACACACCGTTGTAACATGAGGGGCCCTGGGGCGGTCCCGCCGGCCTCAAGAGAGTTCCCCCCTACCCCAGCTCAAAATGTGCTCTACCACGTGCAAAATTATGTCGCACAGCTCCACCAATCTTTAGTCTATTCGCTGACATCATTCAATGTCTGGCACTGACAATACAAATTTGTAGACATCTATGATGCAACTTAAAGTAGTCTGTGTCTGTGTCCTATATTGGCACCATTAAATAGTTACTGCCAAATTACTATTTCAGAAACTCAGTAGATGAGCCCACCCCTGTACCTAAGTATGCCACCTTTTTTTTTGTTTTGGTTGTTTTGCGAGACATTAACATCTATTTATATTTTGGGAGTACTGGGACAGACACTCCTTGCACTACTCCTCCACTCACCACCAAGCTGCCTGTGTATCCATGTAACCGCTGTAAAACTGCCATGAGCCTATTGTTTGTAATTTTAGGCCTTTGATAGCCTGTCTGCGGTCCCTACTTTAAATACTCCTCCACTCATCACCAGCTGCCTGCCCGTGTATCCATGTAACCGCTGTAAAACTGCCATGAGCCTATTGTTTGTTATTTTAGGCCTTTGATAGCCTGTCTGCGGTCCCTACTTTAAATACTCCTCCACTCACCACCAAGCTGCCTGTGTATCCATGTAACCGCTGTAAAACTGCCATGAGCCTATTGTTTGTTATTTTAGGCCTTTGATAGCCTGTCTGCGGTCCCTACTTTAAATACTCCTCCACTCACCACCAAGCTGCCTGCCCGTGTATCCATGTAACCGCTGTAAAACTGCCATGAGCCTATTGTTTGTTATTTTAGGCCTTTGATAGCCTGTCTGCGGTCCCTACTTTAAATACTCCTCCACTCATCACCAGCTGCCTGCCCGTGTATCCATGTAACCGCTGTAAAACTGCCATGAGCCTATTGTTTGTTATTTTAGGCCTTTGATAGCCTGTCTGCGGTCCCTACTTTAAATACTCCTCCACTCATCACCAGCTGCCTGCCCGTGTATCCATGTAACCGCTGTAAAACTGCCATGAGCCTATTGTTTGTTATTTTAGGCCTTTGATAGCCTGTCTGCGGTCCCTACTTTAAATACTCCTCCACTCACCACCACCAAGCTGCCTGCCCGTGTATCCATGTAACCACTGTAAAACTGCCATGAGCCTATTGTTTGTTATTTTAGGCCTTTGATAGCCTGTCTGCGGTCCCTACTTTAAATACTCCTCCACTCACCACCAAGCTGCCTGTGTATCCATGTAACCGCTGTAAAACTGCCATGAGCCTATTGTTTGTTATTTTAGGCCTTTGATAGCCTGTCTGCGGTCCCTACTTTAAATACTCCTCCACTCATCACCAGCTGCCTGCCCGTGTATCCATGTAACCGCTGTAAAACTGCCATGAGCCTATTGTTTGTTATTTTAGGCCTTTGATAGCCTGTCTGCGGTCCCTACTTTAAATACTCCTCCACTCACCACCAAGCTGCCTGTGTATCCATGTAACTGCTGTAAAACTGCCATGAGCCTATTGTTTGTTATTTTAGGCCTTTGATAGCCTGTCTGCGGTCCCTACTTTAAATACTCCTCCACTCACCACCAAGCTGCCTGCCCGTGTATCCATGTAACCGCTGTAAAACTGCCATGAGCCTATTGTTTGTTATTTTAGGCCTTTGATAGCCTGTCTGCGGTCCCTACTTTAAATACTCCTCCACTCATCACCAGCTGCCTGCCCGTGTATCCATGTAACCGCTGTAAAACTGCCATGAGCCTATTGTTTGTTATTTTAGGCCTTTGATAGCCTGTCTGCGGTCCCTACTTTAAATACTCCTCCACTCATCACCAGCTGCCTGCCCGTGTATCCATGTAACCGCTGTAAAACTGCCATGAGCCTATTGTTTGTTATTTTAGGCCTTTGATAGCCTGTCTGCGGTCCCTACTTTAAATACTCCTCCACTCACCACCAAGCTGCCTGTGTATCCATGTAACCGCTGTAAAACTGCCATGAGCCTATTGTTTGTTATTTTAGGCCTTTGATAGCCTGTCTGCGGTCCCTACTTTAAATACTCCTCCACTCACCACCAAGCTGCCTGCCCGTGTATCCATGTAACCGCTGTAAAACTGCCATGAGCCTATTGTTTGTTATTTTAGGCCTTTGATAGCCTGTCTGCGGTCCCTACTTTAAATACTCCTCCACTCATCACCAGCTGCCTGCCCGTGTATCCATGTAACCGCTGTAAAACTGCCATGAGCCTATTGTTTGTTATTTTAGGCCTTTGATAGCCTGTCTGCGGTCCCTACTTTAAATACTCCTCCACTCATCACCAGCTGCCTGCCCGTGTATCCATGTAACCGCTGTAAAACTGCCATGAGCCTATTGTTTGTTATTTTAGGCCTTTGATAGCCTGTCTGCGGTCCCTACTTTAAATACTCCTCCACTCACCACCAAGCTGCCTGTGTATCCATGTAACCGCTGTAAAACTGCCATGAGCCTATTGTTTGTTATTTTAGGCCTTTGATAGCCTGTCTGCGGTCCCTACTTTAAATACTCCTCCACTCACCACCAAGCTGCCTGCCCGTGTATCCATATAACCGCTGTAAAACTGCCATGAGCCTATTGTTTGTTATTTTAGGCCTTTGATAGCCTGTCTGCGGTCCCTACTTTAAATACTCCTCCACTCACCACCAAGCTGCCTGTGTATCCATGTAACCGCTGTAAAACTGCCATTAGCCTATTGTTTGTTATTTTAGGCCTTTGATAGCCTGTCTGCGGTCCCTACTTTAAATACTCCTCCACTCACCACCAAGCTGCCTGCCCGTGTATCCATGTAACCGCTGTAAAACTGCCATGAGCCTATTGTTTGTTATTTTAGGCCTTCGAAGCCTGTCTGCGGTCCCTCCTTCCACTAGGCCTCCACTGACCAGACCACTGCTGCCCGTGTACCCCTGGAACCAATTTTAAAGTGCCTACAGCCAGCCCATTTTATTGTGTTAGACCTTCGAAGCCTGTCTGCGGTCCCTCCTTCCACTAGGCCTCCACTGACCAGACCACTGCTGCCCGTGTACCCCTGGAACCAATTTTAAAGTGCCTACAGCCAGCCCATTTTATTGTGTTAGACCTTCGAAGCCTGTCTGCGGTCCCTCCTTCCAATAGGCCTACACTGACAAAGGTACACCTGACAACAGACACATGGACCTGTAGGCATGGCCACGGAAGGTTACGTGTCCTTTGTGGCTCAATGGGTTAATGTATTGGATGCATGGTCCACACAGGGGACAGCCTGCTAAGTCTGTATGCAGTCCCTAATTCAAGTTGTCCTCAACTGAATAAAGCTGAGCTTCTACCTTCTGGCTCTCATTAAGTGTTTTTTAAAAAACAAAATGGTGGTTCCGGCCTACTAACGGTGTCTGCCCCTGCCTGGTGTTGCCCTCAACTGAATAAAGCTGAGCTTCAACCTTCTGGCTCTCATTAAGTGTTTTTTAAAAAACAAAATGCTGGTTCCGGCCTACTAACGGCTTCTGCCCCTCCCTGGTGTTGCCCTCAACTGAATAAAGCTGAGCTTCTACCTTCCGGCTCTGATTAACTGCTGTTTTTAAACACATTGCTGGTTCCGGCCTACTAACGGTGTCTGCCCCTGCCTGGTGTTGCCCTCAACTGAATAAAGCTGAGCTTCAACCTTCTGGCTCTCATTAAGTGTTTTTTAAAAAACAAAATGGTGGTTAGGGCCTACTAACGGCTTCTGCCCCTCCCTCGTGTTGCCCTCAACTGAATAAAGCTGAGCTTCTACCTTCCGGCTCTGATTAACTGCTGTTTTTAAACACATTGCTGGTTCCGGCCTACTAACGGTGTCTGCCCCTGCCTGGTGTTGCCCTCAACTGAATAAAGCTGAGCTTCAACCTTCTGGCTCTCATTAAGTGTTTTTTAAAAAACAAAATGGTGTTTAGGGCCTACTAACGGTGTCTGCCCCTCCCTGGTGTTGCCCTCAACTGAATAAAGCTGAGCTTCAACCTTCTGGCTCTCATTAAGTGTTTTTTAAAAAACAAAATGGTGGTTAGGGCCTACTAACGGTGTCTGCCCCTCCCTGGTGTTGTCCTCAACTGAACAAAGCTGAGCTTCCACATTCTGGCTTTCGGCCTATACTATCAGATATTAAACTGCATTTGGCCTACTAGTGTGGTTAGGCCCTTGAAACAGTGTCTTCTGCTCTTGGGTTTGCTACTCCACTGAACAAAGCAATGCCGCCTGTTTAGTCCTGTTACCAATTTTGATCTGCATTTAGCCTACTTTATTCTTTGGCCCTATATCTGTTTCCTCATCATCCTGCCCATTGCCCAGCCACTGCTAGATGAGTCTGCTGGTACATTGACCTAGACCACTACATTCCCCTTGTACTCTACACAGCCAGAATCTGACCCTGCTGAAAGTAAGGTTCCCCTTCCCGCATATTATACCACCTTACACAGGGACAAAGAGGAAGGTGCAGATGAAAGTGCAGGTTCCTTCATCAGGTGGGGGGGCATACTCGTTGGCGACGTCACTGGCACAGGGCCACTCAGAGTACGCAAAAGTGTCGCTGCTGGTGGGAGGCGCCCCCGCCATGCAAACACACCGCCGTACTTTGAGGGGCCCTGTGCCAGTGCCAATGCGAACGAGTGGGCCCCCCCTGCTTGCTCAGGATCACAGCACTTGCAACGTTGAAATACTTACCTCTCCCTGCTCCACCGCCATGACGTAGTCCATGTTTCCTGGGCCCACTAAAACCTTGAACCAGCCCTACCCCCACAACTTTTGCCAAATGACCCCCAATTTCCAGTGCCCAACTATTATTATAAAGTTAATTAAGATTGACAAGCTTCAGAAAACAAGAATGGATGTTTTTGGCAGTAAAATGTGCACTGTAGGTGTTTTCCTGGCCTCCACTCACTGCCGGCTATGCTTCCCCATTGACTTGCATTGGGTTTCGTGTTTCGGTCGATCCCCGACTTTTAGCAATAATCGGCCGACTTCACTCGACTCGACTCTGGACTAAATCGGGTTTCACAAAACCAGACTCGATCTTAAAAAAATGAAAGTCGCTCAACCCTATTGATAAGGTCTCAAAAATCCTCTGTGTCCACCAGGCGGAAAGGCAGCATTTCTGTAGCCAACAGCTTGCAGATGTGAAATTCAACCTCTTAGCTTTGTCATGGCTAGGAGGAAATGGTCTTTTACTTGTCCACATCTGAGGGACGGAAGGCTGGCTGCCGTGCTTAGACACGGTAGAGTAGGGTGTCCCTGGCAAACTGCTGATCTGTGAGGAATGTGCAGGCGGAGATATTATGGTGCCTTGATCAAAATGTGGTGGTCTCGATATCGGAGAGCGCTCAACACCAGCAGGTGTTTCCACTTGCAAATGTCCTGATGACCTGCCAATCACACTGGCTGTTGCAGGTAAAGAGGTGGAAGGTTTGCGTCCAAAACCATGTGCGACTGCTGTCCCCACAGTCACAGAGGATAAAGAGGCCAAGGATGCACTTGATGGGGCAGACGGTGGTTTGCCCGGCCCACTAGGCTGCATTGTAGCACAGTGAGCTTCCAACTGCAATTTATGCCTCATATCCATGTGACGGTTCATGCATGAAGTACTCAAACTATTCAATTTTTGGCCTCTACTGAGATTTTGGTGATCTTACAGACAACATGTGTTGGGTCATCCTTTGCGATCTCAAAAAATGCCCAGGCTATGCAAGGCTTAGAGCCGATGCGACCTGAAGAGCCACCACGACTTGTGCTCCGAAGCACAGTTGTGGTAGAGGATGCAGTTGTTGACGTGCTTCCAATACTCCGTCTCTGTCCAGGAAGGCACAACTTAACCTCATCGTCAGACTAGTCACTAGCATCCTCCTCCACCTCCTCTGCTGACCTCATGGAGTGACGGACTGTGGGTTGACAGTAAGTGGGGTCTCCAACCTCGTCATCATCACCCTGTGTGTTCTCACACCCTTCGTCCTCAGAGCCAACCTCTTCCTGCCCTGACCGAAAAGTCATGTTTTCACTCCAATCAGGTATCTCAGTTTCATCATCATCTTCCTCTTTGTCTCCACCAACAGGAGTTACAGTTTGGGAACGAGGGTCTACATTATGCTCAGAACCGTCTTCATCTGGGCCTGGATCCGACTCACAAAGATTCTGGGCATCAGTGCAGATCATTTCCTCGTCTGGATTCACAGAAGCTCTGGAGCAGACCTCTGATTCCCAGGCTATAGTATGGGTAAACAGCAGACTCAACCATCTGTGTTACCCCATACTCAGATGGGCAGCTGGAGTCTTGGGAGCTGCGAGGAAGCAAGTGCGATTGGGGTGACACCTCTGAGGACTGGAGTATTTGTGATGTTGAAGTTGAGGTGGAGGAGAGCCCACTTGAACGAGCACTTGATATCCATTCACGCACCTGCTGTTTTTGTGTCTCATCTGGAATTTGTAGCAATGCTCATAGCGATGGTCATAAGAAATGGATCATATCAGATTGTCCATGAAAAGAAGTGGACATCTTACTTTGACTGGAAGATGGTCTTTTTTCTGCAGCTGTTACTGTTTCTTTACCACCTACCCCACGGACACAACTTTTTTTTCCCCTTTCCAACACACCTATTCCCCCTTCCACCAGCAGCAGGCCTTTTGCCACTCATTTTGGTGCTTTACTAATAGGCAACTCTGTATCTGTAGTTGTTGGCACAAAAAATTATGGATGCAAACCTAGCAGAGCTGAGTGGTCAAACTGTGGTACTAGGCCCAAAATGATTTGCTGGGTCAGATGCAGTAAACATTTAGATACACAAATGGTGTAGCTAGCTTCACAGGTGGGCTACTCCACTGACATGCAGACACTGCTCCTAGGCCCAAAACGATTTACTGGGTTAGATGCAGTAAAAATTTAGATACACAGGCGGTGTAGTTAGCTTCACAGGCGGGCTACTCTGCTGACGTGCAGACACTGCCCCAAAGCCCAAAATGATTTACTGGGTTAGATGCAGTAAAAATTTAGATAAAAAGGCGGTGTAGCTTCACATGCGGGCTACTCCGCTGATGTGCAAATACTGCTCCTAGGCCCAAAACGATTTACTGGGTTAGATGCAGTAAAAATTTAGATACACAGGCGGTGGTGTAGTTGGCTTCACAGGCGGGCTACTCCGCTGACGTTCAGACACTGCTCTTAGGCCCAAAACGATTTACTGGGTTAGATGCAGTAAAAATTTAGATACACAGGCGGTGTAGCTAGCTTCACAGGCGGGCTACTCAGATGACTACCAGACAATGCTACTAGCCCAAAAGCATTGGCTGAGCTACATTACACCAAATACTGTGACAAACACTTGCACAGCACTGGCACAGACCTGCCTGGCAAAAAGTGCTATGAACTGCTGTAACCTACCCTGAAAAGGGCTGATATTACAACTAGTCCTGACTCCCGACTCCCTTAACCTATCTCTCAGAAAATTTGCTTGCAAAAAAGACTCTGAGACTGTATAGTGCCCCCAGCAGCAGCGGTGCCGTCTAACACTAAGCTGCAGCAGTGAGGAAATGGTGGCGATGTGGAAAATGGCTGGTTCTTATAGGGCAAGGACATGTGGCATACACAGCCAATGACATATGCCCTTGCTTGTGTGCATCACATGCACATTGCTGTGTGTGTGTGCACTGCTGATAGGCTGAGAGACTGCACCACCCCACTGTAAATGCAGGAAAAAAAAATGGAGATCGGCATTATTTCAGCACAGATCTATACCCCGCCACCCCACCCACTATACACTGAAACAGTCCATTAACAATGATAAACAGTTTTAATGTGCAAATCAAGCTAGGCTTTTGGTGAACGAACAGTTATCGAACAGAAACTCGAACAGCCAAATTTTAAGCAAATTGTTCGAGTTCGTCGAACGACTCGAACACCGACCAAAACAGCTCGAATTTGAAATTGGCGAACAGTTCGACTCGAACAACGCTCATCTCTAATGATGATCTTTTACGCTGACCATCATTTTGGATAAAATAATAAGATAATTTTACCACATGAATGAGCATTTTACTAACAGAAACTACTTCTGTGGTGATGACCTGGGGATTCTGAGTCATAAAGTTTAGATCCCAGTATAAAGTGTGGTGGTTCAACTCATATGGCGGTACATGGAAGCAGAAAACAGGAACACTGTCTCTTTAAATCTTCAGTTGGTTCATTGTATGGCGACATAAACCATCAAGAAGGGAAAAATAAACACAGTCCTTCAGGAAAAAACAGGAAAACACAAAGAAAACAAAACGCTGTAGCACAGTCCTTACGTATGCGGGTAGCAGCCTGTTCTGGAGCAACACAGGTTTAGTCTTTCCTCCGCAATACACAAAACCACTGGAGATCCTCTCTCCAGCCTTGCTGAACAAAGACTGCCTCTGGAGCCCAGCTATTTAAGCCCCAGACCACACCCTGGGGTGGAGATAAGGTGGACATCCTCCCATCTGCTCTATGGATGTCCACATGAAAGGCAGCCCATTATGGAAATTAGCTTAATCCCTCATGGTACTTAGTATGCTAGAGGAAAATACTATGGGTTTCACATCACTGATGCCATTAAGCGTAGTGACACATATCTCCCCTTCAGTACTTTACCAGTGATTTTGTCTTAAAATGTAAAGGGGGTATACCAGGAAATTCCTTAGACAATGCCTCTGGGTTTAGCCGAAACCTAAATCTGTAACCAACTCAATAGGTCCACATTATCCATAAAAAAAATACAGAAATGTTTGAAACTTCAAACTTTGTAATGATTATGAAAAATACCATATTGGCTGCTATAGAGTTTGGAAATTAAAGTTCTTGTTTTGGACTCAATAAAAGTTGGTCTACTTTGTTATGCTAAATGATTTAATGATTATATATTTTATGCAATTCAATTGTCATATATTACGGAATCAAGGAATAGAACCATGCGTTATTGTGATGTGTTTATGTTACCAATTCCCCAGCTAAGGTTTATTTATCTTATGAACACTATCCTAATTTTACTTTGGGATGTCTTATCTAGGATCATTTAATTTCTTAGTTTGCAAATCTAGCCTTTGTATCCATGGCAATCAACAAAGTCGATATTGTATGATTTTTTTTTACCATGTCTAGACAACAGTCATATAGAGTACTTATGAAATATAATTCTTGGAAACAAAAGATTAGCATTGGAAATGTATCACTTGTACAAAAAGCAGGTAAAGCATGATATAAGTAATGGGTATCATTA
This sequence comes from Ranitomeya variabilis, assembly GCF_051348905.1. Classification (NCBI taxonomy): domain Eukaryota; kingdom Metazoa; phylum Chordata; class Amphibia; order Anura; family Dendrobatidae; genus Ranitomeya; species Ranitomeya variabilis. The sequence continues at coordinate 503,604,191 of NC_135236.1, forward strand.
AAAAACTATGATTGTCATTTGTATAGCACAAAAGTCACAACCAATGCTATCCAATGCTTTATGCAAAAACTATATTTAAAGGTCTTCTCAATGCTGACTTAAAGAGGTTGTCTCATCTTTAGAAATGGTTAAGGAAAACGACTCTGCAATTTGCATCTTGTTAAACATTCTTTCTGCTTACCAGAATAGGGTTGTTTCAATGTTATACTTTACCGTTCTTTGCCTACGTTTTCAGGCATCTCTACAGTTTTTTAGAGGGGTCTGGTTTCCTAGACGAAGATCACAGCACTTTCAAACTCTTTGCTATACAGCTTGCAAGTGCTGCTCTGAAGCTGGTTAGAACATTAGAACATAAGATTCTGCCAGCTTTAGTTACCCTGAAATCTGCAGATGCAGAGGCAAAGCTACTTCTACTTCAGCATCAAAATTGAATAGTATGGACCATTGACACAATCAAGTCGTTGAACTAATCTGTCATTCATCAATAGCGCATTGTTGCAAGAAAGCAGTAAGTTGGTAGATAAGTAAGTTGGAGAATAGTGAACTCTTGAAGTTGAGGAAAACCCTTAAAGGGAATCTGTCATCATGAAATCACAGTCCAATCTGCTGGCACAGTATTATAGAGCAGATGATGTGGGGTAGACTGATATATAGTTTTGAGAGAAAATTTTCAATATATCCCGTGTTTAATTCATTTAATTCTCTGCTCTTTCTGGAGTTTTCAGCCCAGTGGGTGTCCTACTAATGATTGGTAGCTTTTTTTTGTATAAGTGTGCATACTGAGATACCTGTCAGTCACTGATAGGACCGCCCACTGGACCCAAAACTCCAGAAAGAGCAGAGCTAAATGATGAAAACACTAGATAGACTGTATATTGAATCTTTTCCATCAAAGCTACACAGCTCTCCCTGCTCTATAACACGGTGCCTGAAGAATGGACTGCATTTTCATGGTGACAGGTTCGCTTTAAATAAAAAAGCTAATGAAGGATTTTAAAGATATGCTGTAAAGAATCTTTACCTTGACAGATAATTGTACATTGCATTTTGAATGCTCTATGTGCAAGGTACAAATTACTGCTCATTTATTTGTATTATTCCAGCAGTTGAGAGCTTTTATTTTAAGGGTTAGCAATCATATAAAAACATTTCCTTGAAGTATGTTGCAGTTGAAACTGTTAAAATAAAACTAGTTGCTTCAGATCTGTTTTCTTTAAACCGGGTGATATTGCGATGTAGAGATGTGAGCAATAACTCATTTTCTAAGCATCCCTGCAAGGGAAGTGTGGTATTACATGGTTTCATGCAATGAAAAGGTGACTCTCTTCTAATAGGCCATATGGAACAGGCCGTCTACATAGGACATTCTATTGAGCTATTGATTTTATTAATTACCTGTAGGATTGGCATTTTCATTTGGGAACATCATTATTTATTAATTCCACAAGAAGTCAGTAACAATGGTGCAATAAAAAAGAGTAAAGAAACCTTGGACAAAACCACAAAATAATTTTGGAGAGCCATTTATTTTTGTCAAAATTTCAAAAGTACAAAAATCCATGCATTGATATTAATATATTGATTAATCATCCTTGTGGCTCTCAATATTTAGTTACAGGTCTTACAGAAAAAAAATAGATTTATCACTGTATGATACAAGACTTGTAATTCCTTATGTTAGAATGAATTGATATCTCCTGAAGGTCCTGGAGTGAAGAGCACCTGCCACAAGAGGAAATATATGCAATTATGTACTGAACAGGATGTGGTCATATGTCAATCTTGAATCTATAAGTTAATAGGGTGTAACAAGGTGGCACGGGGTGGTAGTCATGGGCAAGTCCATTAGGCAACAGTCAGCGAGCACCTCAGCCCCTTTGCACATGAAAAGACAGTTCTAGTCCCAGCCCTATGTCACAGTTGATTACCTCTGTCGCATGGCTGCTCTCCATGCTGGAACGGCGTTCTCTGGATGCACCACGTCACACTTTTTACAGTGGCACCTTTTTTAATGAAGATGAAGTGGAGAAGAAGAGAACAATTCCTGAGCTGCCTCTATTCAAAGATGCTGTTCCATCGGCAACAGCAGCAGCTGAAGCATCAGCTCCCAATCAGTTCCTGGGAGCTAACAGTCTCTTGGAGGGCACCTCTTTAGTCCTAGTGCCAGGGGTCCTTTCTGTCCCAGACGGGGACACACGTCCTGCCACAGGTAAACCTCCCTGGCTCTGCTCAGGAGACAGGATCTTCCTATCTCCTTGAGGCTGCAAGTCCGGCCCACCAAATTAACTCTTGCTATCCCTGACTATAGCATACAGTTTACACAATATAGAAACAGAGGAGCATTACACATAGCATTGATAACACAGCAATACATTACAGGACAGTATAAGAACATACAGATAGACCATCCAGGCACCACATGAGACAAGGGAGAGGGGCAGATGAGGGTCCCCGCCACCTCCTTACAAGGGTGCTCATAGTGAGATGAGCACACCTAGGAATGGGTATCTTCAGTTGGTGCTCATACATCATCATAGGTATTGGTCCAGTTTTCAATTTGAAATTAGTAAAGCCCCCTTGACATCAATGCAGATTTTGTCAGATGAAAAAAATATTAGAAATTAAGAGAATTAAATTTCTGTGGAATTTTTTTTTTTTGTTCCAAGAGGAACAATAGCTTCTAGTGGTGTGTTGCAGCAGCTTATCACCCCTAGAATCATCCTTTGGGTGCTGAAATACAACATTCTCAATCACTTTTTACCATGATATCTATTGGGGGGAAAATTGACCTCCTGTTTCTACATAGAGCTTAGAAGAAATCAGCTAGTCAATTTATAATCTTGTGATGTCTTAGACCTAATAGAAAAGAGAAGAATTAGCTGGGTAGAAGGGAAACATTAGCAATTGTAAGTACATAGTGCTATATAATATGATTGCAATATAGTAAAAGGATAAAAACATTGCTGAGAGTGCTTTGTTAAAGTTTAAATCGACCTCGAGATTGTCTTAAAATTGCCTTGCAATACTTAGCTTCTTAAGAGCAGGAAAAACATGGACTACTGGATGGGCAGGATAGGTCTAATTCACCAAACAATCGGTGTATGCTGACTCTTGAGAGGCAAATGCCATACTGCATTTAGGACAGAACGTCTAAACACCCACCTGGTCATATGTGTGTCAGTGGATTAGATGAAAATAGAATAGATGAGTGATAGGTAAAGAAATAACTAGCTCTACTTTTCCAGTTGCAGAATTAGAACATGAATACACTAGTTACACCAGATGAGTTGATACATCAGGCTATAATGAATAGACCTGCAAATCATAACCACAAACAGAGATTTTCAGAGTGGAAAGCGCTGTGTGAATGTGTTCAGTTCACCTCTTTGGAGTTCCGATACTTAGTCTCTGGAATGTGAATTGATTTGACAGCCTATAATTTATTAAATATCACAGTGAATATACTATCTGATGCACTCTCTCGGGGACATATTGTTCAGGATGGGATTTTTGACTACAGATTAAATGTTCTCTTTCACTCATCTCTTTTCCCTTATTCATACCCCATCCAAACCTGTAAGCATTATCTCACACATTCCTGAAAGTAGAGCTAACAATATGTAACTTGTATATAGCTGCACAATATTGTAGATATTCTCTCTGTTATAAAAACAAAAGTATGTGTTTACATATTTTATACACAATGTCATTTCCAGAATAGGTTTTTTGCATCATGGTATTTTGCTGCAATGTTATATGTAACCCTTTATTCGTCAAGTTAAAGTTTGTCACATCTGTACATGTCCACTGGATCCACTGGGAAATTCACACAAAGGCAAGTGCTTGTATTTTGAATAGTGTCATCGATGTCTGCTGTAACTTATTTAACTGGTGGCATCACGACATATCACACTGAGACATGACTGTGGCTGGCTGCAGCAGAGACATCAGTATGGATAGCACATCATCACTGTGACCAGCATTTGGCATCAGCATGGACAACACGTCGGTGAGTGGCCAGGAGGATTTGTTGTCCTAGGGATAAAACTTCATGTAACAAGTTTTTATAACTCGCATAAAATATGATTACAAGCATTATGCGGAGAGATAAAAAAATGGACAAGATCACAGCGCAATAAAACCTTATTTTTCATCATATCATAATACATATTTCATTACTTACCCAACCCGGTTAAGGAGCTGTGCTAGTTTTCAACTCCCATCTTTGAGGCAGGACGTAGGCCCGATTCACTAAGACTGGCGTTTTGTATGCCAGTCTTATTGAAAGGAGCTGGAGTAAGATGCACCAAATTAGGAGGTGGTTTCAACTGTTGTGTGTCAACACTAGAAAAGTATGTCATAATGGTGTATATTACTGTTGTAAATTGCACCACTTTTGGTGTGTAAATTTGTCTTGTGTGATTGACTAAGTCCCTTTGTGTGCCTTTTCCCTGGGCCACCTCTATGCTGTGTTGCTGAGTGTGCTGTGGTGAGGGAATTAACGGTGCCACAATATTAACCATGATTTTTTAGCATATTTTGCACCCCTTCCCCAAGATGGTAAGAAGGCCTTTGACAATAAACTACCTCTGTCTTATTCATTGTCTTGACTAACTGATGGAGATAGGTAAGTGCAGCACTTAGCTATCTCTGTCAGTCCAGTAGATGAAGTTCCCTCAGACATGTTCGACTTTGAGGTCCATTTATTGTTAACCAAATTGAGGAAGAATAGGACCTCTGTCAATTAGACAACTATCACTTAACATGTGGATAGGTCATGAATGTTTTTGGTAATTAAACTCGTGTAAAAGAGGATTATGCTTTCAGAAACCCCCTGTCCAAAAGTGTGTTTTTTGTTTTTTTTAAAAACTATGTTTTAATTACCTCATGTCTAACACTGAGCCTCCACCACTGCTTCTGGTGACTATTATGGTCTTTAGCACTGCAGTGAATCATTTAGCTAACGATTCTGAACGATTCATGCTGCTTATTTAGACATCACCGCCAAGCTGTTATTGGTTTTAATGCTGTCGACGTAACATTAGCACTGCAGACAATAACCGAGGCAGCTGCAGAGATTTTGTACTGGACACAGGGAGGTTGGGTAAAGCACAGTTTAAAACAAAACTGCACCTATGGACAGGGATTTTCTGAAAATGGATAACCCCTTTAAATAGTTCAAGACCAAGCCATGTTCCTGACAGTCACATTTATTTTTTTTTCTGTACATGAAAGTAGTTTTTCCATCTTTTTACTATGCATGGGGCCTAATATGTTATTTTCAAATGTTATTCTTTTTTTGCTGAAATCAGTCTGAAAATAAAGAAAATTTAAGTTTTTCACATTTTTTATTTATTTCTTATGACCACAAAGGACCACCGAAATACATTTTTAAATGTATTCCCTTTCCATAACAATTACTTTTATAAATCAGAATATTTTTTCCATTTTGGGCCAGAGATGTACCAGCGATTTTCAATTGGCGGTGACTTTTTTTTTTATTTTTCCCACTGCTTTTTTCATATATTTTGCCTCTTGTTAGATCATAAAAGATCATTGTGGGACATTTCAGCACTGAAATACTTTTTTCTCATATCTGATATTGGCTACAGTTGGAACTAGAATTGTTACAGTAGAAACTCAGCCTCCTGTCTGCATAGGGCTCCTAGGACCCTGGATTTCCTGCTCTCTCCCTACACCCAGTGATCACAAGATCCCTGGATTCAGAGGAAGAAGAGCCATCAGCACTTCCTATTATGTGCAGTATGCGCAAAGATTGCTCAGCAATGTGTATACAGTGATTGGGAAGACAGAGATTGTAATAAACCATCTATGCCTTTTCTATTGGGAGTCTGGCTGTGTCTGACAGCCAGCTAGCTGCTCCCTGAGCTGCATGATGTCATACAGTTCCCCTACTATGTAGTAATGTTTTAGAATGTCACTGCAGAGTAGAATGCAGATCTCCCAGAAGTTTACAGTTTATGGGTGGTCCAGAACTAGTTGGTTGATGTTGACTTAACTCTGCACCAAAACATTGATAGCAATTTCGATGCACAGTTTTGTCTCTTAAGGCATATTTTAAGGTATGCTCCCTCTTACACTAAGCAGGATATTTTGATGAGTGTGGTCTGGAAAGTATATAAAACATAAATGTGATGAAAGACATACAAAAAAATTCTGCAAATAGATTCTGTACCTGCATGAAATTCACTTCGAGCCACTGGAGCTTGAATTCGCACTAACGACAATTTCTAAATATACCCTATTTTTTTCTGTCTACCAGATTATATGTTACACTCTCTGTGATTTCATTTTCAGAACCTCTGCTTCAGTAAATGTAAAAGTTTCTCACCTATGAAAATAGGTTCTACTACATTCCATAGCAGTGACATTATTGGAAACTACGTCAACTATCTGTAGTTATTTTACTGTTATTTATAAAAGTTGTATCAGGAACATTTTTATATCTCTACATTACAGAAAACGGAATGGCATACATTGTCTGCATTGATACACATGTATTCTTCTTGTTCTTTTAGACCAGGTTTCTCAGAACACAAGTATTCTCCTAATACTAAGCAAGACTCAGTTATCTGTTTCCAAGCATCACATTAATACTATGTAAAGACATCATGGTCAGTTGACTCAAATAAAATGTAACTTTTGTTCTTTACACTGAAATCCTTTAAATCTAACATGAATAATACAATAGGTGGTTTAAGTAAAAATTGGCTTTTAGTACCAAAGACGCTGATAAGAAAATCTAAACTTTATGTTTAAAGCAAATCTTCTCCTGGTATGTAGAGGATAAATTGTTTTTGATCATTTATTTTAGTTTCTTGTGGGCTTTTGCTATAAAACTATTGTTAAAGGATAGGGATATTGGACAATGTATGATGAGACGTATATATTACTACTGTATAACTGAATGTATCCTACATTATCCCAAAAGTCTAACTGATCTAGGCTAAATAATAAAATCATTCAGGTTTTACTTGCAGAAATCATTCTTTAGTAAAAACTGAAAATAAATCCTCACAAAGTGTGGGATTTGTTTCCTTAGTTCTTTGAAATTTATCATAGTGGTGTATTCAAAAAATAATTCGTAGAAGTTGCTTGAAGTCTGCAGTTTTGCCCAAATTATTTTATAGAGAATCTAGTAAAAAAGTCCAAATTAAATAAGACTTACCATGAGAAATAATCTTTATTAATTCCTCTGCTGATCTAAAGCTAAGAAAATAGGTGTGCAACATGTTCCCATACTGATATAAATACCAAGCCCCAAGTAAACCTAAGGAATAATAAATATTACAAAAATCCAAGCTTCTGCACTGGAGAACAGTGACCATACTCTTCTCTCAGCTGAAGTAAGAATGTGCAGGCATCAATACTTGTTATTAGACATTAATTGTGTGTTTAATTTCCCAGAGAAGCATTGTGTAGCCTATAAATCTTAACTGGGCAATCTCCACCAGTAGAAACCTTACCCCCAAAATCCTGTGTCAAATGCCTTTCTCTTTGCCAACCAGTTTTCTTGCTTTGCACTGCTGAGTGGCAAAGTTTTGGAAATAAATGCCAACAAATAGAGATTCTTATTTGGCTGCATATTCTTAATCACGTGGAAAAGCTCCTTGAAAATGTGATCTTGGCTTTTAGGCTTACAACATCAAATAGGTGACACTGGAGACTCTTGTATCTTCTTCTATGAAGAGGCACTTTGCATATTTAATTTCCCAGGAGTGCATTGCATAGCATATACATCTCCCTAAGCCAGATTGCCACACTTCGCTAGGAGAAAATTTACCTACTAAGTGTTCTTTAGTATTATTATTATTATATATTTATATAGCACCATTGATTCCATGGTGCTGTACATGAGAAGGGGTTACATACAAATTACAGATATCACTTACAGTAAACAAACTAACAATTACAGACTGATACAGAGGGGAGAGGACCCTGCCCTTGCAAGCTTACATTCTACAGGATGGTGAGGAAGGAGGCAATAGGTTGAAGGTTGCAGGAGCTCCGGTGTTGGCGAGGTGGTAGCTCTGGTACTGGTGAGGAGGCAGCAGGGTCAGTGCAGGCTGTAGGCTTTCCTGAAGAGGTGGGTTTTCAGGTTCAGTCTGAAGGATCCGAATGTGGTTGATAGTCGGATGTGTTGGGGCAAAGAATTCCAGAGGATGAGGGATATTTGGGAGAAGTCTTGGAGACGGTTGGGTGAGGAGCAAAAAAGTGTGGAGGAGAGAAGGAGGTTTTGGGAGGACCGGAGATTACGTGAAGGAAGATATCGGGAGATTAGTATAGAGATATATGGAGGAGACAGGTTATGGATGGCTTTGTAGGTCAGTGTTAGTAATTTGAATTGGATACACTGAGGGAATGGGAGCCAGTGAAGAGATTTGCAGAGGGGGGAAGTGGAGGAATAGCAAGGTGAGAGATGAATTAGTTGGGCAGCAGAGTTAAGGATGGACTGGAGAGGTGCAAGGGTGTTAGCAGGGAGGCCGCAGAAAAGGATGTTGAAGTAGTGGAAGCAGGTGATGATGCAGGGCAAGCACAAGCATTTCAGTAGAGGAAAGGATGGATTCTGGAGATATTTTTGAGCTGGAGGCGACAGGAGGTGGAAAGAGCTTGGATGTGCGGTTTGAAGGACAGGGCAGAGTCAAGGGTTACTCCGAGGCAGCGGACTTCCAGTGCGGGGAAAGCGTGATTTCGTTTATTGCGATAGATAGGTCAGGTAAGGAAGATCTATGAGATGGAAGAAAGATGATGAGTTCAGATTTGTCCCCATTGAGTTTGAGGAAATGAGAGGAGAAGGAGGAGGATATGGCTGATACACTCCAGGATTCTGGACAGCAGAGAGATGACATCTGGGCCAGAGAGGTAGATCTGAGTGTCATCAGCATAAAGGTGGTACTGGAATCCATGGGACATTATGAGTTGTCCCGGGCCAAATGTATAGATTGAGAAGAGTAGGGGTCGTAGAACAAAGCCTTGAGGAACTCCAACAGAGAGAGGGTGGGATGAGGAGGTAGTGTGGGAGTGGGAGACGCTGAATGTGCGGTTGGAAAGGTATGAGGAGATCCAGGATAGGGCGAGGTCTTTGATGCCAAAGGAAGAGAGGATCTGTAGTAGGAGGCAGTGGTCAACTGTGTTGAAAGCAGAAGACAGGTCTAGAAGGAGTAGTATAGAGTATTGACTGTTAGCTTTGGCTGTAGTTAGGTCATTAGTAATTTTGGTCAGGGCTGTCTCAGTTGAGTGATGGGGGCAGAAACCAGATTGTAGATTTTCAAAGAGCAAGTTAGATGAGAGGTGGGAGGAAAATTTAGCGTGGATGTGCTGCTCCAGGAATTTGGAAACGAATGGGATCAGTGATATTGGGCAATAACTGGACATACCAGTTGCATTGAGGGTTGGCTTTTTAGGGATAGGTGTGATTGTGACATGTTTGAAAGCAGAAGGGAAGGTACCAGAAGTTAGTGATAGGTTGAAGAGGTGGGTTAGGGATGGGATAAGAGTGGCGGTGAGGTTTGGGAGCAGGTGGGATGGGATGGGGTTGAGCCCACAGATGGTGAGGTGCGATTTGGAGAGGAGACAATTAAGCTCCCCTTCAGTGATGTTAGATAGGGAGGTTATGGGGTTTGGGAATTGGACTGGTATACAAAGGGGTTGAAGTGGTTGAACAGTGAAGACTTGACTTGTTTGGTCGATCTTATTTTTAAAGTGTTTGGCAAAGTCCTCAGCAGAGATGAGGGAGGTTAGAGGGGGCAGTAGGGGGCAGAGGAGGGAGGTGAAGGTTTTGAATAACTGTTTGGGGTTGTAGGATAGGGAAGATATGAGGGTTGTGAACTAGGCCTATTTAGCAGAGGTGAGAGCAAATTTGAAAGCGAGTGATGCCTGTTTGAATGCAGTGAAGTGGTCTTGCGAATGTGTTTTCTTCCAATGCCGCTCTGTAATCCTGGACACTTGCCGGAGCTTTTTAGTGGTGTTATTGTGCCAGGGTTGTCTGTTGATATGTCACACTCTGCCATGAACGAGAGGGGCAACCATGTTAATAGCTGATGCAAGAGTGGCATTGTAGAAAGCAGTGGCACTGTCTGTGTCATGGAGTGAGGATATGGATGCCAGTGGTAGTATAGAGTCAGAGAGTGTGTGGGTGTCTAGATGTGTGAGGTTTCTGTGGGGGTGCGAATGTTGCTGGACATTGTTGAGGAGGACAGGGATGACAAAGTGAGCAGATGGTGGTTGAGCAGAGGGAGAGGGGAGGTGGTGAAGTTAGATAGAGAGCAGAGATGGGTGAAGACCAGGTCTAATGTATGTCCGTCTGTGTGGGTAGCTGTGGAGGACCACTGAGTAAGTCCAAAAGATGAAGTAAGGGACAGAAGTTTGGAGGCTGTTGACTGAAGGGTATCAGTGGGGATGTTGAAGTCACCCTTGATGATAGTGGGAATGTCAGTGGAAGGAAAGTGAAAAAGCCAGGTAGAGAATTGGTCAATAAAGGCAGTGGCCGGACCTGGAGGTCGGTATCTGTTGGCCACTTGGAGGTTGGAGGGAGAGTAGATGCAGACAGAGTGGACTTCAAAAGAGGGGAGGATAAGAGAGGGTAGAGGTGGGATTGGGTTAAAGGTGCAGTTAGAAGAAAGGAGAAGACCCACTCCTCCACCATGTCTGTAGCCGGGGCGAGGGGTGTGGGCGAAATGGAGGCCGCCATAACACAGTGCAGCAGTGAAGGCGGTGTCAGAGGGTATTAGCCATGTTTCTGTGAGGCCGAGGAAGGCAAGCTTGTGAGAGAGAAAAAGGTCATGAATCACATGAAGCTTATTGCAGATTGAGCGGGCATTCCAGAGTGCTCCAGAGAGAGGGAGTAGGGAGGTGGGCGTCAGGGGCATGGGTTTTATGTTGGAAAGATTGCTGTAGTTTATATTAGATAGAGAGTGGTAGGAGGGGGTAGTAATGGGATGCATGGGCTGTGGGGGTCCAGGGTGGGGAGATATGTTGCCAGCAGTGATGAGAAGCAGCGAAAGGGAGAGCAGGTGAGAGAAGTGAGGAGAAGCGGAGAAAGGTAGAGCAGGTCGGACAAGGAGAGTGGGCGGCTTGTTTTATGTTTTATTAGAACAGATTTGAGGTTGAGGAGCAGGTCAGCAGAGGAGGTCAGATGGGGAGGAAAGAGGGAAGAGGAGATCATTTGGTTAGAGGGTGCTGGGGTTTGGGGATAGCGAAGGAGAGTGAGGATTAGTGGGGCAAACACTGTAAGGGCATATGTAAACATGGTGAAGGAGTAAGATGTGTTAATAGAAAAGCTAGATCCAAGTAATAAGAAATGCTTTTTCAGCAGACATACCTAAAAGAGACAGATACATAGAGTGGGGTCCTATCTCCTGTCATGACTAACTGCCGTTGAAATAGCTGCAGCGTCTCGATACTTTAGCTGCTTTGAGATGCGTGCCTGACCCCACACACATGCACCCCTTGGAATGTTACTAAATTTATAGGACTAAGTTGAGGATCAGGTGAAAGGGATTGTGGGAGCTGATTTGGGATAAATTAGCAATTGGCCAACACACCAGGGGAGGTTAGATTATCAAAGACACTGGGCCTGGCTACATCCATATGCTGTATTATTACTGTTACTAAGCAATAGTTCAAATATGTACTAAACATATGGAACCCCTGCCCACAAAAAGACAGACTATCTACAAAAATGAAGAATTGTACTGTTACATTCTTTTATACTTTTATAAATTTACATAGTTTTAATCTAAGATAAAAATTTTGTTTAAAAATATAACAAAAAAAAACTTTTGGCAACTCAACATTTAGCTCCTACTAGATGTCTGGTGACACACACTGACAAGCAAAAGGGTAACAATATTTTGAACTTTTGACTTTCAGGCTCCATATCTCACCATTCACTACTGCTCTGATAGTGGGTCTACCATCATTTTATAGATAATCATCTTGGTTGTCTCATATATAAATTTGACTTTCAACTATTTAGGATATGATTAGTTATGCAGATGGGTGTCATGTCACTGCATTGTTACTGTTTTGCGCCTAAATTTATTATTTATTATTTATTATTTTGTTTGTATTTTGTAAATCCACATTTGACTTTCATTACTGCCTGAATTTTTCTAGGTATGCTCTCGATCAGATTCAAGCATGTCTTGACCGAAATCTGATCCCAGGGCTAGTGTACATGTTCCCAAATTTGTTGCATACCAGTCGACTCACTTGGGTATGTATACAGTTTTCTCTTCAACTCTACCCACAAATTAGGTTGAGGTCAGGGGACTGGGGAGCTAATCCAGCTCCTCTACTTCAATGTCTTTGAACCATTTGTTTGCCAATCTTGACGTATGCTTTGGGTACTTGCCCTGCTGGAACACTGTGTCGCCCTTTTCATACCCATAGTACTCAAGTGTGCGAAGTAACTTGCCTTGTAGGATACTCACGTATAGCTCAGCATTGAGACCATCATTGATCCTGTTTAAGTATCTAATACTTTTGGCAGTGAAACGTCATTATATCATCAGGTTTCCTCCATCGAACTTGATAGTTCATTCAATTACCCTATCGATTTGCCACTTTTCCCCTTCTGTCTTCTGGACCCATTCACACCCATCAAAGCCTAATCTATTGTCTTTTGTCTCACCGCTCCAAATCACCCATTTCCAATCTTCTATTGTCTACTTTTTGAACTTTTTTGCAAACTCAAGTCGACGCTTCTTATTATGATATTGAAGTCGAGGCTTCACTTTTTTCGAGCCCCCATTCCTGACTTGTGTTACATGCATTGCACGGTGCTTGCATGGACGTCTGTGAACTCACTATTATGAAACACACAAGCTACCTCCATGGCCTTGTTTGTAGCACCGGAATCGAGTTGTTGACTCAGACTTGTTCACTCTGATATTTTGCCTGGGCATCCACCTCATGGCTTTTTAAGGGATGGACAGACTTTATTTTGTATTTTTCTGTCATGGAAAAAACATGATGCAGTCAATTTTCTGGGCCGAGAGACAGCTACCGATAAGGTGGATGATGCTGATTCTCTTTTCTTGGGAAATCTTTGTCATGGGTGCTCTTTGATTCATACCAGTCACCTTTCACTTGGGAATCAACATACTGTAGTAACACACTGAGTTATTGGTGAATGTGAGAATAGGATGTAATTTATAGTATACAGGAAGATTTTTCCACCACCAAGAGCAAAACAGTAACAATGCAGATAAATGACAATGGCGATGCAGATAAATGAAAAGAATCTGCATAACTGATTACATGCTAACTAGTTGCAAGTCAAATTTATGCATGAGATAGCCATGATAAATGTAAATAAAATGATGGTAGTCTCAAGTTTGAAGCAGTAGTGGATAGTGAGTTATGAAGCCTGAAAGTTCAAAGCATTGTTACACTTTTGCTTATGCGTGTAGGCGAGTCTTTGCTTCATAAGATATTTTAAAAAAATCCACTAGCATTTATATGACATCTTATATTAATACCATAGACAGCACACTGACTCACACAGGGATCTTTATAAAGTGTGACACAATGAAATTCCCTTTGTGGGTTATGTGCTCTAGTATAAGAAAAAATCATAAGAATGCTAGGGGATTTTTTAAAATTTTCTGGAAAATTAGGGGCATATTGATACAGTGGCATGTCTATAATTTTCAAGGTAGGTTAATTTTAACATTGAGAGATAGAATATCAAAAATAAAATCCAGAAAGTCACATTGTATAAATTGTATACATTTATTTGCATTTTGCTGTGAGAAATAATATTGATCCCCTACCAACCATTAACCCCTTTGGGACATTCACCATACTAGTCCTGCTCTGCGGGAGGTGCGCTCGCGCACAGAACAGTACTAGCACTTGATTATGCGACCTCACGCTGAGGGCCGTGGCAATCGTGTCTGGGTGTCAGCTGTATGTGACAGCTGATGCCCCGCAGCAATGCCCATGATTGGTGCTAGCACGGATCATGGGTATTTAACCCCTCAGTAGTGACAGCGGCATGGAGAAGGGGCTCCCTGCAAGCTTCCATCAAACAACACAATGCTATGGAGACCCCTAGAACCAAGATGGCCGCGGGTTCCTTCCAGGACCTGCAGGGAGGTGGCTTGCCTCCATACCTGCCTGTCAGATCCTTATCTGATACTCTGCAGTGCAGAGAGTTAGATCAGTGATCTGCTGTAAAATAGCAAAGTTCAATACTGGGACAATGTAATAAAGTTAAAAAAATATACTATAAAGTGTAAAAACATTTTTTTTAAATCTCTAAATAAAAAAATAGATATTTTTCCAATAAACGCTTTTGTTAGGTGTTGACTTCCCGCCGCTGCACAGGGGGAATCTTGAACCATGTCCACTGTGGTCTCCTATTCTCTTCCGGCCTCAGTGGAACCTGCTCAGCAGAGACATTGGTCCCAGCGTCTGGCTCAAGCTGATACTGTGTGCTTGGTTACTGGTAGCTTTCCAGGCTCAGCCTTTGTAACCAGCATTGATCAGCACCAAGCAGGCCTTTCAGGGACTAAGTCCTGCTTTTTTCATACTGAGCATGCCCACGGGATGACCTCCCATTGGATGTCGGGGGTCACATGCTCAGGTCCTGTTGTGGCTCCTATTGGACCATCAGGAAGGTCCCGGAGCGCTACTACTATAAAAGATTTGCATGGCCGCTCGGCCATGTGCTAGTGTAAACTTGCTAATGTGTGTGTGTGGATGTATGCCTGTTGATGGATGAAAGTCCGAATCATTCCCATCCCTAGTGTTGTTGACTGTTTGTGAATGGTGGAAGCTACCTAGCGCCTGACAGTGCTGTCCCGCACATCTAGCACACGATAATGTGTCTCTTAGCAGTGACCGCCAGTGCGGCTCCGTGCACTAATAGTGCACTTTCCTGGCCCAAGTTTGGGTGGTTAGTGGCGTCCGCCAGAGCAGCGCTGCACGCACTCCTGTGCAGTTAATTCTCAGCTCAAGTTTATCTCTGACACCCCAGTAGCGGTGTCGAGGGCAAGAGGTCTAGAGGAACTCTTTCCTTGAGTCTTGGGACAGAGTTCTGTGACGTTTTGCTTGCGCTCTTTGTGCGGTACCGTGGCCCTGTGACTTAAAAGGGTTTGCTTCCTTCATACCGGGTGAAACTAACCCGTGTGTGTATCCATATTATACCGCCATATAGTCCGTCATTACTGAGCAGCAGGTGTCTTTTCTGTACGGTGGACCCCGTTCTGCGAACGCACCTAATATCTCCTCTAATTATTATTTGGTGCGTTCCGGCAGTCCTAACAGCATTTATTTATGTAAATAAAAAAGAAAACAATAAAAGTACACATATTTGGTATCACTGCATCCATAACGATCCGCTCTAGAAAACAGTCCAACTAGTTAAGCCCTTCAGTGTACACCATAAAAAAAATAAAAACGAGGCAAAAAACAATGCTTTATCATATTACCGTTGAATAAAAAGTGCAATAAAACACGATCAAAAAGACTGATATAAATAAAAATGGAACCGCTGAAAATGACATCTTGTCCAAAAAAAACAAGCTGCCATACAGCTCCATCAGCAGTAAAATAAAAAAGTTATAGCTCTCAGACTAAAGTGATGCAAAAATAATTATTTTTTCTGCAAAATATTTTTTTTGTGTAAAAGCACCAAAACATAAAAAAAATAAATGCAGTATTGCTGTAATCGTACTGACCCGAAGAATAAAGCTGCCTTACCAGTTTTACCACACGCGGAACAGTATACAAAAAAAAAAGCAATTCCTGAATTGCTGGTTTTTATCATTCTGTCTCCCAAAAATCAGAATAGAAAGTGATAAAAAAATATCATATGCCCGAAAATGGTACCAATAGAAATGTCAGCTCATCCCGTAAAAAATACAAGCCCTCACATGACTCTGTCGGCTGAAATATGAAAAGATTATAGCTCACAAAATAATGGTGGCGCAAAAACTAGTTTTCACAATAAAAAGCAAATTTTACTGTGTGACAGCACCCAAACATAAAAACCCTATATAAATCTGGTATTGCTGTAATCGCAACGACCCGAAGAATAAAGTCTCAAATCACTTATACCACATGAGGAACTGCATAAACAAAAAATAAAACCAATTCTTCACATGCTGTTGAATTTTTCATTCTGCCTCCCAAAAATCGCAGTAAGGTACGGCGCACATTTATCCTGCACTCTGAGCTGAGTGCTTACATCGGAGTGTCCATGTAAATGTCTGAAATACATGATTCAGACAGAACCTCTGGCGGAACATTCCCTGTAATGAGTAGTGTTGAGCGATACCTTCCGATATTTGAAAGTATCGGTATCGGATTGTATCGGACGATAGCCGAAAAATATCGGATATCGCCGATACCGATACCCGATACCAATACAAGTCAATGGGACACAAATATCGGAAGTGATCCTGGATGGTTCCCAGGGTCTGAAGGAGAGGAAACTCTCCTTCAGGCCCTGGGATCCATATTTATGTGTAAAATAAAGAATAAAAATAAAAAATAGGGATATACTCACCCTCTGACGTGCCCTGGTGGTAACCGCTGCAACCGGCAGCCTCCGTTCCTAAGAATGAGCGAGTGAAGGACCTTCGATGACGTGGCGGCTTGTGATTGGTCGCGTGACCGCTCATGTGACCGTTCACGCAACCAATCGCAAGACCGCGACGTCATCGCAGGTCCTTCACTCGCTCATTCTTAGAGTATATCCCTATTTTTTATTTTTATTCTTTATTTTACACATGAATATGCATTCCGAACCCGAGTCCCGATATCGCAAAAATATCGGAACTCGGTATCGGAATTCCGATACCGCAAATATCGGCCGATACCCGATACTTGCGGTATCGGAATGCTCAACACTAATAATGAGGCAGATAGAGGCACTGTGGACACCATCTGACCTGTAATCCGGTGGTGTCTGTCTTTCTAGGATTGCATAAAAGTGCTGTCGGCCACAGTTTTGTGCACTTCTGAAAAGGACACCAGGCAAAGAGGCCATATTGAGTCCAGAGTAACTCTGCTGCCTTACTATAGTGAATGGATTCATCAGGCATTTCATCTGAATCACGTCACTCAGAGATTTAGATGGAAACCCCAAAGTAAGTGGTTAGTGTAGAGCGCCGGATAAATGTGATCCCAAATGTTCTGTAAAATGTTCCCATTAAAAGCTTCCACTCAATGCACAACAAAAGCAAGTCCCCACTCAGATCTGTCATCTGTTAACGGAAATATAGGGGGCTTCCACTTTATTGGTAGTGTAAGGGGGGGCAGGTTCCCTCTTATACTTCCGTATGACCCCCATGCACTTTATGTACTGTGGTGTAATGTATTATGTTGAGCTGTGTTTGTCTGGTCTTAATGTAATATATATGCTGTATTTGTATTGCAATGTGTATGTTTCCTTTAAATGCTAATTCACTGCTGCTTGTTTTATAGTTAGGGACAGTGAATGGTTAATGTTGGGGGCTGGACTAGCAGCCACGAGGAGAGGAAGCTGTTGCTTCCTCAGAACTGCCCGTATAAGTTGGTCAGGGCAGATGTGCTTTACAGACTGGGCACTGCCAGACCCCCCAGACGGGATAGGTCTGTGGCCCTGGGCTAAGGACTAAGAACTGAAGAATAGGGCTAATGGCTGCAACATGGGCCCCAGGACTCTGAAAGAGCCCCCACTTCTGAAGGGGTAATCCCAGCTCGCGGAATTCCTCTAATCTTTGGCTGCTCCAGCTGATGTAGGTGCAGTGGGAGATCATGACAGGGAGAGAGTAGGAAAGCCAGAGTTGTACTTGTGCTCTTCTACTTCTTCACAACTGTTTATTAAAGAGTTCATTTTCCCTGTTGGACAACAGTAGCCTTGGTGTGCTTTGAAACGTCTGGACTGCTGTGACAAGAAGAGAAAGTAATCTGTGGGGAAACACAGCATCACTCCCGTATTACATGTCCAAGGAAAAGGGGGTGCTCGCTGGACATTTGCTCAGTAAACTCTGTTGATGAACTGTGTCTAAATAGCTCAGCCACAACTACCCCCGGTTGACCTTTTTACAGTAGCACAAAGGCTCTGGAAAAGTGAAATGGCTCCTCACCCACCAAAAGAAATTCAGCAAATTCTCCACTCCCAAATCCAAATGCCCCCCTACCTTTTGAGCTCCAGTGTGCCTAAACTACATATAGCGCCCACATGTTTAGCATTTCATAGTGATGACATCCCACCTAATTTACATTTGTGTGTCTCCAGAAGCATGAGCAGGGCATAATGTACTGGTGACTGCAACGGCAGTTTGCAATTTTTTACATAGCAACATTCACTGCTGCTTGTTTCTGGAAAATACCCATGGAGTCAAAATCGTCACTACATCTGTAGATAAAGTCCCAAAGGGTTATAATTTCCAAAATGGGGTCACTTGAGGGGGATTCTGCTTTTCTAGCACTTAGGGGATCTTTATATGGAATCCACAAATTAGTCTTGGAAAATCTGCGCTCCAGGAGGCAAAAAGCGCTCCGTCTCTCCATATGGCAAAGTAGTACTGTACAGACACATATGGGGTATTTCTACATTCAGCAGAATTTATGGGACAAATTCTGGTGCTATTTTTACCAATTTCCCAGTGTGAAAATGTAAAACTTGGGGCTAACACACAATCTTGGTGATAAAAATGTAAATTATTTTTTCTTCACTGCCCAATGGTATAAAAGTTTGTGACACACCTGTGGTGTCAATATAATCACTGCACCCCTAGATGAATTCATTGAGAGGTTTAATTGGTAAAAATGTGTCACTTATGGGGGGTTCTGCTGCTCTGGAACCTCAGGGGCTCTGTCAATATACCAATGCACCCTCAAACAAGTGCAGCAAAATCTGCACTGTAATATGGCACTACTTCCTTTCTGAGCTTTGCACTGTGTCTCAAACGTAGTTTTCAACTACATATGAGGTATTGGTGAACTGATGAGAAATTGCCCAACAAACTTTGGGGTCCATTTTCTCCTTTTGTCCTTGTGGAAATACAAAATGTGTAGCTAAAATAGATTGTTGTGGGAAAAATGTGATTTTTTTTTATTTTCACAGCTTAACGTTATAAACTTCTGTGAAGCACCTGGGGGTTCAAGGCGCTCAATACACATCTAGATAAAGTCCCAAAGGGGACTACTTTTCAAAATGATGTCACTTGTTGGGGTTTTCCACTGTTTAGACACATCAGGGGCTCTTCAAATGTGACATGGCGTCCGCTAATTATTCCATCAAATTTTGCATTCAAAAAGTCAAATGGCGCTTCTTCCCTTCCATGCCCTACTGTGCGCCCAAACAGTTGGTTTCCCCCACATATAGGGTATCGGTGTACTCAGGAAAAATTGCACAACAAATTGTATGTCGCAATTTGTCCTTTTACCCTTATGTAAATGCTAACTTTGGAGCTAAAAAGATTTATTTGGAAAAAATGTGACTTTTTTTATTTCCACAGCTCTACGTTATAAACTTCTGTGAATCACCTGTGGGTTCAAGGTGCTCAATACACATCTAGATAAGTTCCCTAAGGGGTCTAGTTTCTAAAATGGTGTCACTTGCTGGGGATTTCCACTGTTTAGGCACATCAGGGGCTCTCCAAACAAGACATGTCAACCGCTAAATATTCCAGCATATTTTACATTCAAAAAGTCAAATGGCACTCCTTCCCTTCCAAGCCCTGTAGTGTGCCCAAACAGTAGATTTCATCACATATGGACTATCGGCATGCTCAGGAGAAATTGCACAACAAAATATATGGCCCATTTTCTCCTGTTACCCTTGTGAAAGCAAAAAAATCCAAATGAAATTTTTGTGAAAGAATGTGAAGCACCTGAAGGGTTAATAAACTTCTTGAATGTGGTTTTGAGTACCTTGAGGGGTGCAGTTTTTAAAACGATATTAGTTTTGGGTATTTTATTTCATATAGGCCCCTCAAAGTCACTTCAATTGTGATGTGGTCCCTAAAACAATAGTTTTGTAAAATTAGTTGAAAAAATTAGAAATCGCTGGTCAACTTTTAACCCTTAGGCTAGGTTCACATTGCGTTAATGGGTTAACGCTAATGGACTGTGTTGCACGGCGAAATTGTCACAATTAATGCCGTGCAACGGGTCCGTTAGCGCACCCATTGACAGCAATGTGATTTCTGCCTGTAGCGCATCGCTAGCGCATGCCATTTTCGGCACGCGCTAGCGATGTGCCGTTCTTTTGTGATGGACCTCGGACGCTGCTTGCAGCATCCGAGGTGCGTCCGAGGTCCGGTCCTCGCTAGCACAGATCGGAGATCTGGGCTAGCGGGGACGGCGAACGGGGACCCTAGAGAAACATTGCGTTAGCGCAATCTGCTAGCGCTATGCGCTTAACGGATTGCCCTATCAAAGAAAAAGAAAAAGCATCACTGCAGTGAATCGCACACCTGCAAACAGTAAACGACAATATGTATAAAATACAAACTGTTTTATTAATAGCTCAAAAAACACATCACAAACAATAAAAACATAATTAAAAACATATAAGCACCATCAGAGACACACAGGAAAAATGGACCATAGCACAGTGTAATAACGTGACCCAAAACCTAATGGCTCATGGGGTGTAGCGCAGACCTGTATATATAGTATAGAGACAGTGCCCAGAAAAAGGTACAATAAATGATGCCTAAGCAAACAAAAATATATATATTAGGCACAATGGATAGTCCCATAAAGAAATAGTACCTGAGGATGAGCCAAAGGAAAAAAAAAAAAAGCCAATGGATCACAAATATGCAATAGTACCACTAGGTCACAGCAGATATCACAGGAAATAAATTCCCATAAACATACAACCTGGTGAGGTGATGCCCCACGCGTATCGCCCGGCGAACCAGGCTTCGTCATGTGTACTTGAGCCCTAACACAGTCTTAAATAGAGAAAAGCAAAATAGCTTAATTAGATACCGGTGTGTGCAGCCAGCAATGGACCGGAAGGCGGTGCAAGAGAATAGTGATTCCGCAGGCGGCAGCTGTGCAACTAGAAAAACATCATGGAAAATGGGCAACGGCAAGCCGAGAGGTACAAAAATAAATTATCAACATACGTAAATTGCCGTGTCCGTAAGCGCATGCATGCGCAGGGGAGCGCAAGTGGTAATGTTCAGGCACAGCATACAGCGGCGAACCGGAAGTACCAGTACCCGCAACCAAAAGTATCCGGAGTGTACAAACCGTACAAGCGCGCAAGCGCAAGGAGAAGCCGGCAGAATAGGCACTTGCAGGACCAGAGGGGGAGATGTTAGTACAACAAAAAAAAAAAAAAAAGTGTGCTTGACTGATTGGAGCATACGAAACTGGATGATAAACCCAGTACCTAATGATAAATAGAACAACACCAGCATATATAGCCATAATGTATATAAAATGATTAACGACCTCCAATGTAAAGTCAACAATAATCTGCAAGCCAAAATGGGTTGCAGATTATATAAAGGGATGAAGAATATAGTAACCATAAGAGGATATGACAATAAAAGGTGAGGTTGTACAGTTCACTGAAGCACAAGGTAATATAAGACTATAAGGGGATATAAGAGTGGATAATATTAAACACTGAAACAAGAGGTAATGTGGAACAATATGTTGGAAAAAGCATAAAAAACACCATATGCCAGGTAGAACTTGGCGACAATAGTGCCAATCTGCCTACCCCCACTCAGATATAACCAACCAACGCATACGTACCACCAATCACCTCGTATCAGACATCCCCCGGGGGCACTTAAACATGCACACAACTCACATACACCAGTTATAAGTCACATAAGTATGGAGATCTACATGATGACTAAACATAGTTTTATTAGAAGGAAGATATAACCATCAAGAATATACAGCAAAACATGTAGATAATTTAATATGATTATGAGCTCATACAGGATACTAAGAGCCAATATATTCATTGTAAAGAACAATATACAAAAATGGATAGCACAAAAGAAGGGCCACTAAGGCCAAATATGCGCAGTGCTAAAAAATAGCACCCCCCATGAGCCAAATACCATTTTATTATACTTTATTGCACGACCCCTTGAGCCAATAAGTTATACATATGGAGTAAAAAGTACAAAAACCCCCAAATACAATGACCGCATAAGAGACCTCACCATAGTTAACAAGAGCTGGCATTTGAAGCACCAAGAGATGCTAAAGGTGGAATCTTATTATAGGGAGATCCAATAAGGCAATTGCGCAAAAGAAAAGAACCACCATTAATAATGAGAACAATATCCAAATGAAGTCCATGACAGATGCAGCGGGATGGTGAATTGCAGATCAATAGCTGCACATCGAGCGGGCATCAGACTTTGGTGGAACATCCGCAGCCTCGAGGAGTATATCAAACTTGGTATTGCTCCTCGTGGCTTAAGGGTGTCCATCTATCCAGCATGGGAGCCCTCCCCTGGGTTTCGTGATTTATGGGAACAAGGTCTCTTGAAATGTTCCAGCATTATAATGAATATGCTCTTGGAGCATGATCGAGAATTATTTGTTACAACTAAGGGTAACATCAAGGATTTGGAGGCCAAATTGGGAAATTTTGATGATGCCAAACAAGTGCAGCCCTTTAAGACCAAATTAAAGGAGGGCTTGGATAAATATGACCGTGAGGTTATGCTAAAGAAGAAATCCAAATTTGCTAGAGATCGGAATGATTTCGACTCTAAGAGGGCTTTCAAATGGAGGCATCAGGGGAATAGAAGACAGGGTCCTCAGCCTCAAAAGAGTGTTGATATCAAACAAATTGCTGTGACAGGGATGACCGGTACATCAGAGAGCGATTTTTTATCGTCAGTAGAAAGCGACCCCGACACCGGACACGAAGGGGGCGGAGGTGCCGCATACCTGCCACCACGGACAACGAGGTATGGGGGTCGCCGACCGACGTTTCAGAGGCCTTACAAAGCCCAACGCAAATAATGACTGTGGACCCCTTAATGGATTCCTCTGCTTCTGTTCAGGTATCCTCTGACTTACTACAGGTTGTTAATTTATCGGATCATGTACTCTCTCCTACTGAGCTATCCGTATTACAACGTGGTCTAACTTTTTATCCAGTTCATGAGCTTGACAAATTCACTGCAGTGAAAGACCTTTACTTATTTTGCAGACGTCTTTTATTACAGGTACTGCACAACAGACCATATATGGCGGAAGGTCTTGAACAAACTGACCAACAAGTTTTTCGTGACTTATTACAACTTCTGCAAGAAAACAGCTCTGAGGAGGGTAAGGACTCTCGTTTATTCAGGAACAAGTCTAAAGTAGCTCCACCATTCTCCCTAGTTCCTGCCATTAGGGTGTTTTTTGAGCTCACTAAAAGGGATATTGTTGCCTTACGACCATGTACATCTACTCTGGGCAATCTTAGTGGGAAAGAGAAACATGCCCTCAGAGACCTTAAGTCCAATAAAAGCTTCTTGATTAAAGAGGCAGATAAAGGGGGAAACGTTGTTCTTTGGCCACATTCGCTCTATTTAGAGGAAGCACATCGCCAGCTTGGGGATGGTCGATTTTACAGAAAACTTCCATCTGATCCCACAGCCATATTTGCGGGCAAGTTTAGACTCCTTTTGGAGAAAGCGAGGGATCTTGGCATCATTAGTCAACACGAATTTGAATTTATGTGGGTAGAGGTTCCTATTACGGCAACTTTCTACATGCTGCCGAAAATCCACAAAAACTCACAGAGGCCTCCGGGCCGACCCATTGTGGCCGGCATCGGTAGCCTCTGTGAGAAAGCATGCATGTATGTGGATCATTTTTTGCAACCCTTAGCCAGAAACCTACCATCATTTGTCCAAGATTCCTCGCACTTCATTCGTTTATGTCGAGAGATTTCTTTACCCCCCAATTTCTTGTTGGTTACTTGCGATGTGGAGTCGCTTTACTCCAACATTAGCCATGACGATGGAATTACTGCTACCTTACATTTCCTTGACCAACTCGGGCATTCTGATAGGATGCACGACTCCTTGGTGGTCGATCAATTGGAGTTCATCATGAAGCACAACTTTTTCCTGTTTGACAGGGCTTTCTACCTTCAGACCTCAGGGGTGGCCATGGGGGCGCGTTGTGCCCCGGCCGTCGCCAATCTATTTTTAGGTTGGTGGGAGGCAACCATGGTCTACCCCTTGGAGGAGTTTAAGCGCCATGTCTGTCACTGGAGTCGATATATAGATGATCTATTCTTCATCTGGTCTGGCAGTATTGATGAGTGTCAGGATTTTATCGACTCTCTCAACAGGAACTCTCACAATATTGTGCTGACTTATTCTTTTTCTTCCACGACAGTGACCTTCCTGGACCTACAGGTTATGGCTAGAGATGGTTCCCTTTACACAAAACTATTTCGGAAGCCAACGGCAACTAATAGTCTATTAGACTACAGGAGCTTTCATCTGGCACATACCAGGAATGGGGTCCCTATGGGGCAGTTTCTGAGAATTAGAAGAAATTGTACTTTGGACGAAGATTTCCGTCAAGAAGCTCTCCAATTGACAAATTGGTTTCGACAAAGGCACTATCCACGGAGATGCATCTCTACAGCCTTTCAGCGGGCCAATGCACATACGCAGGAGTCATTGCTGGTGTCTCATAATAAGGTACGGGATAACAAGCCGAGATTCATCACTGGCTTTAACAACAATTGGTCACAAATCAGAACTATCCTTCAAAGACACTGGGGTATTCTGACCACTGACCTTTCTACCTCTAGGTTAGTGGGTGACCAACCATTACTTACAGCTAGGAGGGCACCCAACTTTAGGGACCTCCTTACAAGCAGCCACTACAGACGACAGACCATTAGGCTGAACCGGGGCATTGACCTTCATGGGTCGTTTGCCTGTGGGGGTTGCAACATCTGCCCTTATATGTGCTCCACCAGGGACTTCTTTGTGAATCCTACTAACCAGAGCAGACATAGGTTGAGTTCCTACATTAACTGTAGGACAACCTTGGTCATCTATGCCCTTATTTGCCCATGTTAGCGTGTTTACGTTGGCCAGACATCTCAGGAGTTACGGCGTAGGGTACAGAAACATTTTTCCACCATTCATCTGGCACGCAGTGACTCCTTGAAGGGAAAAGTGCTTACTCCAGTGGCATCTCATTTTTTGGCACACCATGATGGCCAGACTGTGAACACAAAAGTCATTGGGTTGGATAAAGTTCGTACATCTAATAGGGGCGGCATTTACAAACAATTGCTTTTGCGTATGGAGGCTAGATGGATCTTTAATCTTGGTTCCATTGCTCCCGTAGGTCTTAATGAAGATTTGCTTTTTACTGGATTTCTTGGATAAACCTATGTGCTTTCGGTACATCGTGGGACTATGAGAATCTGCCGTTGTCTGTCTTTCTTTATGGACGTGATCTGCAATTCACCATCCCGCTGCATCTGTCATGGACTTCATTTGGATATTGTTCTCATTATTAATGGTGGTTCTTTTCTTTTGCGCAATTGCCTTATTGGATCTCCCTATAATAAGATTCCACCTTTAGCATCTCTTGGTGCTTCAAATGCCAGCTCTTGTTAACTATGGTGAGGTCTCTTATGCGGTCATTGTATTTGGGGTTTTTTGTACTTTTTACTCCATATGTATAACTTATTGGCTCAAGGGGTCGTGCAATAAAGTATAATAAAATGGTATTTGGCTCATGGGGGGTGCTATTTTTTAGCACTGCGCATATTTGGCCTTAGTGGCCCTTCTTTTGTGCTATCCATTTTTGTATATTGTTCTTTACAATGAATATATTGGCTCTTAGTATCCTGTATGAGCTCATAATCATATTAAATTATCTACATGTTTTGCTGTATATTCTTGATGGTTATATCTTCCTTCTAATAAAACTATGTTTAGTCATCATGTAGATCTCCGTACTTATGTGACTTATAACTGGTGTATGTGAGTTGTGTGCATGTTTAAGTGCCCCCGGGGGATGTCTGATACGAGGTGATTGGTGGTACGTATGCGTTGGTTGGTTATATCTGAGTGGGGGTAGGCAGATTGGCACTATTGTCGCCAAGTTCTACCTGGCATATGGTGTTTTTTATGCTTTTTCCAACATATCGTTCCACATTACCTCTTGTTTCAGTGTTTAATATTATCCACTCTTATATCCCCTTATAGTCTTATATTACCTTGTGCTTCAGTGAACTGTACAACCTCACCTTTTATTGTCATATCCTCTTATGGTTACTATATTCTTCATCCCTTTATATAATCTGCAACCCATTTTGGCTTGCAGATTATTGTTGACTTTACATTGGAGGTCGTTAATCATTTTATATACATTATGGCTATATATGCTGGTGTTGTTCTATTTATCATTAGGTACTCGGTTTATCATCCAGTTTCGTATGCTCCAATCAGTCAAGCACACTTTTTTTTTTTTTTTTGTTGTACTAACATCTCCCCCTCTGGTCCTGCAAGTGCCTATTCTGCCGGCTTCTCCTTGCGCTTGCGCGCTTGTACGGTTTGTACACTCCGGATACTTTTGGTTGCGGGTACTGGTACTTCCGGTTCGCCGCTGTATGCTGTGCCTGAACATTACCACTTGCGCTCCCCTGCGCATGCATGCGCTTACGGACACGGCAATTTACGTATGTTGATAATTTATTTTTGTACCTCTCGGCTTGCCATTGCCCATTTTCCATGATGTTTTTCTAGTTGCACAGCTGCCGCCTGCGGAATCACTATTCTCTTGCACCGCCTTCCGGTCCATTGCTGGCTGCACACACCGGTATCTAATTAAGCTATTTTGCTTTTCTCTATTTAAGACTGTGTTAGGGCTCAAGTACACATCTTCCCTGACGAAGCCTGGTTCGCCGGGCGATACGCGTGGGGCATCACCTCACCAGGTTGTATGTTTATGGGAATTTATTTCCTGTGATATCTGCTGTGACCTAGTGGTACTATTGCATATTTGTGATCCATTGGCTTTTTTTTTTTTTTTTTTTTCCTTTGGCTCACCCTCAGGTACTATTTCTTTATGGGACTATCCATTGTGCCTAATATATATACTTTTGTTTGCTTAGGCATCATTTATTGTACCTTTTTCTGGGCACTGTCTCTATAATATATATACAGGTCTGCGCTACACCCCATGAGCCATTAGGTTTTGGGTCACGTTATTACACTGTGCTATGGTCCATTTTTCCTGTGTGTCTCTGATGGTGCTTATATGTTTTTAATTATGTTTTTATTGTTTGTGATGTGTTTTTTGAGCTATTAATAAAACAGTTTGTATTTTATACATATTGTCATTTACTGTTTGCAGGTGTGCGATTCACTGCAGTGATGCTTTTTCTTTTTCTTTGATATAGTCTTTTTATCACTGCCACCGCACCCGCAGAAACTTCTTTACATTGTATATGTAGTGCGCCCAATCCTTTCTTGTTGTGTTAACGGATTGCCCTAACACAATGTGAACCTAGCCTTATACCTTCCTAACAAAAAAAATTGTTCCAAAATAGTGCTGATGATGTAAATGTGCAAAATGTTATTAATTAACTATTTTGTGCGATATGACTTTCTGATTTAAGGGCACAAAAATTAAAAGTTTGAAAACTGCAAAATTTTCACCAAATTTCTGTTTTTTTAACAATCGCAAGTCATATCAAACAAATTTTACTGCTGCCATAAAGTACAATATGTCACGAGAAAAAAATCTCAGAATCAACGGGATCTATTGAAATGTTCCAGAGTTATTACCTCATAAAGTGACAGCGGTCAGAATTTTAAAAATTGGCCTAATCATTAACCCTGCTGTTTTGTTCGCATTTACTATACACTTGTAGTGTTCCGGGTCACTATGACCCGGCTTATCTTAAACCTTGATTTTAGACACTCTAACTCCATTTTTTTTATACTTTTTGCTTACTAGACTGTTTGTGAACATGTTTGGTAGTAAAAAAAAAGAAAAATTAACTAGAAATCTTTTTTTTTTTGTTTTTATTCTGAAAAAACAGATCAATGAGCAAAGCGAAAATAGAAAAATACACATTTTTGTAAAAAAAAAAAAATCAAAACAATCAAATCAAACATTTTGAAAACTTCTGAAAACAAGCAGATAAGCCAGGAAGACCGACTTACTTAGCCAAAAAAATTATTTGCAAGACTTTACAGCTCAGATTTACAATAAAAAAACGTCTTAGACAGCGCGTTCTGAGCAGTCCGTTCTGCACAAAATATACACATGTAGTGCACACCTAGTGATCTCTCCGGATGCACTCTACATTTTAGAATAGACTGCGCACCAAAAATAATCAATATAAAGCCATTTTTATGGTGCGCAGATCTCAATGCATACCCCCGGTAGAGCGCGCGTACGACCCCATTGAAATAATTTAGGAAAAAAATCAATTGATATACAATAGTAGATGCAATAAATAGACCCAACTGAGGTTATAACTCCTTTATTTCACTGAAAATATGGCCTCACAGCTGGAAAAAACGATGTCGGGTCACTATGACCCGAACACAAGTGTAACTTTTTGCGTGTAGCAAAAAGTAAACGAAAAAAATAAAAAAAAAAATACTCATAGGTAGGTCCATCCAAATGAGGAAAAGTCAAGGAGTCTCAAGTTTTATAGACTTACAGAAAAAAATCTACAGGGCCGCAAAAAGTCTGTTCGGATCACTATGACCCGAACAGAACAGCAGGGTTAAGGTGAAACAGGCTTAGTCTCAAAGGGGTAAAGAGTTCTCAATTAATCAGTCTCAGTCAGACTGTAACCTCTACAACATGGGCAAAACCAAAGAGCTTTCTAAGGTTGTCAGGGACAAGATCATAGACCTGCACAAAGCTGGAATGGGCTACAAAACCATAAGTAAGACATTCCTAGAATGAGGAGAATGAGGAGTTTAGGGCCTGATAATGACGTCACGGCTTGTGATTGGTCGCGTGGCGGTCACATGAGCGGCACGCGACCAATCAGAAGCCGTGACATCATGGAAGGCCCTAAACGCGCTCATTTTAAGCAAAGAAGGCTGCCTATGACCCAAAGAACACCGTCCCCACTGACAAGCATGGAGGTAGAAACATTATGTTTTGAGGGTGTTTCTCTGGATGGAGCCATGTACCATAATATCCTGAGTGACAACCTACTCCCCTCCGCCAGGACATTAAAAATGGGTCATGGCTGGATCTTCCAGCAAGACAATGATCCAAAACATACAGCCAAGGCAACAAAGGAGTGGCTGAAAAAAAAGCACAATAAAGTCATGGAGTGGCCTAGCCAGTCTCCAGACCTTAATCCCATAGAAAACATATGGAGGGAGTTGAAGCTCCGAGTTGCCAAGCGACAGCCTCAAAATCCTAATGATTTAGAGATGATCTGCAAAGAGGAGTTGTCCAAAATTCCTCCTGACATGTGTGCGAACCTCAACATCAACTACAAAAAACATCCGACTGCTGTGCTTACCAACAAGGGTTTTTCCACCAAGTATTAAGTCTTGTTTGTCAGAGGGATCAAATACTTATTTCTCACTGCAAAATGCAAATACATTTATATAATTTATATAATGTGATTTTCTCTATTTTATTTTTGATATTCTATCTCTCAATGTTAAAAAATAATCTACCCTTAAAATTATGGACTGTTCATGTCTTAGTCAGTGGGCAAACTTACAAAATTAGCAAGGGATCAAATACTTATTTCCCCCACTGTGTAAATATAAATATATACTGTATATATATTTATATATATATATATACAGTATATATTTATATTTACACAGTGGGGGAAATAAGTATTTGATATATATACATACAGCTTTGGCAAAAAATAACAGAGCACTGCAAAATGTTCAGCTTGTCTGATTTTTCCCTTTATAGGTATATTTTTGAGTAAAATGTAAATTGTTCACTTATTCTATATGCAAATTGCCTCTTCTGAGAAAAAGAGGACTTAACTCTATAGCGCCACCTGTTGGAAGTAGCGATCCTACAAGTCACAATCAACCATTTAACGAGTCGTACAATATGACTTAGGATAAAAGCCAAATCAGTATCTCAATTCGCAGACATGGTGTTTCAGGCTGTTGGCCCTCGTCAGTGCGAAGCATGAGAACTGATTTGGCTAGGTGAGAGGCTCTGGACAGGAGTCTAAGGGGTAACGTTTCTTCTTATGAAGAGTGACATACCAGCTGGCTTGTCAAGGTAAGGAGGCTTATTCACCATGCAATGCTCCACTGGGAAATTAAATATGCAAATTGCCTCTTCTGAGAAAAAGAGAACTTAACTCTATAGCGCCACCTGTTGGAAGTAGCGATCCTACAAGACACAATCAACCCTTTAACGAGTTGTGCAATATGACTTAGGATAAAAGCCAAATCAGTATCTCAATTCGCAGACACGGTGTTTCAGGCTGTTGGACCTTGTCAGTGTGAAGCATGAGAACTGATTTGGCTAGGTGAGAGGCTCTGGACAGGGGTCTAAGGGGTAATGTTTCTCCTTATAATGAGTGACATACCAGCTGGCTTGTCAAGGTAAGGAGGCTTATTCGCCGTGCAATGCTCCTCTGGGAAATTAAATATGCAAATTGTCTCTTCTGAGAAAAAGAGGACTTAACTCTATAGCGCCACCTATTGGAAGTAGCGATCCTACAAGTCACAATCAACCCTTTATCGAGTCGTGCAATATGACTTAGGATAAAAATCAAATCAGTATCTCAATTCGCAGACACGGTGTTTCGGGCTGTTGGCCCTCGTCAGTGCGAAGCATGAGAACTGATTTGGCTAGGTGAGAGGGTCTGGACAGGGGTCTAAGTGGTAAGTTTCTCGTTATTGAGAGTGACATACCAGCTGGCTTGTCAAGGTAAGGAGGCTTATTCGCCTTATATTATTCACTTATTCTATGAACTTCTGACAACATGTCTCCGGAGTTCCAAGCAATATATTTTGTATTTTTTTTCTGACAAAGAAAAATGGTTAAAATAAAAATAAACCAGCGCTTTCAGACCTCAAATAATGCAAAGAAAATAAGTTCATAATCATTTAAAATTAACAATACTAATGTTTTAACACAGGGAGAGTTCAGAAATCAATATTTTGTGGAATAACCATGTTTTAATCACAGCTTTCATGCGTCCTGGCATGCTTTCCACCAGTCTTTCACACTGCTTCTGGCGCAAAAATGTAAGCAGTTCTTCTTTGTTTGATGGCTTGTGACTATCCATCATCCTCTTGATTACATTCCAGAGCTTTTCAATGCAGTTCAGGTCTGGAGATTGGGTAGCCCATGAAAGGATTTTGATGTGGTGGTCTCTTAATTTTTGTCAGAGCTTTTCATATATAAACATATATATATATATATATATATATATATATATATATATATATATATATATATATTTTTTTTTTTTTATTTTTTTTTTTCATCTTTTGCATCTTAACAATTAGAAGATGGAAAATGGTCCAATGCAAAAGTTTGGTACTCTGCATGGTTAGTACATAGTAGCACCACCACAATCGCCAAACATAAATTCAGCACGAATATTGCACATTCGTGATCGATAACACGGGCATTTTTCTTAAAAAAGGTAAAAGTCGGTAACTTTTGATAAAATAGAAGATAGATAGATAAATAGATAGAATAAAAGCCGGCAATTCATGTGCCGCGTACAGTATAATCACAGCGTTACAGGTTATAATAATAATAATAATTTTATTTATATAGCGCCAACATATTCCGCAGCGCTTTACAAATTATAGAGGGGACTTGTACAGACAATAGACATTACAGCATAACAGAAATCACAGTTCCAAATAGATACCAAGAGGAGTGAGGGCCCTGCTCGCAAGCTTACAATCTATGAGGAAAAAGGGGAGACACGAGAGGTGGATGGTAACAATTGCTTTAGTTATTTGGACCAGCCATAGTGTAAGGCTCGGGTGTTCATGTAAAGCTGCATGAACCAGTTAACTGCCTAAGTATGTAACAGTACAGACACAGAGGGCTATTAACTGCATCAAGTGTATGAGAACATGATGCGAGGAACCTGATTATGTTTTTTTTTGTTTGTTTGTTTGTTTGTTTGTTTGTTTGTTTTTTTGAATGGGCCACACAGGGATAGTTAGGTTAATGTGATGAGGCGGTAGGCCAATCTGAACAAATGAGTTTTTAGGGCATACTTAAAACTGTCGAGATTGGGGATTAATCGTATTAACCTAGGTAGTACATTCCAAAGAATCGGCGCAGCACGTGTAAAGTCTTGGAGACGGGAGTGGGAGGTTCTGATTATTGAGGATGCTAACCTGAGGTCATTAGCGTAGCGGAGGGCACGGGTAGGGTGGTAGACTGAGACCAGAGAGGAGATGTAGGGTGGTGCTGAGCCATGAAGTGCTTTGTGGATGAGGGTAGTAGTTTTGTACTGGATTCTGGAATGGATGGGTAGCCAGTGTAATGACTGGCACAGAGAAGAGGCATCGGTGTAATTTTTGGTGAGGAATATGATCCGGACTGCAGCATTCAGGACAGATTGGAGCAGGGAGAGTTTGGTAAGAATGAGGCCGATTAGTAGAGAGTTACAATAGTCCAGACTAGAGTTGAGTGACTTTTACTTTTTTCGGATCGAGTCAGGTTTCGTGAAACCCGACTTTGTCAAAAGTCGGGTCGGGTGAAATCGGCCAATTATTGCGAAAAGTCGGGGACCTACTGATACACGAAACCCAATGCAAGTCAATGGGGAATTAAAGTCGGCAGTGAAAGGAGGACAGGAAAACACCTACAGTGCCCATTTTAATGCCAAAAACATCAATTCTTATTACTGAAGCTTGTCAATCTTAATTTACTTTATAATAATAGTTAGGCATTGAAAACTGGGGGTCATTTGGCTAAAGTTGTGTGGGGGTAGGGCTGGCTCAAGATTTTCGTGGGCCCAGGAAATGCGGAATACGTCATGGCGGTGGAGCAGGGAGAGGTAAGTATTTAAACTTTGCAAGTGCTGTGATCCTGAGCAAGCAGGGGGGGCCCCACTCGTTGGCATTGGCACTGGCACAGGGCCCCTCATAGTACGGTGGTGTGTTTGACAGCGGGTGGCGCCTCCCACCGGCAGAGACACTTCTGTGTACTATGAGGGGCCCTGTGCCAGTGACGTCGCCAACGAGTATGCCCCCCACCTGATGAAGGAACCTGCACTTTCATCTGCACCTTCCTCTTTGTCACCGTGTAAGGTGGTATAGTATGCAGGAAGGGGAACATGACTTTCAGCAGGGTCAGATTCTGGCTGTGTAGAGTGCAAGGGGAATGTAGTGGTCTGGGTCAATGTACCAGCAGACTCATCTAGCAGTGGCTGGGCAATGGGCAAGATGAGGAGGAAACACAGATATAGGCCCAAATAATAAAGTGGGCAAAATGCAGTTCAAAATTAGTAACAGGACTAAACTGGTGGCATTGCTTTGTTCAGCGGAGGACAACTGTAAAGAGTGGCAGACACAGTTAGTAGGCCCAAATTCTAAAGTAGGCTAAATGCAGTTCAAAATTGGTAACAGGACTAAACAGGCGGCATTGCTTTGTTCAGTGGAGGACAACTGTAATGAGGGGCAGACACAGATAGGAGGCCCAAATAATTAAGCAGGCTAAATGCAGTTCAAAATTGGTAACAGGACTAAACTGGCGGCATTGCTTTGTTCAGCGGAGGACAACTGTTATGAGGGGCAGACACAGTTAGTAGGCCCAAATAATTAAGTAGGCTAAATGCAGTTCAAAATTGGTAACAGGACTAAACAGGCGGCATTGCTTTGTTCAGCGAAGGAAAACTGTAATGAGCGGCAGACACAGTTAGTAGCCCAAATAATAAAGTGGGCTAAATGCAGTTCAAATGTGGTAACAGGACTAAACAGGTGGCATTGCTTTGTTCAGTGGAGGACAACTGTAATGAGGGGCAGACACAGTTAGTAGGCCCACATAATTAAGTAGGCTAAATGCAGTTCAAAACTGATAACAGGAATAAACAGGTGGCATTGCTTTGTTCAGTGGAGGACAACTATAATGAGGGGCAGACACAGTTAGTAGGCCCAAATAATAAAGTGGGCAAAATGTCTGCCAAAAAATTGTTCATAAATAAACAGGTGGCATAGCTAGGTACAGGGATGGGCTCCTCTGCAGAGTAGCAGACAGCGGTAGTAAGCGCAAAGTATTAACTCGTCTAAATGGAGCTGGCCTTAACTATCATCTATCATTTCAACAAATTTGTATTGGCAGTGCCATTGAAGGATTTACCAGCCCAGACTACACAGTGGTGGAGCAGGGAGAGGTAAGTATTGCAAGTGGTAGAGCACTGTTCGAGCTGGGGGGAACACTCTCTCGTGGGCGGCGGTACTGGCACAGGGCCCCTCATATTACGACAGTGTGTCTGACGTTGGTTGTGCACCACCACCGTCAGAGACACTTCATTGTACTATGAGGGACCCTGTGCCAGTGCCGTTGCACAAGAGTGGGTACACCCACCTGTCCAGGCAAACGGCACTCGCACGGGTGCTTGCGCCAGGTGGTGACCACGGCCCTGTGGGGAGAGTCAGCCCCTTTAGGGAGGTATAAAAATGGCCTATGGTGGACATTCAGCAGCTGAAAATGGAGGATTTGGAGCAGTCAGTAAAAGGAGGCCAAAAGCAAGACATTTTTCAGGCAAGCTACGTGTCAGCAGGGGAAGGTGGGGCAAAATAATTTGAAATCCATGATTGGTTCATTTTAATGAAGGATAGATCATCAACATTTCGGGTAGCCAGATGTGTCCTTTTTTTGGTCAGTATTGAACCAGCAGCACTGAAGACTCTTTCTGATACCACACTAACAGCAGGGCAAGCAAGCTCCTGTAATGCATATTCTGCCAATTCAGGCCAGGTGTCTATTTTAGATGCCCAGTAATCAAAGGGGAATGACCTGTGAGGGAGAACATTGATAAGGGAGGAAAAGTAGTTCATAACCATACTGGAGAAATCCTGTCTCCTGTCACTTTGAATCGATGCTGCAGTACCTATCGTGTCAGCGGTCATTGCGAAATCACTCCACAACCTGGTCATAAAACCCCTCTGTCCAACGCCACTTCAGATTTGTGCACCTCTAACACCTCTGCCATGTCTCCCCCTACGGCTCGTGTGAGATCCATCACCACCGCTGTGTGCTGGGAATGCCTGAACCAAACGCTCTACAAGAGTTGCTTGTTTGGTAGCCAATATTTGCTCAAGGTTCTCATGTGGCATGATATTTTGTAATTTTCCTTTATATTGTGGACCCAGGAGGCAGGCCAACCAGTAATCGTCATCGGTCATCATTTTGATAATGCGGGGGTCCCTTTTTAGGATACGCAAGGCAAAATCCGCCATGTGGGCCAATGTTCCAGGTTTCAATTCACTGCTTGTGCTGGGTTGAGGAGCATTTTCTTGCAAATCAACATCACTTGTGTCCCGCAAAAACCCTGTACCTGACCTTGCAACGCCACCAGTTTCTATTGCCCCTGAGAAGCATCCTCCTCCCATAAATATTCATCCCCATCATCCTCCTCCTCCTCCTCTACATCTGCCACCTCGTCCAGGAGAGATCCCTGAGCAGACAATGGCTGACTGTCATCAAGGCTTCCCTCCTCCTCGGCTGCAGATGCCTGCTCCTTAATGTGCGTCAAACTTTGCATCAGCAGACGCATTAGTGGGATGCTCATGCTTATGATGGTGTCGTCTGCACTTGCCAGCCATGTGCATTCCTCAAAACACTGAAGGACTTGACAGAGGTCTTGTAGCTTCGACCATTTCACACCAGACAACTCCATGTCTGCCATCCAAGTGCCTGCCCGTGTATGTGTATCCTCCCACGAATTAATTACAGCATGCCTCTGTCCGCACAGCCTCTGAACCATGTGCAGTGTGGAGTTCCACCTTGTTGCAACGTCGATTATTAGGTAGTGCTGGGGAAGAATCAGCACGATCGCTGATGGTTCTGCATATGGCTGGAGTGTACGGGCGACCGGCGGATGTGCGAGCAAAGTCTTCGCACCTTCAGTAGCAGGGCTGGTTACTCCGGATAATTTTTGAGGAAGCACTGCACCACCAGGTTCAAGGTGTGAGCCATTCAAGGTATGTGTTTCAGTTCTGAAAGGGCTATGGCAGCCATAAAATTCCTTCCGTTATCACTGACTACCTTGCCTGCCTCAAGATGTACACTGCCCAGCCATGACTGCGTTTGTTGCTGCAAGTACTCGGCCAGTACTTCCGCGGTGTGTCTGTTGTCGCCCAAACACTTCATTTGTAACACAGCCTGCTGACGCTTACCACTAGCTGTTTGATAATGGGACACCTCGTGTGCAACACTGGCAGCTGCGGATGGAGTGGTCGTGCTACTGCGCTCTGTGGATGAGCTTTTGCTTCTGTAGGAGGAGGAGGGGTGGCGAACGCCTACAGCCAACTGTTTCCTAGACCGTGGGCTATGTAGAACTGTCCCACTATGGCTGTCCCCTGTGGACCCTGCATCCACCACATTAACCCAGTGCGCCGTGATGGACACATAACGTCCCTGGCCATGCCTACTGGTCCATGCATCTGTTGTGAGGTGCACCTTTCCACTGACTGATTGCCTCAGTGCATGTACAATGCGGTCTTTGACATGCTGGTGGAGGGTTGGGATGGCTTTTCTCGCAAAGAAGTGCCGACTGGGTAGGTCATAGCGTGGTACTGCGTAGGCCATCAGGGCTTTGAAAGCTTCACTTTCAACCTACCAGTAGGGCATCATCTCTAACGAGATTAGTCTAGCAATGTGGGCCTTCAAACCCTGTGTACGCGGATGAGAGGATGGGTACTTTCTTTTCCTAAAGAGAGTCTCCTCTAGGGTGAGCTGGACTGGAGAGCTGCATATGGTGGAACTAGCGGTGGTGGTGGTGGACATGGCGGATTGAGAGAGGGTTGGTGATGGTATTCTTGATGTTGGCCTACATACAGTGTTTCCTACCAATAACCTTGTGATTCCCTGAATGCTTTAGCCTTGCGATGATACCTCCACATTTGCTGCTGTGGTGTCCTAACCGGTGGGCTTACAGTCAGGGAAGCAATGTAGCGTTGCTGACTACCTTCATTCTGAGCAGGTGCACCAACGGTACGTGACGTTAGGTAGTTAGTCCAGGCTTGCAAGTGCATGCTGGTTAAATGTCTACGCATGCACATTGTATTTAAATTTTGAAGATTCTTCCCTCTGCTAAAGGTCTTTGAGCATTTCTTACAGATAACTTTTGACTGATCATTCTGATCTTGGTTAAAAAATTGCCATTCTGCACTCTTCCTACTATCGAATACCTTTTCAGGCAATGCACGCTGTGCTACTTTTACCGGATGGCCACGCTGTCCTAAAACTGTTTTTGTTTTTGACAAACGTTTTTGGCCTGATACGGGCCTGCCAGATGACAGCTGTTGTGATGTAGATGGCTGCTGCGGATCATCCACCTCTGCTTCTGAGCTACGGGCAGCGGCACCCTATTCCCCCAATGGCTGCCAATCTGGGTAAACATCTGGGTCATCTATCACCTCCACTTCAATGTCATGTGCACCTTCCTCTGTGTCACCCTGTAAGGTGCTATAGCGTTTGGGACGGGGCACCATAGTCTCATCAGGGTCAGATTCTGGCTGAGTACACTGCGAGGGCAATGTAGTGATCTGAGTCAATGGAACAGCATAATAATCTAGCTGTGGCTGTGCATCAGTGCACTCCATGTCTGATTCATCTTGTAATGGGCAGTTAACAATTTCCCTTTCTAACCCAGGCACGGTATGTGTAAAGAGCTCCATGGAGTAACCTATAGTGTCACCTGACGCATCCTTCACTTTTGGCTTGGGTGAAGGACACAAGGAAACGTCTTGTTCCTGACCGGGAGCATCCACTGACGACTCGCTGCTTTTATATTTTGAACTTTCTGAAGAGGAGGTGAAAGAGCTAGAGGCTGAGTCAGCAAGGAAAGCCAAAACTTTTTCCTGCTGCTCCGGCTTTAAAAGCAGTTTTCCTACTCCAAGATAAGGGAGTCTTCGAGGCCTTGTGTAGCCAGACGATGACGCTGGCTCAACACCTCCAGCCTTAGGTGCTATTTTGCTTTTCCCACTACCACCAGATGCTCCACCACCACCACCATCAGTACCAGCTGGCAACGACCGACCGTGGCCTCTTCCACCAGACTTCCTCACTTTTGAGAAAATCTAAACAAAATAACAACCGTTATATGGTCCTGTAAAGCAAGGTAGAAGGTGTATATAAACTTGTTGAGAATTTAAATCTCCCTTTTTTGGGGGAGACTGCACCAAAACTCAGGCCCAGTGTATAACACAACACAATGTAAGTGGCAGAACGTGGCTGGCTGATATACGACAAACTAACAGAACTGATATATATCCACTTTGTGACAATTTGAATCTCCCTTTTTTGGGGGGCTGACTGCACCAAAACTCAGGCCCAGTGTATAACACAACAGAATGTAAGTGGCAGAACGCAGCTGGCTGATATACGACAAACTAACAGAACTGACTTAGGCTACGTTCACATTTGCGCTGTGCGCCGCTACGTCGGCGACGCAACGCACAACGCAGGAACAACGCATGCACAACGCATGCACAACGCTGCGTTTTGCGATGCATGCGTCCTTTTTTTGCTTGATTTTGGACGCACAAAAAATGCAACTTGCTGCGTCCTCTGCGCCATGACGCGTGCGCCACAGTGACGCATGCGTCGCAAAATGCAAGTGCAAAGCATGTCCATGCGCCCCCATGTTAAATATAGGGGCGCATGATGCATGCGGCGACGCTGCGGCGCCCGACGCTGCGGCACAGAACGCTAATGTGAACGTAGACTAATAGCCACTTTGTGACAATTTGAATCTCTTTTTTTGGGGGGGAGACTGGACCAAAACTCAGGCCCAGTGTATAACACAACACAATGTAAGTGGCAGAACGTGGCTGGCTGATATACGACAAACTAACAGAACTGACTTATATCCACTTTGAGACAATTTGAATCTCACTTTTTTTGGGGGGGAGACTGGACCAAAACTCAGGCCCAGTGTATAACCCAACAGAATGTAAGTGGCAGAACGTGGCTGGCTGATACAGTTGTGGCCAAAAGTATTGACACCCCTGCAATTCTGTCAGATAATACTCAGTTTCTTCCTGAAAATGATTGCAATCACAAATTCTTTGGTATTACTATCTTTATTTAATTTGTCTTAAATGAAAAAACACAAAAGAGAATGAAGCAAGAAGCAAAACATTAATCATTTCACACAAAACTCCAAAAACGGGCCAGACAAAAGTATTGGCACCCTCAGCCTAATACTTGGTTGCTCAACCTTTAGCCAAAATAACTGCGACTAACCGCTTCCGGTAACCATCAATGAGTTTCTTACAATGCTCTGCTGGAAATTTAGACCATTCTTCTTAGGCAAACTGCTCAAGGTACCCTGATATTTGAAGGGTGCCTTCTCCAAACTGCCATTTTTAGATCTCTCCACAGGTGTTCTATGGGATTCAGGTCTGGACTCATTGCTGGCCACCTTAGAAGTCTCCAGTGCTTTCTCTCAAACCATTTTCTAGTGCTTTTTGAAGTGTGTTTTGGGTCATTGTCCTGCTGGAAGACCCATGACCTCTGAGGGAGACCCAGCTTTCTCACACTGGGCCCTACATTATGCTGCAAAATTTGTTGGTAGTCTTCAGACTTCATAATGCCATGCACACGGTCAAGCAGTCCAGTGCCAGAGGCAGAAGAGCAACCCCAAAACATAAGGGAACCTCCGCCATGTTTGCCTGTAGGGACCGTGTTCTTTTCTTTGAATGCCTCTTTTTTTCTTCTGTAAACTCTATGTTGATGCCTTTGCCCAAAAAGCTCTACTTTTGACTCATCTGAAAAAACACATGGCTAGCAAGCCAGAAAAGACAACCAAAACAGTCCATATACATATAAAAGTGAAAATACTTTATTGATACATAATAAGGACACACGGTAATCAGACCAAGAAAATGGCATGCAATAAAGGTAACCAAAAATCACGATAAAAAACAACAGGTGTGCACACATGCTGGAACCACTCAGAAAATAAGGAAATAATAAAAATTAGTCTCCCCGTCGACATATGGCGGTGTAGGAGAAAGTGCCTATACAAATCAGCTCACAAAGTAAATGGTGCTCTGAGAAGCAGAACAACCTCATAAATCAACAGATGAAATAGCATGTATAATGATAGCTATACCTTATTGTGAGCGGCACCAGAATAAGGGTTCCAGGGATGTGCACACACACCCCAACGCACGTTTCGGATGTTATCCTTCCTCAGGGGGCATAGTAAATGGTGTCCCAGGCTGGTTTAAATAGCAATAGGCGGCGGAAACTCATGTCCCCCGAAACCGGAAGTTACTTGGTTGCCATGGTGACCATGATGCCTCTCATCAGACAAAAGGAAAAATGAACCATTATCATAAATAAAGCTAATCGATATAACATGCTACCCATACCGTACCACAAGCAGGGGATTAACACGGAAAACCATGCATCACACCGCCAGTAGCACGGTGGGTATAGAACGTAGCAGAAAACAAGGTGAGTTGAGCCGCGCATGCGCAAATAAGCGCATAGACCAAACAGCGCAATGGCACTGAATAGTAAAAAAAGCCAGCAGGAAGTACACGTCATAGACACCGGAAATACAGCACTCGCCGCAGAGACATTGAAAATAATAAGTAATAATAAGATTTATAGCCGAACTCCACGGCGCACACCTCACACTCCACCACACACTGGGGAAATGACACGGGGCCCCGTGTACTCCACAGTCGGGTGAGCGACAGGCAGAAGCGCCGGGGAGCAGGGGGCGGAAACAAAAGACGCGCATGCGCAAAGCAGCGCAAGAGCAGAGAGACACCATGGTCAGTAGTGGCAACAAAGGGGGCAGATTCAAAAGGTAATTGGTCATCATATAACAAACATTAATAGGAGTAATGAACTATAAAGATGCACATTAAACCAGAATATTGGGGCACAAAGAATGACAACCTGGAATATGCAACTAGATATATGAAAAATATCAGTAAATCTAATAAAAGTAGAATTTACATAATACACCACGAATATAAAAATACAGTATATGCTAATCAACAGACACTCCGTGAAAAGATACAAATCATTATAAACAATAAAAAGACGTAACAAAATATAAATAATATCTCTTCACAATAAATAAGTAAAGATCAGCGCTGTAACGTAGATCACACTACAATTAGGTATCTACAGATAATCATGAACCATATATATACGTGATGTCTAATGATGATCAAATATACTAGTTTAAAACGACAAAAATCATTCTAGGCGTCCATGTGGATTCTTTATCTTCAAAGATGAAGCAACTGTACTCCCATGTTGCAAGAAGATGGAAAGATAGACCAAGTCACATGCCGCACGACCAGGGACACCGGAGCAAATCACTTGACACAGGTAAGCATATGAAAGACGAAAACTATATCTAAAATGAATAAAAAGAACAAAAGTTAAAATCAAGTACCGAAGCAAAAAATGGGATACCAAGATGAAAAAACGCGCAGAAAAAAGGTGATCACAGGAAAGGGGCGAAGCTGAGGCTCTCATTCAGGCCGCGTGGGTGGACAGTATCTAACGTCCAAATCCACCGTGATTCTAATTGTGATAATCGTTGGGAAATCCTTCCACCACGAATACCAGGGTCAATAGAGTCAATACCTTTGAATCGTAGGCCACTGCTAATACAATCATGAAATACCTTAAAATGTCGCGGTATAGTTTTTAATAATGTCAAATCCTCTTGTTCCTTGGCCGCCTGTATACCTCGCACATGCTCCCTGACCCGAACTTTCAATTGTCGTGTTGTTAATCCGACATAAATCAGGGGGCATGGGCAAACCGCAAAATAAACTACATTTTTAGTGGTACAGGTGATGAACTTTTTGATCTTGTAGTTCTTCTGACCCGAAGAGTCACAAAATACATCACTCCGATCAACATTGCTACAAGCAAAACAGTGTCCACATGGGGTACACCCGTGTCGAGCCTTGTAATTATCCAAAAAAGTATGTGTAGATGTCTGGTTATGATGACTGTGAACTAGGTAGTCGCGGAGATTTTTTGCCCGTCTAAACGTAATCTGAAGCTGATCAGGTATAAGCTTAGCAATTTTGGCATCTGCCAGAAGGATAGGCCAGGATTTCTTCAGAGAAGAGCGGATCTGTTCAGACTGTGTATTAAAGTTAGTAATGAATCTAACAAGATTAGGATCTTGCGCTTTAACCCTCTGATCATATAAAAGGCTATTTCTACCCGACCACTTCACCCTATGATACGCCCTTTTGATGGCATGATTGCTGTAGCCACGTTCGCGAAAGCATTCTTTTAATTTCTCTGCCTCAAGCTCAAACACTGCCAGTGTTGAGCAAATGCGACGGAGGCGAAGAAATTGGCCAACAGGTACCGAGCGTATCATGTGTTGAGGATGGAAAGAAGTGGCATGTAGAAGACTGTTAGTAGCCGTTGGCTTCCTATGGATACTCGTGCAGATATTTCCATTTTCCCCTCTCCTTAAAACCACATCCAAAAAATCAATCTCATCCGGATGGTGATTAAAGGTAAGACGTATATTAAGATTGTTCTCATTTAATTCACCTATCCACTCCTGTAACTCCTAAGCAGTACCCTGCCAGACCAGAAAGACGTTGTCGATGTACCGCGCCCAAGAAAGAACGTGGCACACCGACAACGACCACTGGTCTGACAGGAAGAGGTCCCTCTCCCACAGCCCCAGGAACAGGTTAGCATAGGAG
This sequence comes from Ranitomeya variabilis, assembly GCF_051348905.1. Classification (NCBI taxonomy): domain Eukaryota; kingdom Metazoa; phylum Chordata; class Amphibia; order Anura; family Dendrobatidae; genus Ranitomeya; species Ranitomeya variabilis. Next base: position 503,647,063 of record NC_135236.1, read on the forward strand.
GGCGCAAAGGCCGCCCCCATGGCTGTTCCCTGGAGCTGCAGGAAGAAGGACCCCTTAAAAACAAAAAAAATTGTGAGTGATAGTAAATTCAAGGAGCTGGAGTACAAGGGATCTAAACGAGGAGGAGTAGTCAGACGAGCACAGGAAAAAACTGACTGCGCTTAACCCCTTTCTGTCATTAGACGTACTATTCCGTCCATGTGGGGTGGGCCCTACTTCCCAAGGACGGAATAGTACGTCATACGCGATCAGCCGCGCTCACGGGGGGAGCGCGGCCGATCGCTGCCGGGTGTCAGCTGCATATCGCAGCTGACATCCGGCACTATGTGCCAGGAGCGGTCACGGACCGCCCCCGGCATATTAACCCCCGGCACACCGCGATCAAACATGATCGCGATGTGCCGGCGGTGCAGGGAAGCATCGCGCAGGGAGGGGGCTCCCTGCGGGCTTCCCTGAGCCCCCCGCAGCAACGCGATGTGATCGCGTTGCTGCGAGGGTCTTACCTCCCTCCCTGCCTGCTCCAGACCCGGATCCAAGATGGCCGCGGATCCGGGTCCTGCAGGGAGGGAGGTGGCTTCACAGAAGCCTGCTCAGAGCAGGCACTGTGAAGCAGCCTGTACTTCTCTCAGATCGGTGATCTGTCAGAGTGCTATGCAAACTGGCAGATCACCGATCTGTATTGTCCCCCCCTGGGGCAAAGTAAAAAAGTAAAAAAAAAATTTTCCAAATGTGTAAAAAAAAAAAAAAAAAAAAATTCCAAAATAATGAAAAAAAATATATATATTATTCCCATAAATACATTTCTTTATCTAAATAAAATAAAAAAAACAATAAAAGTACACATATTTAGTATCGCCGCGTCCGTAACGACCCGACCTATAAAACTGGCCCACTAGTTAACCCCTTCAGTAAACACCGTAAGAAAAAAAAAAAAAAAACGAGGCAAAAAACAACGCTTTATTATCATACCGCCGAACAAAAAGTGGAATAACACGCGATCAAAAAGACTGATATAAATAACCATGGTACCGCTGAAAACGTAATCTTGTCCTGCAAAAAACGAGCCGCCATACAGCATCATCAGCAAAAAAATAAAAAAGTTATAGTCCTGAGAATAAAGCGATACCAAAATAATTATTTTTTCTATAAAATAGTTTTTATCGTATAAAAGCACCAAAACATTAAAAAAATGATATAAATGAGATAACGCTGTAATCGTACTGACCCGACGAATAAAACTGCTTTATCAATTTTACCAAACGCGGAACGGTATAAATGCCTCCCCAAAAAGAAATTCATGAATAGCTGGTTTTTGATCACTCTGCCTCACAAAAATCGGAATAAAAAGCGATCAAAAAATGTCACGTGTCCGAAAATGTTACCAATAAAAACGTCAACGCATCCCGCAAAAAACAAGATCTCACATGACTCTGTGGACTCAAATATGGAAAAATTACAGCTCTCAAAATGTGGTAACGCAAAAAATATTTTTTGCAATGAAAAGCGTCTTTCAGTGTGTGACGGCTGCCAATCATAAACATCCGCTAAAAAACCCGCTATAAAAGTAAATCAAACCCCCCTTCATCACCCCCTTAGTTAGGGAAAAATAAAAAAATTAAAAAATGTATTTATTTCCATTTTCCCATTAGGGTTAGGGTTAGGGCTAGAGTTAGGACTAGAGTTAGGGCTAGGGTTATTGCTAGGGTTAGGGCTAGGGTTGGGGCTAGGGTTGGGGCTACAGTTAGGGTTGGGGCTAAAGATAGGGTTAGGGTTTGGATTACATTTACGGTTGGGAATAGGGTTGGGTGTGTCTGGGTTAGAGGAGTGGTTAGGGTTAATGTTGGGATTAGGGTAAGGGGTGTGTTTGGATTAGGGTTTCAGTTATAATTGGGGGGTTTCCACTGTTCGGGCACATCAGGAGCTTTCCAAACGGGATATGGCATCCGATCTGAATTCCAGCCAATTCTGCGTTGAAAAAGGAAAACAGTGCTCCTTCCCTTCCGAGCTCTCCCGTGTGCCCAAACAGGGGTTTACCCCAACATATGGGGTATCAGCGTACTCAGGACAAATTGGACATCATCTTTTGGGGTCCAATTTCTCCTGCTACCCTTGGGAAAATACAAAACTGGGGGCCAAAAAATAAGTTTTGTGGGAAAAAAATGATTTTTTATTTTCACGGCTCTGCGTTGTAAACTGTAGTGAAACACTTGGGGGTAGGGTTGAGCGAAACGGGTCGATCATTTTCAAAAGTCGCCGACTTTTGGCTAAGTCGGCGTCTCATGAAACCCGATCCGACCCCTGTGCTTGTCGGCCATGCGGTACGCGACTTTCGCGCCAAAGTCGCGTTTCAATGACGCGAAAAGCGCCATTTCTCAGCCAATGAAGGTGAACGCAGAGTGTGGGCAGCGTGATGACATAGATCCTGGTCCCCACCATCTTAGAGAAGGGCATTGCAGTGATTGGCTTGCTGTCTGCGGCGTCACAGGGGCTATAAAGGGGCGTTCCCGCCGACCGCCATCTTACTGCTGCTGATCTGAGCTTAGGGACAGGTTGCTGCCGCTTCATCAGAAGCAGGGAGAGCGTTAGGCAGGGTCCACTAACCACCAAACCGCTTGTGCTGCAGCGATTTCCACTGTCCAACACCACCTTCGGTGTGCAGGAACAGTGGAAGCTATTTTTTTTTTTTTTTCCCCTCAGCGCTGTAGCTCATTGGGCTGCCCTAGAAGGCTCCGTGATAGCTGTATTGCTGTGTGTACGCCACTGTGGAAACCAACTGCTTTTTTCAAAGCACATATCCTCTTGTTCCTTCCTTTCTGCACAGCTATCTTTTTTGTTTGTCCACACTTTTTATTTAATTTGTGCATCAGTCCACTCCTATTGCTGCCTGCCATACCTGGCTTACATTACTGCAGGGAGATAGTAATTGTAGGACAGTTTTTTTTTTTTTTTTGTTTTTTTTTTGTGGGAGATTAAGATTGGCATTTCTGCTACAGTGCCATCCCTGTGTGTGCCATCTCTCACTGAGTGGGCCATAGAAAGCCTATTTATTTTTTCCGTGATTTGTGTTCTAAAATCTACCTCAACACAGAAACACTACATCAATCAGTGGGAGAAAAATATTGGCCTCAGTCAGGGCTTGTGTGCCACTGCTGTGTGTGCGCTATCTCTCATTCAGTGGGCTATAGCAAGCCTATATTTTTTTTTTTTTTTTTTTTTTAATATTATTTGGTTTCAAAAGTCTCCCTGAAAAAAAAAAAAAACCTAAAAAAACAGTGGGAGAGTAATATTGCCCTTTCAGCTTGTGTGCCAGTCTTGACTCCTGGGTGTGCCACCTCTCTCCCTCTCATTCAGTGGGCCATAGAAAGCCTATTTATTTTTTTTTTTAAATATTATTGGGTTTCTAAAGTCTCCCTGAAAAAAACAAAAAATACATAAAAAAACAGTGGGAGAGTAATATTGCCCTTTCAGCTTGTGTGCCAGTCTTGACTCCTGGGTGTGCCACCTCTCTCCCTTTCATTCAGTGGGCCATAGAAAGCCTATTTATTTTTTTTTTTAAATATTATTGGGTTTCTAAAGTCTCCCTGAAAAAACAAAAAAAACCTAAAAAAACAGTGGGAGAGTAATATTGCCCTTTCAGCTTGTGTGCCAGTCTTGACTCCTGGGTGTGCCACCTCTCTCCCTCTCATTCAGTGGGCCATAGAAAGCCTATTTATTTTTTTTTTTAAATATTATTGGGTTTCTAAAGTCTCCCTGAAAAAAACAAAAAATACATAAAAAAACAGTGGGAGGGGGGGCGTGGCCTAGACTTTGAACGGAGCAGACGTGGGTGACAAGAGCTCCCCAGTACTTTATGCCTGGGAACCCCAAAATTGCGTCCAAACCCCTGGAAATCCCGCATCTGTGAGCACAGGGGGTCGCTGGACGGACGGCACCTGGATCCGGCGCTGTGAGAAGGGCCGTGAAGTGAAGAAGCCGGCGGGAACACGCAGCGCCTCAGCCGGGCGGCGCCATCTTTGTGTCCCTCTGCAGCCCCTGCAGTGAAGGAGCCCTACAACAGAGGGACATCACGCTGCAGAGACCTGAAGTGATCGCAGCTGTGAGGCAAGGAGGGGGTTAGCAGCTCTTGGCGGCAGGTCCGGTGAGTCGGGGATCGTGACTAAAGCAGGAGGAAACTGCCCGCTCTCCAGCAGCCAGAGACACCCAGAGGCTGCGGCGGTCCGGGCCACCCACATTGGGGAAACTACTACACCGCCCGTCCCTATCGTCCCCTCACTCTCGCCTCCTCTGTCCCGGCCCTGCCAGACGTGGGCGAAGTGCGGGGGCCTGCGGGAGATTGAAGCGGCAGTGGTTCCTGTCCTCCCCCTCCCCCTCTCTGGGACTGTATTTCGGCGCCAATCGCCGCCATTTTAACCAGGAGCAGGATCAGCTCCTTCACAGCGACGTCACACTACCCTGGGGCTAACATAGGTCGGGAGAGACCATACAGCTCCATCAGAACCCCGATTTAACCCCTTGAAATCTAGAATAATAGTGTGTGCACTGTTACACTGAGACACTCTCCAGCAGAGATCATCTCCCGTGCTGGGATCGCTCCACGCCTGCAGCCTGTACTTTTGTGCCTTATCTCTTGCTGCACCAGACCCACCTGCTTAACACTTACTAGGCTGGAGATAGTTGTGGCTATCTGTGCACTGTTACATTGCAGTTCACTTCAGCAGAAAGCGTCTCCCCGTGCTGGGATCACTCCCTGCCTGCAGTCTTTACGTGTGCCTTATCTCCTGCTGCCCCCTACCAGTCTGTTTAACACTTACTGAGCTGAAGAGATAGCTGTAGTTGTTTATGCACCGTTACACAGAAGTACACCTCAGCAGAAAGCGACACCTTGTACTGAGATCACCCCCCCCACCTGCAGCCTACACTTGTGCCTTATCTCTTGCTGCTCCGTTGCCTACTGACGCCCTGAATACGAGGCACTTCAACTCAGCGGAAGATAGCAGATGTTGTGGCCGGGACTGAGCACTCTATAAGCAATATCATTAGTTTCCAGCCCATAGGGCCTCCCTTAACATGTGGCCCATCCTGCAACTAAGTAAAATCAGCAAGTAGATAAAACTTTATTGACGGGGCGCATGTGCAGAGTACGGCAATGACAGCCATGTTGTGCTGAGCTCTGCTACCCGACGGACCCCAATCAGCCCTTTCCAGCGACCGAAACATTGTAAATATTCCCCTCCAGGGGACAGTCTGACTTTAAGAGCAGGGTAATCAGTAATGCCAAAAAAGAGGGGCGCAGCACAGCCGACGAGCCGCACCATTTCAGACCTCCTTAAGAACGGCAACACCTCCAAAATGGCTGCAGCAACTAACCCTCCGTCTACTTCGACAACTCGGGGTAGTGGGGGTGTAGAGCGGGATGATGCTTCCCCAAACTCTGAAGCAATGATTTCAACGGCTGCCCTCACGAGATCCTTGCAGGAAACCTTTAGAGAGGAGCTGACCACCGCCATGCAGAGTATCTCATCCCAGCTGCAAGACCTAGCACAGCGCACGAATAACTTGGAGGAAAAAATGGATGTTGTATCTGACGCGCTGGAGGAAGATCAAGAGACCCTCAAGCGACATACTGACCGTATTACTGAGTTGGAATTGAGATGTGAGGATTATGAGAACAGGTCCAGAAGAAGCAACCTTCGAATTAGAGGACTTCCTGAACATGTAGTTGCCCTTAAAGATACAGCTGCAGCCCTTTTTGCAGCCCTTCTACCTGACCTAGACCCGGCCCTTCTCCATATTACAAGAATACACAGGGCACTGGGTAGGCCAAGATCTAATGCTATGCCCAGAGATGTAATACTAAAGATGCACTATGAGGAATCCCGCGATCAGATCTTGCTGGCTGCCAGAAACCAACCTACCCTACCGGGCCTACCGGACTCAGTGCACATTTATGCAGACATTGCGCCCACTACATTGGCCAGAAGAAGGGCCCTCAGGCCAATTACTACCTCCCTACAAGAAGCCCAGGTTAAATACAAGTGGGGCTTTCCATTCGCTCTTATCTTCACTCTCAAGTCTCAGCTCTTTACCTGCCGGTCACTAGAGGAAGGAACCCAGGCCTTGATAAAGGCTAGCATTCCATTATCTTCAGAGACTCCCTCGCTTCCACAAAGAAAACCTAGGCCAACAAGGGAGTGGACAAACCACACCAGAGCAAGAAGTCAAGACACTCAGATTACCTGATTTGCATACCTCAAGATTTGTCATCCTCAAAATAATTCATGTTTCTCTAGGCTATATTTATAGGGCCAGTTGTTATTTTTGCCCTGCTCTGGATTTAGGTTAACTACCTAGCAGTTAATGTTTGGTCTATCTACAGTTGTTGTATTACCTGCTAATGCATTATCTAGTTCATCTTTATATGATTCAAGGGTTGAGGTCCTAAGGGTTGTATCATGCTGCCCAATCCTGGCGATTTTTGGCGTCCTTTTTAATATGGGACCCCAGATCGCCATACTTTGTGGGCTCAATGCCCTTTGGAAAACTTTTGTTATGTCTTGTGTCGACGTCCTCCCCTTGTTTGTTTCTTTCCCTCTGTTCCCACATAGAGATTATGGCTGTGATGGTGAATTTGTAGGCCGAGGTCAGGTGGGAGGTGTTGGTTTGCATTCTTCTAGCAGTATTCATTTAACCAAACATGTGTAGAGTGCTCTCCCATAATGTTAGAGGCTTTAACTCACCTGTAAAACGTAAAAAGGCCTTCCTCGATTATCAGAAGCACAATCCGGATGTAATCTGCATTCAGGAAACCCATTTTTCCAATTCATCTCAACCCAAATTCCTGGACACACATTATTCAAAATTTTTCCTCTCAACCTGGGACCGCAAAACAAGGGGTGTGGCTATTCTAATTAAAAACAGCTTTCCATTCCAACCCACCAACACGTATTCCGACTCTGAGGGCAGATTCATTATCTTGATGGGAACCCTACAGGGTCTAAACATATGCATTGTTAATAGTTACCTGCCAACGGCCACTCAGACCCGGGTCATGCGTTTAATCTTATCAAAATTGGCCTCACTCTCGTACCATCACCTTATCTGGTGTGGCGACTTTAATCTCACTCTCAGCCCGTCGCTTGACAGCAGCTCACTAAATCGAGTTGATATATCGAAAATGGACAGGAAAAAGATTCTACAAATGCTGAAAGTAAACTGTCTGGCCGATATCTGGCGAGAGCAAAATGGCCCTCAGAGGGGATATACTTACTTTTCACCTGCACAAAAGTCCTATTCCAGAATTGACCTACATCTCACATCATCCAGAACCCTTCCCTCGGTCTTATTCTCCCGGCATATTGTATCGTCTTGGTCAGACCATGACGCGGTCCTATCTGCATTTAACTTTGCCATTACCTCTTCTAGACTCTTCAGGTGGAGACTAAATGAATCCCTACTAGTAGATCCATCGGTTTTATCTACCATAAAAGATGAACTGAATCTATATTTCCAAACCAACAATACTGCAGAAGTGTCCCCGGGAAATGTGTGGATGGCACACAAAAAATTTATAACAGGGTCGCTAATTAAAATTGCCTCTAGCAAAAAAAAGCAAAGGTCTGAGCTACAATTACAATTAGAAAATAAACTCTCAAAACTAGAACAGGCAAACCAAGACCTCCCCTCACTTTATCTAATTAAGAAAATTCGTGAAACTAAACTACAACTCAATACCATTTTAACAAACAGATCAGAAAGAGCCCTGGCTTGGACGAAAACTACTTTTCACAAATATGCAAACAAACCAAACAGCATGTTGGCCCGTAAACTTAAGAGTAGAGAGCTCCTGAATAATATCCCCCTTATCAAAGATCCTTCAGGCCGCACCACTGCCCATCCTGATGCAATATATAAAACGTTTCAGCAATTTTACCAAGATCTCTACTCTCTCCCAAGGCCTCCTTCTCCAACTCGCATCCAGAATTTCCTTAAAGACCTGATATTACCTAAAGTCCCAAATTCTGACTTGACACATCTTCAAGCGCCAATCGACTCTGAAGAAATAAAGGCAACGATCAAAAATTTGAAAAAAAATAAGGCCCCGGGGCCTGATGGGCTCACCGCGCAGTACTATAAAAAATTTGACAGCATACTTATACCCCATATACAAAACTTTTGTAATGCTTTACTAAACGGAGCCCAAATGCCATCCGAATTTTACGTTGCCCACGTCACTGTGATCCCAAAACCGAAGAAAGATCACCTTTACCCCAAAAACTACAGGCCTATCTCACTACTAAACATAGACTTAAAAATTTTTACATCTATACTCACGGCCAGAATAAATAAAATATTGCCTACCCTAATTCACCGGGACCAAGTGGGGTTCATTCCTAAAAGACAGGGCCCAGACAATATTAGGAGGAACCTTAATTTAATACATTTAGCAAATCACTCCAAACAGTCCTTACTCTTGTTAGCACTCGATATAGAGAAAGCCTTTGATTCAGTATCGTGGTCGTACCTGTTCGAGGTCCTTGCAAAATTTGGCTTTCCGAGTGGTTTCATCACCTGCCTTAGACTCCTGTACGATCACCCCACGGCCTATCTAAAGTTACCCTCAAACCAGCCTACCCCTATTAACATCCAACGTGGCACCAGGCAAGGGTGTCCGCTCTCCCCAGCTCTATTTGCCCTAGCCATGGAACCATTAGCGGAAGCCATCAGAACCAACCCTAACATTAATGGTCCTACAATTAGAGGTGATCACTACAAGGCTAGCCTTTTTGCGGATGATCTGCTTTTGTCCTTAGTCAATCCCATAATCACACTCCCAAATCTTTTTGCTGCTCTCCATGAATTTGAAGTGGTCTCTGGCCTCAAGATTAATGTAGATAAATCCGAAGCCCTGTTTATTAACACTCCCAGAGATGCACAAAACAACATAACAGCGCGATTCAAATTTACCAGAAAGGAGCAATACCTAACCTATCTTGGCATAAACTTAACCTCCCATAGGTCGACTTTATTTAAATGGAACTATGCTCCCTTAATCTCTAACCTCAAATCGGACCTTACTAGATGGTCTTCCATGCCCTTATCCTGGTTGGGTAGACTCCATGCCATTAAGATGGTTTCCTTACCACGATTTCTCTATGTCTTTCGATCCTTGCCCATTCCTCTCCCTGCCAAAACGTTGCTAGATATTCACAACATGATTTCTAAATTCATATGGCAGGGGAAGAGGCCTAGAATAAGGCTTAAGACTATGTTTATTAACAGAAGACGGGGAGGTCTGTCCCTACCCAACTTCATCTTATATTATAGAGCGGCCCAACTAGCCCAGCTAATAGGTGCTAACGCGGATAAACACAGCACTCCCAGATGGGTGAATCTCGAATCTCACCTCCTATCCCCATTCACCCTTCCTGGCCTCATGTGGACGTTGCAGAGACTCCCGAAAGGGATTCATAAGTTAACCCCTTTTTCAGCACACTCCCTGATGCTGTGGAGGAAGGAGAGATTTAAACACTCCCTGCAATCCAGGTCCTCCCTAATGACACATATTTTCCACAATCCAGCTTTCCCCCCAGGGTTGGATCCTCGACCTTTCAGTTGGTGGACATCTAGGGGTTTAACTACCCTCGAACAGCTTACCTCACCATTTAACACTCTACTTACTAAGCATGAGTTCATCCAAAAATATTCTCCACCAAGCTCTGAAACATTGCGTATCATCCAAATTTTTCATTTCGCTGAACAGATACTGGGACATGGTACTACCCACCGCTCATCAGGTTATGAACAAATATGTTTAACTGACCCACTTGGCGGGGGAGCTATCTCTTTAATTTATTCGAACCTAAATGCAATACCAGACGGCGTAAAACTTAATTATATGATACAGTGGGAAAATGACTTCAATAAGATAATGTCCCCATCTGATTGGCAAAAATGTTGTTGTTCCCTCACTAAGGGCAGTCTCCAGACTTCTATAGTTGAGACGTCTATCAAACTTCTACACAGAACATACTTAGTCCCGAGCAAGCTACATGCTATCTTCCCAAACATATCGAATCGGTGTTTCAGAGGGTGTGGTGCCCTGGGAGATCTGAGGCATACGTGGTGGGATTGCCCGGTCGTGTCCGCCTTCTGGTCAAAAATCAAATCTATTGTAGAGGAGCTGTATGGTGGGGCGATCCAGTTGGAGGAAACCGTGTTCCTACTGGGGGCCAGATACCCGGGCTTCTCCAACAAGCTCCATAATTTAGTTAATCAACTATTTCTTGCTGCTAAGTTGCACATTGCAGCGAAGTGGAAGACAGCTACCCTGTCTCTCTCCCCAGTAATTGACAAGATGAACACTATCATGCTAAGTGAACGAATACAAGCTACAAGAGAGGACTCCTGGGAGTCATATTATAAAGTGTGGAGACCGTGGATTGAAAGGAATTCTAACAGTAATCTTGACCAGGCTTTAACATTATCTCTATGAGGCAAATCTAATATCTGATGGTTTCTATTGAACTCGCTCCGTATACCTGACCATTGATTGAATGATTGGTACCACTATGATGCAGTTATGGATCTCTTATCCCTCTCCCCCCCCCCCCCTTCCTTCTTGTTCTTTCCATTTACCTGTCTTTGTCTATGTGTTTATTTGTATTGTTTAAATACCATGAAAGTTATCCTGAATTTAGATAATATTTAAGTATTCTCCCCTGCGTGGGATTTTGTTGTAAAGCTTTCTGGATTTATCTTGAAAATAAAAACTTGTTGAAACTAAAAAAACAGTGGGAGAGTAATATTGCCCTTTCAGCTTGTGTGCCAGTCTTGACTCCTGGGTGTGCCACCTCTCTCCCTCTCATTCAGTGGGCCATAGAAAGCCTTTTTTTTTTTTGGTTTTTTTAATATTATTTGGTTTCTAAAGTCTCCCTGAAAAAAACAAAAAAAACATAAAAAACAGTGGGAGAGTAATATTGCCCTTTCAGCTTGTGCGCCAGTCTTGACTCCTGGTTGTGCCACCTCTCTCTCTCTAATTGTGGGCCATAGAAAGCCTTTTTTTTTTTTTAAAATATTATTGGGTTTCTAAAGTCTCCCTGAAAAAACAAAAAAAACCTAAAAAAACAGTGGGAGAGTAATATTGCCCTTTCAGCTTGTGTGCCAGTCTTGACTCCTGGGTGTGCCACCTCTCTCCCTCTCATTCAGTGGGCCATAGAAAGCCTATTTATTTTTTTTTTTAAATATTATTGGGTTTCTAAAGTCTCCCTGAAAAAACAAAAAATACATAAAAAAACAGTGGGAGAGTAATATTGCCCTTTCAGCTTGTGTGCCAGTCTTGACTCCTGGGTGTGCCACCTCTCTCCCTTTCATTCAGTGGGCCATAGAAAGCCTATTTTTTTTTTTTTTAATATTATTTGGTTTCTAATTCTCCCTGAAAAAAAAAAAAAAACCTAAAAAAACAGTGGGAGAGTAATATTGCCCTTTCAGCTTGTGTGCCAGTCTTGACTCCTGGGTGTGCCACCTCTCTCCCTCTCATTCAGTGGGCCATAGAAAGCCTATTTATTTTTTTTTTTAAATATTATTGGGTTTCTAAAGTCTCCCTGAAAAAACAAAAAATACATAAAAAAACAGTGGGAGAGTAATATTGCCCTTTCAGCTTGTGTGCCAGTCTTGACTCCTGGGTGTGCCACCTCTCTCCCTTTCATTCAGTGGGCCATAGAAAGCCTATTTTTTTTTTTTTTAATATTATTTGGTTTCTAATTCTCCCTGAAAAAAAAAAAAAAACCTAAAAAACAGTGGGAGAGTAATATTGCCCTTTCAGCTTGTGTGCCAGTCTTGACTCCTGGGTGTGCCACCTCTCTCCCTCTCATTCAGTGGGCCATAGAAAGCCTATTTATTTTTTTTTTTAAATATTATTGGGTTTCTAAAGTCTCCCTGAAAAAACAAAAAATACATAAAAAAACAGTGGGAGAGTAATATTGCCCTTTCAGCTTGTGTGCCAGTCTTGACTCCTGGGTGTGCCACCTCTCTCCCTTTCATTCAGTGGGCCATAGAAAGCCTATTTTTTTTTTTTTTTTAATATTATTTGGTTTCTAATTCTCCCTGAAAAAAAAAAAAAAACCTAAAAAAACAGTGGGAGAGTAATATTGCCCTTTCAGCTTGTGTGCCAGTCTTGACTCCTGGGTGTGCCACCTCTCTCCCTCTCATTCAGTGGGCCATAGAAAGCCTATTTATTTTTTTTTTTAAATATTATTGGGTTTCTAAAGTCTCCCTGAAAAAACAAAAAATACATAAAAAAACAGTGGGAGAGTAATATTGCCCTTTCAGCTTGTGTGCCAGTCTTGACTCCTGGGTGTGCCACCTCTCTCCCTCTCATTCAGTGGGCCATAGAAAGCCTTTTTTTTTTTGGTTTTTTTAATATTATTTGGTTTCTAAAGTCTCCCTGAAAAAAACAAAAAAAACATAAAAAACAGTGGGAGAGTAATATTGCCCTTTCAGCTTGTGCGCCAGTCTTGACTCCTGGTTGTGCCACCTCTCTCTCTCTAATTGTGGGCCATAGAAAGCCTTTTTTTTTTTTTTTTTTAATATTATTTGGTTTCTAAAGTCTCCCTGAGAAAAAAAAATAAATAAATTAGGTGGGAGATTAATATTGACATTAGTGCTTGAGTGACAGTCCTGCGTGTGTGTCATCTCTGTGATTTTGTGCCACAGAAAACAGAGTGTGTAACATTGTGCCTGATTTTCCTTGTGGTCTCACCAACCTGTTAAGGGATATTGAAATCATACTGAAGTTATAGCTCACCGTGTAAGTTGTTTGATAGCAACAAATAAAGTTACTTTGGTTAAGATTTTAAAACAATGAGGAAGTCTGGTGCAAGAGGTCGTCGTGGGCGTTCATTGTCAGCTGGTAATGATGGTAGTGGTAGTGGAGCATCAGGTGGTCGTGGGGATAAAAATATTCCACCTAAGTCTGGAGCTGTGGAGCCAGTTTCGTCGTCAGGCTACACAAGGCCTCGAACGCTCTCTTTTCTGGGAGTAGGAAAACCGCTTTTAAAGGCGGAGCAGCAACAGCAAGTTTTGGCTTACATTGCAGACTCAGCCTCTAGCTCTTTTGCCTCCTCTTCCGAAACTGGTAAATGTAAAAGCAGCGCGTCGCTTGTGGATGTTCACGGTCAGGGACAAGTCGCTTCCTTGTCCTCCTCAGCAAAAACTACAACAAGAGAGAAGGATGCAGCAGGCGACACAACGGGTCACTCCATGGAGCTCTTTACACATACCGTCCCTGGCTTAGAAAGTGAAACATTTAACAGGCCATGCCCATTACAAGTATATTCTGACATGGAGTGCACTGATGCACAGCCACAGCCAGAGTACTATGCTGCTCCTTTGACTCAGACCACCACATTGCCCTCTCAGGGTACAGATCCACAATCAGACCCTGATGAGACTATGTTGCCCCGCCACGAACGCTATACCACCGACCGACACAGTGACACAGACGAAGTTGCACACGAGCTCGAAGAGGAGGTAATAGATGACCCAGTTATTGACCCCGATTGGCAGCCATTGGGGGAACAGGGTGCAGGCGGCAGTAGTTCAGAAGCGGAGGTGGAGGAGGGGCCGCAGCAGGCATCAACATCGCAACAGGTTCCATCTGCCGGGCCCGTATCTGGACCAAAACGCGTGTCAAAGCCAAAACCTGTTGGAGCACAGCGTTGCCATCCGGTTAAAGCTCAGTCTGCAATCCCTGAAAAGGGATCAGAGTCTAGGAAGAGTGCAGTCTGGCATTTTTTTAAACAACATCCAACTGATCAGCGCAAAGTCATCTGTCAAAAATGTTCAACTAGCTTAAGCAGAGGTCAGAATCTGAAAAGTCTAAATACTAGTTGCATGCATAGACACTTAACCACCATGCATTCTCAAGCCTGGACTAACTACCAAACGTCCCTCAAGGTTGTAGCACCCTCGGCCAATGAAGCTAGTCAGCAACGCAACATCCCTTCCGTCACTGTAAGGCCACCATTTTCCGCACCACCGGCAGTATCTGTGCAGGTTTCTTTGCCAGCCAAAAGCAGTCAGGGTCAGGGAATCACCAGTTTTGTAGGAGGAAATATTGCATGTAGGGCACCGGCGGAAACAATACCGTCTCCAACCGTCTCTCAGTCTGCCATGTCCACCGGCACACCCGAAAGTTCCACGATCTACAGCTCTCCAGTCCAGCTCACCCTACATGAGACTCTGGTTAGAAAAAGGAAGTACTTATCCTCGCATCCGCGTACACAGGGTTTTAACGCCCACATAGCTAGACTAATCTCGTTAGAGATGATGCCCTACCGGTTAGTTGAAAGCGAAGCTTTCAAAGCCCTGATGGAGTACGCTGAACCACGATACGAGCTACCCAGTCGACACTTTTTTTCCAGAAAAGCCATCCCAGCCCTGCACCAGCATGTTAAACAGCGCATCGTCCATGCACTCAGGCAATCTGTGAGTACAAAGGTGCACCTGACTACAGATGCATGGACCAGTAGGCATGGCCAGGGACGTTATGTGTCCATCACGGCACACTGGGTGAATGTGGTGGATGCAGGGTCCACAGGCGACATCAATTTAGGGACAGTTGTGCCTAGCCCACGGTCTAGGAAACAGTTGGCTGTAGGCGTTCGCACCCCCTCCTCCTCGTCCTCCTGCAGAAGCTACAGCTCTTCCACAGAACGCAGTCGGCCAACCACTCCATCGGCAGATGACACTGTTGCACACCAGTTGTCCCATTATGGGCCAGCTACTGCCAAGCGTCAGCAGGCTGTATTGGCTATGAAGTGTTTGGGCGACAACAGACACACCGCGGAAGTTCTGTCCGAGTTCTTGCAACAAGAAACGCAGTCGTGGCTGGGCACAGTAGATCTTGAGGCAGGCAAGGTAGTGAGTGATAACGGAAGGAATTTCATGGCTGCCATCTCCCTTTCCCAACTGAAACACATTCCTTGCCTGGCTCACACCTTAAACCTGGTGGTGCAGTGCTTATTGAAAACTTATCCTGGGTTCTCCGACCTGCTCCTCAAAGTGCGTGCACTTTGCTCACATATCCGACGTTCGCCTGTACACGCCAGCCGTATGCAGACCTATCAGCGGTCTTTGAACCTTCCCCAGCATCGCCTAATCATAGACGTTGCAACAAGGTGGAACTCAACACTGCACATGCTTCAGAGACTGTGCGAACAGAGGCGTGCTGTTATTTATTTGTGGGAGGATACACGGGCAGGCAGTAGGATGGCAGACATGGAGTTGTCAGGTGTGCAGTGGTCGAAGATACAAGACATGTGTCAAGTCCTTCAGTGTTTTGAGGAATGCACACGGCTGGTTAGTGCAGACAACGCCGTAATAAGCATGAGCATCCCCCTAATGCGTCTGCTGATGCAAAGTTTGACGCACATAAAGGAGCAGGCGTCTGCACCAGAGGAAGAGGGAAGCCTTGATGACAGTCAGCCATTGTCTGGTCAGGGCAGTGTACAGGACGAGGTAGCGGGCGAAGAGGAGGTGGAGGACGAGGAGGATGATGGGGATGAGTATATTTTTAATGCGGAAACTTTCACGGGGGCACAGGAAATTGGTTGCGTGTCACGGCCGGGTTCTGGTTTTTTGAGGGACACAAGTGACGTAGATTTGCCTGCAACTGCCCCTCAACCAATCACAACCGGAGATTTGACAAGTGGAACTTTGGCCCACATGGCGGATTATGCCTTACGTATCCTACAAAGGGACACACGCATTACGAAAATGATGAACGATGACGATTACTGGTTGGCCTGCCTCCTTGATCCACGCTATAAAGGCAAATTGCAAAATATTATGCCACATGAGAACTTGGAACTAATATTAGCAACCAAACAATCAACTCTTGTTGACCGTTTGCTTCAGGCATTCCCAGCACACAGCGCACGTGATCGTTCTCACACGAGCTCCAGGGGGCAGCAGACTAGGAGTGTTAGGGGTGCACACATCAGAAGTGGCGTTGGACAGAGGGGTTTTCTGACCAGGTTGTGGAGTGATTTTGCTATGACCGCAGACAGGACAGGTACTGCTGCATCAATTGAAAGTGACAGGAGACAACATTTGTCCAGTATGGTTACTAACTATTTTTCATCCCTTATCGATGTTCTCCCTCAACCGTCATTCCCATTTGATTACTGGGCCTCCAAATTAGACACCTGGCCAGAATTGGCAGAATATGCATTGCAGGAGCTTGCTTGCCCGGCAGCAAGTGTCCTATCAGAAAGAGTATTCAGTGCTGCAGGGTCAATATTAACCGAAAAAAGGACTCGTCTGGCTACCCAAAATGTTGACGATCTAACATTCATTAAAATGAACCACAACTGGATTTCAAAATCTTTTGCCCCACCTTGCCCGGCCGACACCTAGCTTTCCTATGAAAAGCTCTTGCCTGTGAATTACTTTTCTAATGTCTAATTTGCTGCTGCAGATTGTACAGCATACGACATGTTTACACCTCCCTAAATGGCCAAACTCCCCACACGGGGCCGTGGTATCGCGACTTGGCGCAAGCACCCGTGAGACTGCTGTTTGTCTGAAGAGGTGGGTGTGCTCGCTTTTGGTTGACGGCATTGCTACTGGGTCCCTCATAGTACAATGTAGTGTCTCTGGCGGTGGTGGTGCGCACCCAACGTCAGACACACCGTTGTAACATGAGTGGCCCTGGGGCGGTCCCGCCGGCCTCAAGAGAGTTCCCCCCTACCCCAGCTCAAACTGGGCTCTACTACGTGCAAAATTATGTCGCACAGCTCCACCAATCTTTAGTCTATTCGCTGACATCATTCAATGTCTGGCACTGACAATACAAATTTGTAGACATCTATGATGCAACTTAAAGTAGTCTGTGTCTGTGTCCTATATTGGCACCATTAAATAGTTACTGCCAAATTACTATGTCAGAAACACAGCAGATGAGCCCACCCCTGTACCTAAGTATGCCATCTTTTTTTTTGTTTTGGTTGTTTTGCGAGACATTAACATCTATTTATATTTTGGGAGTACTGGGACAGACACTCCTTGCACTACTCCTCCACTCAGCACCAAGCTGCCTGCCCGTGTATCCATGTAACCGCTGTAAAACTGCCATGAGCCTATTGTTTGTTATTTTAGGCCTTTGATAGCCTGTCTGCGGTCCCTACTCCTCCACTGACCACCAAGCTGCCTGCCCGTGTATCCATGTAACCGCTGTAAAACTGCCATGAGCCTATTGTTTGTTATTTTAGGCCTTTGAAGCCTTTCTGCGCTCCCTCCTTCCACTAGTCCTCCACTGACCAGACCACTGCTGCCCGTGTACCCCTGGAACCAATTTTAAAGTGCCTACAGCCAGCCCATTTTATTGTGTTAGGCCTTCGAAGCCTGTCTGCGGTCCCTCCTTCCACTAGGCCTCCACTGACCAGACCACTGCTGCCCGTGTACCCCTGGAACCAATTTTAAAGTGCCTACAGCCAGCCCATTTTATTGTGTTAGGCCTTCGAAGCCTGTCTGCGGTCCATACTTCCACTAGTCCTCCACTGACCAGACCACTGCTGCCCGTGTACCCCTGGAACCAATTTTAAAGTGCCTACAGCCAGCCCATTTTATTGTGTTAGGCCTTCGAAGCCTGTCTGCGGTCCATACTTCCACTAGTCCTCCACTGACCAGACCACTGCTGCCCGTGTACCCCTGGAACCAATTTTAAAGTGCCTACAGCCAGCCCATTTTATTGTGTTAGGCCTTCGAAGCCTGTCTGCGGTCCATACTTTAAATACTCCTCCACTCACCACCAAGCTGCCTGCCCGTGTATCCATGTAACCGCTGTAAAACTGCCATGAGCCTATTGTTTGTTATGTTAGGCCTTTGATAGCCTGTCTGCGGTCCTTACTTTAAATACTCCTCCACTCACCACCTAGCTGCCTGTGTATCCATGTAACCGATGTAAAACTGCCATGACTGCCTACTGTTTGTTATTTTAGGCCTTTGATAGCCTGTCTGCGGCCCCTACTTGCAATACTCCTCCACTGACCACAATGCTGCCTGGAGTGCCTGCCTGTGTATCCATGTAACCGATGTAAAACTGCCATGACTGCCTACTGTTTGTTATTTTAGGCCTTTGATAGCCTGTCTGCGGCCCCTACTTGCAATACTCCTCCACTGAGCACAATGCTGCCTGGAGTGCCTGCCTGTGTATCCATGTAACCGATGTAAAACTGCCATGACTGCCTACTGTTTGTTATTTTAGGCCTTTGATAGCCTGTCTGCAGCCCCTACTTGCAATACTCCTCCACTGACCACACCAATGCTGCCCGTGTACCCCTGGAACCTATTTAAAAGTTCATAGAGCCTAGTTATATATTTTATTTACTATTAATAAGGCCATGATGGACTACGCTGTACCACGCTACAAGCTAACCAGTCGACACTTCTTTTGCGAGAAAAGCCATCCCAACCCTCCACCAGCATGTAGAAGACCGCATTGTCCATGCACTCTGGCAATCTGTGAGTACAAAGGTGCACCTGACAACAGACGCATGGACCTGTAGGCATGGCCACGGAAGATTACGTGTCCATTACGGCGCAATGGGTTAATGTGGTGGATGCATGGTCCACAGGGGACAGCCTACTAAGTCTGTCTGCAGTCCCTAATTCAAATTGTCCTCCACTGTCTAAATCGGAACTTCCACCTTCTGGCTTTCGGCCTATAGTATCAGAAATTAAACTGCATTTGGCCTTCAACTTTGGTTAGGGCCTACTAACGGCTTCTGCCCCTCCCTGGTGTTGCCCTCAACTAAATAAAGCTGAGCTTCAACCTTCCGGCTCTCATTATGTGGTTTTAAAAAAAAAAATGGTGGTTAGGGCCTACTAACGGCTTCTGCCCCTCCCTGGTGTTGCCCTCAACTAAATAAAGCTGAGCTTCAACCTTCCGGCTCTCATTATGTGGTTTTAAAAAAAAAAATGGTGGTTAGGGCCTACTAACGGCTTCTGCCCCTCCCTGGTGTTGTCCTCAACTAAATAAAGCTGAGCTTCAACCTTCCGGCTCTCATTATGTGGTTTTAAAAAAAAAAATGGTGGTTAGGGCCTACTAACGGCTTCTGCCCCTCCCTGGTGTTGTCCTCAACTAAATAAAGCTGAGCTTCAACCTTCCGGCTCTCATTATGTGGTTTTAAAAAAAAAAATGGTGGTTAGGGCCTACTAACGGCTTCTGCCCCTCCCTGGTGTTGTCCTCAACTAAATAAAGCTGAGCTTCAACCTTCCGGCTCTCATTAAGTGGTTTTAAAAAAAAAATGGTGGTTAGGGCCTACTAACGGCTTCTGCCCCTCCCTGGTGTTGTCCTCAACTAAATAAAGCTGAGCTTCAACCTTCCGGCTCTCATTAAGTGGTTTTAAAAAAAAAATGGTGGTTAGGGCCTACTAACGGCTTCTGCCCCTCCCTGGTGTTGTCCTCAACTAAATAAAGCTGAGCTTCAACCTTCCGGCTCTCATTAAGTGGTTTTAAAAAAAAAATGGTGGTTAGGGCCTACTAACGGCTTCTGCCCCTCCCTGGTGTTGTCCTCAACTAAATAAAGCTGAGCTTCAACCTTCCGGCTCTCATTAAGTGGTTTTAAAAAAAAAATGGTGGTTAGGGCCTACTAACGGCTTCTGCCCCTCCCTGGTGTTGTCCTCAACTAAATAAAGCTGAGCTTCAACCTTCCGGCTCTCATTAAGTGGTTTTAAAAAAAAAATGGTGGTTAGGGCCTACTAACGGCTTCTGCCCCTCCCTGGTGTTGTCCTCAACTAAATAAAGCTGAGCTTCAACCTTCCGGCTCTCATTAAGTGGTTTTAAAAAAAAAAAAAATGGTGGTTAGGGCCTACTAACGGCTTCTGCCCCTCCCTGGTGTTGTCCTCAACTAAATAAAGCTGAGCTTCAACCTTCCGGCTCTCATTAAGTGGTTTTAAAAAAAAAATGGTGGTTAGGGCCTACTAACGGCTTCTGCCCCTCCCTGGTGTTGTCCTCAACTAAATAAAGCTGAGCTTCAACCTTCCGGCTCTCATTATGTGGTTTTAAAAAAAAAAATGGTGGTTAGGGCCTACTAACGGCTTCTGCCCCTCCCTGGTGTTGTCCTCAACTAAATAAAGCTGAGCTTCAACCTTCCGGCTCTCATTAAGTGGTTTTAAAAAAAAAATGGTGGTTAGGGCCTACTAACGGCTTCTGCCCCTCCCTGGTGTTGTCCTCAACTAAATAAAGCTGAGCTTCAACCTTCCGGCTCTCATTATGTGGTTTTAAAAAAAAAATGGTGGTTAGGGCCTACTAACGGCTTCTGCCCCTCCCTGGTGTTGTCCTCAACTAAATAAAGCTGAGCTTCAACCTTCCGGCTCTCATTATGTGGTTTTAAAAAAAAAAATGGTGGTTAGGGCCTACTAACGGCTTCTGCCCCTCCCTGGTGTTGTCCTCAACTAAATAAAGCTGAGCTTCAACCTTCCGGCTCTCATTATGTGGTTTTAAAAAAAAAAAAAATGGTGGTTAGGGCCTACTAACGGCTTCTGCCCCTCCCTGGTGTTGTCCTCAACTAAATAAAGCTGAGCTTCAACCTTCCGGCTCTCATTAAGTGGTTTTAAAAAAAAAATGGTGGTTAGGGCCTACTAACGGCTTCTGCCCCTCCCTGGTGTTGTCCTCAACTAAATAAAGCTGAGCTTCAACCTTCCGGCTCTCATTATGTGGTTTTAAAAAAAAAATGGTGGTTAGGGCCTACTAACGGCTTCTGCCCCTCCCTGGTGTTGTCCTCAACTAAATAAAGCTGAGCTTCAACCTTCCGGCTCTCATTAAGTGGTTTTAAAAAAAAAAAAAATGGTGGTTAGGGCCTACTAACGGCTTCTGCCCCTCCCTGGTGTTGCCCTCAACTAAATAAAGCTGAGCTTCAACCTTCTGCTCCAAATTACCATTTTAAAAAATGCAATAGGCTTTTCCGGCCTACTAAAGGTGTCTGCCCCTCCCTGGTGTTGTCCTCAACTGAACAAAGCTGAGCTTCCACATTCTGGCTTTCGCCCTATACTATCAGATATTAAACTGCATTTGGCCTACTAGTGTGGTTAGGCCCTTGAAACAGTGTCTGCTGCTCTTGGGTTTGCTACTCCACTGAACAAAGCAATGCCGCCTGTTTAGTCCTGTTACCAATTTTGAACTGCATGTAGCCTACTTTATTCTTTGGCCCTATATCTGTTTCCTCCTCATCCTGCCCATTGCCCAGCCACTGCTAAATGAGTCTGCTGGTACATTGACCTAGACCACTACATTCCCCTTGTACTCTACACAGCCAGAATCTGTCCCTGCTGAAAGTAAGGTTCCCCTTCCCGCATGTTATACCACCTTACACAGGGACAAAGAGGAAGGTGCAGATGAAAGTGCAGGTTCCTTCATCAGGTGGGGGGGCATACTCGTTGGCGACGTCACTGGCACAGGGCCCCTCAGAGTACGCAAAAGTGTCGCTGCTGGTGGGAGGCGCCCCCGCCATGCAAACACACCGCCGTACTTTGAGGGGCCCTGTGCCAGTGGCAATGCGAACGAGTGGGCCCCCCCTGCTTGCTCAGGATCACAGCACTTGCAACTTTTAAATACTTACCTTTCCCTGCAACACCGCCGTGACGTAGTCCGCATTTCCTGGGCCCACGAAAAACTTGAGCCAGCCCTACTCCCCCCACAACTTTCCCCCAATTCCCTATGCCCAACTATTATTATACAGTTAATTAAGATTGGCAAGCTTCAGAAACAAGAATGGATGTTTTTGGCATTAAAATGGGCACTGTAGGTGTTTTCCTGGCCTCCACTCACTGCCGACTATGCTTCCCCATTGACTTGCATTGGGTTTCGTGTTTCGGTCGATCCCTGACTTTTAGCGATAATCGGCCGACTGCACTCGACTCGACTCTGGACAAAATCGGGTTTCCCAAAACCCTACTCGATCTTAAAAAAATGAAAGTCGCTCAACCCTACTTGGGGGTTCAAAGTTCTCACAACACATCTAGATAAGTTCCTTGGGGGGTCTAATTTCCGATATGGGGTCACTTGTGGGGGGTTTGTACTGTTTGCGTACATCAGGGGCTCTGCAAATGCAACGTGACGCCTGCAGACCAATCCATTTAAGTCTGCATTCCAAATGGCGCTCCTTCCCTTCCGAGCTCTGTCATGCGCCCAAACAGTGGTTACCCCCCACATATGGGGTATCAGCATACTCAGGACAAATTAGACAACAACTTTTTGGGTCCAATTTATCCTGATACCCTTGTGAAAATACAAAACTGGGGGCTAAAAAATCATTTTTGTGAAAAAAAAAAATAATTTATTTTCACGGCTCTGCGTTATAAACTGTAGTGAAACACTTGGGGGTTCAAAGTTCTCACAACACATCTAGATAAGTTCCTTGGGGGGTCTAGTTTCCAATATGGGGTCACGTGTGGGGGGTTTGTACTGTTTGGGTACATCAGGGGCTCTGCAAATGCAACGTGACGCCTGCAGACCAATCCATTTAAGTCTGCATTCCAAATGGCGCTCCTTCCCTTCCGAGCTCTGTCATGCGCCCAAACAGTGGTTCCCCCCCACATATCGGGTATCAGCATACTCAGGACAAATTGGACAACAAATTTTGGGGTCCAATTTATCCTGTTACCCTTGTGAAAATACAAAACTGGGGGCTAAAAAATCATTTTTGTGAAAAAAAAAAAAGAATTTATTTTCACGGCTCTGCGTTATAAACTGTAGTGAAACACTTGGGGGTTCAAAGTTCTCACAACACATCTAGATAAGTTCCTTGGGGGGTCTAGTTTCCAATATGGGGTCACTTGTGGGGGGTTTGTACTGTTTGGGTACATCAGGGGCTCTGCAAATGCAACGTGACGCCTGCAGACCAATCCATTTAAGTCTGCATTCCAAATGGCGCTCCTTCCCTTCCGAGCTCTGTCATGCGCCCAAACAGTGGTTCCCCCCCACATATCGGGTATCAGCATACTCAGGACAAATTGGACAACAAATTTTGGGGTCCAATTCATCCTGTTACCCTTGTGAAAATACAAAACTGGGGGCTAAATAATCATTTTTGTGAAAAAAAAAAAGAATTTATTTTCACGGCTCTGCGTTATAAACTGTAGTGAAACACTTGGGGGTTCAAAGTTCTCACAACACATCTAGATAAGTTCCTTGGGGGGTCTAGTTTCCAATATGGGGTTACTTGTGGGGGGTTTGTACTGTTTGGGTACATCAGGGGCTCTGCAAATGCAACGTGACGCCTGCAGACCAATCCATTTAAGTCTGCATTCCAAATGGCGCTCCTTCCCTTCCGAGCTCTGTCATGCGCCCAAACAGTGGTTCCCCCCCACATGTTGGGTATCAGCATACTCAGGACAAATTGGACAACAAATTTTGGGGTCCAATTTATCCTGTTACCCTTGTGAAAATACAAAACTGGGGGCTAAAAAATCATTTTTGTGAAAAAAAAAAAGAATTTATTTTCACGGCTCTGCGTTATAAACTGTAGTGAAACACTTGGGGGTTCAAAGCTCTCAAAACACATCTAGATAAGTTCCTTAGGGGGTCTACATTCCAAAATGGTGTCACTTGTGGGGGTTTTTAATGTTTAGGTACATCAGGGGCTCTGCAAACGCAACATGGCATCCCATCTTAATTCCAGTCAATTTTGCATTGAAAAGTAAAATAGCGCTCCTTCCCTTCCGAGCTCTGCTATGCGCCCAAACAGTGGTTTACCCCCACATATGGGGTATTGTCGTACTCAGGACAAATTGCACAACAACTTTTGTGCTCTAATTTCTTCTCTTACCCTTGGGGAAATAAAAAAATGGGGGCGAAAAGATCATTTTTGTGAAAAAATATGATTTTTTATTTTTACGGCTCTGCATTATAAACTTCTGTGAAGCACTTGTTGGGTCAAAGTGCTCACCACACATCTAGATAAGTTCCTTAGGGGGTCTACTTTCCAAAATGGTGTCACTTGTGGGGGGTTTCAATGTTTAGGCACATCAGGGGCTCTCCAAATGCAACATGGCGTCCCATCTCAATTCCTGTCAATTTTGCATTGAAAAGTCAAATGGCGCTCCTTCCCTTCCGAGCTCTGCCCTGCGCCCAAACAATGGTTTACACCCACATATGGGGTATCAGCGTACTCAGGACAAATTGCACAACAATTTTTGGGGTCCAATTTCTTCTCTTACCCTTGGAAAAATAAAAAATTGGGGGCGAAAATATCATTTTTGTGAAAAAATATGATTTTTTATTTTTACCGCTCTGCATTATAAACTTCTGTGAAGCACTTGTTGGGTCAAAGTGCTCACCACACATCTAGATAAGTTCCTTAGGGGGTCTACTTTCCAAAATGGTGTCACTTGTGGGGGGTTTCAATGTTTAGGCACATCAGTGGCTCTCCAAATGCAACATGGCGTCCCATCTCAATTCCAGTCAATTTTGCATTGAAAAGTCAAATGGCGCTCCTTTCCTTCCGAGCTCTGCCATGCGCCCAAACAGTGGATTACCCCCACATATGGGGTATCAGCATACTCAGGACAAATTGTACAACAAATTTTGGGGTCTATTTTCTCCTGTTACCCTTGGTAAAATAAAACAAATTGGATCTGAAATACATTTTGTGTGAAAAAAAGTTAAATGTTCATTTTTATTTAAACATTCCAAAAATTCCTGTGAAACACCTGAAGGGTTAATAAACTTCTTGAAAGTGGTTTTGAGTACCTTGAGGGGTGCAGTTTTTAGAATGGTGTCACACTTGGGTATTTTCTATCATATAGACCCCTCAAAATGACTTCAAATGAGATGTGGTCCCTAAAAAAAAATGGTGTTGTAAAAATGAGAAATTGCTGGTCAACTTTTAACCCTTATAACTCCGTCACAAAAAAAAATTTTGGATCCAAAATTGTGCTGATGTAAAGTATACATGTGGTAAATGTTACTTATTAAGTATTTTGCGTGACATATGTCTGTGATTTAAGGGCATAAAAATTAAAAGTTGGAAAATTGCGAAATTTTCAAAATTTTCGCCAAATATTCGTTTTTTTCACAAATAAACGCAACTTATATCGAAGAAATTTTACCACTATCATGAAGTACGATATGTCACGAGAAAACAGTGTCAGAATCGCCAAGATCCGTTGAAGCGTTCCAGAGTTATAACCTCATAAAGGGACAGTGGTCAGAATTGTAAAAATTGGCCCGGTCATTAACGTGCAAACCACCCTTGGGGGTGAAGGGGTTAAACCATCAGCATGCCTGATGCTGGTATATAATGACTCAATATCGGCAGTAACAAGAAGGGTATCTAAATCGAGTGGGAGGTCATCAACCATCCTCAACAAGTGGGTTGTATCCTTTAAATACGATGGTAAATCCACCACAAGGGGCTGTAAAATGGAATCAATCCACTTGTTAACAGGCTCCAGGAAGTTCCCCCGGCCCGAAACAATGGAACGCCCAGGTGGCGACTGCGCATTTTTGTGTATTTTAGGGAGTAAATACAAAGTAGAGATTACAGGTTCAGTGACAGTAAGGGTACCGTCACACAGTGAAATTTCCATCGCTACGACGGTACGATTCGTGACGTTCTAGCGATATCGTGTCTGACACGCAGCAGCAATCAGGGACCCTGCTGAGAATCGTACGTCGTAGCACATCGTTTGGAACTTTCTTTTGTCGCTTGATCACCCGCTGACATCGCTGGATCGTTGTGTGTGACAGCGATCCAGCGATGTGTTCGCTTGTAACCAGGGTAAACATCGGGTAACTAAGCGCAGGGCCGCGCTTAGTAACCCGATGTTTACCCTGGTTACAAGCGTAAACGTAAAAAAAACAAACAGTACATACTTACATTCCGGTGTCAGTCCTCCGGCGTCTCAGCTTCTCTGCACTGTGTGAGCGCCTGCCGGCCGGAAAGCGAGCACAGCGGTGACGCGGTGACGTCACCGCTCTGCTTTCCGGCTATGGCGCTTACACAGTGGAGAGAAGCAGAACGCCGAGGACAGACACCGGAATGTGAGTATGTACTGTTTGTTTTTTTTTACGTTAACGCTGGTAACCAGGGTAAACATCGGGTTACTAAGCGCGGCCCTGCGCTTAGTAACCCGATGTTTACCCTGGTTACCCAGGGACTTCGGCATCGCTCCAGCGCCGTGATTGCAAAGTGTGACCGCAGTCTACGACGCTGGAGCGATATTCATACGACGCTGCGACGTCACGAATCGTGCCGTCGCAGCGATGGAAATTTCACTGTGTGACGGTACCCTAAAGGCAGCAGCTAGTTCTTTAGTAATCACCTCCCCCTCCACAGCGTCTGCCAGGATAGCGGCAAGATTAGCGCTGTATGCAGACAAGGGGTTATAAGATAATCTCTTATAGCAGGTAGAATCGTTTAATTGACGGAAGGCCTCACGTTCATACATGTCCATGGGCCATACTACTGTATTACCCCCCTTGTCTGCAGGTTTAATCACTATTCCCAGCAGACCCTGTAGGGCAAGGAGGCGCTGCCGCTCATCTCTTGTTAAATTGTCACAACAAAAACGAACAAATCAATGTTGTTACATGTTGAAAGCGGGGGGAACCTCCTGGAGCGTGGTCTAATCGAGGACGGAATCCTACCTCCTTCTGGTGTCCTGTGCTCATCAGACAACTCCTCCAAGGCCCTCAGCGCTGCCTGCTCCTCTTCTGTAGGGAATAAAACATGTGAATTTTCGTCAAAGAAAAAACGTTTAAACAAAAGAGACCGAGCAAACATGTGTAGGTCTTTAATAAGTATAAACATATCAAGTCCGGCAGAAGGGGAAAATGTAAGACCCTTCTCCAGCAAAGAAAGATCGGTAGGGGATAGCGTGTAATCACTTAAATTGATTACCTTGTTACTTTGGTTCTTCTCTGACTGATAGGGGCCATAACGTTTGTATGGATGAAAATTCGAATTATGAATTCTCTTATTAGCTGTCCCTGAGCGTGTAACCATCATGTGTTGAGGATGGAAAGAAGTGGCATGTAGAAGACTGTTAGTAGCCGTTGGCTTCCTATGGATACTCGTGCAGATATTTCCATTTTCCCCTCTCCTTAAAACCACATCCAAAAAATCAATCTCATCCGGATGGTGATTAAAGGTAAGACGTATATTAACCCCTTCATGACCCAGCCTATTAATGACCTGGCCGTTTTTTGCAATTCTGACCAGTGTCCGTTTATGAGGTAATAACTCCGGAACGCTTCAATGTATCCTAGCGGTTCTGAGATTGTTTTTTCGTAACATATTGGGCTTCATGTTAGTGGTAAATTTAGGTCGATAATTTCTGCGTTTATTTGTGAAAAAAACGGAAATTTGGCGAAAATTTTGAAAATTTTGCAATTTTCACATTTTGAATTTTTATTCTGTTAAACCAGAGAGTTATGTGACACAAAATAGTTAATAAATAACATTTACCACATGTCTACTTTACATCAGCACAATTTTGGAAACAAAATTTTTTTTTGCTAGGAAGTTATAAGGGTTAAAGTTTGACCAGTGATTTCTCATTTTTACAACAAAATTTACAAAACCATTTTTTTCAGGGACCACCTCACATTTGAAGTCATTTTGAGGGTTCTATATGGCTGAAAATACCCAAAAGTGACACCATTCTAAAAACTGCACCCCTCAAGGTGCTCAAAAACACATTCAAGACGTTTATTAACCCTTCAGGTATTTCACAGCAGCAGAAGCAACATGGAAGTAAAAAATGAACATTTAACTTTTTAGTCACAAAAATGATCTTTTAGCAACATTTTTTTATTTTCCCAAGGGTAAAAGGAGAAACTGGACCACGAACGATGTTGTCAAATTTGTCGTGAGTACGTTGATATCTCATATGTGGGGGTAAACCACTGTTTGGGCGCACAGCAGGGCTCGGAAGGGAAGGAGCGCCATTTAACTTTTCGAATGAAAAATTAGCTCCAATCGTTAGCGGACACCATGTCGCGTTTGGAGAGCCCCTGTGTGCCTAAACATTGGAGCTCCCCCTCAAGTGACCCCATTTTGGAAACTAGACCCCCCAAGGAACTTATCTAGAACATAGTGAGCACTTTAAACCACAAGGTGCTTCACAAATTGATCCGTAAAAATGAAAAAGTACTTTTTTTTCACCAAAAAATTATTTTAGCCTCAATTTTTTCATTTTCACATGGGCAACAAGATAAAATGGATCCTAATATTTGTTGGACAATTTCTCCTGAGTACACCGATACCTCACATGTGGGGGTAAACCACTGTTTGGGCACATGGTAAGGCTCGGAAAGGAAGGAGAGCCATTTGACTTTTTGAATGAAAAATTATCTCCATCGCTAGCGGACACCATGTCACGTTTGGAGAGCCCCTGTGTGCCTAAACATTGGAGCTACCCCTCAAGTGACCCCATTTTGGAAACTAGACCCCCCAAGGAACTTATCTAGAGGCATAGTGAGCACTTTAAACCCTCAGGTGCTTCACAAATTGATCCGTAAAAATGAAAAAGTACTTTTTTTTCACACAAAATTTCTTTTATCCTCAATTTTTTCATTTTCACATGGGCAACAGGATAAAATGGATCCTAAAATTTGTTGGGCAATTTCTCCTGAGTACGCTGATACCTCATATGTGGGGGTAAACCACTGTTTGGGTGCACGGCAAGGCTCGGAAGGGGAGGCGCGCCTTTTGACTTTTTGAATGGAAAATTAGCTCCAATCGTTAACGGACACCATGTCGCGTTTGGAGAGCCCCTGTGTGCCTAAACATTGGAGCTCCCCTACACGTGACCCCATTTTGGAAACTAGACCCCCCAAGGAACTAATCTAGATGTGTGGTGAGCACTTTGAACTCCCAAGTGCTTCACAGAAGTTTATAACGCAGAGCCATGAAAATAAAACATAATTTTTCTTTTCTCAAAAATGATTTTTTAGCCCACAGTTTTTTATTTTCCCAAGGGTAACAGGAGAAATTTGACCCCAAAAGTTGTTGTCCAGTTTCTCCTGAGTATGCTGATACCCAATATGTGGGGGTAAACCACTGTTTGGGCACATGCCGGGGCTCGGAAGGGAAGTAGTGACATTTTGGAATGCAGACTTTGATGAAATGGTGTGCGGGCATCATGTTACGTTTGCAGAGCCCCTGATGTGCCTAAACAGTAAAAACCCCCCACAAGTGACCCCATTTTGGAGACTAGACCCCCCAAGGAACTAATCTAGATGTGTGGTGAGCACATTCAACCCCCAAGTGCTTCACAGAAGTTTACAACACAGAGCCGTGAAAATAAAAAATCATTTTTCTTTCCTCAAAAAAGATGTTTTAGCAAGCAATTTTTTTTTTCACAAGGGTAACAAGAGAAATTGGACCCAAATATTTGCTGCCCAGTTTGTTGTGAGTACGCTGATACCCCATATGTGGGGGTAAACCACTGTTTGGGCGCACGTCAGGGCTCGGAAGGGAAGTAGTGACATTTGAAATGCAGACTTTGATGGAATGGTCTGCGGGCGTCACGTTGCATTTTCAAAGCCCCTGATGTGCCTAAACAGTATAAACACCCCACAAGTGACCCCATTTTGGAAACTAGACCCCCCAAGGAACTGATCTAGATGTGTGGTGAGCACTTTCAACCCCCAAGTGCTTCACAGAAGTTTATAACGCAGAGCCGTGAAAATAAAAAAATAATTGTTCGTTCCTCAAAAATTATGTTTTAGCAAGTAATTTTTTATTTTTGCAAGGGTAACAGGAGAAATTGGACCCCAACAGTTGTTGCCCAGTTTGTCCTGAGTACGCTGGTACCCCATATGTGGGGGTAAACCACTGTTTGGGCGCACGTCGGGGCTTGGAAGGGAGGGAGCATCATTTGACTTTTTGAACACCAGATTGGCTGGAATCAATGGTGGCGCCATGTTGCGTTTGGAGACCCCTGATGTGCCTAAACAGTGAAAACCCCTAAATTCTAACTTCACCACTAACCCCAACACACCCCTAACCTTAATCCCAACTGTAGCCATAACCCTAATCACAACCCTAACCCTAACACACCCCTAACCACAACCCTAACCCCAACACACCCGTAACCCTAATCCCAACCCTAGTCCTAACCCTAATCCCAACCCTAACCCTAATCCCAACCCTAACCACAACTGTAACCCCAACGTCCCCTAACCCTATCCGTAACCCTAACCACAAGCCTAATCTTAACCCTATTTCCAACCCTAGCCCTAATTCCATCCCTAACCATAAGGCTATGTGCCCACGTTGCGGTTTGTGTGAGATTTTTCAGCACCATTTTTGAAAAATACGCAGGTAAAAGGCACTGCATTTTACCTGCGGATTTACAGCGGATTTCCAGTGTTTTTTGTGCGGATTTCATCTGTGGATTCCTATTGAGGAACAGGTGTAAAACACTGCAGAATCCGCACAAAGAATTGACATGCTGCGGAAAATACAACACAGCGTTTCCGTGCGTGGTATTTTCCGCACCATGGGTACAGCGAATTTGGTTTTCCATAGGTTTACATGGTACTGTAAACCTGATGGACACTGCTACGAATTTGCAGCGGCCAATCCGCTGTGGATCCGCAGCCAAATCCACTGCAGATCCGCAGCCAAATCCGCTGCGGATCCGCAGCCAAATCCGCTGCAGATCCGCAGCCAAATCCGCACCGTGTGCACATAGCCTAATTCTAACCCTAACCCTAGTTCTAACCCTAATTCTAGCTGAAACCCTAACCCTAAGGCCAGGTTCACACTGCGCTAGCAGCAGCCCGTTCAGCACATACGTTAACAGGCTGCTGCTAGCGCAAGTGGCGACGTTTGCATCGCGCTAGCGCAGATAGAGCATCTGCTAGCTCTATCTGCGCTAGCAGTGACGGACCCGGAAACGCTGCAGTCCGCCTCTCTGGGTCCGTCACTCAATGACGGCACATCCCTAGCGCACAACCATTTTGGGCGTGCGCTTGTGATGCGTCCGACATTGCTGTCAATGGCGGCTGTAACGGACTACGTTATACCGCGTTTATGCCGCGGTGTAACGTAGTCCGTCAAACGGACTGCTTAGACGCAGTGTGAACTAACCCTAACCCAAACCTTACCCTAACCCTAACCCTAACCCTAGTGGGGCAAAGAAAAAAAAAATTCTTTATTTTATTATTGTCCCTACCTATGGGGGTGATAAAGGGGGGGGTTATTTATTTTTTTTTATTTTGATTGCTGTGATAGAACCTATTACAGCGATCAAAATGTATCTGTAACGAATCTGCCGGCCGGCAGATTCGGCGAGCGCACTGTGCATGCGCCCGCCATTTTGGAAGATGGCGGTGCCCATCGAACAGACGGACCGACACCGGGAGGGTCACAGGTCGGTAAGTATGAAGGGGGGGTGATCGGAAAGCAGGGGGGGAGCGGACAGCGTGGGGAGCGCACAGGAGGACGGAGGGGAGCGGGGGGCGCTATATGACAGGACGGAGGACCGGAGGGGAGGAGATCGGTGGCGGGGGGGGACTGATCACGATCTCCAGCCATGGCTGATGCTATTGCAGCATCGGCTATGGCTGGATTGTAATATTTCACCAATTTTCATTGGTGAAATATTACTATCGCTCTGATTGAAAGTGAAAGTGAAACATCACTTTCAACAGCCAATCAGAGCAATCGTAGCCATGGGGGGGCGAAGCCAACCCCCTGGGCTAAAGTACCACTCCCCCTGTCCCTGCAGGCTGGGTGAAATTACAGTTAACCCTTTCACCCGGCCTGCAGGAGCGCGACCGGCCATGACGCATATGCTGCGTCACAGGTCGGATTGGCACAGGTTTTCATGACGCAGACGCTGCGTCAAAGGTCGGGAAGGGGTTAAGATTGTTCTCATTTAATTCACCTATCCACTCCTGTAACTCCAAAGCAGTACCCTGCCAGACCAGAAAGACGTCGTCGATGTACCGCGCCCAAGAAAGAACGCGGCACACCGACAACGACCACTGGTCTGACAGGAAGAGGTCCCTCTCCCACAGCCCCAGGAACAGGTTAGCATAGGAGGGTGCAAAGGCCGCCCCCATGGCTGTTCCCTGGAGCTGCAGGAAGAAGGACCCCTTAAAAACAAAAAAATTGTGAGTGAGAGTAAATTCAAGGAGCTGGAGTACAAGGGATCTAAACGAGGAGGAGTAGTCAGACGAGCACAGGAAAAAACTGACTGCCCTTAAACCATCAGCATGCCTGATGCTGGTATATAATGTCTCATCTGACCAGAGAATATTCTTCCAAAACGTTTTAGGCTTTTTCAGGTAAGTTTTGGCAAACTCCAGCCTGGCTTTTTTATGTCTCAGGGTAAGAAGTGGGGTCTTCCTGGGTCTACTACCACACAGTCCCTTTTCATTCAGATGCCGACGGATAGTATGGGTTGACACTGTTGTACCCTCGGACTGCAGGGCAGCTTGAACTTGTTTGGATGTTAGTCGAGGTTCTTTATCCAACATCCACACAATCTTGCGTTGAAATCTCTTGTCAATTTTTTTTTCCGTCCACATCTAGGGAGGTTAGCTACAGTGCCATGGGCTTTAAACTTCTTGATGACACTGCACACGGTAGACACAGGAACATTCAGGTCTTTGGAGATGAACTTGTAGCCTTGAGGTTGTTCATGCTTCCTCACAATTTGGTTTCTCAAGTCCTCAGACAGTTCTTTGGTCTTCTTTCTTTTCTCCATGCTCAATGTGGTACACACAAGGACACAGGACAGAGGTTGAGTCAACTTTAATCCATGTCAACTGGCTGCAAGTGTGATTTAGTTATTGCCAACACCTGTTAGGTGCCACAGGTAAGTTACAGGTGCTGTTAATTACACAAATTAGAGAAGCATCACATGATTTCTTGAACAGTGCCAATACTTTTGTCCACCCCCTTTTTTACGTTTGGTGTGGAATTATATCCAATTTGGCTTTAGGACAATTCTTTTTGTGTTTTTTCAATTAAGACAAATTAAATGAAGATAATAATGACAAAGAATTTGTGTGGGCAATCATTTTCAGGAAGAAACTGAGTATTATCTGACAGAATTGCAGGGGTGTCAATACTTTTGGCCACAACTGTATACGACAAACTAACAGAACTGACTTATATACACTTATATACAGACAGGGAATAGCAGTCTATTCTTAATAACCAGCCCTGCTGAAGCTGACAGCTGAGGGTTGCAGCCTCCAGCTATGAGTTTTGCCTGACTAGTTATAAAAAATACAGGGTTTTTCATTATTTATTTACAATGCAGGAGTGGCTGATGAATACTCCCATCTGCCACTCCTGCTCTCACTGTTATTAGCGGCAGCAGGTGTCAGCTGATGAGAACTGTAGTCCCATCAGCTGACACCAGTGACCGGAGGTAAGCTTTATACCTCCTGTCACAGCTGAACACTGGGAACTGCAACTCTCTGACCAGCAGGGATGATTTCTCCACCGATCAGAAGCGCTACGCCACACGCTATGTTACACATCATGGGAAACATCGGCTTTTGTGCTGTGTGTGTTTGGCTATATTCGGCGATTAAATCGACGAATATTGCAAATTCGGCTATCATGAGCTGAACCGAATATTGAAATATTAGCTCATCTCTAGACAAGAGTCTTTCAATTCCTGTTTGATTGATTTTCATCCATTCTTCCTTGGAAACTTTTTCCAGTTCTGTGAGATTCCTGGGTTGTCTTACATGCATTGCTATTTTGAGGTCTAGCCACAGATTTTCAATGAAGTTCATATCAGTGGACTGTGAGGGCCCTTGTAAAACCTTCAGCTTGCGCCTTTTGAGGTAATTTATTGTGAAGTTTGATGTTTGTTTAGGAATATTATCCGTTTGTAGAACCCATCCTCTTTTCAACTTCAGCTTTTTTACAGATGGTTTTATGTTTACATCAAGAATTTGTTGAAATTTCAATGAATCCATTCTTCCCTCTACCCGTGAAATGTTGCCCGTGCCATTAGTTGAAACACATTCCCAAAGAATGATTCTTCCACCTCCATGCTTAATGGTTGGTGACATGTTTTTTTCCTGAAATTCTGTGTTTTTTATTCTCCACACATACCTTTGATAACTGCGGCCAAAGAGTTCTATTTTAACCTCATTTGTGCACAGGACTTGTTTCCAAAATACATCAGGCTTGTTTAGATGATTTTTTACATTTTTCTGACTCTGAATTTTATGGTGAGGAGGACACAGGAGAGGTATTCTTCTGATGACTCTTCCATGAAGGCCATATTTGTGCAGGTGTCTCTGAACAGTAGAACAATTTACCACAACTTTAAAGTCTGCTAAGTCTTTCTGAAGGTTTTTGCAGTCAAGTGGGGGTTCTGATTTGCCTCTCTAGCTATCCTATGAGTAGCTATCACTGAAATTTTGATTGATCTTCCAGTCCTTATCTTGACCTCCATTGCTCCTGTTAACTGTAATTTCTTAATTACATTTTGAACTGTGAAAAGGGCAAGTTGAAAACACTATGCTATCTTCTTATAGCCTTCTTTTTTCTGGTGGGCCTCCACCATTTTTATTTCAGAGTGCTAGGCAGCTGCTTAGGGAAACCCATGGCATCTGTTTTTTGGCATAAGGTTAGAGTAGGCTGGGCTTTTATAAAGCTGGAAAATTTGCATCACCTGGCCTTTCATAACAATGATAGTGAACAAGCCATAACCTTAACTGGCTAATTAAGGTTTGAAATCTTGGTCAAATTTATCTGATCACACATATCTGTAAGGGTGCCCAAACTTTTGTATCGGCCCTTTTTTCTTTTTGTAATTTTTAAAATGTAAAAAATGACAATAATTTTTTTTGCTGCAAATACAAAGGAAATGTGTCTTCTTTAGCTTTATACTTTTTAGATATTGTTTCATCTACAACTTGCTTAACTTTTCAAAATAATAGTAATTTTGACCAGGTGTGCCCAAACCTTTACATGCCACTGTATGTGCTAACTGTAACCTTTAAATGACCACAGATGGGCTTGTTACAATCTGATAGGTGGTCAGTGTAGATAGGCCAATGAAATAGGCCATGCATCACTTGTTTTCAAGGGATGATGTTTGCTTAAAAATCATTGCAGTTGACTAGCTAACATTTTGTTTTTTTGGACAATGGTTGTCCTGTTTAAACAGGCCGGTAATAGGTAACGAGGGTGAGGACTGATTGTTATGAAATTATGGGCCCATCTAAATGAGCCTGAAATTTAAATAAACATATTTGCTTGGCACTTTTGAAGGTATAACTGAACACTTTTAGAAAACCAATTATTAAACAGTACAGACCAAAAGTTTGGGCACACCTTCTCATTTAAAGATTTTTCTGTATTTTCATGAAAATTGTAAATTCACACTGAAGGAAAGGCATCAAAACTATGAATTAACACATGTGGAAAGGCAACAAGCAGAAGAGACTTGTTTGGGCTAGAGAACACAAGGTTGGACATTAGACCAGTGGAAATCTGTCCCTTGGTCTGATGAGTCCAAATTTGAGATCTTTGTTTCCAACCACCGTGTCTTTGTGCGATGCAGAAAAGGTGAATGGATGGACTCTACATGCCTGGTTCCCACCGTGAAGCATGGAGGAGGTGTGATGGTGTGGGGGTGCTTTGCTGGTGACACTGTTGGGGACTTATTCGAAATTGAAGGCATACTGAACCAGCATGGCTACCACAGCATCTTGCAGCGGCATGCTATTTCATCCGGTTTGCGTTTAGTTGGACCATCATTTATTTTTCAACAGGACAATGACCCTAAACACACCTTCAGGCTGTGTAAGGGTTATTTGACCAAGAAGGAGAGTGATGGGGTGCTGCGCCAGATGACCTGGCCTCCACAGTCACCAAACCTTAACCCAATCGAGATGGTTTGGGGTGAGCTGGACAGCAGAGTGAAGGCAAAAGGGCCAACAAGTGCTAAGCATCTCTGGGAACTCCTTCAAGATTGTTGGAAGACCATTTCCGGTGACTACCTCTTGAAGCTCATCAAGAGAATGCCAAGAGTGTGCAAAGCAGTCATCAAATCAAAAGGCGGCTAATTCAAAGAACCTAGAATATAAGACATATTTTTAGTTGTTTCACACTTTTTTGTTAAGTATATAATTCCACATGTGTTAATTCATAGTTTTGATACCTTCAGTGTGAAGGTACAATTTTCATAGTCATGAAAATACAGAAAAATCTTTAAATGAAAAGGTGTATCCAAACTTTTGGACTGTACTGTACGTCTCTGTTCACACCCTAGAGAATGTGCTTTGTGGTCGGCTTCTCTATATATTAAGTTGTCTGCTCTATCACTTTTTGGGTGTGGTTTTATTTACTCTGTGGGTTCAGGATCTCTAGTCTGTTCAGGAAACAGCAGGGTCAGTTGCAGTTTTTAGTGTGTTACCAATTTTCTCTAGTGAGTTTGGACACAGTCATAGCACTAATTAACCATATGTAAAAGTGTTTTTAAACACTAGAAGAACATAAAGAGGCCATGCAGACTTTAATCTGTTTAGAATTGAATTTAGGAATTTATTTAACATTTTATTAGAAAAAAAATAAAAAGAAAGCAAATTAAAAAATATCCAATTAGTTTAATGTTGACATATGTCTTGGTTTCTCTACCAAAGAATGTTCAAAAAGAACATTATATAATAGCGAGCTAATTTAGCTGACCACAATGGAAATAATTATACTAGCCTTTTGTTGCTGTTTTTATTTCTTGTCCAAGAATTATCTGTAAAATCACAGTAAATTTACTGTAGGCAACATACAAAGTATGTTAAGGAAGTAATTGTTTCTTTATAAAGCATAAAAGCATGACATAAGCAAGGAAGGTAACTACTTTTTTAGCTTACAAAACAAGCTGAAAGGATTTTGTGTAGGTTTGTGTGGAACTTTGGGAGTCAATGAGAAAGATGAGCTCATGGAATAGAAGGTAAATGGTGAAAATATAATAAAAAGGATGCATAAATCCAATAAAGATGATGTTGAATGGAAAAGGCTACTTTGTGATCTTTGGGTGAAGAGATCCTTTGTACTGGGGTTTTAGTTTAACAGCGGTGCCCTTATTTAATGCAGAAGATAACATGACAGCACTTTGTTTCCAGAGGTCATGAAGCAGCATATGAGATTTTCTTTTTATTTGGTTATCATTAATCTGTGTCACCACCTTGAAAAATGTACTAGATGTAAAAATAAAATAAAACCCGACACCTTGCTCAATGTCAGCTGTTTGATTCAGCATCAATATATAAAAGCCACAAGTATAAAATATATTTCTCATAAAACAGTCCAGAGATGAGAAGATCCATTTGATAAAAAAAGAACAACATTTGTACAGTAAGTAGCAGATGGTACATTCACTGCTAGCCACTTCTGGCTTATGGTCTGCTTTGAACTTGTTCAATTATTATAATATACTTTAGTAGGAGATAGAACACGTGACTAGTCACCATTAGAGAGTAGTTAAAATATTATTCTATTTTCAGTCAAACTTTTAAGAACTGTACAGTATATCAGAAAGACCTAAGATCTCCTTATTTTTACTGTAGTTCTATTGGTATGGCATTTTAGTCATGAACCTGAAAGCATAGGATATACAGAAGTATATATTCCTCAAGTACATTATGCACTGTATCGAATTGTGTGGATCCAATTATTTACATTTCATTGATATTTAGGGTATGTTTCCACGTTCAGGATTGCATCAGGATTTGATCAGGATTTGACGCAGGTAAAATCTGCACCAAATCTGAGGTCACTGGCACGTCACCTGCGTTTTTTATGCGTCTTTTAATGCGTTTTTAATGCGTTTTTTTCATGCATTTTTTTCATGCGGATCTGTGTGTGTTTTGTAAGCTCAATAAAGATATGCAAAAAAAAAAAATGGTGGTGTCATTTCTTGTCCAACCTATTCATTTACATACTCCATTGAAGAATAATGTTTACACACACAGACAGATAGATGATAGATAACAGATAGATGATAGATAAATGATAGATAGATATGGGATAGATAGATAATAGATAGATCTATCGTATCTATCGTATCTATCTATCGTATCTATCTATCGTATCTATAAATATATCTATCGATAGATATATCGATAGATAGCTAGATAGATATATTGATAGATAGATAATAGATAGATAGATAGATAAATAGATTGATGATAGATAGACAAGAGATAGATATGATAGATCGATAATACCAAGCCCGATGTTTAGTATATCTATGTATCTATAGATATATCTTTCTATAAATATATCTATAGATAGATTATCCATATATATATATAATCGCCTAAGGGTCTGTTTGTCTGTAACGGAAATCCCGCGTCGCTGATTGGTCGCGCCAGCCACCTGCAACCAATCAGCGACAGGTGCAGTCCGGCCGCGAATTGGCGTGGAATTTAAACCACGCTTTTTAAATAAACTACATACATATTCTAGAATACCCAGTGCATTAGAATCGGGCCACCATCTGGTAGATATGTAATAGCAAGGCCGATGATTATTAATGAACTTTAATTTAAAAAAAGGGAAAAAAATGGCGTGGGCTCCCGCGCTATTTTCTGTGCCAGGGGGGGAAAGCCGAAGGCTGGGGGCCAATATTTGTAGCCTGGGAAGGGGGTATTACCCATGGCCCCTCTCTAGGCTATAAATATCAGCCCGCAGCTGTATGCGTAGCCTTTACTGGCTATTAAATTAGGGGGACCCAAAAAAATGACGTGGGATCCCCCTATATTTTATAGCCAGAAAGGCTACGCAGACAGCTGTGGGCTGATATTCATAGCCCAGAGAGGGGCCCTGGTTATTGGCCCCCCGGCTACAAATTCCAGCCCCCAGCCACCCAAGAAATAGCACATCTTAGCCCCTCTCTTCCCACTCCCCTGAAGCGGTGGGATATGGGGTAATAAGGGGTTAATGTCACCTTGCTATTGTTAGGTGACATTAAGCCCGGTTAATAATGGAGAGGCATCAATAAGACGCCTATCCATTACTAATCCTATAGTAGTGAAAGGGTTAAAAATAAAAAGACACAGCCAGAAAAAAGTATTTTAATATTCCTAATTTCACCATACTTACCATACTCGATCACCTGCAAAAAATTAAAAATAATAAACCAACCATATACTACCTTTCTGCCGTAGTCCAATTAATAATGAGTCTCCCATGATGATCTCCCCTATAGAACAGTGACATTGGGTGATGTCACTGCTCTATAGGCCCTCCAGTGACACACTGACAGGAGACAATGGCTCCTGCAGCGCATCACTGAAGAGTTTACCTGAGTTAAGGGTCTCACTTTATGGCAAAGCTGCGTGGGAATTTTCCCACACAGCAGTGCCACAAGTGAGAGTAGGGACTATTTCTCACAGAGGCGGAGGAATACATTGCTAAAGGATACCTTCCTTCATTGTATTCCTGGAGCCCCTGAGAGCGGTCACATCAGCTGATGTGGCTGCTCTCCACGGGAGATCGTCGTGGGACACTCGTTTTAATTGGATTTCTGCGGATCAGGGAGTATATTGTTTGTTTATTATTTTAATAGTTTTACAGGTGACAATGGCTTCGGGGATCAAGGTGACAAGGTAGTGGTGAGCATGTACTCTATGTTATATGTACT
The DNA here is from genome assembly GCF_051348905.1 of Ranitomeya variabilis. NCBI lineage: Eukaryota > Metazoa > Chordata > Amphibia > Anura > Dendrobatidae > Ranitomeya > Ranitomeya variabilis. Next base: position 503,686,701 of record NC_135236.1, read on the forward strand.
GTATGTCTATATGTATGTTGTATGTAGTGTATGTGTACTGTATGTTGTATGTTACATGTCGCATGGTGCATGTATGTCGTATGTCGCATGTCGCATGGTGCATGTTGTATGTCGTATGTCGCATGTTGTATGTCGTATGTTGCATGGTGCATGTAGCATGATGCATGTTGTATGCCGCATGTTGCATGTCACATGGCGCATGTTGTATGTCATGAGTTGCATGTCACATGGTGCATGTTGTATGTCGCATGGTGCATTTTGTATGTTGCATGTTGCATGTCGCATGGTGCACGGTACGGTATGTCGTATGTTGCATGGTACATGTTGTATGTCGCATGGAGCATGTCGTATGACGCATAGTGCAAGTTGTATGTCACATGGTGCAGGTTGTATGCCGCATGTTGCATGTCACATGGTGCATGTTGTATGTCTCATGGTGCATGTTCTGTGTTGTATGCTGCATGTCACATGGTGCATGTTACATGTTGCATGTCGCATTGTGCATGGTGCATGTTGTATTTTGCATGTCGCATGGTGCATGTTGTATGTCGCATGTTGCATGTCGCATGGTACATGTTGTATGTCGCATGGTGCATGCTGTATGTCTCATGGTGCATGTTCTTTGTTGCATGTTGCATGTCACATGGTGCATGTTACATGTTGCATGTGGCATGGTGCATGTTGTATTTTGCATGTTGCATGGTGCATGTTGTATGTCACATGTTGCATGTTGCATGTTGTATGTTGCATGGTACATGCTTTATGTCACATGTCGCATGGTGCATATTGTATGTCGTATGTCGCATGTTGTATGTCGTATGTTGCATGGTGCATGTAGCATGATGCATGTTGTATGCCGCATGTTGCATGTCACATGGCGCATGTTGTATGTCATGTGTTGCATGTCGCATGGTGCATGTTGCATGTCGCATAGTGCACATTGTATGTCGTATGTTGCATGGTGCATGTTGTGTGTCGCATGGAGCATGTCGTATGACGCATAGTGCATGTTGTTTGTCACATGGTGCAGGTTGTATGCCGCATGTTGCATGTCACATGGTGCATGTTGTATGTCTCATGGTGCATGTTCTGTGTTGCATGCTGCATGTCACATGGTGCATGTCACATGTTGCATGTCACATTGTTCATGGTGCATGTTGTATTTTGCATGTCGCATGGTGCATGTTGTATGTCGCATGTTGCATGTCACATGGTACATGTTGTACGTCGCATGGTGCATGTTGTATGTCTCATGGTGCATGTTCTTTGTCGCATGTTGCATGTCACATGGTGCATGTTACATGTTGCATGTGGCATGGTGCATGTTGTATTTTGCATGTTGCATGGTGCATGTTGTATGTCACATGTTGCATGTCACATGGTGCATGTTGTATGTTGCATGGTACATGCTTTATGTCGCATGTTGCATGGTGCATGTTGTATGTCGTATGGTGCATGTTGTATGTCGCATGTCGCATGGTGCATGTTGTATGTCACATGTTGCATGTTGTATGTTGCATGTCATATGTTGCATGGTGTATGTCGTATGTTGCATGGTGTATGTTGCATGGTGTATGTTGTATGTTCAATGTTGTATGTTGTGTGTTGTATGTGCACACAGTCTAGACGAGTCCGGCTCTGCTACATCTGGATGCCTGACATCTAGATGTAGCAGAGCCTGTAGATGATCGCCGGAGATAACTCTCCAGCGATCACCTACACTGCAGCATTCTGACAATCAGCTGATCAGCTGTTTGCGAGAACCAGACTAGTGACCGGAGATAACTCCCAGTCACGTGCACGGCAGTTCTCGCGATAAGATAAGTTATCACGGGAACTGCAGTGGACGAGGGACTTCCGGCAGTGGAACAGGTGAGCTGACATGGACATGTGTAGTAAGCCACGTTTACGCAGTTACTACGCATGTGACTAATCATTAGATGCTGTTTTACCGCGTCTAATGATAGTCTATGGTAAATTTACAGAGCATCGACGGAGCGTTGCCGCATTGTAAACAGACATGGTGCATTCTGAAGAGACGCGCCGCATGTCCGTTTACGCGGGTCTGCCGCCTGCGTGTTTTACCACATAGTGGAGACAGGATTTCATGAAATCCCCTCCACTATGCTGTAACATCTGGATGCTGCATGTTTGACGCTGCGGCTCTATGCAGTGTCAAACACGCAGCGTTTCCTGAATGTGGAAACATAACCTTAGTTTACCAACAGAATCTAATGTTCTATAACAGAACATAATTAATAATGCACCGTATCCCTGCATCTAAATACCTTGGCCAAAGTAGATTGGTTTGTTGGCATTTAGTACCTGGGGAAATGATTATTCATAGAAAGTGATGGTCGATATGCGGATGTTCGTGTCCGGCGGGTTCGGCCGAACATTAAAAAGAAAATGTTTGGTTTGGGTACCAGAATGATACCTGAACCTGAACCCGATTCAAATGAATTGGGTGCCCATACACCCATTGTTTGCCACGTTGTCATCTGCATGATAGTGCAGAAAACATTAGCTCTGATTAGAAGTAAGATAATTTTTCTGTCAGTAAGACATCTGCGGTTCCCATGCTGTCAAAAGACAGCATGAGCCGGTAAGTGTGACCTGCTGTAATAAGGTTACTGCTGGTCACAGACACCATCTGATGAGAGCGTACTACACCCATCAGCCTATGCCTGCTGCCACTAATAACAGCAAGATGGGAGTATTCTTCAGCGGGTGCCTGTGCTCTATTAATAAATAAATAATTTTAAAAATTGTCTAGGGGTTTCTTCTATTTTTCATAACCAGTGCAGGCATAACTGACAGCTGGGGGCTGCAGCCCTCAGCTGTCAGCTCTATCATGGCTGGTCATCAAATGTAGAGGGGTCCCCACACCATTTTTTTTTAAATTATTTAAATAATTAATTTTAAAAATGTCACGGCGTCCAACCAATTTATGACAGCCAGCCATGCTAAAGCAAACAACTGAGGGATGGTATTCTCAAACTGGTTTGGGGCCCCACCTAAAAATAGCATCCCGCAGCCGCCCTTGAAAAGGTTCATCTATCCGCTTTAATTGGAGATGTCACCAGTGACTGAAGTTACATTTGTATATATTGATAACTTCAAATATACAGTCACTGTATGGGGGTAATATTAGTGTTAGTACTGTGATATTTATTAATAATATGGTTGTAGTAATCTTTCACTATTTGTTGGTAATACACACTCTGCATCCAATTCATCAAGACCGGCGTTGAATGTGTGTTGAATGTTTTTTTTTTTAATTATATTTGTATTCCTTTTTTTGGGACTGGTCCATGTAATTGTCTGATGACCTATAGTAAATACTGAAATACTCAGTCTCCTAAGAACAGCAGCAACAGTCTTTATCAGACCCCAAGCTGACATGACAACCAATCGGCACCCCAAAATCGAGTTGCTGGGTGGTCAATGGACATGTGTAACGGTGCTATACTGGGCAGTGTAGCTGTCAAAGATTGACAGTGGTATGTAACAGGTTAACAGCTGCTATTAGAACGCGGTTAGACCCTTAGCTGTCAGAGACAGATAGTAGATGAATATCACAACTATCACTTGAACCCACTCTATACACGCACTCCTGTACAAGCACAGTGCTCATCATTAAAGGTTAAAGATATCAGTAGTACCCCTTTATGTGCTGTGTATGTTTACTGTTTGATGGTGGTGGAGGCTATCTGCATAGTTATTAAGGCACATGTATGAAACAAATGCTTGGCACTATTTAATACTCACCCTACAGTGTGACATTTAGAATTAGGCACTATATGGTATAGTTACTATACGAAGAAGGGCTGAAAATGCTGCACCAAGCATCATCCAACCTAAATCCAACCCTGACTATGCGCATATATTTAACTCTTTAAAATATGTTTAGATATTAAAACAAATCAACAAAAGCCAATTATAATGAGTATTCCAAAGTCTTAAATGTCATAACCCCAAATGAAAATGTATTGAAGAATTGTTACAAGGTTTAGTAAGGGAGAAAGAAAATACACAATTATTTTTCAATAAGTGTCAGTAGTTAGACAGAAGTATCAAAATCATTGATTTATGAAATTATTCAGTTTTGTTAAAGATCAATTGTAAGTTCTTAAGGTACCGTCACACTCAGTGACGCTGCAGCGATATAGACAACGAGCCGATCGCTGCAGCGTCATTGTTTAGGTCGCTGTAGAGACGTCAAACACAGCAGCTCCAGAACGATGCAGGAGCGATCCTGTGACGTAGCGGTGACTCACTTATCGTTCTCACAGGTCGTTAGCTCCATGTTTAACATTGCTGATATCGTTGCTTTTGCTGTCAAACACTACGATACACGCCGACCTGACAACCAAATAAAGTTCTGGACTTCTAGCTCCGACCAGCGATATCACAGCGGGATCCAGATCGCTGCTGCGTGTCAAACACAACGAGATCGCTATCCAGGACGCTGCAACGTCACGGATCGTTGTCGTTCTTGTTGTAAAGTTGCTGAGTGTGAAGGTACCTTTACACTCATATAAAAGACAAAGGTAAAGGGATTGACCTTAGTAAGAAGATAGTCAATGCAGGGATAGCCTAAATTTTTTTTATTTATTCTGGAATTAACAATGGTAGGTCTTCAAGCTACGAAATGATGTCATGAGCCTGTGCTTTTCTGGTCAAATGACCCGTTGCCTGACGAATGTTTCTGTCATGTGACTCGCTAGGCTTATCAATCACAGAGGATTATCCTGTTGCAGCCTGCAATGTCTATCCATCTGCCCAAAACCTTAACGTCTCAGCTATTCTCAGTCATTGTGCAATTTTGTCAAATTATGGCATTTGATATCTTTTCTCTGAAGGACATATATGGTCAAATGTATAAAATTCCCAACTTCATCTTGCAACATAACTGAAATGTAATTTCTAAATATTCTAAAAATATAATTGAAAGTAATAAAACTATATGACAATGTAACATTGAAACAGCTAAAAAGCCTTTTCTTTGCAGTGTCACAGAGATCAATTCTAAATGTACAAAACTGTTTTATTTATTCTCTCTGACTTGCCCTTTTTCAATATGTTTTATTGCCAAAAAAGTGAAATAATTGTAAAAATGAATGTAATTTCAAAGCACTGGATTTTTTTTAATGTCACCAATTTACATTATGTATCTGCCTTCTGTACCTGTGTCTTGTCCTTGCCCCTCCATGATTCATTAAAGGATTGTTCCACCACCTTTATATTGATGAGATATCATAAGAATAGGTCATCAATGTCAGATTGGTGGGGTTCAACACCTGGCAACCCCACCGGTTAGCTGTCCTCTGTGCTGGTGGATATTGCCAGTTGCGAAGCTGAACAGCACAGCTCTATCAACTGGGTAGTGGCCAATGCCGGGCATTGCGGATCTGCACCTATTCGAATGAATAGAAGTGCTAACTGCTTACATTCAGCCATTGGCATTCAAAGCTGCTGATCGGTGCTGACTGTCAAGCCCCCACAAATCTGATGTTGGTCATTTAGAATAGGTCAGTAATATAAAAGTAATGGAACAACCCTTTATGGCTATGCTATATGCACAGTATACACATCAAAAAACATAACAAAAATACAAAAATGCTTGAAAAAAACCTCTTTCAATTCATGGTGATTTTTCACGTAAAAATGTATTTGGGTTTTCTATTAGATTCTGAAAAAAAAACTCTACTTCCATATACAATTATAGGAAACTATAGGCCCACAGATGGTTAATATGGGGCCTCTTCGACCATGGTCACATATTCAGTATTTGGTCAGTATTTTACATCAGTATTTGTAAGCCAAAGCCTTGGTGGAAAATGCAGAAGTGGTGACGTGTTTCTGCTATACTTTCCCTCTGTTTGATGAGATGTAGGGAAAGGGAGAGGGACGAAGGAGCTTACCATGATGGAAATGTGTAGCTGGAAATTTGGCCCGGAGTTCCTGCTGAGGGTGCAATTTCCACTGGTGATCACAGGAAGGTAGACGAAAAAATGGGGAAAGATTCCGACACTACCATCAAGGGAGAAACGGATTCTTTATTCAAATGTAGTTAAAATATTAAAAGACGAGGCCTCATACCTGACGTGCTTCAGGTATATTCATACCCTTAGTCATAGGCTAACTGTCTGTTACTGTTAGCCTATGACTAAGGGTGTGTATACACCTGAAACGCGTCAGGTATGAGGCCTTGTCTTTTAAAATTTTAACTACATTTGAATAAAGAATCCGTTTTATCCCTGGATGGTTGTGCCGGAATCTTTCCTCATTTTTTCATCTTTTCCTCTAATTGTTCCTCTCCTGGTTTTGGATTACAAAATACTGAGGTAAAATCTCAACAAATACTGAACGTGTGAGCGTGGCCTCAGACTGCAATGTGTGCATATAGAGGCTCAAACAGAGACATAATGAGTTCAGCCGCCGCATTACCCTGTGTACACACCCCCGTGCCGTTTTTGTATGGACTGAATAAAGAGTGACCTGTTACTGAAGGTTGGTGAGTGCAGCCGTTTTCTTCATCATCGTATATATCAATTTAGTTTCTTCTCGCTTTGGCACCCGACACCCAGCAGGACAGCAGGATTTCATTTACCCACAGGCTCGCACAGGGCGGTATCTGTGGTGCGGGTCGCTGACTTTCTCACACAGACACTATAGAGACATAATGAAACCTTGTGCAAAGGTCTTGTTGCTAATAGTTTATCTAGCTAACCAGTTCGGATCAGCTGCTGAATGCTGGCAGTAGTAATATGGTAGTAACATATTTACCCTACATGAGATGTATTGACAAAGCCTAGAGCACACCATGCACTTTGATATAAATTTAAGGCACAGGAAGTAATTAGGATTCATCAATTAATCCATCACCATTGATTTTGGCTTTGTCAAAAAAACCTCATGCTTCACATAAGAAAACTTGTACACTTCTTGCATTGGTATGAGCTGCAGATATGTAGAGATCCTGAAATTCTTCATGCATACAAAGCAAGGAAGTTAAACATCGAACCAGCCAATTGTAGCATTAAGGCTAAAATACAAATACATTGAAAATAAAGCAAGACGCAAATACAGTAACATCTCCATGCATACAAAATGAGGATTACGACGTCTTGATAGACTGCCCAGTGCTGATCAGAGAGCATGATATGAATTTAGGAGAGTTTCCTTTAGTAAGGCCACATTAAGACAGAGCGTATGTGTGATGCTTATCTGCTGTATTACTTTATGTGTAAGATAACGCAGCAGGCAGATGTTGCACTGTAATTCAATAGAGAATTATAATAATCTGCCATTCATACAATGTGCCAGTACACTAAATGTTACTCAGCACCTGTTGTCTTATTTTTAATAATGCAGTCAATTCATTCTTATCATTATGTTTTTCTTGTTAATGTCGGTAGGAAAAAAAGAGCATGATTGTCTTTTCCGTGATTTTGACATTTGTAACAGGAAAGTTTTAGTCTTTTTAAACATTTATTAAGAAAGAGTTGTAAACATTTTTCATGTCACTTTTAGAAGTGTCTTTTTTGTTGTCATTTTTTACTATTTAATATATTTTAAACCACTCTTATGCTCTCTAGAGAAGCCTATAGAAAAAAACATAGAAACAGTACCACACCCAGAACATGCCAGATGATGGGAAAACAAAAGTACTGGTCTTAAATAGTTGCAAAAAAATTCATTTATACAGTGAATAAGTTTAAGTTGCCAAGCCCTATAGTAAAGTCTTATTCTATCTCTATTTAAAATGAGAATTGCAGGTGCTAAAGACTATTTTCACTGTGAAATCACTTTGCATGTTAGACCTAAACTGCAATGTCATTGTGTACATTATCCCACTTCTTTGACAACATTGTTTATATGTTTGTGAGCTTTGTCTGCATGCACAGATACAGTAGTTTGGACTGAATCAGTAGATTATCGAGAGATCCCCAAAGAAACCTTATGACATTGCCCATTCCAGAGAAGCCATTGTCTCCTGCAAAAGAGTTAAAATATAAAAAAAACAATATTCCTCACCTTTCCGCAGAGAAGATGATAATCCATTTGTCTCACGATGCATCTAGCTCTTCTACATCTAGATGACAGGCTGCATGGTTGCATGATGTGACCACACAGCCTGCCATCTAGCAGAGACACTGAGCAGCATGTGCTCAGTGACTCCCTGTGAACTCCTATTCCCTGTCTGATGGCACCGCGAGCGCGAGAAAGTTCTCATGCTTGCTGTGCCATCAGACAGGTCCTGGTAGTTCATAATCAATGAACTCACTTCACCTGTTCTGGTAGTTCATAATCAATGAACTCACTTCACCTATCTGATGTTGGCACAAGCGCCATAGGCAATTTTAATGGCATAGCGGTGAGTATGGCTTAATTAAAATTTATTAAAGGAGTCTGTGTCATTATTTCAATTAAAGGACTTTATTCCGGGTGTCTGTGTTTTACTAACCTCTGGGCTTGATGTCACCTGAAAATACAAAGGTGACATCAACCCCCCCCAACTATCACCGCACTTGCCACCACTACAGGTCCAGAGGGAAGAGTGAGGCTAAGTGCCAGAATTGGCACATCTTAGAGATGTACCTTTTCTGGTGTGGCTGATAGCTGATGTTTTTAGCCTGAGGGGCAATATCCATGGCCCCTTCCTAGGTTATTAATATCAGCCCGCAGCTGTCTGCATAGCCTTTGCTGGTTATTAATTATAGGGGGACTCTACATAATTTTTTTGGGGGTCCCCCACTTTAAAAGCCACTAAAGGTTATGTATACAGTTGTGAGCTGATATTAATAGCCTGGAAAGCTCCATGGGTATTACACCCTTCCCAGGCTATAAACATCTGTCCCCAGCCGTCAGCTTTCCCTTTGCTATGTATTCTATGTGTCATCTCTTCCTTTATATATTACCCTTGGCGCATTACACATATAGCATAGGGCAGGATATACCACTCACATATATTATTTACTCCTCTCAGCATCAGTTAGACTCCAGCCTGAGTTTGATTGGTCACTCCTATTTATTTTTATCATTTTTTTACACTAGTAAATTTTTTTACAAAAAAACTTTCACTATCCGCATTAATTATTGTTTGGTGTTACATACCTGCTGTGATTCTTTGCACATTTGCACATTTCGTTTTTTCCACATGGCTGTGTACCTTTGAGATGTAGCTACATATATACATTTATTTATTTTTCTGAGGGTATATTGTGCTTTATATCCCAAGTCTTACATAAGTTTGTATATATTGTCCGTCCTGATATTTATTACCTCTACAGTATGTTTAAAAAAAAACAAAACTTTTTCACTCCAAGTACAGGCACATGCTGTAGTGCCAGTTGCCAAAAACTAAATAAAGGCAATTTTATATAAATTTCTTTTGGCCATATTTTACCGTTATTTTACTCCTGATCCCGGTTTGCTTGTTGTTATTTCTCCGAGTGGTCTGCCACTCATCTTTTGTGTATCAGTAATCCCTTTCTCAGTTTATATTTATTGCAGTTATTACTTATGTAATTGAAGTCATTTCTTCATAAATATATATATATATATATATATATATATATATATATATATATATATATATATATATATATATATTCATTGTGGGTTAACTTTTTAATTTTTTTAATCTTTTACTATATACATCTTTTCATTCTTCTATGTATTCTATGTGTATATACTGTATGTAATACATCTTTTCTATGTTGTTGGGTCCTGCTATGATTTTACCTGCCCTAAGCTGGAGTCACACCAGCATATAGCAGCCGATGTGAGGACATCAGATGCGATATGCTAATGGCCCTCTGCTAACAGAGTCATGCTACTGTGCTCTGATCCTCACATGACAGGATCAGAGCACAGCTGTGAAGGAGATGGAGAAAGTAATTTCTCCATCTCCTCTTTTGCCTGCTTTGGCATATATCGGAATGCACTCAGGTGATATCCGAGTGCAGTGCGATGTTTCTCTTGCACCCATAGACTAGTATGGGTGCGAATGAGCCAAAGTCATGCTGCCAATAGCTGCATGCTGTGACTGTTCTCTCATGCCAAATTGACATGAGAAAATAATCGCAGATCTGAGCTGCCCAAGGGCTGTCCCACACGTCCAGATAATTCCGGTACCGGAATAAATCGGTACCGGAGTTATCCGTGTCCGTGTGCCTGGGAACTCACGGAGGCCATACCTGCGGCACACGTGTGCCGCCCGTATGGCGAGTGGGTGCCACACGGAGCGTGTGGTACCCACTCTGCATCATGCTGAAGCCGCGATTCATATCCTCTCTGCAGTAGCGTTTGCTGCAGAGAAAATATGAATTATAGTGTTTAAAATAAAGATCTATGTGTCCGCCGCCCCCCCACCCCCTGTGCGCCCCCCCGCTGGTCAGAAAATACTTACCCGGGTCCCCCGTCGGCTGTCGCTCCTTCCTGGTCTGGCCGCGGCTTCTCCTGCATGCGGTCACGTGGGCCCGATCATTTACAGTCATGAATATGTGGCTCCACCTCCCATAGGGGCGGAGCTGACTATTCATGATTGTAAATGATCGGGCCCACGTGACCGCATACAGTAGGAGGCGCGGCCAGACCAGGAAGGAGCGAGGGAGCGGGTAAGTATTTTCTGACCAGCGGGGGGGCGCACAGGGGGTGGGGGGGCGGCGGACACATGGATCTTTATTTTTAACACTATTCTTCATATTTTCTCTATAGCAAACGCTGCTACAGGGAAGATATGAATACCGGCTTCAGCACCATGTGGGGGGGACAGCGCTTACTGTAGCGCTGTCTCCGGCACGCCACACGGACCCCAGACGGAGAATGTCCGTGTGAGGTCCGTGTTTTACGCGGACCCATTGACTCTATTGGGTCCGTGTAATACGTGCGCTCCCACGAACACTGACATGTCTCCGTGTTTGGTACACGGAGACACGGTCCGCAAAAAATCAATGACATCTGAACAGATGCATTGATTTTTATGGGTCTACGTGTGTCAGTGTCTCCGGTACGTGAGGAAACTGTCACCTCACGTACCGGAGCCACTGACGTGTGAAACCGGCCCAATAGAGTAACACTGAACCGAGTGCCTTGCAATGTTTTATCACATAGCACTTGGCTGTATTAGACTCCGGCCTTATGGTTTGTGTGTGCCATGACCCTCTGGATGGTCCTTTGAGGTGCCAGAACAGAAGAACCCCCATTTTACAAACTACACCTCTCAATGAATTCATCTAAGGGTGCAGTGATCATATTAACACCACAGGTATACCACAGACTTTTATGCCACTGGGCAATGAAGGAAAAATAATTACATTTTTACAGCACAAATATTGTATTAGCCCCAGATTTTACAATATCACATGGGAAAATAGGTAAAACATGAACATTTTTTATGGCTTTTTTTATTTTTGGGAGGCAGAATGAGCAAAAACCAACAATTCAGGAATTGTTTTTTTGTTTTTTTCTAATGCTGTTCTGCATTTGGCAAAAGACGGCTTTATTCTTTGGGTCAGTACAATTACAGTGATATCACATTTATATAATTTTTTATGTTTTGGCACTTTTACACAATAAAAACTCTTTTCTAGGAAAAAAATGATTTTTGCATTGCTGTATTCTGAGAGATACCTTTTTTTCCGCTGATGGAGCTGTATGGTGGCTTGTTTAATGGGGGTCAAGATGACTTTTTCAGCTATACCATTTTTATTTACATTCATCTTTTTGATCGTGTTTTATTCCACTTTTTTTTCGGCGGCATAATGAAAAAGCAAAGGTTTTTCCTCATTTTTATATTTTGTTTACAGTGTTTACTAAAGGGTTTAACTAGTGTGACAGTTTTGTAGATCAGGTAGTTCTTGTTGCGGCAATACCAAATATGTGTACTTTTTTGTTTATTTTGTTACATAAAAAACTTATTGATGGGTACAATATATTTTATTTTTTACTATTTTGTGATATTTTAAAAACTACTTTTACAATTTTTTTTACCTTTTTTTTAAAAAATTCACTTAGTCCTTCTATGGGACTTTCACTTTCAGCAGTCTCATCTCTGTTATAAAGCATTGCAATACACAAGCATTGCAATGCTTTATAAACTGTCATTTTTGCTCTCACACAAGCTTGTTAGATTATGTTCTGAGCATGGTCTAACACGCGTGCTAGCCTGATGACCTGGATGGCGTTATGACGACCTCGGGTCACCATTGCAATGATCGGGCCCTCGTGATGATGTCACGGGGGCACCAATCAGAAGGGAGAGGAAGCACTGTCCCTGCCTCCTAAATGCTATGGCTGATATCGATCACAGCATTTAGGATGTTAAACTGCCAGGAACAGTGTAGACACCACTCCTGGCCATGAGAACCAGGTATCAGTTGTCATAGTCGTTGAACACACGGCAGTGATCGCGCAAGCACAGCTTTTGTGAACGGAAAATAGTCAGGATGTATCCATACGTCCAAGGACGGGAAGTCCTTTCCAACCAGGATGCATGGATACGTCTAAGTGTCCCTACTTCTACTTGAAAGGATCCAATTTACTAGCAAAAGTTGAGCTCCTGTATACAAGGAAGAATCACACAAACTTCTCATGATTCATCAGCAAAACACAAGATCTCACATGTTATCGCGTGTTCTCGTGCTTTTAGCTAAAACAGTGCTTTTGCATTGTGTATGCAACATGATGATATTATCGATCAGTAACTGCTACGTCAACAATGTGGAAGCACTGTCTTAGTTACATGACATGTAAGAACTTAGACTTTACCAGTGAAGGTGGTGGTGGTGATGGGGGGGCGAGGAAGGTTATGGGGTCCAGCTCTGCTAAGTTAGGATCAGACTCTTGTTAGACAGTGAGGATATTTTGTGTGATGCCAAAGGGAATCTGTCACCAGGTTTTTGCCAACTAATCTGAGAGCAGCATCATGTAGAGACAGATTATTGCAGTGATAAATCACTTACTGAGCTGCTTGTTGTAGTTTTTAAAAAAAATCTGCTTTATGTTCAGGAGATTATCACTAGATGATTAGTAAACCTGCTGTCACACAGACCTTTACATCTATGAGCTCTGTATGTCCCCGCCCCCACTACTGACCGTTTTCTGCCTACACACAGTGTACATAAAAAGCTGCCAGTCAGTGGTGGGACACATCACTGATATTAGGACTCCTGCCCCTCATGGTGCTCTCAGATGGGGTAGCAGTAATAGGGTGACAGACTTTCTTTAAGGGCAGTTATGTGTATTTCGTGGTATATTATTGCTATATACTAAAAGCACTCAATTTTCTTGAATGAAAAGGGCACTGCCAGACAGGCAGTAGATACCCTCTCAACAATTGTTCTGCATTTCTATCATGCAAGTCTTGAGAGATAAACCTAATGTGTGTTTCATACAATGCTGCTATGTAACTGGAGCCTAACACATTTATCTCCATGGTCAGCCTTTAGATGGCTGTTTTGGGTGATCCAATTTACCACACTTATCAAATGAACTTCTATATATATAACTAGATTGTGGCCCGATTCTAACGCATTGGGTATTCTAGAATATGCATGTCCCCGTAGTATATGGACAATGATGATTCCAGAATTCGCGGCAGACTGTGCCCGTCGCTGATTGGTCGAGGCAACCTTTATGACATCATCGTCGCCATGGCAACCATTATGACATCTACGTCGATACTGTGCCCGTCGCTGATTGGTCAAGGCGAATTCGCGGCAGACTGTGCCCGTCGCTGATTGGTCGAGGCAACCTTTATGACATCATCGTCGCCATGCTGTACCTGTCGCTGATTGGTCGAGGCCTGGCGGCCTCGACCAATCAGAGACACGGGATTTCCAGGACAGACAGACAGACAGACAGAAAAACCCTTAGACAATTATATATATAGATTGTCTAAGGGTTTTTCTGTCTGTCCTGGAAATCCCGCGTCTCTGATTGGTCGATGCCGCCAGGCCTCGACCAATCAGCGACGGGCACAGTATCGACGTAGAAATCCCGCGTCTCTGATTGGTCGATGCCGCCAGGCCTCGACCAATCAGCGACGGGCACAGTATAGACGTAGAAATCCCGCGTCTCTGATTGGTCGATGCCGCCAGGCCTCGACCAATCAGCGACGGGCACAGTATCGACGTAGATGTCATAATGGTTGCCATGGCAACAATGATGTCATAAAGGTTGCCTCGACCAATCAGCGACGGGCACAGTCTGCCGTGAATTCTGGAATCATCATTGTTCATATACTACGGGGACATGCATAATCTAGAATACCCGATGCGTTAGAATCAGGCCACAATCTAGTTTTAAATAAACTGAGTTAATTTGGAGACAACCCCTTGTGGTCAAGAAAAGAAAATAAGAATGAGGGCAGAGTCGGATGGCCATATAGCTCGGAGTAAGATCAGAATGCAGTGCACAGACTACCTAACTACAGCCATTTGTGTAGCTGCTATCCTGCTAAACATTGTGAATTACTTTGTAGCTATTACTGATCTGTTCAAGAATTTTGACAGCTACAGTATCGAAGTGTTTTTCACACCCCAATCGCTCCCACCCACACAAACATGTTAATGTGAGAGCTTATGATTTTCCCATTGTATTTTTTAAAGCTTTAATGCCATATTTACATCTCATATGAAAATAAATTAAATAATTGCCATCAGCCTTTTCATACCATTTCTGGCATTAAACCAAAAAGAAAAGCAGCATTATCCATTTTTTGATGCAAAAAAATACTAATTTATCGTGAACTTTTAGAGTTATCCATTTTTATATGCTGTGACTAGGGTTGAGCGACTTTCATTTTTTTAAGATCGAGTCTGGTTTTGTGAAACCCGATTTAGTCCAGAGTCGAGTCGAGTGAAGTCGGCCGATTATCGCTAAAAGTCGGGGATCGACCGAAACACGAAACCCAATGCAAGTCAATGGGGAAGCATAGCCGGCAGTGAGTGGAGGCCAGGAAAACACCTACAGTGCACATTTTACTGCCAAAAACATCCATTCTTGTTTTCTGAAGCTTGTCAATCTTAATTAACTTTATAATAATAGTTGGGCACTGGAAATTGGGGGTCATTTGGCAAAAGTTGTGGGGGTAGGGCTGGTTCAAGGTTTTAGTGGGCCCAGGAAACATGGACTACGTCATGGCGGTGGAGCAGGGAGAGGTAAGTATTTCAACGTTGCAAGTGCTGTGATCCTGAGCAAGCAGGGGGGGCCCACTCATTCGCATTGGCACTGGCACAGGGCCCCTCAAAGTACGGCGGTGTGTTTGCATGGCGGGGGCGCCTCCCACCAGCAGCGACACTTTTGCATACTCTGAGTGGCCCTGTGCCAGTGACGTCGCCAACGAGTATGCCCCCCCACCTGATGAAGGAACCTGCACTTTCATCTGCACCTTCCTCTTTGTCCCTGTGTAAGGTGGTATAATATGCGGGAAGGGGAACCTTACTTTCAGCAGGGTCAGATTCTGGCTGTGTAGAGTACAAGGGGAATGTAGTGGTCTAGGTCAATGTACCAGCAGACTCATCTAGCAGTGGCTGGGCAATGGGCAGGATGATGAGGAAACAGATATAGGGCCAAAGAATAAAGTAGGCTAAATGCAGATCAAAATTGGTAACAGGACTAAACAGGCGGCATTGCTTTGTTCAGTGGAGTAGCAAACCCAAGAGCAGCAGACACTGTTTCAAGGGCCTAACCACACTAGTAGGCCAAATGCAGTTTAATATCTGATAGTATAGGCCGAAAGCCAGAATGTGGAAGCTCAGCTTTGTTCAGTTGAGGACAACACCAGGGAGGGGCAGACACCGTTAGTAGGCCCTAACCACCATTTTGTTTTTTAAAAAACACTTAATGAGAGCCAGAAGGTTGAAGCTCAGCTTTATTCAGTTGAGGGCAACACCAGGGAGGGGCAGACACCGTTAGTAGGCCCTAAACACCATTTTGTTTTTTAAAAAACACTTAATGAGAGCCAGAAGGTTGAAGCTCAGCTTTATTCAGTTGAGGGCAACACCAGGCAGGGGCAGACACCGTTAGTAGGCCGGAACCACCATTTTGTTTTTTAAAAAACACTTAATGAGAGCCAGAAGGTTGAAGCTCAGCTTTATTCAGTTGAGGGCAACACCAGGCAGGGGCAGACACCGTTAGTAGGCCGGAACCAGCAATGTGTTTAAAAACAGCAGTTAATCAGAGCCGGAAGGTAGAAGCTCAGCTTTATTCAGTTGAGGGCAACACCAGGGAGGGGCAGAAGCCGTTAGTAGGCCCTAACCACCATTTTGTTTTTTAAAAAACACTTAATGAGAGCCAGAAGGTTGAAGCTCAGCTTTATTCAGTTGAGGGCAACACCAGGCAGGGGCAGTGTTATGGTTCTCAATGGCAAGAGAACATAGCCCAGCAAACATAAGTACTAGCTCTTGGAAGGATGGAAACTAAACTGACCATGAACTAAACCTGCCGCACAACTAACAGTAGCCGGGTAGCGTTGCCTACGTTTTTTATCCCTAGACGCCCAGCGCCGGCCGGAGGACTAACTAATCCTGGCAGAGGAAAATATAGTCCTGGCTCACCTCTAGAGAAATTTCCCCGATAGGCAGACAGAGGCCCCCACATATATTGGCGGTGATTTTAGATGAAATGACAAACGTAGTATGAAAATAGGTTTAGCAAAATTGAGGTCCGCTTACTAGATAGCAGGAAGACAGAAAGGGCACTTTCATGGTCAGCTGAAAACCCTATCAAAATACCATCCTGAAATTACTTTAAGACTCTAGTATTAACTCATAACATCAGAGTGGCAATTTCAGATCACAAGAGCTTTCCAGACACAGAAACTAAACTACAGCTGTGAACTGGAACAAAATGCAAAAACAAACGAGGACTAAAGTCCAACTTAGCTGGGAGTTGTCTAGCAGCAGGAACATGCACAGAAAGGCTTCTGATTACAATGTTGACCGGCATGGAAGTGACAGAGGAGCAAGGTTAAATAGCGACTCCCACATCCTGATGGAAACAGGTGAACAGAGGGGATGATGCACACCAGTTCAATTCCACCAGTGGCCACCGGGGGAGCCCAAAATCCAATTTCACAACAGTACCCCCCCCTCAAGGAGGGGGCACCGAACCCTCACCAGAACCACCAGGGCGATCAGGATGAGCCCTATGAAAGGCACGGACCAGATCGGAGGCATGAACATCAGAGGCAGTCACCCAAGAATTATCCTCCTGACCGTATCCCTTCCATTTGACCAGATACTGGAGTTTCCGTCTGGAAACACGGGAGTCCAAGATTTTTTCCACAACGTACTCCAACTCGCCCTCAACCAACACCTGAGCAGGAGGCTCAACGGAAGGCACAACCGGTACCTCATACCTGCGCAACAATGACCGATGAAAAACATTATGAATAGAAAAAGATGCAGGGAGGTCCAAACGGAAGGACACAGGGTTAAGAATCTCCAATATCCTGTACGGGCCGATGAACCGAGGCTTAAACTTAGGAGAAGAAACCCTCATAGGGACAAAACGAGAAGACAACCACACCAAGTCCCCAACACAAAGCCGAGGACCAACCCGACGCCGGCGGTTGGCAAAAAGCTGAGTCTTCTCCTGGGACAACTTCAAATTGTCCACTACCTGCCCCCAAATCTGATGCAACCTCTCCACCACAGCATCCACTCCAGGACAATCCGAAGATTCCACCTGACCAGAAGAAAATCGAGGATGAAACCCCGAATTACAGAAAAAAGGAGACACCAAGGTGGCAGAGCTGGCCCGATTATTGAGGGCAAACTCCGCTAAAGGCAAAAAAGCAACCCAATCATCCTGGTCTGCAGACACAAAACACCTCAAATATGTCTCCAAGGTCTGATTCGTCCGCTCGGTCTGGCCATTAGTCTGAGGATGGAAAGCAGACGAGAAAGACAAATCTATGCCCATCCTAGCACAGAATGCTCGCCAAAATCTAGACACGAATTGGGTTCCTCTGTCAGAAATGATATTCTCTGGAATACCATGCAAACGGACCACATTTTGAAAAAACAGAGGAACCAACTCGGAAGAAGAAGGCAACTTAGGCAGGGGAACCAAATGGACCATCTTAGAGAAACGGTCACACACCACCCAGATGACAGACATCTTCTGAGAAACAGGAAGATCCGAAATAAAATCCATCGAGATGTGCGTCCAGGGCCTCTTCGGGATAGGCAAGGGCAACAACAATCCACTAGCCCGAGAACAACAAGGCTTGGCCCGAGCACAAACGTCACAAGACTGCACAAAGCCTCGCACATCTCGAGACAGGGAAGGCCACCAGAAGGACCTTGCCACCAAATCCCTGGTACCAAAGATTCCAGGATGACCTGTCAACGCAGAAGAATGAACCTCAGAAATGACTTTACTGGTCCAATCATCAGGAACAAACAGTCTACCAGGTGGGCAACGATCAGGTCTATCCGCCTGAAACTCCTGCAAGGCCCGCCGCAGGTCTGGAGAAACGGCAGACAATATCACTCCATCCTTAAGGATACCTGTAGGTTCAGAGTTACCAGGGGAGTCAGGCTCAAAACTCCTAGAAAGGGCATCCGCCTTAACATTCTTAGAACCCGGCAGGTAGGACACCACAAAATTAAACCGAGAGAAAAACAACGACCAGCGCGCCTGTCTAGGATTCAGGCGTCTGGCGGACTCAAGATAAATTAGATTTTTGTGGTCAGTCAATACCACCACCTGATGTCTAGCCCCCTCAAGCCAATGACGCCACTCCTCAAAAGCCCACTTCATGGCCAAAAGCTCCCGATTCCCAACATCATAATTCCGCTCGGCGGGCGAAAATTTACGCGAGAAAAAGGCACAAGGTCTCATCACGGAACAATCGGAACTTCTCTGCGACAAAACTGCCCCAGCTCCGATTTCAGAAGCGTCGACCTCAACCTGAAAAGGAAGAGCAACATCAGGCTGACGCAACACAGGGGCGGAAGAAAAGCGGCGCTTAAGCTCCCGAAAGGCCTCCACAGCAGCAGGGGACCAATCAGCAACATCAGCACCCTTCTTAGTCAAATCAGTCAATGGTTTAACAACATCAGAAAAACCAGCAATAAATCGACGATAAAAGTTAGCAAAGCCCAAAAATTTCTGAAGACTTTTAAGAGAAGAGGGTTGCGTCCAATCACAAATAGCCTGAACCTTGACAGGATCCATCTCGATGGAAGAGGGGGAAAAAATATATCCCAAAAAGGAAATCTTTTGAACCCCAAAAACGCACTTAGAACCCTTCACACACAAGGAATTAGACCGCAAAACATGAAAAACCCTCCTGACCTGCTGGACATGAGAGTCCCAGTCATCCGAAAAAATCAAAATATCATCCAGATACACAATCATAAATTTATCCAAATAATCACGGAAAATGTCATGCATAAAGGACTGAAAGACTGAAGGGGCATTTGAAAGACCAAAAGGCATCACCAAATACTCAAAGTGGCCCTCGGGCGTATTAAATGCGGTCTTCCACTCATCCCCCTGCTTAATTCGCACCAAATTATACGCCCCACGGAGATCTATCTTAGAGAACCACTTGGCCCCCTTTATGCGAGCAAACAAATCAGTCAGCAGTGGCAACGGATATTGATATTTAACCGTGATTTTATTCAAAAGCCGATAATCAATACACGGTCTCAAAGAGCCATCTTTCTTAGCCACAAAGAAAAAAACGGCTCCTAAGGGAGATGACGAAGGACGAATATGTCCCTTTTCCAAGGACTCCTTTATATATTCTCGCATAGCAGCATGTTCAGGCACAGACAGATTAAATAAACGACCCTTAGGGTATTTACTACCCGGAATCAAATCTATGGCACAATCGCACTCCCGGTGCGGAGGTAATGAACCAAGCTTAGGTTCTTCAAAAACGTCACGATATTCAGTCAAGAATTCAGGAATCTCAGAGGGAATAGATGATGAAATGGAAACCACAGGTACGTCCCCATGCGTCCCCTTACATCCCCAGCTTAACACAGACATAGCTTTCCAGTCAAGGACTGGGTTATGAGATTGCAGCCATGGCAATCCAAGCACCAACACATCATGTAGGTTATACAGCACAAGAAAGCGAATAATCTCCTGATGATCCGGATTAATCCGCATAGTTACTTGTGTCCAGTATTGTGGTTTATTACTAGCCAATGGGGTGGAGTCAATCTCCTTCAGGGGTATAGGAGTTTCAAGAGGCTCCAAATCATACCCACAGCGTTTGGCAAAGGACCAATCCATAAGACTCAAAGCGGCGCCAGAGTCGACATAGGCATCCGCGGTAATAGATGATAAAGAACAAATCAGGGTCACAGATAGAATAAACTTAGACTGTAAAGTGCCAATTGAAACAGACTTATCAAGCTTCTTAGTACGCTTAGAGCATGCTGATATAACATGAGTTGAATCACCGCAATAGAAGCACAACCCATTTTTTCGTCTTAAATTCTGCCGTTCACTTCTGGACAGAATTCTATCACATTGCATATTCTCTGGCGTCTTCTCAGTAGACACCGCCAAATGGTGCACAGGTTTGCGCTCCCGCAGACGCCTATCGATCTGGATAGCCATTGTCATGGACTCATTCAGACCCGCAGGCACAGGGAACCCCACCATAACATCCTTAATGGCATCAGAGAGACCCTCTCTGAAATTCGCCGCCAGGGCGCACTCATTCCACTGAGTAAGCACAGCCCATTTACGGAATTTCTGGCAGTATATTTCAGCTTCGTCTTGCCCCTGAGATAGGGACATCAAGGCCTTTTCCGCCTGAAGCTCTAACTGAGGTTCCTCATAAAGCAACCCCAAGGCCAGAAAAAACGCATCCACATTGAGCAACGCAGGATCCCCTGGAGCCAATGCAAAAGCCCAATCCTGAGGGTCGCCCCGGAGCAAGGAAATCACAATCCTGACCTGCTGAGCAGGATCTCCAGCAGAGCGAGATTTCAGGGACAAAAACAACTTGCAATTATTTTTGAAATTTTGAAAGCAAGATCTATTCCCCGAGAAAAATTCAGGCAAAGGAATTCTAGGTTCAGATATAGGAACATGAACAACAAAATCTTGTAAATTTTGAACTTTCGTGGTGAGATTATTCAAACCTGCAGCTAAACTCTGAATATCCATTTTAAACAGGTGAACACAGAGCCATTCCAGGATTAGAAGGAGAGAGAGAGAGAGAAAGGCTGCAATATAGGCAGACTTGCAAGAGATTCAATTACAAGCACACTCAGAACTGAAGGGAAGGGAAAAAAAAAAAAAAAAAATCTTCAGCAGACTTCTCTTTTCTCTCCTTTCTCTGTCAATTAATTTAACCCTTTTTGGCCGGTCAAACTGTTATGGTTCTCAATGGCAAGAGAACATAGCCCAGCAAACATAAGTACTAGCTCTTGGAAGGATGGAAACTAAACTGACCATGAACTAAACCTGCCGCACAACTAACAGTAGCCGGGTAGCGTTGCCTACGTTTTTTATCCCTAGACGCCCAGCGCCGGCCGGAGGACTAACTAATCCTGGCAGAGGAAAATATAGTCCTGGCTCACCTCTAGAGAAATTTCCCCGATAGGCAGACAGAGGCCCCCACATATATTGGCGGTGATTTTAGATGAAATGACAAACGTAGTATGAAAATAGGTTTAGCAAAATTGAGGTCCGCTTACTAGATAGCAGGAAGACAGAAAGGGCACTTTCATGGTCAGCTGAAAACCCTATCAAAATACCATCCTGAAATTACTTTAAGACTCTAGTATTAACTCATAACATCAGAGTGGCAATTTCAGATCACAAGAGCTTTCCAGACACAGAAACGAAACTACAGCTGTGAACTGGAACAAAATGCAAAAACAAACGAGGACTAAAGTCCAACTTAGCTGGGAGTTGTCTAGCAGCAGGAACATGCACAGAAAGGCTTCTGATTACAATGTTGACCGGCATGGAAGTGACAGAGGAGCAAGGTTAAATAGCGACTCCCACATCCTGATGGAAACAGGTGAACAGAGGGGATGATGCACACCAGTTCAATTCCACCAGTGGCCACCGGGGGAGCCCAAAATCCAATTTCACAACAGGGCAGACACCGTTAGTAGGCCGGAACCAGCAATGTGTTTAAAAACAGCAGTTAATCAGAGCCGGAAGGTAGAAGCTCAGCTTTATTCAGTTGAGGGCAACACCAGGGAGGGGCAGACACCGTTAGTAGGCCGGAACCAGCAATGTGTTTAAAAACAGCAGTTAGTCAGAGCCGGAAGGTAGAAGCTCAGCTTTATTCAGTTGAGGGCAACACCAGGGAGGGGCAGAAGCCGTTAGTAGGCCCTAACCACCATTTTGTTTTTTAAAAAACACTTAATGAGAGCCAGAAGGTTGAAGCTCAGCTTTATTCAGTTGAGGGCAACACCAGGCAGGGGCAGACACCGTTAGTAGGCCGGAACCAGCAATGTGTTTAAAAACAGCAATTAATCAGAGCCAGAAGGTTGAAGCTCAGCTTTATTCAGTTGAGGGCAACACCAGGCAGGGGCAGACACCGTTAGTAGGCCGGAACCAGCAATGTGTTTAAAAACAGCAGTTAATCAGAGCCGGAAGGTAGAAGCTCAGCTTTATTCAGTTGAGGGCAACACCAGGGAGGGGCAGACACCGTTAGTAGGCCGGAACCAGCAATGTGTTTAAAAACAGCAGTTAATCAGAGCCGGAATGTAGAAGCTCAGCTTTATTCAGTTGAGGGCAACACCAGGGAGGGGCAGAAGCCGTTAGTAGGCCGGAACCAGCAATGTGTTTAAAAACAGCAGTTAATCAGAGCCGGAAGGTAGAAGCTCAGCTTTATTCAGTTGAGGGCAACACCAGGGAGGGGCAGAAGCCGTTAGTAGGCCCTAACCACCATTTTGTTTTTTAAAAAACACTTAATGAGAGCCAGAAGGTTGAAGCTCAGCTTTATTCAGTTGAGGGCAACACCAGGCAGGGGCAGACACCGTTAGTAGGCCGGAACCAGCAATGTGTTTAAAAACAGCAGTTAATCAGAGCCGGAAGGTAGAAGCTCAGCTTTATTCAGTTGAGGGCAACACCAGGGAGGGGCAGACACCGTTAGTAGGCCGGAACCAGCAATGTGTTTAAAAACAGCAGTTAATCAGAGCCGGAAGGTAGAAGTTCAGCTTTATTCAGTTGAGGGCAACACCAGGGAGGGGCAGACACCGTTAGTAGGCCGGAACCAGCAATGTGTTTAAAAACAGCAGTTAATCAGAGCCGGAAGGTAGAAGCTCAGCTTTATTCAGTTGAGGGCAACACCAGGGAGGGGCAGAAGCCGTTAGTAGGCCGGAACCAGCAATGTGTTTAAAAACAGCAGTTAATCAGAGCCGGAAGGTAGAAGCTCAGCTTTATTCAGTTGAGGGCAACACCAGGGAGGGGCAGAAGCCGTTAGTAGGCCCTAACCACCATTTTGTTTTTTAAAAAACACTTAATGAGAGCCAGAAGGTTGAAGCTCAGCTTTATTCAGTTGAGGGCAACACCAGGCAGGGGCAGACACCGTTAGTAGGCCGGAACCAGCAATGTGTTTAAAAACAGCAGTTAATCAGAGCCGGAAGGTAGAAGCTCAGCTTTATTCAGTTGAGGGCAACACCAGGGAGGGGCAGAAGCCGTTAGTAGGCCCTAACCACCATTTTGTTTTTTAAAAAACACTTAATGAGAGCCAGAAGGTTGAAGCTCAGCTTTATTCAGTTGAGGGCAACACCAGGCAGGGGCAGACACCGTTAGTAGGCCGGAACCAGCAATGTGTTTAAAAACAGCAGTTAATCAGAGCCGGAAGGTAGAAGCTCAGCTTTATTCAGTTGAGGGCAACACCAGGGAGGGGCAGACACCGTTAGTAGGCCGTAACCAGCAATGTGTTTAAAAACAGCAGTTAATCAGAGCCGGAAGGTAGAAGCTCAGCTTTATTCAGTTGAGGGCAACACCAGGGAGGGGCAGAAGCCGTTAGTAGGCCCTAACCACCATTTTGTTTTTTAAAAAACACTTAATGAGAGCCAGAAGGTTGAAGCTCAGCTTTATTCAGTTGAGGGCAACACCAGGCAGGGGCAGACACCGTTAGTAGGCCGGAACCAGCAATGTGTTTAAAAACAGCAGTTAATCAGAGCCAGAAGGTAGAAGCTCAGCTTTATTCAGTTGAGGGCAACACCAGGGAGGGGCAGACACCGTTAGTAGGCCGGAACCAGCAATGTGTTTAAAAACAGCAGTTAATCAGAGCCGGAAGGTAGAAGCTCAGCTTTATTCAGTTGAGGGCAACACCAGGGAGGGGCAGAAGCCGTTAGTAGGCCCTAACCACCATTTTGTTTTTTAAAAAACACTTAATGAGAGCCAGAAGGTTGAAGCTCAGCTTTATTCAGTTGAGGGCAACACCAGGCAGGGGCAGACACCGTTAGTAGGCCGGAACCAGCAATGTGTTTAAAAACAGCAGTTAATCAGAGCCGGAAGGTAGAAGCTCAGCTTTATTCAGTTGAGGGCAACACCAGGGAGGGGCAGACACCGTTAGTAGGCCGGAACCAGCAATGTGTTTAAAAACAGCAGTTAATCAGAGCCGGAAGGTAGAAGCTCAGCTTTATTCAGTTGAGGGCAACACCAGGGAGGGGCAGAAGCCGTTAGTAGGCCCTAACCACCATTTTGTTTTTTAAAAAACACTTAATGAGAGCCAGAAGCTTGAAGCTCAGCTTTATTCAGTTGAGGGCAACACCAGGCAGGGGCAGACACCGTTAGTAGGCTGGAACCAGCAATGTGTTTAACAACAGCAGTTAATCAGAGCCGGAAGG
This sequence comes from Ranitomeya variabilis, assembly GCF_051348905.1. NCBI lineage: Eukaryota > Metazoa > Chordata > Amphibia > Anura > Dendrobatidae > Ranitomeya > Ranitomeya variabilis. The sequence continues at coordinate 503,711,513 of NC_135236.1, forward strand.
TAGAAGCTCAGCTTTATTCAGTTGAGGGCAACACCAGGGAGGGGCAGACACCGTTAGTAGGCCGTAACCAGCAATGTGTTTAAAAACAGCAGTTAATCAGAGCCGGAAGGTAGAAGCTCAGCTTTATTCAGTTGAGGGCAACACCAGGGAGGGGCAGAAGCCGTTAGTAGGCCCTAACCACCATTTTGTTTTTTAAAAAACACTTAATGAGAGCCAGAAGGTTGAAGCTCAGCTTTATTCAGTTGAGGGCAACACCAGGCAGGGGCAGACACCGTTAGTAGGCCGGAACCAGCAATGTGTTTAAAAACAGCAGTTAATCAGAGCCGGAAGGTAGAAGCTCAGCTTTATTCAGTTGAGGGCAACACCAGGGAGGGGCAGACACCGTTAGTAGGCCGGAACCAGCAATGTGTTTAAAAACAGCAGTTAATCAGAGCCGGAAGGTAGAAGCTCAGCTTTATTCAGTTGAGGGCAACACCAGGGAGGGGCAGAAGCCGTTAGTAGGCCCTAACCACCATTTTGTTTTTTAAAAAACACTTAATGAGAGCCAGAAGGTAGAAGCTCAGCTTTATTCAGTTGAGGACAACTTGAATTAGGGACTGCATACAGACTTAGCAGGCTGTCCCCTGTGTGGACCATGCATCCAATACATTAACCCATTGAGCCACAAAGGACACGTAACCTTCCGTGGCCATGCCTACAGGTCCATGTGTCTGTTGTCAGGTGTACCTTTGTCAGTGTAGGCCTATTGGAAGGAGGGACCGCAGACAGGCTTCGAAGGCCTAACACAATAAAATGGGCTGGCTGTAGGCACTTTAAAATTGGTTCCAGGGGTACACGGGCAGCAGTGGTCTGGTCAGTGGAGGCCTAGTGGAAGGAGGGACCGCAGACAGGCTTCGAAGGCCTAAAATAACAAACAATAGGCTCATGGCAGTTTTACAGCGGTTACATGGATACACGGGCAGGCAGCTTGGTGGTGAGTGGAGGAGTATTTAAAGTAGGGACCGCAGACAGGCTATCAAAGGCCTAAAATAACAAACAATAGGCTCATGGCAGTTTTACAGCGGTTACATGGATACACGGGCAGGCAGCTTGGTGGTGAGTGGAGGAGTATTTAAAGTAGGGACCGCAGACAGGCTATCAAAGGCCTAAAATAACAAACAATAGGCTCATGGCAGTTTTACAGCGGTTACATGGATACACGGGCAGGCAGCTGGTGATGAGTGGAGGAGTATTTAAAGTAGGGACCGCAGACAGGCTATCAAAGGCCTAAAATAACAAACAATAGGCTCATGGCAGCTTTACAGCGGTTACATGGATACACAGGCAGCTTGGTGGTGAGTGGAGGAGTAGTGCAAGGAGTGTCTGTCCCAGTACTCCCAAAATATAAATAGATGTTAATGTCTCGCAAAACAACCAAAACAAAAAAAAAGGTGGCATACTTAGGTACAGGGGTGGGCTCATCTACTGAGTTTCTGACATAGTAATTTGGCAGTAACTATTTAATGGTGCCAATATAGGACACAGACACAGACTACTTTAAGTTGCATCATAGATGTCTACAAATTTGTATTGTCAGTGCCAGACATTGAATGATGTCAGCGAATAGACTAAAGATTGGTGGAGCTGTGCGACATAATTTTGCACGTGGTAGAGCACATTTTGAGCTGGGGTAGGGGGGAACTCTCTTGAGGCCGGCGGGACCGCCCCAGGGCCCCTCATGTTACAACGGTGTGTCTGACGTTGGGTGCGCACCACCACCGCCAGAGACACTACATTGTACTATGAGGGACCCAGTAGCAATGCCGTCAACCAAAAGCGAGCACACCCACCTCTTCAGACAAACAGCAGTCTCACGGGTGCTTGCGCCAAGTCGCGATACCACGGCCCCGTGTGGGGAGTTTTGCCATTTAGGGAGGTGTAAACATGTCGTATGCTGTACAATCAGCTGCAGCAAATTAGACATTAGAAAAGTAATTCACAGGCAAGAGCTTTTCATAGGAAAGCTAGGTGTCGGCCGGGCAAGGTGGGGCAAAAGATTTTGAAATCCAGTTGTGGTTCATTTTAATGAATGTTAGATCGTCAACATTTTGGGTAGCCAGACGAGTCCTTTTTTCGGTTAATATTGAACCTGCAGCACTGAATACTCTTTCTGATAGGACACTTGCTGCCGGGCAAGCAAGCTCCTGCAATGCATATTCTGCCAATTCTGGCCAGGTGTCTAATTTGGAGGCCCAGTAATCAAATGGGAATGACGGTTGAGGGAGAACATCGATAAGGGATGAAAAATAGTTAGTAACCATACTGGACAAATGTTGTCTCCTGTCACTTTCAATTGATGCAGCAGTACCTGTCCTGTCTGCGGTCATAGCAAAATCACTCCACAACCTGGTCAGAAAACCCCTCTGTCCAATGCCACTTCTGATGTGTGCACCCCTAACACTCCTAGTCTGCTGCCCCCTGGAGCTCGTGTGAGAACGATCACGTGCGCTGTGTGCTGGGAATGCCTGAAGCAAACGGTCAACAAGAGTTGATTGTTTGGTTGCTAATATTAGTTCCAAGTTCTCATGTGGCATAATATTTTGCAATTTGCCTTTATAGCGTGGATCAAGGAGGCAGGCCAACCAGTAATCGTCATCGTTCATCATTTTCGTAATGCGTGTGTCCCTTTTTAGGATACGTAAGGCATAATCCGCCATGTGGGCCAAAGTTCCAGTTGTCAAATCTCCGGTTGTGATTGGTTGAGGGGCAGTTGCAGGCAAATCTACGTCACTTGTGTCCCTCAAAAAACCAGAACCCGGCCGTGACACGCAACCAATTTCCTGTGCCCCCGGGAAAGGTTCGGCATTAAAAATATACTCATCCCCATCATCCTCCTCGTCCTCCACCTCCTCTTCGCCCGCTACCTCGTCCTGTACACTGCCCTGACCAGACAATGGCTGACTGTCATCAAGGCTTTCCTCTTCCTCTGGTGCAGACGCCTGCTCCTTTATGTGCGTCAAACTTTGCATCAGCAGACGCATTAGGGGGATGTGTTGTGAATTTGCTTTTTGCTCCCTCTAGTGGTTACTAGTTTTTTGACTCTGGTTTTTCTGTCATTCCTTTTATCCGCACCTGGGTCGTTAGTTAGGGGTGTTGCTATATAAGCTCCCTGGACCTTCAGTTCAATGCCTGGCAACGTAGTTATCAGAGCTAGTCTGCTGTGCTCTTGTCTACTGATCCTGGTTCCAGTTATATCAGCTAAGTCTGCCTTTTGCTTTTTGCTATTTGTTTTGGTTTTGTATTTTTGTCCAGCTTGTTCCAAATCTATATCCTGACCTTTGCTGGAAGCTCTAGGGGGCTGGTGTTCTCCCCCCGGACCGTTAGACGGTTCGGGGGTTCTTGAATTTCCAGTGTGGATTTTGATAGGGTTTTTGTTGACCATATAAGTTACCTTTCTTTATTCTGCTATCAGCAAGCGGGCCTCTCTGTGCTAAACCTGGTTCATTTCTGTGTTTGTCATTTCCTCTTACCTCACCGTCATTATTTGTGGGGGGCTTCTATCCAGCTTTGGGGTCCCCTTCTCTGGAGGCAAGAAAGGTCATTGTTTTCCTCTACTAGGGGTAGCTAGATTCTCCGGCTGGCGCGTGTCATCTAGAATCAACGTAGGAATGATCCCCGGCTACTTCTAGTGTTGGCGTTAGGAGTAGATATATGGTCAACCCAGTTACCACTGCCCTATGAGCTGGATTTTTGTATTCTGCAGACTTCCACGTTCCTCTGAGACCCTCGCCATTGGGGTCATAACAGTTTGCCAGGCCAGTATTAAATGTTTAATGCATTGCAGAAGAGGGATTATAAGAAAGAAGATTCTGAGTTGTTTTTTTTTTCTCCTTCCCCTTTACCTCAGAGTGGCTATGCTTGCTGCAGACATGAATGTCCAGACCTTGATTACAAGTGTGGACCAGCTGGCTACTCGTGTGCAGGGCATACAAGACTATGTTATCAGAAATCCTAGGTCAGAACCTAAAATACCGATTCCTGAACTGTTTTCCGGAGACAGGTTTAAGTTTAGGAATTTCGTGAATAATTGTAAATTGTTTTTGTCCCTGAGACCCTGTTCATCAGGAGATTCTGCTCAGCAAGTAAAAATTGTTATTTCGTTCTTACGGGGCGACCCTCAGGATTGGGCTTTTTCGCTGGCGCCAGGAGATCCGGCATTGGCTGATCTTGATGCGTTTTTTCTGGCGCTCGGTTTACTTTATGAGGAACCCAATCTTGAGATTCAGGCAGAAAAGGCCTTGCTGTCTATGTCTCAGGGGCAGGACGAGGCTGAAGTGTATTGCCAAAAATTTCGGAAATGGTCCGTGCTGACACATTGGAACGAGTGTGCACTGGCCGCTAATTTTAGAAATGGCCTTTCTGAAGCCATTAAGAATGTTATGGTGGGTTTTCCCATTCCCACAGGTCTGAATGATACTATGGCACTGGCTATTCAAATTGACCGGCGGTTGCGGGAGCGCAAAACCGCAAATTCCCTCATGGTGTTGTCTGAACAGACACCTAATTCGGTGCAATGTGATAGAAAAACCGCAAATTCCCTCATGGTGTTGTCTGAACAGACACCTGATTTAATGCAATGTGATAGAATCCTGACTAGAAATGAGCGGAAAATTCATAGACGCCGGAATGGCTTGTGCTACTACTGTGGTGATTCTACACATGTTATCTCAGCATGCTCTAAACGTATAGCTAAGGTTGTTAGTCCTGTCACCGTTGGTAATTTGCAACCTAAATTTATTCTGTCTGTAACTTTGATTTGCTCACTGTCATCTTATCCTGTCATGGCGTTTGTAGATTCAGGTGCTGCCCTGAGTCTCATGGATCTCTCATTTGCTAAGCGCTGTGGATTTACTCTTGAACCATTAGAAAATCCTATTCCTCTTAGGGGTATTGATGCTACACCATTGGCAGCAAATAAACCGCAGTATTGGACTCAGGTTACCATGTGCATGACTCCTGAACACCGCGAGGTGATACGTTTCCTGGTTTTACATAAAATGCATGATTTGGTCGTTTTAGGGCTGCCATGGTTACAGACCCATAATCCAGTCCTGGATTGGAAGGCTATGTCAGTCTCAAGTTGGGGCTGTCGTGGTATTCATGAGGATTCCCTGCCTGTGTCTATTGCTTCTTCTACGCCTTCGGAAGTTCCGGAGTATTTGTCTGATTATCAGGATGTCTTCAGTGAGTCTGAGTCCAGTGCACTGCCTCCTCATAGGGACTGTGACTGTGCTATAGATTTGATCCCAGGCAGTAAATTTCCTAAGGGAAGACTGTTTAATCTGTCGGTACCTGAACATACCGCTATGCGTTCATATATCAAGGAGTCTCTGGAAAAAGGACATATTCGTCCATCTTCTTCCCCTCTTGGTGCGGGATTCTTTTTTGTGGCAAAAAAGGACGGATCTTTGAGACCTTGTATTGATTATCGGCTTTTAAATAAGATCACTGTCAAATTTCAGTATCCTTTACCGCTGTTGTCTGACTTGTTTGCCCGGATTAAGGGTGCCAAGTGGTTCACCAAGATAGACCTTCGTGGTGCGTACAACCTTGTGCGCATTAAGCAAGGTGATGAATGGAAAACCGCATTCAATACGCCCGAAGGTCATTTTGAGTACTTGGTGATGCCTTTTGGGCTCTCCAATGCGCCTTCAGTTTTTCAGTCCTTTATGCATGACATTTTCCGGAAGTATCTGGATAAATTTTTGATTGTTTATCTGGATGATATTTTGGTTTTTTCTGATAATTGGGATTCGCATGTGGAGCAGGTCAGGTTGGTCTTTAAAATTTTGCGTGAAAATTCTTTGTTTGTCAAGGGCTCAAAGTGTCTCTTTGGTGTACAGAAGGTTCCCTTTTTGGGGTTCATTTTTTCCCCTTCTGCTGTGGAGATGGACCCAGTCAAGGTCCGAGCTATTCTTGATTGGACTCAGCCCTCGTCAGTTAAGAGTCTTCAGAAGTTCTTGGGCTTCGCTAACTTCTACCGTCGTTTTATCGCTAATTTTTCTAGCATTGTGAAACCGTTGACGGATATGACCAAGAAGGGCTCCGATGTAGCTAACTGGGCTCCTGCTGCCGTGGAGGCTTTCCAGGAGTTGAAACGCCGGTTTACTTCGGCGCCTGTTTTGTGCCAGCCTGACGTCTCACTTCCCTTTCAGGTTGAGGTGGATGCTTCGGAGATTGGGGCAGGGGCCGTTTTGTCGCAGAGAGGCCCTGGTTGCTCTGTTATGAAGCCTTGTGCCTTTTTCTCTAGGAAATTTTCGCCTGCCGAGCGAAATTATGATGTGGGCAATCGGGAGTTGTTGGCCATGAAATGGGCATTTGAGGAGTGGCGTCATTGGCTCGAGGGTGCTAAGCATCGTGTGGTGGTCTTGACTGATCACAAAAATCTGATGTATCTCGAGTCTGCTAAACGCCTTAATCCGAGACAGGCCCGCTGGTCATTGTTTTTCTCCCGCTTTGATTTTGTTGTCTCGTATTTACCAGGTTCAAAGAATGTGAAGGCCGATGCTCTTTCTAGGAGCTTTGTGCCTGATGCTCCTGGAGTCGCTGATCCTGTTGGTATTCTTAAAGATGGAGTTATCTTGTCAGCTATTTCTCCGGATCTGCGACGTGTGTTGCAGAGATTTCAGGCTGATAGGCCTGAGTCTTGTCCACCTGACAGACTGTTTGTCCCGGATAAGTGGACCAGCAGAGTCATTTCCGAGGTTCATTCCTCGGTGTTGGCAGGTCACCCGGGAATTTTTGGCACCAGAGATCTGGTGGCCAGGTCCTTTTGGTGGCCTTCCTTGTCAAGGGATGTGCGGTCATTTGTGCAGTCCTGTGGGACTTGTGCTCGAGCTAAGCCTTGCTGTTCTCGTGCCAGCGGTTTGCTCTTGCCCTTGCCTGTCCCGAAGAGACCTTGGACACATATCTCCATGGATTTCATTTCTGATCTTCCGCTATCTCAGGGCATGTCCGTTATCTGGGTGATATGTGATCGCTTCTCCAAGATGGTCCATTTGGTTCCTTTGCCTAAGCTGCCTTCCTCTTCCGATCTGGTTCCTGTGTTTTTCCAGAACGTGGTTCGTTTGCACGGCATCCCTGAGAATATTGTGTCAGACAGAGGATCCCAGTTCGTTTCCAGGTTCTGGCGATCCTTTTGTAGTAGGATGGGCATTGATTTGTCGTTTTCGTCTGCTTTCCATCCTCAGACTAATGGACAGACGGAGCGAACCAATCAGACTTTGGAGGCTTATTTGAGGTGTTTTGTCTCTGCTGATCAGGACGATTGGGTGACATTCTTGCCGTTGGCTGAGTTTGCCCTTAATAATCGGGCTAGTTCCGCCACCTTGGTTTCGCCTTTTTTCTGCAACTCTGGTTTCCATCCTCGCTTTTCTTCGGGTCATGTGGAGCCTTCTGACTGTCCTGGGGTGGATTCTGTGGTGGATAGGTTGCAGCAGATCTGGAATCATGTGGTGGACAACTTGAAGTTGTCACAGGAGAAGGCTCAGCGCTTTGCCAACCGCCGCCGCGGTGTGGGTCCCCGACTACGCGTTGGGGATTTGGTGTGGCTTTCTTCCCGCTTTGTTCCTATGAAGGTCTCCTCTCCCAAATTTAAACCTCGTTTTATTGGGCCTTACAAGATATTGGAAATCCTTAATCCTGTATCTTTTCGTCTGGATCTTCCTGTGTCGTTTGCTATTCACAATGTATTTCATAGGTCCTTGTTGCGGCGGTACATTGTGCCTGTAGTTCCTTCTGCTGAGCCTCCTGCTCCGGTGTTGGTTGAGGGCGAGTTGGAGTACGTGGTGGAGAAGATCTTGGATTCTCGCCTCTCCAGGCGGAGGCTTCAGTACCTGGTCAAGTGGAAGGGCTATGGTCAGGAGGATAATTCCTGGGTGGTCGCCTCTGATGTTCATGCGGCTGATTTAGTTCGTGCCTTTCATGCCGCTCATCCTGATCGCCCTGGTGGTCGTGGTGAGGGTTCGGTGACCCCTCACTAAGGGGGGGGTACTGTTGTGAATTTGCTTTTTGCTCCCTCTAGTGGTTACTAGTTTTTTGACTCTGGTTTTTCTGTCATTCCTTTTATCCGCACCTGGGTCGTTAGTTAGGGGTGTTGCTATATAAGCTCCCTGGACCTTCAGTTCAATGCCTGGCAACGTAGTTATCAGAGCTAGTCTGCTGTGCTCTTGTCTACTGATCCTGGTTCCAGTTATATCAGCTAAGTCTGCCTTTTGCTTTTTGCTATTTGTTTTGGTTTTGTATTTTTGTCCAGCTTGTTCCAAATCTATATCCTGACCTTTGCTGGAAGCTCTAGGGGGCTGGTGTTCTCCCCCCGGACTGTTAGACGGTTCGGGGGTTCTTGAATTTCCAGTGTGGATTTTGATAGGGTTTTTGTTGACCATATAAGTTACCTTTCTTTATTCTGCTATCAGCAAGCGGGCTTCTCTGTGCTAAACCTGGTTCATTTCTGTGTTTGTCATTTCCTCTTACCTCACCGTCATTATTTGTGGGGGGCTTCTATCCAGCTTTGGGGTCCCCTTCTCTGGAGGCAAGAAAGGTCATTGTTTTCCTCTACTAGGGGTAGCTAGATTCTCCGGCTGGCGCGTGTCATCTAGAATCAACGTAGGAATGATCCCCGGCTACTTCTAGTGTTGGCGTTAGGAGTAGATATATGGTCAACCCAGTTACCACTGCCCTATGAGCTGGATTTTTGTATTCTGCAGACTTCCACGTTCCTCTGAGACCCTCGCCATTGGGGTCATAACAGGGATGCTCATGCTTATTACGGCGTTGTCTGCACTAACCAGCCGTGTGCATTCCTCAAAACACTGAAGGACTTGACACATGTCTTGTATCTTAGACCACTGCACACCTGACAACTCCATGTCTGCCATCCTACTGCCTGCCCGTGTATCCTCCCACAAATAAATAACAGCACGCCTCTGTTCGCACAGTCTCTGAAGCATGTGCAGTGTTGAGTTCCACCTTGTTGCAACGTCTATGATTAGGCGATGCTGGGGAAGGTTCAAAGACCGCTGATAGGTCTGCATACGGCTGGCGTGTACAGGCGAACGTCGGATATGTGAGCAAAGTGCACGCACTTTGAGGAGCAGGTCGGAGAACCCAGGATAAGTTTTCAATAAGCACTGCACCACCAGGTTTAAGGTGTGAGCCAGGCAAGGAATGTGTTTCAGTTGGGAAAGGGAGATGGCAGCCATGAAATTCCTTCCGTTATCACTCACTACCTTGCCTGCCTCAAGATCTACTGTGCCCAGCCACGACTGCGTTTCTTGTTGCAAGAACTCGGACAGAACTTCCGCGGTGTGTCTGTTGTCGCCCAAACACTTCATAGCCAATACAGCCTGCTGACGCTTGGCAGTAGCTGGCCCATAATGGGACAACTGGTGTGCAACAGTGTCATCTGCCGATGGAGTGGTTGGCAGACTGCGTTCTGTGGAAGAGCTGTAGCTTCTGCAGGAGGACGAGGAGGAGGAGGAGGAGGGGGTGCGAACGCCTACAGCCAACTGTTTCCTAGACCGTGGGCTAGGCACAACTGTCCCTAAATTGATGTCGCCTGTGGACGCTGCATCCACCACATTCACCCAGTGTGCCGTGATGGACACATAACGTCCCTGGCCATGCCTACTGGTCCATGCATCTGTAGTCAGGTGCACCTTTGTACTCACAGATTGCCTGAGTGCATGGACGATGCGCTGTTTAACATGCTGGTGCAGGGCTGGGATGGCTTTTCTGGAAAAAAAGTGTCGACTGGGTAGCTCGTATCGTGGTTCAGCGTACTCCATCAGGGCTTTGAAAGCTTCGCTTTCAACTAACCGGTAGGGCATCATCTCTAACGAGATTAGTCTAGCTATGTGGGCGTTAAAACCCTGTGTACGCGGATGCGAGGATAAGTACTTCCTTTTTCTAACCAGAGTGTCATGTAGGGTGAGCTGGACTGGAGAGCTGGAGATCGTGGAACTTTCGGGTGTGCCGGTGTACATGGCAGACTGAGAGACGGTTCGAGACGGTATTGTTTCCGCCGGTGCCCTAGATGCAATATTTCCTCCTACAAAACTGGTGGTTCCCTGACCCTGACTGCTTTTGGCTGGCAAAGAAACCTGCACAGATACTGCCGGTGGTGCGGAAAATGGTGGCCTTACAGTGACGGAAGGGATGTTGCGTTGCTGACTAGCTTCATTGGCCGAGGGTGCTACAACCTTAAGGGACGTTTGGTAGTTAGTCCAGGCTTGAAAATGCATGGTGGTTAAGTGTCTATGCATGCAACTAGTATTTAGACTTTTCAGATTCTGACCTCTGCTTAAGCTAGTTGAACATTTTTGACAGATGACTTTGCGCTGATCAGTTGGATGTTGTTTAAAAAAATGCCAGACTGCACTCTTCCTAGACTCGGATCCCTTTTCAGGGATTGCAGACTGAGCTTTAACCGGATGGCCACGCTGTCCTCCAACAGGTTTTGGCTTTGACACGCGTTTTGGGCCAGATACGGGCCCGACAGATGGAACCTGTTGCGATGTTGATGCCTGCTGCGGCCCCTCCTCCACCTCCGCTTCTGAACTACTGCCGCCTGCACCCTGTTCCCCCAATGGCTGCCAATCGGGGTCAATAACTGGGTCATCTATTACCTCCTCTTCGAGCTCGTGTGCAACTTCGTCTGTGTCACTGTGTCGGTCGGTGGTATAGCGTTCGTGGCGGGGCAACATAGTCTCATCAGGGTCTGATTGTGGATCTGTACCCTGAGAGGGCAATGTGGTGGTCTGAGTCAAAGGAGCAGCATAGTACTCTGGCTGTGGCTGTGCATCAGTGCACTCCATGTCAGAATCTACTTGTAATGGGCATGGCCTGTTAAATGTTTCACTTTCTAAGCCAGGGACGGTATGTGTAAAGAGCTCCATGGAGTGACCCGTTGTGTCGCCTGCTGCATCCTTCTCTCTTGTTGTAGTTTTTGCTGAGGAGGACAAGGAAGCGACTTGTCCCTGACCGTGAACATCCACAAGCGACGCGCTGCTTTTACATTTACCAGTTTCGGAAGAGGAGGCAAAAGAGCTAGAGGCTGAGTCTGCAATGTAAGCCAAAACTTGCTGTTGCTGCTCCGCCTTTAAAAGCGGTTTTCCTACTCCCAGAAAAGAGAGCGTTCGAGGCCTTGTGTAGCCTGATGACGAAACTGGCTCCACAGCTCCAGACTTAGGTGGAATATTTTTATCCCCACGACCACCTGATGCTCCACTACCACTACCATCATTACCAGCTGACAATGAACGCCCACGACGACCTCTTGCACCAGACTTCCTCATTGTTTTAAAATCTTAACCAAAGTAACTTTATTTGTTGCTGTCAAACAACTTACACGGTGAGCTATAACTTCAGTATGATTTCAATATCCCTTAACAGGTTGGTGAGACCACAAGGAAAATCAGGCACAATGTTACACACTCTGTTTTCTGTGGCACAAAATCACAGAGATGACACACACGCAGGACTGTCACTCAAGCACTAATGTCAATATTAATCTCCCACCTAATTTATTTTTTTTTTTTCTCAGGGAGACTTTAGAAACCAAATAATATTAAAAAAAAAACAAAAAAAAAAAGGCTTTCTATGGCCCACAATTAGAGAGAGAGAGGTGGCACACCCAGGAGTCAAGACTGGCGCACAAGCTGAAAGGGCAATATTACTCTCCCACTGTTTTTTTAAGTTTTTTTTTTATTATTTTCAGGGAGACTTTAGAAACCAAATAATATTAAAAAAACCAAAAAAATAAATAGCCTTTCTATGGCCCACTGAATGAGAGAGAGAGGTGGCACACCCAGGAGTCAAGACTGGCACACAAGCTGAAAGGGCAATATTACTCTCCCACTGTTTTTTTATGTTTTTTTTTTTTCATGGAGACTTTAGAAACCAAATAATATTAAAAAAAACCAAAAAAATAAATAGCCTTTCTATGGCCCACTGAATGAGAGAGAGAGGTGGCACACCCAGGAGTCAAGACTGGCACACAAGCTGAAAGGGCAATATTACTCTCCCACTGTTTTTTTAGGTATTTTTTTTTTTCAGGGAGACTTTAGAAACCAAATAATAAGAAAAAAATAAATAAATAAATAGGCTTTCTATAGCCCACTGAATGAGAGATAGCACACACAGCAGTGGCACACAAGCCCTGACTGAGGCCAATATTTTTCTCCCACTGATTGATGTAGTGTTTTTGTGTTGAGGTAGATTTTAGAACACAAATCAAGGAAAAAATAAAATAAATGCTTTCTATGGCCCACTGAATGAGAGAGAGGTGGCACACCCAGGAGTCAAGACTGGCACACAAGCTGAAAGGGCAATATTACTCTCCCACTGTTTTTTTTATGTATTTTTTGTTTTTTAAGGGAGACTTTAGAAACCCAATAATATTTTAAAAAATAAATAAATAGGCTTTCTATGGCCCACTGAATGAGAGGGAGAGAGGTGGCACACCCAGGAGTCAAGACTGGCACACAAGCTGAAAGGGCAATATTACTCTCCCACTGTTTTTTTATGTTTTTTTTTTTTTTCAGGGAGACTTTAGAAACCAAATAATATTAAAAAAACCAAAAAAATAAATAGCCTTTCTATGGCCCACTGAATGAGAGAGAGAGGTGGCACACCCAGGAGTCAAGACTGGCACACAAGCTGAAAGGGCAATATTACTCTCCCACTGTTTTTTTATGTTTTTTTTTTTTTCAGGGAGACTTTAGAAACCAAATAATATTAAAAAAACCAAAAAAATAAATAGCCTTTCTATGGCCCACTGAATGAGAGAGAGAGGTGGCACACCCAGGAGTCAAGACTGGCACACAAGCTGAAAGGGCAATATTACTCTCCCACTGTTTTTTTATGTATTTTTTGTTTTTTAAGGGAGACTTTAGAAACCAAATAATATTAAAAAAAAACAAACAAAAAAAGGCTTTCTATGGCCCACAATTAGAGAGAGAGAGGTGGCACACCCAGGAGTCAAGACTGGCGCACAAGCTGAAAGGGCAATATTACTCTCCCACTGTTTTTTTATGTATTTTTGGTTTTTTAAGGCAGACTTTAGAAACCCAATAATATTTAAAAAAAAAAAAAAAAAGGCTTTCTATGGCCCACAATTAGAGAGAGAGGTGGCACACCCAGGAGTCAAGACTGGCACACAAGCTGAAAGGGCAATATTACTCTCCCACTGTTTTTTTATGTATTTTTTGTTTTTTAAGGGAGACTTTAGAAACCCAATAATATTTTAAAAAAAAAATAAATAGGCTTTCTATGGCCCACTGAATGAGAGGGAGAGAGGTGGCACACCCAGGAGTCAAGACTGGCACACAAGCTGAAAGGGCAATATTACTCTCCCACTGTTTTTTTATGTTTTTTTTTTTTTCAGGGAGACTTTAGAAACCAAATAATATTAAAAAAACCAAAAAAATAAATAGCCTTTCTATGGCCCACTGAATGAGAGAGAGAGGTGGCACACCCAGGAGTCAAGACTGGCACACAAGCTGAAAGGGCAATATTACTCTCCCACTGTTTTTTTATGTATTTTTTGTTTTTTAAGGGAGACTTTAGAAACCAAATAATATTAAAAAAACCAAAAAAATAAATAGCCTTTCTATGGCCCACTGAATGAGAGAGAGAGGTGGCACACCCAGGAGTCAAGACTGGCACACAAGCTGAAAGGGCAATATTACTCTCCCACTGTTTTTTTATGTATTTTTTGTTTTTTAAGGGAGACTTTAGAAACCCAATAATATTTAAAAAAAAAAAAAAAAAAAAGGCTTTCTATGGCCCACAATTAGAGAGAGAGGTGGCACACCCAGGAGTCAAGACTGGCACACAAGCTGAAAGGGCAATATTACTCTCCCACTGTTTTTTTATGTATTTTTTGTTTTTTAAGGGAGACTTTAGAAACCCAATAATATTTAAAAAAAAAAAAAAAAAAAAGGCTTTCTATGGCCCACAATTAGAGAGAGAGGTGGCACACCCAGGAGTCAAGACTGGCACACAAGCTGAAAGGGCAATATTACTCTCCCACTGTTTTTTTATTTATTTTTTATTTTTTCAGGGAGACTTTAGAAACCAAATAATAAGAAAAAAAATAAATAAATAAATAGGCTTTCTATAGCCCACTGAATAAGAGATAGCACACACAGCAGTGGCACACAAGTCCTGACTGAGGCCAATATTTTTCTACCACTGATTGATGTAGTGTTTTTGTGTTGAGGTAGAATTTAGAACACAAATCACGGAAAAAATAAATAGGCTTTCTATGGCCCACTCAGTGAGAGATGGCACACACAGGGATGGCACTGTAGCAGAAATGCCAATCTTAATCTCCCACAAAAAAAAAAATAAAAAACAGGGACTGTCCTACAATTACTATCTCCCTGCAGTAATCTAAGCCAGGTATGGCAGGCAGCAATAGGAGTGGACTGATGCACAAATTAAATAAAAAGTGTGGACAAACAAAAAAGATAGCTGTGCAGAAAGGAACAAGAGGATATGTGCTTTGAAAAAAGCAGTTGGTTTCCACAGTGGCGTACACACAGCAATACAGCTATCACGGAGCCTTCTAGGGCAGCCCAATGAGCTACAACGCTGAGGAAAAAAAATAAAAAATAGCTTCCACTGTTCCTGCACACCGAAGGTGGTGTTGGACAGTGGAAATCGCTACAACACAAGCGGTTTGGTGGTTAGTGGACCCTGCCTAACGCTCTCCCTGCTTCTGACGAAGCGGCAGCAACCTCTCCCTAAGCTCAGATCAGCAGCAGTAAGATGGCGGTCGGCGGGAACGCCCCTTTATAGCCCCTGTGACGCCGCAGACAGCAAGCCAATCACTGCAATGCCCTTCTCTAAGATGGTGGGGACCAGGATCTATGTCATCACGCTGCCCACACTCTGCGTTCACCTTCATTGGCTGAGAAATGGCGCTTTTCGCGTCATTGAAACGCGACTTTGGCGCGAAAGTCGCGTACCGCATGGCCGACAAGCACAGGGGTCGGATCGGGTTTCATGAGACGCCGACTTAGCCAAAAGTCGGCGACTTTTGAAAATGATCGACCCGTTTCGCTCAACCCTAGCTGTGACTGATGTGGTAAGATCTTACATGTACAATTTCTATCTTTTAAATTTTACAGTGCTTTCCCTCTGGAAATCAGTTATAGGGCTATATGGAATACCCTAATAGATAATTATGAGGTTAAAAAAGGGGGTCAACTATGTAGGATCCTCAACCGTTAGCTGGAATTAAGAGGAGCTAATAAGAGCATCTCTTGCTTTGGAGAACCTGTCCTGTATGATATTACCCAATCAACCAACAGATTTCAGTGGGCATTGTGTAATGCCTATCTTCCCCAGTAGAGGCACTGCTGAGAATTAAAATCTTAGGAGGACACCGGCCTGCCTGTATGAGCGTACACCGCTACATGTGCTAGCTCAGCTGAGCGTCATGCTGCCACCGGCCGGGGCAGCTGCCGCATGAGAGCAGAATCACTTCTACTACAGTCTTCAGTACAATAGTACCAACCGCTGCTGGGGATTACAGTCTTCAATCAAACAGCCTCCTCTCTGATATGAATGCCTTCTCTGGGTAAGACCTTTATTGACAATTAAAACACTCCGTTATTTTTTCTACCCAGTGTTAGGCTTGTTATCACCTATTCAGACCCAAACAGGTGTCCATATGAGATGAACTTTGATGTTTTAGCATTGTGTGCACTAATTTATTTCATTTTATTCTGTGCTACTGGGGTTTTCTACCAGCGCGAATACGGATATTGTTTATCCATTTTTTAGATTTATTACTGTCTTTCATACAATCATTGGTGGTGATTGTTATATTCGCAGCAGGAGAAATTACCCCTATAATATTCAGCGCCACTCAGTCCTTTATTATTATAATTTTAATTGATGCATTCGCAGCCCAGGATCCACCATGCAGGAGAACCTGCTGCTAGCAAACGGCGGAACTATATGGCGGTATGAGCTAACCCTGTTACTTCACAGAGTAGCCGTAATTCAAAGCACTGCGCCCTGTTTGACTTCACAGTGGCACAGGCTAACTACTCAACTGAGAGCAGTCAGTGGTCATGCATGGACACAAACTCCTCGCCGGAGGTGCCAGCATTCTAGGGGCTTATTTCAGCCAGGTCCCTGTATACATTCACACAAAATCTCCTCGCCAGAGGTGCCATGTTATGATCCGGTGGTAGGATCACCAAACTGACCTGATAGGTAAACCTGAATATTAGGACGAGATCTGGGGATGTGGAAACTATACTGACCGCAACCCTAATCCTATCCAAACACACTAAAGGCAGCCGTAGAGCGTTACGTAAAAACCTAGATGCCTCTTCACAGCCTGAGGAACTAACTACCCCTAGAAAGAAAGCAAGCCTCACTTGCCTCAGAGAAATAACCCCAAAGTTTTAGACAGCCCCCCACAAATAATAACGGTGAGTTAAGGGGAAAATACAAACGTAGTAATGAAAAACAGGTTTAAGCAAATGAGGCCCGCTAACACTAAATAGACTGAAGATAGCAAGGGATCTGTGCGGTCAGTACAAAAACTATCAAAAACATCCACGCAGAAAATACAAGAACCCCCACACCGACTCAAGATGTGAGGGGCGCACTCTGCACCCCAGAACTTCCAGCAAGCGAAAAATCACATATAAGCAAGCTGGACAGAAGTCATCATATATTGAGAAACATTTTCAAGAGAAATATGAGCAAACAAGAACTAGCAAGACTTAGCTTCTCCAGATGGAGACAGGTCACAAGGAAGTCCAAAGAGATCAGAACCAGTACTGAATACAACAACAGCAGGCAACAAGTAAAGGTCCAGGTGGTGTTAAATAGGAAGCAGCATAGCAGGAAATGAGGCAGCTGAGCCCAGCTCCAGACCCGCAGTATTGCTAAAGACCACCAGAGGGAGCCCAGACGGAATTCACAACAGTACCCCCCCCTTGAGGAGGGATCACCGAACCCTCACCAGAGCCCCCAGGCCGATCAGGAGGTGCCGAATGAAAGGCATGAACCAAATCGGCCGCATGGACATCAGAGGCGACAACCCAGGAATTATCCTCCTGACCATAGCCCTTCCATTTAACTAAGTACTGAAGCTTCCGTCTCTAAACACGAGAATCCAAGATCTTCTCCACCACATACTCCAATTCTCCCTCGACCAAGACCAGAGCAGGAGGGTCAACAGAAGGAACCACAGGCACCACATATCTCCGCAACAATGACCTATGGAACACATTGTGAATGGCAAATGATGCTGGGAGGTCCAAACGAAACGACACAGGATTGAGGATTTCCAAAATCTTATAAGGACCGATGAAACGAGGCTTGAACTTAGGAGAGGAAACCTTCATCGGAACATAACGAGAAGACAACCATACCAAATCCCCCACACGAAGTCGGGGACCCACACAGCGACGGCGGTTAGCAAAGCGCTGAGCCTTCTCTTGTGACAACTTCAAATTGTCCACCACGTGGTTCCAAATCTGTTGCAACCTATCTACCACAGAATCCACCCCAGGAGAGTCAGAAGGCTCAACCTGACCTGAGGAAAAACGAGGATGAAAACCAGAATTGCAATAAAAAGGCGAAACCAAAGTAGCAGAACTAGCCCGATTATTGAGGGCGAACTCAGCCAATGGCAAAAAAGTCACCCAATCATCCTGATCTGCAGAAACAAAACATCTCAGATAAGTCTCCAAGGTCTGATTAGTTCGTTCGGTTTGGCCATTCGTCTGAGGATGGAAGGCCGATGAAAAAGATAATTCAATGCCCATCTTCGCACAAAAGGACCGCCAAAATCTGGACACAAACTGGGATCCTCTGTCAGACACAATATTCTCAGGAATACCATGCAAACGAACCACATTCTGAAAAAACAGTGGAACCAAATCGGAGGAGGAAGGCAGCTTAGGCAAGGGCACCAAATGGACCATTTTAGAAAGATGATCACAAACCACCCAGATAACAGACATCTTCTGAGAGACCGGAAGATCCAAAATAAAATCCATAGAAATATGCGTCCAGGGCCTCTTCGGGACAGGCAAAGGCAAAAGCAATCCACTGGCACGAGAACAGCAAGGCTTGGCCCGAGCACAAATCCCACAGGACTGCACAAAGGAACGCACATCCCGCGACAAGGAAGGCCACCAAAAGGACCTAGCCACCAAATCCCTGGTACCAAAAATCCCAGGATGACCCGCCAACACCGAAGAATGAACCTCGGAAATGACTCTACTGGTCCATCTATCCGGGACAAACAGTCTCTCCGGTGGACAACGGTCAGGTCTATTGGCCTGAAAGTCCTGCAGTACCCGTCGTAAATCAGGGGAGATGGCAGACAAAATCACCCCCTCTCTGAGGACACCAGCCGGTTCAGAAACTCCCAGAGAGTCAGGCACAAAGCTCCTAGAAAGAGCATCAGCCTTCACGTTCTTCGAACCCGGAAGGTATGAAACCACGAAATCGAAACGGGAGAAAAACAGCGACCATCGAGCCTGTCTAGGATTTAGCCGTTTAGCAGACTCGAGATAAGTCAAATTCTTGTGATCCGTCAAGACCACCACATGATGTTTGGCTCCCTCAAGCCAATGTCGCCACTCCTCAAATGCCCATTTCATTGCCAACAACTCCCGATTACCAACATCATAATTCCGCTCGGCAGGCGAAAACTTTCTTGAAAAGAAAGCACATGGCCTCATAACAGAGCCATCAGAGCTTCTCTGTGACAAGACAGCCCCAGCTCCAATCTCAGAAGCATCAACCTCGACCTGGAAGGGTAGAGAAACATCCGGCTGACGCAAGACAGGAGCTGAAAAGAACCGACGTTGAGCTCCTGAAAGGCCTCCACGGCCGCAGGAGACCAATTTGTAACATCAGAACCCTTCTTGGTCAAATCCGTCAAAGGCTTAACCACACTGGAAAAATTAGTGATGAAGCGACGGTAAAAATTAGCAAAACCCAAGAACTTCTGAAGACTCTTTACCGATGTAGGTTGAGTCCAGTCATAAATAGCCTGGACCTTGACTGGATCCATCTCAATGGTAGAAGGAGAAAAAATAAAGCACAAAAAGGAAACCTTCTGCACTCCGAAGAGACATTTAGAGTCCGTCACAAACAAGGCATTGGCTCGCAGGATCTGAAATACCATCCTGACCTGCTTCACATGAGATTCCCAATCATCAGAAAAGACCAAAATATCATCCAGGTACACAATCATAAACCTATCCAGATATTCTCGGAAGATGTCGTGCATGAAGGACTGGAACACAGAAGGGGCATTAGAAAGCCCAAAAGGCAACACCAAGTACTCAAAATGGCCTTCGGGCGTATTGAATGCTGTTTTCCATTCATCGCCCTGCTTTATACGCACAAGATTATACGCTCCACGAAGATCTATCTTGGTGAACCAACTGGCCCCCCCTAATCCGAGCAAACAGATAGGACAACAGTGGCAAAGGATACTGGAATTTGACCGTGATGTTATTTAGAAGGCGATAATCTATACAGGGTCTCAGAGAACCATCCTTCTTGGCCACAAAAAAGAACCCCGCACCCAAAGGGGACGAGGACGGGCGAATATGCCCCTTCTCCAAAGACTCCTTGATATAACTCCGCATAGCGGCATGCTCTGGTACAGACAAATTAAAAAGTCGTCCCTTAGGGAACTTACTACAAAGGAATCAAATTTATGGCGCAATCACAATCCCTATGAGGAGGTAGGGCACTGGACTTGGGCTCATCAAATACATCCTGGTAGTCCGACAAAAATTCAGAGACTTCAGAAGGAGTAGAAGAAGCAATAGACACCAAAGGAGCATCGCCATGAATCCCCTGGCAACCCCAACTTGACACAGACATTGCTTTCCAATCCAGGACTGGATTATGAGCCTGCAGCCATGGCAGACCCAACACGACAACATCATGCAAATTATGTAACACAAGAAAGCGAATCACCTCCTGATGTGCAGGAGTCATGCACATGGTCACTTGCGCCCAGTACTGAGGTTTATTCTTGGCCAATGACGTGGCATCAATTCCCTTTAGTGGAATAGGGAATTGCAAAGGCTCCAAGATAAAACCACAGCGCCTGGCAAAAGACAAATCCATCAAATTCAGGGCAGCACCTGAATCCACAAAAGCCATAACTGAGTAGGATGACAGAGAGCAAATCAAAGTAACAGACAAAATGAATTTAGGCTGTACAGTGCCAATGGTGACAGACTTAGCAAAGTTTTTTATGCGCTTAGAACAATCTGAGATAACATGAGCAGAATCACCACAGTAAAAGCACACACCATTCTGACGTCTGTGATTTTGCCGTTCAATTCTGGTCAGAATCCTGTCACATTGCATAGACTCGGGCTTCTGCTCAGAAAATACCGCCAGATGGTGCACTGGTTTGCGCTCCCGTAAGCGCCGATCAATATGAATGGCCAAAGACATTGACTCATTCAGACTCGCAGGCGTGGGGAACCCCACCATAACATCCTTAATGGCTTCAGAAAGACCCTTTCTGAAAATCGCTGCCAGGGCACACTCATTCCATTGAGTGAGCACAGACCATTTCCTAAACTTCTGACAGAAAACCTCTGCTTCATCCTGACCCTGGGAGAGAGCCAGCAAAACCTTTTCTGCTTGGTCTACCAAATTAGGTTCCTCAAAAAGCACTCCAAGCGCCAGAAAAAATGCATCCACATTTTGCAATGCAGGATCTCCCGGCGCCAGAGAGAATGCCCAATCTTGAGGGTCACCACGCAACAAAGAAATAATAATTTTAACTTGCTGAACCGGATCACCAGAGGAACAAGGTCTCAGAGAAAGGAATAATTTGCAATTATTTTTAAAGTTCAAAAACCTAGATCTGTCTCCGGAGAACAGCTCAGGAATAGGTATCTTAGGCTCTGACATAGGACTGCGGACTACATAATCCTGAATGCCTTGTACCCTAGCAGTGAGATGATCCACACTAGAAGACAGATTCTGAAGGTCCATAGCTGCAGCTGAATTCTGAACCACCCAGAGATTAAGGGGAGGAGAGAGGCTAGACACACTGCAGAGGAAAAAAAAAAAATGAACTCAGAATTTCTCTTATCCCTCTTTTGCGATGCATTAACTCTTTATGGCCTGCTGTACTGTTATGATCCGGTGGTAGGATCACCAAACTGACCTGATAGGTAAACCTGAATATTAGGACGAGCTCTGGGGATGTGGAAACTATACTGACCGCAACCCTAATCCTATCCAAACACACTAAAGTTAGCCGTGGAGCGTTACCTAAAAACCTAGACGCCTCTTCACAGCCTGAGGAACTAACTACCCCTAGAGAGAAAGCAAGCCTCACTTGCCTCAGAGAAATAACCCCAAAGTTTTAGACAGCCCCCCACAAATAATAACGGTGAGTTAAGGGGAAAATACAAACGTAGTAATGAAAAACAGGTTTAAGCAAATGAGGCCCGCTAACACTAAATAGACTGAAGATAGCAAGGGATCTGTGCGGTCAGTACAAAAACTATCAAAAACATCCACGCAGAAAATACAAGAACCCCCACACCGACTCACGATGTGAGGGGCGCACTCTGCACCCCAGAACTTCCAGCAAGCGAAAAATCACATATAAGCAAGCTGGACAGAAGTAATCATATATTGAGAAACATTTTCAAGAGAAATATGAGCAAACAAGAACTAGCAAGACTTAGCTTCTCCAGATGGAGACAGGTCACAAGGAAGTCCAAAGAGATCAGAACCAGTACTGAATACAACGAAAGCAGGCAACAAGTAAAGGTCCAGGTGGTGTTAAATAGGAAGCAGCATAGCAGGAAATGAGGCAGCTGAGCCCAGCTCCAGACCCTCAGTATTGCTAAAGACCACCAGAGGGAGCCCAGACAGAATTCACAACAGTGCCAGCATTCTAGAGGCTTATTTCAACCGGGTCCCTGAACAAGAATAACATAGAACAATACTAGCGCATGGCCGTGCGGCCATGCGAGCCTTGAATAGTTGCAGCACATACAGGACCTTCCTAGAAGGACCAATGAGAGGCTGCCACAGAGCATGAGCACCTACAGGACCTTCCTGAAGGACCAATGGCCTTAGCTGCAGTATCTGATCATGTGACCCTCGATCTCCACTGAGAGATCTTACTCTGGGCATGCTCAGAACGAGAAAAGCAGGACTTAGTCCCAGAGGTGTCTGCTCGCCACTGCCCAGCACTGACTTCAATGGCAGAAGTAGGAAAAGCAGCAGTAACTCTTTGTACAGAGTCAGACTGAGCGAGACGCTGGGACTGACGTCTCTGATGAGCAGGCTCCACTGCGGCAGAAGAAGAATGGGAGACCGCAGCGGAGATGGCCCAAGATTCCCCCTGTGAAGAGGTGGGAACTCAACCCCTAATATTACCCCCCTCCTAGGGCTCCCCTCCTTGGACCTCGCTACGTTCGAAGGCAGCAATGAGCTGTGGAGCCCCAATGTGCTCAGCAGGCTACCAGGACCTATCCTCAGGACCGTAACCCTTCCAGTCCACCAAATAAAATTTTTGGCCACGAACCACATTGCACCCCAAAAAAGCATTCACCTTGTAATCGTCCGTAGACGAACCCGATGTCCCGGCAGACGACTCAGAAAACCTGGACATGTATACGGGCTTAAAGAGGGACACATGAAAGGTGTCGGTGATACCTAGGGGTGGAGGAAGGGCTAGACGGTAGACCACAGGATTAACCTGTTCGAGGACCTTGAAGGGACACAAGTAGCGAGGTGCAAACTTAGTGGACTCAACTCGCAGCCTGATGTTACGAGCGGAGAGCCACACTAAGTCGCCAGGAGAAAAGGTCGGGGCAGGGCACCGATTTGTATCGGCGGAAGACCTCATTCTCTCCTAGGAGGCCCGGATGGCATCCTGAGTGCGGCCCCAAATGTCTCGTGCCTCCACTGCCCAGTCTGCCACCCTAGAGTCAGCAGAGGACACGGGCATAGGCACAGGAACCCGCGGATGTTGGCCGTAATTAAGGAGGAAATGAGTCTGACCGGTGGAGTCGGCTACAGCGTTGTTAAGGGCAAACTCAGCCCATGGTAACAAGGATGCCCAGTCATCCTGCCTGGCAGGATGTCGTAAATAAGTGACCAGAGTCTGATTGGCCCTCTCAACCAACCCATTCGTCTCGGGATGATAAGCCGAGGAGAGATTTTACTCAATACTGAGTAGACAACAAAGCTCCCTCCAGAATCGAGATGCAAACTGGGGACCCCGGTCACTGACAATCTTGTCCGGCATACCGTGTAAGCGAAAGATATGCTTGATGAACAAGGCTGCCAGAGCCCGTGCAGAAGGTACCCGTGGAAGAGGCACCAAATGAACCATTTTGTAAAAATGGTTGGTGATGACCCAGATAATGGTGCAGTTACGAGACTTGGGTAAGCCCACCACAAAGTCCATCCCAACCATCTCACAGGGCCTGTCCGCCACTGGCAGAGGGTAAAGCAACCCAGCTGGCCGTTGCCAAGGGGACTTGTTCTTGGCACAAGAGACACATGCCCGAACATAGTCTGCGACATCATGAGCCATATGCGGCCACCAGTATGTCCTCGCCAGTAACTAAGATGTCCGTTTGGAACCAAAATGTCCACCCACCCTGGACGAGTGTGCCCAAGAGAGAACCTCCAGTCGCAAACTGGATGGTACAAAAGTCTTGCCCGGAGGCACAGACTCTAGCAAAATTGGGGCCACAGTTCTCAGGCTCTCAGTGGGGACAATAAGCCGAGGCTCCTCTTCCTCCTCCACAGATGACACAACGGAGCGAGAGAGAGCGTCGGTACGAATGTTCTTCTCCCCAGAAAGAAAATGGAGGGTGAAATGAAACCGGGAGAAGAACAAGGACCATCTGGCCTGGCGAGAATTTAACCGCTGGGCTGTCTGCAGGTACACCAAATTTTTATGATCTGTGAAGACTTGGAAGGGAAAACGAGCTGCCTCCAAGAGATGTCTCCACTCCGAGAAAGCCAACTTCATGGCTAGCGACTCCCTGTCCCCGATGGAATAATTCCTCTCTGCTGGTGAGAAGGTCTTAGAAAAGAAGAAGCAAGGATGCTTCCGACCTTGAGCATCCTTTTGGAAGAGGACTGCTCCAGCACCAACAGATGAGGCATCCACCTCCATGATGAAAGGCTTATCTACATCGGGGCGATGTAGGATGTCAGCACTCTCGAAGTGTGACTTTATGGAGTTAAAGGCCTTGTAGACCTCCTCAGACCACAATTTGGGATTTGCTCCCTTCTTGGTGAGGGCAACCAAGGGAGCTACCAAAGTTGAGAAGTGCGGAATGAACTGGCGATAATAATTAATGAACCCCATAAAGCGCTGCACCGCTTTAAGAGAATGGGGTTCCTGCCAGTCCATCACAGCCTGTAGTTTGGCAGCATCCATAGCCAATCCCTGGGTGGAGATAATATAGCATAGGAAAGGTAAGGACTCCTGCTCGAACATACACTTCTCCAACTTGGCATAGAGGGAGTTTGCCCGTAGGTGGTCGAAGACTTTGCAAACATCTCTCCGGTGGGAGTCAATATCTGGAGAGTAGATGAGAATATCATCCAGATAGACTACGACCGAGGTGGAGAGCATATCCCAAGAAGATGTCATTCACAAAGTCTTGGAAAACGGCTGGGGCATTACAGAGCCCGAAGGGCATCACCAGATATTCATAGTGCCCATCCCTGGTGTTAAAAGCCGTCTTCCATTCGTCCCCCTCACGGATGCCAATCAGGTTGTAAGCACCCCGCAGATCTAATTTAGTAAATACCCTTGCTCCCCAAAGCCTATCGAAGAGCTCAGATATCAAGGGCAAAGGATACTTATTCTTAATGGTGATGGCGTTAAGACCCCTGTAATCTATGCATGGACGCAGATCCCCATTCTTCTTCTGCAAGAAAAAGAACCCAGCCCCAGCAGGTGACACTGACTTCCTGATGAACCCTCTTGTCAGATTCTCTTGAATGTACTGAGACATTGCCTCCATCTCCAGGAGAGATAACGGATAGACTCGACCCCAGGGAGGCTCAGCACCAGGCAAGAGGTCAATAGGACAGTCATAGGGGCGATGGGGCGGAAGTGTCTCCTTTTTGGAGAACACATCCGCATAAGACCAATATTGCTTGGGGAGAGAGGATAGATCTGCGGGTACCTCTGTAGTAGCAACCTGAATGCGCTCCCTCTGACACCTACCCCCACAAGATTCACCCCATCCCAAAATTCTGCCTGAGGACCACTCGATATGAGGAGAGTGGTACCGTAGCCAAGGTAAACCCAACAGGACCTCATCAATTCCCTCAGGAATGACAAGCAGAGATATAATCTCCTGATGGGATGGCGACATGGACAGAGTAAAAGGGATGGTCTTGTGTTTTATCTGTGAGGGCAGTGTCGACCTATTAACCACTCATACCGTTACTGGTTGAGCTAGCATAACCAGGGGTATTGCATGACGTTGGGCGAAGGCAGAAGACATAAAATTGCCCTCCGCCCCAGAATCCACGCAGAGCTCTACCAAGTGGGAGGATGAGCCTATAATAATTGTCCCCTTAAAGGACAATTTGGAGGCAAACGTCGCCGTGTCTAGTGTACCTCCACCTACTACCACTAGACGCTAATGTTTCCTCGACTGCTGGGGACATCTGGTGGCAAGATGTCCTGACTGCTGGAAAACATGACAGACCTTGAGTGCACAAGCGGTCCGGGACTTAGATCCCGCTCGTGACACTTCCATGGCCTCATGTGACTCAGGAACTAGGACCGGAGATTCCAGAGGTTTGGCGAAGGTGGGAGCCAGCCGAAACCTCTGTCTACACTGGGCTCGCTCTAACCTCTGCTCGTTAAAACGGAGGTCAATACGAGTAGAGACAGTTATTAACTCCTCCAGTGTGGCAGGAATCTCCCTAGTGGCCAGAGCGTCCTTCACGTGATCAGCCAGCCCTCTCCAAAATATGGGGATAAAGGCTTTATCTGACCACTCCAGCTCAGAAGCTAAAGTACGGAAGTGGATGGCAAAATGGCTGACGAAGGACACACCCTGAGTTAATGCCAGCAGTTGGAGCGCCGTGTCATGGGTGACTCGAGGTCCTAAAAAGACCTGTTTCAGAGTGCTTAGGAACAGCGGAGCACTCTGCACCACATGATCGCCATGCTCCACAGCGGCGTAGCCCATTCCAACGCCCTGTCCGACAAGAGAAACACAATGAATCCCACCTTTGCCTGCTCTGTGGGAAAACGTGCAGCCAGGAGCTCGAGGTAAATAGAGCACTGACTCACGAATCCCCTACAAGATTTGCTATCTCCAGAAAATTTTTCTGGCAGCGGGAGGCGAGATAATGTCGGAACAGGGGTGGCAGTGGACAAGGTTGCTGCAGCCACGCTAGCAGCCTGTACAGCTACTGCGGTAACATCCACAGCTGAGGTTGAGCTCTCGAGAGCCGCCAACTTACCCTCCAGTTGCTGAATGTCCGCCATTTGCTAGCCAGACCCTGGCGCTAGTATTATGTTAGGGCTAGCAGAACGCACCGAGTAAATATAGAGGTTTTATTATAATTGATGCGTTCGCAGCCTGGGGTCCACCGTGCAGGAGAACCTGCTGCTAGCAAACGGCGGAACTATATGGCGGTATGAGCTAACCCTGTTACTTCACAGAGTAGCCGAAACTCAAAGCACTGCGCCCTGTTTGACTTCACAGTGGCACAGGCTAACTACTCAACTGAGAGCAGTCAGTGGTCATGCATGCACACAAACTCCTCGCCGGAGGTGCCAGCATTCTAGGGGCTTATGTCAGCCAGGTCCCTGAATACATTCACACAAAATCTCCTCGTCAGAGGTGCCAGCATTCTAGGGGCTTATTTCAGCCAGGTCCCTGAACACAAACTCACATGACCACACTGGCTCAAAGCACATAACATAGAACAATACTAGCTTATGGCCATGCGGTCATGCGAGCCTTTACTAGTTGCAACATGTACAGGACCTTCCTAGAAGAACCAATGAGAGGCTGCCACAGATCGTGAGCACCTACAGGACCTTCCTGAAGGACCAATGGCTTTTGCTGCAGTATCTGATCATGTGACCCTCGATCTCCACTGAGAGATCTTACTCTGGGCATGCTCAGATCGAGAAAAGCAGGACTTAGTCCCAGAAGCGTCTTCTCGCCGCTGCCCCACACTGGCTTCAATGGCAGAAGCAGGAAAGGCAGCAGCAACTCTTTGTACAGAGTCAGACTGAGCGAGACGCTGGGACCGACGTTTCTGCTGAGCAGGCTCCACTGCGGCAGAGGAAGAATGGGAGACCGCAGCGGAGATTCCCCCTGTGCAGAGGCGGGAACTCAACCCCTAACATCTCTACTGCATTGATTTCTGTAACATTTATAAATACAGTATATCAAATTGGCCCATGGTCTTTAATTTTTTTCTACACATTTAAAATGAAAATTGTTTCTTTGTGTCGTACCACTACAACAAACCTCCAGAAAAATCTTTATTTCATACTGTCAAAATGAAGTACGAGTAGCTGCGACCATTCGAATAATGATTCATGACTATATTTATTAAATTTGTGATAATACGTTGTCATTTTTTGATGGCCAGTCTCTTTTCTTTTTCTTATCTTTTCCTAGCATAAAGCATTTTTCTATAAAGGTGTTTTCACGTCACAGTTAACAGTTACATTTCCTAAATCCAGCATGAGATTATCCAGAAAGCAGAAGACTAAACAGAGAGAACTTTGCATTAGCTTGTTCCTATTAGCTGTTCTCCTGAAGTTAAGTTTTCCTACAAGGTAAGTTGAATATTCTTTTCCATAACCGTATCATAATCAAGACTTTTCTATTGCATGTTGTGGGAGCCAAAAATTGTTAAATTACAGATATTTTGCTCACAAAAAAATTAGAAATTCTAAACACATTTAATTCTTTCATATGGCATAAAGGAGTTATCTATATGTGTAGTCATAAATATTCAACCATCATTCCAAATACAATTTTATTTACAAAATTGACAAAACCAACTGCTGTTTGCAATAAAACAATGAAACAAGAAGAATTTAAATATCTCATAAAGATGAAGCTATCATCACATACTCAAAAACCCTCAAGAGACTGCAAAAGACCTGCAGCAAGATTTGGTAGCAGCAAGCACTGAGGTTTTAGTTTACACAATAGGAGGAATACTAAATGCTGAAAGTCTCTATGTCCAAGCTCCAAAATAAACACTTGTACTGACCAAAAAGTCAAATAAAAGTTGGCTTCAATATGCTTAAAACAATATAAATAACATAGAGAAGTTTTTAAATTCTGTTCTGTATAGTGATTAAACAAAATTGGCAATTTTGGGGCCTGATGTGTAGATCAGCAGGGTCACTGGAGGGAAAAAAAGCATGTCCTGTGGTGAAAACCCTGATTACATTGATGAAATGCAATGGTCTCGTGATGGTTTGGGGCTGCTTGGCTTCCTCTGGCACGAGTAACCTGCATTGTGTGGAGCGCAAGATGAATTTATCTCTTCATGAAGCTTGGGCATCTTTGAAACTTCCAACAGGACAAGGATCCCAGGCATACCTCAAAGGCCACCTAGGCTTGATTTCTGGTTAAGTCTTAGAAGATTCTGATGTGCACATCACAGTCATTTGATTTGAACTCCATAGAAAATCTTTGATAGAATTTGAAAAAGGCATTGAAGCATGTAAACCAAAGGATATTTGTGAACTGGAGGTCATTGCCCATGAGGCATGGTCTAATATTCCTTAAGAAAACTGCCAGAAGCTGGTATTAGCTTTGTATCATATTGATAGCAAGTTAGAATTATATAGATATCTTTATTGTTACTACGTAAGATGCTCTACAAATAGGTCTAGCATTTTGTACTTGAAAAATATGCCAAATATAATGGATGGTACTGTTTGTGCGTAATGAAGAACTCTGCATGTTGTTGCACATGCTTTGCTGTATGTAGTAATTATTATTCTCCAAAATGTAAATTAAATCATACTAACTGATTGTGAAACCAAAATTGTGATACTTGATTCAACCATCTCTAATTATCATGTAAAGCCCCATTTACGTGCATGTGATCCTTACTGTTTTCTTAAGAAATGTTAAGAATAGTTTTAAAACCATGTTCCTGTTTTCTTTATCTAGCAGTTACAGAGTCTAAGTCAATCCAGTAATTATTTCTTACCTCTTTTACTTAGTATTTATAATTTCATAAATAGATTACTGTTCCTAGCTGCAGACTTTATGGCAGACTAATGTGTTTTGCTTTACTTTGGATACATTTACACTACATTTTATTTTCATCATATGCACATGTTTTCCTCTGGGGATTTTTACCACTTTGCCCATAAACATTCTTTTCATTGCTATTTTCCAACAAAGTAAAACAGAAATTCAATAATAGTATAAATAAGCAGGCTTGTTACTCTTGCAAGGGGGAAAAGTGCAACTGAAAATGTACATAATTACCCTATTTCAAAGTTACTGTTAAAATATCACTGAGTGGCACTGTAAAGTGTGTTCATTTGTCTCATATATTTAATAATATTGTATTGCTGAAATAGGTTCTCCTTTTTCAATACTATTCATATTTGGTGTGCACAGATCCATAATAACAAATACCGTTGCTCTTCCCTCTCATATGTTGTTCCGGTCTATGTTGATCTTCTGCAGCAGTGACATCACATCTTCAGTGCAGATCACAACTTCAACCAGTTACTGAAGGCATCGGCTGAGGCATCACATCAGTAAGTGAGTGACTGCAGTGGTGATGTGCATTGTAGACATATCACTACTACATCAGGTCAACAAAGACCAAAGCATTGATGGAAAGGGAGCACTGGACCTGGGAGGGTGAGAACATTTCTGTTTGTTAATTTAGATATTCAATATGCACATCTAG
Organism: Ranitomeya variabilis; assembly: GCF_051348905.1. NCBI lineage: Eukaryota > Metazoa > Chordata > Amphibia > Anura > Dendrobatidae > Ranitomeya > Ranitomeya variabilis. Next base: position 503,741,498 of record NC_135236.1, read on the forward strand.
GGAACCCCCCAAAAATTGATGAGACAATCCCTTTATTATTGTATGTTATTGTCTAAGTCATCTACTTACAAAGTCCCGGAATTCCTGCAGTGTTTTGTTGAAGTTGTGAAACCATTTTTCACTAAATCCTGTGTTAGTTCCTTGTTTTTTTGGTGTTAGGGAGACATTTCATGTTGCCCTCTGCATGACTTGACAGTCATAAGCTCACTTAGCTGAACTGCGGTGAACTCACTGAGCTTGAACTGCGGTGAACTCACTGACTTTTTCTCACGGTGCTGAGGTCACCGCAGCTAAGGGACCCAGCTGGGAATGCAGCCTCAGTGATCCGCGGTAACCTTGATGATGTCACCGATGATCATGAATGCTGCGGTCGCAGCACCTCATTTCTCAGTGGTTCCCAGCCTAAATGGTTGCATCTTGGCACAGTCCAAGTTGAAAACTGTTTATCCCCAGGCTTGGATTATGTTATGGGACAAAACGTTGGATGGGTGAGGGAAATGGTTATTTTTTATTTTTGTTTTATTACAGGAGAAGGGGGATTCAATGAAATGGGTGAGTATGACTGTGTTTGTTATTTTTAACCCCTTTACCCCCAAAGGTGGTTTGCACGTTAATGACCAGGCCAATTTTTACAATTCTGACCACTGTCTCTTTGTGAGGTTATATCTCTGGAATGCTTCAACAGATCCCGGTCATTCTGACACTGTTTTCTCGAGACATATTGTACTTCATGACAGTGGTAAAATTTCTTTGATATTACCTGCGTTTATTTGTGAAAAAAATGGAAATTTGGCGAAAAGTTTTTTCCACAAAAATTATTTGTTAACCACCAGTTTTGCATTTTCCCAAGAGTAACAGGAGAAATTGGACCCCAAAAGTTGTTGTCCATTGTGTTAGGGTTCGAGTTCCCACCTCTGCACAGGGGGAATCTCAGGCCATCCCCACTGCAGTCTCCCATTCTTCTCCTGCCGCAGTGGAGGCTGCTCAGCGGAGACGTCGGTCTCAGCATCTCGCTCAATCTGACTCTGTGAGGAGGATTACTGCTGCTCTTCCAGCTTCTGCTACTGTAGTCAGTGCTGGGCAGCGGCGAGCAGACGCTTTTGGGACTAAGTCTTGTTTTTCTCCTTCTGAGCATGCCCAGGGTAAGATTTCTGGAGATCGAGGGTCACATGCTTGGATACTGCAGCAAGGTCCTGAAGGTGCTCAGGCTTTGCGGCAGCTTCTCATTGGTCCTTCTTGGAACTACAGCTATAAAAGGCTCGCATGGCTGCACGGCCATGCACTAATGTCTTTCTAAATTATGTGCTTTGCGCCAGTGTCGTCATGTGTGATTGTGTTCAGGGACCCGGCTGAAATAAGCCCCTAGAATGCTGGCACCTCCGGCAAGGAGTTTGTGTGTCTGAGTACATTCAGGGACCTGGCTGAAATAAGCCCCTAGAATGCTGGCACCTCCGGCGAGGAGTTTTGTATGCATGCATGACCACTGACTGCTCTCTCTTGGGTAGTTAGCCTGTGCTCCTGTGAAGTTAACAGGGCGCAGAGATTTGCTTTCACGGCTGCTCTGTGAGTTAACCGAGCTAGCCAATAATGCCATATAGTGCTGCCATTTGTCTAGCAGCAGGTTCTCCTGCACGGTGGACCCGGGGCTGCAAAAGCACCAATAACAATAAAAACTATTTTCCTCGGTGCATTCTGCTAGCCCTAATACATTGTATTCTGAGTACGCTGATACCCCATATGTTGGGGTGAACCCCTTTTTGGGCGCACGGTAGAGCTCGGAAGGGAAGGAGCACTGTTTTACTTTTTCAACGCAGAATTGGCTGGAATTGAGATCGGACGCCATGTCGCATTTGGAGAGCCCCTGATGTGCCTAAACAGTGGAAAACCCCAATTATAACTGAAACCCTAATCCAAACACTTCCCTATTCCCAACGGTAACCCTAACCACACCCCTAACCCTAATCCCAACCCTATTCCCAACCTTAAATGTAATCGAAACCCTAACCCTAACTTTAGCCCCAACCCTAACCCTAACTGTAGCCTTAACCCTAGCACCAACCCTAACCCTAACCCTAGCCCTAACCCTAGCCCTAACCCTAGCCCTAACCCTAACCTTAACCCTAGCCCTAACCCTAGCCATAACCCTAGCCCTAACCCTAAACCTAACCCTAGCCCTAGCCCTAACCCTAGCCCTAACCCTAACCCTAGCCCTAACCCTAACCCTAATGGGAAAATAGAAATAAATTTTTTAATTTTTCGCTAACTAAGGGGGTGATGAAGGGGGGTTTGATTTACTTTTATAGTGGGTTTTTTGGAAGATTTTAATGATTGGCAGCCGTCACACACTGAAAGACGCTTTTTATTGCAAAAAAAATTTTTTGTGTTACCACATTTTGAGAGCTATAATTTTTCCATATTTTGGTCCACAGAGTCATGTGAGGTCATGTTTTTTGTGGGACGAGTTGATGTTTTTATTGGTAACATTTTCGGGCACGTGACATTTTTTGATCGCTTTTTATTCCGATTTTTGTGAGGCAGAATGACCAAACACCAGCTATTCATGAATTTCTTTTGGGGGAGGCATTTATACCGTTCCGCGTTTGGTAAAATGAATAAAACAGTTTTATTCTTCGGGTCAGTACGATTACAGCGATACCTCATTTATATATTTTTTTATGTTTTGGTGCTTTTATACGATAAAAACTATTTTATAGAAAAAATAATTATTTTTGCATCACTTTATTATGAGAACTATAACTTTTTTATTTTTTCTTTGATGATGCTGTGTGGCAGCTCGTTTTTTTGCGGGACAAGATGATGTTTTCAGCTGTACGATGGTTATTTATATCCGTCTCTTTGATCGCGTGTTATTCCACTTTTTGTTTGGCGGCATGATAATAAAGCGTTGTTTTTTGCCTCGTTTTTTTTTGCGGTGTTCACTGAAGGGGTTAACTAGTAGGACAATTTTATAGGTCGGGTCGTTACGGACACGGCAATACTAAATATGTGTACTTTTATTGTTTTTTTTATTTAGATAAAGAAATGTATTTATAGGAACAATATTTTTTTGGGGGGGGGGATTTTTTTTGGGGAAATTTGTTATTATTTTTTTTACACATGTGATAGTGTGAGATCACTGATCTGACACTTTGCTGTGCACTGTGCGATCTGACGTGCACAGATCCAGGCTTCCCGGTGCCTGCTCTGAGCAGGCGCTGTGAAGCCACCTCCCTGCAGGACCCGGATGGCGTGGCCATTTTGGATCCGGGCCTGCTGCAGGGAGGAGGAGGTAAGAGACCCTCGGAGCAACGCGATCACATCGCCTTGCTCCGGGGGTCTCAGGGAAGCCGGCAGGGAGCCCCCTTCCTGCGCGATGCTTCCCTATACCGCCGGAACACTCCAATCATGTTTGATCGCAGTGTGCCGGGGGTTAATGTGCCGGGGTCGGTCCGTGACCGCTCCTGGCACATAGTACCGGATGTCAGCTGCGATAGTCAGCTGACACCCGGCCGCGCTCGGCCACGCTCCCCCTGTGAGCGTGGCCGATCGCATGACGTACTATCCCGTCGGTGGTCATACGGGCCCACCCCACCTCCACGGGATAGTACGTCCAATGTCAGGAAGGGGTTAAATAAAAAGTGAAAGTGTGTTTTGTTTTTACTTCAAATAGAAGACGTTATTCTGGCTGTGTGTTTATTTACAATATAACTATAGGATTAGTAATGGATAGGTGTCTTATAGATGCCTCTGGCTTGATGTCACCTGACAATACAAAGGTAACATCAACCCTACTAATATGAATTTCACTTGCCACAGAGCAAGTGGGAAGAGCTGGGCAAAGCGCCAGAATAGCCACATCTAATACGAGGGGCAATCCAAAAGTAATGATAATCAATACTAAACACAATGAATATAGTAAAAAAAATTTTTTATTTTCCTACATAGTCTCCTAACAAATCTACACATTTAGTCCATCTCTTTTCTAAACTTAGAATTCCCTTCGAAAAAAATTCTTGATCTTGACCCTCAAAAAAATCCCCAACAGCGGTTATCACGTCGCTATTGTCGTCAAATTTCTTGCCCCGGAGGTGTTCCTTGAGCCGAGGAAAGAGAAAGAAGTCACTGGGGGCTAGATCTGGTGAATAGGGGGGTGTTCCACCAGTTCAAAGCCCACTTCTTGAAGCCATGGCAACTGCAGCTTTGTGAGCCGGCATGTTATCTTGGTGAAACAGCACTCCAGCCCACAGTTTGCCGCGCCTTTTCTCCTTGATAGCCTCCCGCAATCTTCTTATTTGTTCTGCATAGTAGGAGCCCGTAATAGTGGCTCCCTTCTCCAAATAGTCCACCATAATAATTCCTTCAGCGTCCCAAAAAACGGACGCCATAACCTTCCCTGCTGAGCTTGACACTTTGAATTTCTTCGGCGTCGGTTCGTCGGCTCGTTTCCATGTCATCAATTGTTGTTTAATTTCGGGATCAAAGTGGTGGATCCAGGTCTCGTCCATGGTCAAAAAACGTGACAAAAAATTTTCCTTGTCTGCTTGGAACTTTTCGAGATTTGCTATTGAAATGTCAACTCTTTTCTTCTTTTGCTCGTCGGTTAACATTTTTGGCACCCAATGCGCGGAGACCTTTCTCATATGCAATTCTTTTGCAAGGATTCTTTGCCATATGAGATCCCTGTGACCTCAGCTACCTGCCTGATAGTTACACTTCGATCTGCCAATACAACTTCTTCAACTTTTTTCACGTTTTCTTCATAGAGGTACGTGGATGGGCGTCCTTCACGATGTTCATCTTCCGTCGATGTTCTTCTCAGCTTAAATTCCTTGGCCCAGCGTGCAACTGTTGAATATGGAGGAGAAGAGTCCCCCAATGTTTCCACCAAGTCGCTGTGTATGTCTTTGGTAGTCATTTTTTTCAAGCAGAGGTATTTGATGACAGCCCTGAGCTCGTTTTTTTCCATTTTGATGTTCACTCCTCGGCAGTTCATATTCAAATGAATGTAGCTCCCGGGAATCATGGTCTATTTAAGTGATTTTTTTTTTTCCTGGACTAGTGGGTACCTAAGAGAGAAGAAAACATTTTATTTTAATTTCTGTGTGCAATAGAAATAACCGATTATCATTACTTTTGGATCGCCCCTCGTAGATGTGCCTTTTCTAGGGTGACTGCGGGCTGCTCTTTTTAGGCTGGGGGGCAATAGCTATGGCCCCTTACAAGCCTGACAATACCAACCTCCAGCTGTCTGCTTTAGCTTGGCCAATTGTAAAAAATGTGGGGGGACTCACAACTTTTTTTTACATTAGTTATTTAAATAATTAAAAAATACGGCATTGGGACCCCTCTATTCCTGATAACCAGGCTTGCTAAAGCGGACAGCTGAGGATTGTAGCCCACAGCTGGCAATTTTGCCTGGCTGGTTATCAAAAATACAGGGGAACCCCAAATCTTTATTTATTTAAAGCACAAGAGGCGACTGATGAATGTTAACAGTTGAATACAACTCTCAACATTCTCTCCTGTTAGATCTAGTCACAGAACGAGTAGGAGATAATCATGTGAGCTATCTTCTTCAGCACTCGGCGCTGGGGAACTGCATTAACAGTACTGCTGATTCCCAGGTGCCAGTACGTATCAAACTAATGACGAACGGATGTCATCCGTGTGTCATCAGTGTGCACGTGTGAGGGATCTTTTGTGGCCCGTGCTAGTGATGAAAACCAGAGATGTCACCATGTTTTGCCCCTGGACACACGGACCCAGGGAAACACACTGACATGTGCACAGACCCATTCACTTGAATTGGTCTACGTGTGTAAGTGTCTCCGGTACATGTGTTAAACTGTCATCACCACATGTCTTAGACACACTAAAGTCTAAGAGCCCTAAGTGGTGATGAGCGAACATGCTTGCCACTACTCGGTACTCGCCTTAGTATCACTATGCCCAGTGTACTCGGCGAGCACCGAGTATTTCTCACTAGGGTTGAGCGACTTTCATTTTTTTACGGTCGAGTCGGGTTTTGTGAAACCCGACTTTGTCCAGAGTCGAGTCGAGTGCAGTCAGCCGATTATCGCTAAAAGTCGGGGATCGACCGAAACACGAAACCCAATGCAAGTCAATGGGGAAGCATAGTCGGCAGTGAGTGGAGGCCAGGAAAACACCTATAGTGCCCATTTTAATGCCAAAAACATCCATTCTTGTTTCTGAAGCTTGTCAATCTTAATTAACTTTATAATAATAGTTGGGCATTGGAAATTGGGGTCATTTGGCAAAAGTTGTGGGGGGTAGGGCTGGTTCAAGGTTTTAGTGGGCACAGGAAACGTGGACTACGTCACGGCGGTGGAGCAGTGAGAGGTAAGTATGTCAAGTTTGCAAGTGCTGTGATCCTAAGCAAGCAGTGGGGGCCCACTCGTTGGCATTGGCACTGGCACAGGGCCCCTCAAAGTACAGCGGTGTGTTTGCACGGCGGGGGCGCCTCCCACCAGCAGTGACACTTTTGCGTACTCTGAGGGGCCCTGTGCCAGTGACGTCGCCAACGAGTATGCCCCCCCCACCTGATGAAGGAACCTGCACTTTCATCTGCACCTTCCTCTTTGTCCCTGTGTAAGGTGGTATAACATGCGGGAAGGGGAACCTTACTTTCAGCAGGGTCAGATTCTGGCTGTGCAGAGTGCAAGGGGAATGTAGTGGTCTGGGTCAATGTACCAGCAGACTCATCTAGCAGTGGCTGGGCAATGGGCAGGATGAGGAGGAAACAGATATAAGGCCAAAGAATAAAGTAGGCTAAATGCAGTTCAAAATTGGTAACAGGACTAAACAGGCGGCACTGCTTTGTTCAGTGGAGTAGCAAACCCAAGAGCAGCAGACACTGTTTTAAGGGCCCAACCACACTAGTAGGCCAAATGCAGTTTAATATCTGATACTATAGGCCGAAAGCCAGAAGGTAGAAGCTCAGCTGTATTCAGTTGAGGGCAACACCAGGGAGGGGCAGACACCGTTAGTAGGCCCTAACCACCAATTTTTAAAAACACAGCACTTAATGAGAGCCAGAAGGTTGAAGCACAGCTTTATTCAGTTGAGGACAACACCAGGCAGGGGCAGACACCGTTAGTAGGCCGGAACCAACAATTTTTTTAAAAAACAGCAGTTAATCAGAGCCAGAAGGTAGAAGCTCAGCTTTATTCAGTTGAGGACAACACCAGGCAGGGGCAGACACCGTTAGTAGGCCGGAACCACCAATTTTTTTACAAACAGCAGTTAATCAGAGCCAGAAGGTAGAAGCTCAGCTTTATTCAGTTGAGGACAACACCAGGCAGGGGCAGACACCGTTAGTAGGCCGGAACCACCAATTTTTTTACAAACAGCAGTTAATCAGAGCCAGAAGGTAGAAGCTCAGCTTTATTCAGTTGAGGACAACACCAGGCAGGGGCAGACACCGTTAGTAGGCCGGAACCACCAATTTATTTAAAAACAGCAGTTAATCAGAGCCAGAAGGTAGAAGCTCAGCTTTATTCAGTTGAGGACAACACCAGGCAGGGGCAGACACCGTTAGTAGGCCGGAACCACCAATTTATTTAAAAACAGCAGTTAATCAGAGCCAGAAGGTAGAAGCTCAGCTTTATTCAGTTGAGGACAACACCAGGCAGGGGCAGACACCGTTAGTAGGCCGGAACCACCAATTTTTTTACAAACAGCAGTTAATCAGAGCCAGAAGGTAGAAGCTCAGCTTTATTCAGTTGAGGACAACACCAGGCAGGGGCAGACACCGTTAGTAGGCCGGAACCACCAATTTATTTAAAAACAGCAGTTAATCAGAGCCAGAAGGTAGAAGCTCAGATTTATTCATTTGAGGACAACTTGAATTAGGGCCTGCAGACAGACTTACCAGGCTGTCCCCTGTGTGGACCATGCATGCAATACATTAACCCATTGCGCCACAAAGGACACGTAACCTTCCGTGGCCATGCCTTCCGCTCCATGTGTCTGTTGTCAGGTGTACCTTTGGACTCACAGATTGACAGAATGAAAGGACAATGTGGTCTTTAACATGCTGGTGGAGGGGTGGGATGGCTTTTCTCGCAAAAGAATTGTCAACTGGGTAGCTCATAGCGTGGTACAGCGTAGTCCATCATGGCTTTATTAATATTAAATAACATAAAAAAATAGGCTCTATGCACTGTAAAATAGGTTCCAGGGGTACACGGGCAGCAGTGGTCAGGTGAGTGGAGGCCTAGTGGAAGGAGGGACCGCAGACAGGCTTCGAAGGCCTAACACAATAAAATGGGCTGGCTGTAGGCACTTTATAATTGGTTCCAGGGGTACACGGGCAGCAGTGGTCTGGTCAGTGGAGGCCTAGTGGAAGGAGGGACCGCAGACAGGCTTCGAAGGCCTAACACAATAAAATGGGCTGGCTGAAGGCACTTTATAATTGGTTCCAGGGGTACACGGGCAGCAGTGGTCTGGTCAGTGGAGGCCTAGTGGAAGGAGGGACCGCAGACAGGCTTCGAAGGCCTAACACAATAAAATGGGCTGGCTGTAGGCACTTTATAATTGGTTCCAGGGGTACACGGGCAGCAGTGGTCTGGTCAGTGGAGGCCTAGTGGAAGGAGGGACCGCAGACAGGCTTCGAAGGCCTAACACAATAAAATGGGCTGGCTGGAGGCACTTTATAATTGGTTCCAGGGGTACACGGGCAGCAGTGGTCAGGTGAGTGGAGGCCTAGTGGAAGGAGGGACCGCAGACAGGCTTCGAAGGCCTAACACAATAAAATGGGCTGGCTGGAGGCACTTTATAATTGGTTCCAGGGGTACACGGGCAGCAGTGGTCTGGTCAGTGGAGGCCTAGTGGAAGGAGGGACCGCAGACAAGCTTCGAAGGCCTAACACAATAAAATGGGCTGGCTGGAGGCACTTTATAATTGGTTCCAGGGGTACACGGGCAGCAGTGGTCTGGTCAGTGGAGGCCTAGTGGAAGGAGGGACCGCAGACAGGCTTCGAAGGCCTAACACAATAAAATGGGCTTGCTGTAGGCACTTTATAATTGGTTCCAGGGGTACACGGGCAGCAGTGGTCTGGTCAGTGGAGGCCTAGTGGAAGGAGGGACCGCAGACAGGCTTCGAAGGCCTAACACAATAAAATGGGCTGGCTGGAGGCACTTTATAATTGGTTCCAGGGGTACACGGGCAGCAGTGGTCAGGTGAGTGGAGGCCTAGTGGAAGGAGGGACCGCAGACAGGCTTCGAAGGCCTAACACAATAAAATGGGCTGGCTGTAGGCACTTTATAATTGGTTCCAGGGGTACACGGGCAGCAGTGGTCTGGTCAGTGGAGGCCTAGTGGAAGGAGGGACCGCAGACAGGCTTCGAAGGCCTAACACAATAAAATGGGCTGGCTGTAGGCACTTTATAATTGGTTCCAGGGGTACACGGGCAGCAGTGGTCTGGTCAGCGGAGGCCTAGTGGAATGAGTGTCTGCCAGTTAGTAGTCAAAAACAACAATTAAATGTGAATGTCTCGCATTAAAACAAAACAAAAATACTAAAGGGTGCAATCATTAGGTTCAGGGGTGGGATCCTCTGCGTTGTTTCAGACCTACTAATTTAGCGCAAAGTATTTACTGTGGTAAATAGAGGACACTGCCCCTGACTATGTTAAGTACCATCATACATGTCAACACAATGGTATTGTCAGTGGCAGGTATGGAAGGATGTTAGCGCATAGACTAAACATTGGTGGAAGTGTGAGAGATAACTGTGGAAGTGGTAGATCAATGTTTGACCTGGGGGTGGGTGAACTCTCTTGTGGCCGGCGGTACAGGCCCAGGGCCCCTCATGTTACAACAGTGTGTCTGACGTTGGGTGCGCACCACCACCGCCAGAGACACTTTATTGTACTATGAGTGACCCAGTAGCAATGCCGTCGACCAAAAGCGAGCACACCCACCTCTTCAGACAAACAGCAGTCTCACGGGTGCTTGCGCCAAGTCGCGATACCACGGCCCCGTGTGGGGAGTTTGGCCATTTAGGGAGGTGTAAACATGTCGTATCCTGGACAATCAGCTGCAGAAAATTAGACATTAGAAAAGTAATTCACAGTAGTCCACAGGCAAGAGCTTTTCATAGGAAAGCTAGGTGTCGCCCGGGCAAGGTGGGGCAAAAGATTTCAAAATCCAGTTGTGGTTCATTTTAATGAATGTTAGATCGTCAACATTTTGGGTAGCCAGACGAGTCCTTTTTTCGGTTAATATTGAACCTGCAGCACTGAATACTCTTTCTGATAGGACACTTGCTGCCGGGCAAGCAAGCTCCTGCAATGCATATTCTGCCAATTCTGGCCAGGTGTCTAATTTTGATGCCCAGCAATCAAATGGGAATGACGATTGAGGGATAACATCGATAAGGGATGAAAAATAGTTAGTAACCATACTGGACAAATGTTGTCGCCTGTCACTTTCAATTGATGCAGCAGTACCTGTCCTGTCTGCGGTCATAGCAAAATCACTCCACAACCTGGTCAGAAAATCCCTCTGTCCAACGCCACTTCTGATGTGTGCACCCCTAACACTCCTAGTCTGCTACCCCCTGGAGCTCGTGTGAGAATGATCACGTGCGCTGTGTGCTGGGAATGCCTGAAGCAAACGGTCAACAAGAGTTGATTGTTTGGTTGCTAATATTAGTTCCAAGTTCTCATGTGGCATAATATTTTGCAATTTGCCTTTATAGCGTGGATCAAGGAGGCAGGCCAACCAGTAATCGTCATCGTTCATCATTTTCGTAATGCGTGTGTCCCTTTTTAGGATACGTAAGGCATAATCCGCCATGTGGGCCAAAGTTCCAGTTGTCAAATCTCCGGTTGTGATTGGTTGAGGGGCAGTTTCAGGCAAATCTATGTCACTTGTGTCCCTCAAAAAACCAGAACCTGGCCTTGCCACGCAACCAATTTCCAGTGCCCCCGGGAAAGCTTCCGCATTAAAAATATACTCATCCCCATCATCCTCCTCGTCCTCCACCTCCTCTTCGCCCGCTACCTCGTCCTGTACACTGCCCTGACCAGACAATGGCTGACTGTCATCAAGGCTTTCCTCTTCCTCTGGTGCAGACGCCTGATCCTTTATGTGCGTCAAACTTTGCATCAGCAGACGCATTAGGGGGATGCTCATGCTTATTATGGCGTTGTCTGCACTAACCAGCCGTGTGCATTCCTCAAAACACTGAAGGACTTGACACATGTCTTGTATCTTCGACCACTGCACACCTGACAACTCCATGTCTGCCATCCTACTGCCTGCCCGTGTATGTGTATCCTCCCACAAAAACATAACAGCCCGCCTCTGTTGGCACAGTCTCTGAAGCATGTGCAGTGTTGAGTTCCACCTTGTTGCAACGTCTATGATTAGGCGATGCTGGGTAAAGTTCAAAGACCGCTGATAGGTCTGCATACGGCTGGAGTGTACAGGTGAACGTCGGATATGTGAGCAAAGTCCACGCACTTTGAGGAGCAGGTCGGAGAACCCAGGATAAGTTTTCAATAAGCACTGCACCACCAGGTTTAAGGTGTGAGCCAGGCAAGGAATGTGTTTCAGTTGGGAAAGGGAGATGGCAGCCATGAAGTTCCTTCCGTTATCACTCACTACCTTGCCTGCCTCAAGATCTACTGTGCCCAGCCACGACTGCGTTTCTTGTTGCAAGAACTCGGACAGAACTTCCGCGGTGTGTCTGTTGTCGCCCAAACACTTCATAGCCAATACAGCCTGCTGACGCTTGCCAGTAGCTGGCCCATAATGGGACAACTGGTGTGCAACAGTGTCATCTGCCGATGGAGTGGTTGGCCGACTGCGGTCTGTGGAAGAGCTGTAGCTTCTGCAGGAGGACGAGGAGGAGGAGGAGGAGGGGGTGCGAACGCCTACAGCCAACTGTTTCCTAGACCGTGGGCTAGGCACAACTGTCCCGAAATTGATGTCCCCTGTGGACCCTGCATCCACCACATTCACCCAGTGTGCCGTGATGGACACATAACGTCCCTGGCCATGCCTACTGGTCCATGCATCTGTAGTCAGGTGCACCTTTGTACTCACAGATTGCCTGAGTGCATGGACGATGCGCTGTTTAACATGCTGGTGCAGGGCTGGGATGGCTTTTCTGGAAAAAAAGTGTCGACTGGGTAGCTCGTATCGTGGTTCAGCGTACTCCATCAGGGCTTTGAAAGCTTCGCTTTCAACTAACCGGTAGGGCATCATCTCTAACGAGATTAGTCTAGCTATGTGGGCGTTAAAACCCTGTGTACGCGGATGCGAGGATAAGTACTTCCTTTTTCTAACCAGAGTCTCATGTAGGGTGAGCTGGACTGGAGAGCTGGAGATCGTGGAACTTTCGGGTGTGCCGGTGTACATGGCAGACTGAGAGACGGTTGGAGACGGTATTGTTTCCGCCGGTGCCCTAGATGCAATATTTCCTCCTACAAAACTGGTGATTCCCTGACCCTGACTGCTTTTGGCTGGCAAAGAAACCTGCACAGATACTGCCGATGGTGCGGAAAATGGTGGCCTTACAGTGACGGAAGGGATGTTGCGTTGCTAACTAGCTTCATTGGCCGAGGGTGCTACAACCTTAAGGGACGTTTGGTAGTTAGTCCAGGCTTGAAACTGCATGGTGGTTAAGTGTCTATGCATGCAACTAGTATTTAGACTTTTCAGATTCTGTCCTCTGCTTAAGCTAGTTGAACATTTTTGACAGATGACTTTGCGCTGATCAATTGGATGTTGTTTAAAAAAATGCCAGACTGCACTCTTCCTAGCATCGGATCCCTTTTCAGGGATTGCAGACTGAGCTTTAACCGGATGGCCACGCTGTCCTCCAACAGGTTTTGGCTTTGACACGTGTTTTGGGCCAGATACGGGCTCGGCAGATGGAACCTGTTGCGATGTTGATGCCTGCTGCGGCCCCTCCTCCACCTCCGCTTCTGAGCTACTGCCGCCTGCACCCTGTTCCCCCAATGGCTGCCAATCGGGGTCAACAACTGGGTCATCTATTACCTCCTCTTCGAGCTCGTGTGCAACTTCGTCTGTGTCACTGTGTCGGTCGGTGGTATAGCGTTCGTGGCGGGGCAACATAGTCTCATCAGGGTCTGATTGTGGATCAGTACCCTGAGAGGGCAATGTGGTGGTCTGAGTCAAAGGAGCAGCATAGTACTCTGGCTGTGGCTGTGCATCAGTGCACTCCATGTCAGAATCTATTTGTAATGGGCATGGCCTGTTAAGTGTTTCACTTTCTAAGCCAGGGACGGTATGTGTAAAGAGCTCCATGGAGTAACCCGTTGTGTCGCCTGCTGCATCCTTCTCTCTTGTTGTAGTTTTTGCTGAAGAGGACAAGGAAGCGACTTGTCCCTGACCGTGAACATCCACAAGCAACGCGCTGCTTTTACATTTACCAGTTTCAGAAGAGGAGGCAAAAGAGCTAGAGGCTGAGTCTGCAATGTAAGCCAAAACTTGCTGTTGCTGCTCCGCCTTTAAAAGCAGTTTTCCTACTCCCAGAAAAGAGAGCGTTCGAGGCCTTGTGTAGCCAGACGACGAAACTGGCTCCACAGCTCCAGACTTAGGTGGAATATTTTTATCCCCACGACCACCTGATGCTCCACTACCACTACCATCATTACCAGCTGACAATGAACGCCCACGGCCACGACGACCTCTTGCACCAGACTTCCTCATTGTTTTAAACACTTAACCAAAGTAACTTTATTTGTTGCTGTCAAACAACTTACACGGTGAGCTATAACTTCAGTATGATTTCAATATCCCTTAACAGGTTGGTGAGACCACAAGGAAAATCAGGCACAATGTTACACACTCTGTTTTCTATTGAGCAAAAAGAAATGAGTACCAAATCACCAATAAAGATTAAATATGATATTTATTATGAATAAATCTAACAACATACAATACAGGATAGTATGAAATATATATATTAAGACAAATGCATAAAATTGTGAAGGACACAAACAAGAACCAACCACATTACATAGTATGCACGGAAACCTATGTATCTGGTGGTGCATATAGCAACATATACCACTAATCAGAGGGACAGATCCAGGAAATCACATGGATCACCACAAATGTGGTCCAATACTAAGTATCCCCAACCAGGTGTACTATGTGCCAATCATATAAATAAGTATCTCACCCAGATGGATCCGTAGATGTGGTCGGACGTAGCCCCAATGCGCATTTCGCGTAAGCTTCTTCAGGGGACCGTCTCTGGGGACACTCTGTTTTCTGTGGCACCAAATCACAGAGATGCCACACACGCAGGACTGTCACTCAAGCAGAAAGGGCAATATTAATCTCCAACTGTTTTATTTTTTTTTCTTTTTCAGGGAGACTTTAGAAACCAAATAATAAAAAATAAATAGGCTTTCTATGGCCCACTGAGTGAGAGATGGCACACACAGGAGTCAGGAGTGGCACACAAGCAGAAAGGGCAATATTAATCTCCCACTGTTTGAATTTTTTTTTTTTTCAGGGAGACTTTAGAAACCAAATAATTAAAAAAAAAAAAGGCTTTCTATGGACCACTGAGTGAGAGATGGCACACACAGGAGTCAGGAGTGGCACACAAGCCCTGAGGCCAATATTTTTCTCCCACTGATTGATGTAATGATTTTTTTTCAGGTAGATTTTAGAACCCAAATCAAGCAAAAAAAAAAAAAAAAAAAAGGCTTTCTATGGCCCACTGAGTGAGAGATGGCACACACAGGAGTCAGGAGTGGCACACAAGCAGAAAGGGCAATATTAATCTCCCACTGTTTGATTTTTTTTTTTTTTCAGGGAGACTTTAGAAACCAAATAATAATAAAAAAAAAGGCTTTCTATGGCCCACTGAGTGAGAGATGGCACACACAGGAGTCAGGAGTGGCACACAAGCCCTGAGGCCAATATTTTTCTCCCACTGATTGATGTAATGATTTTTTTTCAGGTAGATTTTAGAACCCAAATCAAGCAAAAAAATAAATAGGCTTTCTATGGCCCACTGAGTGAGAGATGGCACACACAGGAGTCAGGAGTGGCACACAAGCCCTGAGGCCAATATTTTTCTCCCACTGATTGATGTAATGATTTTTTTTCAGGTAGATTTTAGAACCCAAATCAAGCAAAAAAATAAATAGGCTTTCTATGGCCCACTGAGTGAGAGATGGCACACACAGGAGTCAGGAGTGGCACACAAGCCCTGAGGCCAATATTTTTCTCCCACTGATTGATGTAATGATTTTTTCTCAGGTAGATTTTAGAACCCAAATCAAGCAAAAAAATAAATAGGCTTTCTATGGCCCACTGAGTGAGAGATGGCACACACAGGAGTCAGGAGTGGCACACAAGCCCTGAGGCCAATATTTTTCTCCCACTGATTGATGTAATGATTTTTTTTCAGGTAGATTTTAGAACCCAAATCAAGCAAAAAAATAAATAGGCTTTCTATGGCCCACTGAGTGAGAGATGGCACACACAGGAGTCAGGAGTGGCACACAAGCCCTGAGGCCAATATTTTTCTCCCACTGATTGATGTAATGATTTTTTTTCAGGTAGATTTTAGAACCCAAATCAAGCAAAAAAATAAATAGGCTTTCTATGGCCCACTGAGTGAGAGATGGCACACACAGGAGTCAGGAGTGGCACACAAGCAGAAAGGGCAATATTAATCTCCCACTGTTTGAATTTTTTTTTTTTTTTCAGGTAGATTTTAGAACCCAAATCAAGCAAAAAAATAAATAGGCTTTCTATGGCCCACTGAGTGAGAGATGGCACACACAGGAGTCAAAAGTGGCACACAAGCCCTGACTGAGGCCAATATTTTTCTCCCACTGATTGATGTAGTGATTTTTTTTCAGGTAGATTTTAGAACCCAAATCAAGCAAAAAAATAAATAGGCTTTCTATGGCCCACAATTTGAGAGAGAGAGATGGCACACCCAGGAGTCAAGACTGGCACACAAGCAGAAAGGGCAATATTAATCTCCCACTGTTTTTTTATTTTTTTATTTTTTTTAAGGGAGACTTTAGAAACCAAATAATAAAAAAAAGGCTTTCTATGGCCCACTGAGTGAGAGATGGCACACACAGGAGTCAGGAGTGGCACACAAGCCCTGAGGCCAATATTTTTCTCCCACTGATTGATGTAATGATTTTTTTTCAGGTAGATTTTAGAACCCAAATCAAGCAAAAAAATAAATAGGCTTTCTATGGCCCACTGAGTGAGAGATGGCACACACAGGAGTCAGGAGTGGCACACAAGCAGAAAGGGCAATATTAATCTCCCACTGTTTGAATTTTTTTTTTTTTCAGGGAGACTTTAGAAACCAAATAATAAAAAAAAGGCTTTCTATGGCCCACTGAGTGAGAGATGGCACACACAGGAGTCAGGAGTGGCACACAAGCCCTGAGGCCAATATTTTTCTCCCACTGATTGATGTAATGATTTTTTTTCAGGTAGATTTTAGAACCCAAATCAAGCAAAAAAAAAAAAGGCTTTCTATAGCCCACTGAGTGAGAGATGGCACACACAGGAGTCAGGAGTGGCACACAAGCAGAAAGGGCAATATTAATCTCCCACTGTTTGAATTTTTTTTTTTTTCAGGGAGACTTTAGAAACCAAATAATAAAAAAAGGCTTTCTATGGCCCACTGAGTGAGAGATGGCACACACAGGAGTCAGGAGTGGCACACAAGCCCTGACTGAGGCCAATATTTTTCTCCCACTGATTGATGTAGTGATTTTTTTTCAGGTAGATTTTAGAACCCAAATCAAGCAAAAAAATAAATAGGCTTTCTATGGCCCACTGAGTGAGAGATGGCACACAGAGGGATGGCACTCTAGCAGAAATGCCAATCTTAATCTCCCACAAAAAAAAAAAAAAAAAAACAGGGACTGTCCTACAATTACTATCTCCCTGCAGTAATCTCAGCCAGGTATGGCAGGCAGCAATAAGGAGTGGACTGATGCACAAATTAAATAAAAAGTGTGGACAAACAAAAAAGATAGCTGTGCAGAAAGGAAGGAACAAGAGGATTTGTGCTTTGAAAAAAGCAGTTGGTTTGCACAGCGTCGTACACACACAGGCACAGCAACGCAGCTATCAGGGTCAGGGAGCCTTCTAGGGCAGCCCAATGAGCGACAGCGCTGAGGAAAAAAAAATGTAGCTTCCACTGTCCCTGCAAACTTAAAAGGTGGTGTTGGACAGTGGAAATCGCTACAGCACAAGCGGTTTGCAGCTTTATGTACCCTGCCTATCACTATCCCTGCTTCTGAAGAAGCGGCAGCAACCTCTCCCTACGCTCAGATCAGCAGCAGTAAGATGGCGGTCGGCGGGAACGCCCCTTTATAGCCCCTGTGACGCCGCAGAAAGCAAGCCAATCACTGCAATGCCCTTCTCTAAGATGGTGGGGACTGAGATCTATGTCATCACGCTGCCGACACTCTGCGTTCACCTTCATTGGCTGAGAAATGGCGCTTTTCGCGTCATTGAAACGGGACTTTGGCGCGAAAGTCGCGTACCGCATGGCCGACCCCGCACAGGGGTCGGATCGGGTTTCATGAAACCCGACTTTGCCAAAAGTCGGCGACTTTTGAAAATGAATGACCCGTTTCGCTCAACCCTATTTCTCACGTCTAGACCCTCCTTTTAATTTTGGCACTTTTTAGAGCGCCAATCAGCATACAGGGATTGTCTGCCATGCACTGTAATACCACATCCATCTTTGTTGTAGCATTACAGTTATTGGCTGGCCGCACAGAGTCATCAGGTCTATAAGAGACCTGGCACCACCCTGCTTGCCTCATTCTGCTCCAGACTCAGCTAGTGTGGGGAGAGCTGCTGCTGAGATAGGGTCAGATTCTTACATTTATTAGCTAGTGTGGGTCTTCTAGTGTTCAATCCACAAATCCCAATAAACCAACAGTCCTTTTTAGGGCTAATTTGGGGATACATAGATTGCAGCGCTAGGTAGGTACTGGAGTCTATGTGCACATATCCACATCATTTCAAGGCCTGCAGGCACTGTATGTGAGTATATAGATCTCACTGCATTCCTCAGAAAGTTCCATTCCTGTCTGCTGCTGCGTATTTTATATATATGTAGCTGCAGGTATCCGTGGCAATTTTTTTTCTTTGCAGCTTATACCTGCTAATTTTATTAGAAAGCAATCTATAGCCCCTCTTTTCTACATTTATTTGCTTGGTCACGCTGCGGACTACAGCCACGTCATTGCAATACAAGAGCGTGAAAATCTAACAATTTAATTTTTTTTGTCCCAGGCATCAGATGTGAGTGCACAGAAAAATCTGTCCCCTTTTTTTGGGTACTATATTATTTTTTGGAGTTTCTTACAACCTTTTAGGATACCATTTTGCGGCCCCAAAAATCAGTAGCTGGCCCAAAAATATTTAGCTACAATTCTTATATTTATCACTGTGATTTGTATGCCACATGCATCGCACATCACTGTGCTAAATATTTTACAATTTTAGTACTCAATTTTTTTTTGGTGTCATAGCCTACCTATTGCCACAATTTTGGTGGGCCCCAAAAAACCAAGGCCACATTTTGAGCAGTCTGCTATCTTCGTCTGACGCCTGGTCTCTCTGTGGTCTTCAAATTCTTGCTTTTCAGGCAAACATTGCATTTTTTTTGGTCTGCTAGCCTTGATCTACTCAGTATTTAGTGGGTTAAAAAAAAAGGCCACATATTTAAACAATCTGTTATCTCCGTCAGACGCCTGATGTATCTGTGGTGTTCAAATACTCACTTTGCAGGCATACATTGTATTTTTTTGTCTGCTAGCCTTGGTCTACTTAGTATTTAGTGGTTTAATTTTTTTTTTAAAAGGCCACATGTTTAAACAGTCTGTTATTTTCATCAGAAGCCTGGTGTATCTGTGGTGTCAAAATCCTCGCTTTGCAGGCATACATTGCATTGTTTTGTCTGCTAGCCTTGGTCTACTCATTATTTTGTGGTTTAAAAAACATTTTTTTCAAAAAAGGCCACATATTTAAACAGTCTGTTATCTCCGTCAGACACCTGGTGTATCTGTGGTTTCAAAATCCTCACTTTGCAGGCATACATTGTATTTTTTTGTCTGCCAGCCTTGGTCTACTCAGTATTTAGTGGCTTAAAAATTTTTTTAAACAAAAAGACACATATTTAAATAGTCTCTTATCTCCATCAGACGGCTGGTGTATCTGTGGTGTCAAAATCCTCGCTTTGCAGGAATATATTGCATTATTTTGTCTGCTAGCCTTGGTCTACTCATTATTTTGTGGTGTAATTTTTTTAAAAAGGCCACATATTTAAACAGTCTGTTATTTCTGTCAGATGCCTGGTGTATCTGTGGTGCCCAAATACTCGTTTTGCAGGCATGCTTTACAGATTTTTGTCTGCTACACTTGGTCTATACATTATTTTTTGGTTAAAAAATTGAAAAAAATATAGGCCGCATATATAGGCACAATCTGTTATCTTCGTCAGAAGCCTGGTCTCTCTATGGTCTCCAAATCCTTGCTTTTCAGGCATACATTCCACTTTTTGGTCTGCTATCCATGGCCTATACAGTATTTGTTGGTTAAAAAAAATTAGCAAAATCCAGGCCACATATTGAAACAGTCTATCGGTGGTTTCCAAATACTTGCTTTTCAGGCATACTGATCACATATAAGTTTTCTCAAAATTAATCCATTTGTATTGAACTTTTCAAATATTTCAGTTGTCCACTTAAAATGGGCAAGGCAAGATGCAAGGGACAGGGATGTAGATGGTACATGCACAGGACGAGGCCGTGGCCAAGCTGAAAGTGGGCCACAACAAAGACCCATATCTTCTCGCTCGATCTTCCTGTCCCAGGTTCTAAGGGACCGCAGCACACCACTATTGAATCCACAGCAGTTTGAAAAGGTTGTTGGTTGGATAGCGGATAATGCTTCCAGTCACTTAGCCACCACCACCACCTCTTCCACATGGTCAAATCTGAGTAGCCGTGAGTGTGGACTGCATATTACTCACCCTGATCCTCCTTCCTCCCACCATGCCGAGTGCCCTGAGACAACTGATCCCACACCTGGACTCTCCGAAGAGCTGTTCAGTTTTCCTTTTAAAGATTCTGGACTCTCGGCCGGTCATCGTGAAGTGGGGCCAGATGAGATCTCATGTAGCAATGCCCAAATATTTGAATAGCCACGGTCACTCGAAGGCGATGTGGGAAAATGTCACAAGAGGTGGATGATGATGAGACACAATTGCCAGAAAGTCAGGAGGAGGAGCAGGGTGCGGATGTGGAAGATGAGGTGGTGTATGACATAGTGACTGACCCCACCTGGCAATAGGACATGCAGAGTGATGACAGCAGCACACATTGGGAAGGAGGCATAGCACCACAACAGGCAAGAAGAAGCAGTGTGGTGGCCGCAGACAGAAGGCGTGCATCTGTTCCCTGCAACACCAACAAGAAGGAAGTTGCTATTCCAACTGTTATATCTTGCTGAGTCTGGTTATTTTTTAAAGACTCTGCCGATAACCCCAAACAGGCCAATTGCAGCACCTGCCATGCCCGCATCAGCAGGGGTAGCAAAACAACCAGCCTGACCACCACCAGCATGATCAGGCACATGGCAGCAAAGCACCCGACATTGTGGGCCAAACCCCAGGCTCCAGGAACACTGTCTGCAGGTGACACCACTGCTTCTTCCACTGTTTTGCGCAGAAGCCAATCCCCAATCCACGGTGCATGTGAAGATGCCTCATGCCCTTCACCTGTTAATGCCCACAGTCAACCAGCACCATCATCAAGCCCGACCACGTCCTTGTCCCAATGCAGCCTTCTGTTGTCTATACCCCAGTCATTGGAATGCAAGCAGAAATACCCAGCCAATGCCCCTCAGGCCACACTACTAAATGTTAACATTTCTTGTCTGCTTATGCTCGAAATGATGCCTTTTAGGCTTGTTGAGACCTAAGATTTCTGCAACCTGATGGCAGCAGCCATCCCAAGGTACTCGGTCACATGTCACCACTATTTCTCCCAGTGTGCCATTCTGGCATTACACCAGCACGTGTACCACAACATTACCCATGCCCTCAACAATGCTGTTACTGGGAAAGTCCACCTAACCACAGGCACATGGACAAGTGCTTGTGGGCAGAGACGATATATCTCACTGACGGCACACTGGGGTAACATAGTGGAAGCTGGAACCGAGTCAGACCTTGGGATGGAACACATCCTCCCCACGCTGAGGATTGCGGGCCCTACATCAATCAGGATTGCCCTCACAGTCTACACCTCCTGCACCTCCAACTCCTCCTCCTCTTCAGCCTCTATCTCTGAAATGAGCACATCAGTGAGAAGCAGGAAGCACTGCAGCACTGCAGCACTGCCTCAGCCAAGCGGCAACAGGCTGTGTTGAAGCTAATCTGCTTAGGTGACAAACCGCACAATGCTGAAGAGTTGTGGACAGTGCTGAAAGAGCAGTCTGATTTTTGGATGACACCGCTAAACCTACAGCCAGGCATGGTCATGTGTGACAATGGCTATAACCTGGTGGTGGCTCTGAGGCAAGGTCAGCTCACACAGGTACCTTGCCTGGCCCATGTGCTTATCCTCATCATTTGCAGATTCCGGCTCACCCACTGGTGTTTGATGTCCACATGCGTTGGAACTCTACACTGCATATGTTGGAAAGGATTTGTGAGCAGAAGAGGGCAGTTGTTGACTACCAGCATCAAGAAGACCGTCATTATTCAGTTCAGACTCCACACAAAAGACCTCAGGATTGGACATGGATGTCAGACATATGTATCATCCTCAAAAATTTTGAGGACAGCACCAAGATGGTGAGCGGCAATGACACCATAATTAGCATCACTGTTATGATCCGGTGACCTTGGAGCCACATGAGAGACTTTGTCAGGAGTAGGTGGTACCTGTACTGACCACAAACCCTAAACTAACACCGCAACTAGAAGTAGCCGTGGGATGTACCTAACACGTCCTAGACACCTCGACACAGCCGGAGGACTAAATACCCCTATAGATGGAAATGGGAATTCTATCTTGCCTCAGAGCAGAACCCCAAAGGATAGTCAGCCCCCCACAAATATTGACTGTGAGTATAAGAGGAAAAAAACACGCAGGAGGAAAAACAGGATTTAGCAAAAGAGGCACTTCTAGCTAAATAGAAAAGGATAGGACAGAATTCTAAGCAGTCAGTATTAAAATCCTAAAAATATCCACAGCAGATAATACAAATATTCTACATCTAACTAAAGACATAGAAATTATATCTGCATCTCCTGACTGAAAAATCCAAACAAAGTCTAAGCTGGACAAACACACAATGAATTGCATTAAATTGCAAAGCACACTGCATGTGTGCACAGAGACAAAAAAACAGACACTTATCTTAGCTGAATTGGCAGCAGGGCATGAGGAGCCAGAGAGAGATGCAATCCCTCCAAGTACAATGGACAACTGGCACGGACTCCTGTATCCTGCACACCTAAATACCTAATAGAGCTGCAATAAGCAGAAACACCTGCCCTGGATTACAACCCCAAGACAACTGCACTACCACCAACAACCACCGGAGGGAGCCCAAGAGCAGAATTCACAACAGTACCCCCCCTTGAAGAGGGGTCACCGAACCCTCACCAGAGCCCCCAGGCCGATCAGGACGAGCCAGATGAAAGGCACGGACCAAATCAGCAGCATGGACATCAGAGGCAAAAACCCAAGAATTATCCTCCTGGCCATAACCCTTCCATTTGACAAGGTACTGAAGCCGCCGTCTCGAAAAGCGAGAATCCAAAATCTTCTCAACCACATACTCCAACTCCCCATCAACCAACACAGGAGCAGGAGGATCAACCGAGGGAACAATGGGCACCACATATTTCCGCAATAAAGATCTATGGAAAACATTATGGATGGCAAAAGAGGCCGGAAGGGCCAAACGAAAAGACACCGGATTGATAATCTCAGAAATCCTATAAGGACCAATAAACCGAGGCTTAAACTTAGGGGAAGAACCCTTCATAGGAACATGACGGGAAGACAACCAGACCAAATCCCCAACCCGAAGCCGGGAACCAACACACCGACGACGGTTAGCAATACGCTGAGCCTCCTCCTGAGACAACACCAAATTGTCCACCACATGAGCCCAAATCTGCTGCAACCTGTCAACCACAGAATCCACACCAAGACAATCAGAAGGTTCAACTTGCCCCGAAGAAAAACGAGGATGAAAATCAAAATTACAAAAGAAGGGCGAAACCAAGGTAGCCGAACTAGCCTGATTATTAAGGGCAAACTCGGCCAATGGCAAGAAAGCCACCCAATCATCCTGATCAGCAGACACAAAGCATCTCAAATAAGTTTCCAAAGTCTGATTAGTTCGCTCGGTCTGGCCATTTTTCTGAGGATGAAATGCGGAAGAAAAAGACAAATCAATGCCCAGCCTAGCACAAAAGGCCCGCCAAAGCCTAGAAACAAACTGGGAACCTCTGTCGGACACAATATTCTCCGGAATACCGTGCAAACGAACCACATGCTGAAAAAACAACGGAACCAAATCAGAAGAGGAAGGCAATTTAGGCAAAGGCCCCAAATGAACCATCTTAGAAAACCGGTCACAAACCACCCAGATAACCGACATCCTCTGGGAAACTGGAAGATCTGAAATAAAATCCATAGAAATATGCATCCAGGGCTTCTCAGGGACCGTCAAAGGCAAAAGCAACCCACTAGCATGGGAACAACAAAGCTTGGCCCGCGCACAAGTCCCACAGGACTGCACAAAAGAACGCACATCACGCGACAAAGAAGGCCACCAAAAGGACCTACCAACCAAATCTCTGGTACCAAAAATACCAGGATGGCCAGCCAACACAGAACAATGAACCTCAGAAATCACCCTACTAGTCCATCTATCAGGAACAAACAGTTTCCCCACTGGAGAGTGGTCAGGTTTGTCAGCCTGAAATTCCTGCAGAACCCGTCGCAAATCAGGGGAAATGGCAGAAAGGACCACCCCTTCCTTCAGAATGCCGACCGGCTCAAATACATCAGGAGAATCAGGCAAAAAACTCCTAGAGAGGGCATCAGCCTTAACATACTTAGAACCCGGAAGATACGAGACCACGAAATCAAAACGGGAGAAAAACAGGGACCATCGAGCCTGTCTAGGATTCAGCCGTTTGGCAGATTCGAGGTAAATCAGATTTTTATGATCGGTCAAGACCACAATACGGTGCTTGGCTCCCTCAAGCCAATGTCGCCATTCCTCAAATGCCCACTTCATAGCCAACAACTCCCGATTGCCGACATCATAATTGCGTTCAGCAGGCGAAAACTTACGGGAAAAGAAGGCACACGGTTTCATCAAGGAACCATCAGAATTCCTCTGAGACAAAACGGCCCCTGCCCCAATCTCAGAAGCGTCGACCTCAACCTGAAACGGAAGAGAAACATCTGGCTGACGCAACACCGGGGCAGAAGTAAATCGGCGTTTAAGCTCCTGAAAGGCAGAGACAGCCACAGGGGACGAATTCGTTACATCAGCGCCTTTCTTCGTCAAATCGGTCAGGGGTTTAACCACACTGGAGAAGTTAGCAATGAAACGGCGATAAAAATTAGCAAAGCCCAAAAATTTCTGAAGGCTCTTCACAGATGTGGACTGAATCCAATCATGAATGGCCTGAACCTTTACCGGATCCATCTCTATAGATGAGGGAGAAAAAATGAAGCCCAAAAAAGAAACCTTCTGCACTCCAAAGAGACACTTAGACCCCTTCACAAACAAAGCATTATCACGAAGGATTTGAAATACCATCCTGACCTGTTTCACATGAGACTCCAAATCATCGGAAAAAATTAAGATGTCATCCAAATATACAATCATGAATTTATCAAGATAATTCCGGAAGATATCATGCATGAAGGACTGAAAAACAGATGGATCATTAGAGAGCCCGAATGGCATCACAAGGTATTCAAAATGGCCTTCGGGCGTATTAAAAGCAGTTTTCCATTCGTCACCCTGCTTAATACGAACAAGATTATATGCCCCCCGAAGGTCAATCTTAGTAAACCAACTAGCCCCCTTAATCCTGGCAAACAAATCGGAAAGCAAAGGTAAAGGGTATTGAAACTTGACCGTGATCTTATTCAAGAGGAGATAATCAATACAGGGTCTCAAGGAGCCATCCTTCTTAGCAACAAAAAAAAAATCCCGCTCCCAACGGTGAAGAAGATGGCCGAATATGCCCTTTCTCCAAAGACTCCTTAACATAACTCCGCATGGCGGTATGTTTCGGCACAGATAGGTTGAAAAGTCGGCCCTTAGGAAACTTACAGCCTGGAATCAAGTCAATAGCACAATCACAGTCCCTATGCGGTGGAAGGGAACTGGACTTGGGCTCATCGAATACATCCTGAAAATCAGACAAAAACTCTGGAACTTCAGAAGAGGAGGAAGAGGAGATTGACATCACAGGAACGTCATTATGAACACCCTGACAACCCCAACTAGTCTGTTATGACCCCAATGGCAGAGGGTCTCAGAAATAATTACTACGTCTGCAAACACAAAAAAACCAGCTCATAGGGCAGTGGTAACTGAGCTGACCATATATCTAATCCTAGCACCACAAATAGCAGCAGCCGGGGAACGTGCCTACGTTGGTTCTAGACGTCTCGCGCCAGCCGGAGAACTAACTAACCCTAGAAGGGAAAAGAAAGACCTTTCTTGCCTCCAGAGAAAAGACCCCAAAAAGTTGGATACAAGCCCCCAACAAATAATAACGGTGAGGTAAGAGGAAAAGACAAACGTAAGAATGAGCTAGGTATTTAGCAAAGAGAGGCCCACTAGCTAATAGCAGAATATAGTAAGATGACTTATATGGTCAGCAAAAACCCTATCAAAATATCCACGCTGGATATTCAAGAACCCCCGAACCGTCTAACGGCCCGGGGGAGAACACCAGCCCCCTAGAGCTTCCAGCAAAGTCAGGAATCACATTTAGTACAAGCTGGACAAAAATAAGAGCAAAGCAAATAACCAAAAAACAAAGAAGCAGGACTTAGCTTAATTTTGCACGAACCAGGACCAGCAGACAGGAGCAAACAGAAAGGATCTGATTACAACGATGCCAGGCACTGGACTAAGGATCCAGGAAGTTTATATAGCAACACCCCTGGACTAACGACCCAGGTGGGTGCCAAACTGAGGGAAGACAATCCCAGAGTCATATCACTAGTAACCACAAGAGGGAGCCAAAAAGTCTAATTCACAACACTAGTCACAGACATAGACTTCCAATCCAACACAGGATTATGTATCTGCAACCATGGAAAACCCAGCACAATAGCATCATGCAAATTATGCAACACCAGAAAACGACAATCTTCCTGATGGGCTGGCGCCATGCACATGGTCACCTGTGTCCAAAACTGGGGTTTATTTTTAGCCAAAGGTGTAGCATCAATGCCCCTTAAAGGAATAGGGTTCTGCAAAGACTGCAAGGGGAAACCACAACACCTGGCAAATTCAAAGTCCATTAAGTTCAAAGCGGCGCCTGAATCCACAAACACCATGACAGAAAATGATGACAATGAGCAGATCAAGGTCACAGATAACAGAAATTTAGGTTGTACAGATCCGATGGTAACTGAACTAGCGATTCTCTTTATACACTTTGGACAGACTGAAATGACATGAGAAGCATCGCCACAATAAAAACACAACCTATTCTGACGTCTGAATCCTTGTTGTTCCGTTCTAGACAGAATCCTATCACACTGCATAGGCTCAGGCATCTGCTCTGAGGACAACGCCACAGCGCGAACAGTTCTGCGCTCCCGCAAGCGCCGATCAATCTGAATGGCCAGAGACATAGAATCACTCAGACCAACAGGCGTGGTAAACCCCACCATAACATCTTTAACAGATTCAGAAAGACCCTTTCTGAAAATTGCCGCCAAAGCATCCTCATTCCATTTAGTCAGCACAGACCATTTTCTAAATTTCTGACAATACAATTCTGCCGCTTCTTGACCCTGAGACAGGGCCAACAAGGTCTTCTCCGCTTGATCCACAGAATTTGGTTCATCATATAATAATCCTAGAGCCTGAAAAAAGGCATCTACATTAAGCAAGGCCGGATTCCCAGATTCCAGGGAAAATGCCCAATCCTGAGGGTCGCCACGCAGCAGGGAGATGACAATTTTAACCTGCTGAATGGGATCACCAGAGGAACGAGGCTTCAGAGCAAAAAACAGTTTACAATTGTTTTTAAAACTCAAAAATTTGGACCTGTCCCCAAAAAACAAATCAGGAGTAGGAATCCTAGGCTCTAAAAGCGGAGTCTGAACAATATAATCAGAAATACCCTGTACCCTAGCAGCAAGCTGGTCTATATGAGAAACTAATCCCTGAACATCCATGCTAGCACAAGACTCCTCAGTAACCCAGAGGAAAAGAGGGAAGAAAAGACAAAGCAGGCTACAGAAAAAAAAATGGCTCTTTCTTCCCTTCTTCTGAGATGCATTTAACTCATTGTTGGCCAGTTGTACTGTTATGATCTGGTGACCTTGGAGCCGCATGAGAGACTTTGTCAGGAGTAGGTGGTACCTGTACTGACCGCAAACCCTAAACTAACACCGCAACTAGAAGTAGCCGTGGGATGTACCTAACACGTCCTAGACACCTCGACACAGCCGGAGGACTAAATACCCCTATAGATGGAAATGGGAATTCTATCTTGCCTCAGCAGAACCCCAAAGGATAGTCAGCCCCCCACAAATATTGACTGTGAGTATAAGAGGAAAAACACACGCAGGCAGAAAAACAGGATTTAGCAAAAGAGGGACTTCTAGCTAAATAGAAAAGGATAGGACAGAATTCTAAGCGGTCAGTATTAAAATCCTAAAAATATCCACAGCAGATAATACAAATATTCTACATCTAACTAAAGACATAGAAAGTATATCTGCATCTCCTGAGAATCCAGCATGACTGAAAAATCCAAACAAAGTCTAAGCTGGACAAAAACACAATGAATTGCACTAAATTGCAAAGCACACTGCATGTGTGCACAGAGACAAAAAAATCAGACACTTATCTTAGCTGAATTGGCAGCAGGGCATGAGGAGCCAGAGAGAGATGCAATCCCTCCAAGTACAATGGACAACTGGCACGGACTCATGGATCCTGCACACCTAAATACCTAATAGAGCTGCAATAAGCAGGAACACCTGCCCTGGATTACAACCCCAAGACAACTGCACTACCACCAACAACCACCGGAGGGAGCCCAAGAGCAGAATTCACAACACATCACCATCCTGCTTCTTTGCATTCTGAAAACCTATCTGCTCAAAATTAAAGAGGATGCATTGCAGTTGGAGCACGAGGACATGGAGAAAGGAACAAAACAGGGTGATTACACTCAGCCCGGCCTCATGTCGTCCCAATGTGGATTGGTAGACAATGAGGAAGAGGAGGAGGAGGAAGAACAGAAGCTACTTTCATGCGCTATAGACGGTACTACAAGCACAGCTGTCATACCGTCTGTTCAGCATTGATGGCCTGAGGACAGGGAGGAGGAGGATGAGGATGAGGAGGACAGCATGGTCAGTCGTCCTGTTGGTGAGGACATGGAAGTCTTGCCTGTTAGCAGTCTGGCACGCATGGCTGACTTTATGTTGCGCTCTGTTTCCCGTGACCTTTGCATTATTCAAATTTTTGGTGACACTCATTACTGGTTGGTGACACTTCTATACCCACACTACAAGGAGAACTTTCAATCTTTTCTTCCAGAGACAAACAGGTGTACTAAAATGTTGCAGTACCAGAGGGCCCTTGTAGCAGAATTGCTAAAAAAAAATCCAATCTGAGAATGCTGGCAGCAGACATCAGAGTTTGTTGTACTACCAAGGAGTGCAAGTGAGAGAGACAGATGTACAATACAGCTCAGGCAGGGGAAAAATGGCAAACTTCTGGGACAGTTTTCTCAGACCCTCCCATCGTGCCGGGACAGAGGCAAGGGGTGCTGTCACAAGAAGTGCAATGTTTGGGAAGATGCTGAGGGAGTACCTTGCAGATTGTACAAACGTCCTCCGTGATTCCTCTGTGCCTTTTAATTATTGGGTATCCAAGCTGGACACGTGGCATGAACTGGCTCTCTATGCCTTGGAGGTCCTGGCCTGCCCTGCTGCTAGCGTTCTGTCAGAGCGGGTTTTTAGTGCCGCAGGTGGAATTATAACTGATAAGCACATCCGCATGTCAACTGAAAATGCTGACAGGCTGACTCTTATAAAAATGAACAAGGGCTGGATTGGGCAAGACTTCTGTACACCACCAAATAAAAACAGTGAAACATAACCTCAAATACATTGTCTTTTTTGTGAAAGTGTATTCTCATGCACCTCTTCACATCCACACATGGGTATTCGCTTCTTGATTTGGTCTGTGTGGTGTTATCCTCCTCCTTATCCTCGTCCTCATCATCTACATCCATATGAACACCAGGGTGATATTCCGTGATGCAAAAGTCACTCATTTTTTTGTGCAAGGGTGTTTTTATGATACCCGTTAATAATTTTAAACCAAAAAAATTTTTACTCCCCCGGGGAAATGTTTGTCAGCCCATACACTTAGTGTATGGGCATTACAAGTCTAGGAGATACGCTAATTTACATTGGGCCTAGTTTTTAATGAGGCCTTCATCAACGTCTCATCATCCACCACCACTAGAACACCAGGGTGAACGTGTTCTATGCTGCTACAGCCAGTCCAATTTTTGGCAAGGGTGTCTATGATGCCCATAAAATATTTAAAAACAAATGTACCCCCTATGGGGTAATGTTTGTCAGCCCATGCACTTAGTGTATGGGCATTACAAGTCTAGGAGATCCGCTAATTTACATTGGGCCTAGTTTTTAATGAGGCCTTCCTCAACATCTCATCATTCTCCACCACTAGATCACCAGGGTTAATGTGTTCCATGCTGCTACAGCCAGTCCAATTTTTGGCAAGGGTGTCTATGATACCCATAAAATATTTTAAAAAAATGTACCCCCCATGGGGAAATGTTTGTCAGCCCATGCACTTAGAGTCTAGGAGACCGGCTCCTTTGTAATAAGACATTTTTTTTATGAGGCCCTCCTCCATGTTTCCTCCAAGGGGGGATTGTGTTGCGTGCAAATTTGGGTCAAGGCGGCCCTTGCACTCAATGCATAAGGAAACAGCATGGCAGGATCAACTGAATACTGTAAAGTGTTTTTTCCTGTGGCCATCCAATTCCTGGGTTCAAAGGCTTATTGGGGTGCATATGACTTGGTAGCAGGGCAGGCCATGCCGTTAATACATAAGAATACAGTATGGGATTACAAAATGAATAATGTGAAGTGGGTTTTCCTGTGGCCATCCAGTACCTGGGTTCAAAGCCTTATTGGGGTGCATATGACTTATTAGCAGGGCGGGTCTTGCAGTCAATACATAAGAAAACAGTATGGGAGTACAAAATTAATAATGTGAAGTGGATTTTCCTGTGGCCATCCAGTACCTGGATTCAATGGCTTATTGGGGTGCCTATGACTTGATAGCAGGCCTTGCATTCAATGCAATATTTTTTCAGGAAGCCCTCCTTTACCTCTCGTGAAAGAGGTATTGGGGTGCGTCATAATTCTTGGCAGCCCAGCCACTCACTGCATAGGTAATAACAGCATAGGAGACCCACTGTTTAATAATGGCCCTTTAAGAATAGTAATGCCGCCTGATGCCCTCTAAAAATAGGCTTTGTGACCTTAAGAGTCCATCCTTCATAAATGAAACAAGATGTGTCTCCTTATGTGTCACACAAAACATGGCCAGCTAGGATTGTTAAATGTTACAATGACATTTCCCAGTGAATGCATTTGTGTTGGTTGAAAGCAATGTTAAAGTTTGAAGCTGAAAGCATAGTCAGGTGAGGAATTTGGAAGCATTATAACCCATTGCTAGCCTTTCAAAAACAAATTTTCTCCCTAGTCCCCTAAACGACTCTATATTTGCTAAGAGCATTTAATGATCAATCATCCTAGAAGAGAGAATTCTGTGCACATAATTTTTAAGTCACAAACAATAAACTACTTATTTGTGTGGTAGACTTGTTTCTACCCCCCCCCCACAAAAAATAATGACAATGTGTTAATGATATTATTCAAGGAAATACATGTTAACACAGCCAATGAGAGTTTAATTGTGTTAGACTTTCATTAGACTTCTATATAAGCAGCCAGCATGAATGCAGTGAGGATTTGAAAGATCCTCCATGCTGAGAATGACTTCATTTCAGAAAAAAATAAGTTTACTGTATGGAAAATTTTGTGAATGTTCGGGATTTTGTTATTTTGTGTTGTATAGTGTTGATCGATACCGTCCGATACTTGATAGTATCGGTATCGGAAAGTATCGGCCGATACCGGCAAAGTATCGGATCTCGCCGATACCGATGCCCAATACCAATACAAGTCAATGGGACTCAAGTATTGGAAGGTATCCCTGAAGGTTCCCAGGGTCTGAAGGAGAGGAAACTCTCCTTCAGGCCCTGGGATCCATATGAATGTGTAAAATAAAGAATTAAAATAAAAAATATTGATATACTCACCTCTCCGACTCAGCCTGGACCTTACCGCTGTGAACCGGCAGCCTTCTTTGCTTAAAATGAGCGCGTTCAGTACCTTCCATGACGTCACGGCTTCTGATTGGTCACGTGCCGCTCATGTGACCGCCACGCGACCAATCAGAAGCCGTGACGTCATCCCTCAGGTCCTAAATTCCTAGAAGGGAATTTAGGACCTGAGGGATGACGTCGCGGCTTGTGATTGGTCACGTGGTGGTCACATGAGCGGCACGCAACCAATCAGAAGCCGTGACGTCATGGAAGGTGCTGAACGCGCTCATTTTAAGCAAAGCAGGCTGCCGGTTCACAGCGGTAAGGTCCAGGCTGAGTCGGAGAGGTGAGTATATCAATATTTTTTATTTTAATTCTTTATTTTTTACATGGATATGGATCCCAGGGCCTGAAGGAGAGTTTCCTCTCCTTCAGACCCTGGGAACCATACACTGGGAACTTCCGATTCCCGATACCACAAAAGTATCGGATCTCGGTATCGGAATTCCGATACCGCAAGTATCGGCTGATACCCGATACTTGCGGTATTGAAATGCTCAACACTAGTGTTGTATTTTATCCCATAATAAAGTAATTTAAGACTTTATTTTCATATAATACTCTAATCAATTCTTTTTCCCCTATTGCTTTGCTGAACATTAGAAGAAAACATTACATCTAAAGACAGAAATTTGTAATGGGGTTTTGATATATAATGTGTCAAAACTTAAAATGTAATTCCAGTCATTCTTCTAAATTTCTTCTGTTGACTATCTCATGGTGTGCAATTAAAATACCATACATTTATTAAAAATGTGCAGATTTTATGCCATAATAATATACAGTACATATTACTGCCGCATAGGAGCCTCCATGAAATTAGCAAAAGTCTGAAAATAAAGAGGTTGCATAGCTACCACCAAAATAACATCAGAGAGCAGCATGATCTAGAGCAAGTGTTCCCAATCTGTAGCTCGGGAGCCACATGTGGCTCGCAGTCACATAAATTGTGGCTCGCGGCTGCCTGTCAGCTTGGTGCATTAGCTCCAGTTATAGCAAACAAATATGAAGAGCACATCTGAAAATGGTGAATTTAGTGAGCAGCCCTGCACAGAAGAGCAGATTTGGATGCACATATACTGGTCTTTGGGATTTTGAGATGATTTAAGTATGGTACGCTGGAGACAAGATGACACCACCTGTCAGGGGAGGTGTTTGAAGCTGGATGTCATAGTGTCTTGGAAGTCCTTTATAGGAGAATACTGAAAGGGGGTATTGTGGGAATCCCTGGATCTTTGTATACTGCTTTGTATACTGCTTTAGGGTGATTGATTTTTGTGGAAAAGCTTTGGTTACCATTATGCCTGTAATGGGGGCTTTGGTTGCCACTATTGTGAGGGGGCGGGAGCTGAATGTTGATCGTGACCCTATTTTGAGACTGGACGTGGCTCGTGACCCTCTCTCAGAGCTGAATGTGGCTCTCAAGGTCAGAAATGTTGGGAACCTCCGATCTAGAGGCTGAGACTCTGCAGCAATGTGCCACTTGCTGGACTGCATGCTGCCTGCTTGATACAATTAGATACAATCACTATTCTGAATTCATAACTAGGCTGCAAGTGTGGAGCTCTT
This sequence comes from Ranitomeya variabilis, assembly GCF_051348905.1. NCBI lineage: Eukaryota > Metazoa > Chordata > Amphibia > Anura > Dendrobatidae > Ranitomeya > Ranitomeya variabilis. Next base: position 503,774,822 of record NC_135236.1, read on the forward strand.
GAGGCAACATTTTAATGGATGTCTGTATTGCACCAGAAACTTCATCAGTTAGCTTCAACTTTATTGCAGAGACTTGCATGAAGATTCTAGTATAGGTTTATTCTCAGGCTGTTAACCTGCTAAATGCTTCTTTCAATCTCTGACAGCGGCATTTAACTTGCGCTTACCGGAAGCGAGATGGAAATCCAGCCCATCGGTGACCAGTCACGTGATCGCGAGTCACTGATGGGTTGACATGATAAATAGAGGTCTCCTCCAGAACTCTATGGTTGTCATAGCCAGATTGCTGCTACACACAGGTGATCTGATCATCGCCTGTGTGTAGCAGAGGTGACCAGAGTATTGCAGCTTCTAGTCTCTCATGGAGACTATTGAAGCCTACAAAAAGTAAAAAAATAGTATTAAAAATATTTTAAAAAATGCAAAAATATAAAAGATCAAATGACCCCCCCATTCAAAATAAAACAATAAAAAAATCAAATGTACATATATTTGGTATCGCTACATTCAGAATTGCTCGATCTATCAATATAAAAAAAGAAATAACCCCAATCGCTAAACAGCAAAACGAGAAAAAAATAAAAACGTCAGAATTACGTTTTTTTGGTCTTTGCTTCATTGCAATAAAATGCAATAACCGGCGGCCAAAAGATCATATCTACACCAAAATGGTATCAATAAAAATGTCAGCTCAGCACAAGTGTTGAGCATTCCGATACCGCAAGTATCGGGTATCGGCCGATACTTGCGGGTATCGGAATTCCGATACCGAGATCCGATACTTTTGTGGTATCGGGAATCGGTATCGGGATTAATATCAATGTGTAAAAGAAAGAATTAAAATAAAAAATAGGGATATACTCACCTCTCCGACGCAGCCTGGACTTTACCGCCGTAACCGGGAGCCGTTGTACCTAAAAATGCGCGCTTGAAGGGCCTTAGATGACGTCACGGCGCTCTGATTCGTCCGTAGCGGTCGCGTGACCGATACGGACCAATCACAAAGCAGTGACGTCACCTAAGGTCTTTCAAGCGCTTGAAAGACCTTAGGTGACGTCACTGCTTTGTGATTGGTCACGTGACCGCTACGCGACCAATCAGAAGCTGCGGACGTCTTCTAAGGTATTTCAAGCGCTTGAAGGACCTTAGGTGACGTCACGGCTTTGTGATTGGTCATGTAGCGGTCACGCGACCGCTACGGACCAATCAGAGCATGACCTCATCTAAGGCCCTTCAAGCGCGCATTCTTAGGTACAAAGGCCTGCCGGTTACGGCGGTAAAGTCCAGGCTGCGTCGGAGGGTGAGTATATCCCTATTTTTTATTTTAATTCTTTCTTTTACACATTGATATGGATCCCAGGGCCTGAAGGAGAGTTTCCTCTCCTTCAGACCCTGGGAACCATACAGGATACCATCCGATACTTGGTGTCCCATTGACTTGTATTGGTATCGGGTATCGGTATCGGATTAGATCCGATACTTTGCCGGTATCGGCCGATACTTTCCGATACCGATACTTTCAAGTATCGGACGGTATCGCTCAACACTACTCGGCACTCAAAAAGTAAACCCTCACCTAGCTACAGGTCACGAAAAATAGAGATTCTACAGGTCTCGAAAAATGGAGCCATTTTTTTACAGTAGAAATCTGAGAACAATGGGAGAGATCTGCATAATTTTAAGCTACAGCTCAGTTTCAAGAACAATGGGAGTGTTTTAAAGAATTTTTAAACTACAATTACAAGAACATTAGGAGAGTTCTACAGGATTTTTAAAAAGACAGTAGAATTACGAGATCAATGGGAGAGCACTACAGGATTTTTGAAGCACAGTAGAATTCCAATAACAATGGGATAGATGTACAGAATTTTTAAGCTAAAGCTCAATTCTGAGAACAATGGCAGTGTTTTAAAGAATTTTTAAATTACAATTACGAGAACATTAGGAGAGTTCTACAGTATTTTTAAACTACAGTAGAATTTTGAGAACAATGGGGGAGTTTTAAAAAGTAATTTTAATAGCAATAAATATCCGAGAAAAGTAGGAGAGTTCTACAGGATTCTCAAAGTACTATAGAATTCCGGAAAAATAGGACTTTTACAGGATTTTTAAACTACAATTGAATTCTAAGAACAGTAGGAGAGTTTCACAGGATTTCGAAACTTCTGTAGAATTCCAAAAACAATGGGAGTGTTCTACATAGTAATTTAAATAACAATAACATTCCGAGAACAAAAAGAGAGTTCTGTTAGAATTTTAAACTAGAGTAAAAATCCAAAAACAATGGAAACATTCTCCAAAGTAATTTAAATAACAACAGCATTCTGAGAAACATGGGAGAGTTCTACAGGATTTTTAAACTACAATAGAATTCAGAGAACAAAAAGAGAGTTCTATAGAGTAATTTAGAATTATAGAATGGCAGAGTTGGAAGGGACCTCCTGGGTCATCTGGTCCAACCCCCTGCTCAAAGCAGGATTCCCTAAATCATCCCTGACAGATGTCTGTCCAGCCTCTGAAAACTTCCTTGGAAGGAGAACTCACCACCTCTCATGGCAGCCTGTTCCACTCATTCATCACCCTAACTGTCAATAAGTTTTTTCCAATATGTAATCTGTGTCTCCTCCCATTCAGTTTCATCCCATTGCTTAGAGTCTTTCCTTGTGCAAATGAGAATAAAGATGATCCTTCTACAATGTGACAGCCCTTGAGATATTTGTAGACATCTATTAAGTCTCCTCTCAGTCTTCTTTTTTGCAAGCTAAACATTCCCAGATCCCGCAACCGTTTCTTGTAGGACATGGCTTGCAGACCCATCACCATACTGGTCACTTTTCTCTGAATTTGCCCCAGTTTGTTGATGTCTTTTTTAACCCCTTAGTGACAGAGCCAATTTGGTACTTAATGACCGAGCCAATTTTTACAATTCTGACCACTGTCACTTTATGAGGTTATAACGCGGGAACGCTTCAACAGATCCTGCTGATTCTGAGTGTGTTTTTTCGTGACATATTGTACTTCATGTTAGTGGTAACATTTATTCAATATTTTTTGCGTTTATTTATTAAAAAAATGGAAATATGGCGAAAATTTTGAAAATTTTGCAATTTTCAAAATTTGAATTTTTATTCCCTTACATCAGAGAGATATGTCACACAAAATGGTCAATAAATAACATTGCCCATATGTCTACTTTACATCAGCACAATTTTGGAAAACAATTTTTTTATATTAGGGAGTTATAAGGGTTAAAATTTGACCAGCAATTTCTTATTTTTACAGCAAAATTTACAAAACCATTTTTTTTAGGGACCACCTCACATTTGAAGTCAGTTTGAGGGGTCTATGTGGCAGAAAATGCCCAAAAGTGACACCATTCTAAAAACTGCACCCCTCAAGGTGAGCAAAACCACATTCAAGAAGTTTATTAACCATTCAGTTGCTGCACAGGAACTGAAGCAATGTGGAAGGAAAAAATGAACATTTTACTTTTTTTCACAAACATTTTATTTCAGAACCAATTTTTTTTATTTTCACAAGTGTAAAAAAAGAAAATGAACCACATAATTTGTTGTGCAATTTGTCCGGAGAATGCCGATATGCCATATGTGGGGGGGGACCACTGTTTGGGTGCACAGCAGAGCTCCGAAGGGAAGGAGCGCCATTTGACTTTTTCAACACAGAATTCCCTGGAATTGAGATCGAACATCATGTCGCGTTTGGAGAGCCGCTGATGTGCCTAAACAGTGGAAACCCCCCACAAGTGACCCCATTTTGGAAACTAGACCCCGTAAGGAACTTATCTAGGTGTGTGGTCAACACTTTGAACCCCAAGTGCTTCACACAAGTTTATAACGTAGAGCCGAAAAAGTTAAAAATCATTTTTTTTCACAAAAATGATCTTTTCACCCCCAATTTTTTATTTTCCCAAGGGTAGCAAGACAAATTGGTTCCCAGAAGTTGTTGTGCAATTTGTCCTGAGTATGTCGATACCCCGTATGTGGGGGTAAACCTCTGTTTGGGTGCACAGTAGAGCTCAGAAGGGAAGGAGCGCCATTTGGCTTTTTCAACATAGAATTCCCTGGAATTGAGATCGGACACCATGTCGCGTTTGGAGAGGCGCTGATGTGCCTAAACAGTGGAAATCCCCCACAAGTGACCCCATTTTGGAAACTAGACCCCCTACGGAACTTATCTAGGCATGTGGTCAACACTTTGAACCCCCAAGTGCTGCATACAAGTTTATAACGTAGAGCCAAAAAAATTCAAAATCATTTTATTTTCACAAGAATGATCTTTTCACCACAAATTTTTTATTTTCCCAAGGGTAGCAAGAGAAATTGGTTCCCAAAAGTTGTTGTGCAATTTGTCCTGAGTATGTCGATATGCCATATGTGGGGGTAAACCTCTGTTTGGGTGCACAGTAGAGCTCAGAAGGGAAGGAGCGCCATTTGGCTTTTTCAACATAGAATTCCCTGGAATTGAGATCGGACACCATGTCGCGTTTGGAGAGGCGCTGATGTGCCTAAACAGTGGAAACCCCCCACAAGTGACCCCATTTTGGAAACTAGACCCCCTAAGGAACTTATATAGGCATGTGGTCAACACTTTGAACCCCCAAGTGCTTCACACAAGTTTATAACGTAGAGCCAAAAAAATTAAAAATATTTTTTTTTTCACAAGAATGATCTTTTCACCCCCAATTTTTTATTTTCCCAAGGGTAGCAAAAGAAATTGGTTCCCAAAAGTTGTTGTGCAATTTGTCCTGAGTATGTCGATACCCCGTATGTGGGGGTAAACCACTGCGGAGCTTGGAAGGGAAGGAGCGCCGTTTGAATTTTTAATCTCTTAATTATGAGAGCGGACGCCATTTTTGGTTTGTAGATGTGCCTAACAGCAGAAACCCCCCACAACTGACCCCGTTTTGGAAACTACACCCCTCAAAGATTTTAATCATGGGTATATTGAGCAATTTGAACCCACATGTACGACACAGAGTTTGATAACATTAGGTCGTCATATTGAAAAATTCATTTTTTTCCACGAGAATCTTGTTTTAGACCTGAATGTCTCACTTTTTCAGAAATAACATCAAAAAGTGGACCCCACAATTCGTTACCCACTTTATTATGAGCGCAGCGATATCCCATATGTAGTCAAAAAGTTCTGTTTGGACAAATGGCAGGGCTTGGACAGAAAGGGGCACAATGTGACAAATTTGGCTTTATTTGAAATTGCAGATCCAGGACCCATTCAAAGCTTCTAGAGACATTGAGCAAAAAAGAAAATCCTTTCAGGAATTATTACTCACAGAGGGAGGCATGCTCCTAAAACACATTGGCTGACTATAAAATTGGTCTTGCTAACAAAACAGTTGTCCCGCATTTGCGTATATTGTAGCAGGAAGAATAAACTGTACTGGAATGAAGGGCAAAATGTGTAGGAAAATTCAGCCAACTATGTGGCAAAGCGGAGTTTGTTCCAAAGATGAAAGAACACCATCAGGGTTAGAATGGCAGAGCAGACACTTTCAGAGACTGGTCGTACAACGTCCTTTTAGCTCCATCAATCCCTATATGAGGACAAATGTGCCAATAGACGTGGTACACCATAGCAAGCTCCCACCCGCCAAGGTCAGAACCGCTATATGCACAAAACAACCAGTTCTCTATAGAAAGTATTGTCTGGTACCAGAGGTTCGGCAAGAACCATAATGTAAAGCCCATAGTGTATAAGTACGGATTTCCTAATTTTTTTAGAAATCCTACAATAAAATGATCATGCCCGTATCATCAACATAAATATAAGTAATATAAATGGAAGCCAAAGTTTTGTGTAGCAAGACAGTCATAAAAACAGTCAAAGTTAGATAAATGGTCAAAAAGGTTTGTGAGTAATCAAGTCCTAGAATTCATTTTCAGATGATCTGACTTTTCAAGATCATTTCTGGGGTCCACATTCTAACGCTTATTGACATAGGTACGTGGACGAGAATTTGTTGGGATAGTAGTTTGGTATGGGATTGATCGAGTCCTAAAATTTTCAGATGACCTGACTTTGCAAGAACATTTGTGGGGTCCACACTCTAGAGCGTACAGACGTGGGTACGTGGACGAGAATTTGTTGGGATAGTAGTTTGGTATGGGATTGATCAAGTTCTGGAATTAATTGTGAAATGGGGTAAAATGGGATCTACTAATTAAAATATTCTTTATCAATTGTTCCAAATTGTACTACTTGGGCCACTAAGCAGAAAATAAAAATTATTGAAAAAAAACAAACTAATAATTGTAGGTGGTGTGGTAGGTCTCAAAACAGGGGGAGATACAAAGGCCTGGTTGAGATGGGCATGTGGGGCAATAGAATCGGGAATCACTCCGTCTGCCATGCTTTCTGCAAACTCGGCACCTTTTTTGAGGATACCTTTGGGTGGGAGTGACAGGGACAGGGTGAGGAAAATGGCGTTCTGAAAGTCTCCGGGAATCCTCAGAGTCGAAGGCTTCCCCCGGTGCCATGGACTCAAATATGAGGATCTCTACAACTTTTTCCTGAAAGTGCAGGAACGTAAGTGGTCCTTGGGATTTTTTTTATAGGACAAAGCTGTTATATGTGGCAGTTTGAATGAGATAGATTGCCACCTTTTTATACCACGCCCTGGTCTTCCTCTTGACCAGGTATGGTTGCAGAACCTGGTCTGACAGGTCTACGCCACCCATGTTTGTTATAGTCTGTGACGCAGACAGGTTTTTCTTCGTCCCTGGTGGCACCCCTCTCTCTGACCGTCACAGTGGTGTCCGTATGCAGTGTGGAAAGCATGTAGACGTCCTTCCTGACTTTCCACTTTACTGCAAGAAGTTGGTCGCTTGCAAGTGAGAATGACGCCCCCCTCTCCAAGCATCTGGACACCAACTGTGACGGAAGCCCCACTCTGTTTTTCCTCACTGTCCCACAGGCCCCTGTATTTGCAGCATGTAGGGATTTGTATAGGGGGATGCTCGTGTAGTATTTGTCAGTATACACGTGGTACCCTTGATATAGAAAGGGCATCATTAGCTCCCAGACAATTTTGCCTGGGATACCAATTGTCTGGGGGCAGTTTGGGGGGTTTATTTGGCGGTCCCTACCTTCATAAATTAAGAAGGCTGACGTGTACCCTGATGAGCTCTCGCAAGCTTTGTATAATTTTACACCATATTTGGCTCTTTTGGAGGGAATAAATTGGCGGAATAACAGACGGCCCTTGTAGCTCATCAAGGACTCGTCGACTGCCACATTTTGCTCTGGGGTATAGGAATTTACAAAGGAAGTTTTTAGGAGGGAAATTAGGGGTCTTAATTTATTTAACAACAAAGAAAAATTGTTCCAGCTTCTTCATAAAATTTGATACTTTAATCCAACATATTAAAATAGAAAAGGACACACTCCTGGGACAATGCCATGGCACATGTGAAGAGAGCTACGCGTTTCGACCTTGCGGTCTTTGTCACAGCTGTGTTGTTGGGATTCTACTACGTCGTGTCAGGACGAAGTTCCGTGCCTCTTGCATCTATCGGTCAGCTGGCTTTTTTTCTCTTTTTTGTTTGATACTTAATTTATTTAGCCGATCGTAGTTGGGGTTAGTTCTTGGGAGAGCTTGGGAATTGTCACTGAAGTGGAGGAATCTCATCAGGGCTTCGTAACGGACTCGGGTCATGACGGCTGCAAATACAGGGGTGCTGTGGACAGCTTTTGTTGCCCAGTAAGAGCGGAGAGTGGTTTTTTTTACTATACCCATATTCAGGGTGAGGCCTAAGAATTTTTTAATTTCGGGGACATTTGTGGGGATCCAGGAACGGGAATGAAAGGAAGTGGGTTTTTGGGAAATATACTGGCGGGCATATAGGTTGGTTTGGTGGACGATTAATTGCAGGACTTCGGGGCTAATGAAAATTTCAAAAAAATCAATGGGGGTAAAATTGGCGACATTTACTTTTATTCCAGGGACTGCAGAAAAAGGGGGAATTTGAGGGGAAAATGAGGTGTCATTATACCACAGCGGTGGGGGGACTGCGGTACTTGGTCCTGCCTCTGAAGCTTCAGCAGTGACGACCGACTCCGCTACCACCGGGCTGGGGGATCCCGTGGAGGAAGAGTCGTCATCACTGTCTGAAAACTGCTCAGCTTCAGAGGCAGATTCTGTTTCACTGCAGGAGCTGCCGGAGCAAAGCAGGCTGTAAGCTTGCTCCGCGCTGAAAGTTCTGCGGGCCATTTTATTTATTTCCAACCCTAACCCTAACCCTACCCCTAACCCTAAAAAAAAAATTAAAAAAATTATAATTTATTTTTTTATTTTTTTATTTTTTTTTTATAATCCTCTGCTGATGATGCAGGGATTACAGAGAACGGGGTGGGTAAATTGGATGCTGGCGGATATAGAAATCTGTTTTTGTAACTGACAGGGCAGCACTTGAAATGTAGTCTCTCTCTCTTCTCTCCTAGAACAACTACAAGGAGAGAAGAGAGAGGTACAGCCCAAGTGCTGCCATGTTTATAAAACATTTGGGGTTTTGGTCACTGTGATAGGACATATCACAGTAATCAAAACCCAGCAGCCTATGAGAAAATTCTCACAGGTTGCTGGGTCTCTGCTGGCAGATCATGGCAGGCGCACTGCGCATGCGCCCGCCATTTTCTTCCAGCAGAGAAGAAGGGGGGCTGGGAGCTGTGGGCTGGGGACTTTGGACCGGGGACCTTGGACCGGGGACACTGCCAGAAGTATGGTGGGGTCTCGGGGGACTCCATTTCTCTCCCTTCTGATGTGCAATCACATCAGAGGGGAGAGAAATGCAAAGCAAACTTTTTTTTTTTTTTTACACACTATATGGAGCGATCGCAACCCCGGGGATCTGTAAAGACTGCGGGGGACACTATGTTTTGGTGGCCGCAGCTATGTTTTGGCGGGCGCATCTGCACATGCGCCGGCCATTTTGGAGCCCTAGGAAGGAGGAGGAGGGTCGGGGACCGGGGGGCACCTTTTTCAGTACATAAGGTACCATGGGGGGCTTGGGGGACCCTATTTCTCTCCCCTCTAATGTGCGATCACATTAGAGGGGAGAGAAAGAAAACGCAAGTCCGGATTTTTTTTTTTGCGATCGCCGGTAAACAGTTAATTACCGGCGATCGCAAAAGCGGGGTCGGTAAAAACTGACCCGAATCATGTTCTCTGGGGTCTCGGCTACCCCCGGCAGCCGAGACCCCGGAGAAAATCGGACTGTGGGGTGCGCTATTTACTTTTTCCACAGCGCCGTTAATTAACGGCGCTGTGGTTTAAGTACCCTTAATGACCGCCGTTAAAAGGCGTATCGGCCGTCATTAAGGGGTTAAAATGTGGTGCTCAAAACAGGACACAATTCCAGATGAGGTCTGACCAAAGAGGAGTAGAGGGGCAATAATGACTTTGCGTGATCTAGACTGTATGCTTCTGTCAATGCATCCCAGAATTTCATTTGCCTTTTTTGCTGATGCCTCACACTGTTGACTCATGTTCAGCTTATGATCTATTATTATACCCAAGTCTTTTTCACATGTGCTGTTGCCTAGCCCTATTTCTTCCATTCTGTATATGCTTTTTTCATTTTTTTGCCCAGATGTAGTACTTTGCATTTTTCCCTGTTAAAAACCATTCTATTAGTTACTGCCCACTGCTCCAGTTTATTTATATCTATTTGAATCTTCTCTCTCTTCTCTTGTATTAGCTATCCCTCCAAGCTTTGTGTCATCAGCAAATTTAATCAATGCACCCTCAATTCCTTCATCTAAATTATTGATAAAGATGTTGAACAATACAGAGCCCAGGACAGAACCCTGTGGTACCCCTCTTGAGAAATACTTCCAACTGGATTTGCAGCCATTTACGACCACTCTTTGGGTCCATTCACTAAGCCAGTTATGAATCCACCTTACAGTTGCCTTGTCCATTCCATACTTAGTTATTTTTTCCATAAGGATGGTGTGAGATACTTTGTCAAATGCTTTGCTGAAGTTAATATTTACTATATCTACGGCATTTCCCTGATCCACCCAGTCAGTGATACTGTCATAGAAGGAAATTTAGTTAGTCTGACATGACTTATTAGTTACAAACTCATGCTGACTCTAGTTAATCACTTAATTCTTATCCGGGTACTTACATACATGTTGTTTAATAATTTATTCAAAGATCTTTCCTGGTATGGAAGTCAGACTCACCGGCTTACAGTTCCCTGGGTCCACCTTCTTCCCCTATTTGAAGATAGGAACAACATTTGCTCTTCTCCAGTCTTCTGGGACTTCTCCTGTTCTCCAACAATTTTCAAAGATTGTGGAGAGTGGTTCAAAAATTTCTTCTGCTATCTCATTCAGTACTCATTCAGAATTTAAATAACAATAACAGTCCGAGAACAATGGTAGAATTCAAAAGAATTTTTAAACTACAGTAGAATTCCAAGAACAATGGGAGAGTTCTACAGAGTAATTTAAATAACAATAACATTTTGAGAACAATGGAAGAAATCTACAGGATTTTTAAGCTACAGTTCAATTCTGAGAAGAATTAAAGCATTCTACAGGATTTTGTGTAACATTCTGAGAACAATGGGAGAACTTTAAAAAGTAATTTAAATGGCAATAACAATTCGAGAACAAAGGGGAGTTCAACAGGATTTTTAAACTAAGGTAAAATTTCAAGAATAATGGGATAGTTCTACAGAATTTTTAAACTAGAGTAAAATTCCGATCACAATGGGATAATTTTACAAAGTAATTTAAATAACAATAACATTCCAAGAACAATGGAAGAGATCTACAGGATTTTTAAGCTACATTTCAATTCTGAGAACAATGAGAGTGTTCTACAGAATTTTTAAACTACACTAGAATTCTGAAAACAGTGGGAGAGTTGTACAGGATTTTTAAAGTACAGTAAAATTCCGAGAAAAATTGGAGAATTCTACAAAGTAACTTAAATAACAATAAAAATCCAAGAACAAAGGGACATTTCAACAGGATTTTTAAACTACAGTAAAATTTCAAGAATAATGAGAGAGTTCTAAAGGATTTTTACACTAGAGTAAAATTCCAAGAAAAATGGTAGAATTCTACAAAGTCATTTAAGTAACAATAACAATACAATCTTAAGAACAAATAGAGATTTCTGCAGAGTAAATTAAGTAACAATAACATCCTGAGAACAATGTTTCAGTTCAACAGGATTTTTAAACTACAATAGAGTTCTGAGTACAATGGTAGAGTTCTGCAAAGTAATTTAATTAACAGTACCATTCCGGGTACCGTATTTTTTTGGACTTTAAGACGCACCGGACCATAAGATGCACCTAGAAAAACACTGAAGCAAAAAATGTGGTCAATTCTATACTTAATATCCTCTATCCTGGTAAATATGGTCCCCTCATCCCCACCCTGATACACAGAGCCCCTCATCCCTATCCTGGTATGCATGGCTCCCTAATCCCTATTCTGGTATGCATGGTCCCCTTATCCATTTAATGGTAGGAATGGTCCCCTCATCCTTATCCTGACAGGAATGATCACCCTCATCCCTATACTGGTATGCAGGGTCCCCATCCCAGTCCTTGTATGCATGGCTCCATCCTTATTCTGGTATGATTGGCCCTATCCCAGTCCTGGTATGCATGGCCCCATCCTTATCCTGGTATGATTGGCCCCATCCCAGTTCTGGTATGCATGGTCCCATCAGAAAAGATGAAAAAAACGCATTACACTTACCTTCCTCTGCTCGATTGCAGCATCCTGCTCCATAGCCAGCAGCTGTATTATGCATTATGGCAGGGACCTCATGTGCTGCTCACAAGCAGAGCATAGCTGCTGGAATACTCACCAGGAGCGTTCATCGCAGAGAGCAGTGAGTATTCATTTCCCTTCTGTAGCACACAGTGTCAGCCGGAGCCTTCCTGCTGCAACTGGCGGTCACGTGTGCTTAAACTTAAGAGAAATGAATATTCTGAATATTCATTTCTCTTAAGTATTGACACACATGAACGCTGGTAGCAGCAGGAAGCTGGTGGCTGAGACTGTGCGCTACTGAAGTAGTATTTCAAAAACAATGGGTGACTTCTACAGAGCAATTTAAACAACAATACTATTTAAGAGAAAAATGGGAAAGTACTAAAGGTTTTTAAAACTACCGCAAAATTCCGAGAATAATGGGGGATTTTTACAGCATTTTTAAAATGAGAGAGTAATTTCAGTAACAATAACATTCGAAGAAAAATGGGAGAGTTATACAGGATTTTTAATCTAAAGTTGATTTTGAAGAACATTAATAGAGTTTTACAGGATTTGTGAAGTACAGTAAAATTCCGAGAGGAATTGTAGAGGTATACAGAGTAAATTAAATAATATAATTCTGAGAACAATCAGGACATTCTACAGGATTTTAAAACTAGAATATGTTAGGCGTCAGGATTCAGCCATTGCGCGGGATAAATCCCGAGCATTATCTTCTACTAAGGTCTCCCATTCAGGTATGGCAGCTGCAATTGTTGCTCAGCACAGATGTCAGTTCCAGCGTCTTGCTCAGGCTTGTGGTATGTGTTTGGTTGCTGCAGGCTCTTTAGCCAAGTGTATGGTAACCAGTGATATGCAGATGCAGCCTTGTACTCTGGAGTCTAAGTCCAGAGATCACCTTACTGAGCATGTTCCTGATGTAGCGTCTTCTTATTGGTGGTCATAAGCAATGAAGAAGGGTGCACTCAAGCTGGATATGACTCTAAGGTAAGAAGAGGAGGGTGCCGAGCCTGGTCCAATAGTATGAATAATCAAAAACGAAGAAAGCAGATTGGACTATAAAAAGGCCCGCACAACCACATGATATAGAAAATTGACAAAACGTTTATTAAACACCACAGCAAGACATATAAAAACAATAAAAATACAACCAGTGTAGACATAACACCCCTATTCCAGTATAATAAATCTACAAAAAGTAGAAAAATACAGTATGGCATGTAGTGAACCGGGCTAGCATTAATGTATACCCCTACAAATATAATAGAGAATATTAATGTAAAGCTCACCATATATAGCTCGCAAGTGGAGTGTGGATACGATGCAAAGAAAAAGTATATATCTATGTAAAGCAATGGGAGCAATAACATGCCATGAATGTTCAGCTGGCTGAAGAGGGGAGGCGGCTAAAGCCCAAAGGTATTCTGGCCCTAAGAGGCCATGCAGATGTCCGTGCCCTGAATAGCCGGCAATAGGACAGAATGGGGTGTATGAGAGAAACCCACGCGTATCGCCGCCGCAGCGGCTTCGTCAGGGAAAGTGGGTTCAGTGGTGAGAGACTTACGTTTAAATACAAGCAGTAATCATCTATAATGGAAGCAGCTGCGTAGTCCAAGGGTGGTCGGCATGGACCGGAAGGCGCGCATAGGTAAGTAAAGAGGCGACAGAGCGGAAGGAAGTGTGGAAGTTCTCCATGGAGACAGGTGGCGCATGCGCAGATGCGCCTCAAAATTGAGCCGCACTGCGCAAGCGTCCGGGAGGGCCAAGGCAAGAAGCATACAAGAATGCTTGAGGTGAAAAGTGCACATAACGATAGACACTTATAGAGCATTACCATCGGGCGTATAAGCAACGGAAGAGTATGAGAACACAAATAAAAGGAAAATCTGAGGGAAAAATATGTCATTAATGCAGCGGTATATGCATAAATCGCTATCTGCAGAGCCAAAATAAATGATTTATAAATTATATACATATATACAAGCAAAAAACAAATGGTTCTTGAAGCAAAGAGTAGATAAATTATTCATGGCCCGCGTCCAGAAGTCCATTTGCTGGTGAAATCTGCAGAACATGACAGACATGAAGCAAAGGGGAAGAGGACAAGATGTCACAAGTTATGTGACACATCCAGAAAATTGTCCATCTTCGATCTTCCATTTAACCCCCTATGAAGCAGTGGGAGGAAAAACTCGACGCGTGTCAGAGGGTCATATTCCGGAATCTACAGACTCAAACCAGTAAACAGTTCATTGCCACACTGTCCAGAAATATGGCAGAACATGTGTAGGAAAATAAAACATCCGATGACCAATTTTCTTGTATAAAGTCCACAGGTGCCAATACAGGTCCAGTTCCAGAATCCACAGACTCAAACCGGTCTAAAGTCGAACCCTTCAATTTGCATGGTTGTCCCAAATAAGAGGTCAAGGGCAGGTCATGTACAGGAGAATAAGACATCCGACATTCGATATCTTGTATAGCCAATGGGTGCTGGGACGTATCCAATCGATCCCAATAGACGGCTAAAGAGAAGAAAACAATAATAGAAATGTTGAATGTGAAACCACATCCATAAAATGGATCAACTACCCAAAAAGCCTGTTACTTACCTATGCGCGCCTTCCGGTCCATGCCGACCACCCTTGGACTACGCGGCTGCTTCCATTATAGATGATTACTGCTTGTATTTAAACGTAAGTCTCTCACCACTGAACCCACTTTCCCTGACGAAGCCGCTGTGGCGGCGATACGCGTGGGTTTCTCTCATACACCCCATTCTGTCCTATTGCCGGCTATCCAGGGCACGGACATCTGCATGGCCTCTGAGGGCCAGAATACCTTTGGGCTTTAGCCGCCTCCCCTCTTCAGCCAGCTGAACATTCATGGCATGTTATTGCTCCCATTGCTTTGCATAGATATATACTTTTTCTTTGCATCGTATCCACACTCCACTTGCGAGCTATATATGGTGAGCTTTACATTAATATTCTCTATTATATTTGTAGGGGTATACATTAATGCTAGCCCGGTTCACTACATGCCATACTGTATTTTTCTACTTTTTGCAGATTTATTATACTGGAATAGGGGTGTTATGTCTACACTGGTTGTATTTTATTTGTTTTTATATGTCTTGCTGTGGTGTTTAATAAATGTTTTGTCAATTTTCTATATCATGTGGTTGTGCGGGCCTTTTTATAGTCCAATCTGCTTTCTTCGTTTTTGATTCTTATTGGTGGTCAGGCGGTAGCTGCTCTGGTGATGTGGCAACAATGGATTGGCCCACGGGCGATGTCTCGACCGACTGGGCATGAGTGTTTGGGGTGGAACCTAGCATATAAAAGGCTCTCAGCGGTGCACGCAGGCACGCCAGTGACATTTATGTTTTGGTGTGGGTGTTGGTTGTTACTTCACTACTCTGTCTGCACATTTGTGTGTCTGTCTAAGTTCAAAGACTGTACATGATGGCAAGCAGGTAGCACACTTATACGGTTTCGTACCCATGGCTCAATGCCTGAGTCTCTAGTCAGCTACATGCTTAGGGTGCCGGTCAGGCACAAGTTCAGTAGCGTTAGGACTGGGGTAACTAGCCACTTGGCTTAGCATCTGCTTTGTTCATGTGTGCAGTTAGCACAGTTCAGTTACAGAGTAAGCTCAACCCTTATGCTTCCTCTCAGTGAAGGCGACAGGGTATTGTACCTAGCGTCATAAGAGTTCCTTCTTTTGGCACAGCATCTGCTTCATTTGTATGTGTAGAAAGATTGCGCTTACTGAGTGTATTGGGGGACACTGGCTTGGCACGGGATTCAAGCACTTAGGCATGGTTTTTCTACTTAAACACTCCACACGGTTTATTGTGGCATCATAAGCCTGATTATGCACAGTTCATCATATACACTTCATAGAACTCAATAGTCACCAGCCGGTAACATTAAGTTGCAGCTTTATCTCTGGACACTTCATTTTCGGCTTTACCTCACGGACACTAAACATGTTGGACCTCTCACTTCGTCCAGTCACTAGGGTTGAGCGAAACGGATCGTTCATTTTCATAAGTCGCCGAATTTTGGCAAAGTCGGCGTCTCATGCAACCGACCCGATCCCTGTGTGGGGTCTGCCATGCGGTACGCGACTTTCGCATCAAAGTCGCGTTTCAATGACGCTAAAAGCGCCATTTCTCAGCCATTGAAGGTGGACGCAGAGTGTGGGCAGCGTGATGACATAGATCTCAGTCCCCACCATCTTAGAGAAGGGCATTGCAGTAATTGGCTTGATTTCTGCCGCATCACAGGGGCTATAAAGGGGCGTTCCCGCCGACCGCCATCTTACTGCTGCTGATCTGAGTGTAGGGAGAGGTTGCTGCCGCTTCTTCAGAAGCAGGGATAGTGATAGGCAGAGTACATAAAGCCACAAACCGCTTGTGCTGTAGCAATTTCCACTGTCCAACACCACCTTTTGTTTGCAGGGACAGTGGAAGCTACATTTTTTTTTGCCTCAGCACTGTAGCTCATTGGGCTGCCCTAGAAGGCTCCCTGATAGCTGCGTTGCTGTGTGTGTACGCCGCTGTGCAAACCAACTGCTTTTTTCAAAGCACAAATCCTGTTGTTCCTTCCTTTCTGCACAGCTATCTTGTTTGTTTGTCCACACTTTTGTGTGCAGCAGTCCTTTTTATAGCTGCCTGCCATACTTTTCTGAGATTACTGCAGGGAGATAAAGATTGGCAAGTCTGCCTCTGTGCCAGTCCTGTGTGTGGCATCTGTCTCTCATTGTGTGCCACCGAAAACCACTGTGTAATACTTGGCCATTTTTTGGGGGGGTAAATTCTCCCTTTAAAAAAAAAAATAATTAGTGGGAGATAAAGATTGGCAAGTCTGCCTCTGTGCCAGTCCTGTGTGTGGCATCTGTCTCTCATTGTGTGCCACCAAAAACCACTGTGTAATACTTGGCCATTTTTTTGGGGGGGGTAAATTCTCCCTTTTAAAAAAAAATAATTAGTGGGAGATAAAGATTGGCAAGTCTGCCTCTGTGCCAGTCCTGTGTGTGGCATCTGTCTCTCATTGTGTGCCACCAAAAACCACTGTGTAAAACTTGGCCATTTAATTTTTGGGGGTAAATTCTCCCTGTAAAAAAAAAATAATTAGTGGGAGATAAAGATTGGCAAGTCTGCCTCTGTGCCAGTCCTGTGTGTGGCATCTGTCTCTCATTGTGTGCCACAGAAAACCTAGTGTGTAATATATATTTTTTTTTTCTAAATTCTCCCTTTTAAAAAAAAATAATTAGTGGGAGATAAAGATTGGCAAGTCTGCCTCTGTGCCAGTCCTGTGTGTGGCATCTGTCTCTCATTGTGTGCCACCGAAAACCACTGTGTAATACTTGGCCATTTTTTTTTTTGGGGGGGTAAATTCTCCCTTTTAAAAAAAAAATAATTAGTGGGAGATAAAGATTGGCAAGTCTGCCTCTGTGCCAGTCCTGTGTGTGGCATCTGTCTCTCATTGTGTGCCACCGAAAACCACTGTGTAATACTTGGCCATTTATTTTTTGGGGGTAAATTCTCCCTGTAAAAAAAAAAATAATTAGTGGGAGATAAAGATTAGCAAGTCTGCCTCTGTGCCAGTCCTGTGTGTGGCATCTGTCTCAAATTATTGGGGCACAGAAAACCTAGTGTGTAACATTGAGCCTGATTTTCTTTTCAGTGTCAGGCACCTATAAAGGTATATATAAATCCTACAGAAGTTTGAGTTCACCTTATAAGTTGTTTTACAGCAACAAATACCGTTACTTTGGTTACATTTTGCAAACAATGAGGAAGTCTAGTGGAAGAGGTCGTGGCCGTGGGCGGTCATTGTCAGCTGGTAATGATGGTAGTGGTGGTGGAGCATCAGGTGGTCGTGGTAAAAGCAGCACAGCACCTAAGTCTCGAGTTGTTGAGCCAGGTTCGTAGTCTGGCTACACAAGGCCTCGAACGCTCTCTTTTCTGGGAGTAGGAAAACCACTTTTGAAGCTGGAGCAGGAGGAACAAGTATTGGCTTTCATTGCTGACTCTGCCTCTAGCTCTTTCGCCTCCTCCTCGGAAAGTGCCAAATGTCAGCAGTGCATCGTCAGTGGATGCTCCCGGTCAGGAACAAGTCGCTTCCTTGTGTCCTTCACCCAGAACAACAGTGAAGGATGCGTCAGTCGACAGAACAGGATACTCCATGGAGCTCTTTACACATACCGTTCCTGGGTTAGACAGTGAAACAGTTAACAGGCCATGCCCATTCGAAGTTGAATCGGACATGGAGTGCACAGATGCACAGCCACAGCCAGATTACTATGCTGTTCCTTTGACTCAGACCAGAACATTGCCCTCGCAGTGTACTGAGGCAGAATCAAACCCAGCGGAGACTATGGTGCCCCGTCACGAACGCAATACCACCGGCTTACACGGTGACACAGACGAAGTTGCACACGACATAGAAGAAGAGGTCATAGATGACCCAGTTGTTGACCCCGATTGGCAGCCATTAGGGGAACAGGGTGCAGGCGGCAGTAGTTCTGAAGCGGAGGAGGAGGAGTCGCAGCAGGCATCAACATCACAACAGGTTCCATCTGCCGGGCCCGTATCTGGCCAAAAACGCGTGGCAAAACCAAAACCAGTTGGAGGACAGCGTGGCCATCCGGTTAAAGAAGCTCAGTCTGCAATGCCTGAAAAGGTATCCGATAGTAGAAAGAGTGCAGTCTGGCATTTTTTTAAACAACATCCAAATGATCAGCGCAAAGTCATCTGTCAAAAATGTTCAACTACCTTAAGCAGAGGTCAGAATCTTAAAAGTCTAAATACAAGTTGCATGCATAGACATTTATCCACCATGCATTTGCAAACCTGGACTAACTACCAAACGTCCCTAAAGGTTGCAGCACCCTCGGCCAATGAAGCTAGTCAGCAACGCTACATCCCTTCCCTCCCTGTAAGCCCACCATTTCCCATGCCACCTGCAGTATCTGTGCAGCTTTTGTCTCCAGGCCAAAGCAGTCAGGGAATCACCAGGTTCGTAGTAGGAAACACTGCATGTAGGGCACCGGCAAGAATACCATCTCCAACCCTCTCTCAGTCACCCATGTCCATCGGCACCACCGCTAGTTCCACGATCTCCAGCTCTCCAGTCCAGCTCACCCTACATGAGACTATTGTTGGAAAAGGAAGTACTCATCCTCGCATCCGCGTACACAGGGTTTGAACGCCCACATTGCTAGACTAATCTCATTAGAGATGATGCCCTACCGGTTAGTTGAAAGCGAAGCTTTCAAAGCGCTGATGGACTACGCTGTACCACGCTACGAGCTACCCAGTCGGCACTTCTTTTCTAGAAAAGCCATCCCAGCCCTCCAACAGCATGTTAAAGACCGCATCGTCCATGCACTCAGGCAGTCTGTGACTGCAAAGGTGCACCTGACAACAGATGCATGGACCAGTAGGCATGGCCAGGGATGTTACGTGTCCATCACGGCACACTGGGTGAATGTGGTGGATGCAGGGTCTACAGGGGACAGCAATATTGGGACAGTTCTGCCTAGCCCACGGTCAAGGAAAGAGTTGGCTGTAGGCGTTCGCCCCCCCTCCTCCTCTTCCTCCTCCTCCTGCAGAAGCGAGAGCTCGTCCACAGACCGCAGTCGCACATCCACTCCATCCGCAGCTGCCACTGTTGCACACCAGGTGTGCCATTATGGGACAGCTAGTGGCAAGCATCAGCAGGCTGTATTGGCAATGAAGTGTTTGGGCGACAACAGACACACCACGGAAGTTCTGTCCGAGTTCTTGCAGAAAGAAACTCAGTCATGGCTGGGCACTGTCCATCTTGAGGCAGGCAAGGTAGTGAGTGATAACGGAAGGAATTTCATGGCTGCCATAGCCCTTTCCCAACTGAAACACATTCCTTGCCTGGCTAACACCTTAAACCTGGTGGTGCAGTGCTTCCTGAAAAGTTAGCCGGGGTTACCCGACCTGCTCCTCAAAGTGCGCAGACTTTGCTCGCATATCCGCCGTTCGCCCGTACACTCCAGCCGTATGCAGAACTATCAGCGTTCTTTGAACCTTCCTCAGCATCGCCTAATCATAGACGTTGCAACAAGGTGGAACTCCACATTGCACATGCTTCAGAGAGTGTGCGAACAGAGGCGTGCTGTTATGTATTTGTGGGAGGATACACGGGCAGGCAGTTGGATGGCAGACATGGAGTTGTCAGGTGTGCAGTGGTCGAAGCTACAAGACCTGTGTCAAGTCCTTCAGTGTTTTGAGGAATGCACACGGCTGGTTAGTGCAGACAACGCCATAATAAGCATGCGCATCCCCCTAATGCGTCTGCTGATGCAAAGTTTGACGCACATAAAGGAGCAGGCGTCTGCAGCCGAGGAAGAGGAAAGCCTTGATGACAGTCAGCCATTGTCTGGTCAGTGCCGTGTAGAGGACGCGGTAGCGGGCGAAGAGGAGGAGGAGGATGATGGCGATGAGTACTTTTTTAATGAGGAAGCTTCTCCTGGGCCAACAGAAATTAGTGGCGTTGCAAGGCCGGGTTCTGTTTTTTTAAGGGAGACAAGTGACGTAGATTTGCCTGTAACTGCCCCTCAAACCACCACAACCGCAGATTTGACAACTGGAACTTTCGCCCACATGGCGGATTATGCCTTACGTATCCTCAAAAGGGACCCACGCATTATTAAAATGATGAGCGATGACGATTACTGGTTGGCCTGCATCCTTGACCCTCGCTATAAAGGCAAATTGCAAAAAATTATGCCACATGAGAACCTCGAACAAATATTAGCAACCAAACAAGCTACTCTTGTAGACCGTTTGATTCAGGCATTCCCAGCACACAGTGCCGGTGATGGTTCTCACACAAGCTGCAGGGGGCTACAGGGCAGAGGTGTTAGAGGTGCACAGATCAGAAGTGGCGTTGGACAGAGGGGTTTTCTGACCAGGTTGTGGAGTGATTTCGCAATGACCGCTGTTATGGTTCTCAATGGCAAGAGAACATAGCCCAGCAAACATAAGAACTAGCTCTTGGAAGGATGGAAACTAAACTGACCATGAACTAAACCTGCCGCACAACTAACAGTAGCCGGGTAGCGTTGCCTGCGTTTTATCCCTAGACGCCCAGCGCCGGCCGGAGGACTAACTAATCCTGGCAGAGGAAAATATAGTCCTGGCTCACCTCTAGAGAAATTTCCCCGAAAGGCAGACAGAGGCCCCCACATATATTGGCGGTGATTTAAGATGAAATGACAAACGTAGTATGAAAATAGGTTTAGCAAAATTGAGGTCCGCTTACTAAATAGCAGGAAGACAGAAAGGGCACTTTCATGGTCAGCTGAAAACCCTATCAAAACACATCCTGAAATTACTTTAAGACTCTAGTATTAACTCATAACATCAGAGTGGCAATTTCAGATCACAAGAGCTTTCCAGACACAGAAACGAAACTACAGCTGTGAACTGGAACAAAATGCAAAAACAAACGAGGACTAAAGTCCAACTTAGCTGGAAGTTGTCTAGCAGCAGGAACATGCACAGAAAGGCTTCTGATTACAATGTTGACCGGCATGGAAGTGACAGAGGAGCAAGGCTAAATAGCGACTCCCACATCCTGATGGAAACAGGTGAACAGAGGGGATGATGCACACCAGTTCAATTCCACCAGTGGCCACCGGGGGAGCCCAAAATCCAATTTCACAACAGTACCCCCCCCTCAAAGAGGGGGCACCGAACCCTCACCAGAACCACCAGGGCGATCAGGATGAGCCCTATGAAAGGCACGGACCAGATCGGAGGCATGAACATCAGAGGCAGTCACCCAAGAATTATCCTCCTGACCGTATCCCTTCCATTTGACCAGATACTGGAGTTTCCGTCTGGAAACACGGGAGTCCAAGATTTTTTCCACAACGTACTCCAACTCGCCCTCAACCAACACCGGAGCAGGAGGCTCAACGGAAGGCACAACCGGTACCTCATACCTGCGCAATAATGACCGATGAAAAACATTATGAATAGAAAAAGATGCAGGGAGGTCCAAACGGAAGGACACAGGGTTAAGAATCTCCAATATCTTGTACGGGCCGATGAACCGAGGCTTAAACTTGGGAGAAGAAACCCTCATAGGGACAAAACGAGAAGACAACCACACCAAGTCCCCAACACAAAGCCGAGGACCAACCCGACGCCGGCGGTTGGCAAAAAGCTGAGTCTTCTCCTGGGACAACTTCAAATTGTCCACTACCTGCCCCCAAATCTGATGCAACCTCTCCACCACAGCATCCACTCCAGGACAATCCGAAGACTCCACCTGACCAGAAGAAAATCGAGGATGAAACCCCGAATTACAGAAAAAGGGAGACACCAAGGTGGCAGAGCTGGCCCGATTATTGAGGGCAAACTCCGCTAAAGGCAAAAAAGCAACCCAATCATCCTGATCTGCAGACACAAAACACCTCAAATATGTCTCCAAGGTCTGATTCGTCCGCTCGGTCTGGCCATTAGTCTGAGGATGGAAAGCAGACGAGAAAGACAAATCTATGCCCATCCTAGCACAGAATGCTCGCCAAAATCTAGACACGAATTGGGTACCTCTGTCAGAAACGATATTCTCCGGAATACCATGCAAACGGACCTCATTTTGAAAAAACAGAGGAACCAACTCGGAAGAAGAAGGCAACTTAGGCAGGGGAACCAAATGGACCATCTTAGAGAAACGATCACACACCACCCAAATGACAGACATCTTCTGAGAAACAGGAAGATCCGAAATAAAATCCATCGAGATGTGCGTCCAGGGCCTCTTCGGAATAGGCAAGGGCAACAACAATCCACTAGCCCGAGAACAACAAGGCTTGGCCCAAGCACAAACGTCACAAGACTGCACGAAGCCTCGCACATCTCGAGACAGGGAAGGCCACCAGAAGGACCTTGCCACCAATTCCCTGGTACCAAAGATTCCAGGATGACCTGCCAACGCAGAAGAATGAACCTCAGAAATGACTTTACTGGTCCAATCATCAGGAACAAACAGTCTACCAGGTGGGCAACGATCAGGTCTATCCGCCTGAAACTCCTGCAAGGCCCGCCGCAGGTCTGGAGAAACGGCAGACAATATCACTCCATCCTTAAGGATACCTGTAGGTTCAGAATTACATGGGGAGTCAGGCTCAAAACTCCTAGAAAGGGCATCCGCCTTAACATTCTTAGAACCCGGCAGGTAGGACACCACAAAATTAAACCGAGAGAAAAACAACGACCAGCGCGCCTGTCTAGGATTCAGGCGTCTGGCGGACTCAAGATAAATTAGATTTTTGTGGTCAGTCAATACCACCACCTGATGTCTAGCCCCCTCAAGCCAATGACGCCACTCCTCAAAAGCCCACTTCATGGCCAAAAGCTCCCGATTCCCAACATCATAATTCCGCTCGGCGGGCGAAAATTTACGCGAGAAAAAAGCACAAGGTCTCATCACGGAGCAATCGGAACTTCTCTGCGACAAAACCGCCCCAGCTCCGATTTCAGAAGCGTCGACCTCAACCTGAAAAGGAAGAGCAACATCAGGCTGACGCAACACAGGGGCGGAAGAAAAGCGGCGCTTAAGCTCCCGAAAGGCCTCCACAGCAGCAGGGGACCAATCAGCAACATCAGCACCCTTCTTAGTCAAATCAGTCAATGGTTTAACAACATCAGAAAAACCAGCAATAAATCGACGATAAAAGTTAGCAAAGCCCAAAAATTTCTGAAGACTCTTAAGAGAAGAGGGTTGCGTCCAATCACAAATAACCTGAACCTTGACAGGATCCATCTCGATGGAAGAGGGGGAAAAAATATATCCCAAAAAGGAAATCTTTTGAACCCCAAAAACGCACTTAGAACCCTTCACACACAAGGAATTAGACCGCAAAACCTGAAAAACCCTCCTAACCTGCTGGACATGAGAGTCCCAGTCATCCGAAAAAATCAAAATATCATCCAGATACACAATCATAAATTTATCCAAATAATCACGGAAAATGTCATGCATAAAGGACTGAAAGACTGAAGGGGCATTTGAAAGACCAAAAGGCATCACCAAATACTCAAAGTGGCCCTCGGGCGTATTAAATGCGGTTTTCCACTCATCCCCCTGCTTAATTCGCACCAAATTATACGCCCCACGGAGATCTATCTTAGAGAACCACTTGGCCCCCTTTATGCGAGCAAACAAATCAGTCAGCAGTGGCAACGGATATTGATATTTAACCGTGATTTTATTCAAAAGCCGATAATCAATACACGGCCTCAAAGAGCCATCTTTCTTAGCCACAAAGAAAAAACCGGCTCCTAAGGGAGATGACGAAGGACGAATATGTCCCTTTTCCAAGGACTCCTTTACATATTCTCGCATAGCAGCATGTTCAGGCACAGACAGATTAAATAAACGACCCTTAGGGTATTTACTACCCGGAATCAAATCTATGGCACAATCGCACTCCCGGTGCGGAGGTAATGAACCAAGCTTAGGTTCTTCAAAAACGTCACGATATTCAGTCAAGAATTCAGGAATCTCAGAGGGAATAGATGATGAAATGGAAACCACAGGTACGTCCCCATGCGTCCCCTTACATCCCCAGCTTAACACAGACATAGCTTTCCAGTCAAGGACTGGGTTATGAGATTGCAGCCATGGCAATCCAAGCACCAACACATCATGTAGGTTATACAGCACAAGAAAGCGAATAATCTCCTGGTGATCCGGATTAATCCGCATAGTTACTTGTGTCCAGTATTGTGGTTTATTGCTAGCCAATGGGGTGGAGTCAATCCCCTTCAGGGGTATAGGAGTTTCAAGAGGCTCCAAATCATACCCACAGCGTTTGGCAAAGGACCAATCCATAAGACTCAAAGCGGCGCCAGAGTCAACATAGGCATCCGCGGTAATAGATGATAAAGAACAAATCAGGGTCACAGATAGAATAAACTTAGACTGTAAAGTGCCAATTGAAACAGACTTATCAAGCTTCTTAGTACGCTTAGAGCATGCTGATATAACATGAGTTGAATCACCGCAATAGAAGCACAACCCATTTTTTCGTCTAAAATTCTGCCGTTCACTTCTGGACAGAATTCTATCACATTGCATATTCTCTGGCGTCTTCTCAGTAGACACCGCCAAATGGTGCACAGGTTTGCGCTCCCGCAGACGCCTATCGATCTGGATAGCCATTGTCATGGACTCATTCAGACCCGCAGGCACAGGGAACCCCACCATAACATCCTTAATGGCATCAGAGAGACCCTCTCTGAAATTCGCCGCCAGGGCGCACTCATTCCACTGAGTAAGCACAGCCCATTTACGAAATTTCTGGCAGTATATTTCAGCTTCGTCTTGCCCCTGAGATAGGGACATCAAGGCCTTTTCCGCCTGAAGTTCTAACTGGGGTTCCTCATAAAGCAACCCCAAGGCCAGAAAAAACGCATCCACATTGAGCAACGCAGGATCCCCTGGAGCCAATGCAAAAGCCCAATCCTGAGGGTCGCCCCGGAGCAAGGAAATCACAATCCTGACCTGCTGAGCAGGATCTCCAGCAGAGCAAGATTTCAGGGACAAAAACAACTTGCAATTATTTTTGAAATTTTGAAAGCAAGATCTATTCCCCGAGAAAAATTCAGGCAAAGGAATTCTAGGTTCAGATATAGGAACCTGAACAACAAAATCTTGTAAATTTTGAACTTTCGTGGTGAGATTATTCAAACCTGCAGCTAAACTCTGAATATCCATTTTAAACAGGTGAACACAGAGCCATTCCAGGATTAGAAGGAGAGAGAGAGAGAAAGGCTGCAATATAGGCAGACTTGCAAGAGATTCAATTACAAGCACACTCAGAACTGAAGGGAAAAAAAAAAAAAAAAAATCTTCAGCAGACTTCTCTTTACTCTCCTTTCTCTGTCAATTAATTTAACCCTTTTGGCCGGTCAAACTGTTATGGTTCTCAATGGCAAGAGAACATAGCCCAGCAAACATAAGAACTAGCTCTTGGAAGGATGGAAACTAAACTGACCATGAACTAAACCTGCCGCACAACTAACAGTAGCCGGGTAGCGTTGCCTGCGTTTTATCCCTAGACGCCCAGCGCCGGCCGGAGGACTAACTAATCCTGGCAGAGGAAAATATAGTCCTGGCTCACCTCTAGAGAAATTTCCCCGAAAGGCAGACAGAGGCCCCCACATATATTGGCGGTGATTTAAGATGAAATGACAAACGTAGTATGAAAATAGGTTTAGCAAAATTGAGGTCCGCTTACTAAATAGCAGGAAGACAGAAAGGGCACTTTCATGGTCAGCTGAAAACCCTATCAAAACACATCCTGAAATTACTTTAAGACTCTAGTATTAACTCATAACATCAGAGTGGCAATTTCAGATCACAAGAGCTTTCCAGACACAGAAACGAAACTACAGCTGTGAACTGGAACAAAATGCAAAAACAAACGAGGACTAAAGTCCAACTTAGCTGGAAGTTGTCTAGCAGCAGGAACATGCACAGAAAGGCTTCTGATTACAATGTTGACCGGCATGGAAGTGACAGAGGAGCAAGGCTAAATAGCGACTCCCACATCCTGATGGAAACAGGTGAACAGAGGGGATGATGCACACCAGTTCAATTCCACCAGTGGCCACCGGGGGAGCCCAAAATCCAATTTCACAACAGACCGCAGACAGGACAGGTACTGCAGCATCTATTCAAAGTGACAGGAGACAACATTTGTCCAGTATGGTTACTAACTATTTTTCATCCCTTATCGATGTTCTCCCTCAACCGTCATTCTCATTTGATTACTGGGCATCCAAATTAGACACCTGGCCTGAATTGGCAGAATATGCATTGCAGGAGCTTGCTTGCCCAGCAGCTAGTGTGCTATCAGAAAGAGTATTCAGTGCTGCTGGTTCAATATTAACCGAAAAAAGGACTCGTCTGGCTACCCAAAATGTGGATGATCTCACCTTCATTAAAATGAACCACTCCTGGATTTCAAAATATTTTGCCCCACCTTTCCCGGCTGACACCTAGCTTTCCTATAAAAAGGTCTTGCTTGTGGACTGGTCTTACTGAGTGTTCCAATCTCTTAATTTGCAGCAGCTGTTTGTCCAGCATACGACATGTTTACACCTCCCTCAATGGGAAAATTCCCCCCACGGGGCCGTGGTCTCGCCACTTGGCGCAAGCACCCGTTACAGTGCTGTTTGTCTGAAGAGGTGGGTGTGCCCGCTTTTGGTCGACGGCACTGCCACTGGGTCCCTCATAGTACAATGAAGTGTCTCTGGTGGTGGTGGTGCGCACCCAACGTCAGACACACCGTTGTAACATGAGGGGCCCTGGGACGGTACCGCCGGCCACAAGAGAGTTCCCCCCCCCAGCTCAAACTGTGCTCTACCACGTGCAAAATTATCTCGCACAGCTCCACCAATGTTTAGTCTATGCGCTGACATCATTCAATGCCTGGCACTGACAATACCAATTTGTTGACATCTATGATGCTAGTTAAAGTAGTCTGGGTCAGTGTCCTATATTGACACCAGTAAATACTTACTGCCAAATTACTTTGTCAGAAACTCAGCAGATGAGCCCACCCCTGTACCTAAGTATGCCACACTTTTTTTTTGTTGTTTTGTGAGACATTAACATCTATTTATTTTTTGTGAGTACTAACTGTGTCAGACACTCCTTGCAATCCTCCTCCGCTGACCACAATGCTGCCTGTGTATCCATGTAACCGATTTAAAACTGCCTTGAGCCTATTTTTTGTTATTTTAGGCCTTCGTTAGCCTGTCTGCGGTCCCTCCTTGCAATACTCCTCCACTGACCACAATGCTGCCTGTGTATCCATGTAACCGATTTTAAACTGCCTTGAGCCTATTTTTATTTATTTTAGGCCTTTGTTAGCCTGTCTGTGGTCCCTCCTTGCAATACTCCTCCACTGACCACAATGCTGCCTGTGTATCCATGTAACCGATTTTAAACTGCCTTGAGCCTATTTTTTTTTATTTTAGGCCTTCGTTAGCCTGTCTGCGGTCCCTACTTGCAATACTCCTCCACTGACCACAATGCTGCCTGTGTATCCGTGTAACTGATTTTAAACTGCCTTGAGCCTATTTTTATTTATTTTAGGCCTTCGTTAGCCTGTCTGCGGTCCCTCCTTGCAATACTCCTCCACTGACCACAATGCTGCCTGTGTATCCATGTAACCGATTTTAAACTGCCTTGAGCCTATTTTTATTTATTTTAGGTCTTCGTTAGCCTGTCTGCGGTCCCTCCTTGCAATACTCCTCCACTGACCACAATGCTGCCTGTGTATCCATGTAACCGATTTTAAACTGCCTTGAGCCTATTTTTATTTATTTTAGGCCTTCATTAGCCTGTCTGCGGTCCCTACTTGCAATACTCCTCCACTGACCACAATGCTGCCTGTGTATCCATGTAACCGATTTAAAACTGCCTTGAGCCTACTTTTTGTTATTTTAGGCCTTCGTTAGCCTGTCTGCGGTCCCTCCTTGCAATACTCCTCCACTGACCACAATGCTGCCTGTGTATCCATGTAACCGATTTTAAACTGCCTTGAGCCTATTTTTTGTTATTTTAGGCCTTCGTTAGCCTGTCTGCGGTCCCTCCTTGCAATACTCCTCCACTGACCACAATGCTGCCTGTGTATCCATGTAACCGATTTTAAACTGCCCTGAGCCTATTTTTTGTTATTTTAGGCCTTCGTTAGCCTGTCTGCGATCCCTCCTTGCAATACTCCTCCACTGACCACAATGCTGCCTGTGTATCCGTGTAACCGATTTTAAACTGCCTTGAGCCTATTTTTTGTTATTTTAGGCCTTCGTTAGCCTGTCTGCGGGCCCTCCTTGCAATCCTCTTCCGCTGACCACACCAATGCTGCCCGTGTACCCCTGGAACCTATTTAAAAGTTCATAGAGCCTATTTATATATTTTATTTAATATTAATAAAGCCATGATGGACTACGCTGTACCACGCTACAAGCTAACCAGTCGACACTTCTTTTGCGAGAAAAGCCATCCCAACCCTCCACCAGCATGTAAAATACCGCATTGTCCATGCACTCTGGCAATCTGTGAGTACAAAGGTGCACCTGACAACAGACGCATGGACCTGTAGGCATGGCCACGGAAGGTTACGTGTCCATTACGGCGCAATGGGTTAATGTGGTGGATGCATGGTCCACAGGGGACAGCCTACTAAGTCTGTCTGCAGTCCCTAATTCAAATTGTCCTCCACTGTCTAAATCTGAGCTTCAACCTTCTGGCTCTCCTTAAGTGCTTTTTTAAAAAAAATTGGTGGTTGGGGCCTAATACCTCTGTTTGCCGCTCACTGTTGTTTGTCCTCAACTGTATAAAGCTGAGCTTCAACCTTCTGGCTTTCGGCCTATAGTATCAGATATTAAACAGCATTTGGCATTCAACTTTGGTTGCGGCCTACTAACGGTGTCTGCCGCTCCCTGGTGTTTGTCCTCAACTGTATAAAGCTGAGCTTCAACCTTCTGGCTCTCCTTAAGTGCTTTTTTAAAAAAAAATTGGTGGTTGGGGCCTAATAACTCTGTCTGCCGCTCCCTGGTGTTTGTCCTCAACTGTATAAAGCTGAGCTTCAACCTTCTGGCTTTCGGCCTATAGTATCAGATATTAAACTGCATTTGGCCTTCAACTTTGGTTACGGCCTACTAACGGTGTCTGCCGCTCCCTGGTGTTTGTCCTCAACTGTATAAAGCTGAGCTTCAACCTTCTGGCTCTCCTTAAGTGCTTTTTTAAAAAAAATTGGTGGTTGGGGCCTAATAACTCTGTCTGCCGCTCCCTGGTGTTTGTCCTCAACTGTATAAAGCTGAGCTTCAACCTTCTGGCTCTCATTAAGTGCTGTTTTTTAAAAAATTGGTGGTTAGGGCCTACTAACGGTGTCTGCCGCTCAATGGTGTTGTCCTCCACTGTATAAAGCTGAGCTTCAGTCTTTAGGCTTTTGGCCTATAGTAGCAGATATTAAACTGCATTTGGCCTACTAGTGTGGTTGGGCCCTTAAAACAGTGTCTGCTGCTCCTGGGTTTGCTACTCCACTGAACAAAGCAATGCCGCCTGTTTAGTCCTGTTACCAATTTTGAACTGCATTTAGCCTACTTTATTCTTTGGCCCTATATCTGTGTTTCCTCCTCATCCTGCCCATTGCCCAGCCACTGCTAGATGAGTCTGCTGGTACATTGACCTAGACCACTACATTCCCCTTGCACTCTACACAGCCAGAATCTGACCCTGCTGAAAGTAAGGTTCCCCTTCCCGCATGTTATACCACCTTACACAGGGACAAATAGGAAAATGCAGATGAAAGTGCAGGTTCCTTCATCAGGTGGGGGGCATACTCGTTGGCGACGTCACTGGCACAGGGCCCCTCAGAGTACGCAAAAGTGTCACTGCTGGTGGGAGGCGCCCCCGCCGTGCAAACACACCGCTGTACTTTGAGGGGCCCTGTGCCAGAGCCAATGCCAACAAGTGGGCCCCCCCTGCTTGCTTAGGATCACAGCACTTGACATACTTACCTCTCACTGCTCCACCGCCGTGACATAGTCCACGTTTCCTGGGCCCACTAAAACCTTGAACCAGCCCTACCCCCCACAACTTTTGCCAAATGACCCCCAAGTTCCAATGAACAACTATTATTATAAAGTTAATTAAGATTGACAAGCTTCAGAAACAAGAATGGATGTTTTTGGCATTAAAATGGGCACTGTAGGTGTTTTCCTGGCCTCCTGTTGTGAATTTGCTTTTTGCTCCCTCTAGTGGTTACTAGTTTTTTGACTCTGGTTTTTCTGTCATTCCTTTTATCCGCACCTGGGTCGTTAGTTAGGGGTGTTGCTATATAAGCTCCCTGGACCTTCAGTTCTATGCCTGGCAACGTAGTTATCAGAGCTAGTCTGCTGTGCTCTTGTCTACTGATCCTGGTTCCAGTTATATCAGCTAAGTCTGCCTTTTGCTTTTTGCTATTTGTTTTGGTTTTGTATTTTTGTCCAGCTTGTTGCAAATCTATATCCTGACCTTTGCTGGAAGCTCTAGGGGACGGGTGTTCTCCCCCCGGACCGTTAGACGGTTCGGGGGTTCTTTAATTTCCAGTGTGGATTTTGATAGGGTTTTTGTTGACCATATAAGTTACCTTTCTTTATTCTGCTATCAGTAAGCGGGCCTCTCTGTGCTAAACCTGGTTCATTTCTGTGTTTGTCATTTCCTCTTACCTCACCGTCATTATTTGTGGGGGGCTTCTATCCAGCTTTGGGGTCCCCTTCTCTGGAGGCAAGAAAGGTCTTTGTTTTCCTCTACTAGGGGTAGCTAGATTCTCCGGCTGGCGCGTGTCATCTAGAATCAACGTAGGAATGATCCCCGGCTACTTCTAGTGTTGGCGTTAGGAGTAGATATATGGTCAACCCAGTTACCACTGCCCTATGAGCTGGATTTTTGTATTCTGCAGACTTCCACGTTCCTCTGAGACCCTCGCCATTGGGGTCATAACAGTTTGCCAGGCCAGTATTAAATGTTTAATGCATTGCAGAAGAGGGATTATAAGAAAGAAGATTCTGAGTTTTTTTTTTTTTTCTTCTTCCCCTTTACCTCAGAGTGGCTATGCTTGCTGCAGACATGAATGTCCAGACCTTGATTACAAGTGTGGACCAGCTGGCTACTCGTGTGCAGGGCATACAAGACTATGTTATCAGAAATCCTAGGTCAGAACCTAAAATACCGATTCCTGAACTGTTTTCCGGAGACAGGTTTAAGTTTAGGAATTTCGTGAATAATTGTAAATTGTTTTTGTCCCTGAGACCCTGTTCATCAGGAGATTCTGCTCAGCAAGTAAAAATTGTTATTTCGTTCTTACGGGGCGACCCTCAGGATTGGGCTTTTTCGCTGGCGCCAGGAGATCCGGCATTGGCTGATCTTGATGCGTTTTTTCTGGCGCTCGGTTTACTTTATGAGGAACCCAATCTTGAGATTCAGGCAGAAAAGGCCTTGCTGTCTATGTCTCAGGGGCAGGACGAGGCTGAAGTGTATTGCCAAAAATTTCGGAAATGGTCCGTGCTGACACATTGGAACGAGTGTGCACTGGCCGCTAATTTTAGAAATGGCCTTTCTGAAGCCATTAAGAATGTTATGGTGGGTTTTCCCATTCCCACAGGTCTGAATGATACTATGGCACTGGCTATTCAAATTGACCGGCGGTTGCGGGAGCGCAAAACCGCAAATTCCCTCATGGTGTTGTCTGAACAGACACCTAATTCGGTGCAATGTGATAGAAAAACCGCAAATTCCCTCATGGTGTTGTCTGAACAGACACCTGATTTAATGCAATGTGATAGAATCCTGACTAGAAATGAGCGGAAAATTCATAGACGCCGGAATGGCTTGTGCTACTACTGTGGTGATTCTACACATGTTATCTCAGCATGCTCTAAACGTATAGCTAAGGTTGTTAGTCCTGTCACCGTTGGTAATTTGCAACCTAAATTTATTCTGTCTGTAACTTTGATTTGCTCACTGTCATCTTATCCTGTCATGGCGTTTGTAGATTCAGGTGCTGCCCTGAGTCTCATGGATCTCTCATTTGCTAAGCGCTGTGGATTTACTCTTGAACCATTAGAAAATCCTATTCCTCTTAGGGGTATTGATGCTACACCATTGGCAGCAAATAAACCGCAGTATTGGACTCAGGTTACCATGTGCATGACTCCTGAACACCGCGAGGTGATACGTTTCCTGGTTTTACATAAAATGCATGATTTGGTCGTTTTAGGGCTGCCATGGTTACAGACCCATAATCCAGTCCTGGACTGGAAGGCTATGTCAGTCTCAAGTTGGGGCTGTCGTGGTATTCATGAGGATTCCCTGCCTGTGTCTATTGCTTCTTCTACGCCTTCGGAAGTTCCGGAGTATTTGTCTGATTATCAGGATGTCTTCAGTGAGTCTGAGTCCAGTGCACTGCCTCCTCATAGGGACTGTGACTGTGCTATAGATTTGATCCCAGGCAGTAAATTTCCTAAGGGAAGACTGTTTAATCTGTCGGTACCTGAACATACCGCTATGCGTTCATATATCAAGGAGTCTCTGGAAAAAGGACATATTCGTCCGTCTTCTTCCCCTCTTGGTGCGGGATTCTTTTTTGTGGCTAAAAAGGACGGATCTTTGAGACCTTGTATTGATTATCGGCTTTTAAATAAGATCACTGTCAAATTTCAGTATCCTTTACCGCTGTTGTCTGACTTGTTTGCCCGGATTAAGGGTGCCAAGTGGTTCACCAAGATAGACCTTCGTGGTGCGTACAACCTTGTGCGCATTAAGCAAGGTGATGAATGGAAAACCGCATTCAATACGCCCGAAGGTCATTTTGAGTACTTGGTGATGCCTTTTGGGCTCTCCAATGCGCCTTCAGTTTTTCAGTCCTTTATGCATGACATTTTCCGGAAGTATCTGGATAAATTTTTGATTGT
The DNA here is from genome assembly GCF_051348905.1 of Ranitomeya variabilis. Taxonomy (NCBI): domain Eukaryota; kingdom Metazoa; phylum Chordata; class Amphibia; order Anura; family Dendrobatidae; genus Ranitomeya; species Ranitomeya variabilis. The sequence goes on from NC_135236.1 coordinate 503,808,135, forward strand.
TTATCTGGATGATATTTTGGTTTTTTCTGATAATTGGGATTCGCATGTGGAGCAGGTCAGGTTGGTCTTTAAAATTTTGCGTGAAAATTCTTTGTTTGTCAAGGGCTCAAAGTGTCTCTTTGGTGTACAGAAGGTTCCCTTTTTGGGGTTCATTTTTTCCCCTTCTGCTGTGGAGATGGACCCAGTCAAGGTCCGAGCTATTCTTGATTGGACTCAGCCCTCGTCAGTTAAGAGTCTTCAGAAGTTCTTGGGCTTCGCTAACTTCTACCGTCGTTTTATCGCTAATTTTTCTAGCATTGTGAAACCTTTGACGGATATGACCAAGAAGGGCTCCGATGTGGCTAGCTGGGCTCCTGCTGCCGTGGAGGCTTTCCAGGAGTTGAAACGCCGGTTTACTTCGGCGCCTGTTTTGTGCCAGCCTGACGTCTCACTTCCCTTTCAGGTTGAGGTGGATGCTTCGGAGATTGGGGCAGGGGCCGTTTTGTCGCAGAGAGGCCCTGGTTGCTCTGTTATGAAACCTTGTGCCTTTTTCTCTAGGAAGTTTTCGCCTGCCGAGCGAAATTATGATGTGGGCAATCGGGAGTTGTTGGCCATGAAATGGGCATTTGAGGAGTGGCGTCATTGGCTCGAGGGTGCTAAGCATCGTGTGGTGGTCTTGACTGATCACAAAAATCTGATGTATCTCGAGTCTGCTAAATGCCTTAATCCGAGACAGGCCCGCTGGTCATTGCTTTTCTCCCGCTTTGATTTTGTTGTCTCGTATTTACCAGGTTCAAAGAATGTGAAGGCCGATGCTCTTTCTAGGAGCTTTGTGCCTGATGCTCCTGGAGTCGCTGATCCTGTTGGTATTCTTAAAGATGGAGTTATCTTGTCAGCTATTTCTCCGGATCTGCGACGTGTGTTGCAGAGATTTCAGGCTGATAGGCCTGAGTCTTGTCCACCTGACAGACTGTTTGTCCCGGATAAGTGGACCAGCAGAGTCATTTCCGAGGTTCATTCCTCGGTGTTGGCAGGTCACCCGGGAATTTTTGGCACCAGAGATCTGGTGGCCAGGTCCTTTTGGTGGCCTTCCTTGTCAAGGGATGTGCGGTCATTTGTGCAGTCCTGTGGGACTTGTGCTCGAGCTAAGCCTTGCTGTTCTCGTGCCAGCGGTTTGCTCTTGCCCTTGCCTATCCCGAAGAGACCTTGGACACATATCTCCATGGATTTCATTTCTGATCTTCCGCTATCTCAGGGCATGTCCGTTATCTGGGTGATATGTGATCGCTTCTCCAAGATGGTCCATTTGGTTCCTTGGCCTAAGCTGCCTTCCTCTTCCGATCTGGTTCCTGTGTTTTTCCAGAACGTGGTTCGTTTGCACGGCATCCCTGAGAATATTGTGTCAGACAGAGGATCCCAGTTCGTTTCCAGGTTCTGGCGATCCTTTTGTAGTAGGATGGGCATTGATTTGTCGTTTTTGTCTGCTTTCCATCCTCAGACTAATGGACAGACGGAGCGAACCAATCAGACTTTGGAGGCTTATTTGAGGTGTTTTGTCTCTGCTGATCAGGACGATTGGGTGACATTCTTGCCGTTGGCTGAGTTTGCCCTTAATAATCGGGCTAGTTCCGCCACCTTGGTTTCGCCTTTTTTCTGCAACTCCGGTTTCCATCCTCGCTTTTCTTCGGGTCATGTGGAGCCTTCTGACTGTCCTGGGGTGGATTCTGTGGTGGATAGGTTGCAGCAGATTTGGAATCATGTGGTGGACAACTTGAAGTTGTCACAGGAGAAGGCTCAGCGCTTTGCCAACCGCCGCCGCGGTGTGGGTCCCCGACTACGCGTTGGGGATTTGGTGTGGCTTTCTTCCCGCTTTGTTCCTATGAAGGTCTCCTCTCCCAAATTTAAACCTCGTTTTATTGGGCCTTACAAGATATTGGAAATCCTTAATCCTGTATCTTTTCGTCTGGATCTTCCTGTGTCGTTTGCTATTCACAATGTATTTCATAGGTCCTTGTTGCGGCGGTACATTGTGCCTGTAGTTCCTTCTGCTGAGCCTCCTGCTCCGGTGTTGGTTGAGGGCGAGTTGGAGTACGTGGTGGAGAAGATCTTGGATTCTCGCCTCTCCAGGCGGAGGCTTCAGTACCTGGTCAAGTGGAAGGGCTATGGTCAGGAGGATAATTCCTGGGTGGTCGCCTCTGATGTTCATGCGGCCGATTTAGTTCGTGCCTTTCATGCCGCTCATCCTGATCGCCCTGGTGGTCGTGGTGAGGGTTCGGTGACCCCTCACTAAGGGGGGGGGTACTGTTGTGAATTTGCTTTTTGCTCCCTCTAGTGGTTACTAGTTTTTTGACTCTGGTTTTTCTGTCATTCCTTTTATCCGCACCTGGGTCGTTAGTTAGGGGTGTTGCTATATAAGCTCCCTGGACCTTCAGTTCTATGCCTGGCAACGTAGTTATCAGAGCTAGTCTGCTGTGCTCTTGTCTACTGATCCTGGTTCCAGTTATATCAGCTAAGTCTGCCTTTTGCTTTTTGCTATTTGTTTTGGTTTTGTATTTTTGTCCAGCTTGTTGCAAATCTATATCCTGACCTTTGCTGGAAGCTCTAGGGGACGGGTGTTCTCCCCCCGGACCGTTAGACGGTTCGGGGGTTCTTTAATTTCCAGTGTGGATTTTGATAGGGTTTTTGTTGACCATATAAGTTACCTTTCTTTATTCTGCTATCAGTAAGCGGGCCTCTCTGTGCTAAACCTGGTTCATTTCTGTGTTTGTCATTTCCTCTTACCTCACCGTCATTATTTGTGGGGGGCTTCTATCCAGCTTTGGGGTCCCCTTCTCTGGAGGCAAGAAAGGTCTTTGTTTTCCTCTACTAGGGGTAGCTAGATTCTCCGGCTGGCGCGTGTCATCTAGAATCAACGTAGGAATGATCCCCGGCTACTTCTAGTGTTGGCGTTAGGAGTAGATATATGGTCAACCCAGTTACCACTGCCCTATGAGCTGGATTTTTGTATTCTGCAGACTTCCACGTTCCTCTGAGACCCTCGCCATTGGGGTCATAACAGCCTCCACTCACTGCCGACTATGCTTCCCCATTGACTTGCATTGGGTTTTGTGTTTCGGTCGATCCCCGACTTTTAGCGATAATCGGCCGACTGCACTCGACTCGACTCTGGACAAAGTCGGGTTTTGCAAAAATGAAAGTCGCTCAACCCTACCAGTCACCATGGGTGTCCATACACCGAACAGTTCATCAATGTCCCTAGTCATATAGTGCACATGACATTGGGTCGCGATCTCTAAACACGCTGGTCCTCATCTGACCAGTTGCCGTGGGTGACCGCACAGCACCCCATATGCAGGGTTACCTTCTAGGAGCTCATGCTCCATACGCTGATTCCTGTCAGTACTTTCTCTCTCAGGGAAGCTGCCAAACTGGGATCACCATCCTGGGCAATGCCTTGCTCACCAGGCCACCTGACAGTCCGGATCCTCAGATGGGCTATAGCTTCCCCAAAAATGCAATGCCATCACGGATTCTGCACACACATCCTCTCTGTGCGCTATTCAGGACGCCCATCCCCATCTGGTCCAACACACAGGCCCCTGTTGTGAATTTGGATTCTGGGCTCCCCCGGTGGCTACTGGTGGAATTGAACTTGTGACATCATCTTCCCTGTTCACCTGTTCTGATTAGATCTGGGTGTCGCTATATAACCTGGCTTCTCTGTTAGATGCTTGCCGGTCAACAATGTTATCAGAAGCCTCTCTGTGCTTGTTCCTGCTCCCAGACATCTACTAGATAAGTTGGACATTCGTCCATGTTTTGTTTTTGTATTTTGGTTCCAGTTCACAGCTGCAGTTTCGTTACTGTGTCTGGAAAGCTCTTGTTGATCAGGAATTGCCACTCTGGTATTATGAGTTAATGCCAGAGTCCTAAAGTAATTTCTGGATGTGTTTTGTTAGGGTTTTCTACTGACCATGAAAGTATGCTTTCTGTCTTCTGCTATCTAGAAAGCGGACCTCAAATTTGCTAAAACTATTTTCCTGCTGCGTTTGTTGTTTCATCTCATATCACCGCCAATATATGTGGGGGGCCTCTGTCTCTTTTTTTTGGGGCATTTCTCTAGAGGTGAGTCAGGTCTTATATTTCCCTCTGCTAGCATTATTTAGTTCTCCGGCCGGCGCTGGGCATATAGGGATAAAAAGTAGGACATGCTACCTGGCTACTTCTAGATGATGCGGTAGGTTTAGTTCATGGTCAGTACAGTTACATCTTCCAAGAGCTTGTTCCTATAGAGGCTTATGCTAGTTCTCTGGCCATGGAGATCATGACAGTTTGACCGGCCCACTAAAGGGTTAAAATCCTTGGCTGAGAAAGGAGAGAAATAAGAAGTCTGCTGAGAGTTTTTTTTTTTTTTTTTTCTCTGTGCTCTTAATTGGATCACTTGCCAGTCTGTCTATGCTGCAGTCTTTCTTTTTTTTCTCTCTCCTTATAATCTTTGAATGGCTTTGTGTTCACCTGTTAATAATGGATCTTCAGAGTGTAACTGCAGGTTTGAATAATCTCACCACGAAAGTACAAAATTTGCAAGATTTTATTATTCATGCTCCGGTATCTGAGCCGAGAATTCCTTTGCCGGAATTCTTCTCAGGGAATAGATCTAGCTTTCAGAATTTTAGAAATAATTGTAAGCTATTTTTGTCCCTGAAATCTCGTTCTGCTGGAGACTCTGCACAGCAGGTTGGGATTGTGATTTCCTTGCTCCGCGGCGACCCTCAAGACTGGGCTTTTGCATTGGCACCAGGGGATCCTGCGTTGCGCAATGTGGATGCGTTTTTTTTGGCCTTGGGCTTGCTGTATGAGGAACCTCATTTGGAACTTCAGGCAGAAAAAACTTTGATGTCCCTATCGCAGGGGCAAGATGAAGCTGAAATTTACTGCCAAAGATTCCGTAAATGGTCTGTGCTTACTCAGTGGAATGAGTGTGCCTTGGCGGCTACTTTCAGAGAGGGTCTCTCTGATGCCATTAAGGATGTTATGGTGGGGTTCCCTGTGCCTGCGGGTCTGAATGAGTCCATGACAATGGCCATTCAGATCGATAGGCGTCTGCGGGAGCGCAAACCAGTGCACCATCTGGCGGTGTCCACTGAGAAGACGCCAGAAAGCATGCAGTGTGATAGAATTCTGTCCAGAAGCGAGCGGCAGAATTTTAGACGGAAAAATGGGTTGTGTTTCTATTGTGGGGATTCTACTCATGTTATATCAGCATGCTCTAAGCGTACTAAAAAGCTTGATAAATCCGTTTCCATTGGCACTTTACAGTCTAAATTTATTTTGTCTGTGACCCTGATTTGCTCTTTGTCATCTATTACTACTGACGCCTATATCGACTCTGGCGCCGCTTTGAGTCTTATGGATTGGTCCTTTGCCAATCGTTGTGGGTATGATTTAGAGCCTTTGGAAACTCTTATTCCTCTGAAGGGGATTGACTCCACCCCATTGGCTAATAATAAACCACAATACTGGACACAAGTGACTATGTGTATTAATCCAGATCACCAGGAGACTATTCGTTTTCTGGTGCTGTATAATCTACATGATGATTTGGTGCTGGGATTGCCATGGCTGCAGTCTCACAACCCAGTCCTTGACTGGAGAGCTATGTCTGTGTTGAGCTGGGGATGTAAGGGGACTCATGGGGACGTACCTTTGGTGTCCATTTCATCATCTATTCCCTCTGAAATCCCTGAGTTCCTGTCTGATTATCGTGACGTCTTTGAAGAACCCAAGCTGGGTTCACTACCTCCGCACCGTGAGTGCGATTGTGCTATAGATTTAATTCCGGGTAGTAAATACCCAAAGGGTCGTTTATTTAATCTGTCTGTGCCTGAACACGCTGCTATGCGAGAATATATAAAGGAGTCCTTGGAAAAGGGACATATTCGTCCATCGTCATCTCCCTTAGGAGCCGGTTTTTTCTTTGTGTCAAAAAAAGACGGCTCTTTGAGACCATGTATTGATTATCGGCTTTTGAATAAAATCACGGTTAAATATCAATACCCATTGCCGTTGCTGACTGATTTGTTTGCTCGCATAAAGGGGGCCAAGTGGTTCTCTAAGATTGATCTCCGTGGGGCGTATAATTTGGTGCGGATCAGGCAGGGGGATGAGTGGAAAACCGCATTTAATACGCCCGAGGGCCACTTTGAGTATTTGGTGATGCCTTTTGGTCTTTCTAATGCCCCTTCAGTCTTCCAGTCCTTTATGCATGATATTTTCCGCGATTTTTTGGATAAATTTATGATAGTGTATCTGGATGATATTCTGATTTTTTCGGATGACTGGGACTCTCATGTCCGGCAAGTTAAGAGGGTTTTTCAGGTTTTGCGGTCTAATTCTCTGTGTGTCAAGGGTTCTAAGTGCGTTTTTGGGGTTCAGAGAATTTCCTTTTTGGGATATATTTTTTCTCCCTCTTCCATTGAGATGGATCCTGTCAAGGTTCAAGCTATTTGTGATTGGACGCAGCCCTCTTCTCTTAAAAGTCTTCAGAAATTTTTGGGCTTTGCCAACTTTTATCGTCGATTTATTTCTGGTTTTTCGGATGTCGTTAAGCCATTGACCGATTTGACTAGACAGGGTGCTGATGTTGCTAATTGGTCCCCTGATGCTGTGGAGGCCTTTCAGGAGCTTAAGCGCTGTTTTTCTTCTGCCCCTGTGTTGCGTCAGCCTGATGTGACTCTTCCTTTTCAGGTTGAGGTCGACGCTTCTGAGATCGGAGCTGGGGCAGTGTTGTCGCAGAAAAGTTCTGACTGCGCCGTGATGAGGCCTTGTGCCTTCTTTTCCCGTAAATTTTCGCCCGCTGAGCGGAATTATGATGTTGGGAATCGGGAGCTTTTGGCCATGAAGTGGGCGTTTGAGGAGTGGCGCCATTGGCTCGAGGGGGCCAGACATCAGGTGGTGGTATTGACTGACCACAAAAATTTGATCTATCTTGAGACCGCCAGGCGCCTGAATCCTAGACAGGCGCGCTGGTCATTATTTTTTTCTCGGTTTAATTTTGTGGTATCGTACCTACCAGGTTCTAAGAATGTTAAGGCGGATGCCCTTTCTAGGAGTTTTGAGCCTGATTCACCTGGCAACTCTGACCCCACAGGTATTCTTAAGGAGGGAGTTATCTTGTCAGCCGTTTCTCCAGACCTGCGGCGGGCCTTGCAGGAGTTTCAGGCGGATAGACCGGATCGTTGTCCGCCTGATAGGCTGTTTGTTCCTGATGATTGGACCAGTAAAGTCATCTCTGAGGTGCATTCTTCTGCGTTGGCAGGTCATCCTGGAATTTTTGGTACCAGGGATTTGGTGGCAAGATCCTTCTGGTGGCCTTCCCTGTCACGAGATGTGCGAGGCTTTGTGCAGTCTTGTGACGTTTGTGCTCGGGCCAAGCCTTGTTGTTCTCGGGCTAGTGGATTATTGTTGCCCTTGCCTATTCCTAAGAGGCCTTGGACACACATCTCGATGGATTTTATTTCAGATCTGCCTGTTTCTCAGAAGATGTCTGTCATCTGGGTGGTGTGTGACCGTTTTTCTAAGATGGTTCATTTGGTTCCCCTGCCCAAATTGCCTTCTTCTTCCGAGTTGGTGCCCCTGTTTTTTCAAAATGTTGTTCGTTTGCATGGTATTCCTGAGAATATCGTTTCTGACAGAGGAACCCAATTTGTGTCTAGATTTTGGCGGGCATTTTGTGCTAGGATGGGCATAGATTTGTCTTTTTCGTCTGCTTTTCACCCTCAGACTAATGGCCAGACCGAGCGGACTAATCAGACCCTGGAGACATATCTGAGGTGTTTTGTGTCTGCTGACCAGGATGATTGGGTTGCTTTTTTGCCATTGGCGGAGTTCGCCCTCAATAATCGGGCCAGCTCTGCCACCTTGGTTTCCCCGTTTTTCTGTAATTCGGGGTTCCATCCTCGATTTTCCTCCGGTCAGATTGAATCCTCGGATTGTCCTGGAGTGGATGCGGTGGTGGAGAGATTGCATCATATCTGGGGGCAGGTGATGGACAATTTAAAGTTGTCCCAGGAGAAGACTCAGCTTTTTGCCAACCGTCACCGTCGTGTTGGTCCTCGGCTTTGTGTTGGAGATTTGGTGTGGTTGTCTTCTCGTTTTGTCCCTATGAGGGTCTCATCTCCTAAGTTTAAGCCTCGGTTCATCGGTCCGTATAAAATATTGGAGATTCTTAACCCTGTTTCCTTCCGTTTGGACCTCCCTGCATCCTTTTCTATTCATAACGTTTTTCATCGGTCGTTATTGCGCAGGTATGAGGCACCGGTTGTGCCTTCCGTTGAGCCTCCTGCTCCGGTGTTGGTTGAGGGTGAGTTGGAGTACGTTGTGGAAAAAATCCTAGACTCCCGTGTTTCCAGACGGAGACTCCAGTATCTGGTCAAGTGGAAGGGATATGGCCAGGAGGATAATTCTTGGGTCACTGCATCTGATGTTCATGCCTCTGATCTGGTTCGTGCCTTTCATAGGGCCCATCCTGATCGCCCTGGTGGTTCTGGTGAGGGTTCGGTGCCCCCTCCTTGAGGGGGGGGTACTGTTGTGAATTTGGATTCTGGGCTCCCCCGGTGGCTACTGGTGGAATTGAACTTGTGACATCATCTTCCCTGTTCACCTGTTCTGATTAGATCTGGGTGTCGCTATATAACCTGGCTTCTCTGTTAGATGCTTGCCGGTCAACAATGTTATCAGAAGCCTCTCTGTGCTTGTTCCTGCTCCCAGACATCTACTAGATAAGTTGGACATTCGTCCATGTTTTGTTTTTGTATTTTGGTTCCAGTTCACAGCTGCAGTTTCGTTACTGTGTCTGGAAAGCTCTTGTTGATCAGGAATTGCCACTCTGGTATTATGAGTTAATGCCAGAGTCCTAAAGTAATTTCTGGATGTGTTTTGTTAGGGTTTTCTACTGACCATGAAAGTATGCTTTCTGTCTTCTGCTATCTAGAAAGCGGACCTCAAATTTGCTAAAACTATTTTCCTGCTGCGTTTGTTGTTTCATCTCATATCACCGCCAATATATGTGGGGGGCCTCTGTCTCTTTTTTTTTGGGCATTTCTCTAGAGGTGAGTCAGGTCTTATATTTCCCTCTGCTAGCATTATTTAGTTCTCCGGCCGGCGCTGGGCATATAGGGATAAAAAGTAGGACATGCTACCTGGCTACTTCTAGATGATGCGGTAGGTTTAGTTCATGGTCAGTACAGTTACATCTTCCAAGAGCTTGTTCCTATAGAGGCTTATGCTAGTTCTCTGGCCATGGAGATCATGACAGGCCCCCAAGTCCAAGGCCTCCCCCATGTGCTCTTCAGGGATCTAGTTCTACTCCCAGGACCTCCCAACACAGAGGTCCTCCAGGATGTGGCACACAGACCACTCAGGTCCATCTATCTTTTCCCATGTGACCCACATGGTCACATTATATACTTGTAGCCACTCCCATAGGTGGGAGGTGTGTGTGGCTAGTTCAACCATTTCAACCACAGGTATACCTCCATGCATATCCTGAGGAGCACATGCAGCACCCCCTAGCTGTAACAGGGGTCACTGCATCACAGTGTGGTTAGCACAGTTTAGTTGCTCAATCCACGTGTTAACATCCCTGTCATGTTAACAGGGTATAGTACTTAGCATTATTAGTGCAGTACCTTTCTGTGAAGTAACTGAGCTTGGTAGTCAGTGTTTCGATCACACTGTGTGGCGCTAACACAGTGTGTTTAAGGTAATGCTTGCAGTTTTGTTCCGTCATTGTTCACACTACCAGCAGGTTCATCTCTGCACGGTGGACCCCGGGTTGCGATTGTGGAGCGGCCCCCAAATGCAGGGCAGCGAGGTACTCGGTACCGGGTCCCTCGGTCTCGGTTCTAGGGGTGTCACGATGGCCCGACCCGGTCCGTGGCCCTGCTAAGGGGCGCCCAATTAAAGGTGTAGGTGAGAGTTTGTCAAGTGTTCGTGACGCCAACTATGGTATTCGGTCAGGGTGACCGACGCTTCTAGGTGTCCGCTGGGGTGATGGAATGACAGCTAGATGGTGTAACTTCCCACAGGTGAAGTATGTCCCCAGGGCTTCCCTTGATGAGTAGATGGTGATGGTGTAGGTCGCAGTAAATGACGAGGACACAGGGTTGCAGTCTCTTTACCTTTTTACTGAAGGCTTTGGCATTCACAATCCAGAGCACTGCTAACAGGGCTGGCTGAGACCGGCCGGTCCGAAGGCACATCCAGAGTTCTCTTTGCAGGTGGAAATCAGTAGCCTTCCTACTAGCGCCTGTGTGTTGTAGTACCTCCCTGCTGAGCACCACGGGATAGTCCTCGCAACTGTCGTGTATGTTTCTGTTCTCTCTCTCCGTCCTCCAGATGGTATGGATAGGACGCACCCGTATAACGGGGTAGGCCTGGAGTTATTTTATTGGTTACCCTAGAGATGCCCCTCTCCCACAATTGCCTCCGTTGTCTTCGTTGGGTGTAAAGGTGAGACAGCCAAACTATAGTTAACTGCCCTGCCGCTGTTTAGAGTAATGCGTGAAGTCAGTACTCCCTCGGTGTTCCGGCCACCGGCTACGCGCCTCAGAAGGATGTTACCGATCTTATGGCAGGGTTCCTTCTGGTTCTATCTCCTTTGTGCTGTGATCTTGTTTCTCACTTCTCCACAATCTACTTCGCTTTGTGTCCTTTCTTAGGATGCCGCCGCAATGAGGTGCAGGCATGGCTCCGTAACGATTTACCTGTGCTAGGCCGCTGTCGGGATCCCAAACCTGACAGGTCCTCCCTGGAACTCTCCCAGGCTGCTTTCTGACTAACTTCCTATCCAACCCCCAGTTTTACCCATGTGTGAGGAGTGGCCTAGTAGATAGGACCTTTTTCTCCCTGGTGGCCGGAGTGTGAAGTGTAATGTGTGACTGTGATACCTGGCAAGGTGAACTCCTTTAGCACAATCAGATGTACCATCACTCCCCCTGGTGGAAGAGCGACGTTACTGCAATGACCAGACTCTGGGGCGCTGCACTTGCACATTATTTTATATGTTATTTAGTGCAATTCGCCAAACCTAACAGTACATTAGCGCCAGGGTCTGGCAGCTAGTGGGCAGGTTGTCCACTCTCGAGCGGATGACTACAGCTGTGGATATTACTGCAGTGACAGCACAAGCAGCCAGCAAAGCTGCGGCTATGGTCTCAGTTGCAACATCTGTCTCAATGTTTTCTCATTTTCTCATTGTCATCAGGGGACAGCAAGTCTTAGCAGGGGATTCATGAATCAGTGCTCAATTAAGCTGGAGCTACTGGCCTCATGATTCCCATCCAAGCAGGCCAAGGTGGGATTTGTGGTGTCCCTCTTGACTGACAGGGCATTGGAGTGGGCTACTCTGTTATGGCAGCACTGATCAGGTGGTCCAGAGTGCCTTTCATTTTCTGAGTGCTCTGCAGCAGGTCTTTCTGGGACCTCGGATTGCCCATGATGCCACTCTCCAACTCTTGACATTAACCCAGGGCCGTGGTCAGTCAGTTTGCCATCCAGTTCCAGACTTTAGCTTCCGAGCTGAAGTGGTCAGGAAAGGTCCTGATCCTCTTTTTTTGTAGTGGCCTTGCTGACCATGCAAAGGATGAGTTGTCCACTAGGAAGATTCCGACTACTCTGGAGGACTTAATTTCTGTGTCCACTTGCATCAATCTTCGACACGCTAAGCAAAGATTAGAGCGAGTCCCCTGTTGACATAGGATTCGCTTAGGGTACCGTCACACAGTGGCATTTTTATCGCTACGACGGCACAATTCGTGACGTTCTAGCGATATAGTTACGATCTCGCAGTGTCTGACACGCAGCAGCGATCAGGGACCCTGCTGAGAATCGTACGTCATAGCAGATCGTTTTAAACTTTCTTTCGTCGCTGGATCTCCCGCTGTCATCGCTGGATCGTTGTGTGTGACAGCGATCCAGTGATGCGTTCGCTTGTAACCAGGGTAAACATCGGGTTACTAAGCGCAGGGCCGCGCTTAGTAACCCGATGTTTACTGTGGTTACCAGCGTAAAAGTAAAAAAAAAAAAAACGTTCATACTCACCATCTGATGTCCGTCAGGTCCCTTGCCGTCTGCTTCCCGCTCTGACTGTCTGCCGGCCGGAAAGTGAGAGCAGATCACAGCGGTGATGTCACTGCTGCACTCTGCTCTCACTGTACGGCCGGATCTCAGTCAGAGCAGGAAGCGGACGGCAAGGGACCTGACGGACATCAGATGGTGAGTATGTACGTTTTTTTTTTTTTTACTTTTACGCTGGTTACCACGGTAAACATCGGGTTACTAAGCGCGGCCCTGCGCTTAGTAACCCGATGTTTACCCTGGTTACCAGCGAACCTCGGCATCGTTGGTCGCTGGAGAGCGGTCTGTGTGACAGCTCCCCAGCGACCACACAACGACTTACCAACGATCACGGCCAGGTCGTATCGCAGGTCGTGATGGTTGGTAAATCGTATAGTGAGACGGTACCCTTAGCCCCAAACTTTATTAATCCTTTAAAATCTCTGGCTCTGATGAGAGATCATGTGGAGTCTAAGGAAGTCTCTCGAGCAGAATCTATCACCCGTCTAGTACATCCACAACCGACCTGGTTTGTCTGTAGGCAGGCTGGCTATTACGCCAATAAGTGTCCCAGGCGTCAGGGAATCAACTGCATCTAGTGGCTATTGGTGGAGCCACAAGACACGGTACATGTGTCCTCCAAGTTAACCTTTAAGGTCTCCCTGTCATATGGTTCTGCTACCCTCGCTACAGAGGCCTGCGTGGATTCTGGGGCTGAGGGCAATTTTTGGTCTTCCACTTTCACCAATGGCACCTCACCTTAGTGAGGCTCCCAAAGAAAGTCACCATCCGGGTGGTTAATGGGTCCATCCTTCCTACTCAAATTACTCATCAGACTATACCTCTTACCCTCATGATGTCTCCAAAACATCAGGAGATAATCTCTTTTATTGTAATCTCTGAGGGCATGGATGAGGTACTTCTGGGCATACCGTGGTTGCATCACCATTCACCCCGTATCGATTGGGCAGCAGAGAGCATACAGGGATGGAGTAGTTCATGTGAGGGACAATGTCTTAGGGCCCAAGTTCTGATTTTGTCGCCTGAGGTCACAACTGACCTAACCTCATTACCAAGGCACTACTGGCAGTATGCTGACGTATTCTCCAAAATGGCCGCGGAGACTATTCCTCCTCATCACCCCTATGATTGCCCTATATACCTCATTCCGGGGCAGAGCCTCCTCGAGGACATGTCTACCTTCTGTCTCTCCCAGAGATGGAAGCTATGTCTGAATACTTCAGGGAGAATTTGGCAAGGGGTTTTATCAGGAAGTCAGTGCCTTCTGCTGGGGCTGGTGTCTTCTTTGTTCAAAAGAAGAATGGAGAATTATGTTCTTTCATTGACTATAGGAGTTTTGAACACATCCACTATTAAGAACAAATATACTCTGCCATTAATCTCCGAGCTCTTTGATAGACTGCGGGGAGCTAAGATATTTGCGAAGTTGGACTTGCGTGAGGCCTATAATCTTATTCGTAAACGAGAAGGGGACGAATGGAAGACCACCTTTAAAACCCGTGATGGTCATTATGAGTACTTGGTCATGCCATTCGGTCTTTGTAATGCCCCTGCAGTCTTTCAGGACTTCGTAAATGACATCTTCTGGGAATTGTTATTCACATCTGTGGTAACATATCTAGATGACATACTCATCTATACCCCAGATGTTGACACTCACCATAAAGATGTGTGTAGAGCCTTTGAGCTCTTACATGCCAATTCTCTTTTTGCCAAACTGGAGAAGTGCATGTTTGAGCAGGAGTCCCTACCATTTCTTGGGTACATTGTTTCGGACAAGGGTTTAGCTATGGAACCTGTCAAACTGGAGTCGGTGTTGAACTGGCAGGAGCTTCATTCTCTTAAAGCGGTACAGCGCTTTATGAGTATCATCAATTATTACCGCCAGTTCATTCACCACTTCTGCACATTAGCAGCACCGTTGGTAGCCCTCATCAAGAAGGGAGCTAAACCTAGGCAGTGGTCTGGGGAGGTCTCCAAGGCCTTTACCTCCATGAAGACCCATTTCACTAGGGCGCCAGTTCTACAACATCTGCTTCAGCTTGATGTTGATAAGCCTTTCATCATGGAGGTAAATGCCTCTTCCGTTGGAGCTGGGGCAATCCTGTATCAAAGGGATGCTCAATGTCAGAGATATCCATGTTTCTTTTTCTCTAAGACCTTTTCATCAGCAGAGAGGAATTATTCCATTGGCTTTTTCAGAGTGAAGACATCTCATGGAAGGAGCTCGACATCCCTTTAAAGTCTTTACGGACCACAAAAATCCCCTATACCTTTAAACTGCCCAACGGCTGAATTCTCGCCTGGCCAGGGGGTCCTTATTCTTACCATGGTTCAATTTTTCCATCCAGTTTTTGTCCGGGGAGAAGAATTTATGTGCCAATGCCCTGTCCTGTTCAGTAGTCTCATCCCTTCAGATAGCCTTCAAATGGTGTCTCCGGTGTCTCTAGAGGAGGTACCTTTGGGTAAATTTTATGTATCACCTAATCTGCAGCCGGAGGTTCTCTCGTGGGCACACACTTCCAAATTGGGTGGTCCTTTTGGCATCAAAAGGACCACTGAACTTCTAAAGAGGTCTTATTGGTGACCTCGGAAGGCACGAGATGTCAAGGATTACGTGCAAGCCTGTGTCTTGTCTGCCAGGAATTGGCCCTCCAGGCAGAGACCCCGGGGACTTGCTCTATTCGTTTCCTGTGGCAGATAGGCCCTGGGAGATAGTCGGGATGGACTTTATAGTGGACCTGCCTAAGTCCCATAATAAGCAGGTCATTTGAGTCATCACTGATCATTTTTCAAACATAGTACACTTGGTTCCTTTTCCCCGTATACAATCTGCACAGGCTCTGGCGGTATTGTTTGTCAAGTATGTATTCTGCCTTCATGGGATGCCTGACAAGATTGTCAGTGACCAGGGTCTCCAGTTCACGTCTAGTTTCTGGAGGGAGCTTTGTAGTCTGATCAGCCTAGATCTCAATTGATCTTCTGTGTATCATCATGAGACAAATGGGCTGGTGTAGAGGACCAATCAGACACTGGGCACTTATCTATGGCATTTTCATTCATGAGAGGTATGTCACTATTTAAACTCCTGATGATAGATACTAAATGATAGTGATAGACATATCTGGTATAAAAGGTTTTTTAGTACCTATGTTTAATATGCAATCCACATTGCATTACAATAAAGATTTCACTCACTCACTGCATGATAGAATAAGAGATTTATTTTCCTGAGTCCCTCACTAAAGATAATTGTAAATGTAATTGACAGAAATCTAAATGTAAAAACTTGTACTTGCAGTTATCTTCAAGACTGTCACTATATGCTGGAAACTTGCAAGATAGATAATAATGAAAATATTTTCTCAATATAAATGTTCATGTTATACACAATATAATTGTATGGTTTATACACAACATAATTGTGGTTGCAATAGAAATGAAACAAGCTTGTCAGGAATACAAACGTCAATGATTGTCCAGTAGATGATGGAAGCGAAGATTTTTTCTTCCTGAATCTCTTACTAACAGTAATTGTAAATGTAATTGACGGGAAACTATGTGTAAAAACTGGTACTTGCATTTACCCTTAACCCCTCAATGACCATTGATGCTCCTTTTAACGGCGGCAGTTAACTTATTCCTCAGCGCCGCTTTTTAACGGCACTGAGAAATAAGGGTATAGCACCCCCAACCTCGGAAAATCTCTGGGGTCTTGGGTATCGGAGGTAGCAGAGACTCGAGAGAACATGATTCGGGTTGATTTTTAACATCCCTATTGTTGCAAAACAAAAAAGTCTGATTTCCCATTTATTTCTCTCTCCTCTGATATGATCTAGCACATCAGAGGAGAGAGAAATGGGGTCCCCTGAGCTCCCCCGGTACCTCTGGCACCTCCTGCATCCCCCGATCCTGTGCCCCTGCCCTCGGCATCTTCTTCCATAAAAAAAATGGCAGGAGCATGTGCAGTGCTCCACTGAGATCTGCTGGCTGGGGCACCCTGCAAAAACAGGAGATTTTTCCTACTGGTTCATTTTGATCACTGTGATAGGCCTTGTGTTGGGGTTAGGGTTTAGAATAAGGCTGTGTTAGGATTGGAGTTAGAATTGGGGACTTTCTACTGTTTAGGTACATTAGGGGATTTCCAAAAGTGACATGGCGCCCGCCATTGATTCCAGACAAATTTGCGTTCAAAAAGTCAAATGGTGCTCCCTCCCTTCTGAGCCCTGCCATGCACCCAAACAGTGGCTTTCCCCCACATATGGGGTATC
The DNA here is from genome assembly GCF_051348905.1 of Ranitomeya variabilis. Lineage (NCBI taxonomy): Eukaryota > Metazoa > Chordata > Amphibia > Anura > Dendrobatidae > Ranitomeya > Ranitomeya variabilis. Next base: position 503,824,523 of record NC_135236.1, read on the forward strand.
GGCATACTCAGGGGTGCCAAAGGGTGAGGATTTGGGCAAGTTATTGGCTCAATTGGAAAGTAGGTGGATCTTTCGTTTGGGTACCCAATGACTTTGGGTCCTTTTTGTAGTCTTGAGATGCAGATCATTATGTTCTTTATTTATTTTGGTTACTTAGCTTCTTGATTTAATTAGGGTTTTTTTTTATAATAATATTTTAACCTATATTAATATTTTTTTACTTACTGTGTTCGGAATTTTATTTTTATTTTTATGTTTGTAGTATTTATCTGGTATTTTGGTGTCAGCAAGCAGATGCTTCCTTTCCGGCAGTCTCTGAGAGAAACCTATCCGATTTATGTGAAAATCATCTTTGCATAAGAAGACATCTGTAACGCTCTATAAGGTTAACCAAAAGGGGGGTTAGGATTATGATTTTGTGATATATAGTAGTATATTATGTTGGTGTTTTATATCTCTATGAAATATTTGTAATGTGCTTCGTATTCTATCCCCCTGCCTTTAGACACCCCCCATCCCGGGAAAAGCTTTATGCAAAACGGCATAGGGGTTGCGGAAGTGTGGCTGTATCTCATCTATATCTGGTCTCCATTGCCCTTATAACTACCCAGGTGATGTACTTGTTACCATAGCTTATTCTATTTAATGCCTACATACTATGCATTTACTCTGTGCACTTTAGAAGACATTGCTTCACAAGCAGATTTATTACTTAAGCATTTAGGCTGTTGTCATTGTTTACACTGCTTGTGACTTAATACTATGTTATGTTAAGCCTTTAGATGCTATCCTGCAGAGATGCTTTCCTGTCAGGCACTACAACATTGCTTTGAATTTAGGGCCTTTTAAATTGTAAATATTTCTTGTGGCACGAAGAGGATCAATTTCCTTTATTATTTGTGGAGTAGATATATACAGCTTATTTACACTTCCCCCTATGAGGTTCTTTACATACCCTTTTTAGACGATGTATGTTTTGATTTTACATATTTTTTGTTAAATAAAATAATTTGCATTTTAATATTTGCTAGAATATCTTCTTGTGCTGGCAGTTGTTAATTTTTTGCCATCCATTTGATACATTTGTTGATCTGAAGTGTCTAGCATGCTTTACTTATTTCTTGTTGGTCCCCATCACGGTCTCTTTCAGCTTGTATGATACAGACCCCTTGGGTAATTTTTGGAAACCTTTGTAGATTTTGCAATGGTCAGATTTGTACTCTCAATCTCTATATACCGTATATACTCGAGTATAAGCCGAGATTTTCAGCCCAAATTTTGGGGCTGAAAGTGCCCCTCTCGGCTTATACTCGAGACACGGTCGGCGGCAGGGTCGGCGGGTGAGGGGGAGAGGGCGCTGAGGCATACTTACCAGCTTCCGGCGCTCCTGGCACTCCCCCTGCCCGTCCCACGGTCTCCGGGTGCCGCAGCTCTTCCCCTGTTCAGCGGTCACATGGGACCGCTCATTAGAGAAATGAATATGGACTCCACTCCCATAGGGGCGGAGCCGCCTATTCATTTCTCTAATCAGCGGTGCCGGTGACCGCTGACAGAGGAAGAGGCTGCGGCACCGAAGACCAGCTGTCCGGGGGAAGGAGCGGGACGCCGGGAGCAGGTAAGTATTACATATTCACCCGTCCGCGTTCCACACGCCGGGCGCCACTCTGTCTTCCCGGCGTCTCTCTCTCCGCACTGACTGCAGGTCAGAGGGCGCGATGACGCATATAGTGTGCGCCGCCCTCTGCCTGATCAGTCAGTGCAGAGAGATGCCGGGACGGGACGCTGAGGAGCTGCAAGCAAGAGACGTGAGTATGTATTTTATTATTTTTATTGCAGCAGCAGCAGCACAGCTTTCTATGGCACAGCTTTCTATGGCACATCTATGGGGCAACGGTGCAGAGCACTATATGGCACAGCTATGGGGCAGTAATGAACGGTGCAGAGCACTATATGGCACAGCTATGGGGCAATAATGAATGGTGCAGAGCACTATATGGCACAGCTATGGGGCAATAATGAATGGTGCAGAGCACTATATGGCACAGCTATGGGGCAATTATGAACGGCGCAGAGCACTATATGGCACAGCTATGGGGCAGTAATGAACGGTGCAGAGCACTATATGGCACAGCTATGGAGCAATAATGAACGGTGCAGAGCACTATATGGCACAGCTATGGGGCAATAATGAATGGTGCAGAGCACTATATGGCACAGCTATGGGGCAATTATGAACGGCGCAGAGCACTATATGGCACAGCTATGGGGCAGTAATGAACGGTGCAGAGCACTATATGGCACAGCTATGGGGCAATAATGAACGGTGCAGAGCACTTTATGGCACAGCTATGGGGCAATTATGAACGGTGCAGAGCACTATATGGCACAGCTATGGGGCAGTAATGAACGGTGCAGAGCACTATATGGCACAGCTATGGGGCAATTATGAACGTTGCAGAGCACTATATGGCACAGCTATGGGGCAATTATGAACGGTGCAGAGCACTATATGGCACAGCTATGGGGCAATAATGAACGGTGCAGAGCACTATATGGCACAGCTATGGGGCAATAAGAAACGGTGCAGAGCACTATATGGCACAGCTATGGGGCAATAATGAACGGTGCAGAGCACTATATGGCACAGCTATGGGTCAATTATGAACGGTGCACAGCTTTCTATGGCACAGCTATGGGGCAATTATGAACGGTGCAGAGCACTATATGGCACAGCTATGGGGCAATAATGAACGGTGCAGAGCACTATGTGGCACAGCTTTCTATGGTACAGCTATGGGGCAATAATGAATGGTGCAGAGCACTATATGGCACAGCTATGGGGCCATAATGAATGGTATGGAGCATCTATTTTTATTTTTTAAATTCACCGGTAGCTGCTGCATTTTCCACCCTAGGCTTATACTCGAGTCAATACGTTTTCCCAGTTTTTTGTGGCAAAATTAGGGGGGTCAGCTTATACTCGGGTCGGCCTCTCACGGTCTCTTTAAGTGTGGATCTGTGAGCCTGCTGCTGATTTTTGGGTCTGCACTTGGACATTGTGGAACCTCAGTGCATTAATATGCTACACTGTTGTGAATTTGGTTTTTGGGCTCCCCCGGTGGTCACTGGTGGTACTGGACTTGTGTGCTTCACTTCCTCTGTTCACCTGTTTCCATCAGGATATGGGAGTATCCTATTTAGCCTTGCTGCTCAGTTATTCTAGTGCCGGCCATCAATGTAACCAGAGCCTTTCTGTTGCATGTTCCTGCTTCTAGACTACTATCAGCTAAGTTGGACTCTTAGTCCTAAGTTTGTTTTGCATTTTTGTTCCAGTTCACAGTTATGTTATTTTTCTGTAGCTGGAAGCTCTTGTGGGCCGAAATTGCCACTCTGGTGTCATGAGTTGACACATGAGTCTTAAAGTAATTTCGGGATGGTATTTTAATAGGGTTTTCAGCTGACCGTGAAGTTCCCTATTGTATCTTCTTGCTATCTAGTAAGCGGACCTCGCTTTGCTGAACCTACCTTCATACTGCGTATGTCTTTTCCTCTGAACTCACCGTCAATATATGTGGGGGGCTTCTGTCTCCTTTTTGGGGGAATTTCCCTAGAGGTAAGCCAGGTCTGTCTTTTCCTCTATTAGGGTTAGTTAGTCCTCCGGCTGGCGCTAGGCGTCTAGGGATAAAACGTAGGTACGCCACCCGGCCACTGTTAGTTGTGTGGTAGGTTTAGCTCACGGTCAGCTCGAGATTCCATCACCCAAGAGCTGTTCTGTTATTTATGTTCTCTGACGTTCCCTTGCCATTGGGAACCATGACAGTATGGCCGGCCCAGTGTTAAAACCGTTGGCAGAAGAAAGGAGAGAAAAAGAAGTCTGCAGATTTTTTTTTTTTTTTTTCCTCTGAGCTTGCTCTATAGTTGACTTAGTTGCATTTCTGCTCTAATTGCAGCCTTTGTCTCTCTCTCTCTCTCCTTCTAATCCTTGAATGGCTCTGATCTCACCTGATTAAAATGGATCCTCAGAGTTTGGCTACAGGTTTGAATAATCTTGCTACGAAGGTTCAAAATTTACAGGATTTTGTTATTCATGCTCCTATATCTGAACCTAGAATTCCTATACCAGAATTTTTCTCCGGGGATAGATCTCCTTTCCTGAATTTCAAAAATAATTGTAAATTATTTCTTTCCCTGAGATCTCGCTCCGCTGGAGATCCCGCACAGCAGGTTAGGATAGTAATTTCCTTGCTGCGGGGTGACCCTCAAGACTGGGCATTTGCATTGGCACCCGGGGATCCTGCGTTGCTCAATGTGGATGCGTTTTTTCTGGCTTTGGGGTTGCTTTATGAGGAACCTAACTTAGAGATTCAGGCTGAAAAAGCCTTGATGGCCCTATCTCAAGGGCAAGATGAAGCTGAAATATACTGCCAAAAATTTCATAAATGGTCTGTGCTTACTCAGTGGAATGAGTGCGCCCTGGCGGCGAATTTCAGAGAGGGTCTCTCTGATGCCATTAAAGATGTTATGGTGGGGTTCCCTGCACCTACAGGTCTGAATGAGTCCATGACAATGGCTATTCAGATTGATCGGCGTTTGTGGGAGCGCAAACCTGTGCACCATTTGGCGGTGTCTTCTGAGAAGGCTCCAGAAAATATGCAATGTGATAGAATTCTGTCCAGAAGCGAACGGCAGAATTTTAGGCGAAAAAATGGGTTGTGCTTCTATTGTGGTGATTCAACTCATGTTATATCAGCATGCTCTAAACGTACAAAAAAGGTTGATAAGTCTATTTCAATTGGCACTTTACAGTCTAAGTTTATTCTGTCTGTGACCTTGATTTGTTCATTATCGTCAATTACCGCGGATGCCTATGTCGACTCTGGCGCCGCTTTGAGTCTAATGGATTGGTCCTTTGCCAGGCGCTGTGGGTTTGATCTAGAGCCTCTGGAAGTTCCTATACCTCTGAAGGGTATTGACTCTACACCATTGGCTAGTAATAAACCACAATACTGGGCACAAGTGACTATGCGTATGAATCCAGACCATCAGGAGATGATTCGCTTCCTTGTGTTGTACAATCTACATGACGTTTTGGTGCTCGGATTACCATGGTTACAATCTCATAACCCAGTCCTTGACTGGAAAGCAATGTCTGTGTTAAGCTGGGGATGTCAGGGGGCTCATGGGGACGTACCTTTGGTTTCCATTTCGTCATCTATTCCCTCTGAGATTCCGGAATTTTTATCTGATTATCGTGATGTTTTTGAGGAGCCTAAGCTTGGTTCACTACCTCCTCACAGAGATTGCGATTGTGCCATAGATCTGATTCCGGGCAGTAAATTTCCAAAGGGTCGTTTATTTAATCTATCTGTACCTGAACATGCTGCTATGCGAGAATATATTAAGGAGTCCCTGGAAAAGGGACATATTCGTCCTTCTTCATCTCCCTTAGGAGCCGGTTTTTTCTTTGTATCTAAAAAAGATGGCTCTTTGAGGCCGTGTATTGATTATCGACTCTTGAATAAAATTACAGTCAAATATCAGTATCCTCTGCCACTGCTTACTGATTTGTTTGCTCGAATAAAAGGGGCTAAGTGGTTCTCTAAGATTGATCTCCGTGGGGCGTATAATTTGGTGCGAATTAAGCAGGGGGATGAGTGGAAAACCGCATTTAATACGCCCGAGGGCCATTTTGAGTATTTAGTAATGCCTTTTGGTCTTTCAAATGCCCCTTCAGTCTTTCAGTCCTTTATGCATGACATTTTCCGTGAATATTTGGATAAATTTATGATCGTGTATCTGGATGATATTTTGATTTTTTCGGATGACTGGGATTCTCATGTCCAACAGGTCAGGAGGGTTTTTCAGGTTTTGCGGGCTAATTCCTTGTGTGTGAAGGGTTCTAAGTGTATTTTTGGGGTTCAAAAGATTTCTTTTTTGGGGTACATTTTTTCCCCTTTTCCATTGAGATGGATCCTGTCAAGGTTCGGGCTATTTGTGATTGGACGCAACCTTCTTCTCTTAAGAGCCTTCAGAAATTTTTGGGCTTTGCTAATTTTTATCGTCGATTTTTAACTGGTTTTTCTGATGTTGCTAAACCTTTGACTGATTTGACCAAAAAGAGTGCTGATGTTGCTGATTGGTCCCCTGCTGCTGTGGAGGCCTTTCGGGAGCTTAAGCGCCGCTTTTCTTCCGCCCCTGTGTTGCGTCAGCCTGATGTTACTCTTCCTTTTCAGGTTGAGGTCGATGCTTCCGAGATCGGAGCTGGGGCGGTCTTGTCGCAGAAAAGTTCCGACTGCTCCGTGATGAGACCTTGTGCGTTCTTTTCTCGAAAATTTTCGCCCGCCGAGCGAAATTATGATATTGGTAATCGGGAGCTTTTGGCTATGAAGTGGGCTTTTGAGGAGTGGCGTCATTGGCTTGAGGGGGCTAGACATCAGGTGGTGGTATTGACCGATCACAAGAATTTGATTTATCTTGAGTCTGCCAGGCGCCTGAATCCTAGACAGGCGCGCTGGTCGTTGTTTTTCTCTCGGTTTAATTTTGTGGTCTCATACTTACCAGGTTCTAAAAATGTGAAGGCGGATGCCCTTTCTAGGAGTTTTGAGCCTGATTCCCCTGGTGATTCTGAACCTACAGGTATCCTTAAGGATGGGGTGATATTATCTGCTGTTTCCCCAGACCTGCGACGGGCTTTGCAGGAGTTTCAGGCGGATAGACCTGATCGTTGCCCGCCTGGTAGACTGTTTGTTCCTGATGATTGGACCAGTAGAGTCATCTCGGAGGTTCATTCTTCTGTGTTGGCAGGTCATCCCGGGATCTTTGGTACCAGGGATTTGGTGGCTAGGTCCTTCTGGTGGCCTTCCCTGTCTCGAGATGTACGAGTTTTTGTGCAGTCTTGTGATGTTTGTGCTCGGGCCAAACCTTGTTGTTCTCGGGCTAGCGGATTGTTGTTATCTTTGCCTATTCCGAAGAGGCCTTGGACTCACATCTCTATGGATTTTATTTCTGATCTCCCTGTTTCTCAGAAAATGTCTGTCATCTGGGTGGTGTGTGACCGTTTTTCAAAGATGGTTCATTTGGTGCTTTTGCCTAAGTTGCCTTCCTCATCCGAGTTGGTTCCTCTGTTTTTTCAAAATGTGGTTCGCTTGCATGGTATTCCGGAGAATATCGTTTCTGACAGGGGGACCCAGTTCGTGTCTAGATTTTGGCGGGCGTTCTGTGCTAGGATAGGCATTGATTTGTCTTTTTCGTCTGCGTTCCATCCTCAGACTAATGGCCAGACTGAGCGAACTAATCAGACCTTGGAGACTTATTTGAGGTGTTTTGTGTCTGCGGATCAGGATGACTGGGTTGCCTTTTTGCCGTTGGCGGAGTTTGCTCTCAATAATCGGGCTAGTTCTGCCACTTTGGTTTCTCCTTTCTTTTGCAATTCGGGGTTTCATCCTCGTTTTTCTTCCGGTCAGGTGGAGTCTTCGGATTGTCCTGGAGTGGATACTGTGGTGGATAGGTTTCATCGGATTTGGGGACAGGTGGTGGACAATTTGGAGTTGTCCCAGGAAAAGACTCGGCATTTTGCTAACCGCCGTCGTCGTGTTGGTCCTCGTTTTCGTGTTGGGGACTTGGTGTGGTTGTCTTCTCGTTTTGTTCCTATGAGGGTTTCTTCTCCTAAGTTTAAGCCTCAGTTCATCAGCCCGTATAAGATTTTGGAGATTCTTAACCCCGTGTCCTTTCGATTGGACCTCCCAGCATCTTTTTCTATCCATAATGTCTTCCATCGGTCATTATTGCGCAGGTATGAGGTACCGGTTGTGCCTTCCGTTGAGCCTCCCGCTCCGGTGTTGGTTGAGGGTGAATTGGAGTACGTTGTGGAGAAGATCTTGGACTCCCGTGTTTCCAGACGGAAACTTCAGTATCTGGTCAAGTGGAAGGGCTACGGTCAGGAGGATAATTCTTGGGTGACAGCCTCTGATGTTCATGCCTCTGATTTGGTCCGTGCCTTTCATAGGGCTCATCCTGATCGCCCTGGTGGTTCTTGTGAGGGTTCGGTGCCCCCTCCTTGAGGGGGGGGGGTACTGTTGTGAATTTGGTTTTTGGGCTCCCCCGGTGGTCACTGGTGGTACTGGACTTGTGTGCTTCACTTCCTCTGTTCACCTGTTTCCATCAGGATATGGGAGTATCCTATTTAGCCTTGCTGCTCAGTTATTCTAGTGCCGGCCATCAATGTAACCAGAGCCTTTCTGTTGCATGTTCCTGCTTCTAGACTACTATCAGCTAAGTTGGACTCTTAGTCCTAAGTTTGTTTTGCATTTTTGTTCCAGTTCACAGTTATGTTATTTTTCTGTAGCTGGAAGCTCTTGTGGGCCGAAATTGCCACTCCGGTGTCATGAGTTGACACATGAGTCTTAAAGTAATTTCGGGATGGTATTTTAATAGGGTTTTCAGCTGACCGTGAAGTTCCCTATTGTATCTTCTTGCTATCTAGTAAGCGGACCTCGCTTTGCTGAACCTACCTTCATACTGCGTATGTCTTTTCCTCTGAACTCACCGTCAATATATGTGGGGGGCCTCTGTCTCCTTTTTGGGGGAATTTCCCTAGAGGTAAGCCAGGTCTGTCTTTTCCTCTATTAGGGTTAGTTAGTCCTCCGGCTGGCGCTAGGCGTCTAGGGATAAAACGTAGGTACGGCACCCGGCCACTGTTAGTTGTGTGGTAGGTTTAGCTCACGGTCAGCTCGAGATTCCATCACCCAAGAGCTGTTCTGTTATTTATGTTCTCTGACGTTCCCTTGCCATTGGGAACCATGACACTACACACACTTATTCAGATTTCAGCCTGACACAGAATAATAATATTAGTAATCAAACATGCTAGTGGCTGAGGATCACCAAACGGACTAGCTAAGTTAATGAACATAGACACGAGCTCTAGGGAGGTGGTAACTGGACTGACCGCAAACCTGATCCTAACCAACACACTAAGGGTAGCCGGTGAACGTACCTAAAAATCCTGGACGTCTCGACGCAGCCTGAGAAACTATCTACTCCTGGAGGGAAAGTAAGACCTCACTTGCCTCAAGAGAAATCACCCCAAAGGTATAGGAAGCCCCCAACAAATAATAATGGTGAGGTAAGGGGAAAACACAAACGTAGAATGAAAACAGATTCAGCAAATGAGGCCCGCTAATACTAGATAGCAGAAGACAGATAAGGAACTGTGCGGTCAGTAAAAAACCCTATGCAAAATATCCACGCTGAGAATACAAGAACCCCCACACCAACTAACGGTGTGAGGGGAGAAACTCACCCCCCTAGAGCTACCAGCAAGCAAGGAAATCACATATTAGCAAGATGGACACGAAACAAAAATAAACCAAGATACATATGACCACTGATGGTCAAAAAATGAACCAAGCAAAACTTAGCTTCTCTTGAAGAGACTGATAACGAAGGACTGCAGGAGAGCTCCAAAATAGCACTGAGGACATTGACAGCAGGCAACAACTGAGAGTCCAGGTGAACTAAATAGGAACCAGCTAACAGATAACGAGACAGCTGATCCAGCCTCAGACCTGCAGAATGACACAAAGAACCACCAGAGGGAGCCCAAAGACAGCACTCACACAGTACCAGTTGTGACCACAAGAGGGAGCCCAAAAACAGAGTTCACAACAGTACCCCCCCTTGAGGAGGGGTCACCGAACCCTCATCAAAACCCCCAGGGCGATCAGGATGAGCCACATGGAAGGCATGAACCAAATCGGCCGCATGAACATCAGAGGCGACAACACAGGAATTATCCTCCTGACCATAGCCCTTCCACTTACGAGAGTCCAAGATCTTCTCCACCACGTACTCCAATTCGCCCTCAACCAGCACTGGAGCAGGGGGTTCAACAGAAGGAACCACAGGCACCACATACCTCCGCAACAAAGACCTATGGAACACGTTATGAATGGCAAACGACGCTGGGAGGTCCAAAAGAAATGACACCGGGTTAAGGATTTCAAAAATCTTATAAGGACCGATGAAGCGAGGCTTGAATTTAGGAGAGGAAACCTTCATAGGAACATACCGAGAAGACAGCCATACCAAATCCCCAACACGAAGTCGGGGACCCACACCGCGACGGCTGTTGGCAAAGCGCTGAGCCTTCTCCTGTGACAACTTCAAATTGTCCACCACATGGCTCCAAATCTGTTGCAACCTATCCACCACAGAATCCACCCCAGGACAGTCAGAAGGCTCAACCTGACCCGAGGAAAACCGAGGATGAAAACCAGAATTGCAGAAAAAAAGGCGAAACCAAAGTAGCAGAACTAGCCCGATTATTAAGGGCAAACTCGGCCAATGGCAAAAAAGTCACCCAATCATCCTGATCAGCAGAAACAAAATATCTTAAATAAGTTTCCAAGGTCTGATTAGTTCGCTCGGTTTGGCCATTCGTCTGAGGATGGAAGGCCGACGAAAAAGACAAATCAATGCCCATCTTAGCACAAAAGATCCGCAAAAATCTGGACACAAACTGGGATCCTCTGTCAGACACAATATTTTCAGGGATGCCGTGCAAGCGAACCACATTCTGAAAAAATAGAGGAACCAAATCGGAGGAGGAAGGCAACTTAGGCAAGGGCACCAAATGGACCATTTTGGAAAAACGATCACACACCACCCAGATGACAGACATTCTCTGAGAGACTGGAAGATCCGAAATAAAATCCATGGAAATGTGCGTCCAAGGCCTCTTCGGGACAGGCAAAGGCAAAAGCAAACCACTGGCACGAGAACAGCAAGGCTTAGCCCGAGCACAAATCCCACAGGACTGCACAAAGGAACGCACATCCCGCGACAAGGAAGGCCACCAGAAGGACCTAGCCACCAAATCTCTGGTACCAAAAATCCCAGGATGGCCTGCCAACACCGAAGGATGAACCTCGGAAATAACTCTGCTGGTCCATCTATCTGGGACAAACAGTCTCTCTGGTGGGCAACGGTCAGGTCTATCCGCCTGAAATTTCTGCAGCACTCGTCGCAAATCTGGGGAAATGGCAGACAAAATCACTCCCTCTCTGAGGATACCAGCCGCCTCTGAAACTCCCGGAGAGTCAGGCACAAAACTCCTAGAAAGAGCATCAGCCTTCACGTTCTTCGAACCAGGCAGGTACGAGACCACGAAATCGAAACGGGAGAAAAACAACGACCAACGAGCCTGTCTAGGATTCAGCCGCTTGGCAGACTCGAGATAAATCAGATTTTTGTGATCAGTTGAGACCACTACACGATGCTTAGCTCCCTCGAGCCAATGTCGCCACTCCTCAAATGCCCACTTCATAGCCCACAACTCCCGATTACCAACATCATAATTCCACTCGGCAGGCGAAAACTTTCTTGAAAAGAAAGCACAAGGCTTCATCACAGAGCAATCAGAGCTTCTCTGCGACAAAACAGCCCCTGCTCCAATCTCAGAAGCATCAACCTCGACCTGAAAATGAAGAGAGACATCAGGTTGACACAAAACTGGAGCCGAAGAAAACCGGCGCTTCAGCTCCCGAAAGGCTTCCACGGCCGCCGGAGACCAATTAGTCACATCAGAACCCTTCTTGGTCAAATCCGTCAAGGGTTTAACCACGCCAGAAAAATTAGCAATGAAGCGACGGTAAAAATTAGCAAAACCCAAGAACTTCTGAAGACTCTTAACAGATGTAGGCTGAGTCCAGTCATGAATAGCCTGGACCTTGACTGGGTCCATCTCAATAGTAGAAGGAGAAAAAATAAAACCCAAAAAGGAAACCTTCTGTACTCCGAAGAGAAATTTTGAGCCCTTCACAAATAAGGCATTAGCACGCAGGACCTGAAATACCATCCTGACCTGCTTCACATGGGACTCCCAGTCCTCAGAAAAGACCAAAATGTCATCCAGATACACAATCATAAATTTATCCAGATATTCTCGGAAGATGTCATGCATGAAGGACTGGAACACAGAAGGAGCATTAGAGAGTCCAAAAGGCATCACCAAGTACTCAAAATGGCCTTCGGGCGTATTAAATGCTGTTTTCCATTCATCCCCCTGCTTAATGCGCACAAGGTTATATGCACCACGAAGATCTATCTTGGTGAACCAACTGGACCCCTTAATCTGAGCAAACAGATCAGACAACAATGGCAAAGGATACTGAAATTTGACCGTGATTTTATTTAGAAGATGATAATCTATACAAGGTCTCAGAGAACCATCCTTCTTGGCCACAAAAAAGAATCCTGCACCAAGAGGGAAGGAGGACGGGCGAATATGTCCCTTCTCTAAAGACTCCTTTATATAGCTCCGCATTGCGGCATGTTCTGGTACAGACAAATTAAAAAGTCGTCCCTTAGGGAACTTACTACCAGGAATCAAATTTATAGCACAATCACAATCCCTGTGAGGAGGCAGGGCACCGGATCTGGGCTCATCAAATACATCCTGGTAGTCCGACAAAAACTCAGGGACCTCAGAAGGAGTGGAAGAAACAATTGATACCAAAGGAGCATCGCCATGAATCCCCTGGCAACCCCAACTTGACACAGACATAGCTTTCCAATCCAGAACTGGATTATGGGCCGGCAGCCATGGCAGACCCAACACAACAACATCATGCAAATTATGCAGCACAAGAAAGCGAATCACCTCCTGATGCACAGGAGTCATGCACATGGTCACTTGAGTCCAATATTAAGGCTTATTCTCAGCCAATGGTGTAGCATCAATTCCCCTTAGTGGAATAGGGAATTCCAAAGGCTCCAGGACAAAACCACAGCGCCTGGCAAACAACAAATCCATCAGATTCAGGGCAGCACCCGAATCCACAAAAGCCATAACCGAGTAGGATGACAAAGAACAAATTAAAGTAACAGACAAAATGAATTTAGGCTGTATAGTACCAATGGTGACAGGTTTAGCGATTTTTTTAACGCGCTTAGAGCATGCTGAGATAACATGAGTTGAATCACCACAGTAAAAGCACAACCCATTTTGACGTCTATGATTTTGCCGCTCAATTCTGGTCAGAACTCGGTCACATTGCATAGACTCAGGTCTCTGTTCAGAAAACACCGCCAGATGGTGCGCAGATTTGCGCTCCCGCAAACGCCGATCAATCTGAATGGCCAAAGCCATTGAGTCATTCAGACTTGCAGGCGTTGGGAACCCCACCATAACATTCTTAATGGCTTCAGAAAGACCTTCTCTGAAATTTGCAGCCAGGGCACACTCATTCCATTGAGTAAGCACCGACCATTTCCGAAATTTTTGACAATACACCTCAGCTTCATCCTGGCCCTGAGAAAGAGCCAGCAAGGCCTTTTCTGCCTGGTTCTCAAGATTAGGTTCCTCATAAAGCAGTCCAAGTGCCAGAAAAAACGCATCCACATTCAGCAATGCAGGATCTCCTGGCACCAGAGAGAAAGCCCAATTTTGAGGGTCGCCACGTAACAAGGAGATAACAATTTTAACTTGCTCAGCGGAATCATCAGAGGAACGAGGTCTCAAAGATAGAAATAATTTACAATTATTCTTAAAATTCAGGAACCTAGATCTTTCTCCAGAAAACAACTCAGGAATAGGTATTTTTGGCTCTGACATAGGGCTATGAACAACAAAATCCTGAATGCTTTGCACCCTTGCAGCAAGATGATCCACACTAGAAGTCAGACTCTGAATATCCATGTCTGCAGCTGAACACAAAACCACCCAGAGATTAAGGGGATGAGAGAAGCTGGTCAGACTGCAGCAAAGATAGAGAGGAAAAAAAAAATTGTACTCAGGGCTTCTCTTATCCCACTTCTGCGATGCATTAAACACTTCTGGCCTGCTGTACTGTTATGATCCTAGTGGCTGAGGATCACCAAACGGACTAGCTAAGTTAATGAACATAGACACGAGCTCTAGGGAGGTGGTAACTGGACTGACCGCAAACCTGATCCTAACCAACACACTAAAGGTAGCCGGTGAACGTACCTAAAAATCCTGGACGTCTCCACGCAGCCTGAGAAACTATCTGCTCCTGGAGGGAAAGTAAGACCTCACTTGCCTCAAGAGAAATCACCCCAAATATATAGGAAGCCCCCAACAAATAATAATGGTGAGGTAAGGGGAAAACACAAACGTAGAATGAAAACAGATTCAGCAAATGAGGCCCGCTAATACTAGATAGCAGAAGACAGATAAGGAACTGTGCGGTCAGTAAAAAACCCTATGCAAAATATCCACGCTGAGAATACAAGAACCCCCACACCAACTAACGGTGTGAGGGGAGAAACTCAGCCCCCTAGAGCTACCAGCAAGCAAGGAAATCACATATTAGCAAGCTGGACAAGAAACAAAAATAAACCAAGATACATATGACCACTGATGGTCAAAAAATGAACCAAGCAAAACTCAGCTTCTCTTGAAGAGACTGATAACGAAGGACTGCAGGAGAGCTCCAAAATAGCACTGAGGACATTGACAGTGACAGCAGGCAACAACTGAGAGTCCAGGTGAACTAAATAGGAACCAGCTAACAGATAACGAGACAGCTAATCCAGCCTCAGACCTGCAGAATGACACAAAGAACCACCAGAGGGAGCCCAAAGACAGCACTCACACAGTACCAGTTGTGACCACAAGAAGGAGCCCAAAAACAGAGTTCACAACAATCTATATATATAATTGTCTAAGGGTTTTTCCGTCTGTCTGTCTGTCTTTCTGTCTGTCTGTCTGTCTGTCCTGGAAATCCCGCGTCTCTGATTGGTCGAGGTCGCCAGAGACGGGCACAGCATGGCGACGATGATGTCATAAAGGTTGCCTCTACCAATCAGTGACGGGCACAGTCTGCCGTGAATTCGCCTCGACCAATCAGCGACGGGCACAGTATCGACGTAGATGTCATAATGGTTGCCATGGCGACGATGATGTCATAAAGGTTGCCTCGACCAATCAGCGACGGGCACAGTCTGCTGTGAATTCTGGAATCATCATTGTCCATATACTACGGGGACATGCATATTCTAGAATACCCGATGCATTAGAATCGGGCCACAGTCTAGTATATATATAAACTGCTAGTTTGAAAATCTTACCCACACATTCCTTTATAAAGTGAAATTCGACATAATACCTCTGTTAGCATACGCCATATACTGGTCACATACGCAGCACCCCAGTAGGTGGGAGGAATGCCTGGGTACAAAATCTGTGTCTGAGGGTGAAACCACTGGCACTTTCCCTGTGTTACGCCATTCCCAATCTGCTCTCCAGGAATGAGTGCCCACAACCTGAAGTTGCACATACACAACAGTCAGCAACCACATCCAGTTCATTGCCCCAGCACACAGCGGCTGGTGAAGCCCAAGATTCAAATGGACATGTTTAAGCTGGCATTGTAAAGTGATGGGGAATACAGTTTGTAGTCCACTATCTAGCTAACAATTTGGAATGAAGGAGGGACCTCCCAAATGTAGGAGTGAGAGCTCTCACAAATGTTAAAGGAAAAACTAAAGCCAAAACGCTCCATGTGAACATATGCTAAAGGTGAGGCATAATTTTTTTTTACTTTTTTTTATTTTGTGTTATATAAATGTGATTATGAAGGAAAAAGGGTTTATTAGCATTTTTCCCTTTAAAAAAAAATTTTAGGTTTCGTTTCGTAGGTCTTCTTATAAATCCATTAAACTGGCACGATAGTCTGACAACATTATTCCCATATACCAAAAGTGAGTCAGAAAGGCATGCAAGCATCTTTTCCATGCTGTTTCCGTTTAATTTTAGCTCTTTCCCATCCATTTCAGCTTTTTTCTCAGGCCCCCGGACCTGTTTGTTTGGTCCAGCAGAAAAATATTTGGCATTCCCATTGATTTGCATTGGATTTGTTATTCCCGAATCCGAATATTTCACTATTCGTTCATCGCTAGTGGTCATGTGACTAGTACTGGAAATGGCAAGCAGAGCCAAATCCTGACAGTGAGTAAATGAAACATTGTCAGTATTTAGCATGCTACAGTGCGTAATTTTATTATTGATGCTGGTAAAATCAATACAGAAATAATAATCTTTAACTTGTCAGATGGCAACATAATTAATATGAATTTCATTATCTGCAAAGTTACCGATTGTACATGTGTACACAATCAAAACCAATAGCAGAGCATGAAAACTGCACCAGAACCACAGTACTGTCAGTATACAGGCATGGCAAAAAGTTTTAGCAAACTTAAAATTGCTCAAGAAAAGAAAGTATTTCTCCCAGAAAATTATTGCAATCTCACGTTTTGTCACATACATGTTTATTTAATTCTTGTGTATTGGAACAAACACAAAAAAAACAGAGAAAAAAAGCAAATTGGTTATAATTTCACACAGATCCCCCAAAATGGGCCAGACAAAATTGTTGGCACCGTCAGCTTAATATTTGGCTGCATATCATTTGGAATAAATAGCTGCAATCAATTACTTCCCACCTCCCTGGCTACAAATACCAGCCTACAGCTGCCCCAGAAATAGTGCATCAGTAAGATACGTCAATTCCGGCACTTAGCCCCTCTCTTCCCACTCCCGAGTAGCTGTGGGATATGGGGTAATAAGGGGTTAATATCACATGTCAATGTGACATTAAGCCCGGTTAATAATGGAGAGGCGTCAATAAGATGCTTATCCATTATTAATCCTATAGTAGTGAAAGGGTTAAAAAAAATTAAAAACACAGCCAGAAAAAAGTATTTTAATATTCTTCATTTAACCATAATTACATACTCGATTGCCTGCAAAAAAAATTAAAATAATAAACCAACCGTATACTCACGATGATCTCCCCTATAGAACAGTGACATCGGGTGATGTCACTGCTCTATAGGGCCTCCAGTGACACATTGACAGGAGACAATGGCTCCTGCAGTGCATCACTGAAGAGGTTACCTGAGTTCAGGGTCTCACTTTATGGCAATGCTGCGTGGGAATTTTCCCACACAGCAGTACCATAAGTGAGACTAGGGACTATTTCTCACAGGGGCGGAGGAATACATTGTGGAAGGATACTTTCTGTCATTGCATTCCTGGAGCCCCTGGAGAGCGGCCGCATCAGCTGATGTTGCTGCTCTCCATGGCAGATCGTCGTGGGAAACTCAATTTAATTGGATATCTGCGGATCAGGGAGTATAGTGTTTATTATTTTAATATTATTTTAATATTTTTTACAGGTGACAATGGCTTCGGGGATCATGGTGACAAGGTGATGGTGAGCATGTACTCTATGTTGTATGTACTGTATGTCTATATGTATGTTGTATGTATGTACTGTATGTATGTACTGTATGTGGCATGTTGAATGGTGTATGTTGCATGGTGTATGTTGTTTGTTGCATGGTGTATGTTGCATGGTGCATGGTGCATTTTGTATGTTGCATGGTGCATGTTGCATGTTGTATGTTGTATGTTGCATGGTGCATGTTGTATGTTGTATGTTGCATGGTGAATGTTGTATGCTGTATGTTGTATGGTGCATGTTGAATGTTGTATGTTGTATGTACTGTACATGATATGTGTTTTTTTTAACATTCAATACATTAGCCGGATGATGGGACTACTACTGTCCCATCATTGGCTTATGTGTCAATCACTGTCACTGTAGCAGCCATAGCCCGATGGGACTTTTAGTCCCATCAGATGATGCCTGCACACACGCACTCCCAAAGACCCCCCACACAGCCCCGCACACACCCGTACAGCCCCGCACAGCCCCGCACACACCCAAACAGTCCCGCAGACCCTGCCCACACACACATACACGCACACAGTCACCGCCCACATAGTTCCCTCCTCCCGAACTGTAGCATTTTTTTACATCTGCGGTTTTGCTGCGGATGTGACCAACTCAATGCAAGTCTATGGGTGCAGAAACGCTGCAGTTCCGCACAGAAGAAGTGACATGCTGCGGAAAAAAAAGCGGCTTTCAGTGCGGCTTTTTCTGCAGCATGTGCACATCAAGTCTGCGGCTCCCATAGACTTACATTGGTTGTGCACCTCACTGCGGATTTGATGCGAATCCGTGCAGCAAAAAACGCTGCGGATCTGCAATCAAATCCGCAATGTGCGCACACAGTCTTAGCATTTAGTGAACATAGCAAGAAAGCCAAGCAAAAAAAAGTGTAGGATTGCACTTTTTTTGCAATTTCATCGCAGTTTGAATTTTTTTCACATTTTCTGTTACCCGACATGGTAAAACCAACGATGTCTTTCAAAAGTAGAACTTGTCCCACTAAAGATAAGCCCTCACATGGCCATATTGATGGAAAAATTATGGCTCTGGAAAAAAGGGGAGCGATAAGCGAAAACTAAAAACCGAAAAAAGCTCCAGGGGTGAAGGGGCTTAGAAACATGGATATGGCCATATCTATGGAAATATATATATATATATATATATATATATATATATATATATATATATATATATATATATAGAGAGAGATATATCTCTGTATTTATCTATCTATCCATCCCATAGCTATCTATCTATCTATCTATCTATCTATCCATCTATCTCTGTGTAATGGAGTGTGGGTTGGACAAATGTAAAAGAGGAGGTTGGACAGAAATGACATCACAAATGTTTTTGAAGATAGAGGAGGGAGAGGAGGGAGGGGTTTGGGTGCCTTTTGGAGTGGGTGTGGTAGGTTTGGGCTTCCAGGCCAGTGCAATGCATCATGGAACTTGTAGTATTAGAGCACAATAAGTCAGGAGAAAGGAAGTTGTCAATTAACCCCATGAGAGCTGGATCCAGCACTAAGGATATGCTGCTACAGCATGATAAAAGGTAATATTGCTAAAATAAACACAGTGAATGTTTTCAGTGGCACATAATAGCAAGATTTATGAGAAAAAAAAGTTATAGTAGTGGACAACTTCTTTAAGATTACCGACATGTCTACCAGACTGAATCCTATAAATCAGTTCACACCAACTCTAATAGACAGTGGCTTTACTTTAGTCAGATTAGTCAGCTTTTATGTGGGGAGGAGATGTAGTGGAAGTAGGAAGATAACTACTGATTGTCTGAGGCCATGTGCATACGTTCAGTATTTTTCGCATTTTTTTCGCGTTTTTTCGCTATAAAAACGTGATAAAAATGCGAAAAAAAAACCGCGAAAAAAATGCTTACATATGCCTCCCATTATTTTCAGTGTATTCCGCATTTCTTGTGCAAATGCTGCATTTTTTTCCGCTAAAAAATCGCATAGTGGAAAAAAAAGCAACATGTTCATTAAATTTGCGGAATTGCGGGGATTCCGCACACCTAGGAATGTATTGATCTGCTTACTTCCCGCATGGGGCTATGCCCACCATGCGGGAAGTAAGCGGATCATGTGCGGTTGGTACTCAGGGTGGAGGAGAGGAGACTCTCCTCCACGGACTGGGCACCATATAATTGGTAAAAAAAAAAGAATTAAAATAAAAAATAGTCATATACTCACCCTCTGATGGCCCTGGAGCCTTCCCGCCTCTCAGCGGTGCATGCTGCCGCTTCCGTTCCTATAGATGGTGTGTGTGAAGGACCTGCGATGACGTCGCAGTCACATGACCGTGATGACATCACGGTCACGTGACCGCGACGTCATCGAAGGTCCTGCACACACACACCATCTATAGGAACGGACGCCGCTGAGGAGATCGGCTGTCTGCAGGTGAGTATAACCATTTTTTTTATTTTTTTTAATATTTTTAAACATTCTATCTTTTACTATTGATGCTGCATAGGCTGCATCTGTAGTAAAAAGTTGGTTACTCTTGTCAAACACTATGTTTGACAAGTGTGACCAACCTGTCAATCAGTTTTCCAAGCGATGCTACAGATCGCTTGGAAAACTTTAGCATTCAGCAAGCTAATTATGCTTGCAAAATGCTAAAAAAAAACGCAAAAAAAACTGCGGATTTCTTGCAGAAAATTTCCGGTTTTCTTCAGGAAATTTCTGCAAGAAATCCTGACGTGTGCACATACCCTGAGAGCACTATTTACAGCAATGTGGAATTTATGAGCCATTAAAAACTCAGCAAAAGTGAGGGTTGGAAAGCAGATAAAACATGAAAAGAGAGGGAGAAAGTCCAAGACACACAAAAATGTTGGCTGCACAGTTCCTCCATTTGTGTGTACATGTGCAACATAGGCTAAATCAAGTAATGTAGGAAAGGAGAAAGCGGTATTGTGCCCTACTGGTGTGCACCAGTAATGAAGTCAGAAACAAACGAAGATATTGACAGTGCGGTTTATTGTCAATGTTTCTTAAAGTATTAGAACTTGTTATTTACACCATCAGCGCAGAATACTTTCCTACATTACTTTGTTGGATCTACCAACCAAAGGAGCTCCAGCAGCTGGAACCTTAAGCAATATTATATCAGAGATATCAGGCTACCAAGTGACCGGATCCATCACCTTATCACCACGTTATTTTGGATAACACGCTATTGTGCTTTTCTTGTTCCCAAGCTATTTTCATAGCCTAAATCAGGTGCAAACATATAATTGGTGCAACATGTGCAAACGCACAACAGCCAAAGAGGTAAGGAATACACTACCACCTCCAAAGCAGGTGAGATTGTACATTATAATGAGCTACTGGACTGCAAAGAGCCCATATATTGTTCTTGCACAAGGGCCCTCTTCTGTCTTTTGTCTACCAGCGTGCTAAATAATATCATACATAGCTATCATACATAGTTCATCAGCTGCATCCTAGGCCAGCAGGACACTTTTGTGCATCAGCATAGTACGTGCTTGCAGGACAGGCATATCCCATACCGGACCAGCATATAATATTACCATATTTGTTTTCAAATTATTTTGTGAACACTGAAGTAAAAAGTTTTATATTTTACAAAATGTACATTTTTCATGACAATCTATGTATTAAAGTGCCTTTTCTGGGGATAACCAGAGAAAATAATGGCTATTTATGGAATATTGATTCTCCTAATGATGTTATGTTAGGGATAGGTGATCAGGTCAATGATCCTCTGCCATTTACGTTAGTTAGAGCTATAAAATCATCTAATGGTTGGGAATATGAACTGCAAAAAGCAATGATCCAAAAGTAGAGTCATGGGTTAGTGAAATGTATTAGGGACAGTTAAGAAGAGGAGTCGTACATCTTACTGAAGTTTTACACAAATTAAATATTGGCCCACCAGGAATAATAACTATCATAGCATATTCACAAACAAAGTTGGATAACAAACCATATACAAAAATATTGAACACAGATATAAAGGGCCCATGATCTTTACATCAAATATATAAGTAGGAATGATGGGTGAAGCAATATAAAATACATTGGAGCTAACTGGAAGTGAGCGAACCGATTTAATGGGAAGCAAAATAGTGTTGAATTTTTAGGCACTAATTTAACACTGTGCATTTGAACTATGTGTGATTCAATTGTCATCTTTGTACACATTGCAAATTAGCCTTGCAGCTATCACCTCTCAAGCTTTAGTATGGCCAATCAGGAGGAACTATTATAGTCTGTATAAAATCAAAGACAGGAAATGCAGCACCCATTTTAGGGTAAAGCAAAAAAATTAGATATCAAAGCTCACAGCTTAGCAATAAAGATAGGGAGAGAAAACCATAAAACATTCAAGAAATTGTGCAAATAGTGTGTGGATGCAGCAATGAACAGTTACCATCTATTTAGCCACTGATGTCAGTTTGACGTGACTAATTCTGTATTTGTATTTTAAGGCTTGAAAGGGTTTGGATACAGTCATAGGAGACGTCATAGTGTTATGCACTGCATCTCAAGGGAACTTGCAGTGGATGGCATGTTGATTTACCACTAGTGTTGAGCATTCCGATACCGCAAGTATCGGGTATCGGCCGATATTTGCAGTATCGGAATTCCAATACCGAGTTCCGATATTTTTGTGATATCAGAAATCGGAATCGGAAGTTCCCAGTGTATAGTTCCAAGGGTCTGGAGGAGAGGAGACTCTCCTTCAGGCCCTGGGATCCATATTCATGTAAAAAATAAAGAATAAAAATAAAATATATGGATATACTCACCCCTACGGCGGACCCTGGACCTTAGCGGTGTAAACGGGAGTCTCCGTTACTAAGAATGCAGTGAGTGTAGGACCTGCGATGACGTCGCGGCTTGTGATTGGTCGCGTGAGCGGTCACATGAGCGGTCACGCGACCAATCAAAAGCCGCGACGTCATCGAAGGTCCTTCACTCTGCATTCTTAGGAACGGAGGCTGCTGGTTACATCGCTAAGGTCCAGGGTCCGCCGGAGGGGTGAGTATATCCATATTTTTTATTTTTATTCTTTATTTTTTACATGAATATGGATCCCAGGGCCTGAAGGAGAGTTTCCTCTCCTTCAGACCCTGGGAACCATCCAGGATACCTTCCGATATTTGTGTCCTATTGACTTGTATTGGTATCGGGTATCGGTATCGGCGAGATCCGATATTTTGCCAGTATAGGCCGATCCAATCCGATACCGATACTTTCGAATATCGGAAGGTATCGCTCAACACTATTTACCACAAATAAAATTGAAAAGCTCACAAAAATTTGTAACTTCAAATATCAAAAGACTAAGTAACCTTCTAGAGTTCACCCCTTCATTAACACCAAACCATATGTAATGCCAGCCAAAAATTTTAATCAGGGATTAGTATAGATACGGTAGTTAGGCCTATGGACAAACCATTTTTACTTTCAGGGATATGAGAGTCAAATAGAAAGTTGTACGGGGCTCATAGCAAGGCATTTTGAAAACCTCTTTTGTCATTTCTCTCGAAGCAGACTTCAGACACAGAAAGAGCACAATCCCTCCAGTCTCAGTATTCACTTTAGCCAGAGCTCAAGCAACTTCCAGTGTCAAGCAGAAGTTTTCAAAACTGGACACAATTCACACTGAACAGGCTGCAGCTTCCTCACGGTTCTCTGCAGCTCTCACAAGCAGACTGCTTATCACAGTCTACATTCAGAGAGAGACCCCGGCCATACAGTGGGTGCGGAAAGTATTCAGCCCCTAAATTTTTCACTTTTTTTCACAGTGCATGTAAGACCAAATGAGAATCATGAGGTCAAAGGAACTGGCCAAGAAGCTCAGAGACAGAATTGTGGCAAGGCACAGATCTGGCCAAGGTTACAACAGAATTTCTGCAGTACTCAAAGTTCCTAAGAGCACAGTGGCCTCCATAATCCTTAAATGGAAGAAGTTTATGACCACCAGAATTGTTCCTTGACCTGGCTGTCCAGCGAAACTGAGCATTCATGGGAGAAGAGCTTTGGTGAGAGAGGTAAAGGTGAACCCCAAGATCACTGTGGCTGAGCTCCAGAGATGCAGTAGCGAGATGGGAGAAAGTTCCACAAAGTCAACTATCACTACAGGTGTCGAGTTCCCACCGCTGCACAGGGGAAATCTCGAACCATGTCCTCTGTGGTCTCCTATTGTTCATCAGCTGCAGAGGATTCTGCTCAGCAGAGACATCAGTCCCAGCATCTTGCTCAAGCTGATGCTATGCATCTGATTACTGCTGCTGTCCCAGGTCCAGCTATTGTAACCAGCTGATGCTCCTTGGACTAAGTCCTGCTTTTTGCCTTCTGGGCATGCCCGTGAGATGACCTCTCATTCGAGGTCAGAGGTCACATGCCCAGGTCCTCAAGCAGTTCTGATTGGACCACTGGCAAGGTCCCAGAAGGCTATAAAAGATTCGGCCATTCGGACATGCGCTAGCATATTCAGAAATTGTGTTGTGTGTTGATGCGTGTATGATACTGGTGAAAGCTCCTAATGATTCCCCTTCCCTAGTGTTGTTGTCTGAGTTTGGGTGTTTGGAGCAAGTATAGCACCACTAACTGCATACCTACACTGTGCACGATTATCAGTGTCAAATAGAAGCATTCGCCAGTGCAACGCCGTGCGCAGTTAGTGCGCTTTCTCTCCCTAGTTAGGGTTGTTAGTGGCGTTCGCCAGCATGACGCTGCATGCACTCAGTGTTGGGGCTAGCGGAACGCACCAAATAATTAGTAAGATGGTATAAGGTGCGTTCGCAGCCCGGGGTTCACCATGCAGAGATGGAACCTGCGGCTGAGTAATGTCGAACTATATGGCGGTATAATGTGGATACACACACGGGTGAGCTTCACCTGGTATGAAGGAAGTGAACCCTGTTGCATCACAGGGCCGCAGTACCGCACCAAGAGTGCAAGCAAGGAGTCTCAGAACTCTATCACATGACTCAGGGAAAGAGTTCCTCTAGACCTCTTGTGCTCGACACCGCTACTGGGATATCAGAGTAAAAGAGAAACAGCAATTAAATGCACAAGAGTGCGTGCAGTGCCGCTCTGGCGGATGCCACTAACCACCCAGACTTGGGTCAGGAGGGCACTCTATTAGCACACGGCACCGCATTGGCAGTCCGTGCAAACAGCTGTATCGTGTGTTAGGTGCAGGAATCACTGTCGGGCGCTAGATAGCAAGCATCCAACCTTCGCGAGCAGTCAACAACACTAGGAAGGGGGATGATTAATGAGCGACAGTTACACATCTACACACACACGTTTTCAAGTAAACACTAGCGCATGACCGAGCGGCCATGCAAACCTTTTATAGCAGCAGTGCTACAGGACCTTCCAGATTGGTCCAATAGGAGCCACAACTGGACCTGTGACCCCCGACCTCCAATGGGAGGTCATCCCGTGAGCATGCTCAGTATGGGAAAAGCAGGACTTGGTCCCAGAAAGACCTGCTCACTGCTGATCAGTGCTTGCTACAAAGGCAGAGCCTGGAAGGGCAACAGTAACCAGTCACACAGTATCAGCTTGAGCCAGATGCTGGGACTGATGTCTCTGCTGAGCAGGCTACACTGCGGCTGGAGAAGAATGGGAGACCGCAGCAGAGATGGTTCGAGATTCCCCCTGTGCAGAGGCAGGAACTCGACACTTAACACTCAGTGAGCTAAATCTTTAGTATAGTTTGTCCTGGCATCACCGGTGTGACGCCGTGCGTTAGTGGGTCTAGAGGAACTCTGACGCTGAGTCCTGTGACCGCTCACTCTGATGAGCTCTATGAGGCTTAACAGGCTTCAGCATTTATAATCCATGGTATAGCGATTCTGTGTAGCAACAGAGTTCGCCTCTGTGTAGCAACAGAGTTCGCCTCTGTACACACCGAGTTACGTTTATCATGCATGTGTTCATCTATTATACCACTATATAGTGTCCGCCATTACCGGGCAGCAAGTAACATCTCTGCACAGTGGACCCCGGGCTGCAAATGCACCTTATCACTACCTTTATATTATTTGGTGCGCTCTGCCAGCCCTAACACTATCAGTTTAATTAAACACAGCTGGACTCCAATGAAGGAGTAGAACCATCTCAAGGAGGGTCACAAGGAAATGGACAGCATGTGACTTAAACATGAGTGTCTGAGCAAAGGGTCTGAATAATTATGACCATGTAATATTTCACTTTTTCTTTTTTATTAAATTTGCACAAATTTCCACATTTCTGCTTTTTTTCAGTCAAGATGGGGCGCAGAGTGTACATTAATGTAAAAAAATGAACTTTTTTGAATTTACCAAATGGCTGCAATGAAACAAAGAATGAAATATTTAAAGGGGTATGTGTTAGGCACCGGGATTCTCCCACTGCACAGTGTAGATCCCAAACCTTGTCTGCATCTGCGGTCTCCCATTCAGTTTTGGCCACTGCGGGTGCTGCTGAGAATAGATGTCAGTCCCAGCATTTTTCTCAGGCTCGTGCTGTTCATCTGGTTACTTCTAGCTCTTCAGCCAAGTCTTTGGTAACCAGCAGTAGGCAGTGACAAACGGACTCTCTGGAGGCTAAATCCAAAAATCACCCTACTGAGCACACTCGTGATGTGGCGGGATCTTATTGGTGGTCGGATGTCAGCTGCTCTGGTGTTGTGGCACCTCTGGATTGGTCCGCGAGCAAGGTCCTGTCCATCTGGACATGAACTGAACATATAAAAGGGTCTCAGAGGTGTAGTGTCATTCTTGTTACGTGTGTATGGGACATTGCACCAGTATGGTCTTTTCCAGCATGTGATCATTAGATTAGAATTCCAGTTCTCTGGAGAGGAGATTGTCTGTGTGAATTCAGGGCTGGAGTCTAGCCATTAGAATTCCGGCACCTCTGGAGAGGAGTTGGTTGAGTGCATTTGCTGATTGTGTGACCACTGTTTGCCTCTTATCCCTTTAGTGGGCTACATTCCCCTGTGAGGTTAACAGGGGTTGTATATTGCACCATACCCCTTCCTTTTCAGTGTGAGAGTGACACAGCTTAGTTGCAGAGCATCAGTTCTGTTTCTTTGTGCGAGTGACACAGCTCTGTTACAGAGCATCACTTTTGTTTCTGCTTGAGAGTTCAGTTTTATGTGCTGTTCACACTGCGTGGCATTTAACTCAGTGTGTTCAACCAATCGCTCTCTGTGTGTTCTGTCATTGTTCAGAGTAGCCACAGTTTAACATCTTTGCACGGTGGATCCCGGGTTGCAATTGCACTTTACTATTAAATTTATGTAATGCTATCCACCAACCGTAACAGTATGAATACTTTCCATACCCACTGTATGTAGTTCTCCATATTCATTAGCCCTGTATAATCCCCACCACTTATTGGCAGCTTTATGCCTATGCACAGTCTAAACAGAAAGCTGTCAATTACTGGTGTGGGCGGAGTTAAACAGAGCTCAGCAATCAGAGAACTGTTAAATTTGCAGGAGATAAAACAGCGATTTTCTCAAATCTACAGCAAACAAGCCTGTAAGTAATACAACGCTGCAATCAAGTTCTCAAACCCTTTATCATATTGCCAGATTCTCTTTAAAAATCAATGTTCTGTGCAACACAGTTGGTTATTGGTTTAGTTTTCGTCTTTCATATGTTTACCTGTGTCAAGTGATTTGCTCCGGTGTCCTTGGTCGTGCGGCACGTCGCTTGGTCTGTCTTTCCATCTTCTTGCAACACGAGAGTACATTTGTTTCATCTTTGAAGATAAAGAATCCACATGGACGCCTAGAATGATTTTTGTCATTTTTAATTAGTATATCTGATCATTATTATACATCACATATATACATGGTCTATGATTACTTGTAGATACCTAATTGTAGTGTGATCTACGTTACAGTGCTGATCTTTATTGTGAAGAGATATTATTCATATTTTGTAACGTTTACTTATTGGTTATAATGATTTGTATTTATTTATGTAGTGTCTGTTGATTAGCATACACTGTATTTTTATATTTGTGGTGTATTAGGTAAATTCTATTTTTATTAGATTTACTAATATTTTTCATATATCTAATTGCATACTCCAGGTTGTCATTCTGTGTGGCTCAATATTCTGGTTTAATGTGTATTTTTATAGCTCATTACTCCTACGAATGTTTGTTATATGATGACCAATTACTTTTGAATTTGCCACCTCTGTTGCTACTACTGACCATGGTGTCTCTCTGCTCTTGCGCCGTTTTGCGCACGCGCGTCTTTTGTCTCCGCCCCCTGATCCCCGGCACTCTTGCCTGTCGCTCACCCGACTGTGGAGTACACGGGGCCCCGTGTCGTTTCCCCAGTGTGTGGTGGAGTGTGAGGTGTGCGCCGTGGAGTTCGGCTGAAAATCTTATTATTACTTATTATTTGCGGTGAGCGCTGTATTTCCAGTGCCTATGATGTGTACTTCCGCCGGTTTTCTTTACTATTCAGTGCCACTACTTACCATGGCGCTTTTGGGTTTACGCGCCTATTTGCGCATGCGCGGCTCAACTCACCTTTTTTTCTTTTACGTTCTATACCCACCGTGCCACTGGCTGTGTGATGCACGGTTTTCTGTGTTATTCCCCTGCTTGTGGTACGGTATGGGTAGTGCGCTATATTGATTAGCTTTATTTACTATAATGGTCTATTTTTCTTTCATCTGATGAGAGGCATCATGGTCACTATGGCAACCAAGCAACTTCCGGTTTCGGGGGACACGAGTTTCCGCCGCCTATTGCTATTTAAACTAGCCAGGGACACCATTTACTATGCCCCCTGAGGAAGGATAACATCCAAAACGTGCGTTGGGGTGTGTGCGCACATCCCTGGAACCCCTATTCTGGTGCAGCTCACAATAAGGTATAGCTATCATGATACATGCTATTTCATCTGTTGATTTGTGAGGTTGCTCTGCTTCTCAGAGCACCATTCACTTTGTGAGCTGATTTGTATAGGCACTTTCTCCTACACCGCCATATTTTGACGGGGAGATTAATTGGTATTATTTCCTTATTTTTTGAGTGGTTCCGGCATGTGTGCACACCTGTTGTTTTTTACCGTTGTTATTTTTGGTTACCTTTATTGCATGCCATTTCTTGGCCAGATTACCGTTTGTCTTTATTATGTATCAATAAAGTATTTTCACTTTTATATGTACACGGACTGTTTTGGTCGTCTCTTTTGGCTTGTTAGCCATGTGTTTTTTCACAGTTGGTTATTTTCAGAGC
The DNA here is from genome assembly GCF_051348905.1 of Ranitomeya variabilis. Lineage (NCBI taxonomy): Eukaryota > Metazoa > Chordata > Amphibia > Anura > Dendrobatidae > Ranitomeya > Ranitomeya variabilis. Next base: position 503,853,050 of record NC_135236.1, read on the forward strand.
TGAGGTGCCTGAAATCTTACCAACACCAACCCAACATAAAAATCACGGTAACCCTTTTTTATATGGTTTAGCAAGACTTTTTATTGGCAAGGACAAAGATTCAGTTTACCTTCTTCACCTTGTATCTAAGTAGCCTATCAAAGGGTGAGGTGCTTTTTGGTATCCTTCCTACACTCATGATCTCCATTGTGTTGTTCACTTACTCCTAGCAACAATTGTAGACATGAAATGATGGTTCAGGCTGGCAAGTTATGATTCTCTTTGTGTCTACATTTTGCAACTGTGCAGATTATCATCCTATTACTTTAGATCCTCATCAGTGCACCCACCAGGTGCTTTGCTTTCCTTTTTGTTTCAAGATGTAATTTCAGGTCAGCATTCTTATATTATTTCATAAATATGCAGTCGTACTTGGAAAAATATCTGTAACCATTGTTCTTATGAATGCCTATAGGGAGGATCTCCACCTATGTCACTTTAAATATTTATTGAAATATGCAAGATTTGTTTCTGTATTTACCTTGAAATTTGCTCTATTAATTAAGCAAAAAGTAATAACATTTTTGCATGATATGCATCTTAACATGCTGAGTTCACTTTAGTTTCAAATTGACATCAATAACACTTATATATTTTTTATTGTAATGTTATAAACATTTCACAAGTCCAAAATCTGGCATGAAAGCTAAATACTTGCAAAAGATTGAAAACACATTTCTTTTAGATATTAAATTAATATTCAAGTACTGCTTTATGAGCTGAAAATAGAAAATCAGAGTAAAATGTAATATGGAAAATGTTATACAACTTTTAGTGTGCAAGAAACTAGGTAAATACTAAACAAATGTATATTTCAATTTTGGTAAGAGAAAGAAAGTCAATGCTAGAAGTATATTCTATTTATACAATATCAAAATTACAATTTACATGTTTGGATTGTAGGTATTTTTTTCAGCAATATTCATTGATGACCTATCCGCAGTGGTGAAATTCAGTTTGGGGACCTGATTGTTAAAATTGCAGCCAGTTCCCCAACCCAGCAGGAAGCAGTGCCCCAATCCTGTTCTGTGGGCCCTCCGGTTTCAACTGAATTCCTCAAACGCAAATTTAGTTGAAATATATTACGGTGCAGGAACTCCTTCCTACATCACAATAATTTAAATAGCCGCTGGCCTATGAGAGGCTGGCAGCTGACATCGGAGCCACCAGTGAAGCAGTAAAAAGATGCTGATGGACCTCGCACAGTTTAGAAGAAGCATGTATGGACCTGGATATGGGACATATGGGGACCAGGATGAGGGACTTATGATGACCAGGATAAGGGACATATGGGGACCTGGATGAGGGATGTATGTGGACCATGATGAGGTACATATGGGGACCATGATAAGGAACATATGGGTTCAGGATGGAGGATATATAGGGAGCAGAATGAGAGACATAGGGGACATACGGTGACCAGTATGGGGTACATTATTAAATAAAGAGGCCAGGATAGGGACAATATTAGAGAAGTGGGCCAGGATGAGAGATATTATCACCAGATGGGGAACATTATTACAGGAAGGAACCAGGATGGGTGACATAATTACTGTATGGGGGCCAAAATGAGGAATGTAGATTATTGCTTTATGGTGCTAAGTGGAGGCATAATTACTGTAGTGGTCAATTAGGGGACATAATTACTGCTGTAATACATTTTACTTTTGAGGACATTGTTTTCCATGGGGGGTACAACAGGTAGGTCCTGTTACTGTGTAGTTTACCACTATTTTGCTTTTTTTCTTCATCTGGTGCAGTGTAGAAGTCACGGAAAAAAATGGGGAATGTTGTCATGATCTCTGCAGGCAGAGATCATAGCAAGCCTATAGAGGGACAAGCTCTCGGAAGATGGAACTATACTGACCATGAACTAAGCCTGCCGCGCAACTAGAAATAGCCAGGTAGCATTTCCTATTTATCGCTAGATGCCCAGCTCTGGCCTAAGACCTAAATAGCTAGCAGAGGGAAATATAAGACCTGGCTCACCTCTAGAGAAATATTCCAAAGAAGACAGTAGCCCCCCACATATAATGACGGTGAGTTCAGATGAAACAACAAACGCAGCAGGAAAATAGTCTTAGCAAATTTGAGGTCCGCTTACTAGATAGCAGAAGACAGATAGTATACTTTCATGGTCAGCAGAAAAACACTAACAAAACACCATCCAGAGATTACCTTAAACTCTGGCATTAACTCATAACGCCAGAGTAGCAATCCCTGATCAACGAGAGCTTTCCAGACACAGTAACAAAACTTCAGCTGTGAACTGGAACAAATAGGCAAAACAAAACATGGACAAAAGTCCAACTTATCTAGTAGTTGTCTAGAAGCAGGAACAAGCACTGAGAGGCATCAGATAACATTGTTGACCGGCAAGAAACCACCAGAGAAATGAGCTTAAATAGCGACACCCACTACTGATGGAACCAGGTGAAACAGGAAAGAGGATGACAAGTCCAATTCCACAAGCGGCCACCGGGGGAGCCCAGAATCCAAATTCACAACAGTACCCCCCCCTCAAGGAGGGGGCACCGAACCCTCACCAGATCCACCAGGGCGACCAGGATGAGCCCTATGGAAGGCACGAACAAGATCAGAAGCATGAACATCAGATGCATTGACCCAAGAATTATCCTCCTGGCCGTAACCCTTCCAGTTGACCAGATACTGGAGTTTCCGTCTGGAAACACGAGAGTCCAAAATTTTCTCCACAACGTACTCCAACTCACCCTCAACCAACACCGGAGCAGGAGGCTCAACTGAAGGTACAACAGGTACCTCATACCTGCGCAATAACGACCGATGAAAAACGTTATGAATGGAAAAGGACGCAGGGAGGTCCAAACGGAAAGAAACAGGATTAAGAATCTCCAATATTCTATAAGGGCCGATGAACCGAGGTTTAAACTTAGGAGAAGAGACCCTCATAGGGACAAAACGAGAAGACAACCACACTAAATCTCCAACACAAAGCCGAGAACCAACACGACGATGACGGTTGGCAAAACGCTGAGTCTTCTCCTGGGACAACTTCAAATTGTCCATAACCTGCCCCCAGATGTGATGCAATCTCTCCACCACCGCATCCACTCCAGGACAATCCGAGGATTCCACCTGACCGGAGGAAAATCGAGGGTGAAACCCCGAATTACAGAAAAACGGGGACACCAAGGTGGAAGAACTGGCCCGATTATTGAGGGCGAACTCTGCCAATGGCAAAAAAGCAACCCAATCATCCTGGTCAGCAGAGACAAAACACCTCAGATATGTCTCAAGGGTCTGATTAGTCCGCTCGGTCTGGCCATTAGTCTGAGGGTGAAAAGCAGATGAAAAAGACAAATCTATGCCCATCCTAGCACAGAATGCCCGCCAAAATCTAGACACAAATTGGGTACCTCTGTCAGAAACAATATTCTCAGGAATACCGTGCAATCGGACAACATTCTGAAAAAACAGAGGAACCAACTCAGAAGAAGAAGGCAACTTGGGCAGAGGAACCAAATGGACCATTTTAGAGAAACGGTCACAGACCACCCAGATGACAGACATCTTCTGGGAAACAGGCAGATCTGAAATAAAATCCATCGAGATGTGTGTCCAAGGCCTCTTAGGAATAGGCAAGGGCAACAGCAGTCCGCTAGCCCGAGAACTACAAGACTTGGCCCGAGCACAAACGTCACCTGACTGCACAAAGACTCGCACATCTCGTGACAGGGAAGGCCACCAGAAGGATCTTGCCACCAAATCCCTGGTACCAAAAATTCCGGGATGACCTGCCAATGCAGAAGAATGTACCTCAGAGATGACTCTGCTGGTCCAATCATCCGGAACAAACAGTCTATCAGGCGGACAACGATCCGGTCTATCCGCCTGAAACTCTTGCAAGGACCGCCGCAGATCAGGAGAAACGGCCGACAAAATTACTCCCTCCCTAAGGATACCTGTGGGTTCAGAATTACCAGGAGAGTCCGGGTCAAAACTCCTAGAAAGGGCATCTGCCTTAACATTCTTAGAACCCGGTAGGTATGACACCACAAAATTAAAGCGAGAAAAAAAATAAAGACCAGCGCGCCTGTCTAGGATTCAGGCGTCTGGCAGTCTCAAGATAAATCAAATTTTTGTGGTCAGTCAATACCACCACCTGATGCCTAGCCCCCTCGAGCCAATGGCGCCACTCCTCAAACGCCCACTTCATGGCCAAAAGCTCCCGATTCCCAACATCATAATTCCGCTCTGCGGGCGAAAATTTGCGAGAAAAGAAGGCACAAGGCCTAATGACGGAGCAGTCGGAACCTTTCTGCGACAACACTGCCCCAGCTCCGATCTCCGAAGCGTCAACCTCAACCTGAAAAGGCAGATTCACATCAGGCTGACGCAACACAGGGGCAGAGGCAAAACGGCGCTTAAGCTCCTGAAAGGCCTCTACAGCATGAGGGGACCAATTAGCAACATCAGCGCCTTGTCTGGTCAAATCAGTCAGTGGTTTAACGACATCCGAAAAACCAGCAATAAATCGGCGGTAAAAGTTGGCAAAGCCCAAAAATCTCTGAAGACCCTTAAGAGAGGAGGGCTGAGTCCAGTCACAAATAGCTTGCACCTTGACGGGATCCATCTCAATGGAAGAGGGAGAAAAAATATACCCCAAAAAGGAAATTTTCTGGACCCCAAAAACGCACTTAGACCCCTTCACACATAAAGAATTAGACCGCAGAACCTGAAAAACTCTCCTGACCTGCTGGACATGAGAGTCCCAGTCATCAGAAAAAATCAGAATATCATCCAGATATATTATCATAAATTTATCCAGAAAATCGCGGAAAATATCATGCATAAAAGACTGGAAAACTGAAGGGGCATTAGAAAGACCAAAAGGCATGACCAAATACTCAAAGTGGCCCTCGGGCGTATTAAATGCGGTCTTCCACTCATCCCCCTGCCTGATCCGCACCAAATTATACGCCCCACGAAGATCAATTTTAGAGAATCACTTAGCACCCTCTATACGAGCAAACAAATCAGTAAGCAATGGCAATGGGTATTGATACTTAACAGTGATCTTATTCAGAAGCCGATAATCAATACATGGTCTCAAAGAGCCGTCTTTTTTTGAGACAAAGAAAAACCCAGCTCCCAAGGGAGAAGAAGATGGACGAATATGTCCCTTTTCCAAAGACTCCTTTATATATTCCCGCATAGCAGCATGTTCCGGCACAGACAAATTAAACAAACGACCCTTTGGATATTTACAACCCGGTATCAAATCTATGGCACAATCGCACTCACGGTGCGGAGGTAACGACCCAAGCTTGGGTTCGTCAAAGACGTCTTGATAATCAGAGAGGAACTCAGGGACTTCAGAGGGAATGGACGACGAAATAGAAACCAAAGGTACGTCCCCATGAATACCCTTACATCCCCAGCTCAACACAGACATTGCTCTCCAGTCCAAGACTGGGTTGTGAGACTGCAACCATGGCAATCCCAGTACCAAATCGTCATGTAAATTATACAGCACCAGGAAACGAATAATCTCCTGGTGATCCGGATTGATACGCATGGTTACTTGTGTCCAGTATTGTGGTTTATTATTAGCCAATGGGGTGGAGTCAATCCCCTTCAGAGGAATAAGAGTCTCCAAAGGCTCTAAATCAAAACCACAACGATTGGCAAAGGACCAATCCATAAGACTCAGAGCGGCGCCAGAGTCAACATAGGCGTCCGTGGCAATGGATGACAAAGAGCAAATCAGGGTTACAGACAAAATAAACTTAGACTGAATGGTGCCAATGGAAACAGACTTATCAAGCTTCTTTGTACGCCTAGAGCATGCTGATATAACATGAGTAGAATCCCCACAATAGAAACACAATCCATTCTTCCGTCTAAAATTCTGTCGCTCGCTCCTGGACAGAATTCTATCACACTGCATACTTTCTGGCGTCTTTTCCATAGACACCGCCAGATGGTGCACCGGTTTGCGCTCCCGCAGACGCCTATCAATCTGAATAGCCATTGTCATGGACTCATTCAGACCTGCAGGCAAAGGGAACCCCACCATAACATCCTTAACGGCATCAGAGAGACCTTCTCTGAAAGTTGCCGCCAAGGCGCACTCATTCCACTGAGTAAGCACAGACCATTTACGGAATTTTTGGCAGAAAACTTCAGCTTCGTCTTGCCCCTGAGATAGTGCCATCAAAGTTTTTTCTGCCTGAAGTTCCAAATGAGGTTCCTCATAAAGCAAGCCCAAGGCCAGAAAAAACGCATCCACATCGCGTAACGCAGGATCCCCTGCTGGCAATGAGAAGGCCCAATCTTGAGGGTCACCCCTGAGCAAGGAAATCACAATCCTAACCTGCTGAGCAGGGTCTCCAGCTGAACGAGACTTCAGGGACAAATAAAGCTTACAATTATTTCGGAAATTCTGGAAGCTAGCTCTATTCCCTGTAAAGAACTCCGGCAAAGGAATTCTCGGCTCAGATACCGGAGCATGTACCACAAAATCTTGTAAATGTTGTACTTTCGTGATGAGATTATTCAAACCCGCAGTTACACTCTGGAGATCCATTATTGTCAGGTGCACACAGAGCATACAGAGATTAGGAGGAGAGAGAGAAAAAAGACTGCAGCAAGGCAGACTGAAGGAAAAAAAAAAAAATTCCAGCAGACTTCTTATAACTCTCCTTTCTCAACCTGGGTCTTTAACACTTTACTGGCCGGTCAAACTGTCATGATCTCTGCAGGCAGAGATCATAGCAAGCCTATAGAGGGACAAGCTCTCGGAAGATGGAACTATACTGACCATGAACTAAGCCTGCCGCGCAACTAGAAATAGCCAGGTAGCATTTCCTATTTATCGCTAGATGCCCAGCTCTGGCCTAAGACCTAAATAGCTAGCAGAGGGAAATATAAGACCTGGCTCACCTCTAGAGAAATATTCCAAAGAAGACAGTAGCCCCCCACATATAATGACGGTGAGTTCAGATGAAACAACAAACGCAGCAGGAAAATAGTCTTAGCAAATTTGAGGTCCGCTTACTAGATAGCAGAAGACAGATAGTATACTTTCATGGTCAGCAGAAAAACACTAACAAAACACCATCCAGAGATTACCTTAAACTCTGGCATTAACTCATAACGCCAGAGTAGCAATCCCTGATCAACGAGAGCTTTCCAGACACAGTAACAAAACTTCAGCTGTGAACTGGAACAAATAGGCAAAACAAAACATGGACAAAAGTCCAACTTATCTAGTAGTTGTCTAGAAGCAGGAACAAGCACTGAGAGGCATCAGATAACATTGTTGACCGGCAAGAAACCACCAGAGAAATGAGCTTAAATAGCGACACCCACTACTGATGGAACCAGGTGAAACAGGAAAGAGGATGACAAGTCCAATTCCACAAGCGGCCACCGGGGGAGCCCAGAATCCAAATTCACAACAGAATGTGCTCTAGAAGAGGTCAGTTATAGAGGACTGTGTGATATTTTCTGCAGAGACAAGTCCTGGCTGGAAAAAATGATGGCAGCCTGCGCCAGATTGGAAAAAGTACTGGGGGGCACTACAAAATAATTTACAGGATCACTAGCCACACACTTAGTGAAGTGTGGAAAACATGGGAGAAAAAGAAGTGTGCAAACACAAGGCTAGGATCACTGTTGTGAAATTGGATTTTGGGCTCCCCCGGTGGCCACTGGTGGAATTGAACTGGTGTGCATCATCCCCTCTGTTCACCTGTTTCCATCAGGATGTGGGAGTCGCTATTTAACCTTGCTCCTCTGTCACTTCCATGCCGGTCAACATTGTAATCAGAAGTCTTTCTGTGCATGTTCCTGCTGCTAGACAACTCCCAGCTAAGTTGGACTTTAGTCCTCGTTTGTTTTTGCATTTTGTTCCAGTTCACAGCTGTAGTTTCGTTTCTGTGTCTGGAAAGCTCTTGTGATCTGAAATTGCCACTCTGATGTTATGAGTTAATACTAGAGTCTTAAAGTAATTTCAGGATGGTATTTTGATAGGGTTTTCAGCTGACCATGAAAGTGCCCTTTCTGTCTTCCTGCTATCTAGTAAGCGGACCTCAATTTTGCTTAACCTATTTTCATACTACGTTTGTCATTTCATCTAAAATCACCGCCAATATATGTGGGGGCCTCTGTCTGCCTATCGGGGAAATTTCTCTAGAGGTGAGCCAGGACTATATTTTCCTCTGCCAGGATTAGTTAGTCCTCCGGCCGGCGCTGGGCGTCTAAGGATAAAAAACGTAGGCAACGCTACCCGGCTACTGTTAGTTGTGCGGCAGGTTTAGTTCATGGTCAGTTTAGTTTCCATCCTTCCAAGAGCTAGTACTTATGTTTGCTGGGCTATGTTCTCTTGCCATTGAGAACCATAACAGTTTGACCGGCCGTAAAGGGTTAAATTAATTGACAGAGAAAGGAGAGAAAAGAGAAGTCTGCTGAAGATTTTTTTTTTTTTTTTTTTCCCCTTCCCTTCAGTTCTGAGTGTGCTTGTAATTGAATCTCTTGCAAGTCTGCCTATATTGCAGCCTTTCTCTCTCTCTCTCTCCTTCTGATCCTGGAATGGCTCTGTGTTCACCTGTTTAAAATGGATATTCAGAGTTTAGCTGCAGGTTTGAATAATCTCACCACGAAAGTTCAAAATTTACAAGATTTTGTTGTTCATGTTCCTATATCTGAACCTAGAATTCCTTTGCCTGAATTTTTCTCGGGGAATAGATCTTGCTTTCAAAATTTCAAAAATAATTGCAAGTTGTTTTTGTCCCTGAAATCTCGCTCTGCTGGAGATCCTGCTCAGCAGGTCAGGATTGTGATTTCCTTGCTCCGGGGCGACCCTCAGGATTGGGCTTTTGCATTGGCTCCAGGGGATCCTGCGTTGCTCAATGTGGATGCGTTTTTTCTGGCCTTGGGGTTGCTTTATGAGGAACCTCAGTTAGAGCTTCAGGCGGAAAAGGCCTTGATGTCCCTATCTCAGGGGCAAGACGAAGCTGAAATATACTGCCAGAAATTCCGTAAATGGGCTGTGCTTACTCAGTGGAATGAGTGCGCCCTGGCGGCGAATTTCAGAGAGGGTCTCTCTGATGCCATTAAGGATGTTATGGTGGGGTTCCCTGTGCCTGCGGGTCTGAATGAGTCCATGACAATGGCTATCCAGATCGATAGGCGTCTGCGGGAGCGCAAACCTGTGCACCATTTGGCGGTGTCTACTGAGAAGACGCCAGAGAATATGCAATGTGATAGAATTCTGTCCAGAAGTGAACGGCAGAATTTAAGACGAAAAAATGGGTTGTGCTTCTATTGCGGTGATTCAACTCATGTTATATCAGCATGCTCTAAGCGTACTAAGAAGCTTGATAAGTCTGTTTCAATTGGCACTTTACAGTCTAAGTTTATTCTATCTGTGACCCTGATTTGTTCTTTATCATCTATTACCGCGGATGCCTATGTCGACTCTGGCGCCGCTTTGAGTCTTATGGATTGGTCCTTTGCCAAACGCTGTGGGTATGATTTGGAGCCTCTTGAAACTCCTATACCCCTGAAGGGGATTGACTCCACCCCATTGGCTAGTAATAAACCACAATACTGGACACAAGTAACTATGCGGATTAATCCGGATCATCAGGAGATTATTCGCTTTCTTGTGCTGTATAACCTACATGATGTGTTGGTGCTTGGATTGCCATGGCTGCAATCTCATAACCCAGTCCTTGACTGGAAAGCTATGTCTGTGTTAAGCTGGGGATGTAAGGGGACGCATGGGGACGTACCTGTGGTTTCCATTTCATCATCTATTCCCTCTGAGATTCCTGAATTCTTGACTGAATATCGTGACGTTTTTGAAGAACCTAAGCTTGGTTCATTACCTCCGCACCGGGAGTGCGATTGTGCCATAGATTTGATTCCGGGTAGTAAATACCCTAAGGGTCGTTTATTTAATCTGTCTGTGCCTGAACATGCTGCTATGCGAGAATATATAAAGGAGTCCTTGGAAAAGGGACATATTCGTCCTTCGTCATCTCCCTTAGGAGCCGGTTTTTTCTTTGTGGCTAAGAAAGATGGCTCTTTGAGACCGTGTATTGATTATCGGCTTTTGAATAAAATCACGGTTAAATATCAATATCCGTTGCCACTGCTGACTGATTTGTTTGCTCGCATAAAGGGGGCCAAGTGGTTCTCTAAGATAGATCTCCGTGGGGCGTATAATTTGGTGCGAATTAAGCAGGGGGATGAGTGGAAGACCGCATTTAATACGCCCGAGGGCCACTTTGAGTATTTGGTGATGCCTTTTGGTCTTTCAAATGCCCCTTCAGTCTTTCAGTCCTTTATGCATGACATTTTCCGTGATTATTTGGATAAATTTATGATTGTGTATCTGGATGATATTTTGATTTTTTCGGATGACTGGGACTCTCATGTCCAGCAGGTCAGGAGGGTTTTTCAGGTTTTGCGGTCTAATTCCTTGTGTGTGAAGGGTTCTAAGTGCGTTTTTGGGGTTCAAAAGATTTCCTTTTTGGGATATATTTTTTCCCCCTCTTCCATCGAGATGGATCCTGTCAAGGTTCAGGCTATTTGTGATTGGACGCAACCCTCTTCTCTTAAAAGTCTTCAGAAATTTTTGGGCTTTGCTAACTTTTATCGTCGATTTATTGCTGGTTTTTCTGATGTTGTTAAACCATTGACTGATTTGACTAAGAAGGGTGCTGATGTTGCTGATTGGTCCCCTGCTGCTGTGGAGGCCTTTCGGGAGCTTAAGCGCCGCTTTTCTTCCGCCCCTGTGTTGCGTCAGCCTGATGTTGCTCTTCCTTTTCAGGTTGAGGTCGACGCTTCTGAAATCGGAGCTGGGGCAGTTTTGTCGCAGAGAAGTTCCGATTGTTCCGTGATGAGACCTTGTGCCTTTTTCTCGCGTAAATTTTCGCCCGCCGAGCGGAATTATGATGTTGGGAATCGGGAGCTTTTGGCCATGAAGTGGGCTTTTGAGGAGTGGCGTCATTGGCTTGAGGGGGCTAGACATCAGGTGGTGGTATTGACTGACCACAAAAATTTAATTTATCTTGAGTCCGCCAGACGCCTGAATCCTAGACAGGCGCGCTGGTCGTTGTTTTTCTCTCGGTTTAATTTTGTGGTGTCCTACCTGCCGGGTTCTAAGATTGTTAAGGCGGATGCCCTTTCTAGGAGTTTTGAGCCTGACTCCCCTGGTAACTCTGAACCTACAGGTATCCTTAAGGATGGAGTGATATTGTCTGCCATTTCTCCAGACCTGCGGCGGGCCTTGCAGGAGTTTCAGGCGGATAGACCTGATCGTTGCCCACCTGGTAGACTGTTTGTTCCTGATGATTGGACCAGTAAAGTCATTTCTGAGGTTCATTCTTCTGCGTTGACAGGTCATCCTGGAATCTTTGGTACCAGGGATTTGGTGGCAAGGTCCTTCTGGTGGCCTTCCCTGTCTCGAGATGTGCGAGGCTTTGTGCAGTCTTGTGACGTTTGTGCTCGGGCCAAGCCTTGTTGTTCTCGGGCTAGTGGATTGTTGTTGCCCTTGCCTATCCCGAAGAGGCCCTGGACGCACATCTCGATGGATTTTATTTCGGATCTTCCTGTTTCTCAGAAGATGTCTGTCATCTGGGTGGTGTGTGACCGTTTCTCTAAGATGGTCCATTTGGTTCCCCTGCCTAAGTTGCCTTCTTCTTCCGAGTTGGTTCCTCTGTTTTTTCAAAATGTGGTCCGTTTGCATGGTATTCCGGAGAATATCGTTTCTGACAGAGGAACCCAATTCGTGTCTAGATTTTGGCGAGCATTCTGTGCTAGGATGGGCATAGATTTGTCTTTCTCGTCTGCTTTCCATCCTCAGACTAATGGCCAGACCGAGCGGACGAATCAGACCTTGGAGACATATTTGAGGTGTTTTGTGTCTGCAGATCAGGATGATTGGGTTGCTTTTTTGCCTTTAGCGGAGTTTGCCCTCAATAATCGGGCCAGCTCTGCCATCTTGGTGTCTCCTTTTTTCTGTAATTCGGGGTTTCATCCTCGATTTTCTTCTGGTCAGGTGGAATCTTCGGATTGTCCTGGAGTGGATGCTGTGGTGGAGAGGTTGCATCTGATTTGGGGGCAGGTAGTGGACAATTTGAAGTTGTCCCAGGAGAAGACTCAGCTTTTTGCCAACCGCCGGCGTCGGGTTGGTCCTCGGCTTTGTGTTGGGGACTTGGTGTGGTTGTCTTCTCGTTTTGTCCCTATGAGGGTTTCTTCTCCTAAGTTTAAGCCTCGGTTCATCGGCCCGTACAAGATATTGGAGATTATTAACCCTGTGTCCTTCCGTTTGGACCTCCCTGCATCTTTTTCTATTCATAATGTTTTTCATCGGTCATTGTTGCGCAGGTATGAGGTACCGGTTGTGCCTTCCGTTGAGCCTCCTGCTCCGGTGTTGGTTGAGGGCGAGTTGGAGTACGTTGTGGAAAAAATCTTGGACTCCCGTGTTTCCAGACGGAAACTCCAGTATCTGGTCAAATGGAAGGGATACGGTCAGGAGGATAATTCTTGGGTGACTGCCTCTGATGTTCATGCCTCCGATCTGGTCCGTGCCTTTCATAGGGCTCATCCTGATCGCCCTGGTGGTTCTGGTGAGGGTTCGGTGCCCCCTCCTTGAGGGGGGGTACTGTTGTGAAATTGGATTTTGGGCTCCCCCGGTGGCCACTGGTGGAATTGAACTGGTGTGCATCATCCCCTCTGTTCACCTGTTTCCATCAGGATGTGGGAGTCGCTATTTAACCTTGCTCCTCTGTCACTTCCATGCCGGTCAACATTGTAATCAGAAGTCTTTCTGTGCATGTTCCTGCTGCTAGACAACTCCCAGCTAAGTTGGACTTTAGTCCTCGTTTGTTTTTGCATTTTGTTCCAGTTCACAGCTGTAGTTTCGTTTCTGTGTCTGGAAAGCTCTTGTGATCTGAAATTGCCACTCTGATGTTATGAGTTAATACTAGAGTCTTAAAGTAATTTCAGGATGGTATTTTGATAGGGTTTTCAGCTGACCATGAAAGTGCCCTTTCTGTCTTCCTGCTATCTAGTAAGCGGACCTCAATTTTGCTAAACCTATTTTCATACTACGTTTGTCATTTCATCTAAAATCACCGCCAATATATGTGGGGGCCTCTGTCTGCCTATCGGGGAAATTTCTCTAGAGGTGAGCCAGGACTATATTTTCCTCTGCCAGGATTAGTTAGTCCTCCGGCCGGCGCTGGGTGTCTAGGGATAAAAAACGTAGGCAACGCTACCCGGCTACTGTTAGTTGTGCGGCAGGTTTAGTTCATGGTCAGTTTAGTTTCCATCCTTCCAAGAGCTAGTACTTATGTTTGCTGGGCTATGTTCTCTTGCCATTGAGAACCATAACAGATCACTATTAAATAACATCAATAACTTTATTTAAATACAAATATACTGCTCAAAAAAATAAAGGGAACACTAAAATCCCACATTCTAGATATCACTGAATGAAATATTCCAGTTGTAAATCTTTATTCATTACATAGTGGAATGTGTTGAGAACAATAAAACCTAAAAATTATCAATGTAAATCACAACTAATATCCCACTGAGGTCTGGAGTTGGAATGATGCTCAAAATCAAAGTGGAAAATGAAGTTACAGGCTGATTCAACTTCAGTGGAAATGACTTAAGCCAAGGAAATGATGCTCAGTAGTGTGTGGCCTCCACGTGCCTGTATGACCTCCCTACAACACCTGGGCATGCTCCTGATGAGGTGGCGGATGATCTCCTGAGGGATCTGCTCCCAGACCTGGACTAAAGCATCTGCCAACTCTTGGACAGTCTACAGTTGTGGCCAAAAGTATTGACAGCCCTGCAATTCTGTCAGATAATACTCAGTTTCTTCCTGAAAGTTATTGGAAACACAAATTCTTTGTCATTATTATTTTCATTTAATTTGTCTTAAATGAAAAAACACAAAAAGAATTGTCCAAAAGCCAAATTGGATATAATTCCACACCAAACATAAAAAAGGGGGTGGACAAAAGTATTGGCACTGTTCGAAAAATCTTGTGATGCTTCTCTAATTTGTGTAATTAACAGCACCTGTAACTTACCTGTGGCACCTAACAGGTGTTGGGAATAACTAAATCACACTTGCAGCCAGTTGACATGGATTAAAGTTCACTCAACCTCTGTCCTGTGTCCTTGTGTGTACCACATTGAGCATGGAGAAAAGAAAGAAGACCAAAGAACTGTCTGAGGACTTGAGAAACCAAATTATGAGGAAGCATGAGCAATCTCAAGGCTACAAGTCGATCTCCAAAGACCTGAATGTTCCTGTGTCTACCGTGTGCAGTGTCTTCAAGAAGTTTAAGGCCCATGGCACTGTGGCTAACCTCCCTAGATGTGGACGGAAAAGAAAAATTGACAAGATATTTCAATGCAAGATTGTGCGGATGTTGGATAAAGAACCTCGACTAACATCCAAACAAGTTCAAGCTGCCCTGCAGTCCGAGGGTACAACAGTGTCAACTCGTACTATCCGTCGATGTCTGAATGAAAAGGGACTGTATGGTAGGAGACCCAGGAAGACCCCACTTCTTACTCCGAGACATAAAAAAGCCAGGCTGGAATTTGCCAAACCTTACCTAAAAAAGCCTAAAACGTTTTGGAAGAATGTTCTCTGGTCAGATGAGACAAAAGTAGAGCTTTTTGGGCAAAGGCATCAACATAGAGTTTACAGGAGAAAAAAAGAAGCTTTCAAAGAAAAGAACACGGTCCCTACAGGCAAACATGGCGGAGGTTCCCTGATGTTTTGGGTTGCTTTTCTTCCTCTGGCACTGGACTGCTTGACCGTGTGCATGGCATTATGAAGTCTGAAGACTACCAACAAATTTTTCAGCACAATGTAGGGCCCAGTGTGAGAAAGTTGGGTTTCCCTCAGAGGTCATGGGTCTTCCAGCAGGACAATGACCCAAAACACACTTCAAAAACCACTAGAAAATGGTTTCAGAGAAAGCACTGGAGACTTCTAAGGTGGCCAGCAATGACTCCAGACCTGAATCCAATAGAACACCTGTGGAGTTATCTAAACATGGCAGTTTGGAGAAGGCACCCTTCAAATATCAGGGACCTGGAGCAGTTTGCCAAAGAAGAATGGTCTAAAATTCCAGCAGAGCATTGTAAGAAACTCGATGATGGTTACCGGAAGCGGTTGGTCGCAGTTATTTTGGCTAAAGGTTGTGCAACCAAGTATTAGGCTGAGGGTGCCAATACTTATGTCTGGCCCGTTTTTGGAGTTTTGTGTGAAATGATCAATGTTTTGCTTTTTGCTTCATTCTCTTTTGTGTTTTTTCATTTAAGAAAAATTAAATGAAGATAATAATACCAAATAATTTGTGATTGCAATCATTGTCAGGAAGAAACTGAGTATTATCTGACAGAATTGCAGGGGTGTCAATACTTTTGGCCACAACTGTATGGTACAACGTGACGTTGGTGGATGGTGAGAGACATGATGTCCCAGATGTGTTCAATCAGATTCAGGTCTGGGGAATGGGTGGGCCAGTCCATAGCTTCAATGCCTTCATGTTGCAGGAACTGCTGACACACTCCAGCCACATGAGGTCTGGCATTGTCCTGCATTAGGAGGAACCAAGGGCCAACCGCACCAGCATATGGTCTCACAAGGGGTCCGAGGATCTCATCTCAGTACCTAATGGCAGTCAGGCTACCTCTGGAGAGCATATGGGGGCACATGGAGGGCTGCCCTCCAAAGAAATGCCACCCCACACCATTACTGACTCACTGCCAAACCGGTCATGCTCAAAGATGTTGCAGATCACTCTCCATGGTGTCTCCAGACTCTGTCATGTCTGTCACATGTGCTCAGTGTGAACCTGCTTTCATCTGTGAAAAGCACAGGGCGCCAGTGGAAATTTGCCAATCCTGGTGTTCTGTGGCAAATGCCAAGAGTCCTGCACGGTGTTAGGCTGTGAGCACAACCCCCATCTGTGGACGTCGGGCACTCAGGCCATCCTCATGGAGTCGGTTTCTAACCGTTTGTGCAGACACATGCACATTTGTGGCCTGCTGGAGGTCATTTTGCAGGGCTCTGGCTGTGCTCCTCCTGTTCCTCCTTGCAAAAAAGCTGAGGTAGCTTTCCTGCTGCTGGGTTGTTGCCCTCCTATGGCCCCCACCATGTCTCCTGGTATACTGGCCTGTCTCCTGGTAGCGCCTCCATCCTCTGGACACTACGCTGACAGATACAGCAAACCTTCTTGCCACAGCTCACAATGATGTGCCATCTTGGATGAGCTGCACTACCTGAGCCACTTGTGTGGGTTGTAGAGTCTGTCTCATGCTACCACGAGTGTGAAAGCACAACCAACATTCAAAAGTGACCAAAACATCAGCCAGAAAGCATTGGTACTGAGATGTGGTCTGTGGTCCCCACCTGCAGAACCACTCCTTTATTGAGTGTGTCTTGATAATTGCCAATAATTTCCCTCTGTTGTCTATTCCATTTCCACCACAGAATGTGAAATTGATTGTCAACAGTGTTGCTTCCTAAGTGGACAGTTTGATTTCACAGAAGTTTGATTTACTTGGAGTTATATTCTGTTGTTTAAGTGTTTCCTTTATTTTTTTTGAGCAGTTTATGTACGCAAGGCAAAAAAGACACTTTTAAAGATAATTAAAAAGCCATTGAAGCTAATATGAATACTGGCTAGAGGACCATGTAAGGACCAACAAGACTCCTCCACTGTGTGCACATGGAAAATGATATACTAGGAATGTTATGAGTATAATAGACCAAAAAAATGAAAAATCTCCTGGGAAAAGAAAAGTTTGAGTAATCATAGCACTCGATCCAATACAAAGTGACAGGTTATATGCATTTTTTCTTGACATAATACAAATTCTAACAGTCTATTCAGTAGGACTGTAAGCTGTGTATCCACCAGACTTCTGCACAACACAACTGATGGTCCCAACCCCATTTATAAGGCAAGAAATCCCACTTATTAAACCTGAAAGGGCACACTTATAAAGTGAAAACCATTCCCGGTGACTACCTCTTGAAGCTCACGAAGAGAATGCCAAGAGTGTGCAAAGCAGTCATGAAAGCAAAAGGTGGCTACTTTGAAGAACCTAGAATATAAGACATAATTTCAGTTGTTTCACACTTTTTTGTTAAGTATATAATTCCACATGTGTTAA
This sequence comes from Ranitomeya variabilis, assembly GCF_051348905.1. Lineage (NCBI taxonomy): Eukaryota > Metazoa > Chordata > Amphibia > Anura > Dendrobatidae > Ranitomeya > Ranitomeya variabilis. Next base: position 503,870,303 of record NC_135236.1, read on the forward strand.
TTCATAGTTTTGATGCCTTCAGTGTGAATGTACAATTTTCATAGTCATGAAAATACAGAAAAATCTTTAAATGAGAAGGTGTGTCCAAACTTTTGGTCTGTACTGTATACATAAACTTGAGCATATAGAATACTCCCAAGCAAATAGGTCCCCCTGAAGTGGTATAAGAAAGAAGGCAAAATGATGGTGTCCTGAATGTAAAAGGAATAACACCTATAGTAAAAAGACAAAAGTCCCAGGAGAAAGCTATGTAATAGACCTGTTGGTGAATAAGAAAAATGAATATCACCCAGTCATAGCGTTATGACTCTCCAATTGTTTGCAGAATTATATTTTACTTTAATAATCCTGTATGGGAGCCCACATCTTTCCTGGCACATATCAGCTGTTTTGAACAGCTGGCATGTGCTTGAATCAGCCGCGGATGGAATCGTGATTCAACTGCTGTTGTTAACCCGTGAAATACCACTGTCAATCTCTGACAGCGGCATTTAATGTGATTGTGCTGGAAGCTCACTAATTCCACCCATCGGTGACCCCGTCACATGAATGCAGGTCACCGATGGGTCAGCATGACAACCAGAGGTCTCCAGCAGACATCTATGGTTGTCATAGCCAGATTGCTATGAGTGCCACCCAGTGGTTGGCGCTCATAGTAAGTGAGCATTTCTGCTACACACAGGCGATCTAATCGTCACCTGTGTGTAGCAGAGGCGATCGTACAACAGCAGCTTCTAGTCTCCCGTGGAGACTATTGAAGCATGCAAAAAGTACAAAAAATAGAAAAAAATTTAAAAGTTTAAATCACCCCGCATTCGCACCATTCAAAATAAAACAATAAAAAAACATTAAATATGCACATATTTGGTATAGCAGCATTCAGAATCATCCAATCTATAAAGCTATAAAAAGAATTAATCTGATCGGTAAATGGCATAGTGAAAAAGTCAAAATGCTTGTTTTTTTTTGGTTACCACAACATTGCACTAAAATTCAATAACAGATGACCAAAAGATTGTATCCACACCAAAATGTTATAATTAAAAATGTCAGCTCAGCATGCAAAAAATAAGCCCACACCCAGCCCCAGATCATGAAAAATGGAGACGTTATGGGTCTCGAAAAATGATGCAATTTTTTTTTAGCAATCTTTTATTTTTTTTTTCACCATATAGATAAAAAATAATTTATACATGTTTGGTATTTCTGAACTCATAATGACCTGGACAATCATAGTGGCATGTCAGTTTTAGCATTTAGTGAACATGGTAAAAAAAAATTCAAAAAACAGTTGTGAAATTGCACGTTTTTGGAAATTTCACCAGACTTGGATTTTTTTTCCTGTTTTTAAGTACAAGACATGTTAAAACCAATGATGTTGTTCAAAAGTACACCTTGTCCCACAAAAAAACAAGTCCTAATATAGCCATATGGACAGAAAAATAAAAAAAGTTATGGGAAGCATTGGAGCGAAAAACAGAAACATAAAAACAAAAAAGGAATGCTACATGAAGTGGTTAAATTACTATGTAGCATTCTCCCATGTTCTTAGGAATTTACTATAGTTAAAATTCCTGTTGAATTCTCTTATTGATTTCGTAATGTTATTGTCATTTAAATTCATTAGTAGAACGCTCCCATTGTTGTCGGAATTCTACTGTTGTTTTAAAATTCTAGCAGAGGGTGGATCACGATTCCACCCACCGCTATTGCGGGCACATGCCAGCTGACATGTCCCGGCTTTGATGCGGGCTCACTGCCGGAGCACGCATCAAAGCACAGGTTCTAACCTCGGATGCACTATCCCGTCCAAGGTCAGAAAGGGGTTAAAATTACAATGCAGAACTCTCCTAATGTTATCGGAATTCTAATGAAGTTTAAAATTTCTGTATAACTCTCCCATAGTTCTCTTATTGTTATTCTTTTTTAAATTATTCTGTAGAACTCTCCCATTGTTCTCTAAATTCTGCAGCGCTTTAATACTCCTGTAACACTTTCACATTGTTCTCGGATCTCCACTGTAGATTAAAAATCCTGTAGAACTCTCCTATTGTCCTCCGAATTCCACTGTAGTTTAGAAATTCTGTTGAACACTCCCATTTTTTTTAGAATTAAAATGTAGTGAAATAATCCAGTAGAACCATCCCAATATTCTCATAATTCTACTGCATTTTAAAAATCCTACAGATCTCTCACATTGTTCTTGGACTGCTATTGTGGTATAAAAATCCTGTAAAAATTCAGTAGAACTCTCAATGTTCACCTATTGTTATTGTTTTAATTACTCTGGAGAACTCTCCCGTTGTCCTTGGAATTCTACTGTAGTTTAAAAATTCTGTAGAACACTCCTATTGTTTTCTGAATTCTGAATTCTAATATAGTTTAATTATCCAGTGGAAAACTCCCATTGTTTTTAGAATTCTACTGCAGTTTAAAAATCCTGCAGATCTCTTACATTGTTCTAGGAATGCAACTGTGGTATAAAAATCCTGTAAAACTCTCCCAGTGTTCTCACAATTCTACTGCAGTTTAAAAATTCTGTAGAACTCTCTCAATGTTCACCTATTTAATTACTCTGTAGAACACTTCCGTTGTTATCTGAATTCTAATATAGTATAATAACTATTGTTCTTGGAATTCTAATGTAGTCTAATAATCCAGTATAACTCTCCTATTATTCTCAGGATTCTACTGTAGTTTAAAAATCATGTGAACTCTCCAATTGTTCTTGGAATCCTACTGTACTTTAAAAATCTTGTAGAACTCTCCCATTATTCTCAGAATTAAACTGTAGTTTAAAAATTCTGCAGAACTCTCTCATTGTTCTAATGTTATTGTTTTTTACATTACTCTGTCAAACTCTCTTATTGTTCTTGGAATTCTATAATACTTTTAAATTCCTGTAAAACTCTCCCATTGTTCACGGAATTCCGATGCATTTTCAAAATCATTTAGAACTCTCCCATTGTTCTTGGAATGTTATTGTTTTTTAAACTACTCTGTAGAAGTTTCCCAATGTTCTCGGGATTCTACTGTAGTTTAAAAATTATGTAGAGCAGGCCAAATGTTCTTAGAATAATAATGCAGTTTAATAATCCAATAGAACCATTGCAATATTCTCGTACTTCTACTGTAGCTTAAAAATCCAGTTCTCAGAATGCTACTGTAGAATAAAAACCCTGTAAAACTCTCCCATTGTTCTCAGAATTCTACTTTAGATAAAAACGTCAGTAGATGATTACCACTGTTCTCTGAATTATAATATAGTTTAATAGTCCAGTAGAACTCTACCATTATTCTCAGAATTCTACGGAAGTTTAAAAATCCTGTAGAATTCTCTCATTGTTCTCGATATTCTACTGCACATTAAAAATCCTGTAGAACTGTCACATTGTTCTCGGAATTTTACTGTAGTTTAAACATCCAGTAGAACTCTCCCACTGTTCTCAGAATTCCATTGTAGTTTAAAAATTCTGTAGATATTTCTCATTGTTCTAATGTTATTGTTTTTTAAGTTACTCTGTATGACTCTCCCATTTTCACAGAATTCTACTGTACTTTAAAAATCCTGTAGAATTCTCCCATTATTCAAGTAATTCTACTTTAGTTTAAAATCCTGCAGAACTCTCACAATGTTCTCGGAATGTTATTTTTTTTAAATTACTTTGTAGAATTCAGCCATTGTTATTGGAAGTTTCCTGTAGGTTCAAAAATGCTGTAGAACATTAATACTATTCTCTGAATATTTTTGTTATTAAAATGACACTGTAGGACTCTCCCATTGTTATCGGAATTCTACTGAAGTTTTAAAATTCTAGAAGTAGAACTAACTCATTTTTCTCTTAATATAATTGTTTTTTAAATAACTCTGTAGAACTTTCCCATTATTAAAGGAATTCTACTGTACTTTTAAAAATACCGTTAAACTTTCCTTTTATTCTCAGAATTTTACCATAGCTTAAAATCCTGTAAAACTATCCCAATCTTCTCAGAATTCTACTGTAGTTTAAAAATTCTGTAGAACTCTCTTATTATTCTCCTATTGCTATGCTAGATATGGGATACCTGTTTTAGGTGGTGGAATGAATAGCAAAGAGCTCTTACCAAATTAGGGGCAGCTGTCCTATTTTTTTTGCTATACGGGGCAGCATGGTGGCTCAGTGGTTAGTCCACTGGGTTCAAATCCCACCAAGGACATCTGCAACATCTGTTCTTCCTGGGTTTGCAAGGGTTTCCTCTGGGTACTCTGGTTTCCTCCCACATTCCAAAGACATAGTGATAGGGGATTTAGATTGTGAGCCCCATCAGGGACACCGAGGATAATGTGTGCAAGCTGTAAAGTGCTGTGGAATATATAAAAATAAAGACTATTATCATTATATTAGCCTTAATTCTGTGCTGTGTAGCTCCAGGCATTAGGAAAATGATGAAATAAACTATGGAAAGCACAATGATGAACAACGCATGCAGATTTTGGGGATGCTCAAGCTTCCATTGACTTCTATTATACTTGTTACTCGTGTCGAGTACCCGAGCATTACGATTTGCTTGACTCAAGTAACGAGTACCAGAGCATTTTAGTGCTCACTCATCACTAAATTTTACCATTTACTAATAATTTAAACAAAAACTATAATGATGAACACACTGTTACGGCTGGCGGAACACACCGAATAGATTAAAGATGGTAAAGGTGCGTTCGCAGCCCGGGTTCCACTGTGCAGAGATGGAACCTGCTGCTAAGTAATGGAGGCACTATATGGTGGTACTATGCCAGAGTAAACTCGCGTTCAGACACCCGGTAAGAGCTAAAGCGAACTCTGTTGCTTCACAGAGTTGCAGTGAAACAAATATAACGCTGTGCCCTGTTAGCGAACACAGGATGCAGCAGACAAATGCTTGTGGGATCCCTAAGATTCACCCCCCACTAAGCTGGTGATTGATCCCACTCTGACCCTCGGTGGCTTTTGAGCCCATGCCTGAGGACCCCCCGAGTCAGATACAGAGATCAAGCGGGAGTTCCCACCCTACACTGACCAGTTGTCAGAATAAGTTAAGATTGCAGCACAGAGTGCGTGCAGTGTTGTGCAGGTGGACACTGCTGGCTTGACACAGTACAGATTGTGCTCTGGTGTAGGACAGCAATGTCAGGCGCTAGGTAGCTCCAACATTCGCGAACATTCAAGAACACAAGGAATGGGAATGATTAAGGAGCAATCACCAGAACAAGCTCACATCCACACACACAATAATAGGTTTATACTATCGCACGGCCATGCAAACCTTTCATAGCTGTAGCACTCAAGGACCTTCCTAGTGGTCCAATAGGAGCTGCTACAATACCTGAGCATGTGATCCCCGACCTCCAATGGGAGGTCTGTTGTGAATTAGACTTTTTGGCTCCCTCTGGTGGTTACTAGTGATATGACTCTGGGATTTTCTTCCCTCAGTTTGCACCCACCTGGGCCGTTAGTCCAGGGGTGTTGCTATATAAACCTCCTGGATCCTTAGTCCAGTGCCTGGCATCGTTGTAATCAGATCCTTTTTGTTTGCTTCTATCTGCTGGCCCTGGTTCGTGCAAAATTAAGCTAAGTCCTGCTTCTTTGTTTTTTCAGTTATTTGCTTGCTCTCATTTTTGTCCAGCTTGTACTAAATGTGATTCCTGACCTTGCTGGAAGCTCTAGGGGGCTGGTGTTCTCCCCCCGGGCCAGTAGACGGTTCGGGGGTTCTTGAATTTCCAGCGTGGATATTTTTGATAAGGTTTTTGCTGACCATATAAGTTATCTTACTATATTCTGCTATTAGCTAGTGGGCCTCTCTTTGCTAAATACCTAGCTCATTCTTACGTTTGTCTTTTCCTCTTACCCCACCGTTATTATTTGTTGGGGGCTTGTATCCAACTTTTTGGGGTCTTTTCTCTGGAGGCAAGAAAGGTCTTTCTTTTCCCTTCTAGGGTTAGTTAGTTCTCCGGCTGGCGCGAGACGTCTAGAATCAACGTAGGCACGTTCCCCGGCTGCTGTTATTTGTGGTGCTAGGATTAGATATATGGTCAGCCCAGTTACCACTGCCCTATGAGCTGGTTTTTGTGTTTGCAGACTTAGTCACTATTTCTGAGACCCTCTGCCATTGGAGTCATAACAGTATGCCAGGCCAACATTGAATGTTAATGCATTGCAGAAGTGGGATTATAAGAAAGGAAATTCTGAGTTTTTTTTTTTTTTTTTCCTCTCTTCCTCCCCTGTACCTTTGAGTGGCTTGTGCTTGCTGCAGACATGAATGTCCAGACCTTGATTACAAGTGTAGACCAGCTTGCTGGTCGTGTGCAGGGCATACAAGATTTTGTTACCAGTAGTCCTATGTCTGAACCTAAAATACCTATTCCTGAACTGTTTTCTGGAGACCGATTTAGGTTTAGGAATTTCAGGAATAATTGTAAATTGTTTCTTTCTCTGAGACCCCGTTCATCTGGAGATTCAGCTCAGCAAGTTAAAATTGTTATCTCTTTTTTACGGGGCGACCCTCAGGATTGGGCTTTCTCGCTAGCGCCAGGAGATCCGGCATTGGCAAATATTGATGCGTTTTTTCTGGCGCTCGGATTGCTTTACGAGGAACCCAATCTTGAAGTTCAGGCAGAAAAAGCCTTGCTGGCTATTTCTCAGGGCCAGGATGAAGCTGAAGTGTATTGCCAAAAATTTCGGAAATGGTCCATGCTTACTCAGTGGAATGAGTGTGCTCTGGCCGCAAATTTCAGAAATGGCCTTTCTGAAGCCATTAAGAATGTGATGGTGGGTTTCCCCATTCCTACAAGTCTGAATGATTCCATGGCGCTGGCTATTCAAATTGACCGGCGTTTGCGGGAGCGCAAAACCGCTAATCCTCTGGTGGTGTTGTCTGAACAAACACCTGATTTAATGCAATGTGATAGAATTCAGAATAGAAATGAGCGGAAAAATCATAGACGTCAGAATGGGTTGTGTTTTTACTGTGGTGATTCTACACATGTTATATCAGCATGCTCTAAACGCCTAACAAGGGTTGTTAGTCCTGTCGCCATTGGTAATTTGCAACCTAAATTTATTTTGTCTGTGACTTTAATTTGCTCATTGTCTTCCTACCCAGTAATGGCGTTTGTGGATTCAGGTGCTGCCCTGAGTCTTATGGATCTGTCATTTGCCAAGCGCTGTGGTTTTGTTCTTGAACCGTTGGTAAATCCTATCCCTCTTAGAGGTATTGATGCTACGCCATTGGCGGAAAATAAACCGCAGTTTTGGACGCAGGTAACCATGTGCATGACTCCTGAACATCGGGAGGTGATTCGTTTTCTTGTTCTGCATAAAATGCATGATTTGGTCGTTTTGGGTCTGCCATGGTTACAGACCCACAATCCAGTCTTGGATTGGAAGGCAATGTCTGTGTCAAGTTGGGGCTGTCAGGGAATTCATGCTGATTCCCCGCCGGTGTCTATTGCTTCCTCTATTCCTTCGGAAGTTCCTGAGTATTTGTCTGATTATCAGGATGTATTCAGCGAGTCCAGATCCAGTGCTCTGCCTCCTCATAGGGACTGTGACTGCGCCATAGATTTGATTCCAGGTAGTAAATTTCCTAAGGGAAGATTATTTAATCTGTCTGTACCTGAGCATGCCGCAATGCGTTCGTATATCAAGGAGTCTCTGGAGAAGGGGCATATCCGTCCATCCTCTTCCCCTCTTGGTGCGGGATTCTTTTTTGTGGCCAAGAAGGACGGATATTTGAGACCTTGTATTGACTATCGGCTTCTGAATAAAATCACTGTTAAATTTCAGTATCCTTTGCCTCTGTTGTCAGACTTGTTTGCCCGGATTAAAGGTGCCAAGTGGTTCACCAAGATAGATCTACGTGGTGCGTACAACCTTGTGCGCAATAAGCAAGGAGATGAATGGGAGACTGCATTTAATACGCCCGAAGGTCATTTTGAGTACTTGGTGATGCCTTTTGGGCTCTCTAATGCTCCCTCAGTGTTTCAGTCCTTTATGCATGATATTTTCCGGAAGTATCTGGATAAATTTATGATTGTTTATCTGGATGATATTCTGGTTTTCTCTGAAGATTGGGACTCACATGTGGAGCAGGTCAGGATGGTGTTTCAGGTTTTGCGTAAGAACGCGTTGTTTGTTAAGGGCTCAAAGTGTCTCTTTGGAGTACAGAAGGTTCCCTTTTTGGGGTTTATTTTTTCACCTTCTGCTGTGGAGATGGACCCAGTTAAGGTCCGAGCTATTCATGATTGGACTCAACCCACGTCAGTTAAGAGTCTTCAGAAGTTCTTGGGTTTTGCTAACTTCTACCGTCGTTTTATCGCTAATTTTTCTAGCGTTGTTAAACCTTTGATGGATATGACCAAGAAAGGTTCTGATGTTGCTAACTGGGCTCCTGCAGCCGTGGAGGCGTTCCAAGAGTTGAAGCGCCGGTTTACTTTGGCGCCTGTTTTGTGCCAGCCTGATGTCTCACTTCCCTTTCAGGTCGAAGTGGATGCTTCTGAGATTGGGGCAGGGGCCGTTTTGTCACAGAGAGGCCCTGGTTGCTCGGTAATGAGACCATGTGCTTTCTTCTCTAGGAAGTTTTCGCCTGCTGAGCAGAATTATGATGTTGGCAATCGGGAGTTGCTGGCCATGAAGTGGGCATTTGAGGAGTGGCGTCATTGGATCGAGGGTGCTAAGCATCGTGTGGTGGTCCTGACTGATCACAAAAATTTGATGTATCTCGAGTCTGCTAAACGCCTGAATCCTAGACAGGCTCGCTGGTCATTGTTTTTCTCCCGTTTTGACTTTGTGGTCTCGTATTTACCAGGTTCAAAGAATGTGAAGGCTGATGCTCTTTCAAGGAGCTTTGTGCCTGACTCTCCTGGAGTCGTAGAACCTGTTGGTATTCTTAAAGAGGGATTTATCTTGTCAGCCATTTCTCCTGATTTGCGACGCGTGTTGCAGAGATTTCAGGCTGGTAGACCTGACTCTTGTCCACCTGACAGACTGTTTGTTCCTGATAAGTGGACCAGCAGAGTCAATTCCGAGGTTCATTCCTCGGTGTTGGCAGGTCATCCGGGAATTTTTGGCACCAGAGATCTGGTGGCTAGGTCCTTTTGGTGGCCTTCCTTGTCACGGGATGTGCGGTCATTTGTGCAGTCCTGTGGGACTTGTGCTCGAGCTAAGCCTTGCTGTTCTCGTGCCAGCGGGTTGCTCTTGCCCTTGCCTGTCCCGAAGAGGCCTTGGACACACATTTCCATGGATTTCATTTCTGATCTCCCGGTGTCTCAGGGCATGTCTGTCATTTGGGTGGTATGTGATCGCTTTTCTAAAATGGTCCATTTGGTGCCTTTGCCTAAGCTGCCTTCCTCTTCCGATCTGGTTCCTGTGTTCTTTCAGAATGTGGTTCGTTTACACGGCATTCCTGAGAATATTGTGTCTGACAGAGGATCCCAGTTTGTTTCCAGGTTCTGGCGATCCTTTTGTGCTAGGATGGGCATTGATTTGTCGTTCTCGTCTGCCTTTCATCCTCAGACTAATGGAAAACGGAGCGAACTAATCAGACTCTGGAGGCTTATTTGAGGTGTTTTGTTTCGGCAGATCAGGATGATTGGGTGACCTTCTTGCCGTTGGCTGAGTTTGCTCTTAATAATCGGGCTAGTTCCGCTACTTTGGTTTCGCCATTTTTCTGCAACTCTGGTTTCCATCCTCGTTTTTCCTTGGGACATGTGGAGCCTTCTGACTGTCCTGGGGTGGATTCTGTGGTGGATAGGTTGCAGCAGATCTGGAATCATGTGGTGGACAACTTGAAGTTGTCACAGGAGAAGGCTCAGCGTTTTGCCAACCGCCGCCGCGGTGTGGGTCCCCGACTTCGTGTTGGGGATTTGGTATGGCTGTCTTCTCGATTTGTTCCTATGAAGGTCTCCTCTCCTAAATTTAAGCCTCGCTTCATCGGTCCTTACAAGATATTGGAAATTCTTAATCCTGTGTCCTTTCGCTTGGATCTTCCGGTGTCGTTTGCCATTCACAACGTGTTCCATAGGTCTTTGTTGCGGCGCTACGTTGTGCCTGTGGTTCCTTCTGTTGAGCCTCCTGCTCCGGTGTTGGTTGAGGGCGAGTTGGAGTACGTGGTGGAGAAGATCTTGGATTCTCGTCTCTCCAGACGGAGGCTTCAGTATCTGGTCAAGTGGAAGGGCTATGGTCAGGAGGATAATTCCTGGGTGGTTGCCTCTGATGTGCATGCGGCCGATTTAGTTCGTGCCTTTCACGCTGCTCATCCTGATCGCCCTGATGGTCGTAGTGAGGGTTCGGTGACCCCTCCTTAAGGGGGGGGTACTGTTGTGAATTAGACTTTTTGGCTCCCTCTGGTGGTTACTAGTGATATAACTCTGGGATTTTCTTCCCTCAGTTTGCACCTACCTGGGCCGTTAGTCCTGGGGTGTTGCTATATAAACCTCCTGGATCCTTAGTCCAGTGCCTGGCATCGTTTTAATCAGATCCTTTTTGTTTGCTTCTATCTGCTGGCCCTGGTTCGTGCAAAATTAAGCTAAGTCCTGCTTCTTTGTTTTTTCAGTTATTTGCTTGCTCTCATTTTTGTCCAGCTTGTACTAAATGTGATTCCTGACCTTGCTGGAAGCTCTAGGGGGCTGGTGTTCTCCCCCGGGCCGTTAGACGGTTCGGGGGTTCTTGAATTTCCAGCGTGGATATTTTTGATAGGGTTTTTGCTGACCATATAAGTTATCTTACTATATTCTGCTATTAGCTAGTGGGCCTCTCTTTGCTAAATACCTAGCTCATTCTTACGTTTGTCTTTTCCTCTTACCTCACCGTTATTATTTGTTGGGGGCTTGTATCCAACTTTTTGGGGTCTTTTCTCTGGAGGCAAGAAAGGTCTTTCTTTTCCCTTCTAGGGTTAGTTAGTTCTCCGGCTGGCGCGAGACGTCTAGAATCAACGTAGGCACGTTCCCCGGCTGCTGTTATTTGTGGTGCTAGGATTAGATATATGGTCAGCCCAGTTACCACTGCCCTATGAGCTGGTTTTTGTGTTTGCAGACTTAGTCACTATTTCTGAGACCCTCTGCCATTGGGGTCATAACAGAGGTCGTCCTGTGGGCATGCTCAGTATGGGAAAAGCAGGACTTAGTCCCTGAAACGCCTGCTCGCTGCTGATCAGTACTGACTACAAAGGCAGAGCCTGGAAAGGCAGCAGTAACCAAGCGCACAGTATCAGCTTGAGCCAGACGCTGGGACCGAGATTCCCCCTGTGCAGCGGCAGGATTTCGACTCCTAACACACACCATAATGTTAATTTGTATTACTTAATTCTAGATGAAAATGTCTTTAAATATGCTGTTAATCTTTTAGGGCAATTCTTGGATCCAGGCCAGTGGTGTGATGCCCTGTTCATTCTATATTAGACACTGTCATATCACGGAAGATGCCATCAAGCCGTCTGACTATTGAATTGATTTTCTTTTAACACTTGGCATAATTAATTTTTCAATGGCACATTGTTATGTTGCTGAATTGCTTGCTTGGTTAGTCCTTGTCCCCATTTAGAAGAGCCTAAGTAACGAGGAATGGTGCACCTTGAAAATGATTTTAATAGTACACATGAAATGGAATGTCATCTCTTGGCATTTCTTTAACATGCGGAAAAAAACAAGCTTTTTGCCAAACTGTTGATCTCATAAGACATACAGACAGGATTCACATAAATTCTTGGCATTGTGCTGATTATGTTAGCTGCCTCAAAATGATCATAAAACTGAATGTTGGTTTTGGTGGAAAAGTGACAAATAGACCATTCATATGGAATATTATCATCAGACACAAGATTTGTGTCAGAATTTGATGAGCAATTTTAGGAGAGTACAAATAGATTTAGTTATTATTTGCACATGTATTATACTGGAAGTCAAATCATAGACTGATGTATTACAGAGAATGAGTGTATTGGAAGAATAAATGGGCATGAAATGTTATTTATTAATTGTAACATTATGTTTGTATTAAATCACAATGTACACCTCAATACTTTACATATTTCATTGTGGTTATTAGTGAGGACTAGAGTGCCATATAGCGTTTTTAAGCATGTTTGAGCATGATATATACCGTATTTTCCGGCGTATAAGATGACTTTTTAACCCCTGAAAATCTTCTTAAAAGTCGGGGGTCATCTTATACGCCGGGAATCGCCTTGTACGCCGGGTGTATATGGTGGGTGGGGGGGGAGTGGTCCTGATGACGACGAGGGGGCGTCTCACAGGAAAGTGAGTATCCCCCATTACCTTATCGTAGCGCTGCAGCGTGGGGTCTCTGTGCTGGGAGCGGCGGCTGCTGTGCTGTGGGGCGGCGGCTCCTCTTCTGCAGTGTGGGGCCTCTGGTGCTGTGGGGCGGCGACGGCGTATCTTCATGCAGTCGGGGCTCCTCCGGCATCTCCTTAAAGCCTGGAGGCCCCGCCGGCAACTCCATCGGTGCCTCCGGGAAAATGGCCGCTGCTCAGATTCAGATCTCGTGTCCCGAGATTTCGGGACGAGATCTGAATCTGAGCATGCGCAGCCCCCAGCGGCCATTTTCCCGGAGGCCACCGCATCGCACCTATTGAGCTGCCTCCGGGAAAATGGCCGCTGCTCAGATTCAGATCTCGTCTCCCGAGATCTCGGGACGAGATCTGAATCTGAGCAGCGGCTATTTTCCCGGAGGCCCCCGCATTGCACCGATGGAGTTGCCGGCGGGGCTTCCAGGCTTTAAGGAGATGCCAGAGGAGCCCCGACTGCATGAAGATACGCCGCCGCCGCCACCCCACAGCACAGAGGCCCCACACTGCAGAAGAGGAGCCGCCGCACCACAGCACAGCAGCCGCCGCTCCCAGCACAGAGACCCCCACGCTGCAGCGCTATGATAAGGTAATGGGGGATACTCACTTTCCTGTGAGACGCCCCCTCGTCGTCATCAGGATCACTCCCCCCCCCCAAAAGGCACATATTCACCGGCCCTATAAGACGACATACGGTGTATAAGAAGACCCCCGACTTTTAAGAAGATTTTATATTTTAACTAGTAAAGTTGGGGGGTCGTCTTATACGCCCAGTCGTCTTATACGCCGGAAAATACGGTAAGTGTGTTTAAAAACTGGAAGCATAGATTTCCTTTTCTTGTACTGTTTAGTACAACAAAGGAAAATTCACATAAACAAACATTTAAAAACTAGACAATAATTAAATTAACAGAAAACCCACATACAAATTTAGTGAGCAAAGCAGAAAACTCATTACACATATTAATTCATCATATGTAACAAATTGACATGGAAATGAAGCAAAATATCCTGTAAAGAAGGTCACAATTAATGCAGAATCAGACAATGCTAAACATAAGATAACCCATTTACTGAGATCCATTCCTGGCCAAGATTAGATGTTCTCCTAGTCCATTAACAGTGTCTTGAGATCGATGTATTTACTGAAGCCATCATTGATCACCGTCCGTTTGTCCACAAGGCAAAACTTCCAGGGAAGTAACCCTTTGACAGTGCTTTCTGTAATACTGAAAACTATCCAACCATAGTGTGAAACTGTGATGTTAGTTTATTATGTTTGATGTATTATACTAACATGGGTAAATAAAAGAGCTCTTTAAAATCAATGAAAAAATCCACAGGCAACACCTGTATATTGCTTGACCCTTGGTTTCGCCCTTCGGGCTTTGTCCAAAGCACTTACCGTGCTTTTATTCCAACAATCAGTTAAATATTCCCATGCACACAATTTACATATTTAAAAAAGATATGTAAAACTTTAGAAAGACATAAAAAATCATGCCATATAATTCTAGTTAATTCGAAAGATAACATGTTTTAGAATTCTTCATATTTAGATATATATATCTATATAGATATATAAGGATCCAATTTAATGTCCTGTATAAGTGGTGAGTAGCAGGAACTCACCAGAGTTATTCCAACCAAAATGAATTTCCATAATTGCATAGTAAAAACTACCTAATATGAAATGTATTGTGCTGATTAAGTTAATAAAATGTGTTACGTTTTTTGATATTTGGATGTCTTTCTACTTCCTTCTTTTTCAGATATTTTAGGATATAATTGTCACAAGCAAAGCATAACTAATACATATCTGACATTTTTCTACATTTCAACCCAAGTCCAATCTACATACAGTGCCTACAAGTAGTATTCAACCCCCTGCAGATTTAGCAGGTTTAATAAGATGCAAATAAGTTAGAGCCTTCAAACTTCAAACAAGAGCAGGATTTATTAACAGATGCATAAATCTTACAAACCAAAAAGTTTTGTTGCTCAGTTAAATTTTTATAAATTTTAAACATAAAAGTGTGGGTCAATTATTATTCAACCCCTAGGTTTAATATTTTGTGGAATAACCTTTGTTTGCAATTACAGCTAATAATCGTCTTTTATAAGACCTGATCAGGCCGGCACAGGTCTCTGGAGTTATCTTGGCCCACTCCTCCATGCAGATCTTCTCCAAGTTATCTAGGTTCTTTGGGTGTCTCATGTGGACTTTAATCTTGAGCTCCTTCCACAAGTTTTCAATTGTGTTAAGGTCAGGAGACTGACTAGGCCACTGCAACACCTTGATTTTTTGCCTCTTGAACCAGGCCTTGGTTTTCTTGGCTGTGTGCTTTGGGTCGTTGTCTTGTTGGAAGATGAAATGACGACCCATCTTAAGATCCTTGATGGAGGAGCGGAAGTTCTTGGCCAAAATCTCCAGGTAGGCCATGCTATCCATCTTCCCATGGATGCGGACCAGATGGCCAGGCCCCTTGGCTGAGAAACAGCCCCACAGCATGATGCTGCCACCACCATGCTTGACTGTAGGGATGGTATTCTTGGGGTCGTATGCAGTGCCATCCAGTCTCCAAACATCACGTGTGTGGTTGGCACCAAAGATCTCGATCTTGGTCTCATCAGACCAGAGAACCTTGAACCAGTCAGTCTCAGAGTCCTCCAAGTGATCATGAGCAAACTGTAGACGAGCCTTGACATGATGCTTTGAAAGTAAAAGTACCTTACGGGCTCGTCTGGAACGGAGACCATTGTGGTGGAGTACGTTACTTATGGTATTGACTGAAACCAATGTCCCCACTGCCATGAGATCTTCCCGGAGCTCCTTCCTTGTTGTCCTTGGGTTAGCCTTGACTCTTCGGACAAGCCTGGCCTCGGCACGGGAGGAAACTTTCAAAAGCTGTCCAGGCCGTGGAAGGCTAACAGTAGTTCCATAAGCCTTCCACTTCAGGATGATGCTCCCAACAGTGGAGACAGGTAGGCCCAACTCCTTGGAAAGGGTTTTGTACCCCTTGCCAGCCTTGTGACCCTCCACGATCTTGTCTCTGATGGCCTTGGAATGCTCCTTTGTCTTTCCCATGTTGACCATGTTTGAGTGCTGTTCACAAGTTTGGGGAGGGTCTTAAATAGTCAGAAAAGGCTGGAAAAAGAGATAATTAATCCAAACATGTGAAGCTCATTGTTTTTTGTGCCTGAACTACTTCTTAATACTTTAGGGGAACCAAACAGAATTCTGGTGGGTTGAGGGGTTGAATAATAAATGACCCTCTGAAAAGACTTTTCCCAATTTAAAAAAAAAATAAACAAAGAAATAACATTCTTTTTTGCTGCAGTGCATTTCACACTTCCAGGCTGATCTACAGTCCAAATTTCACAATGCCAAGTTAATTCCAAATGTGTAAACCTGCTAAATCTGCAGGGGGTTGAATACTACTTGTAGGCACTGTATATCTATGGGCACTTCAACTAAATATGCCCAACAAAGTCCCACATCATTACATGTAGTGACAAAAAAGCGATCCCACACTTATATAAAATCAGTTATTTTATTATTCAAGCCAAAAAAGGACAATAAATCACAAAGAGTAAAAAAAGCAAAGAATGCCGTCTAGGAGACGCCAGATTAATTGTAATAGAGAAAATTCCCCACACATGATTTAACAATTCAAAACAAATCGGTTGTCCGGTTATCAACCAACATACAATGAAACTTTGTACTATTAGTCATTCAAAAAATAGGAATCAAAGGATTTTTCCACACCTTTTTGCTCCAACCGGACAAAATATGTCCGAGCCTCAATATATTCTCATCCTGACATGGTTCAATATAATGTAATATAATGTCCAGGAAAAAAGACCTGTCTTTTATAAAGTCGCCCCCGGAAGAAGCTGGCGGCGAAACGCGCGTCGGGGTAAAGGGACTCCAGATCCGTACCAGACACTAGGTAAATATCCACCTTATCCACCTTTATTCTCTAATACTATATTGTCTTTAGTATATCCACTAATACTAGGGGTAGCCATTTGGCACATGAACAGTGAGACCATGTGGTGATTTATAAAAGACATGTGGTGATTTATATAAGTGTGGGATCACTTTTTTGTCACTACATGTAATGATGTGGGACTTTGTTGGTCAGTTTTCTACATTTACAATTGTTCTGTGCTAGTCTTAGATTATTTGAGGAAAGGATTAAATTAGAAAGATAAGTAGGTATGAGGAGATGGTTGGCTAGGACTCCCCATTGTGGTCGGCTTTCAACTAATGTGTTATGAGGCCTGTTTTATTTAGTGCTGCTCTTAAATAAAGTTGATTTTCCTCCTAGAACGTTCATGATTGGAGATGAGCGAATTTGCTTGGGTTCCCTCTTATTGAGAAAGCTATAGCGAACAGTCTTCCTGGATCACGCCGGCCGACAACAAACAGGCTCTCCATGCATGTGTGGTGACTGTGACACAGCCGCGACACATGCAGCTGCAGCGCTGATCGGCTGGTGCGATTCAGGAAGCCAGGTTCCCTCTGCAGCTTATTCAGCAAGCGCTATAGCTTGCCAAAAAAGAGGGAACCCGAGCAAATTCGCTCATCTTTATTCATGATGCTGTAAAAATGAAATGGTAACCTTTTTCTACTGGTCAGCATAGTTTCCAATTATCTATCTATCTATCTATCTTATATACAAGTGCTTCTCGCTAAATTGAAATATCATCAAAAAGTTAATTTATTTCAGTTATTTAATACAAAAAGTGAAACTCATGTATTATAGTCATTACAAACAGAGTGATCTATTTCAATTGTTTATTTCTGTTAATGTTGATGATTATGGTTTCCAGCCAATGAAAACCCAAAAGCCATTATCTCAAGAAATTAGAAAAATTAACAAAAAAAACCTGCAAAGGCTTCCTAGGCATTTAAAAAAAGGTCCCTTTTCCTGTTTCAGTATGCTCCACAATCATGGGAAAGACTGCTGACTTGACAGCGTCTAGAAAGCAGTCATTAACACACTCCACAAGGAACGTAAGCCACAAAAGGTCATTGCTAAAGAAGCTGGATGTTCACAGAGTGCTGTATCCAAGCATATTAATGAAAAGTTGACTGGAAGGAAAAAGAGTGGTAAAAAAGGTGTGCAAGCAACTAGGATAACTGAAGCCTTGAAAGGATTTTTAAGAAAAGGCCATTCAAAAATTTTGGGAAGATTCACAAGGAGTGGACTGCTGCTGGACTCATTGCTTCAAGAGCCAACCCACACAAAGGTATCCAGCACACGGGCTACAAGTAAAAACAATCACCAAACATAAACTCTGCACAAATATGGCACATTTGGATTTGTGATCAGAAACAAGAACAACATTTTATAAAATCTGTAAAAATCAGTAATATTTGGTAAAAAGCGCGTGAAAATATTTGCCTTGCCAAAAAAGTATTTTCAGCACTTTTGCAACAATAATGGTGGTGTATCATGAGCATTTTGCACCTGTTTGATGAAGATAGGGGGTTTGCAGAGCTCAGAAGTGTGGCGTTCTTCTAAACTTTTTGTATGTTATTTTGTTTGTACTTTTAACTTTATCTGTGCGCATTGCGTCTAGCCAATCAGAGCGCAGGAAACATCCAAAATGTCTCGACACCATGGCTTGTGTCATTGGCTGCTGAAATCACGTCCCTCTCTGTATAAAGAGCGGACATCTTGTTTTAGTGCTATTTTGACACTGTAACAGAGCAGAGAGGCTGCTTCTGATGCTGGCACTGTTAGCAGCAAGATGTTAGCTAGGTGGATGTATATCAGTCAGATAGTGTAGTTACCTAGTGTCCAGTGTGGCTGTTAAATTTACCTTCCATCATTTTTTTGGCCATTACTGAGGTCTAGTGATGAACAAACATGCTCGCCGCTATTCGGTGCTCACCTGAGTATTAAAGGGGTTGCTTAACTGGAGCTCGGGTCCCCGCCCTGCATGTTTGATGATCTTTAGAGAGCCAAAGAACATGCAGGGATTGTCTGCCACACACTGTAATGCCACAGCCATGTTGGTTGTAGTATTACAGTGATTTGCTGGCTGCACAGCATCATCAGGTCTATTTCAGACATGTCGCCGCCATGCTCATCACACGCTGGGTCTGTGTGTGTGACTGTGTGCAGGTGTCTGTGTGTGTGTGGGTGTCTGTGTGTGTGAGTGTGTCTGCGGGTATGTGTGGGTCTCTGGGTGCGGTAACACTACCACCGGTACTGTTGGTAACAGCACTGCGGGATCATGCTGGCAGATGTCAGCGTGATTAAGCAGCTGACTGTGACCCGCAGCGGTGAAGCAGGCTTGGCCCGATCAGACGACTGCTCCCATCCGGCTATGTCTGGTGTTACTGATAACAGTGAAAGCAGGTGCCGCTGCTGGGAGAGTAGCATCATCTGCCAGTGCCTGGGCAAATGAGACTACTGCTCCCATCAGGCTATCTCTGGTGTCACTGATAATAGTGACAACAGGTGCCGCTGATGGGAGAGTAGTATCATCTGTCTTCATCTGTGCTCACTGTTAAAAAAGTAAAATTACATACATATTCATTATTCACATAATACATACATATTCACATAGAAATAAAAGCACGTTATACTCACCGCACACAAAATTCCCGATGCCCTCATCTCCTAGAAATAACGTAAAATAATAAACCAACATATAATCCCTGCCTGCCGTAGTCCAAGATAATCGAGATTGTCCCACAATTATCTCACGTGTAGTGTATCAGTGTACCAGCTGATCGGCTCCGGTGCTGTCACTTATGGCACCACTGCGTGGGAAAGTTCTCACACAGCGGTACTTCCATAAAGTGAGAGCATCGGAGTGAAGAACTCCAGTGAACTCGTACTGCAGCTCCATGATACACTGTGGGAGATATTAGCTCATGTCAGTGTATCACCGGGATTCGGGTAGAGCAGTCACATCTCACGATGTGACTGTTCTACAAGTGAGATCATCGTGGGGCTGTTGGCAAATGGACTACAGCAGACAGTGAATATTATATGTTGGTTTATTATATTATTTTTGCTGCAGGAGATCGAGGGAGCCGGGGAATAGGTGATGCAGTATTTATGGTAAATTAAGATTAATAAAGGACTTTATTCTGGCTGTGTCTTTATTGACCACATAACTATAGGATTAGTAATGAATAGGTGTCTTATAGACACTTCTCCATTATTAAGCAGTGGGCTTAATGTAATCGGACAATACAAAGGTGATATCAAGCCCATGGCTTGAAAGGTTGTGGACAGCTCTCCATGCTGAGTTTAATTAATGGCTATGTCCGCTGAACCTGCATCCAGGGAAGGCCGTGTTCAATAATGGTGTGATCCTTTTGGTGGTCCTACGGCAAGGGAAGCTCACACATGTGCCTTGCATGGCTCACATCCTTAACTTGGTGGTATAGCATTTTCTCCACCACTATCCTGGCTAGGTGAGCTGCTCCAGAAAGCATGGAAGCTGTGTTCTCATTTCCACCATTCGCACCCCTCAGGTCATCGACTTGCATGAATACAGAGATCTTTGTCCATGCCAGTTAACAGGTTGATCTGCGATGTGCCAACACTGTGACATTCCACTCTGTACATGTTGCAGCGACTGTGGCAGCAGCAATGAGCCTTGACACAGTATGTCAAGTCGTGTCGCCTGGGCCAAAAATGTATGGATGTGGCACATATCAAGTTTATGGAGTGGGCACAGATTAAGGACCTCTGCACCTTTCTGCACAGTTTCAAATTGGCTACTAAGATGATCAGCACTGACGACGCCATCATCAGCATCACTATTCCGGTCATCTATGTGCTGAAGCAGAGTTTGAATAGGCTGCAGGAGGAGATGATGTTCCCAGAGGAAAAGGAAGAAGCTGAGAAGGATGCAGAAGGGATAACATTGTCTCTAAGTTCCAGACTGTAGTCACACAAGCAGCTGCCAACAGAAGTTATAGATTACTGAGATCAAGGGGGGCTGATGATAACAGACAAACTGTTATCGAAGGTGCAAGATTCAAGGAAAAAATGGAGGAGGAAGTGGTGATGGGCGAGCAACTGTCAGTTGAAGAGGATAATCATTCCCTCTCTTTTGTTCATGCTTGGCGGGAGGGGAGGAGGAAACAATCATCATTGTTACCTAGCCACCAACACAGAATGGGCTTGGGCCTCATGGTAGAGCCCGACATATGAGTGCCTTCTTGCTGCACTATCTGCAACATGATCCCCGTAGAGTTATGATTAGGAATACTACTGACAACTGGGTTGCCCCTCTGTTGGATCCATGTTATAAAACCAAATATTGCCAGATGCTTCCCAACCTGGAAAAGCACCCACGAGTGCTGGAACATCAAAACATGCTTTTACACAATCTTAAGAGAGCTTTTCCCCAAGACGGTAGAGAAGCACACAGTTCGCATCTCAGCTCTAGACTTCCAACCTCCGGCACGTCAATTCGTCATTGCCAAACTATTAGCAGCAGAAGCAGTGGAAGAAGCAATTTCTGTGAGTTCATTGACACTTTTTTTTAGACCAGCTTGTGCACCCTAACAACAGAGTCCAAGTCTTACACATTGTGACTGAATGGAGAGGATGGTGCAGGAGTATCTAGAACTGAATATCAATACCCTCCTAGAGGGTTTAGACCCATTCACATTTTGGTCTTCCAAATTGGATGAGTGGCCTGAGCTCGCCTCACACACCTTGGAGGTTTTATCATGCCCGGCAGCCAGCGCTCTCTCAGAACATTTCTCCAGCGCTGCTGGTGGTGTCCTGACAGAAAAGTGCAGTAGACTGTCCCATGAAAGTGTAGACTGCCTAACTTTCATCAAGATGAACAAGTTATGGATCTCAAATGACTTTTGCACGCCAATCACAGACTGTACAGACCAAATGATATTGCATTTTTTTAGTGTGATGCATTAATGTCACGTAACTGCACTCTGTGATATTTTTAGTGTGGCTTCTTTGCCTTCTGTGGCTGCTGCCGCTAATGTTAACACAAATTTGTGGAAATGTAAACAGTCTTGGTTGGTCTGCATAGGTTAGCTGTAGTGAAGACATGTCAGTCCCAATGATACTATTTCTATTCTCGCAACATTTATTCCACTTCAGTGGTGTCAGGCCCTCAATTTTTAAAATGTGAAAACTCTAGATTGGGTGTCCATCTGCTTGACTGGGTGTAGTGGAAGACATGTTAGTCCCTATTATACTATTTCTACTGTCTTGAAATTGATGCCACTTTGGTATTGTCTGCCAATAGTTTTTGGAAATGTGAACCCTCCTGGTTGGGTATCCATCTTCTGGTTTCTGTGTAGTGGAAGACATGTCAGTCCTAATGATACTATTTCTACTGTGTTAAAATTGAGGCACCTTTGGCATTGTCTGCTAATAATTTTTGAAAATGTGAACACTCCTGGTTGGGTGTCCATCTGCTTGATTGGGAGTAGTAGAAGAACTGTCATTCCCTATTATACTATTTCTACTGTGGTGAAATTGATGCCACTTTGGTATTGTCTGCTAATAATTTTTGGAAATGTGAACACTCCTGGTTGGGTGTCCATCTACTTGATTGGGTGTAATGGAAGACCTGGCGGTTCATATTATATTAATTCTAATGTGGCGAAATTGATGCCACTTTGTTATCATCTGCCAATAATTTTTGGAAATGTGAACACTCCTGTTTAGGTGTCCATCTGCTGAATTGGGCATAGTGGAAGACTAAAAGGAGAAATTTTATTGATGATTATAACAGGACAATTTTTATCATCATAAAAATAAATAAATAAATAAATAAATAGGAAAAAAAGGGGGGAAAAGAAAAAGGGTATGGTGACTCCTTGGCCAAGGTGTCACTATACCCTTTTTCTTTTCCCCTTTTTTTCCTATTTATTTATTTTTATGATGATAAAAATTGTCCTGTTATAATCATCAATAAAATTTCTACTTTTAATATTGCTCCGAGATCCATTCTTTACTTTTTTGGTTTAATGTTGATGTTTTTATGGATGAGCTGATAATGTATGGCCCTCTTTTCTGGAAATAGTGGAAGGTTAGTTGAAGACCTGTCGGTCCCTATTATACTATTTCTACTGTGGTGAAATTCATGCCACTTTTAACCCCTTCGCGACATGCGCCGTACTAGTACTGCGCTGCCGGCACTGCATTTGTGCCAGCCGCAGTACTAGTACGGCGCATCGATCATCGCGGTCTCGCGCTGAGCGCCGCGGTGATCGGGTGCGGGTGTCAGCTGTATATGACAGCTGACACCCCGCAGCAATGCCCACGATCGGCGCTGTCGCCGATCGCGGGCATTTAACCCCTCTGATGCCGCTGTCAATAGTGACAGCGGCATAAAGGGGGATCACGCAGGGACGGGGGCTCCCTGCGCTCTCCCACCGGAGCAGCGCTATGAGATCGCGCTGCTCCGGTGACCTGGAAGGAGTCCCCGGATCCAAGATGGCCGCGGGACTCCTTCCGGGTCATGAGATGACCCTGCTTGCCGGCGTCTGCTGAGAATTCCTCATAGCAGGCGCCGGCAAGCCTCTGCAATGTGCCTGTCAGATCGATGATCTGACAGAGTGCTGTGCACACTGTCAGATCACCGATCTGTGATATCCCCTCCTGGGACAAAGTAAAAAAGTAAAAAAAACAATTTTCCACATGTGTAAAAAAAAAAAAAAAAAATTCCTAAATAGAGAAAAAAAAAAAATATTCCCATAAATACATTTCTTTATCTAAATTTAAAAAAAATCACACAATAAAAGTACACATATTTGGTATCGCCGCGTCCGTAACGACCCCACCTATAAATCTATATCACTAGTTAACCCCTTCAGTGAACACCGTAAAAAAAAAAAAAAAAAAAAAAACGAGGCAAAAAACAACGCTTTATTCTCATACCGCCAAACAAAAAGTGGAATAACACGCGATCAAAAGACGGATATAAATAAGCATGGTACCGCTGAAAACGTCATCTTGTCCCGCAAAAAAAAGCCGCCATACAGCATCATCAGCAGAAAAATAAAAAAGTTATAGCTCTCAGAATAAAGCGATGCAAAAACAATTATTTTTTTTATATAAAATAGTTTTTATTGTGTAAAAGCGCCAAAACATAAAAAAATTACATAATTGAGTTATCGCTGTAATCGTACTGACCCGAAGAATAAAACTGCTTTATCCTTTTTACCAAACGCGGAACGGTATAAACGCCCCCCCTAAAAGAATTTCAGGAATTGCTGGTTTTTGTTCATTCCGCCTCCCAAAAATCGGAATAAAAAGCGATCAAAAAATGTCATGTACCCGAAAATGGTACCAATAAAAACGTCAACTCGTCCTGCAAAAAACAAGATTTCACATGACTCTGTGGACCAAAATATGGAAAAATTATAGCTCTCAAAATGTGGTGATGCAAAAACTATTTTTTGCAATAAAAAGCGTCTTTTAGTGTGTGATGGCTGCCAACCATAAAAATCCGCCCAAAAAACGCTATATAAGTAAATCAAATCCCCCTTCATCACCCCCTTAGTTAGGGAAAAATAATAAAATTTTAAAAAATATATTTATTTCCATTTTCCCGTTAGGCTACTTTCACACTAGTGTCGGTACGGGGCCGTCGCGCTGCGTCGGCCCGACATACCGACGCATACTGTGCAAGCGCTGCACAACGGGGGCAGCGGATGCTGTTTTTCCACGCATCCGCTGCCCCATTGTGAGGTGCGGGGAGGTGGGGGTGGAGTTCCAGCCGCGCATGCGCGGTCGGAAATGGTGGACCGTCGGCACAAAAAAAGTTACATGTAACGTTTTTTGCTGCCGGCGGTCCGCCACAACACGACGCAACCGTCGCACGACGCTTGCGACGTGTGTCAATACGTCGCTAATGTTAGTCTATGGGGAAAAAACGCATCCTGCAGATTACTTTGCAGGATGCGTTTTTTCGCCAAAACGACGCATTGCGACGTATGCAAAGAAACGCTAGTGTAAAAGTAGCGCTAGGGTTAGGACTAGGGTTAGGGCTAGGGTTAGGGTTGGGGTTAGGGTTTCAGTTAGAATTGGGGAGTTTTCACTGTTTAGGCACATCAGGGGCTCTCCAAACGCGACATGGCATTCGATCTCAACGCGTTTGTTTGCGTAAAAACGCATGCGTTTTTATAGAAAAAAACCAGAACACACACTGAAAAGTCACCCACCACCATCAAGGTGATAAAGGGATCCAAACCCTAACCCTAACCCTACCCCTAAACTCACCCCTAACCGTTTAATAAACATTTTCTGACAGTCATAGTGCCACGTATTTCAGTGCCACGTATTTCAGTGCCACAATATTTCAGTGCCACGTCTTTCAGTGCCACGTCTTTCAGTGCCACGTCTTTCAGTGCCACGATATGTCAGTGCCACGATATGACAGTGCCACGTCTTTCAGTGCCACAATATTTCAGTGCCACGTATTTCAGTGCCACGTATTTCAGTGCCACGTCTTTCAGTGCCACGTCTTTGAAATATCGTGGCACTTAAATACGTGGCACTGAAATACGTGGCACTGAAATATCGTGGCATTTACGTGAAATATGTGGCACTTAAATACGTGGCACTTAAATACGTGGCACTTAAATACGTGGCCACTGAAATATCGTGGCATTTACGTGAAATACGTGGCACTTATATACATGGCACTTATATACGTGGCACTTATATACGTGGCACTTATATACGTGGCACTTATATACGTGCCACTTATATACGTGGCCACTGAAATATCGTGGCACTTACATACGTATATACATATATAAACGTATTTCAGTGCCACGTATTTCAGTGCCACGTATTTCAGGTTAGGGTTATGGGTAGGGTTAGGGGTAGGATTAGGGTTAGATTTTTTTGTTTTTTTCTTGTTTTCTTGTGTTTTTCTATAAAAACACATGCGTCTAAAAAACACATGCGTTTTACCGCGTTTACATACGTTTTTTCACACATGCGTTTTTTTAAAAAACGCATGCAGATAAAAACGCAAGTGTGAAACCAGCCTTACCCTTGGGAAAATAAAAACATTGGGGGCTAAAATATAATTTTCGTGGAAAAAAATATATTTTTTATTTTCGCGGCTCTGCGTGATAAACTGTAGTGAAACACTTGTTGGTTCAAAGTTCTCACAACACATCTAGATAAGTTCCGTGGGGGGTCTAGTTTCCAATATGGGGTCACTTGTGGGGGGTTTCTACTGTTTAGGTACATCAGGGGCTCTGCAAATGCAACATGACACCTGCAGACCAATCCATCTAAGTCTGCATTTCAAACGGCGCTCCTTCCCTTCCGAGCTCTGCCGTGCGCACAAACAGTGGTTCCCCCATATATGGGGTATCAGCGTACTCAGGACAAATTGGACAACAACCTTTGTTGTCCAATTTCTCCTGCTACCCTTGAGAAAATAAAAACGTGGGGGCTAAAATATAATTTTCATGGAAAAAAAAATATTTTTTATTTTCACGGCTCTGCGTGATAAACTGTAGTGAAACACTTGTTGGTTCAAAGTTCTCACAACACATCTAGATAAGTTCCGTGGGGGGTCTAGTTTCCAATATGGGGTCACTTGTGGGGGGTTTCTACTGTTTAGGTGCATCAGGGGCTCTGCAAATGCAACATGACACCTGCAGACCAATCCATCTAAGTCTGCATTTCAAACGGCGCTCCTTCCCTTCCGAGCTCTGCAGTGTGCCCAAACAGTGGTTCCCCTCAATGTATGGGGTATCAGCGTACTCAGGACAAATTGGACAATAACTTTTGTGGTCCAATTTCTCCTGTTACCCTTGGGTAAAAAAAATTGCGGGCTAAAACATCATTTTGTGGAAAGAAAAAATGATTTTTTAATTTTCACAGTGCTACATTCTAAACTTTAGTGAAACAACTGGGGGTTAAAAGTGCTCACCACACATCTAGATAAGTTCCTTAGGGGGTCTTTGTTCCAAAATGGTGTCACTTGTGGGGGTTTCCACTGTTTAGGCACGTCAGGGGCTCTCCAAACACGACATGGGTTCCGATCTCAATTCCAGCCAATTTTGCATTGAAAAGTCAAATGGCGCTCCTTCCCTTCCGAGCTCTGCCATGCGCCCAAACAGTGGTTTATCCCCATATATGAAGTATCAGCGTACTCAGGACAAATTGCACAACAACTTTTGGGGTCCAATTTATCCTGCTACTCTTGGGAAAATAAAAAATTTGGGGCAAAAAGATCATTTTTTGTGAAAATTAATATTATTTTTTTTTTACGGCTCCACATTATAAACTTCTGTGAAACACTTGGAGGTTCAAAGTGCTCACCACACATCTAGATTAGTTCCTTAGAGGGTCTACTTTCCAAAATGGTGTCACTTGTGGGGGTTTCCACTGTTTAGGCACGTTAGGGGCTCTCCAAACACGACATGGGTTCCGATCTCAATTCCAGCCAATTTTGCGTTGAAAAGTCAAATGGCGCTCCTTCCCTTCCGAGCTCTGCCATGCGCCCAAACAGTGGTTTATCCCCATATATGAAGTATCAGCGTACTCAGGACAAATTGCACAACAACTTTTGGGGTCCAATTTATCCTGCTACCCTTGGGAAAATAAAAAATTTGGGGCAAAAAGATCATTTTTTGTGAAAATTAACATTAATTTTTTTTTACGGCTCTACATTATAAACTTCTGTGAAGCACTTGGAGGTTCAAAGTGCTCATCACACATCTAGATAAGTTCCTTAGGTGGTCTTCTTTCCAAAATGGTGTCACTTGTGGGGGTTTCCACTGTTTAGGCACGTCAGGGGCTCTCCAAACACGACATGGGTTCCGATCTCAATTCCAGCCAATTTTGCATTGAAAAGTCAAATGGCGCTCCTTCCCTTCCGAGCTCTGCCATGTGCCCAATCAATGGTTTACCCCAACATGTGGGGTATCGGCGTACTCAGGACAAATTGTACAACAACTTTTTTGGTCCAATTTCTCCTGTTACCCTTGGTAAAGTAAAACAAATTGGATCTGAAGTAAAAATTTTGTGAAAAAAAAGTTGAATGTTCAATTTTTTTTAAACATTCCAAAAATTCCTGTGAAGCACCTGAAGGGTTAATAAACTTTTTGAATGTGGTTTTGAGTACCTTGAGGGGTGCAGTTTTTAGAATGGTGTCACTTTTGGGCATTTTCTGTCATATAGACCCCTCAAAGTCACTTCAAGTGTGAGGTGGTCCATAAAAAAAATGGTTTTGCAAATTTTGTTGCAAAAATGAGAAATCGCTGGTCAACTTTTAACCCTTATAACTCCCTAACAAAAAAAAATTATGTTTCCAAAATTGTGCCGATGTAAAGCAGACATGTGGGAAATGTTGTTTATTAACTATATTATGTGATATACCTCTCTAATTTAAGGGCATAAAAAAGAAAAATTTGAAAATTGCTAAATTTTCATAATTTTCGACAAATTTCTGTTTTTTTCACAAATAAATGCAAGTCATATCGAAGAAGTTTTACCACTATCATAAAGTACAATATGTCACGAGAAAACAATCTCAGAATCACCAGGATCCGTTGAAGCGTTTCAGAGTTATGACCTCATAAAGTGACAGTGGTCAGAATTGTAAAAATTGGCCGTGTCACTTAGGTGAAAACAGGCTTTGGGGTGAAGGGGTTAATATTGTCTGCCAATAAATTTTGGAAATGTGAACACTCCTGGTTGGGTGTCCATCTGCTGGATTAGGCATAGTGGAAGACTAGTTGGAGACCTATCGGTCCCTATTATAATGTGAACACTCCTGGTTGGGTCTCCTTCATGCGTGTTGCCTGTAGCAGTAGGCTTCCGAGGCCATCAGGCCTCCACTTCCTTGGATTCAACTACCCATGTTACTATCCTTAAATTTTTCTGACAATGGTAGTCTACAAAACTAAATTGATATTTGTGCCACCTGTGTGTGGCTCAGCATGAAAGCAGATAGAGGTGTTGCATGTGGTATCCAGGCTCCCAGCAAAGGAGGCCTACACCGATCCCTCACCCACCTCTTCTTACTGTGATGTTCAATTGAAAGATGTAAATGCTGTCCCAGACCCTAATACCTCTTGCCTGGTTGATTGCTGCAGTGGCATGCTACAATTTGTACTATGGGTGAATTGAGGCCACTTTTCTGGTGTCTGTCCCTCATTTGATATGTTTTGACAGCTTTGGCGGCCATTATAAGGTGTTGTGCATGCATTTGTTTTTGCCTCCCAATGACATGAATGGCATTCGGCTATATTCGGCAAATATTCAACAAATTAATGAATATTGCAAATTTCGTGATTGTAATCCGAACAATACATTGAAATATTCACTCATCTCTGTTTGTCACAAGCAGGTTTTTCAAACATTGCTGACCCTTATGGTGGCGTTAGGATCTGTAGAATCTCTAGGTTCTGGTATTCTTCCTTGCAACTTCACTAATGGCTGTGATGACTCAAAGACCTGTGACTCCAAGACAGGTTACGGAGTTAAATCTCTGCTGGGCAAGGTTGTTAATATTCCTTGGTCCCATGCTATGGGAGAACCAGTCATATCTTTTCTTCCCATATATTTGTGTGATGGATCATTCAGGTAGTGCCAGCTGAATAACAACTTATATGACTAAACACCATGGTAACTCATAATTTGACAAAAATCTGTACCATAGGTGAAAAAGGACCAACAAGACCTATCATCACGATAAGCACATAACGCGGAAAGAAAAAAGATGACAAATGGTCACACACAATAAATAGAAATACTATAAACTTTATTAATAGCATACCACAATATTAAAACCAGGTGAAAGGAGGGAAGGTAGTAACAGCACAAAAACTTCTGTTATAGAGTTAACAGGAAGGGTGCCACCAGGAATAACAGTCCTACAGGCTTATACATTATCAGAATAGAAAAAATAAGCAAAAATAGGAAACAAATAGTAAAAAACTAAATAAACAAAAATAATAATTTGATCCTACTGCAGTCAGGAATACCAAGCCAAATAACAACAGTTCACATATAAGATAGGTAAATACAAGAACCGCTATAGTGCTAACCTAATTGAAGTCCCATAGCCTATCAAACAAACATAGTAGATATTATTAAAGCAAGGTACCCACCGCACAGAGGACTGTAGTACTGGAGGCACGCTTCCACCCCAACGCGCGTTTCGGCGATCACACCTTCATCAGGGGGCAAAGACAGTGAGTGCACATGGGTTTAAAAAGCTCCCGGACCGGAAATGAGCGGGTGCAACGACCAAAATAGTCCGTACGGCAACAGGAAAGAAAGAAACAGTGACCGCATATACCGGAAGTATAGGGGCGTGGCTATCAAAGTGATTACGCAGTACCGTGGAAACCATGACGCAGAAACGTCAAAAATAAAACGCTGTAACATGGCAATCAAAACGCAGCAGCGTCAGGAAAAGAACGTAACTCCGTGGAAACCACAACGCTAAATAGTTGCGAAATTTCATGAACACCATAGCGCCGGCGACGTCCAATGGGGGCCAAAGGGAGCCGGAGACCACTGGGGCCCCAAGTGATCCGTAGCATCCAAAGGCCACCACAAGAACGCACCGGCGTATAGGATTCACTAAAGCAGCACCCAAAGATGTAATAATTACTGCTAGATGGAATCACTATGAATGGCCCCATTCAATTGTACATAGACATAAACATAGAATATAAGAACATAAAATAAAAGGACAAATACCAAATAGATACCTATGACACCGACCACGAACTATATATTACTTAATCACCTCTAATCCTACAAAAATACAAGAAGCTCATCCCACAGTTAATGAGAGATTAATACAACGGATTTAACATACAATCTATACATTGCAAATGCAATAAAAGTGATAACAATCACATATATAAATAGCAATAATAGATATAGAGAAAGCATATATATATATATACAAAACTGTGGTTGTAATAACTGTGGCCGTAGTCAATTGCTCATTTCTGCCTTCTAAATCCTTTTCTTTCTTTTTTCTTCTTTTTAAACTCTTTTTTTCTTCTCAATTTTTCTTTTTTTCTTTCTTTTTTTCTTTTTTTCTTTTTTTCTCATAGAACAAAAATCTGGGATATGCCGCAGGGTACTACCAGGTCAACATGTGCTAAAAACAACGAAGTAAAAAACAAGATTAAAAACAAAGAACTAACAGCGTAAACGTGCAGATACTACCAGCAGGACCGATAACAGCATATACACTTGGAAGAGGAGCAGTTGTATTAATGCCAATCTTACAAAAAGGGAGCATAGCTAATATTGTCATTAAGGCCAGTCGGCTGAACCGTGCCCAGAGTCCATATCCATCTTGACTCGACGCGGGCCAGCCTCTGAAAGGTACCACCCCCACGGATCCCTACTTCAAGTAAATCAATCCCTCTAGCCCTGAGAAGATCAGAAACAAATACCAAAACAAAAACAATACCACGCCACTTCAAGACCTTTCATGACTGTAACCCTGATCTTCTCAGGGCTAGAGGGATTGATTTACTTGAAGTAGGGATCCGTGGGGGTGGTACCTTTCAGAGGCTGGCCCGCGTCGAGTCAAGATGGATATGGACTCTGGGCACGGTTCAGCCGACTGGCCTTAATGACAATATTAGCTATGCTCCCTTTTTGTAAGATTGGCATTAATACAACTGCTCCTCTTCCAAGTGTATATGCTGTTATCGGTCCTGCTGGTAGTATCTGCACGTTTACGCTGTTAGTTCTTTGTTTTTAATCTTGTTTTTTACTTCGTTGTTTTTAGCACATGTTGACCTGGTAGTACCCTGCGGCATATCCCAGATTTTTGTTCTATGAGAAAAAAAGAAAAAAAGAAAAAAAGAAAGAAAAAAAGAAAAATTGAGAAGAAAAAAAGAGTTTAAAAAGAAGAAAAAAGAAAGAAAAGGATTTAGAAGGCAGAAATGAGCAATTGACTACGGCCACAGTTATTACAACCACAGTTTTGTATATATATATATATGCTTTCTCTATATCTATTATTGCTATTTATATATGTGATTGTTATCACTTTTATTGCATTTGCAATGTATAGATTGTATGTTAAATCCGTTGTATTAATCTCTCATTAACTGTGGGATGAGCTTCTTGTATTTTTGTAGGATTAGAGGTGATTAAGTAATATATAGTTCGTGGTCGGTGTCATAGGTATCTATTTGGTATTTGTCCTTTTATTTTATGTTCTTATATTCTATGTTTATGTCTATGTACAATTGAATGGGGCCATTCATAGTGATTCCATCTAGCAGTAATTATTACATCTTTGGGTGCTGCTTTAGTGAATCCTATACGCCGGTGCGTTCTTGTGGTGGCCTTTGGATGCTACGGATCACTTGGGGCCCCAGTGGTCTCCGGCTCCCTTTGGCCCCCATTGGACGTCGCCGGCGCTATGGTGTTCATGAAATTTCGCAACTATTTAGCGTTGTGGTTTCCACGGAGTTACGTTCTTTTCCTGACGCTGCTGCGTTTTGATTGCCATGTTACAGCGTTTTATTTTTGACGTTTCTGCGTCATGGTTTCCACGGTACTGCGTAATCACTTTGATAGCCACGCCCCTATACTTCCGGTATATGCGGTCACTGTTTCTTTCTTTCCTGTTGCCGTACGGACTATTTTGGTCGTTGCACCCGCTCATTTCCGGTCCGGGAGCTTTTTAAACCCATGTGCACTCACTGTCTTTGCCCCCTGATGAAGGTGTGATCGCCGAAACGCGCGTTGGGGTGGAAGCGTGCCTCCAGTACTACAGTCCTCTGTGCGGTGGGTACCTTGCTTTAATAATATCTACTATGTTTGTTTGATAGGCTATGGGACTTCAATTAGGTTAGCACTATAGCGGTTCTTGTATTTACCTATCTTATATGTGAACTGTTGTTATTTGGCTTGGTATTCCTGACTGCAGTAGGATCAAATTATTATTTTTGTTTATTTAGTTTTTTACTATTTGTTTCCTATTTTTGCTTATTTTTTCTATTCTGATAATGTATAAGCCTGTAGGACTGTTATTCCTGGTGGCACCCTTCCTGTTAACTCTATAACAGAAGTTTTTGTGCTGTTACTACCTTCCCTCCTTTCACCTGGTTTTAATATTGTGGTATGCTATTAATAAAGTTTATAGTATTTCTATTTATTGTGTGTGACCATTTGTCATCTTTTTTCTTTCCGAGGTAGTGCCAGCTGTAGCTTGTCTAAACCTGGTCTGGAAAGATGGAGTTATCCAGGCATTTCTGATGGTTGCTCTGTGATAGTTGTTTGCAGCTTTTGGTGATGATTTTTTTTCCTTCCCCTTTAGTGTTTAATGCAGTTTCTTTGCCTCATTGGCTTCTTATTCTTGTTCCCTGGTATTTATTCCTGTGTGAGTTCTGTGTTCTTTGTGACCTTCAGAGAGGTATGTAAATTATATCTTCAGTTAAATTTCTAAGTAACTGGATTAGTGATAGAAAGCAGAGGGTGGTTATAAATGGTATATTCTCTAACAGGGTCGCTGTGACCAGTGGGGTACTGCAAGGGTCGGTGTAGGAACCTATTCTCTTCAACATAGTTATTGCACTGGCCTTGCACTGGCGTGTACTCCGGAGGACAGAGAATGAACTTCAATCCAATATTGCGGCCAGCATGCAGCCAGCGGGTAAGGAAAGGGTGAATCAAACACCCGAAAACCCCACCCATATGACCCAAAACTGGTCCCGCCAAATTCAGGTGACAGGTTCCCTTTAACAATCTGGTAGAAGGTTTACACAGTAAAATATTGATATTTGCAAATGACACAAAACTATGTAAAGCAGTCAATACAAGAGAAGATAGTAGTATTCTGCTACAGATGGATCTGAATAATTTGGAAACTTGACCCGAGAGGTGGCATATGCGGTTTAACAAGGATAAATGTACGGTTATGCCAAGGCTGCCAAGGCAAACAATATCATAGAGTGCATTAAAAGTGGTTTGGATACACATGATGAGAGCATTATACTGCCTCTATACAAATCCCTAGTTAGACTGCACATTGAGCACTGTGTACAGTTTTCGGCACCGGTGCCCAGGAAGGATATAATAGAACTAGAGCGAGTACAAAGGAGGTCAACAAGATTAATAAAGGAGATGGGGGAACTACAATACCCAGAGAGATTAGCAAAATTGGGATTATTTAGTCTAGAAAAAAGACGACTGAGGGGCTATCTAAAGGTACCTTCACACGAAACGACGCTGCAGCGATAGCGACAACGATGCCGATCGCTGCAGCGTCGCTGTTTGATCGCTGGAGAGCTGTCACACAGACCGCTCTCCAGCGACCAACGATGCCGAGGTCCCCAGGTAACCAGGGCAAACATCGGGTTGCTAAGCGCAGGGCCGCGCTTAGTAACCCGATGTTTACCCTGGTTACCAGCGTAAAATGTAAAAAAAACAAACAGTACATACTCACCTGCGCGTCCCCCGGCGTCTGCTTCCTGCACTGACTGACTGACTGAGCGCCGGCAGTAGCAGGGCACAGCGGTGACGTCACCGCTATGCTGTGCTTTCACTTTCACTTTGCGGCGCTCAGTCAGTGTGGGAAGCAGACGGCGGGGGATGCGAATGTAAGTATGTACTGTTTGTTTTTTTTACATTTTACACTGGTAACCAGGGTAAACATCGGGTTACTAAGCGTGGCCCTGCGCTTAGTAACCCGATGTTTACCCTGGTTACCAGTGTAAAATATCGCTGGTATCGTTGCTTTTGCTGTCAAACACAACGATACACGGCGATCGGACGACCAAATAAAGTTCTGAACTTTATTCAGCGACCAGCGACATCACAGCAGGATCCTGATCGCTGCTGCGTGTCAAACTAAACGATATCGCTAGCCAGGACGCTGCAACGTCACGGAACGCTAGCGATATCGTTACAAAGTCGTTTCTTGTGAAGGTACCTTTATAACCATGTATAAATGTAAAAGAGGACAATACAAATATCTCTCCGAGGATCTGTTTATACCAAGGAAGGTGACAATCACAAGGGGGTATTCTCTGCATCTGGAGGAGAGAAGGTTTTTCCACCAACATAGAAGAGGATTCTTTACTCTTAGGCCATGTGCACACGTTCAGTATTTTTTGCATTTTTTTGCTATAAAAACGTGATAAAAACGTGAAAAAACGCTTACATATGCCTCCTATTATTTACAGTGTATTCTGCATTTCTTGTGCAAATGTTGCATTTTTTTCCGCGAAAAAATCGCATCGCGGAAAAAAAAGCAACATGTTCATTAAATTTGCGGAATTGCGGGGATTACGCACACCTAGGAATGCATTGATCTGCTTACTTCCCGCACGAGGCTGTGCACACCATGCGGGAAGTAATCAGATTATGTGCGGTTGGTACCCAGGGTGGAGGAGAGGAGACTCTCCTCCACGGACTGGGCACCATATAATTGTTAAAAAAAAAAGAATTAAAATAAAAAATAGTCATATACTCACCTTCGATGGCCCCCGCAGTCTTCCCGCCTCTCAGGTGCATGCTGCCACTTCGGCGCCTATAGCTGGTGTGTGTGAAGGACCTGCGATGACGTCGCGGTCTTGTGATTGGTCACGTGACCGCTCATGTGACCGCTCACGTGACCGCGACGTCATCGAAGCTCCTGCACACACACACCATCTATAGGAACGGACGCCACTGAGGAGATTGGCTGTCTGCAGGTGAGTATAACCATTTTTTTTTTATTATTATTATTTTTAAACATTCTATCTTTTACTATTGATGCTGCATAGGCAGCATCTATAGTAAAAAGTTGGTCACACTTATCAAACAGTATGTTTGACAAGTGTGACCAACCTGTCAGTCAGTTTTCCAAGCGATGCTACAGATCGCTTGGAAAACTTTAGCATTCTGCAAGCTAATTTCGCTTGCAAAATGCTAAAAAAACGCGAAAAAAAACGGGAAAAAAAAACGGAAAAAAAAATGCGGATTTCTTGCAGAAAATTTCCGGTTTTCTTCAAGAAATTTCTGCAAGAAATCCTGACGTGTGCACATACCCTTTGGGCAGTAAGAATCTGGAATTCCTTGCCTGAGAAGGTGGTGATGGCGAACTAACTCGAGGGGTTCAAGAGAGGCCTGGATGTCTTCCTGGAGCATAATAATATTGTATCTTACAGTTATTAGGTTCTTTAGATGGACATACTGTAGATCTGGGGACAAATGTCTTTTTTCTTCCTTGCTAACTATGTTACTATGTCTTAGGGGCCGGGATTCTCCCACTTCACAGGGTAGATCCCAAGCTTTGTCTGCCTCTGCGGTCTTCCATTCTGCTCCGGCCACAGTAGGGGCTGTTCAGCAAATACGGCAGTCTCAGCGTCTTGCTCAGACTTGGGCTGTTTGCTTGGTTACTGCTGGCGTTCCAGCCAAACCTATAGTAATCAGCAATAAACAGCAGCAAACGGACGCTCCATAGGCTAAGTCCAGGAATCACTCTACTGAGCATGCTCTTGACGTGGCGACTTCTCATTGGTGGTCGGTCGTCAGATGCTTAGATTATGTGGCAGTTCCAGATTGGCCCTCGAGCAAAGTCCTGTCTGACTGGACTTAAGGGGATCGTATAAAAGGTTCTCTGGAGTGAATGCCGCCGTGCTAAGATCATTTATGTCATGTATGCTGGTGGATACATTACCACTCTGTGTGTGCACATGTGCCGCTTCTAACACGGTGAATATGTGTCTAGGCAGGCAGTGTAGGGTGGAAACTCCTGCTTGGCTTAGCATCTGAGTCTGGGCGGCTCAAGTCGTGTGTGCGGTTTGCACAGCAGAGTCTCAGAATGAGCACAACCACCAGCCTAGACTTCCCTGGGGGGTAGCTATAGGGACCACAATTAGAGTCATTACTAGGGTTGAGCGACTTTCATTTTTTTAAGATCGAGTAGGGTTTTGGGAAACCCGATTTTGTCCAGAGTCGAGTCGAGTGCAGTCGGCCGATTATCGCTAAAAGTCGGGGATCGACCGAAACACGAAACCCAATGCAAGTCAATGGGGAAGCATAGTCGGCAGTGAGTGGAGGCCAGGAAAACACCTACAGTGCCCATTTTAATGCCAAAAACATCCATTCTTGTTTCTGAAGCTTGCCAATCTTAATTAACTGTATAATAATAGTTGGGCATAGGGAATTGGGTGAAAGTTGTGGGGGGAGTAGGGCTGGCTCAAGTTTTTCGTGGGCCCAGGAAATGCGGACTACGTCACGGCGGTGTTGCAGGGAAAGGTAAGTATTTAAAAGTTGCAAGTGCTGTGATCCTGAGCAAGCAGGGGGGGGGCCCACTCGTTCGCATTGCCACTGGCACAGGGCCCCTCAAAGTACGGCGGTGTGTTTGCATGGCGGGGGCGCCTCCCACCAGCAGCGACACTTTTGCGTACTCTGAGGGGCCCTGTGCCAGTGACGTCGCCAACGAGTATGCCCCCCCACCTGATGAAGGAACCTGCACTTTCATCTGCACCTTCCTCTTTGTCCCTGTGTAAGGTGGTATAACATGCGGGAAGGGGAACCTTACTTTCAGCAGGGACAGATTCTGGCTGTGTAGAGTACAAGGGGAATGTAGTGGTCTAGGTCAATGTACCAGCAGACTCATTTAGCAGTGGCTGGGCAATGGGCAGGATGAGGAGGAAACAGATATAGGGCCAAAGAATAAAGTAGGCTACATGCAGTTCAAAATTGGTAACAGGACTAAACAGGCGGCATTGCTTTGTTCAGTGGAGTAGCAAACCCAAGAGCAGCAGACACTGTTTCAAGGGCCTAACCACACTAGTAGGCCAAATGCAGTTTAATATCTGATAGTATAGGGCGAAAGCCAGAATGTGGAAGCTCAGCTTTGTTCAGTTGAGGACAACACCAGGGAGGGGCAGACACCTTTAGTAGGCCGGAAAAGCCTATTGCATTTTTTAAAATGGTAATTTGGAGCAGAAGGTTGAAGCTCAGCTTTATTTACTTGAGGGCAACACCAGGGAGGGGCAGAAGCCGTTAGTAGGCCCTAACCACCATTTTTTTTTTTTAAACCACATAATGAGAGCCGGAAGGTTGAAGCTCAGCTTTATTTAGTTGAGGACAACACCAGGGAGGGGCACACAGACAGACACCTTTAGTAGGCCTGAAAAGCCTATTGCATTTTTCAAAATGGTAATTTGGAGCAGAAGGTTGAAGCTCAGCTTTATTTAGTTGAGGGCAACACCAGGGAGGGGCAGAAGCCGTT
Organism: Ranitomeya variabilis; assembly: GCF_051348905.1. Classification (NCBI taxonomy): domain Eukaryota; kingdom Metazoa; phylum Chordata; class Amphibia; order Anura; family Dendrobatidae; genus Ranitomeya; species Ranitomeya variabilis. Next base: position 503,907,830 of record NC_135236.1, read on the forward strand.
AGTAGGCCCTAACCACCATTTTTTTTTTAAAACCACATAATGAGAGCCGGAAGGTTGAAGCTCAGCTTTATTTAGTTGAGGACAACACCAGGGAGGGGCAGAAGCCGTTAGTAGGCCCTAACCACCATTTTTTTTTTTAAAACCACATAATGAGAGCCGGAAGGTTGAAGCTCAGCTTTATTTAGTTGAGGACAACACCAGGGAGGGGCAGAAGCCGTTAGTAGGCCCTAACCACCATTTTTTTTTTTAAAACCACATAATGAGAGCCGGAAGGTTGAAGCTCAGCTTTATTTAGTTGAGGACAACACCAGGGAGGGGCACACAGACAGACACCTTTTGTAGGCCTGAAAAGCCTATTGCATTTTTCAAAATGGTAATTTGGAGCAGAAGGTTGAAGCTCAGCTTTATTTAGTTGAGGGCAACACCAGGGAGGGGCAGAAGCCGTTAGTAGGCCCTAACCACCATTTTTTTTTTAAAACCACATAATGAGAGCCGGAAGGTTGAAGCTCAGCTTTATTTAGTTGAGGACAACACCAGGGAGGGGCAGAAGCCGTTAGTAGGCCCTAACCACCATTTTTTTTTTTAAAACCACATAATGAGAGCCGGAAGGTTGAAGCTCAGCTTTATTTAGTTGAGGACAACACCAGGGAGGGGCAGAAGCCGTTAGTAGGCCCTAACCACCATTTTTTTTTTTAAAACCACATAATGAGAGCCGGAAGGTTGAAGCTCAGCTTTATTTAGTTGAGGACAACACCAGGGAGGGGCACACAGACAGACACCTTTAGTAGGCCTGAAAAGCCTATTGCATTTTTTAAAATGGTAATTTGGAGCAGAAGGTTGAAGCTCAGCTTTATTTAGTTGAGGGCAACACCAGGGAGGGGCAGAAGCCGTTAGTAGGCCCTAACCACCATTTTTTTTTTTTAAACCACATAATGAGAGCCGGAAGGTTGAAGCTCAGCTTTATTTAGTTGAGGGCAACACCAGGGAGGGGCAGAAGCCGTTAGTAGGCCCTAACCACCATTTTTTTTTTTTAAACCACATAATGAGAGCCGGAAGGTTGAAGCTCAGCTTTATTTAGTTGAGGGCAACACCAGGGAGGGGCAGAAGCCGTTAGTAGGCCCTAACCAAAGTTGAAGGCCAAATGCAGTTTAATTTCTGATACTATAGGCCGAAAGCCAGAAGGTGGAAGTTCCGATTTAGACAGTGGAGGACAATTTGAATTAGGGACTGCAGACAGACTTAGTAGGCTGTCCCCTGTGGACCATGCATCCACCACATTAACCCATTGCGCCGTAATGGACACGTAATCTTCCGTGGCCATGCCTACAGGTCCATGCGTCTGTTGTCAGGTGCACCTTTGTACTCACAGATTGCCAGAGTGCATGGACAATGCGGTCTTCTACATGCTGGTGGAGGGTTGGGATGGCTTTTCTCGCAAAAGAAGTGTCGACTGGTTAGCTTGTAGCGTGGTACAGCGTAGTCCATCATGGCCTTATTAATAGTAAATAAAATATATAACTAGGCTCTATGAACTTTTAAATAGGTTCCAGGGGTACACGGGCAGCATTGGTGTGGTCAGTGGAGGAGTATTGCAAGTAGGGGCTGCAGACAGGCTATCAAAGGCCTAAAATAACAAACAGTAGGCAGTCATGGCAGTTTTACATCGGTTACATGGATACACGGGCAGGCAGCTTGGTGGTCAGTGGAGGAGTATTTAAAGTAGGGACCGCAGACAGGCTTCAAAGGCCTAACATAAGAAAATGGGCTGGCTGTAGGCACTTTATAATTGGTTCCAGGGGTACACGGGCAGCAGTGGTCTGGTCAGTGGAGGAGTATTTAAAGTAGGGACCGCAGACAGGCTATCAAAGGCCTAACATAACAAACAATAGGCTCATGGCAGTTTCACAGCGGTTACATGGATACACGGGCAGGCAGCTTGGTGGTCAGTGGAGGAGTATTGCAAGTAGGGGCTGCAGACAGGCTATCAAAGGCCTAAAATAACAAACAGTAGGCAGTCATGGCAGTTTTACATCGGTTACATGGATACACAGGCAGGCACTCCAGGCAGCATTGTGGTCAGTGGAGGAGTATTGCAAGTAGGGGCCGCAGACAGGCTATCAAAGGCCTAAAATAACAAACAATAGGCTCATGGCAGTTTTACAGCGGTTACATGGATACACGGGCAGGCAGCTTGGTGGTCAGTGGAGGAGTATTTAAAGTAGGGACCGCAGACAGGCTTCAAAGGCCTAACATAAGAAAATGGGCTGGCTGTAGGCACTTTATAATTGGTTCCAGGGGTACACGGGCAGCAGTGGTCTGGTCAGTGGAGGAGTATTTAAAGTAGGGACCGCAGACAGGCTATCAAAGGCCTAACATAACAAACAATAGGCTCATGGCAGTTTCACAGCGGTTACATGGATACACGGGCAGGCAGCTTGGTGGTCAGTGGAGGAGTATTGCAAGTAGGGGCTGCAGACAGGCTATCAAAGGCCTAAAATAACAAACAGTAGGCAGTCATGGCAGTTTTACATCGGTTACATGGATACACAGGCAGGCACTCCAGGCAGCATTGTGGTCAGTGGAGGAGTATTGCAAGTAGGGGCCGCAGACAGGCTATCAAAGGCCTAAAATAACAAACAATAGGCTCATGGCAGTTTTACAGCGGTTACATGGATACACGGGCAGGCAGCTTGGTGGTCAGTGGAGGAGTATTTAAAGTAGGGACCGCAGACAGGCTTCAAAGGCCTAACATAAGAAAATGGGCTGGCTGTAGGCACTTTATAATTGGTTCCAGGGGTACACGGGCAGCAGTGGTCTGGTCAGTGGAGGAGTATTTAAAGTAGGGACCGCAGACAGGCTATCAAAGGCCTAACATAACAAACAATAGGCTCATGGCAGTTTCACAGCGGTTACATGGATACACGGGCAGGCAGCTTGGTGGTCAGTGGAGGAGTATTGCAAGTAGGGGCTGCAGACAGGCTATCAAAGGCCTAAAATAACAAACAGTAGGCAGTCATGGCAGTTTTACATCGGTTACATGGATACACAGGCAGGCACTCCAGGCAGCATTGTGGTCAGTGGAGGAGTATTGCAAGTAGGGACCGCAGACAGGCTTCAAAGGCCTAACATAAAAAAATGGGCTGGCTGTAGGCACTTTATAATTGGTTCCAGGGGTACACGGGCAGCAGTGGTCTGGTCAGTGGAGGAGTATTTAAAGTAGGGACCGCAGACAGGCTATCAAAGGCCTAAAATAACAAACAATAGGCTCATGGCAGTTTCACAGCGGTTACATGGATACACGGGCAGGCAGCTTGGTGGTCAGTGGAGGAGTATTGCAAGTAGGGGCCGCAGACAGGCTATCAAAGGCCTAAAATAACAAACAATAGGCTCATGGCAGTTTTACAGCGGTTACATGGATACACAGGCAGCTTGGTGGTGAGTGGAGGAGTAGTGCAAGGAGTGTCTGTCCCAGTACTCCCAAAATATAAATAGATGTTAATGTCTCGCAAAACAACCAAAACAAAAAAAAAAGGTGGCATACTTAGGTACAGGGGTGGGCTCATCTACTGAGTTTCTGACATAGTAATTTGGCAGTAACTATTTAATGGTGCCAATATAGGACACAGACACAGACTACTTTAAGTTGCATCATAGATGTCTACAAATTTGTATTGTCAGTGCCAGACATTGAATGATGTCAGCGAATAGACTAAAGATTGGTGGAGCTGTGCGACATAATTTTGCACGTGGTAGAGCACATTTTGAGCTGGGGTAGGGGGGAACTCTCTTGAGGCCGGCGGGACCGCCCCAGGGCCCCTCATGTTACAACGGTGTGTCTGACGTTGGGTGCGCACCACCACCGCCAGAGACACTACATTGTACTATGAGGGACCCAGTAGCAATGCCGTCAACCAAAAGCGAGCACACCCACCTCTTCAGACAAACAGCAGTCTCACGGGTGCTTGCGCCAAGTCGCGATACCACGGCCCCGTGTGGGGAGTTTTGCCATTTAGGGAGGTGTAAACATGTCGTATGCTGTACAATCAGCTGCAGCAAATTAGACATTAGAAAAGTAATTCACAGGCAAGAGCTTTTCATAGGAAAGCTAGGTGTCGGCCGGGCAAGGTGGGGCAAAAGATTTCGAAATCCAGTTGTGGTTCATTTTAATGAATGTTAGATCGTCAACATTTTGGGTAGCCAGACGAGTCCTTTTTTCGGTTAATATTGAACCTGCAGCACTGAATACTCTTTCTGATAGGACACTTGCTGCCGGGCAAGCAAGCTCCTGCAATGCATATTCTGCCAATTCTGGCCAGGTGTCTAATTTGGAGGCCCAGTAATCAAATGGGAATGACGGTTGAGGGAGAACATCGATAAGGGATGAAAAATAGTTAGTAACCATACTGGACAAATGTTGTCTCCTGTCACTTTCAATTGATGCAGCAGTACCTGTCCTGTCTGCGGTCATAGCAAAATCACTCCACAACCTGGTCAGAAAACCCCTCTGTCCAATGCCACTTCTGATGTGTGCACCCCTAACACTCCTAGTCTGCTGCCCCCTGGAGCTCGTGTGAGAACGATCACGTGCGCTGTGTGCTGGGAATGCCTGAAGCAAACGGTCAACAAGAGTTGATTGTTTGGTTGCTAATATTAGTTCCAAGTTCTCATGTGGCATAATATTTTGCAATTTGCCTTTATAGCGTGGATCAAGGAGGCAGGCCAACCAGTAATCGTCATCGTTCATCATTTTCGTAATGCGTGTGTCCCTTTTTAGGATACGTAAGGCATAATCCGCCATGTGGGCCAAAGTTCCAGTTGTCAAATCTCCGGTTGTGATTGGTTGAGGGGCAGTTGCAGGCAAATCTACGTCACTTGTGTCCCTCAAAAAACCAGAACCCGGCCGTGACACGCAACCAAATTCCTGTGCCCCCGGGAAAGGTTCGGCATTAAAAATATACTCATCCCCATCATCCTCCTCGTCCTCCACCTCCTCTTCGCCCGCTACCTCGTCCTGTACACTGCCCTGACCAGACAATGGCTGACTGTCATCAAGGCTTTCCTCTTCCTCTGGTGCAGACGCCTGCTCCTTTATGTGCGTCAAACTTTGCATCAGCAGACGCATTAGGGGGATGCTCATGCTTATTACGGCGTTGTCTGCACTAACCAGCCGTGTGCATTCCTCAAAGCACTGAAGGACTTGACACATGTCTTGTATCTTAGACCACTGCACACCTGACAACTCCATGTCTGCCATCCTACTGCCTGCCCGTGTATCCTCCCACAAATAAATAACAGCACGCCTCTGTTCGCACAGTCTCTGAAGCATGTGCAGTGTTGAGTTCCACCTTGTTGCAACGTCTATGATTAGGCGATGCTGGGGAAGGTTCAAAGACCGCTGATAGGTCTGCATACGGCTGGCGTGTACAGGCGAACGTCGGATATGTGAGCAAAGTGCACGCACTTTGAGGAGCAGGTCGGAGAACCCAGGATAAGTTTTCAATAAGCACTGCACCACCAGGTTTAAGGTGTGAGCCAGGCAAGGAATGTGTTTCAGTTGGGAAAGGGAGATGGCAGCCATGAAATTCCTTCCGTTATCACTCACTACCTTGCCTGCCTCAAGATCTACTGTGCCCAGCCACGACTGCGTTTCTTGTTGCAAGAACTCGGACAGAACTTCCGCGGTGTGTCTATTGTCGCCCAAGCACTTCATAGCCAATACAGCCTGCTGACGCTTGGCAGTAGCTGGCCCATAATGGGACAACTGGTGTGCAACAGTGTCATCTGCCGATGGAGTGGTTGGCAGACTGCGTTCTGTGGAAGAGCTGTAGCTTCTGCAGGAGGACGAGGAGGAGGAGGAGGAGGGGGTGCGAACGCCTACAGCCAACTGTTTCCTAGACCGTGGGCTAGGCACAACTGTCCCTAAATTGATGTCGCCTGTGGACCCTGCATCCACCACATTCACCCAGTGTGCCGTGATGGACACATAACGTCCCTGGCCATGCCTACTGGTCCATGCATCTGTAGTCAGGTGCACCTTTGTACTCACAGATTGCCTGAGTGCATGGACGATGCGCTGTTTAACATGCTGGTGCAGGGCTGGGATGGCTTTTCTGGAAAAAAAGTGTCGACTGGGTAGCTCGTATCGTGGTTCAGCGTACTCCATCAGGGCTTTGAAAGCTTCGCTTTCAACTAACCGGTAGGGCATCATCTCTAACGAGATTAGTCTAGCTATGTGGGCGTTAAAACCCTGTGTACGCGGATGCGAGGATAAGTACTTCCTTTTTCTAACCAGAGTCTCATGTAGGGTGAGCTGGACTGGAGAGCTGGAGATCGTGGAACTTTCGGGTGTGCCGGTGTACATGGCAGACTGAGAGACGGTTGGAGACGGTATTGTTTCCGCCGGTGCCCTAGATGCAATATTTCCTCCTACAAAACTGGTGATTCCCTGACCCTGACTGCTTTTGGCTGGCAAAGAAACCTGCACAGATACTGCCTGTGGTGCGGAAAATGGTGGCCTTACAGTGACGGAAGGGATGTTGCGTTGCTGACTAGCTTCATTGGCCGAGGGTGCTACAACCTTGAGGGACGTTTGGTAGTTAGTCCAGGCTTGAAAATGCATGGTGGTTAAGTGTCTATGCATGCAACTAGTATTTAGACTTTTCAGATTCTGACCTCTGCTTAAGCTAGTTGAACATTTTTGACAGATGACTTTGCGCTGATCAGTTGGATGTTGTTTAAAAAAATGCCAGACTGCACTCTTCCTAGACTCGGATCCCTTTTCAGGGATTGCAGACTGAGCTTTAACCGGATGGCAACGCTGTGCTCCAACAGGTTTTGGCTTTGACACGCGTTTTGGGCCAGATACGGGCCCGGCAGATGTAACCTGTTGCGATGTTGATGCCTGCTGCGGCCCCTCCTCCACCTCCGCTTCTGAACTACTGCCGCCTGCACCCTGTTCCCCCAATGGCTGCCAATCGGGGTCAATAACTGGGTCATCTATTACCTCCTCTTCGAGCTCGTGTGCAACTTCGTCTGTGTCACTGTGTCGGTCGGTGGTATAGCGTTCGTGGCGGGGCAACATAGTCTCATCAGGGTCTGATTGTGGATCTGTACCCTGAGAGGGCAATGTGGTGGTCTGAGTCAAAGGAGCAGCATAGTACTCTGGCTGTGGCTGTGCATCAGTGCACTCCATGTCAGAATATACTTGTAATGGGCATGGCCTGTTAAATGTTTCACTTTCTAAGCCAGGGACGGTATGTGTAAAGAGCTCCATGGAGTGACCCGTTGTGTCGCCTGCTGCATCCTTCTCTCTTGTTGTAGTTTTTGCTGAGGAGGACAAGGAAGCGACTTGTCCCTGACCGTGAACATCCACAAGCGACGCGCTGCTTTTACATTTACCAGTTTCGGAAGAGGAGGCAAAAGAGCTAGAGGCTGAGTCTGCAATGTAAGCCAAAACTTGCTGTTGCTGCTCCGCCTTTAAAAGCGGTTTTCCTACTCCCAGAAAAGAGAGCGTTCGAGGCCTTGTGTAGCCTGACGACGAAACTGGCTCCACAGCTCCAGACTTAGGTGGAATATTTTTATCCCCACGACCACCTGATGCTCCTCTACCACTACCATCATTACCAGCTGACAATGAACGCCCACGACGACCTCTTGCACCAGACTTCCTCATTGTTTTAAAATCTTAACCAAAGTAACTTTATTTGTTGCTGTCAAACAACTTACACGGTGAGCTATAACTTCAGTATGATTTCAATATCCCTTAACAGGTTGGTGAGACCACAAGGAAAATCAGGCACAATGTTACACACTCTGTTTTCTGTGGCACAAAATCACAGAGATGACACACACGCAGGACTGTCACTCAAGCACTAATGTCAATATTAATCTCCCACCTAATTTATTTTTTTTTTTTTCTCAGGGAGACTTTAGAAACCAAATAATATTAAAAAAAAAAAAAAAAAAGGCTTTCTATGGCCCACAATTAGAGAGAGAGAGGTGGCACACCCAGGAGTCAAGACTGGCACACAAGCTGAGAGGGCAATATTACTCTCCCACTGTTTTTTTATGTATTTTTTGTTTTTTCAGGGAGACTTTAGAAACCCAATAATATTTTAAAAAAAAAATAAATAGGCTTTCTATGGCCCACTGAATGAGAGGGAGAGAGGTGGCACACCCAGGAGTCAAGACTGGCACACAAGCTGAAAGGGCAATATTACTCTCCCACTGTTTTTTTAGGTTTTTTTTTTTTTTTCAGGGAGACTTTAGAAACCCAATAATATTTTAAAAAAAAAATAAATAGGCTTTCTATGGCCCACTGAATGAGAGGGAGAGAGGTGGCACACCCAGGAGTCAAGACTGGCACACAAGCTGAAAGGGCAATATTACTCTCCCACTGTTTTTTTAGGTTTTTTTTTTTTTTTCAGGGAGACTTTAGAAACCCAATAATATTTTAAAAAAAAAATAAATAGGCTTTCTATGGCCCACTGAATGAAAGGGAGAGAGGTGGCACACCCAGGAGTCAAGACTGGCACACAAGCTGAAAGGGCAATATTACTCTCCCACTGTTTTTTTATGTATTTTTTGTTTTTTCAGGGAGACTTTAGAAACCCAATAATATTTAAAAAAAAAAATAAATAGGCTTTCTATGGCCCACTGAATGAGAGGGAGAGAGGTGGCACACCCAGGAGTCAAGACTGGCACACAAGCTGAAAGGGCAATATTACTCTCCCACTGTTTTTTTAGGTTTTTTTTTTTTTTTCAGGGAGACTTTAGAAACCAAATAATATAAAAAAAAAAAAAAAAAAAAAATAGGCTTGCTATAGCCCACTGAATGAGAGATAGCACACACAGCAGTGGCACACAAGCCCTGACTGAGGCCAATATTTTTCTCCCACTGATTGATGTAGTGTTTTTGTGTTGAGGTAGAATTTAGAACACAAATCACGGAAAAAATAAATAGGCTTTCTATGGCCCACTGAATGAAAGGGAGAGAGGTGGCACACCCAGGAGTCAAGACTGGCACACAAGCTGAAAGGGCAATATTACTCTCCCACTGTTTTTTTATGTATTTTTTGTTTTTTCAGGGAGACTTTAGAAACCCAATAATATTTTTTAAAAAAAATAAATAGGCTTTCTATGGCCCACTGAATGAGAGGGAGAGAGGTGGCACACCCAGGAGTCAAGACTGGCACACAAGCTGAAAGGGCAATATTACTCTCCCACTGTTTTTTTAGGTTTTTTTTTTTTTTCAGGGAGACTTTAGAAACCAAATAATATTAAAAAAAAAAAAAAAAAATAGGCTTGCTATAGCCCACTGAATGAGAGATAGCACACACAGCAGTGGCACACAAGCCCTGACTGAGGCCAATATTTTTCTCCCACTGATTGATGTAGTGTTTTTGTGTTGAGGTAGATTTTAGAACACAAATCACGGAAAAAATAAATAGGCTTTCTATGGCCCACTCAGTGAGAGATGGCACACACAGGGATGGCACTGTAGCAGAAATGCCAATCTTAATCTCCCACAAAAAAAAAAAAAAAAAAAAAAAAAAACTGTCCTACAATTACTATCTCCCTGCAGTAATGTAAGCCAGGTATGGCAGGCAGCAATAGGAGTGGACTGATGCACAAATTAAATAAAAAGTGTGGACAAACAAAAAAGATAGCTGTGCAGAAAGGAAGGAACAAGAGGATATGTGCTTTGAAAAAAGCAGTTGGTTTCCACAGTGGCGTACACACAGCAATACAGCTATCACGGAGCCTTCTAGGGCAGCCCAATGAGCTACAGCGCTGAGGGGAAAAAAAAAAAAAAATAGCTTCCACAGTCCCTGCACACCGAAGGTGGTGTTGGACAGTGGAAATCGCTGCAGCACAAGCGGTTTGGTGGTTAGTGGACCCTGCCTAACGCTCTCCCTGCTTCTGACGAAGCGGCAGCAACCTCTCCCTAAGCTCAGATCAGCAGCAGTAAGATGGCGGTCGGCGGGAACGCCCCTTTATAGCCCCTGTGACGCCGCAGACAGCAAGCCAATCACTGCAATGCCCTTCTCTAAGATGGTGGGGACCAGGATCTATGTCATCACGCTGCCCACACTCTGCGTTCACCTTCATTGGCTGAGAAATGGCGCTTTTCGCGTCATTGAAACGCGACTTTGGCGCGAAAGTCGCGTACCGCATGGCCGACAAGCACAGGGGTCGGATCGGGTTTCATGAGACGCCGACTTAGCCAAAAGTCGGCGACTTTTGAAAATGATCGACCCGTTTCGCTCAACCCTAGTCATTACTGCTTTACTCCTGTGAAATCTAACAGGGTAAAGTTCTGAGTGCTTTCTTGCTTAGTACCGCTCTGTGGCGTAACAGAGCTGGGTACTTAGCGCTCAGTTCACACTGAGTGACCTTTAGCTTGGTATGTTTATAGTGTTAGCTCGCAGCTTTGCTCCTCTATTGTTCTCTAGCTGTGGTTTTCCTTCACTGCACTGTGGACACCTGGTTGCGATTGCACTTTATCATAATTTATATTTAGTACGATCCACGAACCCTAACACTATTTTACTATGTCACCCAAACAAGAGAAATGAATCTCCGAGCAGTAAAGGATGAACATATAGTCACTTTAATAATAAATAATTTAAGAAGCGTAGTCATTAAAATAAATACAAAATAGCAGGGATAGTGACACCTAAGTGCCACGTCCGATAAAGTTGGCATGCAGTGCAAAAACAATAATATCAAAAACTGTCCCAGTGGTATTATAATGAAGATCTTCTGAGTACTGATACAAAGGTGACCAAGCAAGAGATAGTAAATAATAGATAAATGGCAAGATTTAAAGCTGAACACAGGCTCACAGAAATATGCAAGTGCAATAAATGATATTGTAAAAAAATAAGTACAAAACCAATGAGCACAGAAAAGTATAAGGAGCCACTGCCAGATTATCCAATGCCTATAATGAATCCATTGCTCTCAATCGCCACCTTTGACACAGAGGCACATACATGTGGAGTGGGTAGAAAACAAGGGACAACAGTTCAAAAAGTAAGAGAAAAATCCAACCTGGAGACCGGATGTGGGAGAGGGACCCCGACGCGCATTTCGCTATAGTGCTTCTTTGGGGGGGGGGGGTGTCAAAGCAAGCGTTGCAGGTATATATAGGGAATTCATAATGCGATTCCCAGAATTCGGTCTAACGTGGCACCTCTGGCAGCACGGCGGGTACCGGAAGCCATGGCTTTGGCATCCAACGTCATAGGTCTATGCCCACAGCTGACACGTCAGCAAATGGGCGAAGACCCCACAAAGCCATGGGGACGCATATCCATGGCAACAGATAGATGCTGGCCGCAGGGAGTGCACACCACAGCTAATTAAAAGAACATTGGGGTAAAATGTGCAGCGAGCGCAGCTCTCATATACATATACAGGTAGGAGCAGGGTAAAGAAGAAGAAGCCAGTGTACATACCTAAAAGAGGCCAAGAAGTGATGGCCAGAAAAAAATGGTGCAAAGTGAAAAGTGATAAAGCTGCAGAAAAAGCAAAAAGGGGAGAGGTGAGGGTAGAAATAGGCAATTAAATATATATGCTTTTTTGAAATATTAGGTAACCCACATACATAAACTAATTTGGCAAGATGCTTAAATAAAAAATACAATGTCATAGAGGTAATATCCATTTTCCAACAACAATACTTATGTCTCAAAAAAAAATATACATATGTGAACCCTTTTTAAATATGATCTATGTATTTTAATTGTTCACATATGTATATTTTTATTTTCACACATATAAGTATTGCTGTTGAATAATGGGTATTACCTTTATGACATTGTATTTTTTATTTAAACATCTTGTCAAATTAGTTTATGTTTGTGGGTTACCTAATATTTAAGAAAACCATATATACTGTATTTATATGCATATTTCTACCCTCACCTCTCCCTTTATTTATTTTTCTGCAGCTTTATCACTTTTCACTTTGCACCATTTTCTTCTAGCCATCATTTCTTGGCCTCTTTTAGGTATGTACACTGGCTTCTTCTTCCTTACTCAGTTCCTACCTGTATATGTATGTGAGAGCTGCGCTCGCTGCACATTTTACCCCAGTGTTCTTTTAATTAGCTGCGGTGTGCACTCCCTGCGGCCGGAGTCTATCAGTTGCTGTGGATATGCTTCCCCATGGCATTGTGGGGTCTCCACCCATTTGTGGGCGTAAACCTATGACGACGGACGCAGCCGTTCCGGGTCCGTCACCGCTTTTGACAAGTGTGACTAACTTTTTACTATTGATCAATAGTCATCAATAGTAAAAAGATATAATGTTAAAAATAATAATAAAAAATTGTGATATTCTCACCTTTCGGCGTCCCCTGCAGCTTTTCCCTCTCCTTGCGATGCTCTGGTCCCAGTAATGCTTTGCGGTAATGACCCCAGATGACGTAGCGGTCTTGAGAGACCTCTACATCATCACGGGTTATTGCCGCAAAGCATCACTGGGAACGGACCTGGTGGGAGCATCTCTAAAGGCCTGGGCTGGATCCGGGGGCCGCCGGAAGGTGAGTATACGACTATTTTTTATTTGAATTCTTTTTTTAACAGCGATATGGTGCCCACACTGCTATATACTATGTGGCTGTGCTATATACTATGTGGCTGTGCTATATACTACGTGGCTGTGCTATATACTACGTGGGCTGTGTTATATGCTACATGAGCTGTTATATGTTACGTGGGCTGTGTTATATACTATGTGGGCTGTGTTATATACTACGTGGGCTGTGCTATATACTATGTGGTTGTACAATATACTATGTGGCTGTGTAATATACTATGTGGCTGTTATATACTACGTGGCTGTGCTATATACTATGTGGGCCGTGTTATATGCTACGTGGCTGTGTTATATGCTATGTGGGCTGTGTTGTATGCTACGTGGGCTGTGTTATATGCTATGTGGCTGTGCTATACACTACGTGTGCTTTGTTATATACTACGTGGGCTGTGTTATATGCTACGCAGCTGTGCTATATTTCTCTGCTGTATCTGTGAATCATGAATCGTGGTATGTGTTAAAGGGGGGGCCACTGAGACTTTCTCTTGGGACCCTCAAAAACCAGGAGCCGGCCCTGGCTTCACTGAATCAGTGACAGGCGCAGTCCAGCTGCGAATTGGCACAGGATTTGAACCACGCTTCGCTGATTGGTCACACCCGGCCGGCCTGCCGAATCCTGCGTATTCATTGCATTATCTTATTATTATTATCATATATTATCTTCAGAAATAAACTACATACAGATTCTAGAATACCCGATGCATTAGAATCGGGCCACCATCTAGAAACGGTTTAAATTCCTTATCCTGTTCCACTGATCCTTGACATTTTTAATCAGATTGCCTGTGGTAAATGGTTCTCGAAGCTTCACCTTGGGGGTAGGTTGTAATCTGATCCGGGTCAATCATGGGGATGAGTGGAAAATGGCATTTAACTCATCGGAGGGTCACTTCAAAAGCAGTGTGAAGCCTTTTAGTCTTACCAAGGTACCTGCACTATTTCAACACTTTGTTAATTATGTTTTTTCTTATCTTTTAATGAAATTTGTAATCACATACTTAAGCTGGTTTCACACTTGCGTTTGGCTGGTCTGCATATAGCTGCATACATCCTCTGTTATGCTCCGCCTACTCTCCGCCTACTTCCGCATGAATCCTGGGTCATTCTGCATACATCTTTAACATTGGGTACGCAGGGACATGCATTGTATGCAGATGAGTCCGCATGCAGCATTTTGACATGCCCGCCGACCGCATAGGAACACAGGAGATCGCATTAGGTTTGTGACCTTCAGAGAGGCATGTAAACTATATCTTCAGTTATGTCCCTATTCCTCTGGTGGAGGGGAGCATTGGATTGGTATAGTTATCTCTTTCTCAAGGAGCTTTGTTGAATGGGTAGAGGGGCTCGATCTCAGTATAGGGGTACTTAATTCTGAGCATATATTGTGTTTTGTCCTCAAGGGCCTTCCTGCACAAATAGTACTGAGAGTTCCCTGGTTAGCCTTACATAACACCACTGTTGATTGGCAAACTCAGGAGATAATTAAATTGATTGCATATTGAAAGACCACTGTTAAGGAACCTGTATTTCAACAGTTACCACAAGCCTTCCTGGTCCTCTCTCTGATTTTAATGATGTGTTTTCAGAGAAAAGTTATGAGTAGTTGCCAAACCATAGACCTTATGACTGCACAATAAGGTTGATTCTGGGAGCAAAATTGCCCTTATGCAAACTCTATAATTTGTCTGGTCCAGAAAGATAAGCTCTCAAAGAGTATATAACTGAGAGTCTAGCTAACAGCAATGTCCATGCTACCTTACAGTCACGTTGTGACAATATTTTTGCTCAGGGACCTGAGGGGCCTTGAAACGCAATACACTTCAGCTGGATGTGTGTCCAAGGATTCACATCCAGTTGAAGTTTGTGTGGGCATTAGCGGGACCCTCATCCTCACAACCTCGGTCCCGACTTCTGTGACTGCGGTCATGGCGCCTCTGCTTTTATGAATTACCATTTAAAAATGTAAGGGTCTCTTTGCACTGGTTACTCAGGTAGTCAGTGGTACCAAGGCAATTTCAGCATGTCGAGCCCGCTACTGTCCTCCAGTTTGTTTTTACTCTCAGTATCAAAAGTACAATATTATAGTCCTGAATTCAGCTCAAAACTCATTCAAATGCATAGGAATGATTAAATGAATCTGCAGCAAATTAACTTTGAGTCAAACTTGATGAAATTTCCAAGCAAATTCGTACAACTTATGACTCAATTTGCTCAAATCTCCCAAAAATTAGCTAAACTATTTTACCCATTGAAAAAAGATTATATTAGTCACAAAAGAATGACATGACCTCAAACATGAGTGGGCAGGCTTTCCACTATTTCCTTTGCAGCTATCACATACAGTAACATGGTATAGTGCAGCCAGGTACTATCATAACTTGTAAAATAGAATAAGCAGAGATTGCAGCAGCCATTTTCAGGTGACTTATGGCTAGTGAGAGGATGTTAGAGCTCAGCAGAAGGAAACAGAAAAGCAATACCTACAGCATTGAACAAATTATCCAGTCACTAATATGTAGAATAACTGCAAGAGGTGAGAGTGGCAATTTGCAATACAAAGTTGCAATCAATATGGAGAGAGATAGTGCAGGTAGCAGCAGCCGTTCCAGTGTAATTCATTACCGTAATTATATGTTTTTTTCTTTAATCTTTTCTGTTGTATTTGAATTCAAATTACATATATTTTTCATCCTTCTTGAAGGTAAAATGGTTTGGAATGTAGAATAAAAAAATCTCAATCAGACGATGTGCTGTGGGCTCTATTTTTCACTTTCTCTTTCCCCCTCTCCAACTAACTGACACTTTTTGATTGAGGGACTGCACACCTTTACAGAGTAATGGACCACTTGCATTTCACAGCAAAGTTTTGGAAAATTTGCCCAAAGTTGCACAATCACATTTTAAAAGATTTCATCATCTACTAAATACAACTGAAGTGCATAAATAGCATATCATATCATAAATAGATCTCAAAACATTTTTTTAAATTCCGGCATTAACTTTTCAAAGTATTTCCAGAGAAGAAAAATAGTGTGTAAGAAAAAGAAAGGTGTTCTGAGGATCTAAGCAATGACTCTAGGCTATGTTCACACGTTGCGGTTTTTACCGCGGATCCGATGCGTTTTTGACACTGCGGATCTGCGGCAGTTTTCCATGCGGTCTACAGTACCATGTAAACCTCTGAAAAACCAAATCTGCTGTGCACATGCAGCGGAAAAAAACGCGCGGAAACGCAGGGTTGTTTTTTCCACAGCATGTCAATTCTTTGTGCGGATCTGCAGCGTTTCTGCACCCATTGATTTGTCTTGAGTCAGGCACTTCTGCAGCAAAACCGCAGATATAAAAAAGATCTGCGGTTTAGCTGTGGGTGAAGCGCTGCAGATTGGGAGGAGGGAAGAGTGTGGGCGGTATGTGGGGGGAAACTGCGCATGTCTGTGTGTGCGGCATCTGTGTGGGACCGTTGGGGGTCTGTGCGGACCTCTCGGGGGTCTGTGCGGGCCTGCCGGGGGTCTGTGCGGGCCTGCCGGGGGTCTGTGCGGGCTGCTCGGGGGTCTGTGCGGGCCTGCCGGGGGTCTGTGCGGGCCTGCCGGGGGTCTGTACGGGTCTGCCGGGGGTCTGTGCGCAGCTGCCGGGGGTCTGTACGGGTCTGCCGGGGGTCTGTGCGGGCCTGCCGGGTGTCAGTGAGGGGCTGCTGAGGGTCTGTGCGGGCCTGCCGGGGGTCTGTGCGGGCCTGCCAGGGGTCTGTGTGGCCTGCCGGGGGTCTGTGCGGGCCTCTCAGGGGTCTTGTGTGTGTGTGCAGGCATCGTCCGATGGGACTACAAGTCCCATCGGGCTATGCCTGCTACAGTGACAGTGAGTGACTCATTAGCCAATGATGGGACAGTAGTAGTCTCATCATCCGGCTAATGTGTTGAATGTAAAAAAAACCCACAAACATACATACTGCATACAACATGCTACATACATGCATTCTACATACATACTACATACATACTACATACTACACACATACATACTACATACATACAACATACATACTACATACATACAACATACATACATACATACTACATACATACTACATACATACTACATACACACAACATACATACTACATACATACATACAACATACTGCATGCATACAACATACATACTACATACATACATACACCATACTACATACTTACTACATACATACTACATACATACAACATACATACAACATACATACTACATACATACTACATACATACATACAACATACATACTACATACATACTACATACATACAGGCTACACACATACTACATACATACTACATGCATACAACATACAACATACTACATACATACATACAACATACATACAACATGCATACTACATACATACTACATACAATACATTCATACAATACATACATACAGACATACAGTACATATAACATAGAGTACTTACTCACCATCACTTGTCACTTTGATCCCCGAAGCCAGTGTCACCAGTAAAAAATATTAAAATAACAAACAAAATACTCCCTGATCTGCAGAAATCCACGAGTGTCCCACAACGATCTCCCATGGAGAGCATCAACATCAGCTGATGCAACCGCTCTCTAGGGGCTCCAGGAATACAATGACCTGAAGGAGGTATCCTTCCACACTGTATTCCTCCACCAAAATAGTCCCTAGTCTCACTTTTGGCATTGCTGTGTGAGAAAATTCCCACGCAGCAAATGCCATAAAGTGAGACCAGTGAACTAAGGTAACCTTTCAGTGATGCACTGCAGGAGCCATTGTCTCCTGTAAGTGTGTCACTGAAGGTCCTATAGAGCAGTGACATCACCCGATGTCCCTGTTCTATAAGGGAGATCGCCGTGGGACTCTTGTTATTAATTGGACTGCATCGGACAGGGAGTATACGGTTTATTATTTTATGTTTTTTGCAGAAGCTGAAGTATGGTAAGTATGGTTAAATTAAGAATAATAAAATACTTTTTTCTGGATTTGTCTTTATTTTTTTTTTTACTCTTTCTCTACTCTAGGATTAATAATGGATAGGTGTCTTATTGACGCCTCTCCATTATTAACCGGGCTTAATGTCACCTTACAATAGCAAGGTGACATTAACCCCTTATTACCTCATATCCCACCACTACTCGGAAGTGGGAAGAGAGGGACTAAGTGCCAGAATTGGCGCATCTTACAGATGCGCCATTTCTGGGGTGGCTGCGGACTGGTATTTGTAGCCGGGGGGGCCAATTTCCATAGCCCCTCTCTAGGCTATGAATATCAGCCTGCAGCTGTCTGCATAGCCTTTCTGGCTGTAAAATATAGGGGGACCCCACGTAATTTTTTTGGGGGGTCACCCTATTTTAATAGCCATTAAAGGCTACGCAGACAGCTGTGGGCTGATATTCATAGCCTGGGAGGGGCCATGGGTATTACCCCCTTCCCAGGCTACAAATATTGGCAACCGGCTGTCGGCTTTCCCCCTCTGGTGCAGAAAATTGTGCGGGAGCCCACGCCATTTTTTTTTCCATTTTTTTTTAATTAAACGCTCATTAAAAGCTTCTTTCATACTTCCATCGGTGCCGGGCCGTCACAAAGCGTCGGCACAATGTACCGACAGACAGTGGTGATTTTTTGCACAACGTGGGCAGCAGACGCAGTATTTCAACGCGTCCGCTGCCCATTGTAAAGTCCCAGGGAGGAGGGGGTGGAGTTCCGGCTGCACCTGCGCAGTTCAAAATGCAGGACCCGACGTACGAAAAAACATACCCTTGAACGTTTTTTCGCTACGATGGTCCACTAAATACTGACACATCTAGTGCGCGACGTTTGGAACGTGTGTCCATACGTCGCGATGCATCGGTAATACAAGTCTATGGAGAAAAAACGCATCCTGCTGGCAACTTTGCAGGATGCGTTTTTTCTCCAAAACGACGCATTGCGACAGAGGTCAAACAACGCAAGTGTGAAAGTAGCCTTAGAAACATTGGCCTTTCTATTATATATCTATGACTATATCGATCTATACATATATTTATGGATAGATATATCTATAGATACATAGATGTATCTATCCATATATCTGGCTGCTTTCACACATCAGGTTTTTGCCGTCAGGCAGAATCCGGCGAGTTTTGAAAAAAACGGATCCGTTTTTTCCGCTGGATCCGTTTTTTTCTCATAGAGTTGTATTAGCGCCGGATTGCACCTGATGGCCACACATTTCATCCGTTTTTTGCCGGATCCTTCAGTAAAGCTGTTTCTGGCAGACGGAGAAAACGTACAGAAGAATGGTTTTTCTGTCCGACGAAAAAACGAACAGCGATGGATCCGGCGAAAAATGTATGAAATGATGTGAAATGAAGAATCCGGCCTCCGAATCTGGTTTTTCATGCATTTTTTTCATTGAAATCATGCAGATCTTTCATTCTCTCTCTCAGATCAGTTGCATCAGTTTTTCACTATTTGCAATGGATCCGTTTTTTCAAAAATTTGCCGGATCCTGCCTGATGGATAGATGTAGATGGATATATGGATAGTTAGGGTATGTGTCCATGTTCAGGATTGCATCAGGATTTGGTCAGGATTTTTCATCAGTATTTGTAAGCCAAAACCAGGAGTGGAACAATTAGAGGAAAAGTATAATAGAAACATATGCTCCACTTTTGCATTTATCACCCACTCCTGGTTTTGGCTTACAAATACTGATGAAAAATCCTGACCAAATCCTGATGCAATCCTGAACGTGGACACATCCCCTTAGGCTACTTTCACACATCAGTTTGTTTCCGTCAGGCAGGATCCGGTGAATTTGTGGAAAAACTGATGCAACTGATCCGTTTTTTAGAGAGAGAGAACGGAAAATGTGCATGATTTCAATGGAAAAATGCATGAGAAAGCAGATTCGGAGGCCGGATTTATCATTTCAGATCTGTTTCATACATTTATTTGCCAGATCCGTTGTTTTTTCACTGGACAGAAAAACTTTCCTCTGTATGTTTTCTCCGTCCGGCAGAAAGTTTTTTTTACGAATCCGGCAAAAAAACGGATGAAACATGTGGCCATCTCGTGCAATCCGGTCGCTAATACAACTCTGAGAAAAAAACAGATCCGGCAAAAAAAAAAAAAAAGATCATTTTTTTTTAAAACTCGCCGGATTGTGCCTGACGGCAAAAACCTGATGTGCGAAAGTAGCCTAACTATCCATATATCTATCTACATCTATCTATCTCATTCCTTCTGTCTATCTATATATCTATCTATGTATCTATCTATCTGTCTATCTATCTATCTGTCTATCTATGTGTGTAATGGAGTGTGGGTTGGACAAATGTAAAAGAGGAGGTTGCACAAGACATGACATCACAAATCTTTTTTTTTTTGTTCAATAATACATCTTTATTTAGCTTTCAAAAATGCATACAAAACCGCATCAAAAACTGCGCAAAAAACGCGTCAAAACCTCACAAAAAACGCATCAAAAACGCACCTGCATTTTCTGCCATGAAGTGTGGATTTAGTGCAGAAAAATCCGCACGCAAATCTGCAACGTGTGCACATACCCTAAAAGCTCTTAAAACCACTTCATCTCAGAAACTTCTGTGAATCAATTTACAGCCAATGTGAACAGAAAACATAGGGATTTCCCAGAGCGTTCATATATTTTATACACTTCATGAACATAGACATTCTATACATAAATTTAGGCATTTCTTACATGATGGTTCTTTGGTTCTTTGTTTTGCCTTTTTTCACCTTGTTGCACCCCATCATTCTCTTCCGGATTTTTTGTTTTTATCTTGTTTTTAATTTTCTTTTCCTCTTATTATCAGTAAAACTTCCAATCTATGGGTCCTGTCCTGATTCCCTCTGCTCTGTATGGATTTAACTGACCATCATCCCTACCATCTGAAAATATGGACACCAATTATGGATAAGAACAATCTGCTTATTTCCCGCATTGTGTGAATGGATTTCCATGTATTCCATGTATTTATGTGATCTTTTTAGGATTGTAGTATCTCCATATTATTAAGTGCTCTTTCTTAAATTAGAATACTGTGGATTATATATTTAACTGATCATATGGTACTGTTCCCCCACCTTGTTTGCGGTTACTATACTTTCAGCTGCATGCTCCCCCCTGTAGCCGTGCGCATCGCACTGTGTATGGTTTGCTCCAGCTTGTGGGCGGGCGTCTCTGCGCTTGGTGCGTCCGCTCCGGGACATTTTCCCGGCGCGTGCGCACTTGGTCTGATGCCCTGTCTTCATGCAGGGACCCGGCCGTCGCAGTGTGCATGCACCGCTTGCGCCGCTATAATTCGTTAGATCTGCACATGTGGCCGGGGTCGGGGGGTTATTGGAAGTATGACTCCATTCCATATCCCCTTGAGAAAGCGGCGTGGCAGTGCCGCGAAACGTGCGTCGGGGCTTTTTTTTCCGGCTGTGCCTCTCCTCCTCACCCTCCTTTCGGTAAGCCCATTCTTAATTATTGAAGTCATGCCATAGATAACCGACAATTTTCCTCTTATACTAGCATATGTGGCTGGATTGCTTGATGTATTCTTTTTATGGGCTTACCAATTCCACACTATATATTGGGATCTGGTCTCTTTCCCCTGGGTAATTACCTAGTACTATTGGGGTGAATAGGGGTAGCAGTTCTCCTTTTGTGATTGATTGGAACATAAATATAATGATGTATTACTGATAACTATTTTTAATGTTTGTACCAATAAAGATTTTGTTTATATATATTTCTATCATATGCTCCTCGTTCTCCTTCTTCTATATTTCTTACATGATATCTAATAGCAGCTAATACAGCTAATAGAAGAATTCAAACCTATATTACAAGTAAAAGACATTCCCTGAGTACAACAACCTGAGTCGCACCCCTTACTATTTTTTTGTTTCAATGTCTTCTCAGGAGAACTGCTAAACTTTGTGGGATTTGGCAAGCCTAAACACATTAATGCCTGCATGCCTTCATAACACTACCTAGAATTTCTTGTTATGTCCATTTTGGCAAGGGTTAAAGGTTAAATAATTGTCAAACATTATTTACAGTGTTGATTAAAATGTGTGATAAAAGAAAAAGTGCCAATGGCAATGGGCAGGTTACTGCAAGAGAAAAAGCAACAGCATCGCAGATAACAATATGGGAGCTAACTGTTACATTCATGGCAAACACTCACGGGTAGTGTTGAGCGATACTTTCCGATATCGGAAAGTATCGGAATCGGAAAGTATCGGCCGATACCGTCACAGTATCGGAATCCAATCCGATACCGATACCCGATCCCAATGCAAGTCAATGGGACGAAAATATCGGAATTAAAATAAACCCTTTATACACTTGTAGGTTCATTCTACATGAAGGAAAACAACTAAGAATAATGTAGGATGTATTGGGGGACGTGGCGGAGACATTAAAGGCACAGAGGTTTAGCCCAATCTAATAGAATAGCAGGATTTTTTTTTTTTTTTTATGACGTTCGGCGTTAGAAAGAATTTGACTATGTTATTTTTTTTTTTTATGTCAGATATTGATGTTTCACTACTTCCACGCCCTTCACCTTCTTTTTTACTTCTCCCACGCTTTCTTCTTCATTATCCTCATCATCAGCTTCTTTGACATCAACTTCTTCACCTTCTTCATCTTCTTCTTCATCTTCTACCTATTATTTTTTGGGTTACATTGTTCATATTCTTTTTATTTTACTATTATCTTCATCATATTCTACTTCTTCATCATATTCTTATTTGTGACAGGCATTCCCGTAGTTGTTATCTATAAAAGTTTGAAGATTACACCTTCCGTTCTGCCTGTCACAAAACAGTTACATTTGTCCGCGTTCAGTTTGGCCTGCAGCATCAGGCTTTATCCAGGGGCACCACGAGGAGGAACGGACTCACCCCCATACACTGCTTAGTCTTCTTCTGCTTATAATTTACATAATATTTTTTGCTCTGATATTTTGTGTTATGCTTAATGTCCTTCTGCTCTTTGTTCTGCAGCCTCTTGTTCTTCTGCTTCTCGGTCTTCCAGGTCGTCGTCGTCTCCAGGGTCGTCGTCTCCGGGGTCGTCGTCATCGGGGTCGTCTCCGGGGTCGTCGTCATCGGGGTGGTCTTCAGGGTCATCGTCTCCAGGGTCGTCGTCATCACGGTGGTTGTCGTCTCTGGTGTCGTCGTCATCTTAGGGGTGGTCTTCCGGGTCATCGTGTTTAGTCTCTTGAACTTGGAAATGCAGCAGAAGGTACAAGAAGGCTGAGAGAATGCCGAGAACCAGCTGATGGAACTGGAGCTCAGATGGCTACCCGAAGGTCCAAGAGCCAATGGAACGACCGAGGACCAGCTGACGTTACTGGAACCCGGTTACTAAGCAGGAGGTACCCGTGCTGAAAGCACTACCAAGGACCACCTGACGTTGGTGGAACTCAGATACCCAGAGGGAGGCACCTAAGCCAAAGGCTCTGCCCGGAACCAGCTGACGGTACTGGAACCAGGATGGGGAGCAGAAGGTACAAGAGCAAAAGACACTGCCGAGAACCAGCTGACGGTGCTGGAACCCGGATGGGTAGCCGAAGGTCCAAGAGCCAATGGAACTACCGAGGACCAGCTGACGTTACTGGAACCCGGTTACTAAGCAGGAGGTACCCGTGCCTGAAAGCACTACCAAGGACCACCTGACGTTGGTGGAACTCGGATACCAAAGGGAGGCACCTAAGCCAAAGGCTCTGCCCGGAACCAGCTGACGGTACTGGAACCAGGATGGGGAGCAGAAGGTACAAGAGCAAGTGTCTGCGTGGCTTTTGCAGGACACGATGCCGGCTGCACAGCAGGGGAACAGCTGGCGGTGCTGAACCCCACTGACACATTGGCTGGTGTTTTTCTCTGTGCAGCTAGCACATCTGGGCCCCAACTGGCGGTGTGTTAGAGCCCAGGGACAGCAGGAGAAGGAGGAGGAGCAGGAGCAGGGGGAGGGGAGTGTAGGCCGAAGCCTGCACTGGCGGCAGCTTTGGGTGTGTTGTGTCTGCGTGGCGGTCGCAGGACACGTTGCCGGCTACACAGCAGGGGAACAGCTGGCGGTGCTGGACCCCACTGACACATTGGCGAGGTGTTTGGCTCTGTGCAGCCAGCACTTCCGGACAGCAACGAGCGGTGTTGTAGCCCGGGCTCTGCAGGGGGAGCAGAGTGTAGGCCGAAGCCTACTTGAACCAATTTCAAAGGTAACCTTTAACCCCCCCTCAGGGGTTAGAAAGTAGAAGAGCCACAGCTTATGCAGCAGTAGTGCTGCGCAAGTCAAAGGTTGCTCTTGTAATTTTTCTCCTTGCACACGCTGAATGGAACACGTATAACATTTAGCCCTTTATACAGTCAAACTGTGTAATGGAGGCGAGAGTTCCCTTTGTAATGAGACGCAGCACAGATGTCAAGAATCCCACCTTGGTGCTGGGTGCAGCCTCCTGAGCGTTGTTATTTGCTGTACAGGAGTCTGCGCTGTCGTGTTATCCCCTGGCCTAGCGCCGTTAGCGCTGCCCATCTTCTGACATCATTTAATGTCGGCCGTTGCGGTTCGCGATGACCATGAATCCCAGCCCCGCAGTGTCTTAACATTGTTAAAACACTGCGGGGCTGGGATTCAGGGCCTGGCGCAGCACATATGTTCGCCTCTCACACGCGGGTCCTTACACCCGCTTCAGACTGTGCGGCGTCATCTGATCCCTTATCGCATGCCACGGCCATGAAGCCGCACAGTCCGAAGAAGGCGGAAGGAGAGGAGGGACAGGCGAACTGATGCACTGATCCTGCCCATCAATCACACCCTCGCAGTCCCAATAAATAAGACACCGAGGGGCGTTGTGTGGGTCAGGGCGGCCGCAGAGGCGCAGCCAGCCAAACAATGATGCCAGAAGACGGGCAGCGCTACCAAGGGGGTTGCAGCGTGTCATTACAAAGGAAAGTCACACCCCCGGGACGGTTAAATGGTCACACAGAGGACACATTTCAGACGTGTTTTCAGTTCCACATGTGCGAGGAGAATACGTTTATGAGCCACCTTGCACACATGCAGCATTACCGCTGTACAAGGTGGCTGGATAACGTAAAAACGCCTGGGGGAGGGGGGACAGGTTCCCTTCAATTTCAGTTCTTGTGTCTGCGTGGCTTTTGCAGGACACGTTGCCGGCTGCACAGCAGGGGAACAGCTGGCGGTGCTGGACCCCACTGACACATTGGCTGGTGTTTTTCTCTGTGCAGCTAGCACATCTGGGCAAAAACTGGCGGTGTGTTAGAGCCCAGGGACAGCAGGAGGAGGAGCAGGAGGAGGAGGAGCAGGGGGAGGGGAGTGTAGGCCGAAGCCTGCACAGGCGGCAGCTTTGGGTGTGTTGTGTCTGCGTGGCTTTTGCAGGACACGTTGCCGGCTACACAGCAGGGGAACAGCTGGCGGTGCTGGACCCCACTGACACATTGGCGAGGTGTTTGGCTCTGTGCAGCCAGCACTTCCGGACAGCAACTAGCGTTGTTGGAGCCCGGGCTCTGCAGGTGGAGCAGAGTGTAGGCCGAAGCCTAATTGAACCGATTTCAAAAGTCACCTTTAACCCCCCCTCAGGGGTTAGAAAGTAGAAGAGCCACAGCTTATGCAGCAGTAGTGCTGCGCAAGTCAAAGGTTGCTCTTGTAATTTTTCTCCTTGCACACGCTGAATGGAACACGTATAACATTTAGCCCTTTATACAGTCAAACTGTGTAATGGAGGCGAGAGTTCCCTTTGTAATGAGACGCAGCACAGATGTCAAGAATCCCACCTTGGTGCTGGGTGCAGCCTCCTGAGCGTTGTTATTTGCTGTACAGGAGTCTGCGCTGTCGTGTTATCCCCTGGCCTAGCGCCGTTAGCGCTGCCCATCTTCTGACATCATTTAATGTCGGCCGTTGCGGTTCGCGATGACCATGAATCCCAGCCCCGCAGTGTCTTAACATTGTTAAAACACTGCGGGGCTGGGATTCAGGGCCTGGCGCAGCACATATGTTCGCCTCTCACACGCGGGTCCTTACACCCGCTTCAGACTGTGCGGCGTCATCTGATCCCTTATCGCATGCCACGGCCATGAAGCCGCACAGTCCGAAGAAGGCGGAAGGAGAGGAGGGACAGGCGAACTGATGCACTGATCCTGCCCATCAATCACACCCTCGCAGTCCCAATAAATAAGACACCGAGGGGCGTTGTGTGGGTCAGGGCGGCCGCAGAGGCGCAGCCAGCCAAACAATGATGCCAGAAGACGGGCAGCGCTACCAAGGGGGTTGCAGCGTGTCATTACAAAGGAAAGTCACACCCCCGGGACGGTTAAATGGTCACACAGAGGACACATTTCAGACGTGTTTTCAGTTCCACATGTGCGAGGAGAATACGTTTATGAGCCACCTTGCACACATGCAGCATTACCGCTGTACAAGGTGGCTGGATAACGTAAAAACGCCTGGGGGAGGGGGGACAGGTTCCCTTCAATTTCAGTTCTTGTGTCTGCGTGGCTTTTGCAGGACACGTTGCCGGCTGCACAGCAGGGGAACAGCTGGCGGTGCTGGACCCCACTGACACATTGGCTGGTGTTTTTCTCTGTGCAGCTAGCACATCTGGGCAAAAACTGGCGGTGTGTTAGAGCCCAGGGACAGCAGGAGGAGGAGCAGGAGGAGGAGGAGCAGGGGGAGGGGAGTGTAGGCCGAAGCCTGCACAGGCGGCAGCTTTGGGTGTGTTGTGTCTGCGTGGCTTTTGCAGGACACGTTGCCGGCTACACAGCAGGGGAACAGCTGGCGGTGCTGGACCCCACTGACACATTGGCGAGGTGTTTGGCTCTGTGCAGCCAGCACTTCCGGACAGCAACTAGCGTTGTTGGAGCCCGGGCTCTGCAGGTGGAGCAGAGTGTAGGCCGAAGCCTAATTGAACCGATTTCAAAAGTCACCTTTAACCCCCCCTCAGGGGTTAGAAAGTAGAAGAGCCACAGCTTATGCAGCAGTAGTGCTGCGCAAGTCAAAGGTTGCTCTTGTAATTTTTCTCCTTGCACACGCTGAATGGAACACGTATAACATTTAGCCCTTTATACAGTCAAACTGTGTAATGGAGGCGAGAGTTCCCTTTGTAATGAGACGCAGCACAGATGTCAAGAATCCCACCTTGGTGCTGGGTGCAGCCTCCTGAGCGTTGTTATTTGCTGTACAGGAGTCTGCGCTGTCGTGTTATCCCCTGGCCTAGCGCCGTTAGCGCTGCCCATCTTCTGACATCATTTAATGTCGGCCGTTGCGGTTCGCGATGACCATGAATCCCAGCCCCGCAGTGTCTTAACATTGTTAAAACACTGCGGGGCTGGGATTCAGGGCCTGGCGCAGCACATATGTTCGCCTCTCACACGCGGGTCCTTACACCCGCTTCAGACTGTGCGGCGTCATCTGATCCCTTATCGCATGCCACGGCCATGAAGCCGCACAGTCCGAAGAAGGCGGAAGGAGAGGAGGGACAGGCGAACTGATGCACTGATCCTGCCCATCAATCACACCCTCGCAGTCCCAATAAATAAGACACCGAGGGGCGTTGTGTGGGTCAGGGCGGCCGCAGAGGCGCAGCCAGCCAAACAATGATGCCAGAAGACGGGCAGCGCTACCAAGGGGGTTGCAGCGTGTCATTACAAAGGAAAGTCACACCCCCGGGACGGTTAAATGGTCACACAGAGGACACATTTCAGACGTGTTTTCAGTTCCACATGTGCGAGGAGAATACGTTTATGAGCCACCTTGCACACATGCAGCATTACCGCTGTACAAGGTGGCTGGATAACGTAAAAACGCCTGGGGGAGGGGGGACAGGTTCCCTTCAATTTCAGTTCTTGTGTCTGCGTGGCTTTTGCAGGACACGTTGCCGGCTGCACAGCAGGGGAACAGCTGGCGGTGCTGGACCCCACTGACACATTGGCTGGTGTTTTTCTCTGTGCAGCTAGCACATCTGGGCAAAAACTGGCGGTGTGTTAGAGCCCAGGGACAGCAGGAGGAGGAGCAGGAGGAGGAGGAGCAGGGGGAGGGGAGTGTAGGCCGAAGCCTGCACAGGCGGCAGCTTTGGGTGTGTTGTGTCTGCGTGGCTTTTGCAGGACACGTTGCCGGCTACACAGCAGGGGAACAGCTGGCGGTGCTGGACCCCACTGACACATTGGCGAGGTGTTTGGCTCTGTGCAGCCAGCACTTCCGGACAGCAACTAGCGTTGTTGGAGCCCGGGCTCTGCAGGTGGAGCAGAGTGTAGGCCGAAGCCTAATTGAACCGATTTCAAAAGTCACCTTTAACCCCCCCTCAGGGGTTAGAAAGTAGAAGAGCCACAGCTTATGCAGCAGTAGTGCTGCGCAAGTCAAAGGTTGCTCTTGTAATTTTTCTCCTTGCACACGCTGAATGGAACACGTATAACATTTAGCCCTTTATACAGTCAAACTGTGTAATGGAGGCGAGAGTTCCCTTTGTAATGAGACGCAGCACAGATGTCAAGAATCCCACCTTGGTGCTGGGTGCAGCCTCCTGAGCGTTGTTATTTGCTGTACAGGAGTCTGCGCTGTCGTGTTATCCCCTGGCCTAGCGCCGTTAGCGCTGCCCATCTTCTGACATCATTTAATGTCGGCCGTTGCGGTTCGCGATGACCATGAATCCCAGCCCCGCAGTGTCTTAACATTGTTAAAACACTGCGGGGCTGGGATTCAGGGCCTGGCGCAGCACATATGTTCGCCTCTCACACGCGGGTCCTTACACCCGCTTCAGACTGTGCGGCGTCATCTGATCCCTTATCGCATGCCACGGCCATGAAGCCGCACAGTCCGAAGAAGGCGGAAGGAGAGGAGGGACAGGCGAACTGATGCACTGATCCTGCCCATCAATCACACCCTCGCAGTCCCAATAAATAAGACACCGAGGGGCGTTGTGTGGGTCAGGGCGGCCGCAGAGGCGCAGCCAGCCAAACAATGATGCCAGAAGACGGGCAGCGCTACCAAGGGGGTTGCAGCGTGTCATTACAAAGGAAAGTCACACCCCCGGGACGGTTAAATGGTCACACAGAGGACACATTTCAGACGTGTTTTCAGTTCCACATGTGCGAGGAGAATACGTTTATGAGCCACCTTGCACACATGCAGCATTACCGCTGTACAAGGTGGCTGGATAACGTAAAAACGCCTGGGGGAGGGGGGACAGGTTCCCTTCAATTTCAGTTCTTGTGTCTGCGTGGCTTTTGCAGGACACGTTGCCGGCTGCACAGCAGGGGAACAGCTGGCGGTGCTGGACCCCACTGACACATTGGCTGGTGTTTTTCTCTGTGCAGCTAGCACATCTGGGCAAAAACTGGCGGTGTGTTAGAGCCCAGGGACAGCAGGAGGAGGAGCAGGAGGAGGAGGAGCAGGGGGAGGGGAGTGTAGGCCGAAGCCTGCACAGGCGGCAGCTTTGGGTGTGTTGTGTCTGCGTGGCTTTTGCAGGACACGTTGCCGGCTACACAGCAGGGGAACAGCTGGCGGTGCTGGACCCCACTGACACATTGGCGAGGTGTTTGGCTCTGTGCAGCCAGCACTTCCGGACAGCAACTAGCGTTGTTGGAGCCCGGGCTCTGCAGGTGGAGCAGAGTGTAGGCCGAAGCCTAATTGAACCGATTTCAAAAGTCACCTTTAACCCCCCCTCAGGGGTTAGAAAGTAGAAGAGCCACAGCTTATGCAGCAGTAGTGCTGCGCAAGTCAAAGGTTGCTCTTGTAATTTTTCTCCTTGCACACGCTGAATGGAACACGTATAACATTTAGCCCTTTATACAGTCAAACTGTGTAATGGAGGCGAGAGTTCCCTTTGTAATGAGACGCAGCACAGATGTCAAGAATCCCACCTTGGTGCTGGGTGCAGCCTCCTGAGCGTTGTTATTTGCTGTACAGGAGTCTGCGCTGTCGTGTTATCCCCTGGCCTAGCGCCGTTAGCGCTGCCCATCTTCTGACATCATTTAATGTCGGCCGTTGCGGTTCGCGATGACCATGAATCCCAGCCCCGCAGTGTCTTAACATTGTTAAAACACTGCGGGGCTGGGATTCAGGGCCTGGCGCAGCACATATGTTCGCCTCTCACACGCGGGTCCTTACACCCGCTTCAGACTGTGCGGCGTCATCTGATCCCTTATCGCATGCCACGGCCATGAAGCCGCACAGTCCGAAGAAGGCGGAAGGAGAGGAGGGACAGGCGAACTGATGCACTGATCCTGCCCATCAATCACACCCTCGCAGTCCCAATAAATAAGACACCGAGGGGCGTTGTGTGGGTCAGGGCGGCCGCAGAGGCGCAGCCAGCCAAACAATGATGCCAGAAGACGGGCAGCGCTACCAAGGAGCTTGTTGCGTGTGTCAATACAAAGTCAAATCACACCTGAGGGACGTTTTAATGGTCACAGAGGACACATTTTAGACGTGTTCACTTCAACATGGGCAAGGAGAATAAGTTTCTGAGCCACCTTGAACACATGCAGCATTACTGCTGTTCAAGGTAGCTGTAAAACATAGAAACACCTGGGGGAGGGGGGACAGGTTCCCTTCAATTTCAGTTCTTGTGTCTGCGTGGCGGTCGCAGGACACGTTGCCGGCTACACAGCAGGGGAACAGCTGGCGGTGCTGAACCCCACTGACACATTGGCTGGTGTTTTTCTCTGTGCAGCTAGCACATCTGGGCAAAAACTGGCGGTGTTAGAGCCCAGGGTCAGCAGGAGGAGCAGGGGGAGCGGAGTGTAGGCCGAAGCCTGCACTCGAGCAAGTTGAAAGGAAACCTTTAACACCCCCCCCCCCAGGCGTTTGTAGCTGAAAGAGCCATTGTGTACAGCACTAATGCTGGAAAAGGTAAACTTAGCTCTTTTAATTATGGTCCTTGTACATGCGGAACCAAACATTTATGAAATGTGTCTCCTCACAGCGTTAAACCGTCCGGTAGGTGGAACTTTCCTTTGTCGTGTGACGCAGCACAGCCATCATTTTTACCCCCTTGGCGCCGTGCGCCCACTCCTCAGCGTTGTTTGAATCTGTCCCGGAGCCTGCGCTGTTAGGTTAGCCCTTGGCCATGCACACATGTTGCGCTGCCCGTCTTCTGACCTCATTTGGTGTCAGGCTGGCTGCGCCTGTGCGGGTGCGCTGGCCGAGATCCCGCCTCGCAGTGTCGTCTAATGTAATCCCACCGCGGGCCTGTGATCCGTGCCCGTGCGCAGTGCATATCCTGTCCTCTCACTCCCCTCCCTACGGCTTTTTCAGACTGTGCGTTGTCACGGCCGTGGCATGCTATTAGGGACCAGCTGACATCGCACAGTCTGAAGAAGCCGTAGGGAGGGGAGTGAGAGGAGAGGATATGCACTGCGCACGGGCACGGATCACAGGCCCGCGGTGGGATTACATTAGACGACACTGCGAGGCGGGATCTCGACCAGCGCACCCGCACAGGCGCAGCCAGCCTGACACCAAATGAGGTCAGAAGACGGGCAGCGCAACATGTGTGCATGGCCAAGGGCTAACCTAACAGCGCAGGCTCCGGGACAGATTCAAACAACGCTGAGGAGTGGGCGCACGGCGCCAAGGGGGTAAAAATGATGGCTGTGCTGCGTCACACGACAAAGGAAAGTTCCACCTACCGGACGGTTTAACGCTGTGTGGGGACACATTTCATAAGTGTTAGGTTCAGCATGTGCAAGGAGCATCACGAAAAGAGGCACTTTTTCCCTTTGCATTATTACTGCTGCACAAGGTGGCTCCTTCAGTAACAAACGCCTGGGGGGGGGGGGGGTCAGGTTCCCTTACATTTAACTTGTTGTGTCTGCGTGGCGGTCGCAGTACACGTTGCCGTATACACAGCAGGGGAACAGCTGGCGGTGCTGAACCCCACTAACACATTGGCGAGGTGTTTGGCTCTGTGCGTACAGCACTTCTGGACGGCAACTAGCGGTGTTGGAGCCCAGGGACAGGTGGAGGAGGAGGAGGTTGGAGGAGGTTGGAGGAGGTAGGAGGGATTGCCACACACACAGCAGGGGAACAGCTGACGTTACTGAACCCCAATAACAGAGGAGGGACTGTTGACTGTGCGTACAGCACTTCTGGACGGCAACTGGCGGTGTTGGAGCCCAGGGACAGGTGGAGGAGGAGGAGGTAGGAGGAGGTAGGAGGGATTGCCACACACACAGCAGGGGAACAGCTGACGTTACTGAACCCCAATAACAGAGGAGGGACTGTTGACTGTGCGTACAGCACTTCTGGACGGCAACTGGCGGTGTTGGAGCCCAGGGACAGGTGGAGGAGGTAGGAGGAGGTAGGAGGGATTGCCACACACACAGCAGGGGAACAGCTGACGTTACTGAACCCCAATAACAGAGGAGGGACTGTTGACTGTGCGTACAGCACTTCTGGACGGCAACTGGCGGTGTTGGAGCCCAGGGACAGGTGGAGGAGGAGGAGGTAGGAGGAGGTTGGAGGAGGTAGGAGGGATTGCCACACACACAGCAGGGGAACAGCTGACGTTACTGAACCCCAATAACAGAGGAGCGACTGTTGACTGTGCGTACAGCACTTCTGGACGGCAACTAGCGGTGTTGGAGCCCAGGGACAGGTGGAGGAGGAGGAGTTTGGATGAGGTTGGAGGAGGTTGGAGGGATTGCCACACACACAGCAGGGGAACAGCTGACGTTACTGAACCCCAATAACAGAGGAGGGACTGTTGACTGTGCGTACAGCACTTCTGGACGGCAACTGGCGGTGTTGGAGCCCAGGGACAGGTGGAGGAGGTAGGAGGAGGTAGGAGGGATTGCCACACACACAGCAGGGGAACAGCTGACGTTACTGAACCCCAATAACAGAGGAGGGACTGTTGACTGTGCGTACAGCACTTCTGGACGGCAACTGGCGGTGTTGGAGCCCAGGGACAGGTGGAGGAGGAGGAGGTAGGAGGAGGTTGGAGGAGGTAGGAGGGATTGCCACACACACAGCAGGGGAACAGCTGACGTTACTGAACCCCAATAACAGAGGAGCGACTGTTGACTGTGCGTACAGCACTTCTGGACGGCAACTAGCGGTGTTGGAGCCCAGGGACAGGTGGAGGAGGAGGAGGTTGGAGGAGGTTGGAGGAGGTAGGAGGGATTGCCACACACACAGCAGGGGAACAGCTGACGTTACTGAACCCCAATAACAGAGGAGGGACTGTTGACTGTGCGTACAGCACTTCTGGACGGCAACTGGCGGTGTTGGAGCCCAGGGACAGGTGGAGGAGGAAGGAGGAGGTAGGAGGGATTGCCACACACACAGCAGGGGAACAGCTGACGTTACTGAACCCCAATAACAGAGGAGGGACTGTTGACTGTGCGTACAGCACTTCTGGACGGCAACTGGCGGTGTTGGAGCCCAGGGACAGGTGGAGGAGGAGGAGGTAGGAGGAGGTAGGAGGGATTGCCACACACACAGCAGGGGAACAGCTGACGTTACTGAACCCCAATAACAGAGGAGGGACTGTTGACTGTGCGTACAGCACTTCTGGACGGCAACTGGCGGTGTTGGAGCCCAGGGACAGGTGGAGGAGGAGGAGGTAGGAGGAGGTTGGAGGAGGTAGGAGGGATTGCCACACACACAGCAGGGGAACAGCTGACGTTACTGAACCCCAATAACAGAGGAGCGACTGTTGACTGTGCGTACAGCACTTCTGGACGGCAACTAGCGGTGTTGGAGCCCAGGGACAGGTGGAGGAGGAGGAGGTTGGAGGAGGTTGGAGGAGGTAGGAGGGATTGCCACACACACAGCAGGGGAACAGCTGACGTTACTGAACCCCAATAACAGAGGAGGGACTGTTGACTGTGCGTACAGCACTTCTGGACGGCAACTGGCGGTGTTGGAGCCCAGGGACAGGTGGAGGAGGAAGGAGGAGGTAGGAGGGATTGCCACACACACAGCAGGGGAACAGCTGACGTTACTGAACCCCAATAACAGAGGAGGGACTGTTGACTGTGCGTACAGCACTTCTGGACGGCAACTGGCGGTGTTGGAGCCCAGGGACAGGTGGAGGAGGAGGTAGGAGGAGGTTGGAGGAGGTAGGAGGGATTGCCACACACACAGCAGGGGAACAGCTGACGTTACTGAACCCCAATAACAGAGGAGGGACTGTTGACTGTGCGTACAGCACTTCTGGACGGCAACTGGCGGTGTTGGAGCCCAGGGACAGGTGGAGGAGGAGGAGGTAGGAGGAGGTTGGAGGAGGTAGGAGGGATTGCCACACACACAGCAGGGGAACAGCTGACGTTACTGAACCCCAATAACAGAGGAGCGACTGTTGACTGTGCGTACAGCACTTCTGGACGGCAACTAGCGGTGTTGGAGCCCAGGGACAGGTGGAGGAGGAGGAGTTTGGATGAGGTTGGAGGAGGTTGGAGGGATTGCCACACACACAGCAGGGGAACAGCTGACGTTACTGAACCCCAATAACAGAGGAGCGACTGTTGACTGTGCGTACAGCACTACCAGGCAACAACTAGCGGTGTTGGAGCCCAGGGACAGCAGTAGAAGCAGAGGAACACAATGTAGGCCGAAGCCTGATTGGAGAAAGGGAACCTTTAACCCCCCCCCCCAAGGCATTTGTAGCTGAAAGAGCCAGCTTGTGCAGCTCAAAAGATGCAAAAGGAAAAGGTGGCTCTTTTAATTATGCTCCTTGCAAGCACAGAACTAAACACTTATAAAATGTGTCCCCTGAAACCGTGAAACTGTCCCGGAGGTGGGACTTTCCTTCGTAATATGACGCAGCACAGCTGTCATTCCTACCCCCTCGGCGCCGTGCCCCGGCTCCTCATCGTTGTTTGATTCCGTCCCGGAGCCTGCGCTGTTAGGTTATCCCTTGGCCAGGCACACTTAGCGCTGCCCATCTTCTGACATCATTTGGTGTCAGGCTGGCTGCGCTTGTGCGGCCGCGCTGTCCGAGAGCCCGCCTCGCAGTGTGGTCTAATGTAATCCCACCGCGGGCCTGGGATCAGTGGCCATGCGCAGTGCATATCCTCGCCTCTCGCTCCCCTCCCTACGGCTTTTTCAGACTGTGCGCTGCCACGGCCGTGGCATGCTATTACGGATCAGCTGGCACCGCACAGTCTGAAGAAGCCGTAGGGAGTGGAGCGAGAGGCGAGGATATGCACTGCGCATGGCCACTGATCCCAGGCCCGCGGTGGGATTACATTAGACCACACTGCGAGGCGGGCTCTCGGACAGCGCGGCCGCACAGGCGCAGCCAGCCTGACACCAAATGATGTCAGAAGATGGGCAGCGCTAAGTGTGCCTGGCCAAGGGATAACATAACAGCGCAGGCTCCGGGACGGAATCAAACAACGATGAGGAGCCGGGGCACGGCGCCGAGGGGGTAGGAATGACAGCTGTGCTGCGTCATATTACGAAGGAAAGTCCCACCTCCGGGACGGTTTTACGGTATCAGTGGACACATTTTATAAGTGTTAAGTTCTGCGTGTGCAAGGAGCATAATGAAAATAGCTACCTTTTCCTTGTGCAGCATTACTGCTGCACAAGGTGGCTCTTTCAGTAACAAACGCCTTGGGGGGGGGGGGGGACAGGTTCCCTTACATTTCAGTTGTGTCAGCGTGGCGGTCGCAGGACACATTGCCGGCTACACAGCTGGGGATCAGCTGACGTTACTGAAACCCAATAACACTGGGTCGTATGTTTTGACTGTGCAGATGGCACTTCTGAGCCTCAACTGGCGTTGTTGGAGCCCAGGAATGTAAGTTCAGGTGGTTGAAAGATGAACACAACAGGAGACCTGGATAACGTATACAGTGACCTAATTATTTAATCAGGAGGAGGAGTGGCAAATTCCTGCGAGATCCAGGCCTTGTTCATTTTCAGGAAAGTAAGCCGGTCAACGTTATCGGAGGATAGTCGCATGCGACGGTCAGTTAGTACACCACCTGCAGCACTAAAGACACGTTCCGATAATACACTGGCCGCAGGGCAAGACAGCACCTCCAATGCATACTGGCTTAGCTCTGGCCATGTATCCAGCTTTGAGACCCAAAACTTGAAAGGGGAAGAGCCGTCTGGGAGTACAGCAAGAGGGCAAGACATGTAGTCTGTCACCATCTGACGGAACCGTTGCCTCCTGCTGACTGGAGCCGTCTGTGATGGTGTAGACTTTTGTGGGGGGCACACAAAACTGTGCCACAGTTGGGCCATACTGGTCTTGCCTTGGGCAGAGGCACTGCTTCTGCTCCCTCTTTGTGCAGAGCCTCCACCACTGCCTGGACGCACTGAGCTGCTTTGGAATGCACTAGCAGCACTTCTCTCAGTTGGAATGGAGAAGATGATGGAACTGACCAGTGTGTCTTGGTACTCCCGCATTTTTCGCTCCCGGTTCAACGGTGTGATGAGGCTTTCTACGTTGTCCCGGTAGCGAGGATCGAGGAGGGTGAACACCCAGTAATCAGACATGTTGAGAATGTGGTCGATGCGGCGGTCGTTTCTCAGGCACTGCAGCATGTAATCCACCATGTGCTGCAGACTGCCAACTGCCCAAGAAACGCTGTCCCCAGCTGGAGGCGTGATCTCTGCCCGCTCGTCATCACCCCACCCTCGCTGTACACACTGAGTACTGGACAATTGTGTAACTCCCTCCTCTGGACGGATGTCTTCCTCCTCCATTGACTCCTCCTCATCCTCCTCACAAACTGTCCCCTGCCTACGCGTTTGTGAGGAACCACGTGGCGCTGACTGTCCAGAAGATGATGGAAGTGGTGAATCCTCATCCTCCACCTCTTCCACAACATCATCCCTTAGCGCTTGCAGTGATTTTTCAAGCAGGCAGATAAGGGGGACAGTCA
This sequence comes from Ranitomeya variabilis, assembly GCF_051348905.1. NCBI lineage: Eukaryota > Metazoa > Chordata > Amphibia > Anura > Dendrobatidae > Ranitomeya > Ranitomeya variabilis. The sequence goes on from NC_135236.1 coordinate 503,944,321, forward strand.
TGCTGACTAGTGCATCATCTGCACTCGCCATCCGCGTGGAATAATCGAAGGGACGCAAAACCTGGCAGACATCCTTCATAGTGGCCCACTCTGTGGTTGTGAAGTCTGTACGGCGCTGACTGCGACTTTTGTGCGCCTGATACAGCTGGTACTCCATTACAGCTTGCTGCTGCTCACACAACCGCTCCAACATATGTAACGTGGAATTCCACCTGGTAGGTAGGTCACATATGATGCGATGTTCCGGCAGGCGGTGTCGGCGCTGCAGAGCCGCAATGCGCGCTTTTGCCGTGCTGGAACGCCGCAAGTGAGCACACTCTAGGCGGACCTTGTGCAGCAGTGCATCAAGATCCGGATAGTCCCTCAAAAAACTCTGCACGACCAAATTGAGCACATGTGCCAGACATGGGATGTGAGTGAGGTTGCCGAGGCCCAGGGCTGCCACCAGATTTCGGCCATTATCACACACTACCATGCCTGGCTGGAGATTCGCTGGCTCAAACCACACATCGCTCTCCTGCTTGATGGCATTCCAGAGCTCCTGCGCTGTGTGGCTACGATTCCCCAAAAAAATTAATTTCAAGACGGCCTGTTGACGTTTGGCCACGGCTGTGCTCATGTCGGTCGTAACAGGTACACGTTCATCACGGGTCCATGTGGAGGTGGACTGTGACGGCTCCTGCAGCGATGATTCTGAGGAACTGGTGTAAGAGGAGGAGTCAATGCGTACAGAATGGATTCCTGCAATCCTTGGAGTGGGCAGGACACGTCCTGCGCCACTCGCACGGTCTGTACCCGGCTCAACTACATTAACCCAATGGGCAGTGAGGGAAAGGTATCGCCCCTGTCCATGTTGACTGGTCCACGCATCGGTGGTGAGGTGGACCTTGCTACTGACGGCGTTCAGTAGCGCGTGTTTTATGTGTCCCTCCACATGCTTGTGCAGGGCAGGGACGGCTTGCCTGCTGAAGTAAAAGCGGCTGGGCACACTGTACTGTGGGACTGCCAATGACATCAAGTCACGGAAGCTGTCAGTCTCCACCAGCCTGAATGACAGCATTTCCAGTGACAGAAGTTTGGCAATGCCTGCAGTCAGAGCCTGTGCTCGTGGGTGGTTTGACGAGAAAGGCCGCCTTTTCTCCCATGCCTGTACTACCGATGGCTGTAGACTGGGCTGGGAGTGTGTGGTTGACTGGGAAAGTGGTGCTGCGGGTGGAATTACAGCGGGTCTCTGGACAACAGGGCCAGAGGTTCTTCCACGGCGATCCTGGGAGGAAGCCGAACCAGCTGCGTGTGAGCTAGAGGAAGAGGCAACACGAGCTGAAGAGGTGGTAGCTGCCGCTGTTGGTTGGCCTAGCTCTTCAGTGTGTTTGTCTAACTCCGCCGGGTGCCTGTTGCGCACATGTTTCCACATGTTGGAGGTATTGAGGTTGGCGACTTTTTGACCTCTTTTGATTTTTTGATGACACACCTTGCATCTGACATAGCAAATGTCATCTGCAACTGTGTCAAAAAAGGACCAGGCACTGCAAGTCTTGGGAGCCCCCCTTTTGACTTTTGGAAGAGACATGCTCCTTACGGGTGCCAAAGCGGAGGCTGCAGGATCCGCAGTCTTCCCCCTCCCTCTCCCTCTTTGGACCGTACGGGGAATCTCTTCCTCAGAGCTGCTCCCACCACCTTCCTGTCCCTGACGCCAAGATGGGTCAAGGACCTCGTCATCCACACTACCCTCTGCCCCCAACTGCTCCTCCCGGGTAGTCTCAGCAGCAGAGCACGCACCAGTAAGTGGCACCTGAGTGTCATCATCAGCTGATGCGGCCTGCGATGTGGTGAACGGAGCCACTGGCCCACCCGCCTCTTCAGACTCAGAGAGAAAAAGCTGTTGGGCATCACTGCACCCTGCCTCTTCTTCCATTTCTCCAATGCTGCTTGGCTGGCCCCCTGTTTCCAAGCCAAGAGATTCAGAGAACAGAAGTAGAGACGGCTCCTGTCCTGGGCTCTCTGTCTGCCTGGGCAATTTGGCAGGTGGTGAAGAGACAGATGGCTGCTCTCCAGTGCTCTGTGTCTGAGAGGATGTGGCACTAATGGAAGTTGATGCATTAGCTGCCATCCATCCCACAACGGCTTCAATTTGGTCTTCACGCAGCAGCGGTGTACGGCGCTCGGCGACAAAGCTGCGCATGAACGACTGTTCCCTCGTGAAAGTGGGTGCTGATGAGTCACCGGTGCCCGCAGCGGGCACAGAATCCCCACGTCCCCTCCCTGCTCCGCGCCCACGCCCACGTGCCTTACTCACTGCCTTCTTCATCGTGGTTGACTGATAAAGAAAAGCAGAAAAGTACTAACGGCTTTGTGTGCTTATTCCTGAAAAACTCCTCCTAACAGGTATAAGAAACACTAATTAGCTAAAGTGTGGACTAGACTTTAATATGAGTTAATGTGGCCTACACAAATGTAAAGTGGTGTAACTGGTGTGTTTGGTGAACTTTATTATTTATTTCTTTTTTGGGGGCTGAACTGACAACGGATAGAGCTGCAGTCACACGGAGACCGTGCAGACAGACGTTAACGGCGCTGTAAGGCCCAAAAACCCTCCTCTACTTTATCCTATGTAGTGTTTTTCCACAAATTAGCTGGAGACGGGTGGAAAGACACTAATAGGATTTTTTTAAATTAATTAGCAGCAGACTACAGTACTTGAAAAAAAATTAAAATTGATTTGGCGGTATGACGCAGTTAACAACCCTGAGCTGGAGACAACCAAGCTACGGCTGCTCACAGACTACAGGGCGAGCTGCAGTCACACGGAGACCGTGCAGACAGCCGTAAACGGCGCTGCAAGGCCCAAAAACCCTCCTCTACTTTATCCTATGTAGTGTTTTTCCACAAATTAGCTGGAGACGGGTGGAAAGACACTAATAGGATTTTTTTAAATTAATTAGCAGCAGACTACAGTACTTGAAAAAAAATTAAAATTGATTTGGCGGTATGACGCAGTGAACAACCCTGAGCTGCAGACAACCAGGCTATAGCTGCTCACAGACTACAGGGCGAGCTGCAGTCACACGGAGACCGTGCAGACAGCCGTAAACGGCGCTGCAAGGCCCAAAAACCCTCCTCTACTTTATCCTATGTAGTGTTTTTCCACAAATTAGCTGGAGACGGGTGGAAAGACACTAATAGGATTTTTTTAAATTAATTAACAGCAGACTACAGTACTTGAAAAAAAATTAAAATTGATTTGGCGGTATGACGCAGTGAACAACCCTGAGCTGGAGACAACCAAGCTACGGCTGCTCACAGACTACAGGGCGAGCTGCAGTCACACGGAGACCGTGCAGACAGCCGTAAACGGCGCTGCAAGGCCCAAAAACCCTCCTCTACTTTATCCTATGTAGTGTTTTTCCACAAATTAGATGGAGACGGGTGGAAAGACACTAATAGGAATTATTTGAAAAAATGTGCAGCAGCCTGCACTACTTCAAAAAAAAAAAAAAAAAAGGACAGTATGAGGCAATGAACCACCCTCCCTGAACTGAATACAACCAGCTATGGATGGCCTATGTGGCTGCACTCAGACTAGAGAGTGGGCTGCACTCACACACACACACACAGAGAGACCTTGCAGATCGCTGTGAAAACAGCGCTACAAGGCAAAAGCAAGGTGAATAGTAGGTGAACACAGCGGTTGCTAAATTAGCCTTTGGAAAGCACAAAGAAGCAAATCGCTATCTCTAAACTGTCCCTCAGTCAGCAAACAGCGTCCTGTCACTAACTGAATTCACAGCAGAGTGATCGCAAAATGGCGCCAGCGACTTTTAAACTGCATCATGACATCATTTCAGCAGCCAATCACAGCCTTGCCAGTACTTTCATGCCCTCCATGCTAAACAGGATGTGCCCACACTTGGAATCTTTCTCATTGGCTGAATTTCTGAATTTTGAATCATGGAACTTCCGATTCCGGTATCCGATACGCGCCAAGTATCGGAATCCCGGTATCGGAATTCCGATACCGCTAGTATCGGCCGATACCCGATACTTGCGGTATCGGAATGCTCAACACTACTCACGGGTAACAGAAAAAAGGGAAGAACTATTTCAGGGAGACCCTGCACCAATACCCAACTGGTCCCTGTGCAGACTATAAAGACCCTAGCTGCAAAACTCAAATGCACCACCTCGGACCTGGCTCCCTAAAAGTCAATTGAGAGGTTCTGAGGAACCAGACAGAGGTAACACCACACTGTCAAGAGGAGAGGTGTGCAGGATGATATGAAAGCCAAGGGTGAGAAAATTTAAGACACATATAGGGTAGAGAGGGAATGATAAGGAGAGCTAAAAGTAAACAGAACACATATACCTTCCCAGAAACCTAAAGAAGTGAAGGGAAGAAGAACTAGGCAGGAAAACAAACATACTCACTGCAAGAAATGGGGTTTAGCATGCAAGGTAAACCAATCAGCTGAAAGGCTGGAACTTCTAAACTCATGTCCACTGAGAGATATAGCCAGCAAAGGAGTGCAGTGAAGAGCAGATCAAAACAGGAAGATGGAAAACACTTGGACAGGAACACACTAAGAAGGGGGACAAAGACCAATGGAACCAACAGTATTAGGACAGGGAAGAAAAGGCAATAGATCAGCAAACAGGGGAACAGGGGATGCAGCATCAGGTCAGTGGATCAAATCCCCAAACCGAGCCATGACACTACCAACAGCAGCAGAAGAACTACCCCCAACACTGCTGGGCAGTAGTACCACCAAATGATCTTTTTTTCCAGAAAGTTTATTAGTAAGTAGAGAGTAGAGGGTGTTATGATATATAAGGCATGACATATCACTTGACACAATCATAGAAAGATGACATTACCTCCGACACCAACACCATCAGTTTAAGTTTCTTTAATTTAACTATTAGTTATTATCAAGTTTCCAATCATTTCGATAGTGAGGTCACTTTGACAATACTATGTTTGTGTTTGTATCAAATAGCTTAAAAGGCTAGTTCTAGGAGGGATCAGTGTATTCAACTCGTATTTTCAGGAGAGTTGGAGGCTTTACAGTATTTTCAGTAAATGTCTTGAATTTGGCAAATTCACATTTCAAAAGATGATCTCTATTTGTCAAAACTATTTCTGACACCTTACATTGTTTTGCAAGCAGGGCTCTCACTCTTACTAATTAAAATATTTTTACGTGTACTTTCTGAATTGTAAATATGTTGATGTTACAAAAATTATTATTGTTAGAAACCATCTTCATGTTATAAATTATATGGTTTAAAATCCCAATCATAACAATATCATCCTTCTGTAATGAAAGAAAGAAATATTAAACATCTTAAAACTGCAGTTCAAAGGTATTGTTAATGCAAGGAAAGATCCTAAAGATCTTTGAAATCCAGTGATTTCTAAAGTCTAATAAACCATGATTATAATGTTAAATATGCCTATCAATGTATAAACACAAAATCCTTTACATGGCTTACAAATATTTTTCTAATTTAAAAAAAACAAAAAACTTTTTTTTATCAGGCTTGTCATCAGGATTGACAAATCAGGATTAGTACAGGAAGGACATGATTCCATTGGACTAGCTTGGCCTCAAAACCTGCAGTCATACCCATATGAGTGTGATTGACCTTATCTACACACAACTAGTGATGAGCGAATTTGTTCAGAAAATGATCGCCAAACATAAATTTGGCACGAATATGGGATATTCGGATTCGTGATCAGAAACATGAGCAAAATTTTATAAAATCGGTAAAAATCGGTAACATTCTGTAAAAAGTGCGGGAAAATATTTACGTTGCCACAAAAGTATTTTCAGCACTTTTGCAACGATGATGGTGGTGTCTCATGAGCATTTTGCATGTGTTTGATGAGGGGAGGGGTTTGCAGAGCTCAGAGGCGCGGTGTTCTTGTAAACTTTTTGTTTGTTTGTTTGTTTTTTCCTAACTTTATCTGTGCACATTGCAGCAAGCCAATCAGGGAGCAGGAAATATCCACAATGTCCTGAACCCACGGCTTGTGTCATTGGCTGCTGAAATCACATATCCCTCTTCATATAAAGAATGGACATCTTGTTTTAGCACATTTTGACACTTTAACAGTGCAGAGAGGCTACTCATGAAGCTGGCACTGTTAGCAGCAAGAATTTAGCTAGTTAGCTAGGTGGTTATATGTCACATAGTGTAGCTAGCTAGTGTTCAGTGTGGATTTTAAATTTACCTTCCAGCATTTTTTGGGGCCATTAGTAAGGCCCAGAGACAAAGCTAGCAGACAACCTGTCCTATAAGTGTGTACTATTGTGCTCCATTTACAAGTATAACATTCTAAATAATATTTTTTCTGCTGTATCCCACCTGTCATTTAGTGTTGTGGTGGTAAAAAACTGTCTGCAGACCTAATGCACATGAAAAAAAATATAATTTTTCAGTTGCAAAAAGTTAGACAGCCCACCATATCACACTTTGTTATTACCTTTCATACAGTCCTCATTCACACTCAAACAATTCTTTCTTCTGTGACTAATGCAATACAGCATGCCATATTTTACCATGTAATTTACTATTGCTGAAATTCAGATGTTTGCAGAAGTGGTGCCGAGTTTAAAATCTATTTTATTGTTGCAAATACTGTGCTCCTACCACAGTATTTGAGCAACATGCCTGGGAAAGAATGAGGCCATGGTGGAAGGGTAATTAGGCTTGCTTCTCAAGGTGTACGTGGGGTAGGTGGTAAGGTTAGGGAAAGCACTGAGCACTTTCTGAGGCTCATGTGGACTTACTGTGCTGTCAGGGCAGGAAGAGGGGGAGGGTGACTCTAAGGGTGAGGAATGTCCTAACACAGAGGATTATGATGATGTGTTAGATCCCAGTTGGCGTGAGCATAGAGGCATACAGCTGAGTAAGTCATCTGAGGAGGAAGATGAGGAGGTTATGTTGCGCTGTACGTCACAGACACATAGTGATGCAGCCACGACAAACAATGCATCCTCAGCCATAACTGTGGCTGTGACCAGTAGCGTCCATTGGTCTGCTGCTCGCAGGGGTGGCAAATGTTTCCTAGCCTGGGCCTTTTTTGACACTTCAAAGGATGAGCCAACTCATGTAATCTGCACACTTTTGCAAAAAAAAAACTGAGTAGAGGTAAAAAGTGTAATTATTTGAATACTACATGTATGAATCTTCACATGCGCAATCAACATGCATTACTATCGGAATCCTACTGTGCAAAAATGAGGTCCAACGGACCTCAACAACCATCAGACGCCCCATGAATTGCATCTGATTCTTCCTCCTCTTCTGTAACTATTGAGATACATGTCTTTGACCGCAGAACCTCTGGTTCTTCATGCTGACTGAGAGTCCGCTGTCAGCTGTAACCGAAGCTGACTTGCCTGTAGTTTTTGATTGATCTCAGAGAACGAGCACACCACAACTTTCTCAATCTATGGCAACATCTCAACCGGCACCTCTCTCATGGTCCTGCAGTTTGTTCCATTCAACGTACTCCGCCCTCTGTTAGTACTGCAGCCAGCGCATGGTTCCACAGTTCTGGTCACGTAAAAGATTGTTTCCTCCTATGCATGACAAAGCTAAGAGGTTGAACTCTACCATCTCCAATCTGTTGGCCACGGAAATGCTGCCTTTACGCCTGCTAGTTACAGATAAAGCTGATGGCAGTTGCAGTGCCCAGTACCAATTGCCCAGTTTCCATTACTTTTCTAAGTTGTGACTGCACTACACCAGCCTCTCTCTGACAATATCACCCATTCCTTGACTAAATCTATGTCTTCCAGGGTTCCTTTTACCACAGACACTGGGACGAGTAAGCATGGCCAAGGGCGCTACATCTTGCTGACTGGGCACTGGGTGACTCTGGTACCTGTGGGGGCAGGTGCTGCTCCACAAGTCTTAGAATCCCCAAGGCTTGCAGGACAAACCTCTACATTTGACACTTCCTCCACTGCTTTTGCCTTCTCCTCTATCTCCTCTAGGGTCTCCACATCCGCCCTCATCCTCTGCCCCAATGAGACAAGCATTCCAACAGTGCAGAGCGAATCCCCACCACCTCTGATCTTTGCAGCCAGGACTCACCTCAATTAGGCAGTATTAAAATTTATATGCCTTGGAGATCAAGTCATTCAGCTGAAAAATTGTGGACAGATCTCCAGGCTGAACTGAAGCTGCATCCAGAGAAGGCCATGTCCGATAACAGTGCAAACCTGGTAGCAGCCCTATGATGAAGTAAGCTCATACATGTACCTTGCATGGCTCACGTCATCAAACTGGTGGTACAGTGTTTTCTCCTCTACTATCCTGGCCTTGGTGAGTTGCTCCAGAAAGCATAGAAGCTATGTGCTCATTTCTGCCAGTCGCACCCCTCAGGGCATCGATACAGAGGTCTTTGTCCATGCCAGTTGACAGGTTGCTATGCGATGTGCCGACACAGTGGAATTCCACTCTGCACATGTTGCTGCGACTGTGTCAGCAGCATTGAGCTCTAATGCAGTATGTCATGTCATATAACATAGGCCAACACAGTACGGACGTGGTACATATCACTTTTACGGAGGTAGCGCTGACGACACCATCACTATTCTGGTCATCTATATGCTGGAGCAGACTTTGAAGTTCTAGACTGTCGTCAAACAAGCGGGTGCCAAGGGAGGTTGGATTATTGTGATTGAGGGAGGCTGCTGACAACAGACAAACTGTTATTGAAAGTACAAGATCTGAGGAACAAATGGAGGAGGAAGAGGTGATAGGCGAGCAACTGTCAGATGAAGAGGATAATCCTCCCCTTTATTTTGTTTGTGGTTGGCAGGAAGGGAATGAGGGAACAAGCATCATTGTTACCCAGTCACCAACACAATATGAGCTTGGACCTCATGGTAGAGCCTGACATTTGATTGCCTTCTTGCTGCAGTATCTGCAACATGATCCCCATGACTACTGGGTTGACACTCTGTTAGATCCACGTTATAAAACCAAATTTTAGCAGATGCTTCTAACCCTTGAAAGGGACCTGCAGATTCTGGAGTATCGAAACACACTTTAACATTTTGAGAGCTTTTCCCCAAGACAGCACTGAAGAACACAGTTCACATTGAGGTTCTAGATGTCCAACCACCGGCACTTCAATTTGTCAATGCCAAAATATTAGCAGCAGCAGTGGTGGAAGTTGAAGAAGTAATTCCTGTGAGTCCTTTGACACTTTTTTTTAGACCAACTCATGCACCAGCACAACAGAGTCCAAGTCTCACATGTGGTGAAAGAATGGAGAGGATGGTGCAGGAGTATCTATAACTGAATATCAATACCATCAGGGAGGGTTTGGACCCTTTCACATTTTGGTCTTCCACAACTGACGAGTTGCCTGAGCTCCCCTCACATGCCTTGGAGGTTTTATCATGCACTGCAGCCAGCGTTTTGTAAGGAGGTGATGGAGTCCATCAGGTGTCTGTCCCCCTGTGGATTCTGTACACCTGTCTTATGTGCGGTACCTTGTTGTGTATTAATGTTATTGCAATGTGCTGTATTATAATATGATGTGTGCTATTTTAGCTTAGGGAAAGAGTGGGAAATAGAGGGTTAAATAGTTGGGAGGAGAAAGAGAAGGATGGTGCAAAGCCTCAGGAATATAGAGAAAGGACTTCCTGTATAGAAGGCAGAGCCCGGCCAGGCTTGCCCAGTGCAAACATGCACAAGAGTGAGAGCAGAGTGTTCCCCGGACGTGTGAATAAAATACTGCTCTGGACTGACAGGCAATGAGGATGGGCACCAGCTCATCGGGATCATCCCCAGGAGAAACTTGGGGGTCCGAGACCAGAATGGGAGCTGGTGACGGACAACATACGGAGACAGCAGGGAAAGTGCAGGAAAACATAGCCTGGTTTGTACCGTGTCAAGGGTGTGACTTATCATTAAAGTTTAACCATTGGAACAGATCTGCGGCTTTGTGGTGTTTCCAGAGATTTGGTCCCCAGCTACTGAAGTGTACGTAAAATGGAGGTAACTGACTGTACTGCAGGCTCGAGATGTCGTTTATCACCCCATGTACAAGGTGCCAGGGTGCACACTGACTGTGGCTTAGTGAACTCGCCCACGACTACCACCCCAGGTCGCCTTTGTTACAGTTCTCTCAGAATGTGACTTCAGCGCTGCTGGGGGTGTTCTGACAAGAGATCGGCGGACACCTGGATGTTCAGATATGGCGGGTACAGCTGAACAGTTACAAAAAGTTTGGTTCGCATACCAGAACAGTCCCCGGACCCCAACCCAGACCCCATTCACTTGAATGGGGGGCCCAAACATTCAGTGTTTGCTGAGCTATCATCTGCATCACAGCAAGGCAAACACTGCTTCTGATCGGTGGTGAAACCATCCACGCCGGTCAGAGAGCCACAGTTCCCATGCTGTCAAAAGACAGCTTGAGCACTCAGCTGTGATCGGAGGTATAAAGTTTACCTCCAGTCATTGGTGTCAGCTGATGGGACAACTGCTCCCATCATCCGACAACTGCTGCCGGTAATAACAGCGAAAGCAGGAGTGGCTGATGAGAGTATTCATTAGCTGGCTCCTGCGCAGTAAATAAATAATTTTTTAAAAAAGCGGTGTGGGTTCCCCTGTATATTTGTTAACAGCCAGGCAAAACTCACAGCTGGGGGCTGCACCCCTCAGCTGTCAGCTTCAGCAAGGATAGTTATTAAGAATAGAGGGGTCCCCATGCTGTATTTTTTAATTATTTAAATCCATAGTTGAAAAAAATGGCATGGGGTCCCCCCCACAACATTTTTGACAACCAGCCTTGCTAAACCAGACAGCTGGGGGCTGGTATTCTCAAGCTGATAAGGGGCCATGGATATTGGCCCCCCAGCCTATAAATAGCAACCCGCAGCTGCCCAGAAAAGGCTCATGTATTACATGGGCCAATTGTGGCACTTTGCCCTGCTCTCCCCTCTTGCCCTGTAGCGGTGGCAAGTGGGGTTAATATTTGTGAGGTTAATGTCACCTTTGTATTGTCAGGTGACATCAAGCCCACGGCTTAGTAATGGAGAGGCATCTATAAGACACCTATATATTACCAGTAGTGTTGAGCGATACCGTCTGATACTTGAAAGTATCGGTATCGGAAAGTATCGGCCGATACCGGCAAAGTATCGGATCCAATCCGATACCGATACCCGATACCAATACAAGTCAATGGGACTCAAGTATCGGACGGTATCCCTGATGGTTCCCAGGGTCTGAAGGAGAGGAAACTCTCTTTCAGGCCCTGGGAACCATATTAATGTGTAAAATAAAGAATTAAAATAAAAAATATTGCTATACTCACCTCTCCGACGCAGCCTGGACTTCACCGAGGGAACCGGCAGCGTTGGTTGCTTAAAATGCGCGCTTTTCCTTCCTTCCGTGACGTCACGGCTTCTGATTGGTCGCGTGCCGCCCATGTGGCCGCGACGCGACCAATCACAGCAAGCCGTGACGTAATTTTCAGGTCCTTCTAGGCATTCAGTATTTTAAAATTACGTTCCGGCTTTGTGATTGGTCGCGTCGCGGTCACATGGGCGACGCGACCAATCACAAGCCGTGACGTCACGGGAGGCAGGAGACGCGTGCATTTTAAAATGCGCGCGTGTCCAGCCTCCCGTGACGTCACGGCTTGTGATTGGTCGCGTCGCCCATGTGGCCGCGACGCAACCAATCACAGCAAGCCGAGACGTAATTTCAGGTCCTTCAGTATTTTAAAATTACGTTCCGGCTATGTGATTGGTCGCGTCGCGGTCACATGGGCGACGCGACCAATCACAAGCCGTGACGTCACGGGAGGCTGGACACGCGCGCATTTTAAAATGCGTGCGTCTCCTGCCTCCCGTGACGTCACGGCTTGTGATTGGTCGCGTCGCCCATGTGACCCGCGACGCGACCAATCACAAAGCCGGAACGTAATTTTAAAATACTGAATGCCTAGAAGGACCTGAAAATTCCGTCACAGCTTGCTGTGATTGGTCGCGTCGCGGCCACATGGGCGGCACGCGACCAATCAGAAGCCGTGACGTCACGGAAGGAAGGAAAAGCGCGCATTTTAAGCAAACAGCGCTGCCGGTTCCCTCGGTGAGGTCCAGGCTGCGTCGGAGAGGTGAGTATAGCAATATTTTTTATTTTAATTCTTTATTTTACACATTAATGTTGTTTCGATACCGATACCCGATACCACAAAAGTATCGGATCTCGGTATCGGAATTCCGATACCCGCAAGTATCGGCCGATACCCGATACTTGCGGTATCGGAATGCTCAACACTAATTACCAGTCCTATAGTTACATGGTAAATAAAGACACAGCCAGAATAAAGCCATATATTAGAAATAAAACAAAACAGTTTTACTTTTTTATTTAAAAATAACAAACACAGTTATACTCCCCAAACGACTACTCCACCAAAGCCCTTGCTCTCCTGTAATAAAACTAATATAAAAAAAGCAATATCCCTTCCCTCTCTGTCATTCTGTCCCACGCCGTAATCCATGTCTGGGGTAGAAATAGTTTTCAACCTGGACAGTCCCAAATGCGACCGTCCAGGCTGAGAACCACTGGTAACTGAACTGCTGCATTCTGGTGGTGACATCATCAAGGTTACGTCCGGTCACTGAGGCTGAACTGCCGTGACCTCGGTGAGATCATCACTAGCACCGTGAGAAAATCTCTATAGTGATATTGCATTTTTTTAATGTAATGCATTAATGTCACGTAACTGCACTCTGTGATATCTTTAGTGTGGATTCTGTGCCTGCTGTGGCTGCTGCTGCTGATGTTAACACAAATTGTGGAAATGTGAACAGTCAGTTGGTTTACATCTGCTGGGATAGCTGTAGTGGAAGACCTGTCATTCCCTACTATACTATTTCTACTCTCATGAAGTTTATGCCATTTCTGTGATGTAAGGCCCTCATTTGTTTAAATGTCAACTCTCCTGGTTGGGTTTCCATCTGCTGGATTGGGTGTAGTGGAAGACCTGGTGGTCACTATTATACTATTTCTATTGTGGTGAAATTAATGCCACTTTGGTATTGTCTGCCAATTTTTTTTAAAATAGGAACACTCCTGGTTGGGTGACCATCTGCTGGATTGTTTATAGTAGAAGACCTGTCTTTCCCTATTATATTATTTCTACTGTGGTGAAAATAATGCCACTTTTAATGATGTCCTCCAATAATTTTTGGAAATGTGAACACTCCTGATTGAGTCTCCTTCTTGCATGTTGCCTGTATTAGTAGGCTTCAAGACCATCAGGCCTCCACCTCCTTGGACGCAACTACGCGTGTTACTATTCTTAAATATTTCTTACAATGGTAGTCTACGAAACTGATATTTATGTCACCTGAGTGTGGTTTGGCATGAAAGCAGGTAGAGGTGTATGTGGTATCAGGGCTACCAGGACATGAGGCATACACCGATTCCTGACCCACCTCGTCTTACTGTGACGTTCAATTGAAAGGTGTAAATGTTGTCCCAGACCCCAATACCTCATAGCTGGCTGATTGCTGCAGTGCTGTGCTACAGTTTGTACTGTGGGTGAATTGATGCTCTTTTCTGGTGTCTGTCCCTCATATGATGTGTTTTGGCAGCAAGTAGGGTTGAGCGAAACGGATTGGTCATTTTCATAAATCGCCGACTTTCGGCGAAGTCGGGTTTCATGAAACCCGACCCAATCCCAGTGTGGGATCGGCCATGCGGTTGGCGATCTTCGCGCCAAAGTCGTGTTTCATATGACGCATTTCTCAGCCAATGAAGGTGGACGCAGAGTGTGGGCAGCGTGATGACATAGGTCCTGGTCCCCACCATCTTAGAGAAGGGCATGGCAGTGATTGACTTGCTTTCTGCGGCGTCACAGGGGCTATAAAGGGGCGTGCACGCTGACAGCCATCTTACTGCTGCCGAGCTGAGCATAGGGAGAGGTTGCTGCCGCTTTGTCAGAAGCAGTGATAGCGTTAGGCAGGGTACATTAACCCCCAAACCGCTTGTGCTGTAACGATTTCCACTGTCCAACACCACCTTTTCTTTGCAGGGACAGTGGAGGCTAGATTTTTCTTCATCAGCTCTGTAGCTTATTGGGCTGCCCTAGAAGGCTCACTGATAGCTGCATTGCTGTTTGTACGCCGCTGTGCAAACCAACTGCTTTTTTAAAAGCACAAATCCTGTTGCTCCTTCCTTTCTGCACAGCTATCTTGTTTGTTTGTCCACACTTTTGTGTGCAGCAGTCCTTTTTATTGCTGCCTGCAATACTTTTCTGAGATTATTGTAGGGAGATAGTAATTGTAGTGCAGTCCCTTTTTTTTTTTTTTTTTTTTTATATATCTTCAAGCCACTTTCTGCCCCTGAAACTGTGTAGTGTAAAACAGTGGGCCTGTATTTTTCTGCACTGTCCCACACCTAAAAAGGGAGATTAATATAGCCAAATCTGTGCATTTGCGCCAGTCCTGTCTGTGGTATCTGTCAGTCATTTTCTGCCACAGAAACTATACTGTAATACAGTGGGTCTGATTTATTCACTAGTCTCCCATATAAAAAAAGGGAAATTAATATTGGCAAATCTGTGCATCTGCGCCAGTCCTGTCTGTGGTATCTGTCAGTCATTTTCTGCCACAGAAACTATACTGTCATAGAGTGGGCCTGATTTATTCAGCACTCACCCACACATAAAAAGGGAGATTTATATTCACAACAAGTTAACATACACCTTCTACCTTGTTTTTCATTACAATATAACGGTTGTTAGTTTGGTTACATTTACCCAAGAATGAGGAAGGCTGGTGGAAGAGGTTGTGGCCGTGGGCGGTCATTGCCATCTGGTAATGCTGATGGTGGTGGTGGTGCTGGTGGAGCATCGGGTGGTAAAGGGAAAATCAAAATAGCACCTAAGTCTCGAGTTGTTGAGCCAGCATCATCGTCCGGCTACACAAGGCCTCGCTAATGCTTCCTTTTCTGGGAGTAGCAAAACCGCTGTTAAAGCCGGAGCAGAAGGAAAAAGTTTTGGCTTTCCTTGCTGACTCTGCCTCTAGCTCTTTTGCCTCCTCTTCGGATAGTTCAAAATTGAAAAGTAGCCAGTCGTCGGTGGATGCTCCCGGTCAGGAACAAGTTGATTCCTTGTGTCCTTCCCCCAAAACAACAGTGAAGGATGCGTCAGGCGACACAACAGGTTACTCCATGGAGCTCTTTACACATACTGTGCCTGGGTTAGAAAGGGAAATTGTTAACAGGCCATGCCCATTACAAGATGAATCGGACATGGAGTGCACAGATGCACAGCCACAGCTAGATTATTATGCTGTTCCATTGACTCAGATCACAACATTGCCATCGCAGTGTACCGAGCCAGAATCTGACCCTGATGAGACTATGGTGCCCCGTCCCGAACGCTATAGCACTGGCTTACACGGTGACACAGAGGAAGGTGCACAGGACATAGAAGAGGAGGTAATAGATGACCCAGTTGTTGACCTCGATTGGCAGCCATTGGGGGAAGAGGGTGCCGCTGGTAGTAGCTCTGAAGCGGAGGAGGAGGAGCCGCAGCAGGCATCAACATCGCAACAGCTTTCATCTGGCAGGCCCGTATCTGACCAAAAACGTGTGTCAAAACCAAAAACAGTTGTAGGACAGCGTGGCCATCCGGTTACAGTAGCACAGTGTGCAATGAATGAAAGGGTATTCGATAGTAGGAAGAGTGCAGTCTGGCACTTTTTTAACCAAGATCCGAATGATTAGTGCAAAGTGATCTGTAAGAAATGCTCAAGGACCTTTAGCAGAGGTCAGAATGTCAAAAATGTAAATACAACTTGCATGCATAGACATTTAACCACCATGCACTTGCAAGCCTGGACTAGCTACCAAACGTCCTGTAATGTTGTTGCACCCACTCACAATGAAGCTAGTCAGCAACGCTACATTCCTTCCCTCACTGTAAGCCCACCGTTTACGACACCACCTGCAGCAAATGTGGAGGTATCGTCGCAAGGCCAAAGCAGTCAGGGAATCACCAGGTTCTTGGTAGGAAACACTGTATCTAGGCAAAGAGCAAGAATACCATCACCAACCCTCTCTCAGTCTGCCATGTCCACCACCACCCCCACTAGTTCCACCATAAGCAGCTCTCCAGTCCAGCTCACCCTACAAGAGACTCTCGTTAGGAAAAGGAAGTACTCAGCGTCTCATCCGCGTACACAGGGTTTGAACGCCCACATTGCTAGACTAATCTCGTTAGAGATGATGCCCTACCGGTTGGTTGAAAGCGAAGCTTTCAAAGCCCTGGTGGCCTACGCAGTACCATGCTATGACCTACCCAGTCAACACTTCTTTGCGAGGAAAGCCATCCTGGCCCTCCACCAGCATGTGAAAGATCGCATTGTCCATGCACTCAGGCAATCTGTCAGTAGAAAGGTGCACCTCACAACAGATGCATGGACCAGTAGGCATGGCCAGGGACGTTACGTGTCCATCACGGCACACTGGGTTAATGTGGTGGATGCAGGGTCCACAGGGGACAGCCCCAGTGGGACAGTTCTGCCTAGCCCACGGTCTAGGAAACAGTTGGCTGTAGGCGTTCGCCACACCCCTCCTCCTCCTCATCCTCCAGCAGAAGCAAGAGCTTGTCCACAGACCGCAGTCGCACGAACACTCCATCTGCAGCTGACAGTGTTGCACACGAGGTGTCCCATTATGGAACAACTTGTGGTAAGCGTCAGCAGGCTGTGTTGGAAATGAAGTGTTTGGGTGACAACAGACACGCTGCAGAAGTTCTGGCCGAGTTCTTGCAGCAAGAAACTTAGTTATGGCTGGGCACTGTACATCTTGAGGCAGGCAAGGTAGTCAGTGATAACGGAAGGAATTTTATGGCTGCTATAGCCCTTTGACAACTGAAACACATTCCTTGCCTGGCTCACACCTTGAACCTGGTGGTGCAGTGCTTCCTGAAAAGTTATCCGGGGTTTCCCACCTTGCTCCTGAAGGTGCAAAGACTTGGCTCGCACATCCGCCATTCACCTGTACACTTCAGCCGTATGCAGAACCATCAGCGATCTTTGAAGCTTCCCCAGCACCACCTAATAATCGATGTTGCAACAAGGTGGAACTCCACACTGCACATGCTTCAGAGGCTTTGCGAACAGAGGCGTGCTGTTATGTATTTGTGTGAGGATACACATACATGGGCAGGCAGTTGGATGGCAGACATGGAGTTGTCAGGTGTGCAGTGGTCGAAGCTACAAGATCTGTGTCAAGTCCTTCAGTGTTTTGAGGAATGCACACACCTGGTTAGTGCAGACGGTGCCATCATAAGCATGAGCATCCCCCTAATGCGTCTGCTGATGCAAAGTTTGACGCACATAAAGGAGCAGGCATCTGCAGCCGAGGATGAGGGAAGCCTTCATGACAGTCAGCCATTGTCTGCTCAGGGAAGTCTCCTGGACCAGGTGGCAGACGAAGAGGAGGAGGACGAGGAGGATGATGGGGATGAATATTTATGGGAGGAGGAAGCTTCTCAGGGGGCAATAGAAACTGGTGGCGTTGCAAGGTCAGGTACACGGTTTTTGAGGGAGACAAGTGATGTTGATTTGCCAGAAAGTGCTCCTCAACCCAGCACAAACAGTGACTTGTTACATGGAACATTGGCCCACATGGCGGATTATGCCTTGCGGATCCTAAAAAGGGACCCCCGCATTATCAAAATGATGACCGATGATGATTACTGGTTGGCCTGCCTCCTGCATCCACGCTATAAAAGGAAATTGCAAAATATCATGCCACATGAGAACCTTGAGCAAATATTGGCTACCAAACAAGCAACTCTTGTAGACCGCTTGGTTCAGGCATTCCCAGCACACAGCGGCAGTGATGGTTCTCACACGAGCTGCAGGGGGCAACATGGCAGAGGTGTTAGAGGTGCACAAATCAGAAGTGGTTTTATGACCAGGTTGTGGAGTGATTTCGCAATGACCGCAGACACGACAGGTACTGCAGCATCAATTCAAAGTGACAGGAGACAACATTTGTCCTGTATGGTTACTAACTATTTTTCCTCCCTTATCGATGTTCTCCCTCACACGTCATTCCCATTTGATTACTGGGCATCCAAAATAGACAATTGGCAGAATATGCATTACAGGAGCTTGCTTGCCCAGCTGCTAGTGTGCTATCAGAAAGAGTATTCAGTGCTGCTGGTTCAATACTGACCGAAAAAAGGACACGTCTGGCTACCCGAAATGATGATGATCTAACCTTCATTAAAATGAACCAATCATGGATTTCTAATTATTTTGCCCCACCTTTCCCTGCTGACACCTAGCTTTCCTGTAAAAAGGTCTTGCTTTTGGTCTCATCTTACTGACTGCTCCAATTTCTCCATTTGCAGCTGCTGTACGTCCACCATATGCCATTTTTACACCTCCCTAAATGGGCTGATTTGGCCCACGGGGCCGTGGTCACCACTTAGCGCAAGCACCCGTGCGAGTGCCGTTTGGCTGAACAGGTGGGTGTGCCTACTTTTGGGTGATGGCACTGGCACAGGGTCCCTCATAGTACAATGAAGTGTCTCTGGTGGTGGTGGTGCACACCCAACGTCAGACACGCCGTCGTAACATGAGGGGCCCTGGGCCAGTACCGCCGCCCATGAGAGACTGTTCCCCCTTAACTCAAACAGTGCTCTACCACTTGCAAAATTACCTCTCACTGCTCCACCACTGTTTAGTCTGTGCTGTTAAATCCTTCAGTGGCACTGCCAATAACAATTTCTTGACATGATTGATGCTATTAAAAATATTCAGGGGCCCTGTCCTACATTTACACCAGTTAATACTTTGTGCCAACTACCACTGTCTGCAAGTCAGCAGAGGAGCCCACCCCTGTACCTAGGTATGCCACCTGTTTATTTGTGAATTTTTTTGTGGCAACACATTAACCTCACTTTATAAGTTTGGCCTGCTAACTGTGTCAGACACTCCTTACAGTTGTCCTATACTGAACAAAGCTAGGCCGCCTGCGTACTCCTGTAACAGATTTTTAACTGCATTTTGCCTATTACTTTTTTGGCCCTACTAACTGTGTCTGCCCCTCGGTGCAATCGGCCTCCGCTGACCACACCAATGCTGCCTGTGTACCCCTGTAGCCTATTTAAACCTGCATAGAGCCTGCTTTTTTATTTTAGGCCTATGAAGTCTGTCTGCGGTCCCTCCTTGCAATTGTCCTCTGCTGACCACACCAATGCTGCCTGTGTACCCCTGTAAACAATTTAAAACTGCATAGAGCCAACTTTTTTATTTAACCCATACTACCTTTGTCTGTCTGCGCCACTCAATACCGCTGTCTTCCACTGAAAAAGCTGAGCTTCAATCTTCAGGCTTTTGGCCTGTATTTCGAATTTTAAACTGCATTTGGCCTACTAGTTTGGGTGGGCCTAGTAACGGTGTCTGACGCACCTTGGTGTTGTCCTTCACGGAAAAAAGCTGAGCTTCAATCTTCAGGCTTTCGGCCTGTATTTAGAATGTTAAACTGCATTTGGGCTACTAGTTTGGGTGGGCCTAGTAACGGTGTCTGCCGCTCCTGGGTTTTCTCCTGTTTGGTTTTCTTGAGCTTCAATCTTCAGGCTTTCGGCCTGTATTTAGAATTTTAAACTGCATTTGGCCTACTAGTTTGGGTGGGCCTAGTAACGGTGTCTGCCGCACCTTGGTGTTGTCCTGTGTTGGTTTTCCTGAGCTTCAATCTTCAGGCTTTCGGCCTACATTTTAAATATTAAACTGCATTTGGCCTACTCGTTTGGTTGGGCCCTAGTAACAGTGTCTGCTGCCCCTTGCTTGTCTCCTCCACTGAACAAAGCTGAGCTTCAATCTTCAGGTTTTCAGCCTATATCAGATAGTAAACTGCATTTGGCCTACTAGTTTGGTTGGGGCCTACTAACGGTGTCTGCCGCGCCTTGGTGTTCTCCTGTGCTTTTCTCCTGAGCTTCAATCTTCAGGCTTTCGGCCTGTATTTATAATTTTAAACTGCATTTGGGCTACTAGTTTGGGTGGGCCTACTAACGGTGTCTGCCGCTCCTTGCTGTTCTCCTCCACTGAACAAAGCAGTGCCGCCTGTTTACTACTGTTACCAATTTTGAACTGCATTTAGCCTACTTACTTATTTGGCCCTACTCACTGTGTCAGCCTCTCATTACAGTTGTCCTCCACTGAACAAAGCAATGCCACCTGGTTAGTCCTGTTACCAATTCTGACCGGCATTTAGCCTACTTTATTATTTGGGCCTATATCTGTGTTTCCTCCTCATCCTGCCCATTGCCCAGCCAGTGCTAGATGAGTCTGCTGGTACATTGACCCAGACCACTACATTCCCCTTGCACGCTACACAGCCAGAATCTGACCCTGCTGAAAGTCAGGTTCCCCTTCCCGCATACTATACCACCTTACACGGGGACAAAGAGGAAGGTGCAGATCAAAGTGCAGGTTCCTTCATCAGGTGGGGGGGCATACTCATTGGCGACGTCACTGGCACAGGGCCCCTCATAGTACGCAAAAGTGTCACTGCCGGTGGGAGGCGCCCCCGTCGTGCAAACACACCGCCGTACTTTGAGGGGCCCTGTGCCAGTGCCAATGCGAAAGAGTGGGCCCCCCTGCTTGCTCAGGATCACAGCACTTGCAAAGTTGAAATACTTACCCCTCCCTGCTCCACCGCCGTGACGTAGTCAACATTTCCTGGGCCCACTAAAAACTTGAACCAGCCCTACCCCCCACAACTTTAGCCAAATGGCCCCCAATTTCCAATGCCTATCTATTATTATAAAGTTAATTAAGATTGACAAGCTTCAGTAACAAGAATGGATGTTTTTGCCATTAAAATGGGCACTGTAGGTGTTTTCCTGGCCTCCACTCACTGCCGACTATGCTTCTCCATTGACTTGCATTGGGTTTCGGGTTTCGGTCGATCCCCGACTTTTCGCGCCGATTTCACTCGACTCGACTTTTGAGAAAGTCGGGTTTTGCGAAATCCGACTCGATCTTAAAAAAGTAAAAGTCGCTCAACCCTAGTTATAAGTTGTTGTGCATGCGTTTGTTTTTGCCTCCCATTGACACGAAAGGCGTTCGGTTATGTTCGGCAAATATTTGACAAATTAGTCAGCAAATATTGCAAATTCAGCGATCATAATCTGAACCGAACATTGAAATATTCATTCATCTCTATACACAACATCAATAATTAAAGTTTCAGGTGCACTACCATCTCACAATAATATAAAGCTCAAATAATACTGAGGCAGGGTGCTACCAAATGCATGGAATATGCAGTACCAAGCCAAGGAGGAAAGCCCATGCATAAATGAGTGCACACCTGCTACAAAGTCATGAAAAAATATAAATATATATCATTTTTATTAATGTAAACACCAAACAGCAAAAAATCTAAAACCAATAAAAACAACACAGCCACCCCCATGTATACACAACATCAGACCACCACAAATCTCTCATATGTGAACAACTTTTGCATCAGAATGGGTGCTGAAACCAAGTGTAAGCTCATTGACTTTATTGACAGTTTCCTAGATTTCCAGGCTGGCAGAAAATCATGTACATGTGAGAGATTTGTGGAGGTTTGATGATGAGCTCAGTGTGTGGAAGATGTAATTCATGCTCTCACAGGCCTGATTACAGAATCCGAGACTGAACTGGTCTGGAGGAATCAGCAGTCATCAGAACTATGGTAGATCTGCCTCTTTTGCATATGAATATTCTGACCAAAATTTTTAAAATGTTAAAGAGAAAAATGTTTCTATGCCATATACGGTAAATGACTTTGTTTTGATGCCAGACTAGGCTTAGTTAAAGTTATGATGGTGCATATGGGCAATAGTTATTGGCGTGCAAAGGACCACTCCCTTGGGGGCACTATTAATATCACCATATCAAGACATAAATGTGAAACATTAATACTCAATTTAGGCCACAATGGGTGTCATGATCCAGACCGGGTTTTGAGTACTGTCTTCCCTTTTCCCAGTCTGGTTACGTCAGGGATTAACTTTTCCCAGCCTCAGTTTGGTCTCAGGTTTGATATTTAGCCCCACTGTGTCCTGCAGATCATGTCAGTTATAGTTGCTGCCTAGTGCTGCTGTAGATGACTCTGATTACTCAGATTTGTCCTTCTGCATTTGCTGTCTGAACCCTTGTCTCTGTTTTCCCCTCTTCCCATCTTGACTCAGTGTTTCCTATTAGTGTGCAGACTCCCTGGTTTGACTTGGCGTGTATCCTGGCCTGTTTTTGTCCTTTGTCTTTTGGTTTATCCGCTCCTCCTCACCATTACTGACCCCCTGGCTTGTCTCTGTCCAGGAATTTGCATATTCCTTTGGTACTGCGCTACAGTCTTGGATTTGAACCAGCTTGTTTTGGATATTCTGCTGCCACCTGTGGTAGCCTCACTGTTGCACTGCAGGTTAGGTCTGTTTAATTGCAGACCTGCTCCCTCTCTACTGCCTTCTAGTGAAGCCTGCACCTACCTGCATTGCAGCAGCATAATATTATAACTGTTCAGAAAATAGTTCTTTTTTCTCTGCTATGCTTTCTATGGATCCGCTCCGCACCTTGGCGGATCAAATAGCTAGTTTGACACAAATGATGCAGGTTCTGTCTGTGGAACATAGGGCTTGGCCATGTCTCATAACCACCTGCAAAGAGAACTTTCTGACACAGTAAGATCTTTTCAGGGATCTTATTCCCAGTCTAGCTGTAAGCACTCTGACACTGTTGATGCCTCATTGCACTTTCCTGAACAGGCTCACAGATACCTTCCCAGGGGAAAAGGAGAAGTTCCGTATGTTCAAGGAGAATTGTAAGTTGATGTTTTCATTTAGACCCCGATCTTCTGGAGATGAGAGTCAGCAAGTGGGGATAATCATTTCTATACTTCAGGAGGGACCTCAATTGTGGGCTTTCTTCTTACCTGCTACTGCTCCTGAATGTATGTCTGTTGATAAGTTCTTTGAGGCCTTAGAACTTATTTTTGATGAGCCTGACTGGGTCAGAGTGGCAGAGGACATGAGTCTCTTTCAGGGTAAGCTGAACGGTATAGCTCCGAGTTCCATCAATGGTCCACTGAGGTGTCCTGGCATGACTTTGCGCTGAGATGTCAGTTCAGGAGAGAACTATCAGATCATCTGAAGGATGTTCTGACTCTCCATCCACTACCCAGCTCATTGGAGGAGGCTATGACTCAGGCTATCTGTATGGATCGGAGGCTGTGGGAAAGAGGTGTTGCACAGTGAGCGGTTCCGTTGCTCCCTGCTAATCCTGTTGTTATGCCATCATCTGAACCTATGGAGGTGGGGGCCATCAACTCCAAGGAAAAGGAGAGGAATCGACGACGTGATGGAAAATTATGTTTTTATTGTGGAGATTCAGGACATTAGAAGAAGGACAATTAATCTTATTTCGGGTTCTAAATTGCCCAAAGCCCATTTGTACAATCTTTCTGGCCCTGAACGTACCGCTATGAAAAACTATATCTCTGATAGTCTACGCAAAGGTCACATTCATCCTTCTGTTTCACCTGTGGCCACTGGATTCTTTTTTGTTAAGATAAAAGATACTGGTTTATGCCTTGATTTCAGGGAACTAAATAAAATTGCGGTGAGAAATACCTACCCTCTCCCACTCATTCCAGATCTTTATAACTAATTGTCTGGGCCTAAGTGGTTTTCCAAAGTCGATCTCTGGGGAGCATATAACCTTATCCGCATTCGGGAAGGGGATGAGTGGAAAACGGCATTTCTCACCTCCAAGAGTCTGTTTGAAAACTTGGTCATGCCCTTCGGTCTCACGAACGTGCCCACAGTGTTTCAGAACTTCACGAATGATGTTTTTTCTAATTTTATCTGGTGTTTTATTGTTGTATACCTGGATGATATCCTTGTTTTCTTGCCTGACAAGAAATCCCACATTGGTCATTTACGTGCTGTTCTTCATAGGATACGGGGAAATTCTCTGTTCACTAAACCCGAGAAATGTTTGTTTTGTGTCCAGGAGCTTTTCGCTCTGGGGATCATCCTTTCTGCCAATGGGTTTTGGATGGATCCCAGGAAGGTACAAGCCATTGTTGATTGGGTGCAACCCAGGGACCTCAAGGGTCTGCAGCGTTTTCTGTGTTTCGCCAATTATTATCGAAAATTCATCAAGGTGTTTTCTCAGGTGGTCAAGCCACTCACCGATCTAACTCGCAAGGGGGCTGATCTCAAAGTCTGGTCACCCTTGGCAGTTGAAGCATTTTCTACATTAATGAAGTGTTTTATGTCTGGTCCTGTATTGGTTCTGCCAGATCCTTCAGAACCATTCATTGTAGAGGAGGACGCATCGGAGGTGGGAGTGGGGGCGGTGTTGTCTCATGGACCTGTTACTTTGACCAATTTAAGACCATGTGCCTTTTTCTCTAGGAAGTTTGTCCATGGATTTTATCACTGATCTCCCTCCTTCCAATGGCAAAATTGTATTCTAAATAGTTGTTGACAGATTCAGTAAACAGGCGCATTTTGTACCTCTGGCAGGATTGCCTAAAGCAGAAACACTATCTAAATTGTTTGTCGAACACGTTGTGCAGTTGCATGGCGTACCTTTAAGTATGGTTTCTGATAGTGGGGTACAATTTGTGTCCAAATTTTAGAGGGCATTTTGTAAAAAATTGGATATTTGCTTGATCTTCTCCTCTGCCTACCGTCCCGAGACCAATGGTCAGACGGAGAGGACCAATCAGTCACTTGAACAGATTTTTTGGTGTCTTGCTACGTCTCAGCAGGATGATTAGTGTTATTCATTGCCAGTGGCAGAGTTTGCATTTAATAATTGGATTAACCAGTCCACTGGCACGGCTCCATTCTTTTGCAATTACGGCTTTCACCCCCATTTTGGCGAATTTGCCAGGCTGGATTCAGGATATCCAGGGGATGATATGGCATTTCAACAGTAGGGGTGGTGTGGAGGGAGGTCCAGAAGAGCATTTAGGAGGCTCAGGGCAAACATAAACATTTTTCTGAATAGTGACGGTCGGTAGGACCTGCATTCCTGGTAGGAGATAAACTGTGGTTGTCTACCAAGAACATTCGCCTGAAAGTTCCTTCTACTAAGCTAGGGCCCAGGTTTGTTGGTCCATACGAGATCATTGAGGTTGCTAATTCACTTCAGTATTTGGTCCATTTGAGAGGTTACGGTCCTGAGGATCGATCTTGGGTCCTGGCACGATCTGTCCATAATGATTGATTGGTTTGGGCATTTCATATACGTTATCTTGGGAAACCTGGGGTCTGGTGGCCCCCTTGAGAGGAGGGAACTGTCATGATCCAGACCAGGCTTTGAGTCCTGTCTTCCCTTTTCCCAGTCTGATCATGTCAGGGGTTAACTTTTCTCAGCCTCAGTTTGGTCTCAGGTTTGATATTTAGCCCTGCTGTGTCCTGTAGATCATGTTAGTTATAGTTTCTGCCTATTGCTGCTGTAGCTGACTCTGATTGCTTCAATTTGTCCTGTTGCGTTTGCTGTCAGCACCCTTGTCTCTGTTTTCTCCTCTTCCTGTCTTGACTCAGTGTTTTCCGTTAGTGTGCAGTCTCCCTGGTTTGACTTGGTGTGTATCCTGACCTGTTTCTGTCCTTTGTCTTTTAGCTTATCAGCTCCTGACCATTACTGACCCTCTGGCTTGTCTCTGACCGTGAGTTTGCATATTCCTTTGGTACTGTCCTACAGTCTAGGATTTGACCCGGCTGGTTTTGACTGTTCTGCTGCCACCTGTGGTAGCCTCACTGTTGCACTGCAGGTTAACTCTGTTTATGTGCAGACCTGCTTCCTCTCTACTGCCTTCTAGTGAAGCCTGCACCTACCTGCATTGCAGCAGTATGACAATGGGGATGTTATTAAAATGTTATTCCCATTCCAGCCTTTAATGAACAATGAAGTAATATCTTCTTCTGGTCACCAAAGGCAAGGTTTATGAAAGCAGATGAGTTTGCTTGACTTCTACAGATATGAATGGGAGATTCAAAAATGGCGTAACACAGCCAACTCTATTGTTACAACTCAGGAGCTATAACAAAATAGCTAATTTTGCTACAGTTTATGTAACTCCAATTTGAAGAGCCACCTCACCAGATGAGACATAACAGAGGTACTTTTACAGTGTAGGGCACCAGAAGCATTGGAATACTATGGATTGTGTGTAAAAGTTTGAGAAAAGTAGGCAGAGTTCTATGATAGTAATCACCAATAGATGTATGTTCATGTCATTCTACAGAGGCAAATTATGACTGGAAGAAGTTTACAGAATGGTCTTCCTCAGATGAAGAAGACAAGAGAACATGAATAACTTCAATCAGAGTGATGGTATGGGAGTCACTTGAATTATCTTACTGTTTAAACTTCTATTGTATACTGAGTTCCTGTGCATAGCTGGTATCTAGCACTGTATGGTCACTGTATGTGGGTAATATTGGTTTTAGTTCTTTTTTTTAATGATCAGAACGGTAGTAGTATTCAGTCACCTCTGTATATGCATGTGTTATGTGTAGTGTTGAGCGATACCATCCGATACTTGAAAGTATCGGTATCGGAAAGTATCGGCCGATACCGGCAAAGTATCGGATCCAATCCGATACCGATACCCGATACCAATACAAGTCAATGGGACTCAAGTATCGGACGGTATCCTGATGGTTCCCAGGGTCTGAAGGAGAGGAAACTCTCCTTCAGGCCCTGGGATCCATATAAATGTGTAAAAGAAAGAATTAAAATAAAAAATATCGCTATACTCACCTCTCCGACGCAGCCTGCACCTTACCGAGGGAACCGGCAGCGTTGTTTGTTTAAAATTCGCGCTTTTACTTGGTTACGTGAAGTCCCGGCTTGTGATTGGTCAGGGCGGCCATGTTGCCGGGACGCGGACCAATCACAGCAAGCCGTGACGAAATTACGTCACGGCTTGCTGTGATTGGTCCGCGTCCCGGCAACATGGCCGCCATTAACCAATCACAAGCCGTGACGTCACGGGAGGCTGGACACGCGCGCTTTTTAAAATGGGCGCGTGTCCAGCCTCCAGTGACGTCCCGGCTTATGATTGGTCACGGCGCCATGTTGCCAGGACGCGGACCAATCACAGCAAGCCGTGACGAAATTACGTCACGGCTTGCTGTGATTGGTCCGCGTCCCGGCAACATGGCCGCCATTAACCAATCATAAGCCGTGACGTCACGGGAGGCTGGACACGCGCGCTTTTTAAAATGGGCGCGTGTCCAGCCTCCCGTGACGTCCCGGCTTGTGATTGGTTGCGTCTCCCATGTGACTGCGACGCAACCAATCACAAAGCCGGGACGTAATTTTAAAATCCTTAAGGACCTGAAATTACGTCACGGCTTGCTGTGATTGGTTGCGTCGCCCATGTGACTGCGACGCAACCAATCACAACGCCGGAACGTAATTTTAAAATCCTGAAGGACCTGAATTTACGTCACGGCTTGCTGTGATTGGTTGCGTCCCGGTCACATGGGCGGCACGCAACCAATCACAAGCCGGGACTCACGTAAAGGAAAGAAAAGCGCAAATTTTAAACAAAGAACGCTGCCGCTTCCCTCGGTAAGGTGCAGGCTGCGTCGGAGAGGTGAGTATAGCAATATTTTTTATTTTGATTCTCTCTTTTACACATTTTTACATTAATGTTGTTTCGATACCGATACCCGATATCACAAAAATATCGGATCTCGGTATCGGAATTCCGATACAGCAAGTATCGGCCGATACCCGATACTTGCAGTATCGGAATGCTCAACACTAGTTATGTGGTCATGGTCACTGTTTAGTCTTATTAGTCCTTGTATACTGGAATTATTGATAACATTGGTCATGGTATATGGAGGCTTGTTCAGCAGCAGTATTATGGTAATATTCAGACACAATGTGGTGGTAATACAAGCCATTGTGAGACAGCATTCATTTTTCATTGCATTGT
Source organism: Ranitomeya variabilis (assembly GCF_051348905.1). Taxonomy (NCBI): domain Eukaryota; kingdom Metazoa; phylum Chordata; class Amphibia; order Anura; family Dendrobatidae; genus Ranitomeya; species Ranitomeya variabilis. Next base: position 503,972,347 of record NC_135236.1, read on the forward strand.
GATTATTATTGTTAATGGGTAGTGGTTTGTTTAGTAAAAGAATGATGATAATATTTGTTATTTGAAAACGTTATGACTATAACCACCCTTCTAAGCAGCATAATGGTGGCAATGACAGTTCTAGGTCTACAATTTGACCTGAGGCCCATATGGGGCCTATAACTAAAAAGCCCAGCCTGTAACCCAAACAAGCTAGCAGCTGTTTAAAGGAGACACGTTTAGATATGTTATAATAGAAATCATAGATTTTAGAGAAAACAAGTTAGAAGAACAATATGAAAAATTAAAATGACAAGATCTCATGATGCTTAAATATCGAGAAAATCACGAAACACCATTGAGATGATCCATACAAAGAATATCTCACACAAAAGTCATGAGTAGGGATGTGCGAGTAGTGAAATATTCTGACTTGCTATACTCGTAACGAGTAGGTCCTAATGCTCAGGTATTCGTAACAAGTAGCAAGTCCAATGCAAGTCAATGGGTGCGAGAAAAAATCACACAGCACTCGCATTATGTGAGTGCTTTCCGATTTTTACGCATCGGTGTCCTTCGAAAAGCTGGCAATTCATATGCGGCTACAATAAAATCACACTGACAGGTTAGAATATTAGAATAGAATAGATAGAATACATAAATACACATAGTATAGGTGTATATATACAGTATATATATATATATACAGTGGGGCAAAAAAGTATTTAGTCAGTCAGCAATAGTGCAAGTTCCACCACTTAAAAAGATGAGAGGCGTCTGTAATTTACATCATAGGTAGACCTCGACTATGGGAGACAAACTGTGAAAAAAAAATCCAGAAAATCACATTGTCTGTTTTTTTATCATTTTATTTGCATATTATGGTGTAAAATAAGTATTTGGTCAGAAACAAACAATCAAGATTTCTGGCTCTCACAGACCTGTAACTTCTTCTTTAAGAGTCTCCTCTTTCCTCCACTCATTACCTGTAGTAATGGCACCTGTTTAAACTTATCAGTATAAAAAGACACCTGTGCACACCCTCAAACAGTCTGACTCCAAACTCCACTATGGTGAAGACCAAAGAGCTGTCAAAGGACACCAGAAACAAAATTGTAGCCCTGCACCAGGCTGGTAAGACTGAATCTGCAATAGCCAACCAGCTTGGAGTGAAGAAATCAACAGTGGGAGCAATAATTAGAAAATGGAAGACATTCAAGACCACTGATAATCTCCCTCGATATGGGGCTCCACGCAAAATCCCACCCCGTGGGGTCAGAATGATCACAAGAACGGTGAGCAAAAATCCCAGATCACACGGGGGGACCTAGTGAATGAACTGCAGAGAGCTGGGACCAACGTAACAAGGCCTACCATAAGTAACACACTACGCCACCATGGATTCAGATCCTGCAGTGCCAGACGTGTCCCACTGCTTAAGCCAGTACATGTCCGGGCCTGTCTGAAGTTTGCTAGAGAGCATTTGGATGATCCAGAGGAGTTTTGGGAGAATGTCCTATGGTCTGATGAAACCAAACTGGAACTGTTTGGTAGAAACACAACTTGTCGTGTTTGGAGGAAAAAGAATACTGAGTTGCATCCATCAAACACCATACCTACTGTAAAGCATGGTGGTGGAAACATCATGCTTTGGGGCTGTTTCTCTGCAAAGGGGCCAGGACGACTGATCCGGGTACATGAAAGAATGAATGGGGCCATGTATCGTGAGATTTTGAGTGCAAACCTCCTTCCATCAGCAAGGGCATTGAAGATGAAACGTGGCTGGGTCTTTCAACATGACAATGATCCAAAGCACACCGCTAGGGCAACGAAGGAGTGGCTTCGTAAGAAGCATTTCAAGGTCCTGGAGTGGCCTAGCCAGTCTCCAGATCTCAACCCTATAGAAAACCTTTGGAGGGAGTTGAAAGTCCGTGTTGCCAAGCGAAAAGCCAAAAACATCACTGCTCTAGAGGAGATCTGCATGGAGGAATGGGCCAACATACCAACAACAGTGTGTGGCAACCTTGTGAAGACTTACAGAAAACGTTTGACCTCTGTCATTGCCAACAAAGGATATATTACAAAGTATTGAGATGAAATTTTGTTTCTGACCAAATACTTATTTTCCACCATAATATGCAAATAAAATGATAAAAAAACAGACAATGTGATTTTCAGGATTTTTTTTTCTCAGTTTGTCTCCCATAGTTGAGGTCTACCCATGATGTAAATTACAGACGCCTCTCCTCTTTTTAAGTGGTGGAACTTGCACTATTGCTGACTGACTAAATATTTTTTTGCCCCACTGTATATATATATATATACAGTATATATATATATATACGTCAGAGACATATATATATATATATATATATATATATATATATATATTTATATTGCATAGAGACATAGATAGAAGATTAGCCGGTAATTCATTTGTCGACTTCTGTAAAATCAATGCAGGATAGGAGACATGGTTTACATACAGTAAATCCATGCAGAATAATTTGATATATAGATGTGTGTGACCAATACAATTAGTATTGTGTGTGTGCAAATTATGAGACTTGTATTTAATAAAATAATCTTTTCGGGGAAAAAACTGGCTTAGGAAGGGGTTAATACCCATGCGTCGTCCCAGGCTATGAATATCAGCCTGCAGCTGTATATTTAGCCTTTACTGGCTATTAAAATAGGGGGACCCCCCAAAAATGACTTGTGATCCCCCTATAATTAACAGCGCTAAACGTCAGCGCTAGTCACTGATACTGCGCCGGCATCTTCTCATTCATTCATCATAGGTTTACAGCCGGGGCGGTCGCATTAGCACGGCTCCTGGTTGTAAACTATATATCTCCCAGATATGGATTACAGCGTGGGACTGAACGCCAGACAGGTATGGTATATTGTTGGATTTTTATTTTTATTTTTTACAAGTGATCGAGGGCGTCGCATGAATTAGGAGAAAAATAAAGATGGCAAACTGTGTTTATTGTTTTATTTCATTAAAAAACTTTTCTGGCTGTGTCTTTTTTAACCCATTAACAACAATAGGATTAGCAATGGATACTAAGCTGGCTTGAAGTCACCTTACAATACAATGGTGACATTAACCCTTTATTACCCCATGTGAGCTGGTGTTTGTTGCCGGGGGGGCAATAACCATGGTCCCTTCCAAGGCTATGAATATCAGCCTGCAGCTGTCTGCATAGCCTTTTCTGGCTATTAATTATAGGGGGACCCCACATCATTTTTTGGGGGGTCCCCCTATTTTAATAGCCATTAAAGGCTAAACATGCAGCTTCAGGTTCAAGTTCGGGGCCGTAGATGATGCAAACTAGCGTCCGAACCCCGAACTTGGACTTTACAGATATGGGATGGGGTGGAGGCTGTAAAGAAAGTGACGTCACTGCACAAACACTGCCGGAAAAAGCCCAAAACTGCTGAGTGCAGTGAATATCACCGGAAGGTAATGAGTGGCCCTGGAAGCAGATGCAGCCGGAAACAGCGGAACAGGAGGGTGCGTCGCTTGACAGGTAAGTATAATATTTATAATGCTTATTATTAATTTTATGCTTTCTTTTATAGGCCCTGGACCCGAACTAGGTCCGAACTGTAACACGGGTTTCCCATGGAAACCCATGTTTGTGACCTTGTGACCGGTGCGGTCCCGAACTTTATAGTTCGGGCTTGCCCATCCCTAGTTTTAACCCCTTCCTAAACTGTAAACATTGGCCCCCAGTCGCTGGCTTTCCCTCCCTGGCGCAGAAAATTGCACAGGAGCCCACACCATTTTTTCCCCCAAAAGATTCTTTTATTAAATACATGCAAGTCCCACAATTTGCACACACTATACTAATTGTATTGGTCATACACATCTATATATCAAACTATTCTGCATTGATTTACTGTATGTAAACCATGTATCCTATCCTGTCGGCTCCTGCATTGATTTTACAGAAGCGGGCAAATAAAGTATGCAATATAAAGATATATACACATATATATATATATATATATATATATATATATATACACACACACCTATTCTGTGACTGATCTGTGATGCTGCGCAGGAGAGCCGAATATTGTAAGGCGAGTAGTGAAATACTCGCTATGTTCCAAATACCGTGAGTACCGCATTACTCGCCGAGTACTGAATTCTTGCGAATATTCCTTCTCGTCCCTAGTCATGAGTCAAAAAAGTTCATAATACTTTATGAGTCACTAAAAGTGTGTTGGCTAGTTTTCAACCCTAAACCATTTTCAGCTTAGCAGCCTATGTATTGATTCTATGCCGAGTACAAATGAACCTCACTGTGTTTGACTAAAATATACATTAAATCAGTCAATAGAGTTGTCTGATGAACTTTTGAGCAATTTAATCCTCTTCACTTATGAAGGAATCTAAGTGGCAATGATACAGAAGTTATGTCCAGTTAATGGACAGTTAATGCTTAATCCCTTTCAACACCCAGTAGATGTCAGAAGTGCATGTCAGAAATTCGATCTGGAGGTATTACCTAACTTTTAGTACAGCTAGCACCTAACTTTTGATCACTGCTGTTTAAGAACTTCTTAAATGCCATTCTGAATTGCTGAAAATGTCCTTTAAGTAGTGTGATTTGTTGGTACATTTTCTCACCCATTGCCCCACCTGGATTATTGAGTGAGGATATATTGCCATGTTAGCCAAAAGCCACCATGACTGCCATCTTGATACCCATATGAAGCTCAGTCTATCATTTGGCTTCATAGATCATTTTTATCACCATATACTGCAATGCTCAAGAATTGCAGTACTAGATGGTGGCCCGATTCTAATGCATCGGGTATTCTAGAATATGTATGTAGTTTATTTATGAAGATTTCAGAATAATGCAATGAATACACAGGATTAGGCCGGCCGGGCGCGACCAATTAGCGAAGCGTGGTTCAAATCCCGCTCCAATTTCGCGGCTGGACTGCGTCTGTCGCTAATTGTTTGCTGCCGGGTGCAACCAATCAGTGAAGCCAGGGTGAGCTCCAGGTTTTTGAGGGCCCCAGGTGAAAGAGTCTCACAGCCCATGTAGCATATAACACAGCCTACATAGTATATAGCACATCCACGTAGTATATTGCACAGCTACGTAGTATATAACACAGCCACGTAGTATATAACACAGCCGCATAGTATATTGCACAGCCACGTAGTATATTGCACAGCCACATAGTATATAGCACAGCCACGTAGTATATAGCACAGCCCTCTTGGTATATTGCATAGCCACATAGTATATAGCACAGCCACATAGTATATAGCACAGCCACATAGTATATAGCACAGCCATGTAGTATATAGCACAGCCCACGCAGTATATAGCACAGCCACGTAGTATATTACACAGCCACGTACACTGTGTTCCAAATTATTATGCACAAAGAGTTTAGGAGTGATAAGGTTAGAATTTTTTTGTTTGTCATTTAAACTCATTGATGGTGATGTGTGTCAGGGCTCTGTATATCACTGAAAGCAATTGCAGATACCTGTGCAAATTAGTTTGGCAGGTGTGTCCAAATAAAGGCAAAACTACTTAAGAAGGCTGTTCCACATTATTAAGCAGCCTGCATTTTTTGCCAAAATGGGAAAGAAAAAGGATGTGTCGGCTGCTGAGAAGCAACAAATTGTGGAGTATTTAAGTCAAGGCATGACTACAATCAACATTGCCAAGACACTTCATCATGATCATCGCACAATCAAGAAGTATGTAGCTGATTCCCAGCACACACGTGTGCGTGCTGATAAGGAAAAATCGAGGACTCTTTCCAACAGGCAATTGCGTAAGGTTAAAATAGCAGCTGCAAAAATGCCTTGTCATAGCAGCAGACAAGTTTTTGAAGCTGCTGGTGCCTCCAACGTCCCCAGAACAACAAGATGCAGGGTCCTTCAGAGGTGTGTAAGCCATCCTGTCGACCACTCTATCCACTGCACACAAGCAGAAACGGCTCCAGTGGGACAAACGATACATGAAGACTGACTTCCAAACTGTTTTGCTCACCGATGAGTGCCGTGCAATGCTTGATGGTCCAGATGGATGGAGTGGAGGATGGCTGTTTGATGGACACCCCATGAAAACACAGCTAAGGCGCCAACAAGGAGGAGGTGGAGTAATGTTTTGGGCTGGAATCATGGGGAGAGAGATTGTCGGCTCCTTTATGATCCCTGAAGGGGGTAAAGATGAACTCCATAATCTATATGGAGTTTCTAAAACAACACTTCCTGCCATGGTTCAAGAGGAAGAACCGTGCTTTCCGCAGCAAGATCATTTTCATGCATGATAATGCACCGTCTCATGCTGCAAAAAAACACATCTGCATCTCTGGCTGCTATGGGCATAAAAGAGAACAAACTTATGGTGTGGCCACCATCTAACCCTGACCTCAACCCCATTGAGAACCTCTGGAGCATCATCAAAAGGAGTGTCTATGATGGCGGGAGGCAGTTCACTTCTAAGCAACAGCTCTGGGAGGGTATTGTGTCCACATGCAAAACAATTGAAGCAGAAACCATCCAAAAACTGACAAATTCAATGGACGAGAGAGTTCAGAAGCTTCTTTCGAACAAGGGGTCCTATGTGCAAATGTAACATCACCTAGAATAAAGTTTTCACTTGAAAACTGTTTGATTTCATTTTGTAATAAGCTGATAATGCTTATAATGTCACAATTGACCATTTTTTTGTTCAAAATAAAAAAAAAGGTTGAAAACTCTGCTGTGCATAATAATTTGGAACATGCATTTTGAGTGTTTATTTTTTTTTTAAAGATACTGTTTTCATAGGCAGTTTGTTCCAAAACATTGCAATTATACTAGAATAGTAGATGACTGGAAAATAACAATGACTGCAATTCAGATAGGTAATTTAGAGAAAATATGAGGAAATATTATTTGCATAATAATTTGGAACACAGTGTAGTATATTGCACAGCCACGTAGTATATAGCACAGCCCACGCAGTATATAACACAGCCCATGTAGTATATAGCACAGCCCACATAGTATATAGCACAGCCCGCGCAGTATATAATACAACCCACGTAGTATATAACACAGCCACGTAGTATATTTCACAGCCACATAGTATATTGCACAGCCATGTAGTATATAGCAGAGCCAATGTAGTATATAGCACAGCGACATAGTATATAACACAGCCCACGCAGTATATAACACAGCCCATGCAGTATATAATACAGCCCACGTAGTATGTAAGACAGCCCACGTAGTATATAGCAATGTGGGCACCATATCCCTGTTAAAAAAATAATTAAAATAAAAAATAGTTATATACTCACCTTCCTGCGGCCCCTGGATCCAGCCCAGGCCTTTAGCGATGCTTCTCGTGACTCTCTGTTCCCAGTAATGCCTTGCGGCAATAACCCATGATGATGCAGCTGTCTCGCGATACCACTACATCATCTGGAGTCATTGCCGCAATGCATTCTTGGGACCGGAGCATCGCGAGGAGCGGGAAAGGCTGGCATGGACGCCGGAGGGTGAGAATATAATGATTTTTTGTTATTATTTTTAACATTATTTAACATTATATGTTTTTACTATTGATGCTGCATAGGCAGCATCAATAGTAAGGACGGGTTCACATTGCGTTAACAGCAGCCCATTCAATACATACGTTAAAAGGCTGCTGTTAACGCAAGTGCCGATGTGTCATCACGCTAGCGCAGATAGAGCTAGCAGATGCTCTATCTGTGCTAGCGGTGATGGACCCGGAAATGCTGCAGCCCGCGTCTCGTGGTCCGTCACTCAATGACGGCACATCGCTAGCACACGCCCATTGTGGGTGTGCACTAGCGATGTATCCGACAGAGGACATAATGGCGGCGTTAACGGACTGCGTTACACCACGTTATGCCGCAGTGTAATGTAGTCCGTCTAACGGACGCCACAGACGCAGTGTAAACCCAGCCTAAAAAGTTGGTCACACTTCCAGGGTTAATGGCAGTGTAAACGGACTGCGTTACACCGCATTATGCCACGGTGTAACGCAGTCCGTTTAACGTACTGCTAAAACGCTATGTGGGCGCTGACTGGAGGGGAGTATGGAGGGGGCACTGACTGCAGGGGAGTAGGGAGGGGCCAATTCGCGGCCAAACTGTGCCTGTCGCTGATTGGTCGTGCCCAGCCGGCCACGACCAATCAGCGACAGACAGACATTTGTCCATTACAGACAGACAGACAAACAGACGGAAGAGGACCTTAGACAATTATATATATATAGATATGGTGCAAGCAACACGTGATCACAGATTTAGCTGCCTTAAGAGAGGCTAAAAAATAAAAAAAAAAATAGAAAAGAAAATTAAAATAGCCTCCATCTTCCATGTTAAAAGACAGCAAGTTTGGTCTCACTGCAACTGTTAAGAGTCTGATGTTTCAAAATGCAAAATGATTTAACCCTACAGTAAATAATGGAAATAAAAACAAATGAGAATACCAGCATTGTGGTTTTTCACTTATTACACATCCCACAAAAAGAAAGAATAAAAAAGGAATTGAACAATAGTATATCACTGGCAACAGACATGGTGGAGGAGTGGGTATCCTTCTTTCTAAAAACTGCTCCTTCAACCCTATCCAACCCCCATCCTCCGTTATCCTCCCTTCTTTCGAGGTTCACTCTGTCCGTATTTACGCTCCCTCCAATCTCCAAATCGCCATCATATACCGACCACCTGGCTCAGCCACTGCCTTCATCGACCAATTCTCCACCTGGCTCCTTCTTCACTTTCTCTCTGCTGACATCCCCACCATCATCATGGGCGATTTTAATATCCCTACTGACACCCACCAGCCAGCAGCCTCCAAACTACTGGCCCTTACTTCATCCTTTGGACTCACCCATTGGTCCTCCACAGCCACCCACACAGACGGACATACACTAGACCTCATCTTCACCCGCCTCTGTTTCTTATCTAATCTCACAACCTCTCCCTTCCCCCTATCTGACCACCATCTACTCACCTTCTCATCCTTTTACTCCTCACCTGCCTCCCATGTCCAGCCATTACCACATCCTTGCAGAAACCTCGCACATCTAGACATTCACAGACTCTCAGACTCTCTCCTACTCCTGTCCCCATATCTTCACTGCACGACATGGACAGTGCCACTGCTTTCTATAACTCCACCCTCACATCAGCCATAGACTCAGTCGTCCCTCTCATGCATGTGCGACAAACCAATAGGCAACCTTGGCATAACAATGTCACAAAAAAACTTCGACAAGCATCCAGGGTTGCGAAGCAGCGTTGGATGAAAACACGCCTGCCAGATGACTTCACTGCTTTCAAACAAGCTACATTTGACTTCAAATCAGCCCTCACCTCTGCTAAACAGACCTACTTCACTAACCTTGTATCTTCACTATCCTACAACCCAAAACAACTGTTCAGCACATTTAACTCTCTCCTCCGCCCACCACTGCCACCTCCAACTCCCTTCATCTCTTCCGAGGACTTTGCCACCTACTTCAAAAACAAGATCGACCAAACAAGGCAAACCTTTACTTGTCCACCACCCCAAACACTCCATATACCAGACCTCTGCCCTTCCCTAATAACCTCACTCTCCAACATCACCGAAGGAGAGCTTACTCACCTCTTTTCCAAATCACACCTTACCACCTGTGCACTTGACCCCATCCCTTCCCACCTGTTCCCCAACCTCACTAACATGCTTATTCCAGCCCTAACCCATCTCTTCAATCTATCGCTCTCTTCTGGTACCTTCCCCTCTGCCTTCAAACATGCCACCATCACACCCATCCTCAAAAAAACTAACCTTGACGCAACTGCTATGCCCAGCTATCGTCCCATATCACTGCTCCCGTTTGCTTCATAACTCCTTGAGCAGCATGTCCATGGTCAACTTTCCTCCCACCTCTCATCTAACTCTCTCCTTGACAACCTCCAATCTGGCTTCCGCCCCCACCACTCCACCGAAACTGCCCTGACAAAAATTACTAATGACTTGGTCACAGCCAAAGCTAACAGACAGTTCTCCATCCTCCTCCTTCTTGATCTGTCCTCTGCTTTCGACACAGTTGATCACTGCCTACTGCTACAGATTCTTTCTTCCCTTGGCATCAAAGACCTCGCCCTGTCCTGGATTGCCTCATACCTATCCAACCACACATTTAGCGTTTCCCACTCCCACACTACCTCCTCATCCCGCCCTCTCTCTGTTGGAGTCCCTCAAGGCTCTGTCCTAGGACCCCTACTTTTTTCCATCTATACCCTTGGCCTAGGACAACTCATAAAGTCCCATGGCTTCCAGTACCACCTGTATGCAGACGACACTCAGATCTACCTCTCTGGCCCAGATGTCACCTCCCTGCTGTCCAGAATCCCGAAGTGTCTGTCAGCCATATCCTCCTTCTTCACCTCTTGCTTCCTAAAACTCAATGTAGACAAAACAGAATTGATCATCTTTCCCCCACCTCACGTATCCCCCCTACCCAATCTATCTATTATGGTAAACGGCATCACGCTCTCTCCCGCTCCCAAAATCCGCTGCCTCGGCGTAACTCTTGACTATGCCCTGTCCTTCAAACCTCACGTCCAAGCTCTTGCCACCTCCTGTCGCCTCCAACTCAAAAATATTGCCAGAATCCATTCCTTCCTCAGCCCACAATCTACCAAAACTCTTGTGCATGCCCTCATCATCCCCCGCCTCAATTACTGCAACACCCTCCTCTGTGGCCTCCCCGCTAACTCTCTTGCACCACTTCAGTCAGTCCTCAACTCTGCTGCCTGCCTAATCCACCTCTCTCCTCGCTACTCCCCTGCTTCTCCCCTCTGCAAATCCCTCAACTGGCTCCCAATCCCCCAATGAATCAAGTTCAAACTACTAACACTGATCTACAAAGCCATCCACAACCTGTCCCCTCCCTATATCTCTGAACTAATCTCCCAATATCTTCCCTCACCTAATCTTCATTCATCCCAAGACCTCCTACTCTCCTCCACACTTATTCGTTTTTCACACAATCGCCTCCAAGATTTCTCCCGAATATCCCCCATCCTCTGGAATTCCATGCCTCAACACGTCCGATTATCCACCACTCTTGGATCCTTCAGATGGAAACTGAAAACCCATCTCTTCAGGAAAGCCTACAGCCTACAATAACCGAGCTGCCGCCTCACCACCGCCAGAGCCGCCGCCTCACCCCTACCTTCTGTCTCTTCCCCACTATCCCATAGAATGTAAGTCCGCATGGACAGGGTCCTCTCCCCTCTGTACCAGTGTGTCACTGTAAACCTGTTTACTGTAAACGATATCTATAACCCTGTATGTAACCCCTTTCTCATGTACAGCACCATGGAATTAATGGTGCTGTATAAATAAATAATAATAATAATGATAATAATAATAATAATAATCACTCAAAAATAATACTTCTAAAAATGTCAGCTTTCCACACAATGAAAAAAAGTCAAACGGCTTCATTTACAAAGAAATAAAAAAAGTTACGGGACTGAGATATTGGTGACACAAATCTATTCTTCTTTTTACAAAGTTATTAACTTATAACAAAATATAAATTTTGCATTACCATAATCATATTAACCTGAAACATCAAATTAATAGCATATAATACTATACCCTCCCCCCTACAAATAGCAACATTTAGATTATTTGACCCTATAATCCCACTAAACAATTGTATCCCTCAAAAAACAAGTCCTTACATGGTGCTGTTGATGGAAAAAACTATATCGCTCTTGGAAGAAGGGAAGGAAAAAAAAACGAGAGTACAAACAAGATATTTGACCTGGTCAGGAATAAGTTAACAACTAGTAACTGGCCGTGATGAACAAGTAGTTTGGAAACAAGCAAGTATAAGGTGACTGATGCATATAGGACATGTCAAAGAAATTGCAATGGGTGTAATTAAAGACAATTAAGTAAGACATTTTTTGTGAGTCATTTTGAAACAGAACATTGTCTTCTCTGTAAAACATTTTCATATGTAATCATTTCTCAACATTATGAATAACTTATAGGAAGCCATAAAAATATAATAAGTAAAATGGAAGGCCATTAATCACTTAAGCAATAATAGAAACAATTTGCAAAGTTAAAGAAGCAATTGAGAAAATATTCTTTTTAGATTTACAATTGTAGCCACTATTATGAAATAATATTGGGCCCCATGCAAATGGACGTATCATGGCTCCATTCAACCTTCCAAATTTTAGAGAGCCATTGTTAAGAAAAAAAGTGATAGCGTTATATGTTATAATAGAGCTATTAGAAGCCTTGCTTCTAGGAAAGAGAGCCCTAGTAATATGGTACAGTATGGAGCATTATGCAGCAACGCATTGAGTAAGGGGCAGACAACTGAGGGCTGCTTGCCTGCGCTTGTTATCCAAAATTGTGGGTGCTCCAAGATCTTTTTTTTATTGTTCTTTTTTTCTAACCTTGTGTGCCTGCCAATCCTAATTATGCCAATACTTGGCATGTCTGTGATGGAGTAGGAAGGGCCCACACTGGAAATGCTTGTTGACTGGATGCGCCGCAGCCTTCAAACAAGCTTCATTAGTCTGCTGAACTCGAACAGTGAACCAGACATACAATAAGAAGTCAGTATTTGGGGTCAGATACTGGACACTAAGTGTCCTGTAAGGACTATAAACTTTGCAGTTGTAGTTCACTCATCCCTATCCATTTTTTGTATAAATGTGGTATGTGAAGATATAAAACCAAGGTAAGGAAAACATTCTTCTGTACAGTCTTCCTTCAGAAGTATAGGATTGTGGTAATATTCCAAATTATTATCTTGAACTTTTATCAAGGCATATACATAACCGCAAGGGTTCAGTCAATTTTTTCATTCTTTTTACTAACATTGATGGATTGAGATCTAAATGTTGCTGCTGTTACATTTTTGTCTTTTAAATGTTACCAAACATGCAGGTAACCAGAATATGATGAGGTTGTGTTGAGTGTCTCTCTACGCCCTATGCAACCTTGATTTGGTTTCATGACACATCACACTTCGTAAAATGTCAGTGTCACCTGAGGGGATAAGGAGTAATGAAAGCCTGGACCATCAGAAGTAGGGAGACACCTGCTGTGCTACATGTTATTGTGAGAAGCCGCTGCCAGTTTGATGAATTAAATATCAATGTATCTAGAGCCGCTTATCCTGAGTGCAGTATACCAATTCTTGATGAAGTGAGACTCAGCACACAGCATGGGGCAGAGTTAAAAGACATAGCTAGCACATGGGGTCAAAGCACATCAAGCAACATATCAAGCAATTCTCTTTTCACATGGGTGTAGCTTGCCCTGTGTACACCAACATGTGCTCATTATGCCATTTTTCCCTGGAAAATAAAAGCTATTCATAGTCACACATTAAAGGAAAGCCTACAATTCTGTTCATTTCATGTTACGCTAGCAGAACAGGTATCGTCTTGCTGTACAGATACAAGGCTGTCAGCTATAAAAAACTTGATTCCATTCAATTATCTAAAATGGGAATCAGATTGAAAAATACATTTGTAAATTAAATGTACCAGGTTCTAGCTAATAGATTAGTAAGAGCACTTACAGTGTCAATCTCTCCCAGGCCTTTATATCGCAAGACTTTTCCAATTGTCTATACAATTTCCAGAAACCAACATTTGACACCCCAGGGTGTTGAAAATAATCTACAATTGGTCTTCTTTGCAGAGGCTTCTATTTCAGAGATATAACAGATGAATTTTTGGCTTACGGAAAGGGATTTCACTATATCTGATTATCTTGATGCCTTGCAATGCTCAATCATAACATCAGTAACTTTACGTAAGGTACTGCAGTATAGCATCGTTGAGAGAAAAACAGTACAAATTTGAAGGTAAATCTATGTTGGGCAATAGTGACATCTAATTCTAGTATAATTTATGTATTTTTTAATTTAAAAAGTTAAAGACATAGGAACTAGGAATGAGCAGATCAAGACAAATTCAAATTCACTTGATCTCAAGGATTTTCCGTGGAAATTCGATTTGGAGAGAAGAAAATGTAATGATCATTATATAACCATAATATAAAAAAAAAAACTTATTTCCATCTCATCATTCACTTCTTAGGCCTCTCTGCTCCTCAATATCACCCGTGTGATCCTCACTGGATCTTCCGATCCCTGCAGCTAGTTGATATCCCCACTTGCGCTAGGTCAGGACTTCCTGCTCTAATGAGGCTGCATGAGGCCATTACATCATGATGTTTTTCAAAATTAAATTTTTATTGAAAGGTTAAATAATTTTCAATCCCAAAAAAAGAGCAAAAAGAAAAGAATAACTAGGACAATATGAGCATCAATATAACATAGAATAAAAGTATAACGTCCAATAAAACATCAAGTTATAGGAAGAAAAAGGAGGGAATGGAATATTTTAGGCCATCAGTATTATAATTCTGAAGTTACTAAAATCCAATGGAAACCATACATAGAGTAGCCAAGTGCAAACCAACGCAGAGCACAATTCGGACAGAGAAGAATACATCGTGATTAGTGATGAGCGAGCACTAAAATGCTTGGGTGCTAGTGTCGAGCAGATAAGAATACTCGGGTACTTGGCCAGAACAACGAGCCCAATGTAAGTCTATGGGAGACCCAAGTATTTTTACCAAGATCCCCCGGGGGTCCTTTTAAGGTCTAAAAACGTCTGAAAATGATGGAAACACTGCTCAAGTGACACAAGGACATAATGGGGATCGCCCCTGGAAGCATTCCTGACTCCTAGTTCACAGCTTTAATAATGTTTTCCCGAGATTCATGCCATTTTTCCCGCTGCCACAAAAAATACATTAAAAAGAAATCAAAATGGGTTTTGCTTGGAAATATGTTAAGGTACATCCTTTGCAGGTTAATGACTTGCCTGTAAGGCCAAATAATTAACCCCAGACCGAAAATTTCCTCTCCCACTTAGGCTTAGTTCAGACACAGTGCTTTTGAAGTGTTTTTCAACTTTAACATTGCTTTCAACCACTACAAATGCATTCACTGGGAAATGTCTTTATAGCATTTAACAACCCTAGCTGGCCATGTGGTGTGTGACACATAAGCAGACCCATCTTGTTTAACTTATGAAGGAGGGTACTCTTAAAGTCACAGAGCCTATTTTTACTGGTGCATCAGGTGGCATTCATCTCCTTAAAGGGCCATTATGAAACAGTGGATCTCCTAAGCTGTTGTAGCCTATGCTGTGAGTAGATGGGCTGCCAAGAATTATGATGCACCACAATACCCCTGTCATAAGATGTCCAGGGGGACTCCTGAAAAAGTGTTGCATTGAATTCAAGGCCTGCCCTGCTACCAATTCATATGCACCCCAATAAGACTTTGAACCCACATATTGGATGGGCCCATGAAAATTCACTTCACAATATGCATTTTGTACTCCCGTACTCCTTTGTTTTACACATTGGCAGCAAGGCCAGCCCTGCTTCATAGTCAGTCATATGTACCCCATTATGCCTTGGAATCTACATACTGGATGGGCCCATGAAAATGCACTTCACAATATGCATTTTGTACTCCATACTCCTTTGTTTTACACACTGGCACAAGGCCAGCCCTGCTGCATAGTCAGTCATTGCCCAAAATGCACCATACAGAGCACATTCACCCTGTGATCTAGTGGCAGATAAAGGACACAATGCAGGAGACAGAGTTAAGAAGTAGGGCCAATGTAATGTAATACCCAATTCCCCAATGTGAGGTCCTTTCTTTACAAATTAAAATAGTGCCATGACAGCCCGCTTGTCCAAAATGCACCGTACATAGCTTGTTCACCCTGGTGATCTAGTGGCAGGTAAAGGATACAATGCAGGAGACAGAGTTAAGAAGTAGGCCCAATGTAATGGTGTATGTCTCTGAGACTTGTAATGCAGTGCACGAGTTGCCAAGCAATTCCCCAATGGGGGTACCTTTTTTAAAATAGACTAGTGCCATCACAGCCCCCTTGCCTAAAATTCACTGGCCTATAACAGTACTGAGCACGTTCACCCTGGTCATCTAGTGGCAGTTAAAGGACATATTGCAGGAGACAGACTTAAGAAGTAGGCCCAATGTAATGTAATGCCCAATTCCCCAATGTGGGGTCCTTTCTTTACACATTAGAATAGTGCCATCTCAGCCCCCTTGCCCAAAATGCACCGTACAGAGCACGTCCACCCTGGTGATCTAGTGGCAGGTAAAGGACACAATGCAGGAGACAGAGTTAAGAAGTAGGCCCAATTTAGTGGTGTGGGACACTGAGACTTAAAATGGAGTGCATGAGCTGCCAAACAATTCCCCAATGAGGGTACCTTTTTAAAAAATAGACTAGTGCCATCGCAGGCCCCTTGCCCAAAATCCACCAGCCTGTAAGAGTACTGAGCACATTCACCCTGGTCATCTCATGGCAGTTAAAAGACACATTGCAGGAGACAGCCTTAAGAAGTGGGGTCCTGTTTTTACAAAATAAAATAGTACCTTCACAGCCCTCGTGCCCAAAATTCACTGGCCTATAACAGTACAGAGCACATTCACCCTGGTCATCTAGTGGTTTTGGATGATGAGGATGAGGATAAGGAGGAGGATAACAACAAACAGACCAAATGTGGAAGCGTTGACAGGCAGATGCGCTTATCTGTTGTAATTACACCAGCGGCACTAAAAACCCGCTCTGACAGAATGCTAGTGGCAGGGAAGGCCAGGACCTCCAAGGCATAGAGTGGCAGTTCATGCCACGTGTCCAACTTGGACACCCAATAATTAAAAGGGACAGAGGAATCACGGGGGACATTTGTACGATCTGCAAGGTACTCCTTCACCATCTTCACAAACATTGCACTTCTTGTGACAGCACACCTTGCCTCTGTGCCGTCACGATGGGAGGGTCTGAGAAAACTGTCCCAAAACTTTGGCATTGTTCCCCTGCCTGAGCTGGATTGCACTTCTGTCTGTCTTGCTTGGACTCCTTGGTTGTACAACAAACTCTGACGTCTGCTGCCAGCATTCTCACATAGTATTTTTCTAAGTAATTATGCTACAAGGACCCTCTGGTACTGCAACATTTTAGTACACCTCTCTGCCTGTGGTAGAAGAGATTGAAAGTTCTCTTTGTTGCGTGAGTCTAGAAGTGTCACCAACCAGTAATGAGTGTCACCAAAATTTTCATAATGCGAGAGTCACGTGAAACGCAGCGCAACATAAAGTCAGCCATGCGTGCCAGACTGCTGACTTCCATGTCCTCACCAACAGGATGACTGGCTATGCTGTCCCCCTCCTCCTCATCCTCCTCCTACCTGTCCTCAGGCCATCCCCACTGAGCAGATAGTATGACAGCTATGTTTGTAGTACAGTCTATAGCACAAGAAAGTAGCTCCTGTTCTTCCTCCTCCTCCTCATTGACTACCAATCCATGATGAGAAGACATGAGGCTAGACTGAGTGTAATCCCCCTGTTTGGTTCCTTGTTCCATGTCCTCGTGCTCTGCCTGCAATGCATCCTCTTTAGTTGTGAGTAGAGAGGTTTTCAAAATGCTAAGAAGTGGGATAGTGATGCTAATTTTGGCGTAATCGCCACTCACCATCATGGTGCAGTCCTCAAAGTTTTGAAGGATGGTACATATGTTGGACATCCATATCCACTCCTGAGGTCTTATGTGTGGAGTCTGAACTGAATATTGATGGCCTTGTTGATGTTGGTAGTCAACAACTGCCCTCTTCTGCTCACAAAGCCTTTCCAACATAAGCAGCGTAGATTTCCAGAGCGTGGGGACATCACACACCAGCCGGTGAGATGGAAGCTGCAAATGCTGCTGAAGCATGGCTGAAGCAGTAGCTGACTTTCTATAATGGGCAGACAGACGGCGGACTTTCACTAGCAGATCTGGCAGCTCCGGGTAGCTTTTCAGAAAATGTTGAACCATGAGGTTAAGCACATGGGCCAAGCAAGGTAAGTGTGTGAGCTCACCTTGCCTCAGAGCCGCCACCAGGATACGTCCATTTTCACACACGACCATGCCTGGCTGTAGGTTCAGCGGTGTCATCCAAACATCAGACTGCTTTTTCAGCACTGTCCACAACTATTCTGCATTGTGCAGTTTGTCACCTATGCAGATTAGCTTCAGCACAGCCTGTTGCCGCTTGGCTGAGGCAGTGCTGCAGTGCTTCCAGCTTCTGACTTATGTGTTGATTTCAGAGATGGAGGATGAGGAGGAGGAGGAGGTGCAGGAGCTGTAGACTGTAGGGGCAACCCTGATTGACGTAGGGCCAGCAATTCTCAGCGAGGGGAGGATGTGTTCCACCCCAAGGTCTGACTTGGTCCTGGCTTCCACTATGTTAACCCAGTGTGCCATCAGTGAGGGCACGGGTAATGTTGTGGGACACATGCTGGTGTAATGCCGGTATGGCACACTGGGAGAAAAAGTGGCGACTGGGGACCGAGTACCTTGGGTCGGCCACCACCATCAGGTTGCAGAAAGCTTCCATCTCAATGAGCCTAAATGGCAGCATTTCTAGCGCAAGCAGAAGAGAAATATTAGAATTTATGACTGTGGCCTGTGGCCTGTGGGGCGTTGGAGGGGTATTTCCGCTTGTGTTCCAAAGACTTAGTTATAGACAACTGAAGGCTGTGCTGGGACAAGGACGTGGACGGGCTTGATGATGGTGCTGTTTGACTGTGGGTCACAACAGGTGCAGGGCTAGAGGCATCTTAACATGCACGGTGTACTGGGGATTGGCTTATCCACAAAACAGTCGAACAATCAGTGGTGTGACCTGCAGGCAGTGGTCCTGGAGCCTGGGGTTCGGCCCACAGTCGGGTACTTTACTGCCATGTGCCTGATCATGCTGGTGGTGGTCAGGCTGGTTGTTTTGCCACCCCTGCTGATGCGCACATGGCAGGTGCTGCAAATGGCCTGTTTGTGGTTATCGGCAGAGTATTTAAAAAATAACCTGACTCAGGAAGATTTAACAGTTGGAATGGCTACTTCCCTCATGTTGGTGTTACGGGGAATGGATGCACGCCTTCTGCCTGTGGCCACCACACTGCTTCTTCCTGCCTGTTGTGGTGATATGCCTCCTTCCCCATGTGTGCTGCTGCCCTTGCTCTGCATGTCCTCCTGCCAGGCTGGGTCAGTCACTATGTCATCCACCACCTCATCTTCCACATCTGCACCCTGCTCCTCCTCCTGACTTTCTGGCAATTGTGTCTCATCATTGTCCACCTCTTCTGACACTTTCACACCATCACCTTCGCGTGACTGGGGCTGGTCAAAGCTTTTGGGCATCTGTACATGCGATCTCATCTGTCCCTACTTCAAGTTGACTGGCCGAGAGTTCAGAATCTTGAAATGGAAAACTGAACAGCTCTTCAGAGTGTCCTAGTGTGGGATTAGTTGTCTCAGGGCACTCGGCATGGTGGGAGGAAGGAGGATCAGGGTGAGGAATATCCGAGCCACACTCACGGCTACTCAGACTTGACCGTGTGGAAGACATGGTGGTGGTGGTGGTGGCTATGTGACTGGAGGCATTATTTGCAATCCAACCAACAACCGTTTCACACTGCTCTGGCTTCAATAGTGGTGTGCTGCGGTCCCCTAGAAACTGGGACAGGAAGGTCGAGCGAGAAGATGTGGTTCTTTGTTGTTGCCCACTTTCCCCTTGGCCACAGCCTCGACCTCTGCATGCACCATCATCATCACATCCACTTCCCCATCCCTTGCCCCTTGCCTTGCCCATTTGAAATGGACTACTGCACTATTTCAAATGCTCAACACCAATATATTTATTAGTAGTGAAATAATATCTGCTCAGTATGCCTGCAAATCTACGATTTTTCTTACCCACCACCAGGCAGGCCTCAGCCTGATATAACAGACTGTATTCAATTTTTAGGGGCTTTTTTGTGAAGTAAATTTATGATAAATAGTGCTGTATAGAATTAAACTATCAGACAGCAAAAAAAGGGGTCCACTGGCCTACAATGACCAAACTTGGAGCACGCAGATATACTGTATGAGGGCTGTCATGGAAATACCACACAGGCAAATATGTGGCCTTTTTTATTTGCAAAATAGTGCTGTATAGAATTAGAGTATCAGACAGCAAAAAAATGGGGTAAACCAGCCTACAATGACCAAACTTGGAGCACGCAGATATATGAGGGCTGTCACGGAATTACCACACTGGCTAAAATGTGGCTTGTTTTTTTTTTTGTTTTTTTTTAAATGCAAAATAGTGCTGTATATAAATAGAGTGACAGCAAAAAAGGAGGTACACCGGCCTACAATGACAAAACTTGAAGCACGCCAATATACGAGGGCTGTCACGGAAATACCAAACTGGCAAATATGTGGCCTTTTATAATTTTTGAAGCTAAATAGTGTGGAGCACGCAGATATATGAGGCCTTTTTCGGCAAATTTAAAACACAAAAAAAAGATTTAAGAGGTGTAACTCTAAACACTAACTCTAAAAACCACGATTCTGACCCTATCTCGGCACGAGCTCTCCCCACTCTCGCTGAATCCGGAACAGAATGCGGTGAGCAGGGCGACGCCAGGTCTCTTATACTCGGGATGATGCTGTGCGGCCAAGCCAATCACTGCATGACCACAACAAAGATGGCTGCGGTGCTTCATGGCCTGGCAGACAATCCCTGCACCGTGACTGGGTCTCTAAAGTCCGCCAAAAATGCTGGGTGGAGACACCTGTTACCGCCGAATAATCCCGGAAATGCTCGGTGCTCGACTTATGAAAAACAAAATTAAGACTTTTGAGTGGCCTAGTCAAAGTCCTGACCTTAATCCAATTGAAATGCTGTGGCATGACCTTAAAAAGGCAGTTCATGCTTGGAAGCCCTCCAATCTTACTGAAATACAACAATTCTGAAAAGTTGAGTGGGGCAAAATTCCTCCAGATCATTGCAAAAGACTTGCTGTCAGCCATCGCAAATGCTTGATTGCAGTTAATACTGCTAAAGGTGGCCCAACCAATTATTAGGCTTTCTGGGCAATCACTTTTTCACACAGGGCACTGTAGGTTTGTATTTCTTTTACCTTTAATAATACACACCTTCATTTAAAAGCTACATTTAGTGTTTACTTGCCTTATCTTTGTCTAATATTTACATTTTTTTGGTGATCTGAAATATTTAAGTGTGACAAAACATGCAAAAGAATGGAAAATCAGGAAGGGGCAATGAATTTTTCACACAACTAAAAAATTACCATGTAGAACAGCACCTAATCAACATAGCTGTCATTCTATATGCTGGAGAGTATATTTTTTAACTGTATTAGCAGCAAGACATCATTACCTAGAGAACATCACATCAACTGAAGACTAGGGATGAGCGAACCAAAACTATAAAATTCTGGTGCTCAAACCCAAACACAGACTTTTCACAGAATGTCTGGTTTACTGTTTGAGTTTGGATGCCTAATAAAGTTAATTGAAAGGCGGCAGCAAAGTCAATCTACAAGCTTTTATGCCTTGTGCACTTCCAAAGCCATCACAGCCATGCCAAATATCGGCATGGATGTGATTGCTGGTGCAGAACATTACCAGGGCTTTATAAATGACGGATCATGAGTTTAATCACCGTTCTGCTATGATTTATGATTAGTGTAGGGACAAAACACAGCTGGAGTGAGGGACAGTGTTAGACAGCACACTCTGCAAAACCGCTGTGAGTACTCTGAATGTCCCTGAGTGGGAGAACTGTGCTAAAGAGTGGCTGTGCATACTATGTATCTTTATCTGTAGGAGTACTGTGCCAAAAGCCACTGTGTGTTTTCTCTGCAACCACACCAATAGGAGAACTGTGCCTAAAGCCTCTATTTGTACTCTGCAACTCTGCCTGTAGAAGTACTGTGCCAAAAGTCGCTGTGTGTTCTCTGCAATTCTGCCTGTGGGAGTACTGTGTCAAAAGCTGCTGAGCGTACTCTACAACCCCACCTGCGGGAGAACTGTGCCAAAAGATGCTGTGTGTACTCTGCGATCTTGCCTGTTGGAGTGCTGTGCCAAAAAGCTGCTGTGTGGACTCTGCAACCCCACCTGTAGGAGTACTGTACCAAAAACCACTGTATGAAATCTGCAACCCCACCTGTAGGAGTGCTGTGCCAAAAAAATGTGTGTACTCTGCATCATGTTCAACCCAGTCTTCACAGCTGCTCTACTTGCTGCTATACACACAGCTGAAATCTACAGCAGTTGGCACTTGTGTTTCATCATGTGCATCATTAGAGAGGTGTCGCAGTGGTCCTCTGACCATTTGTATTACCCCACGCATGTACTCATCCTCAAACAGAACAAGCACACTCAATCTCTTTGAATTGTGGGGCCAGGCCTGGGAGGTGGCCCATGGAACCACAGTTAGCAGTAGCAAAGTCAACAAAAAGCAGAAGTGACTGCTGCATGACTTTGGGCTCAGACTGCTTGCCTGATTTGCAAAGCGGTTATGTGGAAGACAAATGCTCATGGGCTGCAGGTTCAAAATCGGCACTTTCAGGAGGAGACTAGGTGGAAGACAAAGCAAAGTGACGAAAGGCACTCTAAGCCAACCAATCTAAAACCACCTCTAATTGGTCTTACCATTCAGCCAACAGTACTCGGGCCTGCAAAATAACACAGAATTTCCAGTCACCTTCTTTCACCAGAGGAAGGTGTTTCATTTGGGCACATAGAAGACACAGATCAACTACATGCTCCCTCTCCCTGCAGCAGCAACACCACCAGGAACATGGCCACATCTCCTGTTTGATGATCTCCTCATTGTTTTCAACTCAAAAAATTGCAGAGTATTACACAGCCTGTATACAGAGAGAGAGTGGCCAGAAATTTGTACACTCCCTGCTTTCTGACTACCCCACAAAAAAGCAAAAAACAGTGTGGATGATCTCCTTCTACACCTCTTTTACCTACACCGCCACCTACACCTCCTCCTCAACCTCCTGCTCCATTTGGACCTTCGCCTCCTGGTTCAAGATTATAATTTTTTTATTTTTTTATTCTGTTAATTTCAGTAATTTCCATATCCATATTTGTTTGCAGGACAATTGTCTTGCTCTTACCCCTATTTTGCTTTCTTTTGCAGCCCCTAGCTCTTACTATGACCATTTTACAGCCATTAAAACCCTGAAGTTCGGATCCCTTTCCCTTCTCTTGGGTTCGGGTCCACGTTCAAGTTTGGGTTCAAGTTAGGATCCAAACCAAACTTTTAACTCTATTGAACCCACCAAACTAGATCATCCACCGAGTCCGCTCATCCCTACTAGAGGCAAGAGGTCATTTTTGAATAATCAAAAGGCAAGCAGCAGTGTCATCAATCCCTGAGTGACAAGCAGTCATGTCTTAAATCATCAAGAGACTAGTAATCTTCTTTCTGTACACCTAGATACAAAGAGCCATGTTCAGAATCACCTCGAGACAGGTAGTCATGCTGTAAATCACCTGGAAAGAGAGACAGCAATGATGTCAACCTCCTCTTTATTTCTGATCAGTTGAAGCAAAAATCATGGAAGTTCCAACATTTTTAAGGATATATTTCGTATCTCTTCATATGTATCTTGCCCTCAAAGCCCGCCAACTCAAATTATAGGCACTGCAAAGGAAGCAAAAGCTGATTCATCTATATGTTGCTTTTGCTTCTGGATATATGTTTAAATTGCCCTCACTTCTTCAATTTTTTAGGTAGGCTTGCTCACAGTATTTGAAGGAACTTGGCAGGGAGGTTATTCCACTGATCTTCAGAGGATGTAGTTTTATCCAAATCTATCGATCTTTTCATGTAACTCCAGACTCAATGATGTGCAGTTCAAGACTCTGTAGGGGCCATATCATTATTTCCAGGATGCCTTATCCTTCTTTTTTATACAAAAGAAGTTGTACTTTGTTGTCTTAAAGCTTGTAGACATGGAAAATAAAAATATGAATAGCAATACTGCTCTGGATAATAAGAAAAAAACTGAGACGCTTAGCACATAATTTGGCCAATTCATGCCCAGCAACCAACGACAAGTAGGCCTCAAACTGCAACTTTGTCACAGTCCACCATGGCAACACTCAACACAGCAACCACACACAAGGTTCTCTCCCAGCATCAGCAAAGATTTCAAAGCAGACTGGAGTTTAAAGATGTGCTGTTCAAGATCTTTAGAAGAAACATCAAATAATTGGCAACTTTGAGGACCATAGGCATAGTGAAGAACTTAATGAAGCAGATGAAAGACATGTCATGCTTACTTGCTTTTCAAATCGTAAGATATTTAGCAGTACCCCATCAGTATAGAACTGGCAGCAGCAAATGAGACACAGCTTTACCCAAAAAGCCATATCTTTGACATAGAAACAAGTTCAAGCAACTTCACTATCCTTAGAAACTGGAGCACAGAAAAACAGTAGCAGCCGTTCTGGACTCATGCTTCAAAATTTGAAATATTTTTCTGGAATAGAAGGCAGTTTGTTCACCAAAAAGCTGATGAACAGTACAATAATGAATGTTTGCAGGACACATTGAAGCATGGTAGTTCATTGGAAGTTTGTGGCTTCATTTCATTATTATAGATGGTGTCATTCATAAATCATTGAATGACCCACATTTGATGGAATCAATGGAAGGAAAAAAAATCACTTATTTATGCAGATGATAAAAGTTAATTTGGCTTGTTTGAGACTTAGGGTATGTGCACACGTCAGGATTTCTTGCAGAAATTTCCTGAAGAAAACCGGAAATTTTCTGAAAGAAATCCGCATTTTTTTTTTTGCGTTTTTTTCCCGTTTTTTTCGCGTTTTGTTTAGCATTTTGCAAGCGAAATTAGCTTGCAGAATGCTAAAGTTTTCCAAGCGATCTGTAGCATCGCTTGGAAAACTGACTGACAGGTTGGTCACACTTGTCAAACATACTGTTTGACAAGTGTGACCAACTTTTTACTATAGATGCTGCTTATGCAGCATCAATAGTAAAAAGATATCATGTTAAAAATAATAAAAAAATAAAAAAAATGGTTATACTCACCCTCTGCAGACAGCCGATCTCCTCAGCGGCGTCCGTTCCTATAGATGGTGTGGTGCAGGACCTTCGATGATGTCGCGGTCACGTGACCGTGACGTCATCTCAGATCCTTCAACACACCATCTATAGGAACGGAAGCGGCAGCATGCACCGCTGAGAGGCGGGAAGACTGCGGGGGCCATCAAAGGTGAGTATATGACTATTTTTTATTTTAATTCTTTTTTTTTACTAATTATACGGTGCCCAGTCCGTGGAGGAGCGTCTCCTCTCCTCCACCCTGGGTACCAACCGCACATGATCTGCTTACTTCCCGCATGGTGGGCACAGCTACATGCGGAAAGTAAGCGGATCAATGCATTCCTACGTGTGCGTAATCCCCGCAAATTTAATGAACATGTTGCTTTTTTTTCCGCGATGCGATTTTTTCGAGGAAAAAAATGCAACATTTGCACAAGAAATGCGGAATACACTTAAAATAATGGGAGGCATATGTAAGTGTTTTTTTCACGTTTTTATCATGTTTTTATAGCGAAAAAACGTGAAAAAAACGCGAAAAATACTGAACATGTGCACATGGCCTAACAGTGAATCAGAATACTGGACAATCAGTTAACCCTGCTGTACTGTTCGGGTCAATATGACCCGAAATGATTTTGAGACCCTGTAGATTTTTTTTATATGAGGATTTGAAACTAGTGGTATCTTGACTTCTCCTCATTTGTGGAGCTCTATATATTTGTTTTTGTTTTTTGTTTACTTTTTGCTACACGCTGATTGTTACACTTATACTGTTTGGGTCAATATGACCCTATAGCATTTTATACTGTTCTACAGGTCTCTGATTATTTCTGACTGCAAAAGTTATGTTTTTTTTATGTGTACTTCATCTCAAAATGGTGGTGGTTTCACTGTTCTTATCAGTAAGCAAGTAATTATCTAGTATTATCCATTTGCTGTTTGTGAGAGAGGAGACTGGTTGTCTATCATTCAAAGGCTGGGGGTTTTACTGTTATGAGTAATCAAGTATTTATTTAGTCAAATGCATTTTCAGTTTGTGAGAGAAGACACTGTTGTCTAATAAATTGGACACCAGTCATTTGACTTACACCCTGAAGCTAAGTCCTGTGAAAGAGACACTGGAATCTGTGAGAGAGAGCACTGAGCTGTGAATACTAGTGTTGAGCGATACCTTCCGATATTCAAAAGTATCGGTATCGGATTGGATCGGCCAATACCGGCAAAATATCAGATCTCGCCGATACCGATACCCGATACCAATACAAGTCAATGCGACACAAATATCGGAAGGTATCCTGGATGGTTCCCAGGGTCTGAAGGAGAGGAAACTGTTGTGATCCACTTTTTGGGCTCCCCTAGTGGTGGCTGGTGGTACTGGAGACTTGTGTGTTCTTTTCTGCCTCAGCTCACCTGCTTCCATCAGTTTTGGGAGTTCCCTATTTAGCCTTGCTCTCCAGTCACTTCCTTGCCGGTCATCATTGTAACCTGAGTCTTTCAGTTGCATGTTCCTGCTACCAGTCTGCTGATCAGCTAAGTGGACTCTTGTCCTTTTTGTTTTGTATTTTTTGTCCAGTTTACAGTTTGTCATTTCCTGTTACTGGAAGCTCTTGTGGACTGAAATTGCCACTCCTGTGTCATGAGTTGACACAGGAGTCTTAAAGTAATTTCAGGATGGGTTTTTGAAAGGGTTTTTCAGCTGACCGTGAAGTCCTCTTTTGTATCCTTCCTCTATCTAGTAAGTGGACCTCGCTTTGCTAAATCTACCTTCATACTGTGTATGTCTTTTCCTCTGAACTCACCGTTAATATATGTGGGGGCTACTATCATCTTTGGGGAATTTCACTAGAGGTAAGCCAGGTCTGTTCCTTCCTCTTCCAGGCGTAGTTAGTTCTCCGGCTGGCGCATGGCATCTAGGCAGCCGTAGGAATGCTTCCTGGCTACTGTTAGTTGTGTGGTAGATTTAGGTCACGGTCAGCTTGAGTTTCCATCACCCGAGGGCTAGTCTGTTATTTTGTGTTTCTGATGTTCCCATGCCATTGGGGAATCATGACAGTATGACCGGCCACTGTTAAAGTAATTGGCAGAAGAAAGGAGAGTAAAAGTAGTCTGTAGATTTTTTTTTTTTTTTTTTCTTTTCTTCTGTTGAGATGGACCCTGTCAAGGTTCGGGCTATTTGTGACTGGACGCAGCCTACTTCTCTAAAGGGTCTTCAGAAGTTCTTGGGCTTTGCTAATTTTTATCGTCGATTTATAACTGGTTTTTCTGGTGTTGCTAAGCCTCTTACGGATTTGACTAAGAAGGGTGCTGATGTTGCCAATTGGTCCTCTGCCGCTGTGGAGG
Organism: Ranitomeya variabilis; assembly: GCF_051348905.1. Taxonomy (NCBI): domain Eukaryota; kingdom Metazoa; phylum Chordata; class Amphibia; order Anura; family Dendrobatidae; genus Ranitomeya; species Ranitomeya variabilis. Next base: position 503,999,744 of record NC_135236.1, read on the forward strand.
CCTTTCGGGAACTTAAGCGCCGCTTTTCGTCTGCCCCTGTGTTGCGCCAGCCTGATGTCTCTCTCCCCTTTCAGGTTGAGGTCGATGCTTCCGAGATCGGAGCGGGGGCGGTTTTGTCGCAGAAAAGTTCCGATTGCTCAGTGATGAGACCTTGTGCGTTCTTTTCTCGAAAATTTTCTGCCGCCGAAAGAAATTATGATGTCGGTAATCGGGAGCTTTTGGCCATGAAGTGGGCATTTGAGGAGTGGCGTCATTGGCTTGAGGGTGCTAGACATCAGGTGGTGGTTTTGACTGATCACAAGAATCTGATTTATCTTGAGTCTGCCAGGCGCCTGAGTCCTAGACAGGCGCGCTGGTCGTTGTTTTTCTCTCGGTTTAATTTTGTGGTCTCATATCTACCAGGTTCTAGGAATGTGGGGGCAGATGCCCTTTCTGGGAGTTTTGGGCCTGATTCCCCTGGTGATTCGGAACCTACAGGTGTCCTTAGGGATGGGGTGATATTATCCGCTATTTCCCCAGATCTGCGACGTGCTTTGCAAGAGTTTCAGGCGGATAGACCTGATCGCTGTCCACCTGGTAGACTGTTTGTTCCTGATGATTGGACCAGTAGAGTCATCTCGGAGGTTCATTCTTCTACGCTGGCGGGTCATCCTGGAATTTTTGGTACCAGGGATTTGGTGGCTAGATCCTTCTGGTGGCCATCTCTGTCTCGAGATGTGCGTGTTTTTGTGCAGTCTTGTGATGTGTGTGCTCGGGCCAAGCCTTGTTCTAGGGCTAGCGGGTTGTTGTTGCCCTTGCCTATTCCGAAGAGGCCTTGGACGCACATCTCGATGGACTTTATTTCTGATCTTCCTGTCTCTCAGAGGATGTCTGTTATCTGGGTGGTGTGTGACCGTTTTTCTAAGATGGTTCATTTGGTGCCATTGCCGAAGTTGCCTTCCTCGTCTGAGTTGGTTCCTTTGTTTTTTCAAAATGTGGTTCGCTTGCATGGTATTCCTGAAAATATCGTTTCTGATAGGGGTACCCAGTTCGTTTCTAGATTTTGGCGGGCATTCTGTGCCAGGTTGGGCATTGATTTGTCTTTTTCGTCTGCCTTCCATCCTCAGACTAATGGCCAGACGGAGCGAACTAATCAGACTTTGGAGACGTATTTGAGGTGTTTTGTGTCTACGGATCAGGATGATTGGGTTGCCTTTTTGCCGTTGGCGGAGTTTGCTCTTAATAATCGGGCTAGTTCGGCCACTTTGGTTTCCCCTTTCTTTTGCAATTCGGGGTTTCATCCCCGTTTTTCTTCTGGTCAGGCGGAGTCTTCGGATTGTCCTGGAGTAGATGCTGTGGTGGATCGGTTGTATCGGATTTGGGAACAAGTGGTGGACAATTTGAATTTGTCCCAGGAGAGGACTCAGCGGTTTGCTAACCGCCAGCGTCGGGTTGGTCCTCGCCTTCGTGTTGGGGACTTGGTGTGGTTGTCTTCCCGTTTTGTCCCAATGAGGGTTTCTTCTCCTAAATTTAAGCCTCGGTTCATCGGTCCCTATAGGATTTTGGAGATTATTAACCCTGTTTCCTTTCGTTTGGACCTCCCGGCATCTTTCGCTATCCATAATGTGTTCCATCGGTCGTTGTTGCGGAGATACGAGGTGCCGGTGGTTCCTTCTGCTGAGCCTCCTGCTCCTGTGCTGGTTGAGGGTGAATTGGAGTACGTTATAGAGAAGATCTTGGACTCCCATATTTCCAGGCGGAGACTCCAGTATCTGGTTAAGTGGAAGGGCTATGGTCAGGAAGATAATTCTTGGGTAACTGCCTCTGATGTTCATGCCTCGGATTTGGTTCGTGCCTTTCATAGGGCTCATCCAGGTCACCCTGGCGGTTCTTGTGAGGGTTCGGTGCCCCCTCCTTAAGGGGGGGGTACTGTTGTGATCCGCTTTTTGGGCTCCCCTAGTGGTGGCTGGTGGTACTGGAGACTTGTGTGTTCTTTTCTGCCTCAGCTCACCTGCTTCCATCAGTTTTGGGAGTTCCCTATTTAGCCTTGCTCTCCAGTCACTTCCTTGCCGGTCATCATTGTAACCTGAGTCTTTCAGTTGCATGTTCCTGCTACCAGTCTGCTGATCAGCTAAGTGGACTCTTGTCCTTTTTGTTTTGTATTTTTTGTCCAGTTTACAGTTTGTCATTTCCTGTTACTGGAAGCTCTTGTGGACTGAAATTGCCACTCCTGTGTCATGAGTTGACACAGGAGTCTTAAAGTAATTTCAGGATGGGTTTTTGAAAGGGTTTTTCAGCTGACCGTGAAGTCCTCTTTTGTATCCTTATATCTAGTAAGTGGACCTCGCTTTGCTAAATCTACCTTCATACTGTGTATGTCTTTTCCTCTGAACTCACCGTTAATATATGTGGGGGCTACTATCATCTTTGGGGAATTTCACTAGAGGTAAGCCAGGTCTGTTCCTTCCTCTTCCAGGCGTAGTTAGTTCTCCGGCTGGCTCATGGCATCTAGGCAGCCGTAGGAATGCTTCCTGGCTACTGTTAGTTGTGTGGTAGATTTAGGTCACGGTCAGCTTGAGTTTCCATCACCCGAGGGCTAGTCTGTTATTTTGTGTTTCTGATGTTCCCATGCCATTGGGGAATCATGACAGGAAACTCTCCTTCAGGCCCTGAGATCCATATTCATGTAAAAAATAAAGAATAAAAATAAAAAATATGGATATACTCACCCCTCAGGCAGACCCTGGACCTTAGCGATGTAACCGGCAGCCTCCGTTCCTAAGAATGCAGAGTGAAGGACCTTCGATGACGTCGCGGCTTGTGATTGGTCGCGTGACCGCTCATGTGACCGCTCACACGACCAATCACAAGCCGCGACGTCATCGCAGGTCCTATACTCACTGCATTCTTAGGAACGGAGGCTGCCGGTTACATCGCTAAGGTCCAGGGTCCGCCGGAGGGGTGAGTATATCCATTTTTTTATTTTAATTCTTTATTTTTTACATGAATATGGATCCCAGGGCCTGAAGGAGAGTCTCCTCTCCTCCAGACCCTGGGAACCATACACTGGGAACTTCCGATTCCGATTTCCGATATCACAAAAATATCGGAACTCGGTATCGGAATTCCGATACAGCAAATATCGGCCGATACCCGATACTTGCAGTATTGGAATGCTCAACACTAGTGAATACACATCTTTACAGGTATTCTTTTTTTTCAAACTTAGGATAAAAATGTTTCTAAAATGTCTATTGACTGACGCTGTGAATACATATCTTTACAACTATTCTTTTCTTTTCCAAACTTAGATAAAAATGTTTCAAAAAAGTATATTGACTGACGCTGAATTGGAAGAGCTTGTCAACACCTCTGATTCAGAAGATGATGTCCCAGAGGAAATAATGTCCGAAGAAGAGGACCACATAAGCAAGATGGAAAGCAATGTTGAAAATTCGGATTCTGAAGTGGAGTATGAAGAGGAACATGATACCCAGACAACTAGCCGGATGCAAGAAATCCCTTCTAAAAACAAGTGTGTAATTTGGAACTTGCAGCCTAGTCAAGCTACTCCTGGACCTACAAGGTACGTTACATCAAGAATATCTGATATAGGATCAGCATTCACATTGTTCCTAAATATGACTATCCTAAGTATTATAATACAAATGACAAACATTGAGGGACAAGTAGTTTATGGTGATAAATGGAAAAAATTAGATGTGACAGCTCTAAATGCATATAGTGGTAAATGTAAAATTGTAATTTACAAATGTAATTGTAAAAACGCATGAACATGTTCAGTTTTTTCTTTTTTCTTTCTAAAAAGGTTGAAGTTTTTATGATTTTTCATTCGTCCGGGTGGTGACTGAGGATTTGTCCAAAATTCATAAATTTGGGGGAGGGGATAATCTTTCCCCACAGGAGAGGGAGAGATTGATATATATTAAAAATCTTCCAGATATAGTCGTGAAACCAGCCGATAAGGGTGGTAACGTCGTCCTGTGGCCCATGGACATGTACGAAAGGGAGGCGTATAGGCAGTTGAACAATAAGATCTGTTATAAATAACTTACATACAATCCGTTATCTGCCTATAGTGCCCAGCTTGACTCCATTGTCCAGCGGGCCCTACGGGACGACGTTATCACCAAAGATCTGGCTACGGCTTTGATAGTAACGGAACCAACGGTACCGACTCTGTACCTTCTCCCTAAAATTCATAAAAATGCCTCGTCACCCCCCGGACGACCCATCATTTCTGGACGGGGAAATCTGCTGGAGCATGTCAATAGGTGGATTGATTTCCATCTACAACCGCTAGTTACCAGCCTTCCCTCTTTCCTCAGGGACACAGGAGATGTGCTGTGCAGGGTCGATGGATTGTGTTTGGAGGGTGATTCTCTATTAGTTTCGGCGGATGTCGAATCTCTTTATACCAATATTAGACATAAAGACGGAATTGGTGCCGTCAGATATTTTTTGGAGTCATCAACTCTTTCCATTGGTGTGAGATCGCTTCTGCTGGAACTTCTACAGTTCACCCTCACACATAACTTTTTTGTCTTCAAGGGGTCCTTCTATCTACAGCTCCAGGGGACTGCCATGGGGGCGGCCTTTGTGCCCTCCTATGCCGGTCTCTTCCTGGGGCTGTGGGAGACCTCTGATTCAGAAGATGATGTCCCAGAGGAAATAATGTCCGAAGAAGAGGACCACATAAGCAAGATGGAAAGCAATGTTGAAAATTCGGATTCTGAAGTGGAGTATGAAGAGGAACATGATACCCAGACAACTAGCCGGATGCAAGAAATCCCTTCTAAAAACAAGTGTGTAATTTGGAACTTGCAGCCTAGTCAAGCTACTCCTGGACCTACAAGGTACGTTACATCAAGAATATCTGATATAGGATCAGCATTCACATTGTTCCTAAATATGACTATCCTAAGTATTATAATACAAATGACAAACATTGAGGGACAAGTAGTTTATGGTGATAAATGGAAAAAATTAGATGTGACAGCTCTAAATGCATATAGTGGTAAATGTAAAATTGTAATTTACAAATGTAATTGTAAAAACGCATGAACATGTTCAGTTTTTTCTTTTTTCTTTCTAAAAAGGTTGAAGTTTTTATGATTTTTCATTTGTTGATTTATAAATATTGTTTTCAAAAAGTTAAATTTCATGTTTTAGTAATAGTAATGTAAAGGTTCTTTGTTATTTGTGTGCAGAATGCCAACAATCAAAGATAATTGTTAGAAGCCTGTGTAACCTTTTTATGAAAAAAAAATAAACTATTAAGTTTGAATTTTAATTTTTCATTTGTTTATGATCAACCATGTTCACATACAGTATAATAATGAAAAAAGTATTCAAATAAAACACTTAGAGTAGCTAAAAATCAAGAATTAATAGGTCGGGCCATATTGACCCGGGAACAGTACAAGTGTATAGCAAATGCGAACAGAACAGCAGCGTTAAAATTAATTTTTATAAGTATACTCTTGTTTCTGTTTAACATATATAGAAATGTAGTTAAAATGTTCTCTTTTAGCTTCCACTTAATAATGCAAGCTAAGCATAGTATCCATATAACATGTTTTCACCATCAGTAATGCAAATACTTTGAGAGCTGCAGAAATATCAGTAATAGCCTAAAATGTTCACAGGTCAACTAAAGAATAGGCATCATAAATTATATAGCTCATAGAAAGATAAATAAAGCTTGTATCCGTCATTAGTTATTGCCCATCAGTTCTCTTTGTAACAGGATCTACGTAGAATGAATCAGAACTGTATGATGTTAACTGATACTAGGCTTGTCCACTACTGGTCCTTCCTTTAGTTTTGATCTCTAATTTGTATCAGTACGATTACAATAAGTTTGTGCACGAAAAAAGTATATCTAGTTTTCCTTTAACCGCTTAACGACCAGAGGCATTTTTTGTTTTGCGTTTTCATTTTTTGCTCACCTTCTTCCCAGAGCCGTAACTTTTGAATTTTTGGGTCAATATGGCCATGTGAGGGTTTATTTTCTGTGGAATGAGTTGTACTTTTGAATGACACATTGGTTTTACTATGTCCTGTGAAAAAAAACAGGGAAAAAAATCCAAGTGCGGTGAAATTGCAAAAAAAGTGCAATCCCACACTGTTTTTTGTTTGGATTTTTTACTAGGTTCACTAAATGCTAAAACTGACCTGCAAATATGATTCTCCAGGTCATTACGAGTTCATAGACACCAAACATGTCTAGGTTCTGAAGTGTGGTGAAAAAAAATTCCAAAATAAGTAAAAAAAATAAAAAAAAGTAGCCATTTTACGAGCGTCTCCATTTTTCGGGAATCTGTGGCTGGGTGGGGGCTTATTTTTTGCTCGCCGAGCTGACGTTTTTATTGATACCATTTTGGTGTCGATACAATCTTTTGATTTCCTGTTATTACATTTTATTGCAATGTTGCAGCGACCAAGAAAACGTAATTCTGGCGTTTCGTTTTTTTTTTCTCGCTACGCCGTCTACCGATTGGATTAATCCTTTTGATATATTTGCTAGATCGGGTGTGTCGGTGCAATGCCAAATTTGTGTATATTTTTTTTTATTGTTTTATTTTGAATGGGGCAAAAGGCGGGTGATTTGAACTTATATATTTTATATTTTTTATTTTTCTAATATTTTTAAAAACTTTTTTTACTTTTTAATTGCTTCTATAGTCTCCATGGGATAATAGAAGCTGCAGTTGTCCGATCGCCTACATATGTAGCAGATATGTTCACTTGCTATGAGCGCCGACCACCATGTGGTGCTCAGAGCAATCCAGCAATGACAATGACAGGGGTCTCCTGCTGACTCTGGGTTGTCATGCCAACCCATCGGCGACCAGCGGTCATGTGACACGGGCGCCGATGCGAGGAGGTAATGATGCGCTTCCTGCCCATGAATGTTAAATGCTGCTGTCAGAGTTTAAGAGCGGCATTTAACATGATAACAGCCGCTGGTGATCACGATTCCACCCGTGGCTGTTTTGGACACATGTAAGTTGATCAAATCAGTTGTCGTGTGCCCATAAAGGTCCGAGCTCATCGCTAGAGCTTTCACCAAACAGGGGGAGGCGTCCAATGACGGAATCTGTCCGTCATTGGACATGCTCCAGCATTGATTTATTCGTCCGGGTGGTGACTGAGGATTTGTCCAAAATTCATAAATTTGGGGGAGGGGATAATCTTTCCCCACAGGAGAGGGAGAGATTGATATATATTAAAAATCTTCCAGATATAGTCGTGAAACCAGCCGATAAGGGTGGTAACGTCGTCCTGTGGCCCATGGACATGTACGAAAGGGAGGCGTATAGGCAGTTGAACAATAACATCTGTTATAAATAACTTACATACAATCCGTTATCTGCCTATAGTGCCCAGCTTGACTCCATTGTCCAGCGGGCCCTACGGGACGACGTTATCACCAAAGATCTGGCTACGGCTTTGATAGTAACGGAACCAACGGTACCGACTCTGTACCTTCTCCCTAAAATTCATAAAAATGCCTCGTCACCCCCCGGACGACCCATCATTTCTGGACGGGGAAATCTGCTGGAGCATGTCAATAGGTGGATTGATTTCCATCTACAACCGCTAGTTACCAGCCTTCCCTCTTTCCTCAGGGACACAGGAGATGTGCTGCGCAGGGTCGATGGATTGTGTTTGGAGGGTGATTCTCTATTAGTTTCGGCGGATGTCGAATCTCTTTATACCAATATTAGACATAAAGACGGAATTGGTGCCGTCAGATATTTTTTGGAGTCATCAACTCTTTCCATTGGTGTGAGATCGCTTCTGCTGGAACTTCTAGAGTTCACCCTCACACATAACTTTTTTGTCTTCAAGGGGTCCTTCTATCTACAGCTCCAGGGGACTGCCATGGGGGCGGCCTTTGTGCCCTCCTATGCTGGTCTCTTCCTGGGGCTGTGGGAGAGGGACCTCCTCCTGTCTGGCGAACAGGGATCGATTGACCGTGTTCCTCTTTGGACACGGTATATTGATGATATCTTCTTCGTCTGGCAGGGCACGTCCGTCGACCTTCAGCAGTACATGTCCTCCTTGAACAGCAACGACATGAACATCCATCTAACATTTGTATGGAGTGATATATCCATCGATTTCCTAGATGTGACAGTAAAGAAGGACCCTAATGGTAATTTATGTACGGATATTTTCCGTAAACCAACCTCTACCAACACCTTGCTACATGCATCCTCAGGTCACCCTTATCACATGATACGCTCGATTCCGGTGGGGCAGTTTCTCCGGTTACGCCGCATCTGCTCCTCTGATAGTGATTTTGAGAAAAGAGCTGGTGAACTGAGGATGCGTTTTCTAGCAAGAGGATATAGCGGGAGATCCATCAAGAGGGCATATCAGAGGGCAAAACACTCGACACGCCATAATTTGCTGTATGGTGGTCAGGGCGGTCAACTAAGGAGGGCTAATAATACCAATAGCATCAGGTTTATCACCACCTTTAACTCTAAGGCCGACCAAGTTAGGAGAGCCCTAGGTAAAGCCTGGCCGATTCTCCAGGTGGACCCGATAGTTAAGAAATTTATCCCAGAAAAGCCATCTATTACATTCAGGCGTGCTCCCAACTTGAAGGATCAATTGGTCCATAGCCACTATGAGGGACGGCCACCTACTACTTTCCTTGATAGGTTTACATCTAGGGTGGGTTGTGTTCCTTGTGGCCGATGTGTTGCCTGCCCCAACATAGAGAGAAGTGATCAATTTTTCAACTCTAGTGGTACGAGGAGGTTCTCCATTCGTCAACGGATTACCTGTACCACTAGATTTGTTATTTATTATGCCACATGCCCCTGCGGACTTATATATGTCGACCTTACCACCCGTCAGTTGAAAGTCCGTGTAAGGGAGCATGTGTTGGGGATTCAGGCAGCCGCTGGCCACGAGGACACAACCACCCTAAAAACATTACCTAGGCATTTTAAAGCATTTCACAATTGTGATGCTACAATGCTGAAAGTAAGGGGAATTGATGCCCTCATAATAAATATTAGAGGTGGTCGTCTCTCTAAGAGACTTGGTATGCTGGAGACACGCTGGATCTGGCGTCTAAAGACTGTCCAGCCCTATGGACTGAATGAGTGTCTGTCGTTTGCCCCGTTTTTATAATCTCCGGGATGCCGTGCATCTTTTTCCCCTCTTCCGCTCCGCATCCGCTGTTTCTACTTGCTTTTAATTTAATTTTATATTTTTTACAGTTTTGTCCGGGTTGTGACTGATGTATGGGACAATCATTTCGGTGGCCGTTGATGTACATCTGCAGCACTTCGCGTATGGAAGGACAGCCCTCATCTATGTTCTCATCATTATGCTGATATATATATTATGGACTATATTAAGCTAAACTCCTGCTTTGTGTTTGGACTGTATGAGCTTGTTTGTATCTATTGCTGTCCTATTTTCCATACACGTATTTATGCTTACTTTGAGGGGTTATTACGTCTGAAGATGGGTTATATGACGGTTGTTCTCGCTATTTGTTGTCTATTGTGGATTTAATTTAAATTTACTATATATATATTTCTATCTATCCATATATTTATGTAATATGGGCTTTGTACCTGCTGCCTGTGTATGTGGACCTATATTTCTGTGTTTCTCAGTTCACATGAGTCGGTCACAACAACTTGCGGCTTTTAGCTTTGCTATTGTCTTTACATTTTCATGTTTGTATATATGCCAGTTAATGTGCCCTCTTTCAATATGGCCGCGGTTGCGGTTCGCGCATGCGCGGTCGCGCCGCGCTCCTCCTCGGTCCTCGCTGTGCTCTGTGGGCGGATCACATGGGCCCATGTGTTTCCGGCCCCGTGGCCGGCGCTGGCCGGATGTGGGTGGTGCGGCGCGGCCGTGCAGGTGTGCGCCGTTATACCGGACTATTTACTATTTAAACAGTGCCCCTGGCATCATGGGGCATCCCCCTGAGGAAGGCCACCTGGCCGAAACGCGCGTCGGGGAGGACGCGACTACGGTGCACATTTTCCCTGATCTAATAGTGCGGTATGTACCATATCTATGACATGAGTCTATGGGGCCACATGGGTAATCAGTCAATAACTTTATAACGCTGCTATATTGCATTTACTGGGACTGATTGCCCATGTGTGTTATAATGCTACAACAAATATTAGTGCACTGTGGTTTAGTCCTGGGTTGTGGTCTCTGTGGGTGCGGACTTGATTAGGGGAATCTGGGACCTGCCATTACTGTGCACCTATGTATGTGTTTTTATTCAATAAAGTTTTTTCTATTTTGCATTACTTGGACTTTGCTTGACTGCAATTTTTGGTGCTTTGTGTTATATACGTCATTGGACATTACAGGATTAAGGTTGAGGCAGATGAAAGCATTAACACTAGTAAGAGTGTATTTACACTGCATGATTATTGGGAACGAACATTCCTAAGAGCTCTCAGTTCTTCATCAGCAATGTAAACAGACTGCTAATCACCTTACGAATGAGCAAAATTCTTGTCCATTGAGTAATGTAGTAGTATTTTTATGCTTGCCTAAAAATCATTGCTCTCGGTAGCATATCAACCTATATAAACAAATCTTGAACAATGGCAACCTATGTACACTGAATGATTTATTACTGATTGTTCTGTGTGCATGGAAAATGCTGTCAGCCTGTCTACAAAGACTATTAAATGTCCGCCGATGTAGCCCATTGGCAGTCATTTATGGCCATGGCTCGGCAAGTGTAAACTAGCCCTAAAGCAGAAGCAAATTTTCTAAGATGGATTAATGATCCATTGCAGTAAACTAATACAAAGAATTCATTTTATACTTGTTCAATGGCTTAGCTATGGCCTGAAGCTATGAAATGAATGTTGAAGAACCATTTCTCATTTTTTGCGACATTATTTTGGTAAAATTAAAGATAGCATTCAAAGCTACAATTTGTCCCTCAAAAAACAAGTCCTCATATGGCCATGTCAATAAAAAAAAAGAAAATATTATTGTTCTTGGAAGAAGGGAATGAAAAAAAGTCTAAGTATAAAAGCCAGCAGATTGTCTAGTCCTTATAGGATTAAAGAGAGTATGTATGAAACTGTTAATCTGGTTAATTTAAACAGTTCGTTTAAAAACTTTGCAGTCATGACCACATGGCTTCATGGCGGTAGTTACGTGGAATCCTTTTCTAAAACAGATAAATAAATTATGTGACTGAAACTTTTTCTTCCCATATGTCAATAATTAGAAGTGATTTTAGCATTTTGTTTTCCCAAATACTCTGCTGGATTCTTTGTGACTTACCTTGAGTTTACTTACCGTAATTAGATATTTAAACATCTGTTAGATGCACATCTTATTGGAAAAACTAGACTTGTATTTTAGTCTAAAGATTTCACTTTATGTCTACATGTAAGTCTCAAGTGAGATTAATTGAGAAATCAACTTGTAAAGGACTACCAAGGATAGACTTTGTGCGATGCACTCTTCTTAGAAGATCCCATGGGCACAGATTCTTAAACCCTTTCGCTGTAGATGTTTCTGGGTTGTGCCAAAGGAGTAGCTGATGGTCCATAGAGTAAGTTGGGGTAGAATAGTCAGCAGGCCAGGTCAATAATGGAGAGACAGAATCAGTGAGTTGAAACATTAGGCCGGCGTCACACTAGAGAGTTTTATGGACGTATGAGCGCAGAAAATACGTCCGTAAAATACGCATTACACACGGCCCAATGAATCTCTATGGGTCTGCTTCTATCAGCCGTATATTACGCATCCGTAATATACGGTATTGTACGGGCGTAGAAAATTGCAGCATGCTGCGTTTGTCAGTGTATTGCGCAAAAAATACGCCAATGCAAGTCTATGGGGGCGAGAAAAATACGGATTACACACTTACCAGCAGTGTGACTTGCGAGAAATACGCAGCGGTGTTCTATAGAAAAGCTGGTAATTCAATTGCCGGCTTTTGCTATCTCCTTCACAAACCCAACATGATATGAGACATGGTTTACATACAGTAAACCATCTCATATACCTTTTTTTTTTTTGCATATTCCACACTACTAATGTTAGTAGTGTGTATGTGCAAAAGTTGGGGTGCTGTAGCTTGTAAAACAAAGGGTTAAATCGCGGAAAAAATTGGCGTGGGCTCCCGTGCAATTTTCTGCACCAGAGTGGTAAAGCCAGTGACTGAGGGCAGATATTAATAGCCTAGAGAGGGTCCATGGTTATTTTCCCCCTTGGCTAAAAACATCTGCCCGCAGCCACCCCAGAAAAGGCACATCTGGAAGATGCGCCTATTCTGGCACTTGGCCACTCTCTTCCCACTCCCGTGTAGCGGTGGGATATGGGGTAATGAAGGGTTAATGTCACCTTGCTATTGTAAGGTGACATTAAGCCAGGTTAATAATGGAGAGGCGTCAATTATGACACCTATCCATTATTAATCCAATAGTACGAAATGGTTAATAAAACACACACACATTATTAAAAAGTATTTTAATGAATAAAGACACAGGGTGTTTTAATATTTTATTATACTCTTAATCCACCTGAAGACCCTCGTTCTGTAAAAAAGGAAAAATAAAAAATCAACAATATCCCATACCTTCCGTCGTTCAGTCACGTCCCACTATGTAAATCCATCTGAAGGGGTTAAATCATTTTACACCCAGGAGCTCTGCTAATGCAGCTGTGCTCCTGTGTGTAAAATTTTGGGAATGATTGGAGTGCAGGGAAATGTCCTGTAGTTACCTTGAGTCGTGGTGATGTGCCCTCTGCTGGATGTCCTCATATGAACTCGAGCCTGGGAAAAGTTTGCACGCTCGAGTTCATATGAGTTCATCCAGCAGAAGGCGCATCACCGCGACTCAAGGTAACTACAGGACATTCCCCTGCACTCCATTCATTCCCAAAATGTTACACACAGGAGCACAGCTGCATTAGAAGAGCTCCTGGGTGTAAAATGATTGAACCCCTTCAGATGGATTTACATTGTGGGACGTGACTGAACAATGGAAGGTATGGGATATTGTTGATTTTTTATTTTTCCTTTTTTACAGAATGAGGGTCTTCAGGTGGATTAAGAGTATAATAAAATTTTAAAACACCCTGTGTCTTTATTTCATTAAAATACTTTTTAATAATGTGTGTGTGTGTTTTATTAACCATTTCGTACTATTGGATTAATAATGGATAGGTGTCATAATTGACACCTCTCCATTACTAACCTGGCTTAATGTCATCTTACAATAGCAAGGTGACATTAACCCTTCATTACCCCATATCCCACCGCTACACGGGAGTGGGAAGAGAGTGGCCAAGTGCCAGAATAGGCGCATCTTCCAGATGTGCCTTTTCTGGGGTGGCTGGGGGCAGATGTTTTTAGGCAGGGGGGGACAATAACCATGGACCCTCTCTAGGCTATTAATATCTGCCCTCAGTCACTGGCTTTACCACTCTGGCGAGAAAATTGTGCGGGAGCCCACGACAATTTTTTCCGCGATTTAACCCTTTATTTTACAAGCTACAGCGCCCAAATTTTGCACATACACACTACTAACATTAGTAGTGTGGAATATGCAAATAAAAGGGATATGAGATGATTTACTGTATGTAAACCATGTCTCATATCCTGTTGTGTTTGTGAAGGAGATAGCAAAAGCCGGCAATTGAATTACCGGCTTTTGTGCTATCTCGCGCTGAATTAAATATAAATACAGTATATATATATATATATATATATATATATATATATATATATATATATATATATAGACGGTATATATGTTTTAACGAACATTTGAGCCCATAAATCCATTAGATGTCGGTTTTGCAAGCCTGCGAGGAACTATCACAGTATGGATGCCATACGGATTACATACGGAGGATGCCATGCACAAAATACGCTGCCACACCCTGCCTACAGATGACATACGGATCACTATTTTGGGAACATTTCTGCGTATTACGACCATAAAAAACAGACCGTATTTTCATACGCTGAGTGTGATGCCGGCCTAAGGGTACCGTCACACAGTGCAATTTTGATCGCTACGACGGCACGATCCGTGACGTCGCAGCGATCGTATGATTATCGCTCCAGCATCGTAGACTGCGGTCACACGTTGCAATCACGGCGCTGGAGCGATGCCGAAGTCCCCGGGTAACCAGGGTAAACATCGGGTTACTAAGCGCAGGGCCGCGCTTAGTAACCCGATGTTTAATGTGGTTACCAGCGTAAAAGTAAAAAAAAACAAACCGTACATGCTCACCATCTGATGTCCGTCCGGTCCCTTGCCGTCCGCTTCCCGCTCTGACTGTCTGCCGGCCGGAAAGTGAGAGCAGATCACAGCAGTGATGTCACCGCTGCACTCTGCTCTCACTGTACGGCCGGATCTGTCAGAGCAGGAAGCGGACGGCAAGGGACCGGACGGACATCAGATGGTGAGCATGTACGGTTTGGTTTTTTTACGTTTACGCTGGTAACCACGGTAAACATCGGGTTACTAAGCGCGGCCCTGCGCTTAGTTACCCGATGTTTACCCTGGTTACCAGCGAATGCATCGCTGGATCGCTGTCACACACAACGATCCAGCGATGTCAGCGGGTGATCAAGCGACGAAAGAAAGTTCCAAACGATCTGCTACGACGTACGATTCTCAGCAGGATCCCTGATCGCTGCTGCGTGTCAGACACTGCGATATCGTAACGATATTGCTAGAACGTCACGAATCGTACCGTCGTAGCGATCAAAATTGCACTGTGTGACGGTACCCTAAGGAATAGAAGGGGTGAAGTTCAGAGGGTCTAACACTGATAAAAGGCAAAAGAGGTGTCAAGCAGTCTGGGAGTAAATCCGATTAGGCATCCAAGGGAGATAGAACAACACATAGAGTGCCTTTGGTTCCATTTACTTGCCTAAATACGTCTTATAGATGCTACATACAGTTACAGCATAAATTCACAGTTTGAGATCATTGAGTCCCCAACTGTATTTCTAGGTCAGTGGTTTCCATCTTTTTTTTCAGAGAGATTGTCATAAACCACATCAAGAGCCCTGTGAGTAAAAATATCCAGTGCCTCCCGATAGTTGTGACACTCAGAGCCTACTAGCCTACTATTAACAAAGCTTTTGCAGACCCTATTACCAAAGTGTTTCTGCAAATATCACACTGGGACTTTGTGCCATTTTCACTTATGAGCAGTATACTTGCATCCCACCTTACCCCATTTGTGTTCTTGTTGCAAGCACTACCTCTATACCGTCACATTTAGCTCCAAGCAACCCTCTATGTGGTAGTAGCATTTTATACCAAGGTCAGAGTATGCTCATCCAGATCTGCTCTTGTGTGCAGGGCTGCTCACAAAACAAAAGTCACTATTTGGAGACCTGCTCTTCACAGCTATGTGCTAGACCTGGTGCTAATGTACCAAGCTGG
Organism: Ranitomeya variabilis; assembly: GCF_051348905.1. Lineage (NCBI taxonomy): Eukaryota > Metazoa > Chordata > Amphibia > Anura > Dendrobatidae > Ranitomeya > Ranitomeya variabilis. The sequence continues at coordinate 504,015,184 of NC_135236.1, forward strand.
CAAACAGCTGTGATCCACACAACATGGGCCTGCGAGCCACATGTGGCACCAAAACCTCAGGTTGGGGACCACTACTCTTTTGCAAAAACTATGGGACCTTAGTCATAATGGTTTTCAAAACCTATGTCTTTCTTTGGTATAGTCAATGTGTGATTCTTAATTCACTTACACCTCTTGAAATGTCTAACAATTTCTTCCTTCATCTTTGCCGTTTCCTCACATTTGCAATCTGATCTTCAGTACAGACACTGGAAAGTTCATGTGAGATTTTTGCAGAGCTCTCTATCTGATGTATTGTCCAATTTATTAAGGATGCTATTGTTTTAGATTTCAGTGAAAAAATGCCAAAAATACAAGTAAATTCACTATTTAGTTGAATTGTGAGGGATTGATAAGATAAAGGAGAAACAATCATTGAGAAGATTCAATGGCATAAAACACTGTTAAGGAGAAACTTGCTCGTTTTCTTATGTCAGTGGAATCTGAGCTTGATAAACAACCCAGTTTAAGTGCATTCAGCTTTCAATATAAAGTACTTCTATATTTTCTACCCCATAATCAATCTGTCTTGTTTTACTTCCGATATCATCCAGTCATGTTTTCTCCCTCCTCCTATAACATTGTTAAAATATTTATTCAAACAAAAACGCCAAAATGGTTCTATAATATACTGTAAAGCCGATTTTTAATAATGCAGTAAGGACTAAGCTTTGTCCACACTTCAGCTATATTCAACTATATACACAGTACATTATATATCCTTAAAGGGGTTGCCCAGAACTATTATGTTTTTTTTAAAGTAGTAGTTGCTAACATAGACTAAGAGAGGTCACCATCCTACTGCTCATACTGATCCACATCAACAAAGCAGCTCTTCTTCTGAGCTGCTCTGTCGATGAAGCATGACTGTTGACGTCATGTTGATTGACAGCGGGCTACCTGCAGTTAGGAAGCATGACATCGACAGTCATACCCTGTCAACAGAGCAGAGTGGATTAAAAGCCACTACTCTGTGGAAGTGACATCAGCGGAAGCTACTAAATTGCAGGAACAAACGGCCTGTGACCACTGTTGGCAGGGATTGGTGCCGGACACCTCAGGAAGATAGATAACAACTACCTGCCTGTTAGTTCTTAGGCCCCAGGTAAAAAAAAATTATAGTCCTGGATAATCTCTTTACATTTATAGATGTTGCTACAGACTTTACATACCATTGGCCAAATTGGTCAACCATTAGACAGCATTCACATTCAGCAGTCATGGGACTGCTCTAAAACCGCTTCCACTCTGTTCTGCTGTTCAGAGTTTGAAACAATAACTGGAGCCATAGTCCAAGAAAAGACTTTAGCCCTGATTCATCAAATCTTTTACGCCAAAATTCTGGCATAAAAAGATTTGAAAAATCGCAACATTTTTGTAAAGTACGAGACTGCACAAAATGTTTGTGACTTTTGGCGTTTTCATGCCAAACTTGCCCGTGGGCAGAGCTGTGGCAGGACAAGGGTGTGACATTGCCCGCTCATCAAATTCATGAATCTTACCACAGTTTCTAACAGGAGTAAGATTTCCGGCAATGCCTATGTAGAGGCGCACACCACTTCGCGCCTCACCTGCCACTTTGCACTCCATCCTACCTCCTCACTAAGGCTAGTGTGAAAAATGCAGGTCTGGATGAATTGAGGAATATGTTTACTATGTAGTGGTCATTCTTAAAAGTTACCAGACAGTGCAGTTACACCTAAAGCATTATTCTTTCTCATTTCAATTTAAAATAAATATATATATAGAATTTCCTTTGCTACTGCAAATTGATTTCACTCAAATATATAGCCTCTTCTGTGGAAGTGAAAGTAGACTGCATGGTCATAAAAATATTTGCCAATATATGATATATTATGTCATTTGTCCAGTCTGCCCAGGGCCTTGCCATATTGTTCTTCTACTGACAAGTCATTTCTTATTAACCTTCAATAAAATTAGACAAAGAAATCAATTGACGTTCCATTGTTCATAAATTTAAGGTGTGTTATTTTAAGCAATTTTTTAAAATAAGCTGTAATGTGTATGTACAACATGTACAACATGTCAATGACAGTTGCTGTTTTTCTCTAGATTAACGATAAATGTCTGTATTTGTCTGTATCCACCCAAAAATCCTGAATGATCAGCCAAAATCTCTTGAGAACGTAAAGTTTTGAACTAAAGCACGCTGACATGCTGGAAGCACCCCCACATTTTTCTCATGTAATCTCTCATGTATCCCAGGATGTGTTTGACAACCTATTGTATAACCTATATTTCTGCCAATTTATTATGTAATGCTATATTTCCTTTGATCTTGGGCATTAAAAGATCAGCCCTGAAAATAAAGACCAGATTATCTTGGAAAGACGACGGCTCATCTCTCTCTGATTTATTTCTCCCATTTCTAGGCGCCTCAGAATAGATATACCTGAGGTTGGTTCTAGAAAGAGAAAAATCCCAACTTCAACAGCAGCACACACATAGAACAGCAGAATGGTAGACATTTTACAAACCGACTGAGCAGTGTGTCTTTGCATCCAGCATTGAAGTATAATAAATTTGCAGCAGTGTCTGCTTATGTCTGCCTGACCTATCACTGAGATGAGTGCTCCTCGCTCCTCTTCTCCAGCTCCCTCTCCATAGGCTCTGTCATCTGATCCCCCATTAAGCAGGCAGTCCGTCTTGCTCTGTCCAAGATGGAGTTAAGTCGTTTTTCGGAATGGATGAGTTGAGGATGAGTTGAGGAGGTATTGGGAGAAGATGAAGTGGCTCATAACTAGAGAAAGAAGAATATTTTAGTGATAACTAGTGTTGAGCATTCCGATACCGCAAGTATCGGGTATCGGCCGATACTTGCGGGTATCGGAATTCCGATACCGAGATCCGATACTTTTGTGGTATCGGGTATCGGTATCGAAACAACATTAATGTAAAAATGTGTAAAAGAGAGAATTAAAATAAAAAATATTGCTATACTCACCTCTCCGACGCAGCCTGCACCTTACCGAGGGAAGCGGCAGCGTTCTTTGTTTAAAATTCGCGCTTTTCTTTCCTTTACGTGAAGTCCCGGCTTGTGATTGGTTGCGTCGCAGTCACATGGGCGACGCAACCAATCACAGCAAGCCGTGACGTAATTTCAGGCCCTTAAGGATTTTAAAATTACGTCCCGGCTTTGTGATTGGTTGCGTCGCAGTCACATGGGCGACGCAACCAATCACAGCAAGCCGTGATGTAATTTCAGGCCCTTAAGGATTTTAAAATTACGTCCCGGCTTTGTGATTGGTTACGTCGCAGTCACATGGGCGACGCAACCAATCACAAGCCGTGACGTCACGGGAGGCTGGACACGCGCGCATTTTAAAATGCGCGCTTGTCCAGCCTCCCGTGACGTCCCGGCTTGTGATTGGTTGCGTCGCGGTCAACCAATCACAAGCCGGGAGGCTGGACACGCGCGCATTTTAAAATGCGCGCTTGTCCAGCCTCCCGGCTTGTGATTGGTTGACCGCGACGCAACCAATCACAAGCCGGGACGTCACGGGAGGCTGGACAAGCGCGCATTTTAAAATGCGCGCGTGTCCAGCCTCCCGGCTTGTGATTGGTTGACCGCGACGCAACCAATCACAAGCCGGGACGTCACGGGAGGCTGGACAAGCGCGCATTTTAAAATGCGCGCGTGTCCAGCCTCCCAGCTTGTGATTGGTTGACCGCGATGCAACCAATCACAAGCCGGGACGTCACGGGAGGCTGGACACGCGCCCATTTTAAAATGCGCGCGTGTCCAGCCTCCCGGCTTGTGATTGGTTGACCGCGCCGCAACCAATCACAAGCCGGGACGTAATTTTAAAATCCTTAAGGACCTGAAATTACGTCACGGCTTGCTGTGATTGGTTGCGTCGCCCATGTGACTGCGACGCAACCAATCACAAAGCCGGAGCGTAATTTTAAAATACTGAATGACCTGAAATTACGTCACGGCTTGCTGTGATTGGTTGCGTCGCCGCCACATGGGCGGCATGCGACCAATCACAAGCCGGGACTTCACGTAAGGAAAGAAAAGCGCGAATTTTAAACAAGGAACGCTGCCGCTTCCCTCGGTAAGGTGCAGGCTGCGTCGGAGAGGTGAGTATAGCAATATTTTTTATTTTAATTCTCTCTTTTACACATTTTTACATTAATGTTGTTTCGATACCGATACCCGATACCACAAAAGTATCGGATCTCGGTATCGGAATTCCGATACCCGCAAGCATCGGCCGATACCCGATACTTGCGGTATCGGAATGCTCAACACTACCTTTAACCCCTTCAACCCAAAGCCTGTTTTCACCTTCCTGACCAGGCCAATTTTTACAATTCTGACCACTCTCAATTTATGAAGTCATAACTCTGGAACGCTTCAATAAATCCAACTGCTTCTGAGAATGTTTTCTCGTGACATATTGTATTTCATGATAGTGGTAAAATATCTTTTATATTACTTGTGTTTATTTGTGAAAAAAAAATGAAATTTGGTAAAAATTTTGAAAATTTCGCAACGTTCAATCTTTTAGTTTTTGTGCCCTTAAATCAGAAAGTCATATCACACAAATTAATAAGTAACCTTTTTCACATGTCTACTTTACATCAGCACAATTTTTGAAACATAATTTTTTTGTTAGGAAGTTATAAAGGTTAAAAGTTGACCAGTGATTTCTCATTTTTGCAACAAAATTTGCAAACCCATTTTTTTAGGGACCACCTCACATTTGAAGTGACTTTGAGGGGCCTATATAACAGAAAATACCCAAAAGTTACACCATTTTTAAAACTGCACCCCTTAAGGTATTCAAAACCACATTCATGAAGTTTTTTATCCATTCAGGTGCTTCACAGTAATGTTTGGACTTGTGGAAGAAAAAAAATAAACATTTACCTTTCTTTCACAAAAATTTTCCTTTAGACCTATTTTTTTTACTTTTGCAAGTGTAACAGGAGAAAATGGACCATACAATTTGTTGTGCAATTTCTCCTGAGTGCCCAGATACCCAATATGTGTTTGGGTGTACAGCGGGGCTTGGAAGGGTAGGAACACCATTTGACTTTTTGAATGTAAAATTTGCTGGAATTATTAGCGGATACCATGTCACGTTTGGAGAGCCTCTGATGTGCCTAAACAGTGGAAACCCCCCACAAGTGACACTATTTTGGAAACTAAACCCCTTTGGGAACTTATCTAGAAGTGTATTGAGCACCTTGGACCCCCAAGTACTTCACAGAAGTTTATAACGTTAAGCTATGGAAGCAACAAAAACACATTTTTCCAGCAAAAATCTTTTCAGCACCACATTTTGTATTTTCACAAAGGTAACAGGAGAAAATGGACCCCAAAATTTGTTGTGCAATTTCTTCTGAGTTCACAGACACTCCATATGTTGTCGAAAACTACTTTTGAGACACAGTGCAAAGCTCAGAATGGAAGAAATGTCATATTACAGTGTAGATTTTGCTGCACTTGTTTGAGGGTGCCATGCTACATTGGCAGAGCCCCTGAGGTGCCAACAAAGCAGAACCCTCCATAAATGACCCCATTTTACAAACTCAACTTTTCAATGAATTCATCTAGTGGTGCAGTGATTATGTTGACACTACAGGTGTGTCACAGACTTTTATAGCAGTGAGCAGCGAAGATAAAATAATTTACATTTTTACCACCAAGATTGTGTGTTAGCCCCAAGTTTTAAATTTGGGAAATGGGTAAAAATGGCACCAAAATTTGTCCCACAATTTCTACTGAATGTGGCAATACCCCATATGTGGCTGTACAGTACTACTTACCCATATGGACAGACTAGGGTGGGACGGAGCACTATTTGCCTCCTGGAGCACAGATTTTCCTAGAATAGTTTGCAGATTCCATATAAAGATTCCCTAAGTGCTAGAAAAGCACAATCTCCCCTCAAGTGACCCCATTTTTGAAATTATACCCCATTGGGAATTTATCTACAGGTGTAGTGATGATTTTGACTCCATGGGTGTTTTCCAGAAACAAGCAGCAGTGGATGTTGCTGAATGAATATTGCAAACTGCTGTTGTAGTGACCAGTACATTGTAGCACCCAGTATATTATGTCCAGCTCATGCTTCTGGAGACACTCACCTGTAAATTAGGCAGGCTACATGTACTGCTGTTTGCAGAAACGCAGCTCCCACAGAGCATTACATGTAAGGTGCATGTCGGGAAGGGGTTAAGATGAAATTTAAACCAGCAAAATCAGCTCACCCTTGATGGAAACTCCCTGTGAGTTTGAGATTTGGGCCAGCATCACACTACCGTAGAGAACGGCTGAGTACTATGTTAGAAAACATCACATAGCACTCAGCCCAGCGTTAAAAGGAACCTGTCACCGGGTTTGGCTGATACGAGTTACAGCCATCCCCTTTCAGGGCTGATACAGCATACTATAATGCTGTAGATAAGCCCTCGATTTGACCTGTAAGAGAAGAAACTCACCTGTGGGGCAGTCCGGTCCAATGGCTGTCGCTCTTCTTGGTCCGGCACCTACCATCTTCTTGCTATGCGATCCTCCTGCTTGCTTCATGTGGATGATGCATCCCTGTATCATCCACACAGTCTCCCCGGAATCGTGCTCCTGTGCAGGCATAGTTATCTGCCCTGTTGAGGACAGAGCAAAGTACTGCGGTGTGCAGGCACTGGGCCTCTCTGACCTTTCCCGGCGCCTGCGCACTGCAGTACTTTGCTCTGCCCTCAACAGGGCAGATAACTATGCCTGCACAGGAGCACGATTCCGGGGAGACTGTGTGGATGATACAGGGATGCGTCATCCATATGAAGTAAGCAGAAGGACAGGGATCGTAAGAAGATGGTAGGCACCGGACCAAGAAGATCGACACCCCTCGGACCGGACCACCATGCAGGTGAGTATAATAAAAGTTATTTTTCTTTTCTTACAGGTTGGATCGGGGGCAGATATATCAGCATTATAGAATGCTGCATATCAGCCCTGAAAGGGGGTGGCCGTAACTCTTATTGGCCAAACCTGGGGACAGGTTCCCTTTGATCTATTGGACAGCTCAAAACAGCGTTTATTTTATCAGCTATATTCGGCATGCGTGTAAAACTGCAGCATGCTGCAATTGTCACTGAAACTGGGCCGTGACTCGCCAATGCAAGCCTATGTGTACGAGAAAAAAATTGCACAGCAGTTTGAAATATTCCCACAGTGCTCACTCTGATGTCAGAAAGGTGAAGTGAGTTAATTGGCTGTGAGCTCGCACCGTGAGCAGGAGAGCTTTCATCCACTTGCGGTTCCCTCAGACAAGGAATAGGCGTTCACAGGGAGACACTGAGCACACTATAGGGTTAGTAATAGGTGTCTAATTGACGCTTCTCCATTACTAACCTCAGGGCTTGATATCACCTGACTATATAAAGGTGACATCAACCTCACCAACTATCACCCTACTTGCCCTGTAGTGGTGGCTAAGTGACAGAATTTCTGGGGTAGCTGAGAGCTATGTTTGTACCCTGGAGGTCCGAGTGCTGTGTGATTTTTTTCTCTCACCCATTGACTTCTATTGCTGGATGCGATCCAATTTGCGATTACATTCGCAGCATGTTGTGAGCTTTTCCAGTTTTATCGTGATCCGATCCGAGCTGGAAAAAAAAATGCAGATGAAAACACAATTTCATCGCAAGAGGGAATGAGCTCTTTGTCTGAACTTTAAGATCATAATGATTTATTATGGTTTTTCAATGTGCCCATAAAAAGTATTGCCTGATCATGTTTTCCCAGTAAGATGTCTAAAAAAAATGAAAAGTAAAGCTGGCAACTCTAATAGCTTGTGGTGCTATAGCTAAGAACCTCAATAGAACCACACAGCCTTTAGCCTTCAATACTATGGCATATTGACTTGACGGGCTTTTCTCAATATTGATTACCAAACTGGAGAAACCATTTTTATAAGGTTGTTTCTCCTCAAAAGGACAATCCCTGACTTTATTAATTTTCGATTGAATACATCTTATCTTTATAAGCACCTTGTGGCCTCTGGCTTTGACTTCAATGAAGGCGTCTCAGTATAGATGTAAGGAGATGGAAAATTGAGAAGACTCACACAGTTAATGCCTAACAGAGTGTCAGCAAGATAACATCGCCATCTTCTGGTCAAAGATGATAGGAAAAGGGAAATCAGAGAGAATTGCATTAGCAGAAAGTGAAGAGTGAAGTGCATGTTTCCTGCCGGAAGAGATTGGAGGAGACACCAGGTCAGGTGATACTGTGTAGCAGGTAGGAATTATAAAAGGCCCAGAAGGGCAGAGAAGAGGACGAGTCGGTGCCTGTACCTATAGCAGTACAGGTGTATGGTGCAGCAGGATGGCTTATACACACCATTACGAGTGACTAGATCCAAGAGAAGAATCGAGTGACCAGATCCAAGAGAAGAACTGAATGACCAGACCAGAACCAGATCCGAGAGAACAGAGTGACCAGACCAAAACCAGAACCGAGATAAGAACTGACGAGAGTTGAGGGAAGAACCAAAGGACCGAGACCGGAGCTAAGTGAATGGAGCCAGTGCTGGGTGAGCGGGATTAGATCCACAACAAGCAAGCAGATCATGTTAGAGGGACATTTGTGAGATCCGTTACTTGAGCTGCAGAAGTATGGAACACAGAGGACTGGGACTGCACTTTATGGGACAAAGGTGGCCAGGGCAATGTGTGTTAGAAGCGACACACCAAGAATGGAGTGTAGTAGCATAGACTCCCATTAGGGCCTTGAGGGTGCGTGTCATTACCACAAGAGCTACCGAGTAACGACAGGGACGGGTACAAGGCTGACTGTGATGCATCATAAGACAGAGTAATAGAATAGAGACACTTGTATATATTATAAATGTTTAATGCCGTGTATGATAGGGTTCATCTATTAATCTATTATAACTCTTGCAGCTGCTTCTATCCGAACAAGTGACTTATGTTTAAATTGGAAAGCCTTGTATTGCACTCTAATAATCTGCTATCCTTCTTTCATTTTGTAACCACATCATTCAAATTGCTGTGTTGGAGTATTAAATAATCTACGGTTAAGTTACCGCTGTGTCCTTATCTTCTGCACCACAGCAACCTAATCACCTGTTTACATATATAAGACATGATTTTTAATGTTTTGTGTTACTGATCAGATACTTGCTTCACTAAGTTAAATCTTTACTTTTTAGGTGATATACAATTCTTTTTTTTTTTTTTAAATAAATTGAGTCCCCATATTTTTTCCACCAAATCTGAGAGCACCATGATGTAGAGACAGAGACCCGGATTACAGCAATTTGTCACTTACTAAGCTACTTGCTGTAGATTTAATAAAATCACTGTTTTACCATCAGGAGATTATCACTAGAGAACTAGTAAACCTGCTGTCATGTAGTCCTGTCTGTAAAACACCTACCCACTCACTAATCGGAAACTATCTGCCTATGCACAGTGTACACAGAAAACTGCCAATCATTGGTGTGGGCAGGGTTATGCAGAGCGAAGATCTGCAAAAAGAAAGTTAGTATTTTAGCTCACCCTTGTAGATCAGATCCATTGTGGTCAAAGATAAATCCGAGCATGGAAATAGCGTCACTGCCAAAACGCCTAAAACTTGGATAACAGCACTGGGTCATGGCTGTTCTTGTCCAATAATCTGTTGGTCATCTGTAAGCAGCTTTTAAATTTTAAAATGTTTAAATAATTTTTTTCCATTTTAATTCCGGAGCTGGATTTCTTTTCCTTCTAATAGAGCTAAGATCTGCTAGATTTGCATCATAGAAAACACAGTGATTGTATAAAATAAATACAGCAGGCAGCTCGTTAAGTGATCAAATATATCACTGGAATCAAGGTCTCTGCCTCTACATTATGCTGCTCTCAGATTGGCAGCAAAAAACAGTTATTATTGGTATTCTTTTTCTATCTTTTCTCATTTTTAATTTACTATAAAATCATAACTTTGTGTGAATTATTAGAAGGACTTCTTATTTTCAGCTAGGTTTTTTTTAAAGCGCACAAATGATTTATTTCAATAGTCTCATGTAATCAAGCAGCAGGGTGTTTATATATCAAGTGTCTCACTTGGGAGTCTTGTGTGCTTCTGCCGTCAGATAGCATCCTCTCTCCAGCTCCAGTTCCTATTACTTGGGCACAGGCATGTGTTCATTGGGAGCTCTAGTGCTGCTTATAATTACAAACTCACCAAATTGGATGACTTATAAGTATAACAGATTTACATTATGAAATTCTTCTTACTTCCTTTTTGACCTTAAAACATTGCAAGGGTTAGATCATCATTAGAGAGAATAATGAAAGCGGTCTGATCCTCACATACTCCACGCTCTAATCAAGAAAAGTAATTATAGAAATGACTGTAGAAGCCACGAGTAATGTGCGACGTTAAAGTCAGATTCCACCTTTACAGCACATTCTTCCAGGTGCAGAATTGGAATAATGAGTCCAAGAGACGAACAGACGAGATTAATTTAACTCTTTGTATCCGGGACAATCAGCTGTATACCAACGCTCAGAGGAGGAATCAATTAAAAGTTTTCTACTTGGTGGATTTTTAATAGAAGAAATGTATTGCATGTTTGCATCCATTATTATTGTCATCATTCTTTATGTATCTTTTGAAAGTAGGACGTTAAATTTTAAATGGGACATAGTTATGGCAGACACATTGTTATAATTCGGGATTTATATCTAACAGTGTAAATCATAACATACTTGTGTTAATGAACATAATTAATGATTTTCTCACCCAATTAATTATGTTTTGTTAGTGCAAAAGTATATACCGTACGTATGGTCCAGGATCATTAGATTTACTGGACTATGAAACTCTTTTGTTTTTATCAGTTTTACAGCAAACACCACAATTAAAAACTTACTGGGCCCCAGTGGAAAATTTATCACACCTACCATTTACAATATTGGTCAAATAATTCTATGACTGCTAACGCTAGAGATTGGCTGCCATGGTTATGTGTTGTAAGAGGATGTCACCACTGAAGCTGCAACTTTAACAGGTAAAACTTAATTTGTTAGTTTAAAGTCTCATGGGTCTCTGAGCAAAATCGGGACCTGAGCCCCCATCTCCATGTTGGTCAGATGTATGGACTTTTGTCGCTTTTTTGGATCCCATAAAAACATACGTGTTTGCCCTCCATGTAATAATGTCCCCATCCTTGCACCTTCCTGCAATAATGTCCCCCATCCTGGTCCCTTCTTGTAATAATGTCCCCCATCTCCATGTTGGTCAGATGCATGGCCCCTTCCTGTTATAAAGTCCTATGTCCTGGACTTCTTCCATTATTTTAATGTCCTCCATTCTGGGCCCGTTTTTGGTATAATGTTCCCTTTTCTGGTATAATGCATCATGGGCCTCCTACTGTAATAATGTCCCCATTCTTGGCTCCTTCTTGGTATAACATTTCCATTCTATAACAATGTCCCCCCTCCTGGTATACTGTCCCTGGACCCCTTCCTGGTGTAATGACCTCCATTGTGAGCCCCATCCTGGTATAGTGACCCCATGCTGGGTGCCCTTCCTGGTGTAACATCATCCATCCTAGGCCCCATCTTGGTATTATGACCCCCATCCTGGTATAATGCTCCGCATCCTGGGCCCTTCTGGTATAATTCCCCTATACTTAGCCTCATCCTTGTATAATGTCCGCCACCCTGGGCCCCTTCATGGCATAATGTCAGTTCTGCTGCTCTTTTCTAACACATAAAAAGAAAAAAAAGCAATTCTTCATACCATCCTGCATTCTCATCATCAGGCCCTGTTCCTTAGCCTACAGACAATTTCATTGTGCCAGTTATGTGCAGCGCATGACGTCACTGCCATGCGTTGCACGTGGCAGGCACGCCGATGTCAGCTGCCAGCCTGTGCTTAGCTGGTAATATACATGTCTTCTGATACATCTGCAGGTGAGGACAGCAATGCCCGGATTGGGCGCAGGGCTCAGATGATGTAACAACCTCACATGAGTGACAGGAATGCAAGTGCCGACAACACTGGAACGGATCCCAGCACCGGTATGGGAGGTGAGTATGGGTATTTTTATTTTAACAGTAGCTACCATTCAGATCGATAAGGGGTTGCCTTAGTAGTGGACAACTCCTGGCGAAAGAGGAATACTCTCCTTCATCTCAGTACAGCTCTCGGCAAGATTCGGATGGAGGTGCTGTTCCATATTGAGGTGAGAGCTACAAGACACCCTGCCCATGGAGGTGCCTTAAAGGGGTGGTACACCTTGTTATCTACGATCTGATGTCTTATTCCAGACAAATCTACATTTTTATTATATGTAAATGTGCTGATAAGATTTTTGGACTGGACACTGATTTCCTTGAGAATTTACCTCCAGAAGTTTAATTTCAATGAAAGGGGAAGTTACTAGTGTGAGTCAAGTGAGTCAAGAATTTGGTATGGCCAGTTTCCTAGTTGGACCTGTTAATTCTGACTGTTGGCTAGAGGATGCGAAACAGGCGTTTAGTGTGGGTGGTACACAGGATGCTGGCACGGGCCCCCTAGCCATCAAAAATTTGTTTAATGAGGTATATGGGGGCTATAAAGAGTATCTCAAATCCTGGTGGGAACTAAGGGCACTTGAGAATTACTTGAAGAATTGCATTGTCCCAAGGGGTCTGAGAATTAACATCTCCCCCTCACAGAGAATTGCATCACCTGAGTTTATGACCATTTGGCAAAAAGAATCTGTGGAATCGTCTTTAAGATTTATGCAGATCCTCCTTTTAGAGGAGAGAAAAGTTTTTGAAAAATCTACTGACCAGCTGAATAAACTTATAGAACGGGTTCTTAAGCATAAAACAGATCCCTACTTTAATAGGAGGGAAGGGCTTTTACAGACCTCTGTAGAGAGATATCAGGCATTACTAAAAGAGAGGAAACATTTACAATTTCAGAGCGACCTTAGCGAGTTTAATGAAAAGCAGGGCCTGAGTGTCCCGGTAGAAAGGCAATCAGAGGCTTCCTCGTCAGATTTGAAGATATCTGACACAGAAAGGACTGAAACAACAGGCAGGAGTATACAATTTTTTGGAGGCCAGCAGACCAGACAGAAATGGCAGGGTGGAAGAGGGAAGTCCGGAAGAAGGGGGAGAGGGAAGTACAGGAATGGTCCAGGTACCCTGACTCCCTTTCTGGCACCCAGTCCGGTATCTGGTCAGCCATCTGGGGCTTCCTCCTCATCATCGGTTTCTTTTTTGGAGCGGGGTTTGAGAACAGGATACCAGCTCAGAACCCAGTTCAATTGAATAGGGGCCAAATCATCAACCTGTCCTCGCACACGCTCTCTAGGGATGAGTATGGTGTCCTGCAGAGAGGTCTCAACTTCGTGCCAACAAGTAATTTCAACTGTTTCGAGTGGGTAAAAGATCTTAACCTTTTTTGTAGAAAACTTTAGATGGAAGAAATTCTTTAAGCATAACACTCATGAGGAATATGATAGACTAGGGCTTAATAATGAGGATATGAAAGGGTATGAGGCCTTATGTGGGCTTCTCCAAGAGAACGACAGGAGCCCTGAGGAGGGTATAGGCCCATTCACCTCACTAAAAAACAAGAGTGAGAAAATGCCACCAAAAGGAGACATGAGCAATATTGATTTGTTTTTGCTGTAAGTAGAGAGGGATCTCAAAAGACTGAGAAAAACAGATTGGCATATTGAGGATAACCTCACGGAGACCGAACAGAGAGCGCTGGATGGTCTTAAGAAAAATGACCATCTAATAATAAAACCCTCCGATAAAGGGGGAAATTTAGTCATTATGAATCACCCCGAATATCGCGCAATCTGTACCTCTATTTTACAAGATAGAACAACTTATGAGATACTCACCACAAACCCACTTGAGACATTTAAGAACGATTTGAGGCTGATTCTGGAGGCAGCTTTGTCGCATCGACTTATCTCACAAGGTGAATTTGATTTCATGCTACCAAAATATCCTCTGATTGCGACCTTTTATGCACTCCCCAAGGTGCATAAGGGATGCCACCCTCTGAGGGGATGACCCATCGTGTCGGGGGTTGACTCCCTAACACAGAATTGCGGGTTGTATATAGATCAGGTCCTCTGTCCATTTGTTACCTCCATCCCGTCTTACTTGAGGGATACATCTGATCTGTTACTCAAGTTGGAAGGAGTGCAGTTGGGGCAAAAGGCGTGGCTGACCTCTATTGATATAGAGCCGCTTTATAGCAGTATCCCGCATCAAGCAGGGATTAAAGGAGTAAGTCACTTTTTACAACAAAGATCAGTTAGATGTAGAGAACATAATGACTTTGTATTGACCTTACTTGAATACATCCTTACCCATAATGCATTCACGTTTGACGGTAAACACTTCCACCAGCTCAGGGGCACAGTGATGGGGTGCCCCTGTGCCCCATCATATGCTAATCTGTTCCTGGACTGGTGGGAGGAGACGATTGTTTTTGGGGGTGATGATAAATGGTGGCATGAATATATATCTATATGGTATAGGTATATTGATGATGTCTTTATGATATGGACAGGCACTAAAGAGAAGTTTAAAACATTCATGGGACATCTGAATGTGAATAACGTGGGTTTGAAGTTCATGTCGGAAATTAGTGAAATAGAACTGGCATTCCTAGATTTGAGAATCGTGAAAGAGGCAAATGGGGGAGTGGCGACAAGCATATACAGAAAGCCTACGAGTACAAACAGTCTCTTGCATTGGGATAGTCACCATCCTACCTCTCTGAAAAGGGGGATACCTAAGGGTCAATTCCTTAGATTGAGGAGGAACTGCTCCAGGGAGGATACGTTCAAGAGCCAGGCGGGTGACATGTTTGACAGGTTCAGAGAAAAGGGTTATCCTAGACCTGTCTTAAATAGGGCCTATGAGTTTGCTAAGAAGATGGATAGACAAGGCCTGTTGCAGAAGCAGGCTGATACTGAGGTCAGTGATACCGTGAGGACTATTGGCACATTTAATGCGCAGCATCAGGATATCAGGAAGATTTTTGCTAGACATTGGGATGTCATCAAGTTTGATCCTGACCTGATGGAAGTAGTAGGGGAACGCCCTAAGATTACATTCAGAAAGGGCAGATCCATCAGAGATATGCTTGTGCATAGCCAATATCAGCGACCAAAGCCCGATGGTACATGGCTAGATAGGAGGCCATGTGGCTTCTTCAAGTGTGGCGACTAGAGTTGAGCGATACCGTCCGATACTTGAAAGTATCGGTATCGGAAAGTATCGGCCGATACCGGCAAAGTATCGGATCCAATCCGATACCGATACCCGATACCAATACAAGTCAATGGGACTCAGGTATCGGACGGTATTCCTGATGGTTCCCAGGGTCTGAAGGAGAGGAAACTCTCCTTCAGGCCCTGGGAACCATATAAATGTGTAAAAGAAAGAATTAAAATAAAAAATATCGCTATACTCACCTGTCCGACGCAGCCGGGACTTCAGCGAGGGAACCGGCAGCGTTGTTTGTTTAAACTTCGCGCTATTACTTGGTTACGTGAATTCCCGGCTTGTGATTGGTCAGGTCGGCCATGTTGCCGGGACGCGGACCAATCACAGCAAGCCGTGACGAAATTACGTCACGGCTTGCTGTGATTGGTCCGCGTCCCGGCAATATGGCCGCCCTGACCAATCACAAGCCGTGACGTCACGGGAGGCTGGACACGCGCTCATTTTAAAATGGGCGCGTGTCCAGCCTCCCGTGACGTCACGGCTTGTGATTGGTTGCGCCGCGGTCAACCAATCACAAGCCGGGAGGCTGGACGCGCTCATTTTAAAATGGGCGCGTGTCCAGCCTCCCGTGACGTCACGGCTTGTGATTGGTCAGGGCGGCCATATTGCCGGGACGCGGACCAATCACAGCAAGCCGTGACGTAATTTCGTCACGGCTTGCTGTGATTGGTCCGCGTCCCGGCAACGTGGCCGACCTGACCAATCACAAGCCGGGAATTCACGTAACCAAGTAATAGCGCGAATTTTAAACAAACAACGCTGCCGGTTCCCTCGCTGAAGTCCCGGCTGCGTCGGACAGGTGAGTATAGCGATATTTTTTATTTTAATTCTCTCTTTTACACATTTTAACATTAATGTTGTTGCGATACCCGATACCCGATACCACAAGAGTATCGGAATCCCGGTATCGGAATTCCGATACAGCAAGTATCGGCCGATACCCGATACTTGCAGCATCGGAATGCTCAACACTAGTGGCGA
The DNA here is from genome assembly GCF_051348905.1 of Ranitomeya variabilis. NCBI lineage: Eukaryota > Metazoa > Chordata > Amphibia > Anura > Dendrobatidae > Ranitomeya > Ranitomeya variabilis. The sequence goes on from NC_135236.1 coordinate 504,031,498, forward strand.
CTGCTGTCTGTGCAAATGGATGAGACCGGGTGAACAGTTCCAGAGTTCCACCACGGGGAAAATCTTTTATCAATGAATTTTCAAATTGTAAGACAACAGGTGTGGTATATGTGGCGTCCTGTTCCTGCCCTAAAGATTATGTAGGAAAAACCAAGAGGGAGTTTAGGAGAAGAGTGGGAGAACATATGGGCGATATTCGCAATAACAGGGATACACCTCTGGCGAAACACATGCATATCCATCACAGGGGAGACCCGACAGAGGTGAGATTCACTGTCATGGAGGTTGTCAGGATGAACCCGAGAGGTGGTAACCTTGACAGGATGATCCTCAGACGTGAATGTGAATGGATCTTCAGGATGGAATCTCTGGAACCAATGGGGATTAATGAGCAAGTGTCGTATGCGTGTTTTCTGTAGCCATTCAACTGTCTTCGACACTCTGGTTACTAAGTGTAAATAGAGTCCACCAGGTTCTTTTTGTAGGGCTACATGGTCATACCAATTTTTTTGATGGAATCCTCATTTTTGAGGGTTCACATGGATTTCCATGAAAAATGTATATATTTTTTATCTTACCTATTCGTTTATCCCATCTTCTTTCTTTCTTTTAGTATTTGCCGAAGTATGGGTCAAGTACCTCTACATACATCTCCCCAAGTAAGCTCCATGTTGCGATTTGATGAAATATGGGTACTGTTATTTTTTATCGTACTATGGGTATCCTTAATGATTTTCTCCAAGCTTGTCCTTGTTGGACATGGTCAATCCACAGTGTGATGTATTTATGGATGCATTTATATAGGATGCCCAGTATCTCATAGTTGCAGACAGTGTGTGATGTTTTTGTGCTAATCTCCTGTTTACACACCTGTCAGATATGTACTATGACTCTTTTGGGCATAAGTGATATAGCCTCCATTGAATCTGTATTTGGTACAACTTTGGCCTTTGGACAACATGTTTAATTTGTAGGTAGGCATATTATGGGCATACTCATATAGTACCCCTCATATCTATTATATTCTATATGGTTGGCGGTCTCCTACGAGGAGATGCGTGTTATAGTTATGTCTTAGACAGTTCCCTGGAACCTTAGGTTATCTAGGTTGGGAGTGGTTAGGGACAAGTGTCATCAAAGAGAGGTGGAGTTTATAGCGCTGTGCCTCTTGGTATGGGCGTGCGCAATGAAGTGATCTGGGTAGGCTACGTCACCGGAAAACCACCTACAGAAGTAAGGATCTAGCCTGTGCGTTCCACCTTGGGCATGCGCTGTAGAGTTAAAGGAGCGCCCGATTACGGGCATGCGCAAGAGCTCCCAGTGTATCAGATTCTGTGTGCGCAGGAGCCTGCAGTTTGGTCACCGTTCTGCGCACTGCATCACGTACATGCGCGATAGGATCTGAGGGACGCCACAGGAAGTGGAGAGGGAGTTTCTTCGGCGGCAAATATAAAAGTAGGTGGTGTGGTATTTGGCATTCAGCTATCCACTATCTTATGTGACACGAGTTATCAGTATATCAGGCCTTCTGATGAGCCTACACAGGTGAAACGCGTTGAGGCGTTTATTTTAGATGGCGAGTGGCGGAGTACAGTGACTGTACCAACAGATGAGTATTCATGGCTTCCACATGTTTATTTGTGCACATGAAGTAATTTATGCTATTGGAGCTTGTTAATTATACCGGCTTTATGGTAGGAGACACATATGATTGTTGTTGCTACCTATTGAAGAGATAAGTTTGTCCGGCTATAGTAATTGTATATGGTTGGTAGCCACATCCTTTGGTAAATATACTGTCCACTGTGAAGGATTAAATATCCTGTGCATCATATACCACCATATGTGTTCATATATAGCTTTATTCTTTTGGGGATCTAGGTCTTCCCTAGCATAGTAGATTACTGTATAGTGCTAGAGGATCCTCTAGATTATAGGTAGAGGTTCTCATTAGTGGCTGCAGGGCATACTAGGGCCCTTAGAGATAGTCATCGTGGAGCGGGGGCACCATAACGTTCCCCCTCCGCAGCTAGGTAGGGGCAGATTTAGGTGCCTCAGCTAGGGTGGTATAGTATTCTCCCATTAGTTTTTTTTAGAGCACTTTTTTTCTTTATTCTTGGTTTGTTCTGTTCTTTGTTTGTCACTATAGGTGGAGTAGGTTGCCTTGTTTTTAATAATAAAAAGTGGTTTTAATACTTTATACTGAGGTTCCTTATATGATTTTGTCAAGTAATAACTGACACTTTGCTTTATAATCACACTCAGCTCTTCAGTGAGATCAGGACTAGTACAGTACAGTGTAAGTGAACTTTGTCTTATTATAAACCTTTGCAGCAGCACGTCTTCTCATTGTGCTAACCTATCAGCTCTGCTGCATAGCTGTGCTCAAATATAACCATCACAGTACAGCAGAGTTGAACCTTGTTTCATTGCACCACAACTCACCACAACAAGCGGTGGATTCCACGTTGGCAATTCTGACACACCGCACATTGAACTACCACTGATTTTATCTACAGCAGAGGTCTGTCATCTCTGGTCCTACACTGGAGCATTCGGGGTCAACATACACATCAATTACTTACTAGTACCTCCAGAGGAAGCTTCAATTATATCTATGTACTTGATAAAGGTCCATTTGGGGCCCAAAACGTTGAAAAAGTTGAGTGCCAAGTTTATGCTTATATTAGCTTTTCTGTACTTCCCTCCTTCCACACTGGCTGCCTGTGACATGAAAACTGAAGCACCGAGAAGACAGTGCAAATGTGTTAGTACAATAGAACTTTATCTCATTACAGTGTTAGCTCCGCAGTGTTAGTTGTAATTTCACTGTAGAGCTGTGTGCGATTATGAGAGCAAATTGTAAGTCATTACATGTCTCACACTGGTAATACTCTCCTTCATTTAAAATAAGCTCAATTCATTTTCATCTAGTGAGGCCACACATGTCTAGTCAGCACGTGACCACATGTATGCAAATCGCCGCCACGAGAGAATCCTGACACCATGCAGTACGCACTGTGAGAATTCAAAAGTCTGCAGTCACAAGGAATAACTGCAGACTCATCACACATGTAGAAAACCTCTTTAATTCTCCTAACATAAATAAAAATATGTGAATTAGTCAGAATACCAAGAAAAAAATTACATTCAGGTAACTTATAGATGACATTGTATTTGGAGTCATTCTCCTTTTCTTCATCTTCTTGTCCAGACCCAATGATGAATTTTCTCATCCACAGCTCGTCTCTGCAGACTTCCATCTTCTCTGGTCTTGTGCAGGACATCCTGATACAACGCCCTTAAAGATAGCAGTGTGGTTAGAATTCTCCTGACTATAAATATTTGCCCTGCGCTGAGCCCCTGAATAAATAATTGCCCCTCACTATATTCCCCGCACAAAATATGACCCCCACACTGTCCCTCTTATGGTACATATAGAATATATAGAATAAATATCCTTTTGAATGCAAAAAAGATTTGTTTTATTAAAGTTCAAGACATAAGAGCAACCTTTGAGTGTCAACGCGTTTCGGCCACACAGGCCTTTTTCACGACAGTTGCATTCAGTAGCTATTCTCTTCTAGACAGGGATTTTCTTTTCCCTGGTGGTGCAATTTGTTAAGTCTGGAGGGTATTGTTCAAGAGATAGCCATGAGTAGGTTGATGAATATGAAAAGCCTGTATTTCACATGTCCTGAACCACATACATTTTCCCCTCATTCCTCATACTGTGTCCAAACCCATACCGCAACTCACTATACTCTCTGCACCCATCCCCCAAACATGCCCTCATCGCACCCCTTTTTCCTCATATTGTGTCTTCAAATTTCTCCCACTTCCCATATTGTGTCTGCACCTGTCCCTTCCTTTGGTTACACTAAATACCCCCACACACAGTAAATACCCCTACACACAGACAGTAAATACCTCCCCACACACAGTAAATGAAAAATTGCTGGTCAACTTGTAACCCTTATAACCTCCTAACGAAAAAAAATTTGGTTCAAAAATTCTGCTGATGTAAAGTAACATGTTAAGTAAATGTTATTTATTAACTATTTTGTGTGACATACAGCATCTCGGTGACTTAAGGGCATGAAAATTCAAAGTTGAAAAATTGCTAAATTTTCCACATTTTTGCCAAGTTTCCATTTTTTCACAATGAAATGCAAGTCATACCAAAGAAGTTTTCCGACTATCATAAAGTACAATATGTCACAAAAAAAGTTCTCACTCAGAATCACCTGTATCCGTTGAAGCGTTCTGAACTTATTACCTCATAATGGGACAGTGGTCAGAATTGTAAAAATTGGCCTGGTCATTAATGTGCAAACCACCTTCGGTGGTAAAGAGGTTAAAGAGGAAATGTAGAAGTGTACTTATGTGGTAGCTGGAATTCATCTATTAACTGCTGAAAACTTTTAAAGGCTCCATCCATCTGAAGTTGATCTATAAATAGGATCCCTGCTTGTCGCCAGGGGCTAAAGCCCTCTAACCTGAATAATTCTGGCAACTTTGGGTTTTGCCATATAGGAGTAACTGGAGTAAACCCATCAATATTAAGGAGTTGCTTAGTTTTTTCCCAGGTTTTAAACATAAGGACTAGAGTAGGGAGCTTAGTCTTATTTCCCCCCAAATAACCTGCTTCCAAAAATGAGATAATTAGGTTTCCCATCGGATACCCCTGGACAATAGAAGCTGTAGACCCCTGAAGCAGTTTCAGCTGTTGCAATTGTGAGGCTAGAAAATACAGCCATGGGTTAGGGGCAGCCAATCCACCCTCTTCCTTCCCCCTCTGTAATGTGTCATATTTAATCCGAGCTGTGCCTTTTTTCAAAATTAATTATCTGAACATAGCTAGAAATTTGTAAAAGTGTTTCAGAGGAATCCACCGCAGGGCGTTATGAATGACATATAACAGCTGGGTCATGAGAATCATTTTAACAAAATTTTTGCGACCCACTACTGATAATGGTCATTTACACCAGGTGTTGGTATTTGCTTGGAATTTCATATATAGCGGATCCAAATTCAGAGGTATAAACGATCTAACATTTGTTGAAACTTGAAAGCCCAAATATTTAAACTCCTTCCCCACTTTAAGCCTTGTTTGACTCACTTTGGATGCTTGAGAAAGGTCATCCTCTGGCATTAACATAGATTTCTCCCTATTAATATGAAGCCCTGAAAAATCTCCAAACTAGTTAATCACAGATATAGCATTCAACAATGAATCCTCGAGAAATACCAAAAGGTCATCTGCATACAATGACACCCTTTATTCCATAGACCGAAGCACAAAGCCCTTTATCTCCCCACTGAAAATTATTTCTAGTAAGGTATATGGAAAGAAAATATCATGAAAGAATACTTGGACAGTATGTATATATTGTATATATGGTAATGATGCTCTCCTTGAGCTAAGTGCTTGGTATATAGAGCACAAGTACAGTTCCCGACAGTTCAATTGGGACTAACCCATTACTAGTTTAGAGTAGAATGAGAAAAATACTGTGTTTTCTAGCATATACGAGGGGCGATCCAAAAGTAATGATAATCAATACTAAACACAATGAATATAGTAAAAAAAAAATTATTTTTCTATATAGTCTCCTAACAAGTCTATACATTTAGTCCATCTCTTTTCTAAACTTAGAAACCCCTTCGAAAAAAATTCTTGATCTTGACCCTCAAAAAAATCCCCAACAGTGGTTATCACATCGCTATTGTCGTCAAATTTCTTGCCCCGGAGGTGTTCCTTGAGCCGAGGAAAGAGAAAGAAGTCACTGCGGGCTAGATCTGGTGAATAGGGGGGGGGGGGGTGTTCCACCAGTTCAAAGCCCACTTCTTGAATGGTAGCCATGGCAACTGCAGCTTTGTGAGCCGGCGCGTTATCTTGGTGAAATAGCACTCCAGCCCGCAGTTTGCCGTGCCTTTTCTCCTTGATAGCCTCCCGCAATCTTCTTATTTGTTCTGCATAGTAGGAGCCCGTAATAGTGGCTCTCTTCTCCAAATAGTCCACCATAATAATTCCTTCAGCATCCCAAAAAACAGACGCCATAACCTTCCCTGCTGAGCTTGACACTTTGAATTTCTTTGGCGTCGGTTCGTCGGCTCGTTTCCATGTCATCGATTGTTGTTTAGTTTCGGGATCAAAGTGGTGGATCCAGGTCTCGTCCATGGTCAAAAAACGTGACAAAAAATTTTCCTTGTCTGCTTGGAACTTTTCGAGATTTGCTATTGAAATGTCAACTCGTTTCTTCTTTTGCTCGCCGGTTAACATTTTTGGCACCCAACGCTTGGAGACCTTTCTCATATGCAATTCTTTTGCAATGATTCTTTGAATACTGCCATATGAGATCCCTGTGAACTCAGCTACATGCCTGATAGTCACTCTTCGATCTGACAATACAACTTCTTCAACTTTTTTCACATTTTCTTCTTTGAGGGACGTGGATGGGCGTCCTTCACGATGTTCATCTTCCGTCGATGTTCTTCCCAGCTTAAATTCCTTGGCCCAGCGTGCAACTGTGGAATATGGAGAAGAGTCCCCCAATGTTTCCACCAAGTCGCTGTGTATGTCTTTGGTAGTCATTTTTTTCAAGCAGAGGTATTTGATGACTGCTCTGAGCTCGTTTTTTTCCATTTTGATGTTCACTCCTCAGCAGTTCATATTCAAATGAATGTAGCTCCCGGGAATCGTGGTCTATTTAAGTGATTTTTTTTTCCTGGACTAGTGGGTAGTGGTAGAGAGAAGAAAACATGTTATTTTAATTTCTGTGTGCAGTAGAAATAACCGATTATCATTACTTTTGGATCGCCCCTCATAATACGACCTTTTAACCCCTGAAAATCTTCTTACAAGTCGGGGGTTGTCTTATAGGGTGGGTGCGGACCAATGTGCATATGGTGGGTGGGGGGAGTGGTCCCAATGATGAAGAGAGGGGGCTTCTCACAGGAAATGTGTAAGTGGAGTATCCCCCTATTACCTCATTGTGGCAGCGATACACTCTGTGCTGGGGGGCGGCGGCGGCATATCTTTGTGCAGCGTCGGGGCTCCACTTTCCTCAAAGCCTGGAGGCCCCGGCAGCTCCATTGCTCAGGGTAAATGGCCGCTGGGGGGCAGCGCATGCTCAGATTCAGATCTCGTCTCCCGAGATCTCAGGATGAGGGGGGATACTCCACTTCCACCTTCCCTGTGAGACGCCCCCTCTCTTAGTCATCTGGATCACTCCCCCCCACCATATGCACATTGGTCACCCACCCTATAAGACGACACACAGCGTATAAGAAGACCCCCAACTTTTAAGAAGATTTTATATTTTAACTGGAGAAGTTGGGGGTCGTCTTATACACCCAGTAGTCTTATACGCCGGAAAATATGGCAGATATCTCTTAGAATTTCAAGATAATGGTTTGTCATTTGTTGTCAATTATTTGATAACTATAAATGGTAAAAGATAACGAAGTCCTGAATTCTCCTAATACCCAGAGAAAAGCATTATACAGATTGACTCCCAAATGGCCACTGTTGGTATACTGAAGATGCAACAAGGGAGAAAACATGAGGTTGGCTATCATTTGTCAACTGGTTATAGACACCTTTGGCTCAGTAGCATCAGAAAACATCAGAAATTTGTAACTTTCACCCAACACACAAGAGACCCTGTAACTCTCAGAAAAGTTAGTTTCACATTATAACAAAACGTATAAATATTCTGTATTACTGGCATTTGCTTATTGGAATGAAAATACATGGCCAAATATATTTTTGCGTTAATTGGGATGCCTAAAAAGTAATAAAAATTGTGTACAGAGTTCAACGACATTAAAAGAACTTTGCTGTAATTATCTGATACTTATGCTGAGTTATTTGCAGTTTTCTCTCCATTCATATTGAAAGCTAAATTCAATTTTCTCCTGTTTTTCTCAAACCAGAGAGCAATACACAGTAGGAGCTTAGATGACAATTAGTGGAACCGTAAAATGTTAATAAAGGGATTTTCTGGACTTTAAAATGGTCTGTCTTATTTTCCGGAAGCAATTTTATTATTGACTTCGTTGAGAATATTCTACCATGTCAGACACAAACAATAGACAAAAGTTACACTGTTACAGGTCAATCAGCAGACAATTTTTTTTCAGCTTCAGTACAATAAGTAGACCATTTTATTTAAACTTGACTTTTTTGTAGTTTTTGTTACTGGGGTAGTCATAAATCTAGAGGTGGCTCCCTTTCTTTCAAAAAATTTGTGGAAAAAAGTGTCTCAAAATAAGAATCCTTTTAAAAATAAAAATGTTAATATTTTATTTTTATGAGATGAGCTAGCAAAATGAATGAATATAAGAGAAATCGAAATCAAATCAATATTTAGTTCCAAAACAACATCAATCATTTTATCATACTTAGTCAGAGATTTAGTAGCATAACAGGTGCGTAACAAATTATATCAAACAGGTGATAATGATCATCATTTTAAAACATACTCATTAAAGAGTATGTACACATAAGTACATAATAAGTATGTACACAATAAAAATAAGCAATTTTGTAATATATTATCAGAAAAAATGTTCTTCTTTCTCTTCCTGGATTGATATTTTGCTCTCAATTTATGGGTTAAGTCTATAAAATCTGTGCTCTGTGCAGAATTTCCCATTGCTGAAATAGGAGATGACAATTGGTGCTTTTACAATTCTGTGAAGAGGGAAGGGGTGAGTGCGAACTGTCAACTCATCTACTTCGTATGTAATGGGGAAATATGATTTAACTGAATACAGATCTTTATCATGAACTGATAATTTTAAGAATGAAATTCAGTCCAGAAGGATAAAGAGTCAGATTTCTCTAATACTTTATATTGCAAAGTTTCTTATTTTCACATGTACTATTGCTTTACAAAAATAAATTAAAATGATGGTTACTGTTTAACTGTGTAGGCGGTATAAGACTGAGTGAGGATAAGCCACACTCGGCTACAAAGATGAGATTGTGCAAGACAGTTTTATGTCACACGACACACACCATGGCAATAGTGAGCACAAAACCTAGTCAAAAGATAGTTATATTGCAGCAGCAAGGTCTCTCCCAGGCCAAAAATTTCAAAGCAGACTCGAACATCAAGATGTGCTGTTCAAGCTTTTTTTCAAGAAGCCCCAAGAAATGGTCAATGATGAGGACCATAGATTTATTGATCAGGCAAATATATTTAGTGTAACAGATAAAAGACACATAATTAATGTGGAGCGATATCTTCCGATATTCAAAAGTATCGGTATCGGATTGGATCGGCCGATATCCAAAAAATATCGGATATCGCCGATACCGATACCCGATACCAATACAGGTCAATGGGACACAAATATCGGAAGGTATCCTGGATGGTTCCCAGGGTCTGAAGGAGAGGAAACTCTCCTTCAGGCCCTGGGATCCATATTCATGTAAAAAATAAAGAATAAAAATAAAAAATATGGATATACTCACCCCTCCGACGGACCCTGGACCTTAGCAGTGCAACCGGCAGCCTCCGTTCCTAAGAATGCAGTGAGTGAAGGACCTTCGATAAAGTCGCGGTCACGTGAGTGGTCACATGAGTGGTCACGCGACCAATCACAAGACCGCGACGTCATCGCAGGTCCTGTACACTCACTGCATTCTTAGGAATGGAGGCGGCCGGTTGCACCGCTAAGGTCCAGGGTCCGTCGGAGGGGTGAGAATATCCATATTTTTTATTTTTATTCTTTATTTTTTACATGAATATGGATCCCAGGGCCTGAAGGAGAGTCTCCTCTCCTCCAAACCCTGGGAACCATACACTGGGAACTTCCGATTCCGATTTCCGATATCACAAAAATATCGGAACACGGTATCGGAATTCCGATACCGCAAATATCGGCCGATACCCAATACTTGCGGTATCGGAATGCTCAACACTACACATAATGCTTACTTCACTTTCTCAATTAGAAGATGTCTAGCAGTGATATCAGCTCAATCCTGACAGCAACTAGTAGCATAGTTAGCAAGGCCAAAAAAAGACATTTGTCCATCCAGTTCAGCCTGTATTCTGTCAGAATAAATCCCCAGATCTACGTCCTTCTAAAGAACTTAACAACTGTAAGATACAGTATTGTTATGCTCCAGGAAGACATCCAGGCCTCTCTTGAACCCCTCAACTGAGTTAACCATCACCACCTCCTCAGGCAAGGAATTCCAGATTCTCACTGCCCTAACAGTAAAGAATCCTCTTCTAAGTCGGTGGAAAAACCTTCTCTCCTCCAGACGCAGAGATTGCCCCCTTGTGACAGTCACCTTCCTTGGTATAAACAGATCCTCGGAGAGATGTTTGTATTGTCCCCTTATATACTTATATATGGTTATTAGATCGCCCCTCAGTCATCTTTTTTTCTAGACTAAATAATCCTAATTTTACTAATCTCTCCAGGTATTGTAGTTCCCCCATGCCCTTTATTAATTTTGTTGCCCTCCTTTGTACTCCCTCTAGTTCCATTATATCCTTCCTGAGCACCGGTGCCCAAAACTGTGCACAGTACTCCATGTGCCGTCTAACCAGGGATTTGTACATGGCCGTTTAATGCTCTCATCATGTGTATCCAGACCTCTTTTAATGCACCCCATGATCCTGTTTGCCTTGGCAGCTGCTGTCTGGCACTGGCTGCCCCATGTAACTTTATCATTAACTAGGATCCTCAAGTCCTTCTCGATGTCAGATTTACCCAGACGACACTACACTCATCAAGCAGCATCATGGAAGAATTGCAGGCCAAAAAGTCATGGAAATAAAGCCAAGATATTCAACTATGCATAAAAGTATAGGAACTGGAGTGCATAAAGATGGCAGCTGGTGCTCTAGGCTGATGAGTCAAAATGAAAAATATTTTGCTGCCTGTAACAGAAGGCATTTTGATCACCAAAGGATGGGAGATTGATAAAATAATAATTGTCTGAAGGCAACAGTGAAGCGTTTGGCAGTTCCTTGCAAGTTTGGGACGGCAATAGAATTAGGAATTTGGTCAGGATTAATGGTGTCCTTAATGTTGAAAAATACAGACAGAAATTTATACATCATGCAATACTATAAGAGAGGCATTTGATAGGGTCCAAACTTATTCTGCAGCAAGAGAATGACCACAGATACATAATGAATTATCTTCAAACAATAAGCACTTGAAATAACAAGGAGTCAAGGAAGTGCTGGTATGCCCCCCATAGAGTCTTCATCACCCATCATCAAGTCTTTCTGGGATTACATGAAGATATGGAGGATAGAGGAATTTGTGCTAGTCTACATCCACAGAAGATCTATGGTTAGTTCTGCAAGATGTTTGGAAGAACCACCCTACCGACTTTCTTCAAAAACTGTGTGTGCAAGTGTACCTACTGTAGGAGAATTGATGCTGTTTTGAAGGCAAGTAGTGGTCACAGGAAATATTAATTTTATTTGGATTTCTCTTTTGCTCTTTTACTTAACATTTTATTAATTTATAAAAATAAACTATTATAAAGTGTTGTACCTTTAATGTCTTTTAAAATACTATGTAAAGAAGAAAATATTGGTGGTGGAGGGGCAAAGTAGTCACACATTTCTGACCATAAATCTGTCATTATACCATAAATATCTCAGATGCAAATTCTTATTTACGGTATGTTTTATTGCAGCACCTAGAAGTGAAGCAATTTTAAAATATACCACTTAAAAGGTTTAACAACCTTGACCAAGCTAATAGCATAGTTTACCTGAACCTCTCTGAACCTTTATAATGCCCAATCTGGGGCCCTGGTGACACTGAAAAGAAATCTCCATTCATGTTGATAACTAAATCTAATATATGCCTGCAGAATCATTAAGGGATATTATATGTAACTGACCAAATGAAAGATAGCAAATCATGTCACTGACATATTTGAGTATTCAATGAATTTTAAAATTTAAGCTTTTATAATCAATATAAAAAAGTTAAATATCCCATATCACCTAATTTGAAATGTATTTGTGCTGTAATGTAGATATCAAGAAATGTAGGAAAAATACTGAATATCAATGAAAAGTGGTCAGAGTATTTTGGGCTCTGCTTTCGCTTCATACATAATAAGGAAATCTGTAGGATGTCTAATACTTAGATCCAAAGATTCAATCAAGTAATCTCTGCACAGAAAATGAATATTAAGGAAGAAGATTTTGTCATATTGATTGCTATGATTGGTAGCTGGGGAAAGCTGACATCTATCTAATGTAAAGCTGCTATGCTATACTGAGTGTTGCATTACTCTGGTCATCACTCTATCATGGCAAAGTAAATGACACTGTGGTGTGGTAACTAAGTAGATTGAAGACCAAACCGGAACTGTGAGGACAGGTCAGGGAGCTACTGTACCACCTGTATCCCTGCATGGTCCTCTCCTTCCCCAGCATGAACAAAGACTCACTCACTGCTCCGGCCCCATCCCACACTTCCTCCTTCTCTTGTCCCAGCAGTTGACCAGGGTCTGTGCATGATGTGCAGATCCCCAGGCACTGTGCTTAGTACTATACTTCCTCTTTCTTAAAAGGGTCATGCGGGCAGTCATAAAGTGGCTCCAGCCAATGGCTGGTAGACACTTATTATTTAAGGCACCTCCACCTGAATGGAGGTGCCTGAGCAATGTGTAAAGTTAGCCCCTTGCACTCTTCCTAGTTGTCAGGTCCCCATTACCTGCTAATCAGTCTACCTGTCCATTACCTGTTTGCCCCTGTCTCAGGCTAAGACCTGAGTCATGTCTGAAACCATTAAAGAGAATGTAGCCAGGGGATATCTCCAGAAGTCTTCCTCCATGGTAAGAACAGGATTCTACTTTGTAAAGAAAAAGTACGGCTCACTTCAACCCTGCATCGATTATCGGTGACTCAACAAGATTACGATCAAGAATAAATTTCCTCTGCCTCTCATTTCCGAGTTGTTTGATTGTCTCAAAGGTTCCAGAGTTTTCCCGAAACTCAACCTCCGGGAGCCGTATAACCTGATCCCTATACACCAGGGAGACAAATGGAAGATGGTCTTAAAGACCCACGCTGGCCATTATGAGTATGGTATAATGCTTTTTGGGCTCTGTAATGCCCCTGCAGTTTTTGAAGAAGTGGTGAACGAAATCCCCCAGGATCTCATCTAAACATGTCTTGTAATTTACCTAGATGACACCTTGGTGTTTTGTCATGATCATCCTACACACCAGAGGGATGTTTGCCAGGTTCTGCAGAGATTGAGGAAGAACCATCTGATCGCCAAGAATGAAAAATGTGTCTTCGAGCAGACTACTCTTCTGTTTCTTGGGTACATCATCTCCAAGATGGGCCTGGAAATGGATTTCGAGAAGGTTTTGAAGTGACCCCGTCCTGACAGTCTGAAAGCTATCCAGTGGTTTCTCAGCTTTGCAAACTATTACCGCAGGTTCATGCAGCATTTCTCCCCTTGGACTGCAAGCGTGCCAACCCTAAGATGTGGACTCCAGAGGCAGAGAACACTTTTGTGTCATTAAAACAGGCATTCTCCTCTGCTCCTGTGCTACATCGACCAGTCATTAATAAGCAATTTTTTTGGAAGTGGATGCTTCCTCCTCAGGGTCCTGAGCTGTTCTTACCTAGAAGTGTCTTTCTGGCCATATGGTGATCTGCAGCTTCTTTTTCAAAATCTTCTCAGCTCCAGAAAGCAACTACTCGAATGGCGATAGAGAACTTTTAGCGATAAAACTGGTTCAGGAGGAGTGGCAATTTTTGCTGGAAGGAGCAATACACACAGTGGTTATTTAAACTGTCCACAAGAAATTAGCCTATCTGCAGACCGCACAGTGGATAAATCCATGGCCTGCCAGGTGTTCTCTGTTATTTGCCCTCTTCAACTTTATTTTCCATTTCAGACCGGCTGATAAGGATATCAAAGTGGATGCAGGATCTAGGTCCTTTCTGTCTTCCAATCAGGAAGAGGGGCATCAATACATCATTGAGTCAGCCCTCCAAAGTAATTACAGTCGCTCAGTTGGATTTTTCTCTTGTCCCACCTGGAAAAACTTTTATAACTGAATCAGACAGAAAGCGGGTCCTTCTTTGGCTGTTATCTAAATATGTCCATCTCAAGCTACCCTCATATAAATTGGGTCCTCACTTCATTAGCCAGTTCTACATTCTCAAACAGATAAATCTTGTAGCCTACAAGCTCAAACTACTGGCCTCTTTACAGACCCCCAATTCATTTCACATGTCCCTTCTTAAACCTGTTGTCCTCAGTCCCTTCTTCCAAGATCCAGATATCACTCCTCCTCCAGTCAGCTCTGAAGAAATTTTCGAGGTAAAGAATATTCTGACCACCAAGAGTGTAAGATGAAAAACCTTTTTTCTTGTGGACCGGAAGGGGTTCATTCCTAAGGAGAGGTCATGGGAGCGCAGTGAGAACATCCATGCCCCTCTCCCTCTGAAAAGATTTCTTGTGGGCTTCAAGAGGGAGCGTAAAGGAGGGCACACTTCATGCTCCTTTCCTTCCCTGGCATGGATGCTGAATCACTCATCTTCACCGCCCCCCATCCTACACTTCCTCCTTCTCCTGTTTGGGCTAACTACCAAGGTCTGCGCATTGCATTCAGATTCCTGGGCACTGTTCTTGCGAAGCAAGCGTACACTCCCTCCCTCTTAAAAAGGCCATGAATGCCATCCTAAAGTGCCCCCAGCCAATAGCTGAGAGGCACTTATTATTTAAGCTATTTCCACCTGAATGGAGGTGCCTGAGCAATGAGTAAAGTTAGCCCCTTGAACGCATGCTAGTTGTCAAATCTCCAGTACCCACCAGTCAATCTACCTGTCCAGTACTTGTTTGCCCATATTTTCCTTGTCTCCCCGAATTTAAGTGATGCCAGTCTGCACTTGCCACTGATTATCTGTATACCAGCCAGTCCAATCTGCATCTACCAGTGCCTACTTATACACCAGCCAGTTCAGCCCACACCTACCAGTGCTTATCTGTATACCAGCTGGACCTGCCAGCACCTGCCAATGCTTATCTGTATAGCAGCTGGCACCTTCACGTGCTTATCTGTATAACAGCCTACACCTGCCTGGGCTTATCTGTATGCCAGCCGGACCAGCCTGCACCTGCCAGTACCAATCTGTATACTAGCCATACCAACCTGCACCTGCCTGTGCCTATCTGTATACTAGCCATACCCATCAGCATCTGTGGTTCCTTTATGCCTGCCATGGCTGCCTGTATCAGCTGTACTCTTCTACTGAGGTGTTCCAGCTACCTGTCCCCTGGAGGTCAGCTGCCATGAGTCTGAGGTCTGTTCTAAAGTAGAACCTGGTATCCATCGGGAGCCAAGCCTAATCCCATCATCAGGGGTGCTAGTGAAGAGACAGATGCTCACCTAGACACGCCCCTCCAAGCTCTACTCGGACCACGGCACATTGGTTCCACCACTCACATTACAGGTACATTAAGAAGGTGAGGACCTATTTTGTTAGGGGCTTTTTTATAGATTTTTCAGATTTGCTCTTTCTAACTTTGGAGATATCAATAGATTTACCTTTTCAATAGTGCTGTTTTGTCGAGGTGAATGGAAAAATTTTAGCATTAGATATTATCGGGGTAATTTATTATTCTCTATTGTTGAGATTCCAGAACAACTGATTGTTTCACATTTCTATTAAATGCAAAAAGGATAATTGATCAATGTCAAGAACAACATGGCATTGCTCAATAATTTTTCTTGTGTTGGGGACTCATTGCACATAACAAAGTTCTTTTAAACTAATAAATGTAACCATAATGAAACATTGATTGAATTCCACTGCACATTTAAGGCAAATTGCAATAGAGCTAGTAAAATCCAAATATAAAATAATGTGTATTGTCATGTAAGATAATCCTATTAACCTTTATATAGAAAAAAAATATAGAAAAAAGTGCACTGGGCAAGCTGCGAGTACTGACTATAGCGCATCTATAACTGAAAATAGGCAGCTACTGGGAGGAATGAAGTTAATTTTCTCCCAGGAGCTGCCCTTTCAGTATGACGGCTGTTTTATCTGCTGTTATCTCCATTATCCTATGTGCCAGGTTTTCTTTAAAGTGTCTTTTTCAGAGATATTTTGCTGAAAGTCTAAAAACATCTGCGCCCAAAAATCCAAACTCTACTGTGCTGAAACCTACCTGTCCTGTCACTCTGTGCTGCAATTGTTAGAAAGGTGTATTGGGGCATGCTGCAAGTAGTGACAGTGGCCGTGCCGGCACACATTTATAAATGAAAGACAGTAGCTACCGGGAGGAATAAAGACCATTTTTTCCCTGAGGCCTCATTTTCAGTACGAAGGCCGAATTATCTGCAGTTATCTGTGTTATCCAAAGTGACAGGTTCCCTTTAAAGTTTCTTTTTCAGAGCCATTTTGCTGAAAGTATAAGAAGATCTTGACTAAAAAATGGAAATTCATCTGTGCTGAAACTTTCTTGTTCTGTCACTCTGTGCTATTTTTTCTATCACTGTCATGCAGTTATGCTTCCGACCTGTTTTCCCTTCTGAAAAAGTGATGATCTAAGTTACAGCAGACATTTTTGGTTCATTAGTCACTCAGAGTAACCCAGACTTTATAGAAATACTGTACATGTTTCTTTCTCTTCTATCTCTCTTCCCCCTTTCTTTTGTCATCATTGGATCTTTGTGTAAGACTTTATGCTGAATTTAGTGCTGATAAAAGGAAAAGTTAGTTTATGTTCACTTAAATTTTTTTTTCATACTTATTTCCATGTATATTTCAAGCACAGCTAAAAAAACCCCCTGGCATCCACCTAGAAATTACAGTGAGGAGCCCAGATTAGTTTTGTTGAGTGAGGCTAATCCATGTGCGCATTTGCAGCAAACATACCCTCAGGAAGATGTAGGATTCCTGACGGCTATTAGCAGAGAAACATTTATGCCAATAACTAGTGAATCTCATTAATTAAAAATTGATGGTGTAGCCAGAAAGGTGAATAACAGTACCTAGCCTACACTGGCAGTGGCACACAAGCAAAGAAAGAGTATTTTCATGGTATTTATAATCAATATGTGCAAAAAACATTTAGGACATTACAAGCAGGAAGCATTTAAAATGCTATGGAGAAAATAAATGTTTGTCAGAAAGAAGTAGATAAAATGTTTGGAAACATTCTAAGGGTTGTCCTGCATGATTATTTAGCAGCAAGGAAAGAACCTTTCGTATAAATAATTGTCACACGTGAGTGCTTTCATCGGAGAGCTCTCACATAAAACCTGATCAATCAAAGTGAATGACAAACTCATTAGTCGCCCACCAGGGCAGCGGGGTACTCGGTACCAGGTCCGGTATTAAAGGGGAAGTCACGGTGGCTGCAACCTTGTCCGTGGCTCTGGGTGCCCAGTAAAGGGATCGGTCTTTTAAGGTAAAGTGTTTATAAGTCTGTTGTGACGCCACCTGTGGTGTTCTGTCAATAGTAGGACTGATGCTGCGTTAAAGGGGTCCTATGGGTGATGTTATTGCAGCACTGATGGTACACTTCCCACAGGTGAAGCGGGGTCCCCAGGGGTCCTAAGGTGTATGGTGGTGCTGACGGTTGCCGGTAAATGAGTAAAGGACACAAGTTGTAAGTCTTTAACTGGTTTACTGTAGTTGGCAGGCCACAGTCCAGCGCACCGGTAACAGGTACATAGGAGACCAGGCAGCCCGGAAACAAGCGGAATCCCCTTGGCAAGTCAGGTTAGGAGCCTTCCACTCTGTGCTTGCTAAAGTCCCTTGCTGCCTGAAGTGTTCCAATCAAGGTCCTAATTCTTTCAGTTCTTTCTCCTGTCCTGGGACAGGTACCTGTATGGCAGGCAGTTTGAGCCGTACTTTCTGGGGTCTCTACACGGTAACTCCAGGCTCCAGGTTGCTGCTGTGCCACAGGCATAATTTAGGCAATGTCTGCATGATCTTATGCCCTCTGGTTCTGCTGAGGCTCCCGGTACCCGGTCTCCACGCACTAACTCCTCTGAGGCCTATTCTCAGCCTCCTTGAGCCCTGAATCTCTCCTCTGCTCCTTTCCTGTCTGTCCTCGCTCACAGACTGTCTGTACAAACTGAACTGACTCCTCCTCCAAACCAGGATCCTTATCCAGGGAAGCTGCCCTAAAACAGGGTTTTGAGCTCCCCTTCTGACCTGGATTTGGAAGGTGTTGTGTGTGTGATAACCTGCCAAAGGGAATCTCACTTGTCTCTAGGCATAGCACTACCCTCCCCGAGAGGAAGACAGCACTACTGTGGTACCCAAACTCCTGGGGTGCCACACTCACTTATTATTTATTTTCCCATGTACTGCTTTTTACCAATTTTCAGCAATGTCCATATACCCAAAGTAAGTGAGTAACTGAAAAACTTACAGCACACAGTCATATAACTGGTTCAACTCAGATCTAAAAACATGTTCATGCAAAAAAAAACTTGCATAGTTTCTATGAGGATGAAGCGCTCAGCAGGAAGTTGGGAACAGCTAATTATGCAAAGTCGTTTCATACTGTATCACACAATAGCCTTGAACTGAAGACACAAAGGCAAGGACTTGAGGACAATGTACTAAATTTCAGGATTGAGGTGACACATGGATGTGCTCCATTATTTTTAATATTATCAGCAATTTTGTGATGGGATAGAAAGTAATGGGTCAGTCAGGAACACTGTAAAAATGTGATAGAAACATTTAAAGGAATGCACCTAGGCAGCAGTAATAGAGGAATCAATGGTATTCAACTCATCTGATCCTGGCTGGTGGCACGGCTGCTCGACTAAGTTTTGCTATGACTAAGGACATGTTGTGCTGGAAACATTCAAGTGATGATGTTGTTTCCAGTTTATTGTGCAACCATATTTGATATATTTTAATCTGAAGGGATAAAATTGAAGGTTTTATTCACTGGATTCTGGCAGCAGTAATAGTATTATTGCATTCAGCTCTAACAATGAGTTACAAGGCTGTCCATAATCAGTCTCTTCCAAACATCTCCAAACGAATCTCACGATACTTCCCCACATTTAATCTCTGGTCTTCTCAAGACCTCCTTCTCTCTTCCGCTTTTGTATGTTCCTCATCCAATTGCCTCCAAGACTTCTACTGAGTATCTTCCATCCTCTCAAATTCAGTGCCTCAACACGTCCGATTAACTCCCACATTGGGAGCCTTCAGATGTAACCTGAAAACACATCTCTTCAGGGAAGCCTACAGCTAACAATAATCCCGCTGCCACCTTGCTACCGTTGGAGCTACTGCCACCCCCTGACCTACTGCCTGCTTCCAAATTGCCATTTGTTAGCTTGTTAGCAGACGGTCCTCTCCACCTCTGCTCCAGTCTGTCACTGGTATATATAAATTGTGTTTTATATATGTATTTTTAATGTAAACCCTCCTAAATTGTACAAAACAATGAAGTTAATGGTGCTGTAAAAATACATAATAATAATAATAATAATAATAATTTTATAGTGAAATTGTGATTCTTTTATTTTTCTCAGCCTTTGGACCAGAAGGGCCAAGAAGAAGCAATACAGTGACATCACACCAGTAACACAGCCATTAAAAAACTATGCAATTTAACGACATCTGGTAGCAAAAGGGTTTCAAACGGCATTTGTACTAAACTTTGAGAAATAATTAAATTATATTGGTTGTGTTGAGCTATCTAAATTGGTTTTTAAACTATTGGATTATTGCAAACAACAGAAAGTTTGCCAATAAACCTAATTTGCAATAGGGATTGAATAAATTTGATTGCAACTGCATAGAGGATGTTAAACTTCATTGTGGAGAACAAACTGAGTTAATGGATGTGATAATAATAATGTCATTCAAGGGGAAAAACAGGGGTCAATTGCAGGTGTATGGTTTTTAAGTAGGGTCACTGATATCTTTAAAATAAAGGTGCCATCAGAAAATAACATTATTAAAATTACATTTTTATGCAAAATATATATTTTTACACTATTATAATGTTTTTCCTTTTGTTTATTATACCATCTGCCTAAAAAAAAATCTTGCAATTTTACAAAGGTCAACTAGGCCTAATTTTTGATAGTAACTTCATGTTGGGCACATAAATTTTAGAATCAATAGATTCAGATCCTATTAAATTGTATTATTGAACACACTGTTATAAAGGGAAAGGTCATTTTGAAGGTCGAAGGAGGAGGAGGTCAGCTATGACATATTAAAAATGGTTACTCCTGTGTTATATACTGTGTACAACATGTGTTAACATTTAAATTCCTCAATTTACCCCCCTTACTCTTAATGACAGCTTTACACACCCTTGGCATTCCCTCAAGTAGCTTCATCAGGAAGTCTACTGGAATGGGTTTAAATAAATAAGAATGCCTCGTCAAAAGTTTGTTTGTGCAATCACCAGCCTTCAGAAAGTTCAAAACAGCTGACATGTTACCGGAAAGATGTGGGCTCACCGCTGGAGCCCACATCAAAGAGAGGGACCCTGACATTGGCGTACTATTATGCCCGATGTCGGTAAGGAGTTAATAGGGTGCTATTCCACAACTGTGCTAAGCCACTATATGGCAAAAAAACCTCAACTAACTAAAGAAAAACGAGATTCCATCATTACTTCAAATCAGTCAGTTCTGAAAATTGCTAGAACCTTGAAATAATCATTGAGTGCAGTCATAAAAACCATTAATTGCTATAATGAAACTGGCTTTCATGAAAATCACCCCAGGAGGATATGTTCATCAGTGTTACCTGCATCAGGACCCACAAATTGACAGCATCTCAGACATTAGCCTAAAGAATGATGCACTGATATGAAGTAGTAGTAGTTTCAACGGAAACTGTAAGAAGCAGGACTTTATAGTCAAATTGCTGCCAAGAAGTCATTACTGATAACCAACTAATTTGGATCAAAAAACAAAAGGACTGGATATAAAACTAGTGAAAATCTGTACAGAGGTCTGGTGAATCAAAATGCGAATAGATGATTTTTATTTATGTGGTGCCCACTGTGAAGAATTGAGGGGATTATATGATGATGATGGGAGGGTGCTATATTGGTGTCACGATTGGTGTTTTTTTTTCTAAATTCAACTCACTTCCCCAGCATGACTACCATAGCATTCTGCAAATGACATGCCATCCCATCTGGTTGGCATTCAGTGGGACTATACCTATGCACAGTGACCCTCCCCCACTCTGCTGAATATTTTTTTATTGGCTGGACAATTAGGAAATCTGTTATGGTGCCCCATGGTTCTTATGTGTATGCCTGCAATGTGCACATTCCCGTGAGAATGAGGAAAATAATGGTATGAACAGGTATGTCCAAACCTTTAACCTGTACTATAAATTCAACATAAAATATTGGATATTGAGGGAAATGAGCTCAGTAATTGATAAACTGATTTTCTCATTTTTGGATGCTGTATTTATGTTTTGATGGTTGTTCTGGTGATGTATTCTTTTACTGATGGTTTTTTTTGGTGATGTATTTCTGTGCTGATGGTGTTCTGGTAATGTATTTATGTACTGATGGTGGTTCATCATGTTTTGCTGTTAGTTATGGTTATCAGTACTGATGAGATTGTAATGCTTTATTTCTGCACAGTTGGGGCTTCCCATGATGTATTTATGTACACTTGCTGGTTCTGGTCATATATTTCTGTACCGTTGTTGGTTCTGGTGATATATTTCTGTATTTATGATGGTTCAGTCCATGTATTCATGTACTGTTATTGATTCTGAGCCTGTATACATGTAATGATTTATAACTGGTAAGATTACATGATACTTTAATACCTTGGCCATGTATCATGTCATCTTACAAGTTATATATTGTTACATGTCTGACAAGTTGAGGTTTACTACATAGGTATTTATGTTAAGAGCATCAATGAGGTTGTCCAGGTTTGTGATGAAAGTCTGCAGTCACTCTATGTGACAGCAGACTTCTGAGTCTTTACATCGTGTGTACCGCATGCTGTCAGGATTCTTTGATGTGGGTGCTGAGAGCAGGAGGTCATATTAGAATGCAATTCGCATGCATGCAGTCACATGCCGACTAGACTTGTATTGAGCAAGGCAGCTCTAACCTGACTAGCTTCTCCTCCTGCTTTTCTCAATGAAGCAGGGGCTGTAGTATTGCACTGCACATTGAGAGAATTAAGAAGCGCAGCTAGTCTGTGCTTCGCTGTAAGTGTGCAAATCGCATATGAACGGTCACATGACAACTACTCAAACCTCTTAAGCTATGTATAGAAGGGGTGCCAAACTGAATTTGTACCGGAAAACCTAGATTCACCTCTGTTTGGGGATAAGTTGCAACTTTTTAATTTTGCTAAACTAAATAATAAATGTGGACACATGCTTATGTAGTGTGGGTTGTTTTAAGGTGGAGCGAGGGTCCTTCCCATAACAAAAACCTATGCAAAATAATCAAACATCTCATTGTAATTGTAATGTCGGAGCACAGTTCTTTATTTTAACAATTAAGATAAATACTAATACAAACCGTAAAATGCACAATAAAATTAAATGCATGAAAATGTCCTTTAGGCTAGACGATAAAAGAAGCTCGTAATGAGTTTAATCGCTTTCTTCACCAAAGTTTGTCAAATATGTATGAGAACATCTGGTTTTCCAGCACCACTAAATAGGCAAAAGCTAACATTTCTTTTATTAATTTTCTTTAACTTATATAGAGCCATCATATTTTCTTCACAAAAATTGCCATCGTTCACATTAGTCCCTAGGGCTCACAAGCACATAGCGGTAAATTCCATTGGAAGCCAATTAACCTATCAGTGTGGTTTGGTACTATGGAAAACCCACACAAATGTAATTGAACTCAGGCTGAAGTATCAAGACTGCAAGACAATAGTGCTAATGACTGAGCTTCTGTGCTCTCCATTTTTTTATTTAAATGACTCAAACAGGTGGTAAATTCACTGCAGTTTAAACAGATTTTCCAGTCCTCCAGATGCAGTTTGTTTTTTTAAAAACAAACTTTCTATATTCACCTTACCCAGGTTCATTGTTGAGTCCTCGCTACTGCTCACCTTTCATGATTTTCTTTAACAGCTTACCAACATCCGCTGTACATGTACGGCACAAGTCGGTAGTGGGTGTATGGAGTGGGCTCATAAGGGGGGCTCATGCGACGCCCACCAGGGCCATGGGGTACTTGGAACCGGGTCAGGCAGTTCTTTGGGGAAGTCACGGGGCCATGGCCTGACTCCATGGCCCTGGGCGTGCAATAAAAATGCAATGATACAAGGGGAAAAGTTATAAGGGATTGATTTGTGAAACTACTCGTGGTGTTCGGCAAGGGATGCCTGACGCTGCGGTTCAGGTCCACTGGGGCCAATGGGGAAGCAGCAAAGATAGTAAAGCTCCCCACGGGTGGAGTGGGGATCCAGGGCAGATATAGGGTTAATTCGATGATGGTAGCTGTGGTAACACAGGGCAGGTGATGCAGTAAATAAATCTGAGGACACAGTGGGGTGCAGTCTTCACACTTTACTCACAGTTTCTTAGGTGACAATCACCAGCCGCATGCTGTGTCCTCCGGGTCGGTGGTCCAGCCAGCTTTCGGGTAGTTTGGGTGCACTTTTCCAGGACCCCCTTCTTGTGTACCTTTCCTGGTCATCGCTCTGTGCTGGCTCACACCCTCCTGCCCTGTGCCTTACACACAGTGTCCCAAGCCAGCAGTCTCAGGTCCTGTCAGTCAACGTCCTCTTGGTCCAATTGACCCTTTGTGGCTGTCTTTTCAGTGATAGTGTTTAGATTTGGCTGTGGCACATACAGCCACCACAGCCTCTGGTTTGCTAGCTGAGTCCTGCAGACTCTCCACTAGTCTGGGGCAGGTCCCCACTGCGACCTGGTCCCTCCACTTGACTACGGTCAGCATGGATTCAGGTGCCACGGGTGGATTCTTCACTTCCCTGGCTGCTAGGACACCTTCTCTCTCGAGCTCCTCTCTCACAGTGGCTCCTCTCACTCTTCTCTCTCTCTCACTCACCAACTGTCTCCTCCTCCCTCCTGTTTCCATAGCAACACCTCACTCCCAACTGTCACTCTACTTTCCCCTCCAACACCCTCTACCTAGATCTCCCTCCAGCTTGAGATGGGGCCCTCCCTAAATAGGGTCCACCAAGATACCCTGGCCTGGAGTGGTGTGGTGTTGGATGCTAGTGTGCGGGCACTGAGTAGTGCCCCCTCCCTAACCGAGAGTGGGGTACCACACCTCTGGCTGAGGTGCAGTACCTCTGTGGTGACTGGACCCTCAGGGGCACCACATAATCCCCATTAAGCACAGCACATCCACAGGCTGGAACAGAGTAAAACAGATGTTAAAACATGCAAAT
The DNA here is from genome assembly GCF_051348905.1 of Ranitomeya variabilis. Lineage (NCBI taxonomy): Eukaryota > Metazoa > Chordata > Amphibia > Anura > Dendrobatidae > Ranitomeya > Ranitomeya variabilis. The sequence continues at coordinate 504,055,889 of NC_135236.1, forward strand.
AGTTTTCTGAAATGCATTTCAACAAGTAAAACAGTTAAACAAGTAACTCTTTCTTCCCTTTATGGGAGGTACTTTTTACATGAACATTGCATATAAATAACGGAAATGTAAAACATAGCTCAATTAAGTTCAGTTGGTTTAAGTGTGATCCCAAACTGTGGTGTCCTTCTCACTGTCCTCAGTGAAATATGGGGGAACCCCTTCTTAAACCCCCAACGTTGGCTCTTAGCATGGCTATAGGTCATAGCGGCTCAACTTTTTGCACCACTTTTTGGCCACGCCAGACGGTTTTTATTCTTTGGTCACTTGTAATGGGTAGAGTGTTCCACTCGCATTTTACAATGTTGGCTGTAGAACCCACAAGGAGCACATTAAGTGCTAACTATACACAAGAAAAGTTCGGGCCATTTACTGTCCACATTGCCTTTAAATTTAACGAGCACATCATACTAACACACATTCTTAAACAGTTTCATGTCTAACCAGGTTAACTATTTATATTTACATTCTGCAGATCTTTAGACTTGCAATCTCCTGATCAAAGAAGTTGTTTCTCATGTATAACACCGGGTGACACAAACTGAGCAGGTACTGCAGCCGGGGTCTGAGTTGTCTGTGTCCGTACTGCAACTTTAGTTGAAGCTGCAAGGACCAATGCAGTTTCCGGGTTTGAAGCCACTGGTTGCTTTTTTGGCACTGCAACCACTGGCATAGGGGCAACACGTCCTCACATATCCTTTCTCACATTGAGGGCGTACCACCCTCTTTTGCCCACATGCCAGTCACAAGATCCCCCGGCACAAGTCACGATCTGGGTGCCTCTCTAGCAACTGTGACTCCACGTTCTTTCGAGTCACAAACTGTTCTGAGGCCACTCTGGAATCATTTTTCAACAGCAGAAAAAAAGGCAGCAACACTTACCTGCCCAGATCTTGGAACAAATGCACTGCAGGGTGCAGCCAGCCCATAAAGCAAGATGTTAGCAACACAGGTGCACAATACCAGATCAACAGCCACTCACCACATACCCACTCCTGGAGGGGGTGACTGCCCAGTATACAAGTGCACAATAAAGGCCCACATAGGGCGTTGTTCACACAATGGTACTGCATAGTGTCTGGTTCACAGCCTATTAGTCACGCCCCTACTTTTTGATTAGGCAGGCTGGCCAGCACACTCTCAATGCATCCCAGTGTGAACACCCGTCATGCGAGACCGAACGTGTTTGGAATCATTGATAAACCCCCAGCCTCTTTTCAAGTCAAAGGAGACCACAGAGACTTGCTTCTTCGGACCCCAGTCGGCGGGACCAGCCTTGCGGGCCAGGGCCTTGGCCTTCATGGTTCTGTCCTCCTTAGCTCTCCACAGGGCTTTGCATTCTTTCTTCTCAGTTTCTAAGTTGGGTAGCTTCTGCCGGTAATAGTCCTCCCAACTGAGGGTCTTTACCTGGGCTTCTCCTGCTTGGGCCTCCCCAGAGAACTCCATCAGTTCCATCTCCTGGTGTTCCCAATGAGAACCCACTCCTTCACTGTGCACCTCACGAAGTATGGGTTCAGGCTGTAGTGGAACTGCCAGTCTATCCCCGTTTTCTGCTGTCTGATCCCAAGCTAAATCTCTAAACGCCTGGACAGGTTTCAGGACTGTTGGGGGTTTTAAGGGCCCAAATAGGGTTTCCTCGGACACTGGGGCAATGTCAGTACCTGTATCTTTTGCCTCTCTGATGCCAGGTTCCTCTTCTTCCTCCTCTGGAGCCGATTATGCTGGTCGCAAGGCCACCCACCGCTCGGAGCATTACTGCCCTTATTGGCGCATGGAACCCGGTGAGCTGAGGGGGAACCAGCGGCAAGATTCTGCCTATTTAGTAACTGAACATGCGTTCTCGGACACAAATTCAGTTGAAATATATTGCCCCACAGGAGGCTTCCCACACAGCAAATAGTTAACAACGTTGCCAGAGTATGATGTCACTGTCATGTGCTGACTTGTCGGCACTTCAGATATAGAACTTTTTTTAAATATGTTTTTTTAAAAACCACACTATGGGGGCAGAATGGAGAGACATTGGAGCATAATGGAGAGTCAATTGGGCAGAATGGAGATGACAAGGGGCAGAATGGAGAGTCATGGGGCAGAATGGAGACATGTGTAGGCGGAATGGAGACACGTGAGCAGAATGGAGACACATGTAGGCAGAATGGACACATATGTGAGCAGAATGGAGATGCATGCGGGCAGAATGGAGACTCATGGGGCAGAATGGAGACACATTGGGGCAGAATGGAGACACGTGGGCAGAATGGAGAGACATGGAGACAGAATGGAGAGACATAGGGCAGAATGGAAATGACATGGGGACAACATGGGGCAGAGTGGAGATGACATGGGGCAGGATGTAGATGACATGGAGACAGGATGGAAATGACATGGGGCAGGATGGAGATGACATGGAGGCAGGATGGAGCTAACATGGGGCAGGATGGAGTCACATGGAGTAAGGATGGCATCACATGGGGCCAGGATGGGAGAGCATATGGGGCAGGATGGAGATGAAAAGAGGGCACAATGGATAGATATGAGGGTAGAATGGAGAGACATGGGGAAGAAAGGAGAGATGTGGGCAGAATGGAGACGCGTAGGCAGAATAGAGACACATGGGTGCAGAATGGAGAAACATGGGGTAGAATGAAGACACATGGGGCAGAATAGAGCCACATGGGGCAGATTAGAGACATGTGGGAAAAATGGAGAAACATGGGGACAAAAAGGAGAGACATGGGTCAGAATGGAGACGACATGGGGCAGGACAGAGATGACATAAGGGCAGGATGGAGACAACATGGCGGCAGGATGGAGATGACATGGGGCAGGATGGAGTCACATGGCGCCAGGATGGGAGAACATATGGTGCAGGATGGAAAAGACATGGAGGCATAATGGAGAGATATGGGGGCAGAATGGAGAGACATGGGGGTAGAATGAAGATATGTGGGCAGAATGGAGTCATGTGGGCAGAATTTAGAGACATGGGGGTAGAATGGAAAGACATGGGGCAGAATGAAGATGACATTGGGATAATATGGGGCAGAATGGAGACAACATGGGGCAGGATGGAGACAGCATGGGGTCATGATGGAGATAACATGGGGCAGGATGGAAATGACAAGGAGGCAGGATGCAAATGACATGAAGGCATGGTGGAGATGGCATGAGGCAGGATAGAGTCACATGGGGCCAGGATAGGAGAACATATGGGGCAGGATGGAAATGACATGGGGCAGAATGGAGAGATATGGAGCAGAATGGAGAGACATGGGTTCAGAATAGAGAGACATTGGGGCAGTGTGGAGTCACAAGGGGCCAGGAATGGGAGAACACAAGGGGCCAGGAATGGGTGAACACAAGGGGCTAGGAATGAGATGCCACAAAAAATAGAAATGAGACATGTTGGGTCCAGAATGGAGTAGATATGGGAACAGGATGTGGGACATTATTACTGTAGTGGCAAATTAAGGGATATTACTGCTGTTATGTATTTTATTTATGAGGATACAGTTTTCATTGGGGGGTCCTGTTACTGTGCAAGGTGATACTGTCACTTTTTTCTTCTTCTCGTGTAGTGTAGAAGTTGGGAAAAATTTGAATTGGGAATGTGCTCTAGATAACTGTGTTATTTTCTGCAGAGATGAGTCATGGCTGGAAAAAGAGATGGCGGTCTTTGCTGCATGAATAAGAAAGCGAAAGATGAAGGACTTCAACTGTAATATTGTGCTTTTTTATTGATGATAAGTATTGTAGTATTCAGTCACTATGTGGTAGTAATATCTGGTCTGGCCATGGTGTGGTTGTATTATTCTCTGTACGGGGCATTTTCCGTCACTATGTGGTAGTAATATGTGGTCTGGTCATAGTGTGGCAGTATTTCTCCCTTGTACAGCTGGCAGTAATTGCTTCTTGTTTGTGGTATTATTCAGTCACCATGTGGTGGTAATATGTGGTCTGATCATAGTTTGACTACATTTATACCCTGTATGTGGTATTATTCAGTCACTATGTCATGGTAATATGTGGTCTGGTCCTGTTGTAGTGGTATTTATTCCTTGCATGTGTTGTAATTTGGTCACTATGTGGTCTGGTCATTTTATGGTGATATTTTTCTCATGTATGTAGTATAATTTGGTCACTATGTGGTGGCAATATGTGGGCATGCCATGGTGTGATGATATTTGTATGTATGTGGTATTATTGTTCATTATAAAAAATGTATGTGACTTATTCCCTTAAAGAATATATATACACTCACCGGCCACTTTATTAGGTACACCTGTCCAACTTCTTGTTAACACTTAATTTCTAATCAGCCAATCACATGGCGGCAACTCAGTGCATTTAGGCATGTAGACATGGTCAAGACAATCTCCTGCAGTTCAAACCGAGCATCAGTATGGGGAAGAAAGGTGATTTGAGTGCCTTTGAACGTGGCATGGTTGTTGGTGCCAGAAGGGCTGGTCTGAGTATTTCAGAAACTGCTGATCTACTGGGATTTTCACGCACAACCATCTCTAGGGTTTACAGAGAATGGTCCGAAAAAGAAAAAAAATCCAGTGAGCGGCAGTTCTGTGGGCGGAAATGCCTTGTTGATGCCAGAGGTCAGAGGAGAATGGGCAGACTGGTTCGAGCTGATAGAAAGGCAACAGTGACTCAAATCGCCACCCGTTACAACCAAGGTAGGCCTAAGAGCATCTCTGAATGCACAGTGCGTCGAACTTTGAGGCAGATGGGCTACAGCAGCAGAAGACCACACCGGGTACCACTCCTTTCAGCTAAGAACAGGAAACTGAGGCTACAATTTGTACAAGCTCATCGAAATTGGACAGTAGAAGATTGGAAAAACGTTGCTTGGTCTGATGAGTCTCGATTTCTGCTGCGACATTCGGATGGTAGGGTCAGAATTTGGCGTAAACAACATGAAAGCATGGATCCATCCTGCCTTGTATGGAGCATCTTTGGGATGTGCAGCCGACAAATCTGCGGCAACTGTGTGATGCCATCATGTAAATATGGACCAAAATCTCTGAGGAATGCTTCCAGCACCTTGTTGAATCTATGCCACGAAGAATTGAGGCAGTTCTGAAGGCAAAAGGGGGTCCAACCCGTTACTAGCATGGTGTACCTAATAAAGTGGCCGGTGAGTGTATATACACTACTCAAAAAAATAAAGGGAACACTTAAACAACAGAATATAACTCCAAGTAAATCAATCTTCTGTGAAATAAAACTGTCCACTTAGGAAGCAACACTGTTTGACAATCAATTTCACATGCTGTTGTGCAAAGGGAATAGACAACAGATGGAAATTATTAGCAATTATAGAGACACACTCAATAAAAGAGTGGTTCTGCAGGTGGGGACCACAGACCACAACTAAGTACCAATGCTTTCTGGCTGATGTTTTGGTCATTTTTGAATGTTGGTTGGGCTTTCACACTCGTGATAGCATGTGACGGACACTACACCCCACACAAGTGGATCAAGTAGTGCAGCTCATCCAGGATGGCACATCAATGCGAGCTGTGGCAAGAAGGTTTGCTGTGTCTGTCACCGTAGTGTCCAGAGGCTGGAGACGCTACCAGGAGAGAGGCCAGTACACCAGGAGACGTGTAGGGGGCCGTAGGAGGGCAACAACCTAGCAGCAGGACCACTACCTCAGCCTTTGTGCTAAGAGGAGCAGGAGGAGCACTGCCAGAGCCCTGCTAAATGACCTCCAGCAAGCCACAAATGTGCATGTGTCTGCACAAATGGTTAGAAACTGACTCCATGAGAATGGTCTGAGTGCCTGATGTCCACAGATGGGGGTTGTGCTCACAGCCCAACACCATGCAGGATGATTAGCATTTGCCACAGAACACCAGGATTGGCAAATGTGCTACTGGCGCCCTGTGCTCTTCACAGACGAGGGGAACCGTAGAAGCACAGTTGAAGCGCGAAACGGCCGTAGTCCTCCTCCGCTCACACGAGCTTCTTCTCCCCCGGCCGTAACCACTTTTTCTGGATGTTTCGTTTACAATAAAGGATTTATTTTTATTGAAGACCGGTGAGTGCCCGCATTATTTCTTTCTTGAAAACTTTACATGAACTAAGGACTGTATTTCCGTGAAGGAGCACCCTAAGTCTGCATGATATGCTGTAGCACGGAGCTCGCCTGTCACCCCCGCAAAGAGTAACCAGTTGATGTCGGATGGTGGGTTAGTGCCGCTGATGTGTTTTTCTTGCTAACAGTTGTTGATATATATATATATATATATATATATATACATACCTAAAAATGGTATTGGGTGCTTTAATAAATGTTAAGTAGGTTAGGGTCCAGCGAAAAGAGTCTACCTTGTTGTGGTTTTGGCTTAAAAAATCTTCTGGCCAAAACAAAAGCTGATGGCCATGTATGTGATATGGTATTCGATGGGAATGGTTAATGTGTGATTTGTGAGGCCTGTGGTGCAGAAGTGGAGATTCTTCAAGATGGGGCAGTGTGACTGTGGAAGGTTCAAGGGGTGGAGGTGGAGTTGTGGTGAAGGTGGAGTTTAGGTGCAGCCTGGCCGGAGTCTCAAAGGGGCCTTAAAATTTTACCAGTATGGGGCCCTGAATTTCCAGGTGGCAGCCCTGATTCCAGTATATATTGTGTGCCTTGTAATGTGAGTGCAATCATCAGCTTTCTTGGCCTTTTTGCAGAGAATATGAATGATAACACCACCTTTTTCTCCACTCATGTTTAGTGGTTGGGTGACGCCATGTATTGTCAAACTACTGAGGTTTCTCTTTTTAAATCATAATGACAACCCAAAACATCAAAATTACCCTGATCAAAAGTTCACATACCCCATTTCTTAATACTGTGTTGTCAGGACTCTGAACATTTTTTACCTTTTGTGCATTACTGCCCTTTTTCAAGATGGCATCTTTGGTCTCATGTGCTCTGTGTCTCCTGCTATAAAACTCCACCCCAGCCTTCAGTCTGTGCTAGAGTATTCTGCCTTGCATCCAGCTCCTGACCTCTGATTACTCCCTGGCTATACACCTGCTCCTGTGAACCTGTGTGGTGATCCTGCTACTCTGCTCTGAGTTCCTGCTGCATAAACAAGTTTCCAGTAATCCTCCTTCATCTGCTGTTCGTGTTTACTTCCATCTGCATTTGCTGGACATGTAAGCTGTTTCTGCTTTGCAATAACCTGAGGCTATTAACCAGGCCTCCCTGGTTGAGCTAAGATATGATTTGAACTGCCTAATAAGCATATCTATCTGTGCCTGGACTAAGACAAGGATTTATTCGTGTCAAGTATCCTCAAGAATAACTGTGCTTCATAGACTTTCTGCTTGATTGCATTTTCCTCTGAAGTTTCCTATAGACTGCTAAGCTGCATTTATTATTTGCACCAAGTGTTGTGGACTTGAGTTTCTCTCTGCACCTGTTTGAATCACCGTGTGATAATATAGACTTTACCACTTATAAAACTGTGTCCTGTAGTTGTCTTGTTCCATGCAAAGAGTCTCCTGAGTTATCCCCTATAATTATTACACGTGTATTGCCCCCTCTAACATCCATGACAGGTTGAAGTCTTTAGTGTTAGCATATGGGAAGATAAAAATGAATGCTGGACAACTTATTTAAATGAGTTCTGTTAAGTCTAGAAATTATTTCTATCCGTGGGATGAAGAATAACTTCCTGATCGATGAAGAGAGCCATGTGAATGGAGCATTGGTTATTATGTGCACATCCATTTCATTCATACATGTCTATTCAGAGCCTCAGTTCTCAGGAACAATGGGGATCCCATTAGTCAAATCCCTTGCTCATTTTGCCTTTCTACCCAGTTAATTCTTCTCTTCTCCATCAGGATTATGACATCACATGATTACAAACTGACTAGTTAAATCCTAATAAGCTCAATGCATGAGACATATGTCACTGCAAAAGTCCCTGGAAGGAGGGACGAGTGGAGCAGCTGGGTCAGGAGTTGAAGAGGGGATGTGCTTCTTTAAATACCCTTTAAATGCACTAGCCTGCTAGACCTCAGCCAACAAGGATTCTGATGTTACAAATTCACTAACCTAGATGACCAAGGCTAATAACATTAAAATCTTGAATGAGCTAGACCACCAGGGATATAAATGTTAATTCCTTGACGAGCTAAGATCACCAGTAGGGTTGAGCGACTTTTACTTTTTCAGGATCGAGTCGGGTTTCGCTAAACCCGACTTTGTCAAAAGTCGGGTCGGGTGAAATCGGCCGATTATTTAGAAAAGTCGGGGATCCGACCGAAACACGAAACCCAATGCAAGTCAATGGAGAATCAAAGTCGGCAGTGAGTGGAGGACAGGAAAACACCAACAGAGCCCATTTTAATGCCAAAAACATCAATTCTTGTTAAGCTTGTCAATCTTAATTTACCTTATAATAATAGTTAGCCATTGAAAATTTGGGGGTCATTTGGCAACAGTTGTTGGGGGAGTAGGGCTGGCTCAAGTTTTTCGTGGGCCCAGGAAACGCGGACTACGTCACGGCGGTGGAGCAGTGAGAGGTAAGTATTTCAACTTTGCAAGTGCTGTGATTCTGAGCAAGCAGGGGGGGCACACTCATTCGCATTGCCACTGGCACAGGGCCCCTCAAAGTACGGCGTTGTGATTGACGGCGGGGGCACCTCCCACCGGCAGAGACACTTTTGCGTACTATGAGGGGCCCTGTGCCAGTGATGTCGCCATTGAGTATGCCCCCCCACCTGTTGATGGAACCTGCACTTTCATCTGCACCTTCCTCTTTGTCCCCATGTAAGGTGGTATAGTATGCGGGAAGGGGAACCTGAGTTTCAGCAGGGTCAGATTCAGGCTGTGTAGAGTGCAGGGGTAATGTAGTGGTCTGTGTCAATGTACCAGCAGACTCATCTAGCAGTGGCTGGGCAATGGGCAATGGGCAGGATGAGGAGGAAACACAGATCTAGGCCCAAAATAAAAAAGTAGGCTAAAAGCTGTTAAAAATTGGTAACAGGAGTAAACAGGCGGCATTGGTTTGTTCAGTGGAGGAGAACAACAATTAGTGGCAGACACCGTTAGTAGGCCCAACCAAACAAGTAGGCCAAATGCAGTTTCATATTCTAAATATAGGCCGAAAGCCTGAAGATTGAAGCTCAGCTTTGTGTAGTAGAGGAAAACAAGAGGCAGCAGCAGACAACGTTACTTGGCCCAAACCAAGAACTAGGCCAAATGTAGTTTCATATTGTTGTTACAGGCCGAAAGCCTGAAGCTTCAAGCTCAGATTTGTTTAGTAGAGGAAAACAAGAGGCGGCAGCAGACAATGTTACTAGGCCCAACCCAACAAGTAGGCCAAATGCAGTTTAATATAAAAAATATTTAAACGAAAGCCTGAAGATTGAAGCGCAAGAAAAATAAACCAGGAGAACACCAAGGAGCGGCAGACACCGTTAGTAGGCCCCAACCCAACAAGTAGGCCAAATGCAGTTTAATATTTGAAACGGGACAACAGTTGAAGTTCAGCTTTGTTCAGTGAAGGAAAAAAAAGAAGCAGCGGCAGACACCGTTATTACGCCCAAATAATAAAGACAGTGGTAGTAGGCGCAAAGTATTAAATGGAGGCCAGGGCCCCTGTATATTTTAACTATCATCTATCATTTCAAATAATTCGTATTGGCAGTGCCATTTAAGGTTTTAACCGCACAGACTACATAGTGGTGGAGCTGGGAGAGGTAGTATTGCAAGTGGTAGAGCACTGTTCAAGCTGGGGGGGAACACTCTCTCGTGGGCGGCGGTACTGGCACAGGGCCCCTCATATTACGACGGTGTAATATGAGTTGTGGTTCAGTGTCTCCCCCCCAAAAATGAGGAAGTCTGGTGGAAGAAGGCGTGGGCGGGGGTTGCCAGCTGGTACTGGTGGTGCTGCATCTCGTGGTAGTGGCAAAAGCACAGTAGCACCTAAGGCTGGAGGTGTTCAGCCTGTGTCATCGTCTGGCTACACAAGGCCTCGAAGGCTCCCTTACCTGGGAGTAGGAAAACAGCTTTTAAAGCCGGAGAAGCAGGAAAAAGTGTTGTCTTTCCTTTCTGACTCACCCTCTAGCTCTTTTGCCTCCTCTTCCCAAAGTTCTAAATGTAAGAGCAGCCAGTTGTCAGTGGATGCTCCCGGTCAGGAAAAAGACGTTTCCTTGTGTCCTTCTCCCAAACCAAAAGTGAAGGATGCATCAGGCGACACTACAGGTTACTCCATGGAGGTCTTTACACATACCGTGCCTGGGTTAGAAAGGGAAATTGTACACTGCCAATTACAAGAAGAATCGGACATGGAGTGCACTGATGCACAGCCACAGCTAGATTGTGATGCTGTTCCATTGACTCTGATCACTACATTGCCCTCGCAGTTTACTGAGCCAGAATGTGACCCTGATGAGACTATGGTGCCCTATCCCGAACGCTACAGCACCTTACACGGAGACACTGAGGAAGGTGCACATGACATTGAGGAGGAGGTGATAGATGACCCAGTTGTTGACCCAGATTGGCAGCCATTGGGGGAAGAGGGTGCCGCTGCCACTAGCTCAGAAGCGGAGGAGCATGATCCGCAACAGCCATCTACATTGCAACAGCTGTCAGGCCCGTATCAGGCCAAAAATGTTTGCGAAAAACAAAAACATTTTTAGGAGAGCGTGGCCATTCGGTGAAAGTAGCACAGCGCACAATGCCTGAAAAGGTTTTCGATAGTAGGAAGAGTGTAGTGTAGCAATTTTTTAACCAAGATCAGAATGATCAGTCAAAAGTTATCTGTAAGAAATGCTCAAAGACCTTTAGCAGAGAGAAGAATCTTCAAAATTTAAATACAAAGTGCATGCTTAGACATTTAACCAGCATGCACTTGCAAGCCTGGACTAACTACCAAACGTCCCGTACCGTTGGTGCACCTGCTCGGAATGAAGGTAGTCAGCAATGCTACATTGCTTCCCTCACTGTAAGCCCACTGGTTAGGACACCACCAGCAGCAAATGTGGAGGTATCGTCGTAAGGCCAAAGCAGTCAGGGAATCACAAGGTTATTGGTAGGAAAGACTGTATGTAGGCCAACAACAAGAATACCATAACAAACTCTCAATCCACTAGTTCCACCATATGCAGCTCTCCAGTCCAGCTCACCCTACAAGAGACTCTCGTTAGGAAAAGAAAATACTCATCCTCTCATACGCGTACACAGGATTTGAAGGCCCACATTGCTATACTAATCTCATTATAGATGATGCCCTACCGTTTGGTTGAAAGCGAAGCTTTCAAAGACCTGATGGCCCACGCAGTACCACGCTATGACCTACCCAGTCGCCACTTCTTTGCGAGAAAAGCCATCCCAGCCCTCCACCAGCATGTCAAAGACCGCATTGTCCATGCCTTGAGGCAATCAGTCAGTGGAAAGGTGCACCTCACAACAGATGCATATACCAGTAGGCATGGCCGGGGACGTTACGTGTCCATCACGGCGCACTGGTTTAATGTGTAGGATGCAGGGTCCACAGGGGGCAGCCATAGTGGGACAGTTCAGCCTATCCCACAGTCTAAGGAAACAGTTGACATAAGGCGTTCGCCACTCCTCCTCCTCCTCCAGAAGCGAAAGCTCGTGCACAGAGCGCAGTCGCCCTACCACTCCATCCGCAGCTGCTAGTGTTGCACACTGGGTGTCCCATTATCGAACAGCTAGTGATAAGCGTCAGCAGGCTGTGTTTCAAAAGAAGTGTTTGGGCGACAACAGACACACCGCGGAAGTACTGGTGGAGTACTTGCAGCAACAAACTCAGTCATGGCTGGGCAGTGTACATCTTGAGGCAGGCAAGGTATTCAGTGATAACGGAAGGAATTTTATGGCTGCCATAGCCCTTTCAGAACTGAAACACATACCTTGCCTGGCTCACACCTTTAACCTGGTGGTGCAGGGCTTCCTCAAAAATTATCCAAAGTTACCAGCCCTGCTCCTGAAGGTGCGAAGACTTTGCTCGCACATCCGCCGGATGCCCATACACTCCAGCCGTATGCTGAACCATCAGCGATCGCTGAATCTTCCCCAGCACCGCCTAATAATCGACGTTGCAACAAGGTGGAACTCCACACTGCACATGATTCAGAGGCTGTGCGAACAGAGGCGTGCTGTAATTAATTTGTGGGAGGATACACGGGCAGGCACTTGGATTGCAGACATGGAGTTGTCTGGTGTGCAGTGGTCGACGCCATCATAAGCATTAACATCCCACTTATGCGTCTGCTGATGCAAAGTTTGACGCACATTAAGGAGCAGGCGTCTGCAGCCGAGGAGGAGGGAAGCCTTGATGACAGTCAGCCATTGTCTGCTCAGGGAACTGTCCAGCACAAATTGGCGGACGAAGAGGATGAGGACGAGGATGATGGGGATGAATATGTATGGGAGGAGGATGATTCTCAGGTGGCAATAGAAACTGGTGGCATTGCAAGGTCTGGTACAGGTTTATTGCGGGACACTTGTGATGTTGATTTGCAAGAAAGTGGTCCTCAACCCAGCAGAAACAGTTAATTGACACCTGGAACATTGGCCCACATGGCTGAGTATGCCTTGCATATCCTAAAAAGGGACCCCCGCATTGTTAAAATGATGACCGATGACGACAACTGGTTGGCCTGCCTCCTGGATACAAGATATAAAGGAAAACTGCAAAATATCATGCCACATGAGAACCTAGGTCAAATATTGGCTACCAAACAAGCAACTCTTGTAGACCGTTTGGTTCAGGCATTCCCAGCACACAGCGGCAGTGATGGTTCTCACACGAGCTGCAGGGGGCAACATGGCAGAGGTGCTAGAGGTGCAGAAATCCGAAGTGACGTTGGACAGAGGGGTTTTATGACAAGGTTGTGGAATGATTTTGCAATGACCGCTGACACGACAGGGACAGCTGCATCGATTCAAAGTGACAGGAGACAGCATTTGTCCAGTATGGTTACAAACTACTTTTCCGCCCTTATCGATGTTCTCCCTCACAGGTCATTCCCCTTTGATTACTGGGCATCTAAACTAGACACCTTGCCAGAATTGCCAGAATATGGGTTACAGGACCTCGATTGCCCTGCTGTCAGTGTGCTTTCAGAAAGAGTGTTCAGTGCTGCTGGTTCAATACTGACCGAAAAAAGGACACGTCTGGCTACCAAAAATGTTGATTAGCTAACCTTCATTTAAATTAACCAATCATGGATTTCACATTCTTTTGCCCCACCTTCCCCTGCTGACACGTAGCTTACCTGAAAGATGACTTGCTTTTGGGGGGAGACACAGAACCACAACTCTGGCCCTGTGGTATAACACAACACTATGAACGTGGCAGAAAATGGCTGCCTGATATGCAATGCACTAGCAGTACAGCTGAATATACACTGTGTGAGAATTTGAATCTCCATTTTTTGGGGGAGACACTGAACCCTAACTCTGGCCCTGTGGTATAACACAACACTATGAACGTGGCAGAAAGTGGCTGCCTGATACGCGACGCACTAGCAGTACAGCTGAATATACACTGTGTGAGAATTTGAATCTCCATTTTTTGGGGGGAGACACTGAACCCTAACTCTGGCCCTGTGGTATAATACAACACTATGAACGTGGCAGAAAGTGGCTGCCTGATATACGACGCACTAGCAGTACAGCTGAATATACACTGTGTGAGAATTTGAATCTTCATTTTTGGGGGGAGACACTGAACCCTAACTCTGGCCCTGTGGTATAACACAACACTATGAACGTGGCAGAAAGTGGCTTGAATTATTATAAAGGAAAAAAAAAAGGTACTGCAATAACACGCTCCCTAGTCCCTACAATGATCTCAGGACAAGTATGGCAGCAATAAAAAGGACTTCAGAACAAAAAAGTGTGGAAAAATAAACAAGACAGGTAACTGTGCAGAAAGGAGCAACAGGATTTTTGCTTTTAAAAAAGCAGTTGGTTTGCACAGCACCGTGCACACAGCTATGCAGCTGATGCACTAAAATATGACCTCCACTGTCCCTGGACAAAAAGGTGGTGTGGGACAGTGAAAATCGCTCCAGCACAAGCGGTTTGGGGGTTAATCTTCCCTCCCTAACTATATCCCTTCTTCTGATGAAGCTGCAGCGACCTCTTCCTATGCTCAGATTGTCAGAAGTAAGATGGTGGTCGGCGTGCACGCCCCTTTAAAGCCCCTGTGACGCCGCAGAAAGCAAGCCAATCACTGTCATGCCCTTCTCTGAGATGGTGGGGACCGAGACCTATGTCATCACGCTGCCCACACTCTGTGTCCTCCTTCATTGGATGAAAAACGGTGGTAACAGCGTCATACGAAATGCGACTTTGGCACTCTGATCGCCGACCGCATGGCCGATCCCACACTAGGATCGGTTTGGGTTTCATGAAACCCGACTTTGCCTAAAAGTTGGTGATTTATGAAAATGACCGATCCGTTTCGCTCAACGCTAATCACCAGGGATAGAGATGATAACCTTCATGACAGCAAATCTGTATGCTCTTTAAAATAATTTTTTATGTGGCCCTGTAAATCCGACTGCTTTAGATCTAACTATGGTGGTGATATTTACTGGATGCAGTTGTTTAGTGCCTATCGCCTGGCTTAGAAGGAACTGTGCCTAGGTACCGAGCTTCCCTGCTCCTTAGCTCCAAAGGCTAAGAGGGAGAAAACTATATAGTGTGCCTCTTCTATTGTTCTTACAATGTCGAGGTTATTGTCATTTGCACACAGTACTTTTAACAAAATACAAAGGTTCCTTCAACAGAATTATTTTCTTGATTTTGCATCCTGTTCATTGTGAAAAAAATCACAATACTTGTATTAAAAAGATTTGATGACCTTAAAGTCTGGTAAATGAGAGCATGTGCTTTCTCTGCATGTGGTTTAGCCTATTCTACTTTTGGTGAAGTAAACTTTAAACCATTTTTTCTGCGTTTTCAAACCCAAACTGTCAGGCTGGCCTAAAACAAATCTTTTGTGGTAAATCACTGAGGTCAAGCATGCTGCTCAGCCATGATGTCACTACCACCTCCACTACTGTCAGAGCTGCCCACAAAGGGAAAGTGGCAGTGCCCAACAATGGGGACAGTTGACATGGGAATGTGGACAGGTAAGTTGTTCACTAGTTCTAGTAGTGACCCTGAGGCTACAAGAGTCAGTTCTTCATGTGAGACCTTCTTCAATAAGTCACCAACTACAAGGAGTATCCGTTTGGAGACCCAACACTTCCATTCAGATTATGCAAAAGCTCATTGATACTGTAAACAAGCGACCTTCATACTAAAAGATATACCAGATAAAACACAACTTTTAATAAATATCCTTAAAACCATGAAAAACAACCACAGATACACACAACAAACAACTGTGCTCCCTGCCAACACCCCTATTACAGCCCCTGATATTCACTACCTATCAGCGGAGGTTGGCACCCTAATTAATATCGAGATTGGCGCCCCCGCTCCTCGTAGTCTGTCCCTAAATCTCCTGTTATACTCTGGGCTAATGTGCCACAGGTACTATCAATCAAACAACAGGAAACTAGGGATAGGATAAGGCCAATTATGGCTATAACTTAGTCACAGGAGGACTGCAGCAGGGTGGGAGACACAGGTAGAAAAGTGCAAAACAGTGCAAAAATAGTGCAAAGTGAACATAGAATACCTCACTAGGCTGCTCCCTGCTTACTCAAAGCCTACCTATCTGTGGGGGTTGGCACCCTACTGTACAGCGGAAAAGGCGCCCCCACTCCACGGCGGCTGTCCCTTACGGACCCTAATGATAGCTAATGAGGCAGGAAAAATATTATAAAGCAATGGTGACCATATCAACAAACATGTGATATCAACAAAATAGGTCCACCACAGCACACCCAAAATTGATAAGGTATAGCAGCTAGTAAGGTATGATACTTAAGTTTCATGATGCCATAACGCCTCAAAAGCTCATTGATATCAATCAGGATGATGTAATTTATTTTCTTTGTGGGGGCACTGCAGGAGCACCGAGAACTTACTGTCATGTTACCCTGCATGTTACGGCCTGCCACTTGTGTTGTGTTAGAAGCAGCACTATAATCTTATATATGGGATGTTTTCTACTAAAAAATGATTATCCAAACTTACTCATCCAATAATCTCTTTAACCACTATATAGATTTATTATTTATGAACACCACCAGGAACTTCTATTTATTTTGACATGTGACATGCAGTCATTAGTCCTTTGGATGTGGTTTGTGAGGGGAATATTTTTTATTTTATTTTTTTAATACTCTTTTATAATATTTTGCATTAAACAGTTAGAAGATATGGATTATATATATTTTTTCTGTAGCAACTAGTGATGAGCGAGTATACTCGTTGCTCGAGATTTCTCGAGCATGCTCGGGGGGTCTCTGAGTATTTGTAAGTGCTCGGAGATTTAGTTTTTGTTGACGCAGCTGCATGATTTACAGCTACTAGACAGTATAAGTACATGTGGGAGTTGCCTGGTTGCTAGGGAATCCCCATATGTAATCAAGCTGGATATCAGATGTAAATCATTCAGCTGCGGCAATGAAAACTAAATCTCCGAGCACTAAAAAATACTCGGAGGACACCCGAGCGCGCTCGGGAAATCTCAAGTAACGAGTATATTCGCTCATCACTAGCAGCAACATTTGAAAGAAAACATGAAAACTTTGTTAAAGGCATCTTGAATGCCCTGAAAAATCTGCATGAGAAATCCAGTTTACTTAGTACTTTTCTAAAGCTCAGTTAAAGCCCATATAATTTAGATTATAAGCTGTAGTAGTTTGGCATTGCAGTATGTAGTATAAATGATCAAATGATCAAAGTTAATAGTTCCCTAGAGATACTAAAAAATCAAGTACAAAATAAGAAGTGTTTTAAAAAATAATTGAAAAATTATTTTAAAATTTTAATCAACACATTCATTTTTCTTAGTTTTAAGTTAAAAAGTAAAATGTAAAAATAATATAAAAAAATGAAATAGTAATAATAATAATAATATACAAATTACGTATCACTGTATTAATACCAATATTGTCTCTCAAAATATAAAATTATTTAAAACATATGTTGAATGTCGAAAAAAATATCAAAATGCTAGATTAGCTGTGTTTCATTCATTGCAGCTCCTCAATAACGAAAGCAAGGACTACTGGACTTGTGGTACTCCCCAACAGAGGACATGATTGTGCATATTTTTGCAAAACCATTGGCTGCAGATTAATACCTTCTACGCTGATGAATGAGCTGGGCCTGAGCGTTAGCAGTCGCTAATGGACAGAAAATTAGCTGTTGAGAAGAAGTGTTTGAGTATACAACAGCTTCAGGCTTATGCTGCAAGGTCTAGGTTAATAGGACAGCATCGAGCACTGTCATAATTGTTAGAGTTTGTTAATACTGTATTGCATGACATCTCATTCTTGTTTGTGTTAGTTCTTCCCTATTTGCTGTAATCCTCCATGGTGTGATGATGCAGATAATGGTTGCTATATGTCCCAAATTAAACTATTCAATCTACCACAATGTTTGAGTGCTCTTGATTCTGCTGAAAGCGGAAATCTGGAACACTGTCAACAAAAAGTTTCATTGTTCAGCCTGTCAGTTTGGAAGCACGTATTTTTCAAAACCACAAAAGAAAAAAAAATCTAATTGATTAATTGGATTTTGTACAACTTAGGGGCAGAACTGCATGTTTCAGTAATGTAATTTTCAGTTTATAAATGATAAAATTCAATGTTTACTCTGTCCTCTCAGACAAATTACTAAAACCTCCTACAGCTTCAAACCAGTAATCTTTTGTTTTTCACTAAGAGGGGCACTGACTGCCTATACCTACAAATTCTGTCCAAGTGTATTTGAGATATTATAGTATATTCTGTGGTAGAAAGCCACTTAAAGATGAAAAGACTTGTTAGGCAGCTGGGAAAGAAAATAAATCTTGTTTTGTATATTTCTTTGTATAAAAAATGTACAAGAAACAAGAGTGAGCCTTTTCTGCAGATCCGATGAGCTGCATTTATAGGGATAACTGCACACTTATAGGATATGTGTGTATAATGTTGACAGTCTGGAGCTCGTTTTAGAAAAATGAATAGCATACTGTTATCCTTAATGAATATTCTTTTAAGAAGATAAAAATTTGACTCCAGGGCCAGTGCCTATGGTGGCAGGTAGTGAGGGGGATGGCATTAGTGATGGGATAAAAAATATTATTTTCTATATCCTTCCTCATCCCGCTCCAATCTAACTCCATAGCAAAGAAGCCATGATTAGGCAACGTTCACATTTGCGTTGTTGGGCGCAGCGTCGTCGACGCAACGCACAACGCAAGTCAAACGCATACACAACGCAGCGTTTTTTGACGCATGCGTTGTCCTATACAATTGAAGATCCAAAACGCCCCCCAAAAAATACATTTAGTCAAAAGGCGCATGCGTCAAAAAACGCGGCTCAACGCAGGCAACTGCGCCCTATGCGTTTTTCATAGACACTAATGTGTTTTTTTGGCGCATTTACGACGCAGGTGCGTTGCATGCGTTTTTCTTCGGAAAAGTGATGCAACAAAACTGCAACCTGTAGCGTCGTCTGCGCCCTGTCTGGTGCGCCAAAAAAACGCATGCGTCATACAACGCATGACAACGCATACCGGCGCATGTCCATGCGCCCCCCATGTTAAAGATAGGGGCGCATGACGCATGCGTCGGTATGCGTCGACGACGCTGTGCCCAACAACGCAAATGTGAACGTAGCCTTAGGGAGGAAAAGAGGCTTTCAGTTAAGAAGGACAGGTGGGATAGCAGACTGCAAGTCAGATAGAAAGTAAAGAGCTGGTTATTGCACCACCATTTTCTGCAGCATGAGCGTACTCATTTCCGCTCTGCTGTTCCACAAATTAGAGACTAAAAGCTGAAAAATTTAGGAGTGAGATTCGGCCGGTTATCAGTTGTCTCAA
This sequence comes from Ranitomeya variabilis, assembly GCF_051348905.1. NCBI lineage: Eukaryota > Metazoa > Chordata > Amphibia > Anura > Dendrobatidae > Ranitomeya > Ranitomeya variabilis. Next base: position 504,074,911 of record NC_135236.1, read on the forward strand.
ATCAGATCCTAAATTGACAGCTTATTTGGTGCAGTGATAGAGCATAGAATGTGTTTTTAAAAGACACAGATACAATTGAAGATATGAATGCCAACACTGCCAAGACAAAAGAGCACTAATCAGCTCCTTGCCCAATGTGCAATGACGTGAGGTTACCGTGATGAGGCAGTGTTGACGCGGTCCAGGTTAAGCACTCTATAGTAGAGCCGAATATTCAAGTAACTTTTATTAAAGATTAGTAATAAGGGTTAGTTAGAGGGCAAAGTATGAAGGGGTACATCATGCAGTGGGGGATTTGAGGAGGACTCACAGTAAATATAGCAGATAGTATAATTGGGCAAAGTGTTAAGGCACAGTATGTTTAGGAGACATCACTCAGAATTTGGGCCAGAAGCCAATGTCCAGTATGCCAAGGCTAATTGCAGAAGTCTTGAAAAATAAGGGCCAACACTTTAAATATTGAGTTTTTGCATAATTTCTGATGTATTTTTCAATAAATGTAAAAAAAAAATTATGAAAAGCTTAGAATTCTACTTTAGTAACCATAAAAATCATTCGACTAAAAGATTCCAAAACACTGAGGTTGCGAACTTTGAGAAACAAAATTTGTGTCAGTCTCAAACCTTTTGACAAGGACCGAAAAGCCCATGATTATTCTCCATCTTATTAGTTTGGATGATACCACTAATCTAGCAGGCCATTTTATTACAATTTTGGATAGTTGAGATGTAGTGGTCTCAAAGTATAATACAAATTAAAATAAAGTAGTTCATTCATTGAATAAATGAGATGGTTAAAAAAAAGAAGAGAAAGAAAATGAAGAAATTAATACAGTGCCTTGCGAAAGTATTCGGCCCCCTAGAACTTTTCAACCTTTTCCCACATATCATGCTTCAAACATAAGGATACCAAATGTAAATTTTTGGTGAAGAATCAACAAGTGGAACACAATTGTGAAGTTGAAAGAAATGTATTGGTTATTTTAAATATTTGTGGAAGTTCAAAAACTGAAAAGTTGGGCATGCAATATTATTCGGCCCTTTACTTTCAGTGCAGCAAACTCACTCCAGAAGTTCATTGTGGATCTCTGAATGATCCAATGTTGTCCTAAATGCCTAATGATGATAAATATAATCCAGCTATGTGTAATCAAGTCTCTGTATAAATGCACCTGCTCTGTGATAGTCTCAGGGTTCTGTTTGAAGCACAAAGAGCATCATGAAGTCCAAGGAACACAACAGGCAGGTCCGTGATACTGTTGTGGAGACGTTTAAAGCCAGATTTGGATACAAAATGATTTCCAAAACTTTAAACATCCCAAGGAGCACTGTAAAAGTGATCATATTGAAATGGAAGGAGTATCATACCACTGGAAATCTACCAAGACCCGGCCGTCCCTCTAAAGTTTCATCTCAAAGAAGAAGACTGATCAGAGATGCAGACAAGAGGCCCATGATCATTCTAGATGAACTGCAGAGATCTACAGCTGAGGTAGGACAGTCTGTCCATAGGACAACAATCAGTCGTACACTGCACAAATCTGGCCTTTATGGAAGAGTGGTAAGAAGAAAGCCATTTCTCAAAGATATCCATAAAAAGTGTTTTTTAAAGTTTACAACAAGCCACCTGGGAGACACACTAAACATGTGGAAGAAGGTGCTTTGGTCAGATGAAACCAAAATCCAACTTTTTGGCAACAATGCCAAATGATGTTTGGCGTAAACGCAACACAGCTCATCACCCTGAACACATCATCCCCACTGTCAAACATGGTGGTGGCAGCACCATGGTTTGGACCTGCTTTTCTTCAGCAAGGACAAGGAAGATGGCTAGAATTGAAGATGGATGGAGCCAAATACAGGACCATTCTTGAAGAAAACCTGTTGGAGTCTGCAAAAGACCTGAGACTGGGACGGAGATTTGTCTTCCAACAAGACAATGATCCCAAACATAAAGCAAAATCTACAATGGAATGGTTCACAAATAAACTTATCCAGGTGTTAGAATGGCCAAGTGAAAGTCCAGACGTCAATCCAATCGAGAATCTGTGGAAAGAGCTGAAAACTGCTGTTCACAAACGATCTCCATCAAACCTCACTGAGCTCGAGCTGATTACCACGGAAGAATGGGCAAGAATTTCAGTGTCTCGATGTATAAAACTGATAGAGACATACCCCAAGCGACTTGCAGCTGTCATCGCAGCAAAAGGTGGCGCAACAAAGTATTAAGCTAAAGGGGCCGAATAACATTGCACACCCCACTTTTCAGTTTTTTAATTTCCACAAAAATTTAAAATAACCAATAAATTTAGTTGAACTTCACAATTGTGTTCCACTTGTTGATTCTTCACCAAAAATTTACATTTGGTTTCCATATATTTGAAGCATGATATGTGGATAAATGTTGAAAAGTTCCAGGGGGGCAAATATTTTCGCAAGGCACTGTACCTTCTTATAAATGAATTTCTTACAGGAACAGCTGCAATCCTACAATTAGTGCACTCTGTAACCTCAGGTTAGATTACATCGGTTAGGTCTTACTTGTTTGAGTGTATTGGCACCAAAGATTTCTAGCAGCAGCTCATCTCCTTTTGTTCTTAAGAATTTCATTGCTTATTTGAACAAGTTAAAATAATTTTTTTTGTAGTCTGCAAATGTATCTGGCATGGATTTTTATCTGAGACTTTGTGCACAGTATGAAAAGTGTTTTGATGTGAAGAAATGTGTATGAATGGATGGAGAAGTAAAAGGAAGCTTTCATGTCAGTCATGGAGAAGGACTAATATCATGGAAGTATATTCAAATAATTAATGTTCAAATCAAAATTAACATTCAGAAAACAAAAAAATGTTCAAAATATGCAAATTTAGGAAATACATGTAATTTTGACAGACTATGAGAAGTTTGTAAAGAACCCTGGTTGTTAGCATTGTCTTTGCTATTAGATGAATAGATGGCAAGAACTTGTGTAGTTCTTCTCCTTTTCTGGATTGAGCTTCCTGTTAAATCAACAAAGGGACATTGTCATTGGGGGATGGGGGTGTCCTAACCAGTGTGACACTGTACAATAAGACAGTACCGCATTACATGCCCCAATTATGAATGTTATTGAACTGCAATAAGCAGCCCTGTGAGGTGGCCAGGGTGGTAGTCATGCTGAGGAGCTGTTGTGTTCCCACATCCTGGCACCCCGCAAAGAAAATATAATGTTCCATCTGTTGTGTGGTGTTTGAGTATTGCTCAAAACTCACATTTGCATTCGCAGATCCTGCTGATCCCATAGTCCCATTTCTGGACGATATCACACACTCAGGAACAAACACCATATTCCGCTTCAACAGTGCAATTTTACTTGATAACAAAGAATCCATGGCAGGTTCAGTACAGCACAAGTTCATATTTTCAGCCTGAGCTTTCCCTCTCAATGTTGGCTCCTCTAGCCTCTGAGATGCTCTTCCTTGCTCTGCGGTCCAATACTCAGCCTGATCTTTCCTTTTCAATGCTGGCTCCTCTAGCCTCTGAGATGCTGTTCCTGACTCTGGTGTCCCCATATTCCTGTGCCCACTTTCCCATACTGGTTCCCACTCTGGCTCCCCTTCTTCACTGTAAGATGTAAGATTCCTCTGTCCTGATTTGAGCCATAGGCCCCGGATTCATTAAGGATATCATCGTACCAAGTGGTGGCCGAATGCATTCTACTTTTCCAAAGGGTTCTGTACCTTTCTGCACTGTGTGGCTCTCTGACCTGTTCTGCATTCTCCTAAATCACTCTCCAGCACTTTCTTAATGTTACAACTATAATTCAGTACTGTACACAGATTCCACTGACTGACTGAGAATCAGAAAGTGTGCCACTGACAAACTCACTCACTTACCCCTCCCAACTTGGAAATCCCCTTATTTCCTTAACTATTCCTATACAGGCATCCAGGTTTCCAGACTCTATTGTGCCACACTTTGCTAAACACAATCCTATCCTAATTTATAGCTACCCTCTTATCTTATCATTTACATCTTTCCCTAATCACTATGCATAAATTACATTTAATCACTAGATAATAACATTAAGCGAATAATGTTCTTAAAATTCTATGCAGCAGCACATAGTATAACAGTGACTATCAGCACACATTTAATACCTACACTGTTTAGAGAGGGAGAGGCACATAACAGCCTCTGTCACACTCTTACAGCCCAGTAAGTGATATATCACTGGAATCAGGGTATCTGCTCCCACATCATGCTGCTCTCAAATTAAATAGCAAATATATTCTGACAGTTTCCCTTTATTATCAGTAGTAGAATTACAGACTATTGTATTCAGCCTTTCCCCAGTGAGCTAGACTTTTGCTGCAATTATCAGACAACAGCTTGCAAACACCTCAAAGCAAATGTAGATAGGCTTCCCTCCAATATTATTGAAATTGACTCACAATCTCATGTGTGTAACATACATACAGTCCTGCTTATCGTTAGTGGCACACATGAAGTTTAAAGCGAACCTGTCACCAGGTTTAGCCACTATAAGATACGACCACCACCTTTCAGGGCTTATCTACAGCATTCTTTAATGTTGTAGACCAGCCCCCGATCCGACCTAAAAGATAAGAAAAATAAAGTTTATTATACTCACCCTAAACAATCCTAACTTTTCCAATCTTTCATCATATGAGAGTCCTACCATCTCTTGTAAGAATCTAGTTGCCCTTTTTAATATGTGGAATAATGTCCTTTTTAATATGTGGAGCCCAAAACTCCCATTTTCTAGAAGTGGACTCATAAGTGTTTTATAGGATCATGGGACTTTATCTCACTTTTTATACATCCTAAAATGTTGTTTGCTGTTGCAGCTGCTGCTTCACATTGAGTACTGCTGCTTCAGAATACCCAAGTCCTTCTACTTACTCCATCCTAAGTGCATTTCTTAACACTAAACCTCATTTGCCAAGTGTTTTGTGCATTCAGACATCTTATCCAGATAGCTTTGTTATATTGTACTGTCAAGTTCACACTTTAATATCCTACATAGTTTGGTATCGTCAGCAAAGACTGAAACTTAACTTTCAATCCTATCCACAAAGTCATTAATAAAGAGATTAAAAAGAATCAGTCCTAGCACAGATCCCTGCGGTCCCCACTGTTGACTATCTCCCATTTAGAGAATGTGCCATTTATAGTGACTCTTTGTTTCCTAGAGATTGAAGCTTAAGGAGGACAATTTGCATATTTCAGGTGCCTTCGGGGAAAAGCAAAGAGTCTCCCTCAGCAAGAAGATTGTTGGGTACAGCCGAGACCAACTGCTTGGAAAGCATCATCAAACCAGGGATTAAAGCTTGAAGAGGACAATTTGCATATTCCAGGTGCCTTCTGGGAAAAGCGAAGAGTCTCTCTCAGCAAGAAGATCATTGGGTACACTCGGGAACAGCTGCTTGGAAAGCATCGCCAAACCAGGAATTGAAATCATAGCCAAATCGCGTGCCTTACGGCATGCAAATTTTTGCTTCTAGGACATTATTGCAAGAAAGCTTGGCTGATTGAGTAGATTACACAAGAAGGAAGACACACAGCAAGTCAGCAGGATCTAGGAGCAATATGGCAGATGTGACAACCTACATAGTGAGCTGCAACATGTGCTACATGTTCACAGATCGACCAGAAAAAGAATCCAACTTCACCTGCCAGAAGAGTAGACTACTGGCTATTTTAGAAGAAAAGGTGTGGGGTCTGGAAGAAAGAATTGCAACTTTGAAACTCATCAAAGAAAATGAATACTTCCTAGACAGGACAGAGGCATCTCTACTGGTCACATAATGTGAAGAAAGTGTCAGAGAACCTCCAAAAGCAGACAAGTGGATGCATGTGACCAAAAGAAGCAAGAAGACCATGGAGACATCACCAACCACACAACTGAGAAACCGATACCAAGGCATTGTGGAGGATGAAGATGGCACACCTAAGGATGTGGCACTACCAGCAAGCAAAGAAGAATAGGGCACACAGCAAAACCCAGAAGTGACAGCAAAAAGTACAGCCAAGAAGCAAAGAAGAGTGGTAGTGGTGGGAGACTCACTACTGAGAGGTACAGAAGCAGCCATCTGCAGACCAGACATAACTGCAAGAGAAGTATGCTGCCTCCCAAGTGCAAAGATCAAGGATGTTAGGGCTAGCAGAACGCACCGAGTAAATATAGATGTTTATTATTATTGATGTGTTCGCAGCCCGGGGTCCACCGTGCGGGGGAACCTGCTGCTAGTAAATGGTGGCACTATTTGGCGGTATAGACTAGCTCTGTTACCTCACAGGGTAGATAATAAAGGAAAGCTCTGCGCCCTGCTAGACTTCACAGGAGCACAGGTTAACTGCCCATCAGAGAGCAGTCAGTGGTCATGCAAACATACAATCTCCTCACTGGAGGAGCCGGTATTCTAGGGGCTTATTTCAGCCGGGGCCCTAAATCCACACACACAATCTCCTTGCTGGAGGTGCCCGAAGGGCATCACCAGATATTCATAGTGCCCATCCCTGGTGTTTTAAAAGCCGTCTTCCATTCGTCCCCCTCACGGATGCGAATCAGGTTATAAGCACCCTGCAGATCTAATTTTGTGAATACCCTTGCTCCCCGAAGCATATCAAAGAGCTCTGATATCAGGGGCAGAGGATACTTATTCTTAACGGTGATGGTGTTAAGACCCCTGTAATCTATGCATGGACGTAGTTCCCCGTTCTTCTTCTGTATGAAGAAGAACCCAGCCCCTGCAAGTAACACTGACTCCTGATGAACCCTCTTGCCAGATTCTCTTGAATGTACTGAGACATTGCCTCCGTCTCCGGGAGAGATAACGGATAGACTGGACCCCGTGGAGGGGGGGCATAGGGCCAATATTGCTTGGGGAGAGAGGATAGATCTGCAGGTACCTCAATAGTAGCAACCTGAACGCATTCCCTCTGACACCTACCCACACAAGATTCATCCCATCCCAGAATTCTGCCTGAGGACCACTGGATATGAGGAGAGTGGTACAGTAGCCAAGGTATCCCCAACATGACCTCATCAATTTCCTCAGGAATGACGAGCAGAGATATAATCTCCTGATGGGATGGCGACATGGACAGAGTAAAAGGGATGGTTTGGTGTGTTATCTGTGAGGGCAGTGTCGACCCATTCACCACTCGTACCATCACTGGCTGAGCTAGCATCACCAGGGGTATTGCATGACGTTGGGCGAAGGCAGAAGACATAAAATTGCCCTCCGCCCCAGAATCCACGCAGAGCTCCACCGAGTGGGTGGATGAGCCTATAGTAACTGTCCCCTTAAAGGACCATTTGGAGGCAAACGTCGCCGTGTCTAGTGTACCTCCACCTACTACCACTAGACGCTGATGTTTCCTCGACCACTGGGAACATCTGGTGGCAAGATGTCCTGACTGCTGGCAAACATGACAGACCTTGTGTGCACAAGCGGTCCGGGGCTTAGATCCCGCTCGTGACACTTCCATGGCCTCATGTGACTCAGGGACCAGGACCGGAGATTCCAGAGGTTTGGCAAAGGTGGGAGCCAGCCAAAACCTCTGCCTACACTGGGCTCGCTCTAACCTCCACTCGTTAAAACGGAGGTCAATATGAGTAGAGACAGCTATTAACTCCTCCAGTGTGGCGGGAATCTCCCTAGTGGCCAGAGCGTCTTTCACGTGGTCAGCCAGCCCCCTCCAAAATATGGGGATAAGGGCTTTATCCGACCACTCCAGCTCAGATGCTAGGGTACGGAAGTGGACAGCAAAATGGCTGACCAAGGACGAACCCTGAGTCAATGCCAGCAGTTGGAACGCCGTGTCATGGGTGACTCGAGGTCCTAAAAAGACCTGTCTCAGAGTGCTCAGGAACAGCGGAGCACTCTGCACCACATGATCGCCACGCTCCCACAGCAGCGTAGCCCATTCCAGCACCCTGTCCGACAAGAGAGACACAATAAATCCCACCTTTGCCCGTTCAGTGGGAAAACGTGCAGCCAGGAGCTCGAGGTGAATAGAGCACTGACTCGCGAAACTCCTACAAAATTTACTATCTCCAGAAAATTTTTCTGGCAGCAGGAGGCGAGATAATGTCGGAACAGGGGTGGCAATGGACAACGTTGCTGCAGCCACGCTAGCAGCCTGTACAGCAACTTCGGTAACATCCACAGCTGAGGTTGTGCTCTCAAGAGCCGCCAACCTACCTTCCAGCTGCTGGATGTACCGCAAGGACTGCTTTATGTCTGCCATTTACTAGCCAGACCCTGGCGCTAGTATTCTGTTAGGGCTAGCGGAACACACCGAGTAAATATAGATGTTTGTTATTATTGATGCGTTCGCAGCCTGGGGTCCACCGTGCAGGGGAACCTGCTGCTAGTTAATGGTGGCACTATTTGGTGGTATAGACTAGCTCTGTTGCCTCACAGAGTAGCCAAGAAAGGAAAGCTCTGCACCCTGTTAGACTTCACAGGAGCACAGGTTAACTGCCCATCAGAGAGCAGTCAGTGGTCATGCAAACATACAATCTCCTCACCGGAGGAGCTGGTATTCTAAGGGCTTATTTCAGCTGGGGCCCTAAATACACGCACACAATCTCCTCGCCGGAGGTGCCGGCATTCTAGGGGCTTATTTCAGCCGAGTCCCTGAACACACATAAATGACCATAGTTGCGCATGCATGTAACAGATTCAATACTAGCGCATGGCCGTGCGGTCATGAGAGCCTTAAATAGCTGCAGCAAGTACAGGACCTTCCTAGAAGGACCAATGAGAGGCTGCTACAAAGCCTGAGCACTTTCAGGACCTTCCTGGAGGACCAATGGATTTAGCTGCAGTATCTGAACATGTGACCCTCGATCTCCACTGAGAGATCTTACTCTGGGCATGCTCAGAACGAGAAAAGCAGGACTTAGTCCCTGAAGCGTCTGCTCGCCGCTGCCCAGCACTGACTTCAATGGCAGAAGCTGGAAAAGCAGCAGTAACCCATTGTACAGAGTCAGACTGAGCGAGATGCTGGGACTGACGTATCCGCTGAGCAGGCTCCCCTGTGGCAGGAGAAGAATGGGAGACCACAGCGCAGATGGCCCGAGATTCCCCCTGTGCAGAGGCGGGAACTCGACCCCTAACAAAGGATGTGACTGTGTCAGGACTCTGAACATTTTTTATTACCTTTTATGCATTGCTGCCATTTTCCAAGATGGCGTCTTTGGTCTCATGTGCACTGTGTCTTCCTGTAATAAAACTCCACCCCAGCCTTCTGTCTGTGCTAGAGTATTCTGCAGTGCTTCCAGCTCCTGACCCTGGTGACTCCCTGGCTATATACCTGCTCCTGTGAACCTGTGTGGTGATCCTGCTACTCTGCCCTGAGCTCCTGCTGCATACACCAGTTTCCAGTAATCCTCCTTCATCTGCTGCTCCTGTTTACTTCCATCTGCATTTGCTGGACATGTAAACTGTTGCTGCTCTGCAAAAACCTGAGACTATTACCCAGGCCTCCCTGGTTGAGCTAAGATATTATTTGAACTGCCTTATAAGCATATCTATCTGTGTTTTTGACTAAGCAAGGACTTATTTGTGTCAAGTATCCTCAAGAATAATTGTGCTTCATAGACTTTCTGCGTGATTGCATTTTCCACTGAAGTTCCCTATAGACTGCTAAGCTGCGTTTAATATTTACACCAAATGTTGTGGACTTGAGTTTCTCTCTGCACCTGTTTGAATCACCGTGTGATAATATAGAGTTTACCACTTATAAAACTGTGTCCTGTAGTTGTCTTGTTCCATGCAAAGAGTCTCTTGACTTATCCCCTATAATTATGACAGTATACTCTAGCCACAAAAGAGGAGACTGCTGGAACAATGACTGCAGAGAGCAGATTGAAGCAGGTGTTTTCCATAATTAGATCACTGCAAAAAGATGTGGAAGGTCTGCAAAAGAAGTTTGGAAGCTTTGAACACAATTAACAAGTGTTTGGACAGACTTTGCAGGACTTGAGCACCCGCATGGCAGCCCAGGAAAACAAACTTGCTGGCATAGAGTCCCAGTATGGACGGGCTTTTCAGGACATAAGCACGGAAATAGCTGCACAAGCGAATTTACCCTCTGGGCAACCGCCATCACCTAGGCCACCTAAGTTGCCCCCATTCAGATTTAATGGTGATCGAGACAAATTTTGTGGCTTTGTGAATCAATGTATGCTATATTTTGATGTGCATGCTGACTGTTTTCCTAATGATAGATCCAAAGTATTGTGTGTAATAATGCTGCTGACCGCACGAGCACTCACCTGGGCGAATCCGAAGATTGAGTCTCGTGACCCACGGTTAAATAACTTGGATGATTTCTTGGCCGCTATGGCATTAATGTTTGATGATCCTAATCGCCGTGCAACCACTGAATCTGCTTTATTGTCTTTATGCCAGGCTAAACGTTCTGTTATTGAGTATGCTACTGACTTCAGGAGATTAGCGGTAGATACTAGGGTTGAGCGAAACGGATTGTTCATTTTCATAAGTCGCCGACTTTTGGCAAAGTCGGCGTCTCATGAAACCCGACCCTATCCCTGTGTGGGGTTGGCCATGCGGTACGCGACTTTCGCGCCAAAGTCGCGTTTCAATGACGCTAAAAGCGCCATTTCTCAGCCAATGAAGGTGGACGCAGAGTGTGGGCAGCGTGATGACATAGATCTCAGTCCCCACCATCTTAGAGAAGGGCATTGCAGTGATTGGCTTGCTTTCTGCGGCGTCACAGGGGCTATAAAGGGGTGTTCCCGCCGACCGCCATCTTACTGCTGCTGATCTGAGCGTAGGGAGAGGTGCCGCTTCATCAGAAGCAGGGATAGACAGTGTTAGGCAGGGTACATTCACCCCCAAACCGCTTGTGCTGTAGCGATTTCCACTGTCCAACACCACCTTTTGTTTGCAGGGACAGTGGAAGCTACATTTTTTTTCCTCAGAGCTGTAGCTCATTGGGCTGCCCTAGAAGGCTCCCTGATAGCTGCGTTGCTGTGTGTGTACGCCGCTGTGCAAACCAACTGCTTTTTTCAAAGCACAAATCCTGTTGTTCCTTCCTTTCTGCACAGCTATCTTGTTTGTTTGTCCACACTTTTGTGTGCAGCTGTCCTTTTTATAGCTGCCTGCCATACTTTTCTGAGATTACTGCAGGGAGATAAAGATTGGCAAGTCTGCCTCTGTGCCAGTGCTGTGTGTGGCATCTGTCTCTCATTGTGTGCCACAGAAAACCTAGTGTGTAATACTGGGCCATTTTTTTTTTTTATTCTCCCTGAAAAAAAAAAATAGTGGGAGATAAAGATTGACAAGTCTGCCTCTGTGCCATTGCTGTGTGTGGCATCTGTCTCTCATTGTGTGCCACAGAAAACCAGTGTGTAATACTGGGCCATTTTTTTTTTTGGTAAATTCTCCCTGAAAACAAAAATAAATAAATAGTGGGAGATAAAGATTGGCAAGTCTGCCTCTGTGCCATTGCTGTGTGTGGCATCTGTCGCTCATTGTGTGCCACAGAAAACCAGTGTGTAATACTGGGCCTTTTTTTTTTGGTAAATTCTCCCTGAAAACAAAAATAAATCAATAGTGGGAGATAAAGATTGGCAAGTCTGCCTCTGTGCCATTGCTGTGTGTGGCATCTGTCTCTCATTGTGTGCCACAGAAAACCAGTGTGTAATACTGGGCCATTTTTTTTTTGGTAAATTCTCCCTGAAAACAAAAATAAATCAATAGTGGGAGATAAAGATTGGCAAGTCTGCCTCTGTGCCATTGCTGTGTGTGGCATCTGTCTCTCATTGTGTGCCACAGAAAACCAGTGTGTAATACTGGGCCATTTTTTATTTTTGGTAAATTCTCCCTGAAAACAAAAATAAATAAATAGTGGGAGATAAAGATTGGCAAGTCTGCCTCTGTGCCATTGCTGTGTGTGGCATCTGTCTCTCATTGTGTGCCACAGAAAACCAGTGTGTAATACTGGCCTTTTTTTTGGTAAATTCTCCCTGAAAACAAAAATAAATCAATAGTGGGAGATAAAGATTGGCAAGTCTGCCTCTGTGCCATTGCTGTGTGTGGCATCTGTCTCTCATTGTGTGCCACAGAAAACCAGTGTGTAATACTGGGCCATTTTTTTTTTTGGTAAATTCTCCCTGAAAACAAAAATAAATCAATAGTGGGAGATAAAGATTGGCAAGTCTGCCTCTGTGCCATTGCTGTGTGTGGCATCTGTCTCTCATTGTGTGCCACAGAAAACCAGTGTGTAATACTGGGCCATTTTTTTTTTCTCCCTGAAAAAAATGAATAAATAGTGAGAGATAAAGATTGGCAAGTCTGCCTCTGTGCCATTGCTGTGTGTGGCATCTGTCTCTCATTGTGTGCCACAGAAAACCAGTGTGTAATACTGGGCCTTTTTTTTGGGGGGGTAAATTCTCCCTGAAAACAAAAATAAATCAATAGTGGGAGATAAAGATTGGCAAGTCTGCCTCTGTGCCATTGCTGTGTGTGGCATCTGTCTCTCATTGTGTGCCACAGAAAACCAGTGTGTAATACTGGGCCATTTTTTTGGGGGGGGTAAATTCTCCTTGAAAACAAAAATAAATCAATAGTGGGAGATAAAGATTGGCAAGTCTGCCTCTGTGCCATTGCTGTGTGTGGCATCTGTCTCTCATTGTGTGCCACAGAAAACCAGAGTGTAATACTGGGCTATTTTTTTATTTTTTTTTCTCCCTGAAAAAAATAAATAAATAGTGGGAGATAAAGAGTGGCAAGTCTGCCTCTGTGCCAGTGCTGTGTGTGGCATCTGTCTCTCATTGGGTGCCATAGAAAACCAGTGTGTAATACTGGGCCATTTTTTTTGGGGGGGGTAAATTCTCCCTGAAAACAAAAATAAATCAATAGTGGGAGATAAAGATTGGCAAGTCTGCCTCTGTGCCATTGCTGTGTGTGGCATCTGTCTCTCATTATGTGCCACAGAAAACCAGTGTGTAATACTGGGCAATTTTTTTTTTTTTGTAAATTCTACCTGAAAAAAAAAAATAGTGGGAGATAAAAATTGGCAAGTCTGCCTCTGTGCCATTGCTGTGTGTGGCATCTGTCTCTCATTGTGTGCCACAGAAAACCAGTGTGTAATACTGGGCCATTTTTTTTGTGGTAAATTCTCCCTGAAAACAAAAATAAATCAATGGTGGGAGATAAAGATTAGCATTTCTGCTTGAGTGCCGGTCCTGTGTGTGCCATCTGTCTGTATTGGGGCACAGAAAACCTAGTGTGTCATACTGTTAATTTTTTTTTTTTTAATTCTCCCTGAAAACAAAAAATAGTGGAAGATTAAGATTGGCATTTCTGCTTGAGTGCCGGTCGTGTGTGTGCCATCTGTCTCAAATTATTGGGGCACAGAAAACCTAGTGTGTAACATTGGGCCTGGTTTTCCTTTCAGTGTCAGCCACCTATAAAGGTGTATATAAATCCTACAGAAGTTAGAGTTCACCTTATAAGTTGTTTTACAGTAACAAATACCATTACTTTGGTTACGTTTTGCAAACAATGAGGAAGTCTGGTGGAAGAGATCGTGGCCGTGGGCGGTCATTGTCAGCTGGTATTGATGGTAGTGGTGGTGGAGCATCAGGTGGTCGTGGTAAAAGCAGTACAGCACCTAAGACTCGAGTTGTTGAGCCAGGTTCGTCGTCTGGCTACACAAGGCCTCGAACGCTCCCTTTTCTGGGAGTAGGAAAACCGCTTTTAAAGCCGGAGCAGCAAGAACAAGTTTTGGCTTTCCTTGTTGACTCAGCATCTAGCTCTTTTGCCTCCTCTTCTGAAACTGCTAAATGTAAAAGCAGCGCGTCGTTAGTGGATGTTCACGTTCAGGAACAAGTCGCTTCCTTGTCTTCTTCACCCAGAACAAGAGAGAAGGATGCATCAGGAGACACAACGGGTTACTCCATGGAGCTCTTTACACGTACCGTTCCTGGGTTAGACAGTGAAACAGTTAACAGGCCATGCCCATTAATAGTTGAATCGGACATGGAGTGCACTGATGCACAGCCACAGCCAGATTACTATGCTGTTCCTTTGACTCAGACCAGAACATTGCCCTCGCAGTGTACTGAGCCAGAATCAAACACAGCTGAGACTATGATGCCCCGTCACGAACGCTATACCACCGGCTTACACGGTGACACAGACGAAGTTGCACACGAGATAGAAGAGGAGGTCATAGATGACCCAGTTGTTGACCCCGATTGGCAGCCATTGGGGGAACAGGGTGCAGGCGGCAGTAGTTCTGAAGTGGAGGAGGAGGAGGAGCCGCAGCAGGCATCAACATCACAACAGGTTCCATCTGCCGGGCCCGTATCTGGCCAAAAACGCGTGGCAAAACCAAAACCAGTTGGAGGACAGTGTGGCCATCCAGTTAAAGAAGCTCAGTCTGCAATGCCTGAAAAGGTATCCGATAGTAGAAAGAGTGCAGTCTGGCATTTTTTTAAACAACATCCAAATGATCAGCGCAAAGTCATTTGTCAAAAATGTTCAACTACCTTAAGCAGAGGTCAGAATCTTAAAAGTCTAAATACAAGTTGTATGCATAGACATTTATCCACCATGCATTTGCAAGCCTGGACTAACTACCAAACGTGCCTAAAGGTTTCAGCACCCTCGGCCAATGAAGCTAGTCAGCAACGCTACATCCCTTCCCTCACTGTAAGCCCACCATTTCCCGCAACACCTGCAGTATCTGTGCAGCTTTTGTCTCCAGGCCAAAGCAGTCAGGGAATCACCAGGTTCATAGTAGGAAACACTGCATGTATGGCACCGGCAAGAATACCATCTCCAACCCTCTCTCAGTCTGCCATGTCCACCGGCACCACCGCTAGTTCCAGCTCTCCAGTCCAGCTCACCCTACATGAGACTCTTGTTAGGAAAAGGAAGTACTCATCCTCGCATCCGCGTACACAGGGTTTCAACGCCCACATTGCTAGACTAATCTCATTAGAGATGATGCCCTACCGGTTAGTTGAAAGCGAAGCTTTCAAAGCGCTGATGGACTACGCTGTACCACGCTAAGAGCTACCCAGTCGACACTTCTTTTCTAGAAAAGCCATCCCAGCCCTCCAGCAGCATGTTAAAGACCGCATCGTCCATGCACTCAGGCAGTCTGTGACTACAAAGGTGCACCTGACAACAGATGCATGGACCAGTAGGCATGGCCAGGGACGTTACGTGTCCATCACGGCACACTGGGTGAATGTGGTGGATGCAAGGTCCACAGGGGACAGCAATATTGGGACAGTCCTGCCTAGCCCACGGTCAAGGAAAGAGTTGGCTGTAGGCGTTCGCCCCCCCTCCTCCTCTTCCTCGTCCTCCTGCAGAAGCAAGAGCTCGTCCACAGACCGCAGTCGCACATCCACTCCATCCGCAGCTGCCACTGTTGCACACTAGGTGTGCCATTATGGGACAGCTAGTGGCAAGCGTCAGCAGGCTGTATTGGCAATGAAGTGTTTGGGCTACAACAGACACACCGCGGAAGTTCTGTCCGAGTTCTTGCAGAAAGAAACTCAGTCATGGCTGGGCACTGTACATCTTGAGGCAGGCAAGGTAGTGAGTGATAATGGAAGGAATTTCATGGCTGCCATAGCCCTTTCCCAACTGAAACACATTCCTTGCCTGGCTCACACCTTAAACCTGGTGGTGCAGTGCTTCCTGAATAGTTATCCGGGGTTACCCGACGTGCTCCTCAAAGTGCGCAGACTTTGCTCGCATATCCGACGTTCGCCCGTACACTCAAGCTGTATGCAGAACTATCAGCGGTCTTTGAACCTTCCCCAGCATCGCCTAATCATCGACGTTGCAACAAGGTTGAACTCCACACTGCACATGCTTCAGAGACTGTGCGAACAGAGGCGTGCTGTTATGTATTTGTGGGAGGATACACGGGCAGGCAGTTGGATGGCAGACATGGAGTTGTCAGGTGTGCAGTGGTCGAAGCTACAAGACCCGTGTCAAGTCCTTCAGTGTTTTGAGGAATGCACACGGCTGGTTAGTGCAGACAACGCCATAATAAGCATGAGCATCCCCCTAATGCGTCTGCTGATGCAAAGTTTGACGCACATAAAGGAGCAGGCGTCTGCAGCCGAGGTAGAGGAAAGCCTTGATGACAGTCAGCCATTGTCTGGTCAGGGCCGTGTAGAGGACGCGGTAGCGGGCGAAGAGGATGAGGAGGACGAGGAGGATGATGAGGATGAGTACTTTTTTAATGAGGAAGCTTCTCCTGGGCCAACAGAAATTAGTGGCGTTGCAAGGCCGGGTTCTGTTTTTTTAAGGGAGACAAGTGACGTAGATTTGCCTGTAACTGCCCCTCAAACCAGCACAACCGCAGATTTGACAACTGGAACTTTGGCCCACATGGTGGATTATGCCTTACGTATCCTCAAAAGGGACCCACGCATTATTAAAGTGATGAGCGATGACGATTACTGGTTGGCCTGCATCCTTGACCCTCGCTATAAAGGCAAATTGCAAAATATTATGCCACATGAGAACCTCGAACAAATATTAGCAACCAAACAAGCAACTCTTGTAGACCGTTTGATTCAGGCATTCCCAGCACACAGCGCCGGTGATGGTTCTCACACGAGCTGCAGGGGGCTACAGGGCAGAGGTGTTAGAGGTGCACAAATCAGAAGTGGCGTTGGACAGAGGGGTTTTCTGACCAGGTTGTGGAGTGATTTCGCAATGACCGCAGACAGGACATGTACTGCATAGTGTTGAGCGATACCGTCCGATACTTGAAAGTATCGGTATCGGAAAGTATCGGCCGATACCGGCAAAATATCGGATCCAATCCGATACCGATACCCGATACCAATACAAGTCAATGGGACTCATGTATCGGACGGTATTCCTGATGGTTCCCAGGGTCTGAAGGAGAGGAAACTCTCCTTCAGGCCCTGGGAACCATATAAATGTGTAAAAGAAAGAATTAAAATAAAAAATATCGCTATACTCACCTCTCCGACGCAGCCGGGACTTCAGCGAGGGAACCGGCAGCGTTGTTTGTTTAAAATTCGCGCTATTACTTGGTTACGTGAATTCCCGGCTTGTGATTGGTCAGGTCGGCCATGTTGCCGGGACGCGGACCAATCACAGCAAGCCGTGACGAAATTACGTCACGGCTTGCTGTGATTGGTCCGCGTCCCGGCAATATGGCCGCCCTGACCAATCACAAGCCGTGACGTCACGGGAGGCTGGACACGCGCTCATTTTAAAATGGGCGCGTGTCCAGCCTCCCGTGACGTCACGGCTTGTGATTGGTTGCGCCGCGGTCAACCAATCACAAGCCGGGAGGCTGGACGCGCTCATTTTAAAATGGGCGCGTGTCCAGCCTCCCGTGACGTCACGGCTTGTGATTGGTTGCGCCGCGGTCAACCAATCACAAGCCGGGAGGCTGGACGCGCTCATTTTAAAATGGGCGCGTGTCCAGCCTCCCGTGACGTCACGGCTTGTGATTGGTTGCGCCGCGGTCAACCAATCACAAGCCGGGAGGCTGGACGCGCTCATTTTAAAATGGGCGCGTGTCCAGCCTCCCGTGACGTCACGGCTTGTGATTGGTCAGGGCGGCCATATTGCCGGGACGCGGACCAATCACAGCAAGCCGTGACGTAATTTCGTCACGGCTTGCTGTGATTGGTCCGCGTCCCGGCAACGTGGCCGACCTGACCAATCACAAGCCGGGAATTCACGTAACCAAGTAATAGCGCGAATTTTAAACAAACAACGCTGCCGGTTCCCTCGCTGAAGTCCCGGCTGCGTCGGAGAGGTGAGTATAGCGATATTTTTTATTTTAATTCTCTCTTTTACACATTTTAACATTAATGTTGTTGCGATACCCGATACCCGATACCACAAGAGTATCGGAATCCCGGTATCGGAATTCCGATACAGCAAGTATCGGCCGATACCCGATACTTGCAGCATCGGAATGCTCAACACTAGTACTGCAGCATCTATTCAAAGTGACAGGAGACAACATTTGTCCAGTATGGTTACTAACTATTTATCATCCCTTATCGATGTTCTCCCTCAACCGTCATTCCCATTTGATTACTGGGCATCCAAATTAGACACCTGGCCTGAATTGGCAGAATATGCATTGCAGGAGTTTGCTTGCCCAGTAGCTAGTGTGCTATCAGAAAGAGTATTCAGTGCTGCTGGTTCAATATTAACCGAAAAAAGGACTCGTCTGGCTACCCAAAATGTGGATGATCTAACCTTCATTAAAATGAACCACTCCTGGATTTCAAATTATTTTGCCCCACCTTTCCCGGCTGACACCTAGCTTTCCTATAAAAAGGTCTTGCTTGTGGACTGGTCTTACTGAGTGTTCCAATCTCTTAATTTGCAGCAGCTTTTTGTCCAGCATACGACATGTTTACACCTCCCTCAATGGGAAAACTCACCCCACGGGGCCGTAGTCTCGCCACTTGGCGCAAGCACCCGTTAGAGTGCCGTTTGTCTGAAGAGGTGGGTGTGCCCGCTTTTGGTCGACGGCACTGCCACTGGGTCCCTCATAGTACAATAAAGTGTCTCTGGCGGTGGTGGCGCGCACCCAACGTCAGACACACCGTTGTAACATGAGGGGCCCTGGGACGGTGCCGCCGGCCACAAGAGAGTTCACCCCCCCCAGCTCAAACTGTGCTCTACCACGTGCAAAATTTTCTCTCACAGCTCCACCAATGTTTAGTCTATGCGCTGACATCATTCAATGTCTGGCACTGACAATACCAATTTGTTGACATCTATGATGCTAGTTAAAGTAGTCTGGGTCAGTGTCCTATATTGACACCAGTAAATACTTACTGCCAAATTACTATGTCAGAAACTCAGCAGATGAGCCCACCCCTGTACCTAAGTATGCCACCCTTTTTTTTTGTGTGTGTTGTTTTGCGAGACATTAACATCTATTTATTTTTTGTGAGTACTAACTGCGTCAGACACTCCTTGCAATCGTCCTACGCTGACCACAACAATGCTGCCTGTGTACCCATGTAACCTATTTAAAACTGCATAGGGCTTATTTTTATTTATTTTAGGCCTAGTAAGCCTGTCTGCAGTCCCTCCTTGCAATCCTCCTCCACTGACCACAACAATGCTGCCTGTGTACCCATGTAACCTATTTAAAACTGCATAGAGCCTAATTTTATTTATTTTAGGCCTAGTAAGCCTGTCTGCGGTCCCTCCTTGCAATCCTCCTCCACTGACCACAACAATGCTGCCTGTGTACCCATGTAACCTATTTAAAACTGCATAGAGCCTATTTTTATTTATTTTAGGCCTAGTAAGCCTGTCTGCGGTCCCTCCTTGCAATCCTCCTCCGCTGACCACAACAATGCTGCCTGTGTACCCATGTAACCTATTTAAAACTGCATAGAGCCCATTTTTATTTATTTTAGGCCTAGTAAGCCTGTCTGCGGTCCCTCCTTGCAATCCTCCTCCGCTGACCACAACAATGCTGCCTGTGTACCCATGTAACCTATTTAAAACTGCATAGAGCCTATTTTTATTTATTTTAGGCCTAGTAAGCCTGTCTGCGGTCCCTCCTTGCAATCCTCCTCCGCTGACCACAACAATGCTGCCTGTGTACCCCTGCGAGATAACTCTAAGGGCCTTGAGCCTATTTTTATTTATTTTAGGCCTAGTAAGCCTGTCTGCGGTCCCTCCTTGCAATCCTCCTCCGCTGACCACAACAATGCTGCCTGTGTACCCATGTAACCTACTTAAAACTGCATAGAGCCTATTTTTATTTATTTTAGGCCTAGTAAGCCTGTCTGCAGTCCCTCCTTGCAATCCTCCTCCACTGACCACAACAATGCTGCCTGTGTACTCATGTAACCTATTTAAAACTGCATAGAGCCTATTTTTATTTATTTTAGGCCTAGTAAGCCTGTCTGCGGTCCCTCCTTGCAATCCTCCTCCGCTGACCACAACAATGCTGCCTGTGTACCCATGTAACCTATTTAAAACTGCATAGAGCCTATTTTTATTTATTTTAGGCCTAGTAAGCCTGTCTGCGGTCCCTCCTTGCAATCCTCCTCCGCTGACCACAACAATGCTGCCTGTGTACCCCTGCGAGATAACTCTAAGTGCCTTGAGCCTATTTTTATTTATTTTAGGCCTAGTAAGCCTGTCTGCGGTCCCTCCTTGCAATCCTCCTCCGCTGACCACAACAATGCTGCCTGTGTACCCCTGCGAGATAACTCTAAGTGCCTTGAGCCTATTTTTATTTATTTTAGGCCTAGTAAGCCTGTCTGCGGTCCCTCCTTGCAATCCTCCTCCGCTGACCACAACAATGCTGCCTGTGTACCCATGTAACCTATTTAAAACTGCATAGAGCCTATTTTTTTCTTTTATTTAATATTAATAAAGCCATGATGGACTACGCTGTACCACGCTACGAGCTACCCAGTTGACACTTCTTTTGCGAGAAAAGCCATCCCAACCCTCCACCAGCATGTAAAAGACCGCATTGTCCATGCACTCTGTCAATCTGTAAGTACAAAGGTACACCTGACAACAGACGCATGGACCTGTAGGCATGGCCACGGAAGGTTACGTGTCCATTACGGCGCAATGGGTTAATGTGGTGGATGCATGGTCCACAGGGGACAGCCTACTAAGTCTGTCTGCAGTCCCTAATTCAAATTGTCCTCAATTCAGGTTTTCGAGCTTTTTTAAAAAATAGGAAACTGCATTTGGGCTACTAGTTTGGTTGGGGCCTACTGGTGATGTCTGACGCTCCTGGGCGTTCTCCTCCTCCTTGGTGTTCTCCAGGTTCTCCTTGTCTGAGCTTCAACCTTCTGGCTCTCATTAAGTCCTTTTTTTAAAAAAATTGGTGGTTAGGGCCTACTAATGGTGTCTGCCGCTCCCTGGTGCTGTCCTCAACTGTATAAATCTGAGCTTCAACCTTCTGGCTCTCATTAAGTGCTTTTTAAAAAAAAAATTGGTGGTTAGGGCCTACTTACGGTGTCTGCCGCTCCCTGGTGTTGTCCTCCACTGTATAAATCTGAGCTTCAACCTTCTGGCTCTCATTAAGTGCTGTTTTTAAAAAAAATGGTGGTTAGGGCCTACTAACGGTGTCTGCCACTCCCTGGTGTTGTCCTCCACTGTATAAATCTGAGCTTCAACCTTCTGGCTCTCATTAAGTGCTTTTTAAAAAAAAATTGGTGGTTAGGGCCTACTTACGGTGTCTGCCGCTCCCTGGTGTTGTCCTCCACTGTATAAATCTGAGCTTCAACCTTCTGGCTCTCATTAAGTGCTGTTTTTTAAAAAAATGGTGGTTAGGGCCTACGAACGGTATCTGCCGCTCCCTGGTGTTGTCCTCAACTGTATAAATCTGAGCTTCAACCTTCTGGCTCTCATTAAGTGCTTTTTAACCCCTTCACCCCCAAGGGTGGTTTGCACGTTAATGACCGGGCCAATTTTTACAATTCTGACCACTGTCCCTTTATGAGGCTATAACTCTGGAACGCTTTGACGGATCTTGGCGATTCTGACATTGTTTTCTCGTGACATATTGTACTTCATGTTAGTGGTAAAATTTATTCGATATAACTTGCGTTTATTTGTGAAAAAAATGGAAATTTGGCGAAAATTTTGAAAATTTTGCAATTTTCCAACTTTGAATTTTTATGCCCTTAAATCACAGACATATGTCACGCAAAATACTTAATAAGTAACATTTCCCACATGTCTACTTTACATCAGTACAATTTTGGAACCAAAATTTTTTTTTGTGACGGAGTTATAAGGGTTAAAAGTTGACCAGCAATTTCTCATTTTTACAACACCATTTTTTTTTAGGGACCACATCTCATTTGAAGTCATTTTGAGGGGTCTATATGATAGAAAATACTCAAGTGTGACACCATTCTAAAAACTGCACCCCTCAAGGTGCTCAAAACCACATTCAAGAAGTTTATTAACCCTTCAGGTGTTTCACAGGAATTTTTGGAATGTTTAAATAAAAATGAACATTTAACTTTTTTTCACACAAAATTTATTTCAGCTCCAATTTGTTTTATTTTACCAAGGGTAACAGGAGAAAATGGACCCCCAAAGTTGTTGTACAATTTGTCCTGAGTACGCTGATACCCCATATGTGGGGGTAAACCACTGTTTGGGCGTATGGCAGAGCTCGGAAGGAAAGGAGCGCCATTTGACTTTTCAATGCAAAATTGACTGGAATTGAGATGGGACGCCATGTTGCGTTTGGAGAGCCCCTGATGTGCCTAAACACTGAAACCCCCTACAAGTGACACCATTTTGGAAAGTAGACCCCCTAAGGAACTTATCTTGATGTGTGGTGAGCACTTTGACCCACCAAGTGCTTCACAGAAGTTTATAATGCAGAGCCGTAAAAATAAAAAATCATATTTTTTCACAAAAATGATCTTTTCGCCCCCAATTTTTTATTTTCCCAAGGGTAAGAGAAGAAATTGGACCCCAAAAAATGTTGTGCAATTTGTCCTGAGTACGCTGATACCCCATATGTGGGTGTAAACCATTGTTTGGGCGCATGGCAGAGCTTGGAAGGGAAGGAGCGCCATTTGACTTTTCAATGCAAAATTGACTGGAATTGAGATGGGACGCCATGTTGCGTTTGGAGAGCCCCTGATGTGCCTAAACATTGAAACTCCCTACAAGTGACACCATTTTGGAAAGTAGACCCCCTAAGGAACTTATCTAGATGTGTGGTGAGCACTTTGACCCACCAAGTGCTTCACAGAAGTTTATAATGCAGAGCCGTAAAAATAAAAAATCATATTTTTTCACAAAAATGATCTTTTCGCCCCCAATTTTTTATTTTCCCAAGGGTAAGAGAAGAAATTGGACCCCAAAAAATGTTGTGCAATTTGTCCTGAGTACGCTGATACCCCATATGTGGGTGTAAACCATTGTTTGGGCGCATGGCAGAGCTTGGAAGGGAAGGAGCGCCATTTGACTTTTCAATGCAAAATTGACTGGAATTGAGATGGGACGCCATGTTGCGTTTGGAGAGCCCCTGATGTGCCTAAACATTGAAACTCCCTACAAGTGACACCATTTTGGAAAGTAGACCCCCTAAGGAACTTATCTAGATGTGTGGTGAGCACTTTGACCCACCAAGTGCTTCACAGAAGTTTATAATGCAGAGCCGTAAAAATAAAAAATCATATTTTTTCACAAAAATGATCTTTTCGCCCCCAATTTTTTATTTTCCCAAGGGTAAGAGAAGAAATTGGACCCCAAAAAATGTTGTGCAATTTGTCCTGAGTACGATGATACCCCATATGTGGGTGTAAACCATTGTTTGGGCGCATGGCAGAGCTTGGAAGGGAAGGAGCGCCATTTGACTTTTCAATGCAAAATTGACTGGAATTGAGATGGGACGCCATGTTGCGTTTGGAGAGCCCCTGATGTGCCTAAACATTGAAACTCCCTACAAGTGACACCATTTTGGAAAGTAGACCCCCTAAGGAACTTATCTAGATGTGTTTTGAGAGCTTTGAACCCCCAAGTGTTTCACTACAGATTATAACGCAGAGCCGTGAAAATATATATTTTTTTCTCAAAAATGATTTTTTAGCCCCCAGCTTTGTATTTTTACAAGGGTAACAGAATAAATTGGACCCCAAAATTTGTTTTCCAATTTGTCCTGAGTACGCTGATACCCCATATGTGGGGGGGAACCACTGTTTGGGCGCATGACAGAGCTCGGAAGGGAAGGAGCGCCATTTGGAATGCAGACTTAAATGGATTGGTCAGCAGCCGTCACGTTGCATTTGCAGAGCCCCTGATGTACCCAAACAGTACAAACCCCCCACAAGTGACCCCATATTGGAAACTAGACCTCCCAAGGAACTTATCTAGATGTGTTTTGAGAACTTTGAACCCCCAAGTGTTTCACTAAAGTTTATAGCGCAAATCCGTGAAAATAAAAATTCTTTTTTTTTTTCACAAAAATGATTTTTTAGCCCCCAGTTTTGTATTTTCACAAGGGTAACAGGATAAATTGGACCCCAAAAGTTGTTGTCCAATTTGTCCTGAGTACGCTGATACCCCATATGTGGGGGGGAACCACTGTTTGGGTGCATGACAGAGCTCGGAAGGGAAGGAGCGCCATTTGGAATGCAGCCTTAAATGGATTGGTCTGCAGGCGTCACGTTGCATTTGCAGAGCCCCTGATGTACCCAAACAGTACAAACCCCCCACAAGTGACCCCATATTGGAAACTAGACCTCCCAAGGAACTTATCTAGATGTGTTGTGAGAACTTTGAACCCCCAAGTGTTTCACTACAGTTTATAACGCAGAGCCGTGAAAATAAAACATCTTTTTTTTCCCACAAAAATGATTTTTAGCCCCCCAAATTTTTATTTTCCTAAGGATAGCAAGAGAGCTTGGACCCCAGAAGTTGTTGTTCAATTTGTCCCGAGTACGCTGATAACACATATGTTGGGGTAAACCCCTTTTTGGGCGCACGGGAGAGCTCGGAAGGGAAGGAGCACTGTTTTACTTTTTCAACGCAGAATTGGCTGGAATTGAGATTGGACGCCATGTCGCGCTTGGAGAGCCCCTGATGTGCCTGGACAGTGGAAACTCCCCAATTCTACCTGAAACCCTAACCCAAACACACCCCTAACCCTAATCCCAACGGTAACCCTAACCACACCCCTAGCCCTGACACACCCATAATTCTAATCCCAACCCTAATCCAAACGTAAATGTAATCCAAACCCTAACTTTAGCCCCAACCCTAACTTTAGCCCCAACCCTAACTTTACCTCCAACCCTAGCCCTAACCCTAACCCTACCCCTAACCCTAACCCTAAACGTGACTGAAATACGTGGCACTGAAATACGTGGCACTGAAATACGTGGCACTGAAATACGTGGCACTGAAATACGTGGCACTTAAATACGTGGCACTTAAATACGTGGCACTTAAATACGTGGCACTTAAATATGTGGCACTTAAATACGTGGCACTTAAATACGTGGCACTGAAATATGTGATACGTGGCACTTAAATACGTGGCACTGAAACACGTGGCACTGAAATACGTGATACGTGGCACTGAAATACGTGGCACTGAAATACGTGGCACTGAAATACGTGGCACTTAAATACGTGGCACTGAAATATGTGATACGTGGCACTTAAATACGTGGCACTGAAATACATGGCACTGAAATACGTGGCACTGAAATACGTGGCACTTAAATACGTGGCACTTAAATACGTGGCACTTAAATATGTGATACGTGGCACTTAAATACGTGGCACTGAAATACGTGATACGTGGCACTGAAATACGTGGCACTGAAATACGTGGCACTGAAATACGTGGCACTGAAATACGTGGCACTGAAATACGTGGCACTGAAACACGTGCAACTGAAATACGTGGTACTAAAATATGTGGCACTGAAATACGTGATACGTGGCACTGAAATACGTGATACGTGGCACTGAAATACGTGGCACTGAAACACGTGGCACTGAAATACGTGATACGTTGCCCTGAAATACATGGCACTGAAATACGTGGCACTGAAATACGTGGCACTGAAATACGTGGCACTGAAATACGTGGCACTATGACTGTCAGAAAATGTTCATTAAACGGTTAGGGGTGAGGTTAGGGGTAGAGTTAGTGTTAGGGTTTGGATCCCTTTATCACCTTGATGGTGGTGGGTGGCTTTTCAGTGTGTTTTCTGTTTTTTTTCGATTAAAAATGCATGCGTTTTTAACGCAAACAAACGCATGTGCTTAAAAACACCAAGAAAATACTGCAGGTTGTATTTCTGAAAATTAACGCATGCAGAAAAAAACCGCATGCGTTTGAAAACGCGACCAAACGTGTACAAAAAAACCGCATGGGTTTTCA
Organism: Ranitomeya variabilis; assembly: GCF_051348905.1. Taxonomy (NCBI): domain Eukaryota; kingdom Metazoa; phylum Chordata; class Amphibia; order Anura; family Dendrobatidae; genus Ranitomeya; species Ranitomeya variabilis. The sequence continues at coordinate 504,100,836 of NC_135236.1, forward strand.
ATGTTAAATATAGGGAAAAAACGCATGCGTTTTTTTGTGCAAAAAACGCTGCAGACAAAAACGCAAGTGTGAAACCAGCGACGCTTTTTATAGCAAAAAAGTTTTTGCGTCTCCACATTTTGAGAGCTATAATTTTTCCACATTTTGCTCCACAGAGTCATGTGAGGTCTTGTTTTTTGCGGGACGAGTTGACGTTTTTATTGGTAACATTTTCGGACACGTGACCGTTTTTGATCGCTTTTTATTCCGATTTTTGTGAGGCAGAATGACCAAAAACCAGCAATTCCTGAATTTCTTTTGGGAGAGGCGTTTATACCGTTCCGCGTTTGGTAAAATTGATAAAGCAGTTTTATTCGTCGGGTCAGTATGATTACAGCGATATCTCATTTATATCATTTTTTTAATGTTTTGGCGCTTTTATACGATAAAAACTATTTTATAGAAAAAATAATTATTTTGGTATCGCTTTTTTCTCAGGACTATAACTTTTTTATTTTTTTGCTGATGATGCTGTATGGCGGCTTGTTTTTTGCGGGACAAGATGACGTTTTCAGCGGTACCATGGATATTTATATCAGTCTTTTTGATCGCGTGTTATTCCACTTTTTGTTCGGCGGTATGGTAATAAAGCGTTGTTTTTTGCCTCGTTTTTTTTTTTTTTTTCTTACGGTGTTTACTGAAGGGGTTAACTAGTGGGGCAGTTTTATAGGCGGGGTCGTTACGGACGCGGCGATACTAAATATGTGTACTTTTATTGTTTTTTTTTTATTTAGATAAAGAAATGTATTTATGGGAATAATTTTTTTTTTTTTTTTTTCATTATTTTGGAATATTTTTTTTTATTTTTTTTTACACATTCGGAAATTTTTTTTTTTACTTTTTTACTTTGCCCCAGGGGGGGACAATACAGATCGGTGATCTGCCAGTTTGCATAGCACTCTGACAGATCACCGATCTGGGAGAAGTGCAGGCTGCTTCACAGTGCCTGCTCTGAGCAGGCGTCTGTGAAGCCATCTCCCTCCCTGCAGGACCCGGATCCGCGGCCATCTTGGATCCGGGTCTGGAGCAGGCAGGGAGGGAGGTAAGACCCTCGCAGCAACGCGATCACATCGCGTTGCTGCGGGGGGCTCAGGGAAGCCCGCAGGGAGCCCCCTCCCTGCGCGATGCTTCCCTGCACCGCCGGCACATCGCGATCATGTTTGATCGCGGTGTGCCGGGGGTTAATGTGCCGGGAGCGGTCCGTGACCACTCCTGGCACATAGTGCCGGATGTCAGCTGCGATATGCAGCCGACACCCGGCCGCGATCGGCCGCGCTCCCCCCGTGAGCGCGGCCGATCGGCTATGACGTACTATCCCGTCGGCGGTCATACGGGCCCACCCCACCTCGACGGGATAGTACGTCGGATGTCAGGAAGGGGTTAAAAAAAAATTGGTGGTTAGGGCCTACTTACGGTGTCTGCCGCTCCCTGGTGTTGTCCTCCACTGTATAAATCTGAGCTTCAACCTTCTGGCTCTCATTAAGTGCTGTTTTTTAAAAAAATGGTGGTTAGGGCCTACTAACGGTGTCTGCCGCTCCCTGGTGTTTTCCTCGACTGTATAAATCTGAGCTTCAAACTTCTGGCTCTCATTAAGTGCTGTTTTTAAAAAATTTGGTGGTTGGGGCCTACTAACGGTGTCTGCCGCACCTTGGTGTTGTCCTGTGTTATTTTCCTGACCTTTAATCTTCAGGCTTTCGGCCTTCATTTGTAATATTAAACTGCATAGGGCCTACTAGTTGGGTTGGGCCTACTAACGGTGTCTGCCGCTCAAAGGTGTTCTCCACTGAACAAAGCAGTGCCGCCTGTTTACTCCTGTTACCAATTTTGAACTTTATTTTGCCCACTTTATTATTTGGGCCTACTAACTGTGTCTGCCTCTCATTACAGTTGTCCTCCACTGAACTAAGCAATGCTGCCTGGTTAGTCCTGTTACCAATTTTGAATTGCATTTAGCCCACTTTATTATTTGGCCCTATATCAGTGTTTCCTCCTCATCTTGCCCATTGCCCAGCCGGTGCTACATGAGTCTTGTGGTACTTTGACCCAGATTACTACATTCCCCTTGCACGCTACACAGCCACAATCTGACCCTGTTGAAAGTCAGGTTCCCCTTCCCGCATACTATACCACCTTACACAGGGACAAAGAGGAAGGTGCAGATGAAAGTGCAGGTTTCTTTAACAGGTAGGGGGCTGTTATGGACCTGGTGGTTAGGAGCACCCGAAATGACCTGATGGTTAAAACAGAAAACCTGGGACAAGCTCTGAGGAGGTGGTAACTCTACTGACCGCAATCCCTAATCCTATCACACACACTAGAAATAGCCGTGGAGCGTACCTAACTCTCCCTAGACACCTCTTCACAGCCTAAGAGCTAACTACCCCTAAAGATAGAAATAGCAGCCTACCTTGCCTCAGAGAAATTCCCCAAAGTAAAGGTAGCCCCCCACAAATATTAACTGTGAGTTAAGAGGGAAGTAACAAACACAGGAATGAAACAGATTTTAGCAAAGGAGGCTGAATCTTCTCTAGATAGACAGAGGATAGGAAAGGGAACTATGCGGTCAGTATTAAAAACTACAAAAACCACGCAGAGTGTGCAAAAAGACCTCCACACCGACTCACGGTGTGGAGGTGCAGCTCTGCACCCCCAGAGCTTCCAGCTAGCAAGGAAATATCATAATAGCAAGCTGGACTAGAAACATAGCATGTACTGAAAAATATATTCAAAAACCAATGAACAGCAAATGACTAGCAAGGACTTAGCTTCTGCTCGAGTAGACAGGTCATCTAAGAAATCCAAGAGAGATCTGAACCAGTACTGAGACATTGACAGCTGGCATGAACTAACGACCTGGGCAGAGTTAAATAGGGAAGCCAGCAGAAGCAATAAATGAGGGCAGCTGAGAAAGCCAACCTCAAAGATCAGCAGTTCCACTCAAAGCCACCAGAGGGTGTCCAAGGACAGAACTCACCAAAGTACCATTCACGACCACAGGAGGGAGCCTGAGAACAGAATTCACAACAGTACCCCCCCCTTGAGGAGGGGTCACCGAACCCTCACCAGAGCCCCCAGGCCGATCAGGACGAGCCAAATGAAAGGCACGAACCAAATCAGCAGCATGGACATCGGAGGCAACAACCCAGGAATTATCCTACTGACCATAGCCCTTCCATTTAACCAGGTACTGAAGCTTCCGTCTCAAAATACGAGAATCTAAAATCTTCTCCACCACATACTCCAACTCCCCCTCAACCAACACCGGAGCAGGAGGATCAACGGAAGAAACCATCGGCGCCACATATCTCCGCAACAACGACCTATGGAACACATTATGGATGGCAAAAGAAGTTGGAAGGGCCAAATGAAATGACACAGGATTGATAATTTCAGAAATCTTATAAGGACCAATGAAACGAGGCTTGAACTTAGGAGAAGAAACCTTCATAGGAACATAACGAGAAGACAACCAAACCAAATCCCCAACACGAAGTCGGGGACCAACACAGCGACGGCGGTTAGCAAAACGTTGCGCCTTCTCCTGAGACAACGTCAAATTGTCCACCACGTGAGTCCAAATTTGTTGCAAACTGTCCACCACAGAATCCACACCAGGACAGTCAGAAGGCTCAACCTGCCCTGAAGAAAAACGAGGATGAAAACCAGAATTACAAAAAAAGGCGAAACCAGAGTAGCAGAACTAGCCCGATTATTAAGGTCGAACTTGGCCAATGGCAAGAAGGTCACCCAATCATCCTGATCAGCAGAAACAAAGCATCTCAGATAGGTTTCCAAGGTCTGATTGGTTCGTTCGGTTTGGCCATTTGTCTGAGGATGGAACGCTGAAGAAAAAGACAAATCAATGCCCATCTTAGCACAAATGGACCGCCAAAACCTAGAAACAAATTGGGAACCTCTGTCCGACACAATGTTCTCCGGAATGCCATGCAAACGAACCACATGCTGAAAAAATAATGGAACCAAATCAGAGGAGGAAGGCAATTTAGGCAAGAGTACCAAATGGACCATCTTAGAAAACCGATCACAAACCACCTAGATGACGGACATCCTTTGAGAGACAGGAAGATCAGAAATAAAATCCATGGAAATATGTGTCCAGGGCCTCTTCGGGACAGGCAAAGGCAAAAGCAACCCACTGGCACGAGAACAGCAAGGTTTTGCCAGAGCACAAGTCCCACAGGACTGCACAAAAGAACGCACATCCCGTGACAAGGAAGGCCACCAAAAGGACCTGGCAACCAAATCTCTGGTACCAAAAATCCCAGGATGACCAGCCAACACTGAACAATGAACCTCAGAAATAACCCTACTAGTCCATCTATCAGGGACAAACAGTTTCTCCACTGGACAGCGGTCAGGTCTATCAGCCTGAAACTCCTGCAGCACCCGCCGCAAATCAGGGGAGATGGCAGACAGAATCACCCCCTGTTTAAGAATACCAGCCGGCCCAGGGACTCCCAGAGAATCAGGCAAAAAACTCCTAGAAAGGGCATCAGCCTTCACATTCTTAGATCCCGGAAGGTATGAGACCACAAAATCGAAACGGGAGAAAAACAGTGACCATCGAGCCTGTCTAGGGTTCAACCGCTTGGCGGACTCGAGGTAAGTCAGATTCTTGTGATCAGTCAGGACCACCATGCTATGTTTGGCTCCCTAAAGCCAATGTCGCCACTCCTCGAATGCCCACTTCATAGCCAACAACTCCCGATTGCCGACATCATAATTACGCTCAGCAGGCGAAAACTTTCTAGAAAAGAAAGCACACGGCTTCATCAAGGAGCCATCAGAACTTCTCTGAGACAAAACAGCCCCTGCCCCAATCTCAGAAGCATCAACCTCGACTTGAAAAGGGAGCAAAACATCTGGCTGACGCAACACAGGGGCCGAAGTAAAACGACGTTTAAGCTCCTGAAAAGCCTCAACGGCCGCAGGGGACCAATTCACCACATCAGCGCCTTTCTTCGTCAAATCAGTCAAAGGCTTAACCACACTAGAAAAATTAGCGATGAAGCGTCGGTAAAAATTAGCAAAGCCCAGGAACTTCTGAAGACTCTTCACAGATGTAGGTTGAGTCCAATCATAAATGGCCTGAACTTTAACAGGATCCATCTCCATAGTAGAAGGGGAAAAAATGAAGCCCAAAAAGGAAACCTTCTGAACTCCAAAGAGGCATTTAGAGCCCTTCACAAACAACGCATTAGCACGAAGGACCTGGAACACCATCCTGACCTGCCTTACATGAGACTCCCAATCATCCGAAAAGACCAAAATATCATCCAAATATACGATCATGAACCTATCCAGATAATTCCGGAAGATGTCGTGCATAAAGGACTGAAACACAGATGGAGCATTAGAAAGCCCAAATGGCATCACCAGGTATTCAAAATGACCCTCGGGCGTATTAAATGCTGTTTTCCATTCATCGCCCTGTTTAATACGCACAAGATTATACGCCCCTCGAAGGTCAATCTTGGTAAACCAACTAGCCCCCTTAATCCGAGCAAACAAATCAGACAACAGAGGCAAAGGGTACTGAAATTTGTCCGTGATTTTATTGAGAAGGCGGTAATCTATACAGGGTCTCAGAAAGCCATCCTTCTTGGCCACAAAAAAGAACCCTGCTCCCAACGGCGACGAAGACGGGTGAATATGCCCTTTCTCCAAGGACTCCTTTACATAACTCCGCATAGCGGCATGTTCTGGCACAGATAAATTGAACAGTCGGCCCTTAGGGAACTTACTACCAGGAATCAAATTAATAGCGCAATCACAGTCCCTATGAGGAGGTAGGGTACTGGACTTGGGCTCATCAAATACATCCTGGTAATCCAACAAAAACTCAGGGACTTCAGAAGGAGTGGAAGAAGAAATTGACATCAAAGGAACATCACCATGTATCCCTTGACAACCCCAACTAGACACAGACATTGATTTCCAATCCAGTACTGGATTATGAACCTGTAACCATGGCAAACCCAACACGACAACATCATGCAAATTATGCAACACCAAAAAGCGAATATTTTCCTGCTGTGCGAGAGCCATGTACATGGTCAGCTGAGTCCAGTACTGAGGTTTATTCTTGGCCAATAGCGTAGCATCAATCCCCCTTAAGGGAATAGGACTCTGCAAAGGCTCCAAGGAAAAACCACAGCGCCTGGCAAACTCCAAGTCCATCAAGTTCAGGGCAGCGCCCGAATCCACAAATGCCATAACAGAGTAGGATGACAATGAGCAAATCAGAGTAACAGATAAGAGAAATTTAGGCTGCAAAGTACTAATTGTGACAAACCTAGCGAACCTCTTAGTGCGCTTAGGACAATCAGAGATAGCATGAGAGGAGTCACCACAGTAAAAACACAGCCCATTCTGACGTCTGTGTTCTTGCCGTTCAGCTCTGGTCAAAGTCCTATCACATTGCATAGGCTCAGGCCTTCGCTCAGAGGACACCGCCAAATGGTGCACAACTTTGCGCTCGCGCAAACGCCGATCAATCTGAATGGCCAAAGACATTGACTCATTCAGACCAGCAGGCGTGGGGAACCCCACCATAACATCCTTAAGGGCTTCAGAAAGACCCTTTCTGAAAATTGCTGCCAGGGCACACTCATTCCATTGGGTAAGCACAGACCACTTTCTAAACTTCTGGCAATATACTTCTGCTTCATCCTGACCCTGACATAGAGTCAGCAAGATCTTTTCTGCCTGATCCACAGAATTAGGTTCGTCATAAAGCAATCCAAGCGCTAGAAAAAATGCATCCACATTAAGCAATGCAGGATTTCCTGGCTCAAGGGAGAATGCCCGGTCTTGCTGGTCACCACGCAACAAAGAAATAATAATCTTTAATTGCTGAATGGGATCACCAGAGGAGCGGGGTTTCAGAGCAAGAAACAGTCTGCAATTATTTTTGAAATTCAAAAATTTAGATCTATCCCCAGAAAACAAATCAGGAATTGGAATTCTAGGCTCTAACATCGGATTCTGAACTACATAATCTTGAATACTCTGTACCCTAGCAGTGAGTTGATCCACACAAGAGAACAAACTTTGAATATCCATATCTACACCTGAGTCCTGAACCACCCAGAGGATAAGGGGAAAAGAAAGACAAAACAAGCTGCAAAGAAAAAAAAATTGACTCAGAACTTCTCTTATCCCTCTTTTGAGATGCATTAACACTTTGTAGGCCAGCTGTACTGTTATGGACCTGGTGGTTAGGAGCACCCGAAATGACCTGATGGTTAAAACAAAAAAAAACTCTCCCTAGACGCCTCTTCACAGCCTAAGAGCTAACTACCCCTAAAGATAGAAATAGCAGCCTACCTTGCCTCAGAGAAATTCCCCAAAGTAAAGGTAGCCCCCCACAAATATTAACTGTGAGTTAAGAGGGAAGTAACAAACACAGGAATGAAACAGATTTTAGCAAAGGAGGCCGAATCTTCTCTAGATAGACAGAGGATAGGAAAGGGAACTATGCGGTCAGTATTAAAAACTACAAAAACCACGCAGAGTGTGCAAAAAGACCTCCACACCGACTCACGGTGTGGAGGTGCAGGTCTGCACCCCCAGAGCTTCCAGCTAGCAAGGAAATATCATAATAGCAAGCTGGACTAGAAACATAGCATGTACTGAAAAATATATTCAAAAACCAATGAACAGCAAATGACTAGCAAGGACTTAGCTTCTGCTGGAGTAGACAGGTCATCTAAGAAATCCAAGTGAGATCTAAACCAGTACTGAGACATTGACAGCTGGCATGAACTAACGACCTGGGCAGAGTTAAATAGGGAAGCCAGCAGAAGCAATAAACGAGGGCAGCTGAGAAAGCCAACCTCAAAGATCAGTAGTTCCACTCAAAGCCACCAGAGGGTGTCCAAGGACAGAACTCACCAAAGTACCATTCACGACCACAGGAGGGAGCCCGAGAATGGATTTCACAACAGGGGGCATACTCGTTGGCGACGTCACAGGCACAGGGCCCCTCAGAGTACGCAAAAGTGTCGCTGCCGGTGGGAGGCGCCCCCGCAGTGCAAACACACTGCTGTACTTTGAGGGGCCCTGTGCCAGTGCCAATGCGAACGAGTGGGCCTCCCTGCTTGCTCAGGATCACAGCACTTGCAAAGTTGAAATACTTACCTCTCACTAGGGTTGAGCGACTTTTATTTTTATAGGATCGGGTCGAGTGAAATCGGCCGATCCTATAAAAAAGTCGGGGTCGGGGTCGGCCGAAACACGAAACCCAATGCAGTGCAATGGGATACTATGGTTCCCAGGGTCTGAAGGAGAGGAAACTCTCCTTCAGGCCCTGGGATCAATATTTAAGTGTAAAATAAAGAATTAAAATAAAAAAAATATTGCTATACTCACCTTCTGACGCGCCCTGGTAGTAATTGGCATCTTCCGTTCCTAAGAATGGCGCTTGAAAGACCTTTCAATGACGTCACGGCTTGTGATTGGTCGCGGCGGCCCACGTAACCGCTCAGCGACCAATCACAAGCCGTGACGTAATTCTTTCAGGTCCTAAATTCCTCATTCTAGGAATTTAGGACATGAGAATTACGTCACGGCTTGTGATTGGTCGCTGGCGGTCACGTGGGCCGCCGCGACCAATCAAAAGCCGTGACGTCATCGAAAGGTCCTTCACGCGCTCATTCTTAAGAAGGAAGGCTGCCGGAAAGAAGCCGAGGGTGAGTATATTCCTATTAGGTATATACTCACCCTCGGATGCGCCCTGCTTCTTTCCGGTAGCCTTCCTTCTTAAGAATGAGCGCGTGAAGGACCTTTCGATGACGTCACTGCTTTTGATTGGTCGCGGCGGCCCACGTGACCGCCAGCGACCAATCACAAGCCGTGTCGTAATTCTCATGTCCTAAATTCCTAGAATGAAGAATTTAGGACCTGAGAGAATTGCGTCACGGCTTGTGATTGGTCGCTGAGCGGTCACGTGGGCCGCCGCGACCAATCACAAGCCGTGACATCATCGAAAGGTCTTTCAAGCGCCATTCTTAGGAACGGAAGATGCCGGTTACCAGCGGCGATGTCCAGGCTGCGTCGGAGAGGTGAGTATATCAATATTTTTTATTTTAATTCTTTATTTTACACTTAAATGTGGATTCCGATACCGATTTCCGATATCGCAAACATATCGGAACTCGGTATCGGAATTCCGATACCAGATTCAGAAGATCGCCGACCTCATGGCCGACCCCACACAGGGGTCGGGTCGGGTTTCATGAAACCCGACTTTGCCAAAAGTCGGCGACTTCTGAAAATGGCCGACCCGTTTCGCTCAACCCTACCTCTCACTGCTCCACCGCCGTGACGTAGTCCACGTTTCCTGGGCCCACTAAAACCTTGAACCAGCCCTACCCCCCACAACTTTTGCCAAATGACCCCCAATTTCCAATGCCCAACTATTATTAGAAAGTTAATTAAGATTGACAAGCTTCAGAAACAAGAATGGATGTTTTTGGCATTAAAATGGGCACTGTAGGTGTTTTCCTGGCCTCCACTCACTGCCGACTATGCTTCCCCATTGACTTGCATTGGGTTTCGTGTTTCGGTCGATCCCCGACTTTTCGCGATAATCGGCCGACTGCACTCGACTCGACTTTGGGCAAAGTCGGGTTTCGCAAAACCCGACTCGATCTTTAAAAAATGAAAGTCGCTCAACCGTAGTAGATACCAATTGGGACAGTTAGGCACAATTGCCTATTTTTAAAAGGGGTCTGTCTAGTATTGTAAAAGATGAACTAGCTCACTCTGAGTCACCACAAGAGCTAGAGACATTTATACAGCATTGTGAGCGCATTGACATTTGCCTTACTGAGCGTAGGCAGGAGAAGTTTGCTGCATAAAACCGTATTTCTAACTTTTCCATTCCTTCCAAAGAGCCTGCAGGTAAAATATCTCAGGAGGTGGAGGAGGTGCCCATGCAAATTGATTCCGTTCAGAGGCACGAGATCAATGAGCGCCGGGAGCATCGCCTTCATGAAAGTCTATGTTTCTACTGCGGCCAGTCTGACCACTTCTTGGTCAATTGTCCTAAGTGTCCTAGATGGCCTAACAAGGTGTTAGCAGCAGTAGGGGAGTATGACAACTGTGATGATGAGTCTGACATCTCTGAATGTAGCCTGCCTTTAAATGCTGTATTCCATTCACTTTCTATGACTTCACCCCCCAAGGAGCTGAAGCAAAAGAACTCTCACTGTTCTCGCCCTATTAAGATCCTGTGTTCAGGACAGTGTATTTCCAGTGCATCTATGATTGACTCTGGGGCAGGTGACCATTTCATGGATATCGCATTTGCCAAGGAACATGGTATTGAAATTCAGCAAAGAGCCTCTCCAATTACCATGGAAACAGTGGATGGGTCACCTTTAATCTCTGGGCCTGGGGATCAGGAGACCGTACCCCTTGAAATTTTGTTGGAACCTTAGCTTCAAGCCTTAAAGGAGTATATTGATGAAAATCTGGCCAAAGGCTTCATACGTCCTTCTTCCTCACCAGCAGGGGCACCTATATTTTTTGTAAAAAAGAAAGATGGGACCCTGAGACCCTGTGTTGACTATCGGGAACTCAATAAGGTAACCGTACGAAACCGTTACCCTTTGCCTCTGATTCCCGAATTACTGGAAAGAGTCCGCCATGCTAAGGTGTTCTCTAAACTGGATCTTCGTGGGGCTTATAATTTGGTGCATATTTGTCCAGGGGATGAGTGGAAGACAGCATTCAGATGCCGGTATGGACACTTTGAATATCTTGTGATGCCCTTCTGGCTTTGTAACGCCCCTGCAACGTTTCAACACCTTGCTAATGACATTTTCAGAGATTTGTTGGACCAGTTTATGGTGATCTATTTGGACGATATACTAATCTCTTCTGACTCTCTACAGCAACATGAAGAACATGTCAAAACTGTTTTAAGACGTCTGAAAGGGAACCATCTGTATATTAAGCCGGAGAAATGCGAGTTCCATCATTCTGAGATACAGTTCTTAGGTTATATTATCTCTTCCCAGGGGCTGAACATGGAATCTGGTAAGATTCAGGCTATCCTTGACTGGCCGGTACCCAAGAACGTTAAGGAGGTCCAACGTTTATTGGTTTTGCATATTTCTACAGATGCTTCATTCAAAATTTTTCTGATATTGTCCGTCCCATTACTTCCTTGACAAAGAAGAAAAAGCCCTTTAAGTGGTTATCACAGGCTCCAGAACCTTTTGATCGGCTTAAGATCTGTTTCATCTCAGCACCGCTGTTGATACACCCAGATCCAACACTTTCTTTCATTGTGGAGGTGGACGCTTCTGATAATGCTTTGGGGGCTATTCTCTCCCAAAGAACTGGAGAGAAGGGTTTGCTACATCCTTGTGCTTTCTTTTCCCGTAGACTAACCTCAGCAGACAAGAATTACGACGTGGGAGACAAGGAATTGCTGGCTATTATTGCGGCTTTCAAAGAATGGAGGCATCATCTGCACGGAGCTGCACAACAGATCATAGTGCTAACTGACCATTGCAATTTAGAGTTCCTTAGATCCGCTAGATGTCTTTCTCCTCATCAGGCTCATTGGAACTTATTTTTAAATCAATTTAACTTTGTTATCTCGTACCGTCCAGGTTCTCGTAATGGGAAGGCTGATGCTTTATCCCAAATCCATGCTGTGGATTCCGTACCTGGAGCCCCGTCCAAGACCATTCTATCTGATGCCAATTTCATCGGAGTTATCCATGATCAGGACTTGTGGAAGGAGTGCAGGGAGGCCTATGATGGTGATGTATTTCTGGCCAACCCACCTGTGGATATTAATCTTGTCTTTAAGGGTGGCATGTGGCTCAGAGATCGACGAATCTATGTCCCTGAGGTCATCTGCAGATCCTCAAGTTGGTACATGACTCCAAGTGGGCTGGTCACAGGGTGGTACAGAAGACACAAGAGTTCCTGAGCCGATTCTTCTGGTGGCCAACTTGCCTGAAGGATACCAAGGACTATGTTCTCTCTTGCGAGGTATGTGCTCGTTACAAGACTTCTCATGTGTCACCTACAGGGCTTCTACAACCATTACCTGTTCCGTCCTGCCCTTTGGGGTCTATATCAATTAACTTTATTGTGGAGCTGCCTACATCAGGGGGCATGAATACAATCATGGTGGTAGTTGATCGCCTGACTAAAGCTGCTCATTTTGTTCCGTGCACTGGCCTCCCCTCAGCTAAAGATACAGTGAACTTGGTTATACAGAATGTCCTTCGGTTGCATGGGGTTCCGGATGAGATCATCTCTGACCGTGGAGTACAGTTAACTTCAAGATTCTGGAAGGGGTTTTGCTCTGCACTCAATATTAATGTCTGTCTCTCTTCCGCTTACCATCCCCAGACAAATGGTCAGACTGAGCGGACCAACCAGACGCTGGAACAATATCTAAGATGCTATGTCAGCCATCTCCAGGATGATTGGTTGGAGTTGCTGCCGGTAGCCGAAATTTCATATAACAATTCTCAGAGCGCCTCCACTAAATTTACACCTATCTTTGCCAATCTGGGTTATCATCCGTGTATCTTACCTAGGTCTCCAATTAATTCTCCGGTTCCAGCAGTGGAGGAAAGGCTGACTGCGATTAGGCAAAATCTGGAGGAATCTGAAGGAATCCCTGACCAGTGCCACAGCTCAAGAACGTTATAAAAGATCGGCTGATAGATTCCGTAAACCTGCACCCATGTTCAAGGTAGGAGATTCCATGTGGTTAGCAACTAAGAATCTGAAGTTAAACTTTCCTTCACAAAAACTTGGACAGAAATTCATTGGCCCTTTCAAGATCAACGGTATTGTGAGCTCTGTGGCCTGCCGGCTGAAGCTGCCTAGGACTATGAAGGTACATCCAGTTTTTCATGTATCTTTACTAAAGCCTGTATCTCCTAATACCTTCCAGGGATGTGTTTTGCCACCTCCACAGCCTGTAGTGATTGATCGGCAAGAAAAATTTGTGGTGGAGGAAATTATTGATTCCAGGATTCGCAGGAATCGGCTCCAATATCTGATAAGATGGCAGGGATATCCCCCTTAGGAAGACTCTTGGGAACCTGTGGAAAACATCAATGCCCAACAGAAAATTTCTTATTTTCATCAGAGATTCCCTGAGAAACCAGGTCCAGGATCGTCCTGAGGCCGCTTCTAAGGAGGGAGTAATGTCAGGACTCTGAATATTTTTTACCTTTTGTGCATTACTGCCCTCTTCCAAGATGGCGTCTTTGGTCTCATGTGCACTGTGTCTTCCTGCTATAAAACTCCACCCCAGCCTTCAGTCTGTGCTAGAGTATTCTGCCTTGCATCCAGCTCCTGACCCTGGTGACTCCCTGGCTATATGTTGTGAATTCTGCTCTTGGGCTCCCTCCGGTGGTTATAAGTGGTAGTGCTGCTGTCTTTGGATCGCAGCAGTCATCAGGTGTCTCCACTTATTTCAAATTCTGACTGGGCTATTTAGTCTTGCTTGACCCTTTGGTTAGTGCCAGTTGTCCATTGTTTCCTGGAGGATTCACTTCCCTGCCTGGTCTCTCTTGCTTGCTGTTCATTTCAACAAAGATAAGTGCTGGCTTTGTTTTCTGCAGTCCACATGCTGTGGGCTTGATCATTCTAGTTACTTTCCATGTTTTGTCTTGTCCAGCTTGGTCTGTATAAGGATTTGTTTAGCCAAGCTGGTATCTCTGGATATGCAGATATACCCTCCATGCCTTTAGTTAGATGTGGAGTTTTTGTATTTTCTGTGGTGGATATTTTCTAGTGTTTTAATACTGACCACATAGTACTCTGTCCTATCCTTTCTATTTAGCTAGAATTGGCATCCTTTGATAAATCCTGATTTCAGTCTGAGTATGTTATTTCCCTCTCTTCTCACAGTCAATATATGTGGGGGCTGTCTATCCTTTGGGAAATTTTCTCTGAGGCAAGATAGTTTTCCCTTTTCTATCTCTAGGGGTAATTAGTCCGGCTGTGTCGAGATGTCTAGGGAGTGATAGGTACATTCCACGGCTACTTCTAGTTGCGTTGTTAAGTTCAGGGTCTGCGGTCAGTACAGGTACCACCTTCTCCAGAGTACGTCTCATGCTGCTCCTAGGCCACCAGTTCATAACAGTACAACTGGCCAACAATGAGTTAGTTGCATCTCAGAAGAAGGAAAGGAAAGTGCTGAGCCATTTTTTTTCTGTAGTCTGTTGTGCCTCTTCTTTCCTCTTTACCTCTGGGTGGTTCAGGAGTTCGGCGCTGGTATGGACGTTCAGGGATTGGCTTCTCGTGTGGACCAGCTTGCTGCTAGAGTACAGGGTATTTCCGATTATATCGTTCAGACTCTGGTTTTAGAGCCTAGAATTCCAACTCCTGATTTGTTTTTTGGAGACAGGTCCAAATTTCTGAGCTTTAAAAATAACTGTAAACTGTTTTTAGCTCTGAAACCCCGTTCCTCTGGTGATCCCATCCAGCAGGTTAAAATAGTCATTTCTCTGCTGCGCGGTGACCCTCAGGATTGGGCATTCTCCCTGGAAGCTGGAAATCCTGCTTTGCTTAATGTAGACACCTTTTTTCAAGCACTAGGGTTATTGTATGATGAACCTAATTCAGTGGATCATGCTGAGAAGACCTTGTTGGCCCTGTCTCAGGGTCAAGAAGTGGCAGAATTATATTGCCAGAAATTTAGAAAATGGTCTGTACTGACTAAGTGGAATGAGGATGCCTTGGCTGCAATTTTCAGAAAGGGTCTTTCGGAATCTGTTAAAGATGTTATGGTGGGGTTTCCCACGCCTGTTGGTCTGAGTGATTCTATGTCTTTGGCCATTCAGATTGATCGGCGCTTACGCGAGCGCAGAGTTGTGCGCGCTGTGACGTTGTCTTCCGAGCGGAGTCCTGAGCCTATGCAATGTGATAGGATTGTGTCTAGAGCAGAACGACAAGGATTCAGACGTCAGAATAGGTTGTGTTTTTACTGTGGCGATTCTGCTCATGTTATTTCTGATTGCCCTAAGCGTACTAAGAGAATCGCTAGTTCTGTTACCATCAGTACTGTACAACCTAAATTTCTGTTATCTGTGACCCTGATCTGCTCATTATCGTCATTTTCTGTCATGGCATTTGTGGATTCAGGCACCGCTTTAAACTTAATGGACTTAGAATTTGCCAGACGTTGTGGGTTCTCTTTGCAGCCATGCAGAATCCTGTTCCTTTGAGGGGCATTGATGCTACACCGCTGGCAAAAAATAAACCTCAGTTTTGGACACAGCTGACCATGTGTATGGTGCCAGCTCATCAGGAAGATTGTCGTTTTCTGGTGTTGCACAATTTGCATGATGCTATTGTGCTGGGTTTCCCATGGTTACAGGTGCATAATCCGGTATTAGATTGGAAATCTATGTCTGTGACTAGTTGGGGTTGTCAGGGGGTTCATGGTGACGTTCCTTTGATGTCAATTACCTCCTCCCCCTCTTCTGAAATTCTTGAGTTTTTGTCAGATTTCCAGGATGTATTTGATGAGCCCAAGTCCAGTTCCCTTCCACCGCATAGGGACTGTGATTGTGCTATCAAGGCACAGATGATTGGTCTCAGGGAGACCAAAACATCCAACACCGCGGAGACACCATCACGTGTTTCTCAACGCAGTGATCCAGAACACTGCCCCCATCCCTTATGGGAAATATGCAAATGCATGTAGGATAGCTGCGGAGACACCATCACGTGTTTCTCAACGCAAGCAGTGAATAGCCAGACCTTTCCCCGGGAAGGAACAACCACGGGAAGGGCAGCATCCAATAAAGGAAAACATCCAATACAGGAAAACCACCTATGCCAAGCATGGTATCCATCCACAGACAGCTGTTTCGGGGTGTTTGCCCCTCATCAGTGTGGAGTAGGAATCTGGCTATTAGGAGCAGTGCCTAGTAAAAGGCTGTAAAGGCACAGTTGATTGGCCTCAGGGAGACCAAAACATCCAACACCGCGGAGACACCATCACGTGTTTCTCAACGCAGTGATCCAGAACACTGCCCCCATCCCTTATGGGAAATATGCAAATGCATGTAGGATAGCTGCGGAGACACCATCACGTGTTTCTCAACGCAAGCAGTGAATAGCCAGACCTTTCCCCGGGAAGGAACAACCATGGGAAGGGCAGCATCCAATAAAGGAAAACAACCAATACAGGAAAACCACCTATGCCAAGCATGGTATCCATCCACAGACAGCTGTTTCGGGGTGTTTGCCCCTCATCAGTGTGGAGTAGGAATCTGGCTATTAGGAGCAGTGCCTAGTAAAAGGCTGTAAAGGCACAGATGATTGGCCTCAGGGAGACCAAAACATCCAACACCGCGGAGACACCATCACGTGTTTCTCAACGCAGTGATCCAGAACACTGCCCCCATCCTTTATGGGAAATATGCAAATGCATGTAGGATAGCTGCGGAGACACCATCACGTGTTTCTCAATGCAAGCAGTGTATAGCCAGACCTTTCCCCGGGAAGGAACAACAACGGGAAGGGCAGCATCCAATAAAGGAAAACATCCAATACAGGAAAACCACCTATGCCAAGCATGGTATCCATCCACAGACAGCTGTTTCGGGGTGTTTGCCCCTCATCAGTGTGGAGTAGGAATCTGGCTATTAGGAGCAGTGCCTAGTAAAAGGCTGTAAAGGCACAGATGATTGGCCTCAGGGAGACCAAAACATCCAACACCGCGGAGACACCATCACGTGTTTCTCAACGCCTTTTACTAGGCACTGCTCCTAATAGCCAGATTCCTACTCCACACTGATGAGGGGCAAACACCCCGAAACAGCTGTCTGTGGATGGATACCATGCTTGGCATAGGTGGTTTTCCTGTATTGGATGTTTTCCTTTATTGGATGCTGCCCTTCCCGTGGTTGTTCCTTCCCGGGGAAAGGTCTGGCTATTCACTGCTTGCGTTGAGAAACACGTGATGGTGTCTCCGCAGCTATCCTACATGTGATTGTGCTATCGACTTGATTCCAGGTTGTAAGTTCCCTAAGGGCCTACTTTTTAACCTGTCTGTGCCAGAACATATCGCCATGCGGAGCTATGTAAAGGAATCTTTGGAGAAGGGGCATATTCGGCCATCTTCTTCACCATTGGGAGCAGGTTTTTTTTTTGTTGCCAAGAAGGATGGCTCCTTGAGACCCTGTATTGATTATCGCCTCTTGAATAAGATCACGGTCAAATTCCAATACCCTTTGCCTTTGCTTTCTGATTTGTTTGCTAGGATTAAGGGGGCTAGTTGGTTTACTAAGATTGACCTTCGAGGGGCATATAATCTTGTTCGTATTAAGCAGGGTGACGAATAGAAAACTGCATTTAATACGCCCGAGGGCCATTTTGAATACCTTGTGATGCCATTCGGGCTCTCTAATGCCCCATCTGTGTTTCAGTCCTTTATGCATGATATATTTCGGAATTATCTTGATAAATTCATGATTGTATATTTGGATGATATTTTGATTTTTTCAGATGATTGGGAGTCTCATGTGAAACAAGTCAGGATGGTATTTCAGATCCTTCGTGAGAATGCTTTGTTCGTGAAGGGGTCTAAGTGCCTTTTTGGAGTACAGAAGTTTTCTTTTTTGGGCTTCATTTTTTCTCCCTCATCTATAGAAATGGATCTGGTTAAGATTCAGGCCATTCATGATTGGATCCAGCCCACTTCTGTGAAGAGCCTTCAGAAATTTTTGGGCTTTGCTAATTTTTATCGCCGCTTTATTGCCAACTTCTCCAGTGTGGTTAAACCCCTGACCGATTTGACGAAGAAGGGAGCTGATGTGGCAAATTGGTCCTCTGCGGCTGTTTCTGCCTTTCAGGAGCTTAAACGCCAATTTACTTCTGCCCCTGTGTTGCGTCAGCCGGATGTCTCCCTTCCATTTCAGGTTGAGGTTGACGCTTCTGAGATTGGGGCAGGGGCCGTTTTGTCTCAGAGGAATTCTGATGGTTCCTTGTTGAAACCGTGTGCCTTCTTTTCCAGTAAGTTTTTGCCTGCGGAATGCAATTATGATGTCGGCAATCGTGAGTTGTTGGCTATGAAGTGGGCATTTGAGGAGTGGCATCATTGGCTTGAGGGGGCCAAGCACCGTATTGTGGTCTTGACCGATCATAAGAATCTGATTTACCTCGAGTCTGCCAGATGGCTGAATCCTAGACAGGCCCGATGGTCCCTGTTTTTCTCCCGTTTTGATTTTGTGGTCTCGTACCTTCCGAGTTCTAAGAATGTTAAGGCGGATGCCCTCTCTAGGAGCTTTTTGCCTGATTCTCCTGGGGTCTTGAGCCGGTCGGCATGCTGAAGGAAGGGGTGATTCTTTCTGCCATCTCCCCTGATTTACGTCAGGCTCTTCAGGAGTTTCAGGCCGATAAGCCTGATCGCTGTCCAGTGGGGAAATTGTTTGTTCCTGACAGATGGACTAGTAAAGTGATTTCTGAGATTCATTGTTCTGTGTTGGCTGGCCATCCTGGGATTTTTGGTACCAGAGATTTGGTTGGTAGGTCCTTTTGGTGGCCTTCTTTGTCACGGGATGTGCGTTCATTTGTGCAGTCCTGTGGGACTTGTGTGTGGGCCACGCCTTGCTGTTCCCACGCTAGTGGGTTGCTTTTGACTTTGCCGGTCCCTGAGAGGCCTTGGACGCATATTTCTATGGATTTTATTTCAGATCTTCCAGTTTCCCAGAGGATGTCGGTTATCTGGGTGGTTTGTGACCGGTTTTCTAAGATGGTTCATTTGGTACCTTTGCCTAAATTGCCTTCCTCTTCTGATTTGGTTCCGTTGTTTTTTCAGCACGTGGTTCGTTTGCACGGCATTCCGGAGAATATTGTGTCCGACAGAGGGTTTCAGTTTGTTTCTAGGTTTTGGTGAACCTTTTGTGCTAGACTGGGCACTGATTTGTCTTTTTCTTCCGCGTTTCATCCTCCGACAAATGGCCAATCCGAGCGAACTAATCAGACCTTGGAAACTTATTTGAGATGCTTTGTGTCTGCTGATCAGGACGATTGGGTGGCCTTCTTGCCATTGGCCGAGTTTGCCCTTAATAATCGGGCTAGTTCTGCTACCTTGGTTTTACCCTTTTTTGTAATTCTGGTTTTCATCCTCGTTTTTCTTCAGGGCAGGTAGAGCCTTCTGATTGTCCTGGGGTGGACTCTGTGGTTGACAGGTTGCAGCAGATTTTGGCTCATGTTGTGGACAATTTGGTGTTGTCTCAGGAGGAGGCTCAGCGTTTTGCTAACCGTCGTCGGTGTATTGGTTTCCGGCTTCGGGTTGGGGATTTGGTTTGGTTGTCTTCCCGTCATGTTCCTATGAAGGTTTCTTCCCCTAAGTTTAAGCCTCAGTTTATTGGTCCTTATAGGATTTCTGAGATTGTTAATCCGGTGTCTTTTCGTTTGGACCTTCCGGCCTCTTTTTCCTTCCATAATGTTTTTCATAGATCTTTGTTGCTGAAATATGTGGTGCCTGTTGTTCCCTCTGTTGATCCTCCTGCCCCAGTGTTGGTTGATGGGGAGTTGCAGTATGTGGTTGAGAAGATTTTGGATTCTCATTTTTCGAGACGGAAACTTCAGTATCTTGTCAAATGGAAGGGTTACGGCCAGGAGGATAATTCTTGGGTTTTTGCCTCGGATGTCCATGCTACTGATTTGGTTCGGGCCTTTCATCTGGCTCGTCCTGATCGGCCTGGGGGCTCTGGTGAGGGTTCGGTGACCCCTCTTCAAGGGGGGGGTACTGTTGTGAATTCTGCTCTTGGGCTCCCTCCGGTGGTTATAAGTGGTAGTGCTGCTGTCTTTGGATCGCAGCAGTCATCAGGTGTCTCCACTTATTTCAAATTCTGACTGGGCTATTTAGTCTTGCTTGACCCTTTGGTTAGTGCCAGTTGTCCATTGTTTCCTGGAGGATTCACTTCCCTGCCTGGTCTCTCTTGCTTGCTGTTCATTTCAACAAAGATAAGTGCTGGCTTTGTTTTCTGCAGTCCACATGCTGTGGGCCTGATCATTCTAGTTACTTTCCATGTTTTGTCTTGTCCAGCTTGGTCTGTATAAGGATTTGTTTAGCCAAGCTGGTATCTCTGGAGATGAAGATATACCCTCCATGCCTTTAGTTAGATGTGGAGTTTTTGTATTTTCTGTGGTGGATATTTTCTAGTGTTTTAATACTGACCGCATAGTACTCTGTCCTATCCTTTCTATTTAGCTAGAATTGGCCTCCATTGCTAAATCCTGATTTCAGTCTGCATATGTTATTTCCCTCTCTTCTCACAGTCAATATTTGTGGGGGGCTGTCTATCCTTTGGGAAATTTTCTCTGAGGCAAGATAGTTTTCCCTTTTCTATCTCTAGGGGTAATTAGTCCTCCGGCTGTGTCGAGATGTCTAGGGAGTGATAGGTACATTCCACTGCTACTTCTAGTTGCGGTGTTAAGTTCAGGGTCTGCGGTCAGTACAGGTACCACCTTCTCCAGAGTACGTCTCATGCTGCCCCTAGGCCACCAGTTCATAACACTATATACCTGCTCCTGTGAACCTGTGTGGTGATCCTGCTACTCTGCCCTGAGCTCCTGCTGCATACACCAGTTTCCAATAATCCTCCTTCATCTGCTGCTCGTGTTTACTTCCATCTGCATTTGCTGGACATGTAAACTGTTGCTGCTCTGCAAAAACCTGAGACTATTACCCAGGTCTCCCTGGTTGAGCTAAGATATTATTCGAACTGCCTTATAAGCATATCTATCTGTGTTTTGGACTAAGCAAGGACTTATTCTTGCCAAGTATCCTCAAGAATAATTGTGCTCCATAAACTTTCTGCGTGATTGCATTTTCCTCTGAAGTTCCCTATAGACTGCTAAGCTGCATTTAATATTTACACCAAATGTTGTGGACTTGAGTATCTCTCTGCACCTGTTTGAATCACCGTGTGATAATATAGACTTTACCACTTATAAAACTGTGTCCTGTAGTTGTCTTGTTCCATGCAAAGAGTCTCCTGAGTTATCTCCTATAATTATTACAGAATGATAGAATACCAAAGCTCATCAATTGCAAGGATGTCCACCCATTTCTTCTGATACATGTTGGCACCAATGACATGGCAAAGAAGGACCTACCGACAATCTGCAAGGACTTTGAAGAGTTGGGGAATAAAGTAAAGGAACTGTATGCAGGTAGTTTTTTCTTCTATCCTTCCATTAGACGGGCATGGCACCAAGAGGTGGAACAGGATCCTAGATGCGAGCAACTGGCTAAGATGATGGTGCAGTCAACATGGAATCAGATTACTGGACCACGGTGTGAATTACCTGTAAGACGGACTCCTCGCCTTTGATGGACTACAACTCAACAAACCTGGGAAACACACATTCACCAGAAGACTCATTACACTCATTAGGAGGGCATTAAATTAGAAGAAGAGGGGAGAAAAAAAATATTAGACTCGAACATGAAGCCAGAAAATATACTGATGAAGGATATGAGGTGCGGCAAAGAAGACCCGAAACAACATACTCAGAAGGGAAGTAAGATAATTTATAAAAAAAATCCACAGGGAGGCGATTGGAAAAAAACGAAATCCTCTAAACTGCATGCTCGCAAATGCCAGAAGCCTGAAAAACAAGATAGAAGAACTAGAAGCAGAAATATCTACAGGTAACTATGACATTGTGGGAATAACTGAGACATGGTTAGATGAAAGCTATGACTGGGCAGTTAACTTACAGGGTTACAGTCTGTCTAGAAAGGATTGCAAAAATCAGATAGGAGGAGGGGATTGTCTTTATGTAAAGTCTTGTCTAAAGTCCACTTTAAGGGAGGATATTAGCAAAGGGAATGAGGATGTCGAGTCCATATGGGTTTAAATACATGGAGGGAAAAATAGTAACAAAATTCTCTTTGGGGTCTGTTACAAACCCCTAAATATAACAGAAATCATGGAAAGTCTACTACTAAGGCAGATAGATGAAGCTGCAATTCATAATGAGGTCCTTGTTATGGGGAACTTTAACTACCCGGATATTAACTGGAAGACAGAGATCTGCGAACCCATAAAGTCAACAAGTTTCTGCTAATAACCAAGAAAAATTATCTTTCACAGTTGATGCAGAATCCAACCGGAGGAGCATCACTTTTAGACCTAATACTATCTAATAGACCGGACAGAATAAGAAATCTGCAGGTCATCAGGCATCTAAGAAATAGCGACAAAAATACTGAACTTTAGGAAGGCAATGTTTGACCAACTTAGAGATACCCTTAATCTGGATGACTGGGACAAGGTCCTCAGAAATAAGAATACAGATAATAAATGGGAAATGTATAAGAACATCCTAAATAGGCACTGTAAGCAGTTTATACCTTGTGGTAATTAAGGACAATAAACAGGAAAAACACAATGTGGCTAAACAAAGAAATACGAGGAGCAATTAACAGTAAAAAGAAAGCGTTTAAACTACTAAAGCAGGATGGCACCATTGAAGCTCTAAAAAACTATAGGGAGAAAAATACTTTATCTAAAAAACTAATTAAAGCTGCCAAAAAGGAAACAGAGAAGAACATTGCTAAGGAGAGTAAAACTAATCCCAAACTGTTCTTCAACTATATCAATAGTAAAAGAGTCATAAGTGAAATTGTAGGCCCTTACAAAATTATGAGGAAAGAATGGTTGTAGATGACGAGGAAAAAACTAATATATTAAACACCTTCTTCTCTATGGTGATCATGGTGGAATATGAATTGCTAGGTGAAATGCCGAGAGACAAAGAAAACCCTACATTAAAAGTCACCAGTCTAACACAAGAAGAGGTGCGAAACTGGCTAAATAAAATTAAAATAGATAAATCTCTGGGTCTGGATGGCATACACACATGAGTACTAAGAGAACTAAGTAATGTAATAGACAAGCCATTATTTCTTATATTTAGGGACTCTATAGTCCACAGGACTGGCAAATAGCAAATGTGGTACCAATATTCAAAAAGGGCTCTAAAAGTGAACCTGGAAATTATAGGCCGGTAAGTATAACCTCTATTGTTGGTAAAATATTTGAAGGGTTTCTGAGGGATGTTATTCTGGATTATCTCAATGAGAATAAATGTTTAACTCCATATCAGCATGGGTTTATGAGGAAATTGCTCCTGTCAAACCAATCTAATCAGTTTTTATGAAGAGGTAAGCTATAGACTCGACCAAGGCGAGTCATCGGGACGTGGTATATCTTGATTTTTCCAAAGTGTTTGATACCATGCCACACAAAAGGTTGGTACTAGTGTTGAGCATTCCGATACCGCAAGTATCGGGTATCGGACGATACTTGCGGTATCGGAATTCCGATACCGAGTTCCGATACTTTTGTGGTATCGGGAATCGGTATCGGAACCATATTCATGTGTAAAATAAAGAATTAAAATAAAAAATATGGATATACTCACCTCTCCGGTGGCCCCTGGATCTTACCGCTGTAACTGGGAGCCTCGGTTCCTAAGAATGAGCGCGTGAAGGGCCTTCGATGACGTCGCGGCTTCTGATTGGTCGCGTGACCGCTCATGTGACCGCTCACGCGACCAATCAGAAGCCGCGATGTCAGCCGCGATGTCATCGAAGGTCCTTCACGGGCTCATTCTTAGGAACGGAGGCTCCCGGTTACAGCGGTAAGGTCCAGGGGCCGCCGGAGAGGTGAGTATATCCATATATATCCATATACTCACCTCTCCGGTGGCCCCTGGATCTTACCGCTGTAACCGGGAGCCTCTGTTCCTAAGAATGAGCCCGTGAAGGACCTTCGATGACGTCGCAGCTGACGTCGCGGCTTCTGATTGGTCGCGTGAGCGGTCACATGAGCGGTCACGCGACCAATCAGAAGCCGCGACGTCATCGAAGGCCCTTCACGCGCTCATTCTTAGGAACCGAGGCTCCCGGTTACAGCAGTAAGATCCAGGGGCCACCGGAGAGGTGAGTATATCCATATTTTTTATTTTAATTCTTTATTTTACACATGAATATGGATCCCAGGGCCTGAAGGAGAGTTTCCTCTCCTTCAGACCCTGGGAACCATTCAGATACTTTGCGTCCCATTGAAATGCATTGGTATCGGGTATCGGTATCGGCGATATCCGATATTTTTCGGGTATCGGCCGATACTATCCGATACCGATACTTTCAAGTATCGGACGGTATCGCTCAACACTAGTTGGTACACAAAATGAGAGTGCTGGGTCTGGGGGAAATATGTGTAAATGGGTAAGTAACTGGCTTAGTGATAGAAAGCAGACGGTGGTTATAAATGATATATTCTCTAACTGGGTCACTGCGACCAGTGGGATACCACTGGGGCCTGTGTTAGAACCTATTCTCTTCAACATATTTATTAACGATCTGGTAGAAGGTTTACACAGTAAAATATCGATATTTGCAGATGATAAAAAACTATATAAAGCAGTTAATACAAGAGAACATAGAATTCTTCTACAGATGGATCTGGATAAGTTGGAAACTTGGGCTGAAAGGTGGAAGATGCGGTCTGACAATGATAAATGTTAGGTTATACACATGGCAGGAAGGAATCAATATCACCATTACACATTGAATGGGAAACCACTAGGTAAATCTGACACTGAGAAGGACTTGGGGATCCCAGTTAATGAAAAACTTACCTGGAGCAGTCAGTGCCAGGCAGTGGCTGCCAAGGCAAACAGGATCATGGGGTGCATTAAAAGAGGTCTGGGTACACATGATCAGAGCATTATACTGCCTCTGTACAAATCCCTGGTTAGACTGCTCATGGAGTAGTGTGTACAGTTTTGGGCACCAGTGCTCAGGAAAGATATAATGGAACTAGAGCGAGTACAAAGGAGGGCAGCAAAATTAATAAAGGTAATGGGGGAACAACAATACCCAGAGAGATTAGCAAAATTAACATTGTTTAGTCTAGAAAAAAGAAGACTGAGGGGCGATCTAATAACCATGTATAAGTATATAAGGGAACAATACAAACATCTCTCCGAGAATCTGTTTATACCAAGGAAGGTGACGTCATAAGGTGGCATTCTCTGCGTCTGGAGGAAAGAAGGTTTTTCCACCAACACAGAAGAGGATTTTTACTGTTAGGGCAGTGAGAATCTGGAATTCCTTGACTGAGGAGGTGGTGATAGCAAATTCAGTCAAGGGGTTCAAGAGAGACCTGGATGTCTTCCTGGAGCGTAACAATATTGTATCTTACAG
Organism: Ranitomeya variabilis; assembly: GCF_051348905.1. NCBI lineage: Eukaryota > Metazoa > Chordata > Amphibia > Anura > Dendrobatidae > Ranitomeya > Ranitomeya variabilis. The sequence continues at coordinate 504,126,130 of NC_135236.1, forward strand.
TTATTAGGTTCTTTAGAAGGTTGTAGATCTGGGGATTTATTCTGACGGAATATAGGCTGAACTGGATGGACAAATTTATTTTTTCGGACTTGCTAGCTATGTTTTCTAACTATGTTACTATCTTTCAGCCAGTTCCTTATGCATCTGCAAATAGTTTCCCCTAGTCCCTTCTTCTGGAGCTTCAGGCTGTAATGGGTACAGTATCAAATGCCTTTGCAAAGTCCAGAAAAATAACATCAGCCCCATTTTCAGCATCCAGATTTGGACTTATCTCCTGCTAGAAACCCAATATGTTGGTTAAACATGACTAATCTTTCATGAATCTGTGCTGCTTCTCAGTTTTTATAATATTCTCTGCAATTCATTTCTGTAGGTCATCTTTTATAATACCTTCATAAATGTTTTTATTACACCATTGGCATATGCAGCAGGTGAAACCTGCAACGGGGCATGGGCAGGCGATCCCTCCTTCTATTATCTACATGCTTAAGCAATGCTATATACATTTCTGAAGCTGCTTTACATTTATAGCCTCTACATCGCCTCTTGGAATACTTTATGTATATTAGTGTTCTTAGCTTACTTCTCATTTACTCATTCCAAATTTGCACTTGCTATTTTACCTCTTTAGTAGTGATGAGCGAATATTCTCGTTACTCGAGATTTCTCGAGCACGCTCGGGTGTCCTCTGAGTATTTTTTAGTGCTCGGAGATTTAGTTTTTAGTGCCGCAGCTGAATGATTTACATCTGTTAGCCAGCATAAGTACATGTGGGGATTCCCTAGCAACCAGGCAACCCCCACATGTACTTATGCTGGCTAACAGATGTAAATCATTCAGCTGCGGCTCTAAAAACTAAAACTCCGAGCACTAAAAAATACTCGGACACCCGAGCATGCTCGAGAAATCTCGAGTAACGAGCATATTCGCTCATCACTACTCTTTAGGAATTGTGGAATTGTGAACATGAAACTAACATCCATTTGTCTATTTTCAAACTCTGGGTGTTTAACCTCTTAACGACCGCCGATACGCCTTTTAACGGCGGCCGCTAAGGGTACTTAAACCACAGCGCCGTTAATTAACGGCGCTGTGGAAAAAGTGAATAGCGCCCCCCAGAGTCGGATTTTCTCTTGGGTCTTGGTTACCGGGGGTAGCCGAGACCCCAGAGAACATGATTCGGGGTTTTTTTACCGACCCCCAAGTTGCGATCGCCGGTAATTAACCGTTTACCAGCGGTCGCAAAAAAAAACAAAACGCGATTTCTCATTTAATTTCTCTGTCCTGCGATGTGATCGCACATCAGAGGACAGAGAAATGGGGTCCCCGATAGCCCCCGATGGCCCCCCGATACTCACCTGTCTCCCCCGGTGCTCCTAGTGGCTCCCGATGGGCGCCGCCATCTTCTTCCGGCAAAAAAATGGCGGGCGCATGCGCAGTGCGCCCGCCGGCCGGCCCCCGGGAGGTCTTTGGGGTCTCAGCTGCCGGGGGTAGCCGAGACCCCAAAGAACATGATCGGGGTCGGTTTTTACCGACCCCTGTTTTGCGATCGTCGGTAATTAACTGTTTACCGGCGACCGCAAAAAAAAAAAAGCGATGTGTAATTCTCTGTCCTCTGATGTGATTGCACATCAGAGGACAGAGAAATAGGGGGATTCGGGGACCCTATTATTCTTACCGGTGTCCCTGGGTCCTCCTGCGTCCTCTCCTGCCGGCCGGCTTCTTCCTATGGAAAGAAAATGGCGGGCGCATGCGCAGTGCGCCCGCTCTCTGCTGCCATCTGCCGGCCGGCAGGAGAGAGGAGTTGGGGCTAAAATTAGGGTTAGGGTTAGGGCTAGGGTTAGGGCTAGGGTTAGGGCTAGGGTTAGGGTTAGGGCTAGGGTTAGGGTTAGGGTTGGGGGTAAATTTAGGGTTAGGGTTGGGGCTAAATTTAGGGTTAGGGTTGGGGCTAAATTTAGGGTTAGGGCTGGGGCTAAATTTAGGGTTAGGGCTAGGGTTAGGGATGGGGCTAAAGTTAGGGTTAGGGTTGGGGCTAAAGTTAGGACTAGGGTTGCGGCTAAAGTTAGGGTTAGAGTTGGGATTAGGGTTTGGATTAGGGTTGGCATTAGGGTTACGTTTGGGATTAGGGTTAGGTTTGGGATTAGGGTTAAGGTTAGGGTTGGGATTAGGGGTGTATTGGGATTAGGATTAGGTTTGAGGTTAGGGTTGAGATTAGGATTAGGGGTGTGTTGGATTTAGGGTTCTGATTAGGGTTTTGGTTGTTTTGGGGTTAGGGTTGCGATTATCCTTAGGGTTGTGATTAGGATTATGGATCGGGTTGGCATTAGGGTTAGGCCTCTTTCACACTTCAGTCTTTTGGCGTCAGTCTGAAACCGCCATTTTTGTCAAATAGCAGATCCGCCATTTTTTTTTTGCGGATCCGCTATTTTCCCATAGACATGCATGTTGTGAATTTGCTTTTTGCTCCCTCTAGTGGTTACTAGTTTTTTGACTCTGGTTTTTCTGTCATTCCTTTTATCCGCACCTGGGTCGTTAGTTAGGGGTGTTGCTATATAAGCTCCCTGGACCTTCAGTTCAATGCCTGGCAACGTAGTTATCAGAGCTAGTCTGCTGTGCTCTTGTCTACTGATCCTGGTTCCAGTTATATCAGCTAAGTCTGCCTTTTGCTTTTTTCTATTTGTTTTGGTTTTGTATTTTTGTCCAGCTTGTTCCAAATCTATATCCTGACCTTTGCTGGAAGCTCTAGGGGGGCTGGTGTTCTCCCCCTGGACCGTTAGACGGTTCGGGGGTTCTTGAATTTCCAGTGTGGATTTTGATAGGGTTTTTGTTGACCATATAAGTTACCTTTCTTTATTCTGCTATCAGTAAGCGGGCCTCTCTGTGCTAAACCTGGTTCATTTCTGTGTTTGTCATTTCCTCTTACCTCACCGTCATTATTTGTGGGGGGCTTCTATCCAGCTTTGGGGTCCCCTTCTCTGGAGGCAAGAAAGGTCTTTGTTTTCCTCTACTAGGGGTAGCTAGATTCTCCGGCTGGCACGTGTCATCTAGAATCAACGTAGGAATGATCCCCGGCTACTTCTAGTGTTGGCGTTAGGAGTAGATATATGGTCACCCCAGTTACCACTGCCCTATGAGCTGGATTTTTGTATTCTGCAGACTTCCACGTTCCTCTGAGACCCTCGCCATTGGGGTCATAACAGTTTGCCAGGCCAGTATTAAATGTTAAATGCATTGCAGAAGAGGGATTATAAGAAAGAAGATTCTGAGTTTTTTTTTTTTTCTTCTTCCCCTTTACCTCAGAGTGGCTATGCTTGCTGCAGACATGAATGTCCAGACCTTGATTACAAGTGTGGACCAGCTGGCTACTCGTGTGCAGGGCATACAAGACTATGTTATCAGAAATCCTAGGTCAGAACCTAAAATACCGATTCCTGAACTGTTTTCCGGAGACAGGTTTAAGTTTAGGAATTTTGTGAATAATTGTAAATTGTTTTTGTCCCTGAGACCCTGTTCATCTGGAGATTCTGCTCAGCAAGTAAAAATTGTTATTTCGTTCTTACGGGGCGACCCTCAGGATTGGGCTTTTTCGCTGGCGCCAGGAGATCCGGCATTGGCTGATCTTGATGCGTTTTTTCTGGCGCTCGGTTTACTTTATGAGGAACCCAATCTTGAGATTCAGGCAGAAAAGGCCTTGCTGGCTATGTCTCAGGGGCAGGACGAGGCTGAAGTGTATTGCCAAAAATTTCGGAAATGGTCCGTGCTGACACATTGGAACGAGTGTGCACTGGCCGCTAATTTTAGAAATGGCCTTTCTGAAGCCATTAAGAATGTTATGGTGGGTTTTCCCATTCCCACAGGTCTGAATGATACTATGGCACTGGCTATTCAAATTGACCGGCGGTTGCGGGAGCGCAAAACCGCAAATTCCCTCATGGTGTTGTCTGAACAGACACCTAATTCGGTGCAATGTGATAGAAAAACCGCAAATTCCCTCATGGTGTTGTCTGAACAGACACCTGATTTAATGCAATGTGATAGAATCCTGACTAGAAATGAGCGGAAAATTCATAGACGCCGGAATGGCTTGTGCTACTACTGTGGTGATTCTACACATGTTATCTCAGCATGCTCTAAACGTATAGCTAAGGTTGTTAGTCCTGTCACCGTTGGTAATTTGCAACCTAAATTTATTCTGTCTGTAACTTTGATTTGCTCACTGTCATCTTATCCTGTCATGGCGTTTGTAGATTCAGGTGCTGCCCTGAGTCTCATGGATCTCTCATTTGCTAAGCGCTGTGGTTTTACTCTTGAACCATTAGAAAATCCTATTCCTCTTAGGGGTATTGATGCTACACCATTGGCAGCAAATAAACCGCAGTATTGGACACAGGTTACCATGTGCATGACTCCTGAACACCGCGAGGTGATACGTTTCCTGGTTTTACATAAAATGCATGATTTGGTTGTTTTAGGGCTGCCATGGTTACAGACCCATAATCCAGTCCTGGACTGGAAGGCTATGTCAGTCTCAAGTTGGGGCTGTCGTGGTATTCATGGGGATTCCCTGCCTGTGTCTATTGCTTCTTCTACGCCTTCGGAAGTTCCGGAGTATTTGTCTGATTATCAGGATGTCTTCAGTGAGTCTGAGTCCAGTGCACTGCCTCCTCATAGGGACTGTGACTGTGCTATAGATTTGATCCCAGGCAGTAAATTTCCTAAGGGAAGACTGTTTAATCTGTCGGTACCTGAACATACCGCTATGCGTTCATATATCAAGGAGTCTTTGGAGAAAGGACATATTCGTCCGTCTTCTTCCCCTCTTGGTGCGGGATTCTTTTTTGTGGCAAAAAAGGACGGATCTTTGAGACCTTGTATTGATTATCGGCTTTTAAATAAGATCACTGTCAAATTTCAGTATCCTTTACCGCTGTTGTCTGACTTGTTTGCCCGGATTAAGGGTGCCAAGTGGTTCACCAAGATAGACCTTCGTGGTGCGTACAACCTTGTGCGCATTAAGCAAGGTGATGAATGGAAAACCGCATTCAATACGCCCGAAGGTCATTTTGAGTACTTGGTGATGCCTTTTGGGCTCTCCAATGCGCCTTCAGTTTTTCAGTCCTTTATGCATGACATTTTCCGGAAGTATCTGGATAAATTTTTGATTGTTTATCTGGATGATATTTTGTTTTTTTCTGATAATTGGGATTCGCATGTGGAGCAGGTCAGGTTGGTCTTTAAAATTTTGCGTGAAAATTCTTTGTTTGTCAAGGGCTCAAAGTGTCTCTTTGGTGTACAGAAGGTTCCCTTTTTGGGGTTCATTTTTTCCCCTTCTGCTGTGGAGATGGACCCAGTCAAGGTCCGAGCTATTCTTGATTGGACTCAGCCCTCGTCAGTTAAGAGTCTTCAGAAGTTCTTGGGCTTCGCTAACTTCTACCGTCGTTTTATCGCTAATTTTTCTAGCATTGTGAAACCTTTGACGGATATGACCAAGAAGGGCTCCGATGTAGCTAACTGGGCTCCTGCTGCCGTGGAGGCTTTCCAGGAGTTGAAACGCCGGTTTACTTCGGCGCCTGTTTTGTGCCAGCCTGACGTCTCACTTCCCTTTCAGGTTGAGGTGGATGCTTCGGAGATTGGGGCCGGGGCCGTTTTGTCGCAGAGAGGCCCTGGTTGCTCTGTTATGAAACCTTGTGCCTTTTTCTCTAGGAAGTTTTCGCCTGCCGAGCGAAATTATGATGTGGGCAATCGGGAGTTGTTGGCCATGAAATGGGCATTTGAGGAGTGGCGTCATTGGCTCGAGGGTGCTAAGCATCGTGTGGTGGTCTTGACTGATCACAAAAATCTGATGTATCTCGAGTCTGCTAAACGCCTTAATCCTAGACAGGCCCGCTGGTCATTGTTTTTCTCCCGCTTTGATTTTGTTGTCTCGTATTTACCAGGTTCAAAGAATGTGAAGGCCGATGCTCTTTCTAGGAGCTTTGTGCCTGATGCTCCTGGAGTCGCTGATCCTGTTGGTATTCTTAAAGATGGAGTTATCTTGTCAGCTATTTCTCCGGATCTGCGACGTGTGTTGCAGAGATTTCAGGCTGATAGGCCTGAGTCTTGTCCACCTGACAGACTGTTTGTCCCGGATAAGTGGACCAGCAGAGTCATTTCCGAGGTCCATTCCTCGGTGTTGGCAGGTCACCCGGGAATTTTTGGCACCAGAGATCTGGTGGCCAGGTCCTTTTGGTGGCCTTCCTTGTCAAGGGATGTGCGGTCATTTGTGCAGTCCTGTGGGACTTGTGCTCGAGCTAAGCCTTGCTGTTCTCGTGCCAGCGGTTTGCTCTTGCCCTTGCCTGTCCCGAAGAGACCTTGGACACATATCTCCATGGATTTCATTTCTGATCTTCCGCTATCTCAGGGCATGTCCGTTATCTGGGTGATATGTGATCGCTTCTCCAAGATGGTCCATTTGGTTCCTTTGCCTAAGCTGCCTTCCTCTTCCGATCTGGTTCCTGTGTTTTTCCAGAACGTGGTTCGTTTGCACGGCATCCCTGAGAATATTGTGTCAGACAGAGGATCCCAGTTCGTTTCCAGGTTCTGGCGATCCTTTTGTAGTAGGATGGGCATTGATTTGTCGTTTTCGTCTGCTTTCCATCCTCAGACTAATGGACAGACGGAGCGAACCAATCAGACTTTGGAGGCTTATTTGAGGTGTTTTGTCTCTGCTGATCAGGACGATTGGGTTACATTCTTGCCGTTGGCTGAGTTTGCCCTTAATAATCGGGCTAGTTACGCCACCTTGGTTTCGCCTTTTTTCTGCAACTCTGGTTTCCATCCTCGCTTTTCTTCGGGTCATGTGGAGCCTTCTGACTGTCCTGGGGTGGATTCTGTGGTGGATAGGTTGCAGCAGATCTGGAATCATGTGGTGGACAACTTGAAGTTGTCACAGGAGAAGGCTCAGCGCTTTGCCAACCGCCGCCGCGGTGTGGGTCCCCGACTACGTGTTGGGGATTTGGTATGGCTTTCTTCCCGCTTTGTTCCTATGAAGGTCTCCTCTCCCAAATTTAAACCTCGTTTTATTGGGCCTTACAAGATATTGGAAATCCTTAATCCTGTATCTTTTCGTCTGGATCTTCCTGTGTCAATTGCTATTCACAATGTATTTCATAGGTCCTTGTTGCGGCGGTACATTGTGCCTGTAGTTCCTTCTGCTGAGCCTCCTGCTCCGGTGTTGGTTGAGGGCGAGTTGGAGTACGTGGTGGAGAAGATCTTGGATTCTCGCCTCTCCAGGCGGAGGCTTCAGTACCTGGTCAAGTGGAAGGGCTATGGTCAGGAGGATAATTCCTGGGTGGTCGCCTCTGATGTTCATGCGGCCGATTTAGTTCGTGCCTTTCATGCCGCTCATCCTGATCGCCCTGGTGGTCGTGGTGAGGGTTCGGTGACCCCTCACTAAGGGGGGGGTACTGTTGTGAATTTGCTTTTTGCTCCCTCTAGTGGTTACTAGTTTTTTGACTCTGGTTTTTCTGTCATTCCTTTTATCCGCACCTGGGTCGTTAGTTAGGGGTGTTGCTATATAAGCTCCCTGGACCTTCAGTTCAATGCCTGGCAACGTAGTTATCAGAGCTAGTCTGCTGTGCTCTTGTCTACTGATCCTGGTTCCAGTTATATCAGCTAAGTCTGCCTTTTGCTTTTTTCTATTTGTTTTGGTTTTGTATTTTTGTCCAGCTTGTTCCAAATCTATATCCTGACCTTTGCTGGAAGCTCTAGGGGGGCTGGTGTTCTCCCCCCGGACCGTTAGACGGTTCGGGGGTTCTTGAATTTCCAGTGTGGATTTTGATAGGGTTTTTGTTGACCATATAAGTTACCTTTCTTTATTCTGCTATCAGTAAGCGGGCCTCTCTGTGCTAAACCTGGTTCATTTCTGTGTTTGTCATTTCCTCTTACCTCACCGTCATTATTTGTGGGGGGCTTCTATCCAGCTTTGGGGTCCCCTTCTCTGGAGGCAAGAAAGGTCTTTGTTTTCCTCTACTAGGGGTAGCTAGATTCTCCGGCTGGCGCGTGTCATCTAGAATCAACGTAGGAATGATCCCCGGCTACTTCTAGTGTTGGCGTTAGGAGTAGATATATGGTCACCCCAGTTACCACTGCCCTATGAGCTGGATTTTTGTATTCTGCAGACTTCCACGTTCCTCTGAGACCCTCGCCATTGGGGTCATAACACATGCATTAGCGACGGATTGTGGCGGATGGTCGTCCGTTCCATCCGCCATGCGACGGATCCATCGAGATTTGGCGAACGTCATCTAGACATTGATGGCCATTGTAACGTTTTTTGTCTGCACCGAAATTGCGGTTCGCGACAGATCCGTCGCATTCGTCATTCCATAGAATGGCCGCCTATGGGCGACGGATCCGTCGTTACCGTCATTTCGGCAGATCCGTCGCCCCAATCCGCATTTTCAATTGTGCATGCTCCAAAAAGTAGATACTTTTCCCAGACAACCCCCAAGTAACGGATCCGTCAAAAAAACGGATCCGTTAGAACCGTTTTCTCAACAATTGTGACGGATCCGTCGATCCGTCACTATGTCGGAGCTGACTGATGCCAAACAACTGAAGTGTGAAAGAAGCCTTAGGGGTGTGTTGGGGTTAGAGTTGGAGTTAGATTTGGGGGGTTTCCACTGTTTAGGTACATCAGGGGGTCTCTAAACGCCACAGCCAATTTTGCGCTCAAAAAGTCAAATGGTGCTCCCTCCCTTCCGAGCTCTGCCGTGCACCCAAACAGTGGTTTACCCCCACATATGAGGCATTAGCGTACTCGGGATAAATTGGACAACAACTTTTGGGGTTCAATTTCTCCTGTTACCCTTGTGAAAATAAAAACTTGGGGGCTAAAAAATCTTTTTTGCGGAAAAAAAAATATTTTTTATTTTCACGACTCAGCATTATAAACTTCTGTGAAGCAGTTGGGCATTCAAAGTTCTCACCACACATCTAGATAACTTCCTTGGGGGGTCTAGTTTCCAAAATGGGGTCACTTGTGGGGGGTTTACACTGTTTAGGTACATCAGGGGCTCTGCAAACGCAACATAATGCCCGCAGACCATTCTATCAAAGTCTGCATTCCAAAACGGCGCTCCTTCCCTTCGAGCTCTGCCATGCGCCCAAACAGTGGTTTACCCCAACATATGGGGTATCAGCCTACTCAGCATAAATTGCACAATCAATTTTGGGGTCCAATTTCTCCTCTTACCCTTGAGAAAAAAAATTGCAGGCTAAAAAATCATTTTTGAGGGAAAAAAAGGATTTTTTATTTTCATGGCTCTACTTTATAAATTTCTGTGACGCACTTGGGGGTTTAAAGTGCTCACTACACATCTAGATAAGTTCCTTAAGTGGTCTAGTTTCCAAAATGGGGTCACTTGTGGGGGGTTTCTACTGTTTAGGCACATCAGGGGCTCTCCAAACGCGACATGGTGTCCGATCTCAATTCCAGCCAATTCTACATTGAAAAAGTAAAATGGCACTCCTTCTCTTCCAAGCTCTGCGGTGCGCCCAACCAGTGGTTTACTCCCACATATGGGGTATCAACGTACTCAGGAGAAATTGCACAACAACTTTTGTGGTCTAATTTCTCCTGTTACCCTTGTCAAAATAAAAATTTGGGGGCCAAAATATCATTTCTGTAGAAAAAATGTGACTTTTTATTTTCACGGCTCTACGCTATAAACTTCCGTGAAGCACCTGGGGGATTAAAGTGCTCACCACACATCTAGATAAGTTCTTTAAGGGGTCTAGTTTCCAAAATGGGGTCACTTGTGGGGGGATTCCACTGTTTAGGCACATCATGGGCTCTCCAAACGCGACATGGCGTCTGATCTCAATTCCAGCCAATTCTACATCGAAAAAGTAAAACGGCACTCCTTCTCTTCCAAGCTCTGCAGTGCGCCCAAATAGTGGTTTACCCCCACATATGGGGTATCAATGTACTCAGGAGAAATTGCACAACAACTTTTGTGGTCTAATTTCTCCTGTTACCCTTGTGAAAATAAAAATTTGTGGCGAAAAAATCATTTTTGTAGAAAAAATGCAATTTTTTATTTTCCCGGCTCTACGTTATAAACTTCTGAGAACCACCTGGGGGTTTAAAGTGCTCACCACACATCTAGTTAAGTTCCTTAAGGGGTCTAGTTTCCAAAATGGGGTCACTTGTGGGGGGTTTCCACTGTTTAGGCACATCAGGGGCTCTCCAAACGCGACATGGCGTCCAATCTCAATTCCAGCCAATTCTACATTGAAAAAGTAAAATGGCACTCCTTCTCTTCCAAGCTCTGCAGTGCGCCCAAACAGTTATTTACCCCCACATATGGGGTATCAACATACTCAGGAGAAATTGTACAACAACTTTTGTGGTCTAATTTCTCCTGTTACCCTTGTGAAAATAAGAATTTGTGGGCGAAAATCATTTTTGTCTAAACAAATGCGATTTTTTATTTTCACGGCTCTACTTTATAAACTTCTGTGAAGCACTTGGGGGCTCAAAGTGCTCACCACACATCTAGTTAAGTTCCTTAAGGGGTCTAGTTTGCAAAAAAAAGTAAAATGTTCATTTTTTCCTTCCACATTGTTTCAGTTCCTGTGAAGCATGTAAAGGGTTAATAAACTTCTTGAATGTGGTTTTGAGCACCTTGAGGGGTGCAGTTTTTAGAATGGTGTCATACTTGGTTATTTTCTATCATATAGACCCCTCAAAATGACTTCAAATGTGATGTGGTCCCTAAAAAAAATGGTGTTGTAAAAATGAGAAATTGCTGGTCAACTTTTAACCCTTATAACTCCCTAACAAAAAAAAATGTTGGTTCCAAAATTGTGCTGATGTAAAGTAGACATGTGGGAAATGTTATTTATTAACTATTTTTTGTGATATATCTCTCTGATTTAAGGGCATAAAAATACAAAGTTTGAAAATTGCAAAATTTTAATTTTTTTTGCCATATTTCCATTTTTTTCATAAATAATCACAAGTAATATCGAAGAAATGTTACCACTAACATTAAGTACAATATGTCTTGAAAAAACAGTCTCAGAATCAGCAGGATCTGTTGAAGCGTTCCAGAGTTATAACCTCATAAAGGGACAGTGGTCAGAATTGTAAAAATTGGCCTGGTCATTAAGTACCAAATTGGCTCTGTCACTAAGGGGTTAATCAATCTTCCTGCTGATATTTATTGGTTGCATTATCCTATTGCATTTGTCACATTTAGAATTTTAGCTAAACGTGTACATTTTTGCACATTAAACTGACTGAATTGTATGCCTTATGATATCATTTTTTGCACATGCACTTTTCTCTATATACAGATTTGAGATACAATCATTTGTTCAGTTAAGAGTATCATGCCATCTCTAATGGATTTGGATGTTTGCTGTTTGTATTTGTGATTTTTCCAAATCTATTTGGAAATCATCCAAATCTCTGTGGAAATCATCCACTTCAGTGGTTTTTCCTTGTATCAATTTTTTTTATTGATCTCATGGTATACTACTCCTATTCATTTCAAATCTTTTATGCAATTGCGATTTTGTACACAATATTCTATGTCTTTTTTGATGAGAGTAGTTTACTCCATTTTTTTCCATTATGAATGTCCCTCAAAAATGTTTGCACACTACTGATGTCTGTGCTGATGGTAGTTACCTGGATCTAATTATTTCCTTTCTTAAATATCGGTACCACGTCATCCATACTCCAATCATGTAATAAGAGAGTTTAAGAAGATGAGATACAGCACATTGATCTGTCAATAACTGAGCTCAATTCCCTCAATACCTGTGGATGAATGCCATCTGTTCAGGCATTTGTCAATGTTTAATTTACTCAGGCGTACTTCTTCTTTGGTGAAACTAGTTATATCAGGTGGTAAAGTTTGATTTTTACCTTGTTCAATGATCTATGGAACACTCATTTCATTGGTGAACATGGATGAAAAGTGCCTATTTAATATCTCAGCCTTTTCTTTGTTTTCTAAACAGTCAATGTCAAAAGTGTTGACATCCTTGAAAATGTTCCAGAAAACGACATTTCTCCCAGAAATGTATTGCAGTTACAAACATTTTGTTATACACGTTTGTTTTCTTTGTGTGTATTGGATCAACACAAAAAAACAGAAAAAAAGGCAAACTTGACACACAACCTCAAAAATGGAATGAAAAAAATTATTGACATTCTCAACTTAATGTTTGGTTACACACCTTTTGGTATAAATACTTGCAGTCCATCGCTTCCTATAACCATCAGCAAGGCAAGCTTCTTACACCTTTCAAGTGGAATTTTGGACCACTCTTCTTTTGCAAACTGCTCCAGGTCTCTCATATTTGAAAGGTGCCTTCTCCCAGCCAGCATTTTAATATCTCTCCACAGATTTTCAATGGGAGAAATACTTCATTTTCTGGAACAAGTTCAAGGTTGACAGCACTTTCGTTCATGACTGTAATTATCTAGTTGTTATCATCTTTTAGTGGTTTAATACCATTTGTTATTTTCTTTTGGGAATTGATGTATTTAAAAAAAATGCTGTAATTTATTTTAATGTCACTGGCGATTTGTGTTTCAATAGTTAACTTTGCTAGGTTGATTTCTTTTTTAATTTCTTATTGAGATGTTTATAATCCTAAAATGCTATTTCTATATTCTTGGCCTTCAGGATTTTGAATGTCTTTTGTTTTTGCTTTATTAAACTTTGTACTGTCTTATTTATCCATAATGTTTTCTTTTTATTCCTAGACATTTTTACTACAGGGTTTAAGTTCTCTACTGGATTCTAGTAGTATATCCTTAAACATGCCTCATTCATGGTAAATCTGTGTGCAGTTTTATCTAAGCACTTCTTTGCTATGCAGAAAAAAACATGATTGGGTATATTTAGTCTTTTTCATCTACACTATGTGCACAATTGCTAGGCAAGAGAGTATTTAGCCCAGATCATAATTTTATGCATATTTTCCTACTTCAAGCTGAAAAAAGCTTGAATACTTATTGGATGAAGCAGATCATGTGTTGCGTAATTGTGTGAATATCAACACGCTTTATCATGGTGTGCAGGATTACTAGTCAGTTTATTTTCCTCATTAAAATGGGCAAAAAAATAAATGTAATTAACTCTGAAAGGTAAAAAAAAATGTTAAAACTCTTACAGAGGAATACAGCACTCTTGAAATTGCTAGAACCAAGAAAAGTTTTGTTGAAAATATTCAACAGGGTCGCAAGAAATGTCCTGAGAAAAAAAGACGTACCTTAACTGTCAAAGATTTGAAAAGAATGAAACGTGAAGTAACCTGGAACCAGTTCTTCTCCAATGTTGTCATATTCCATATTCCAGACCTACAACCTCCCTGGAGTGCTCAGAAGTACAAGGTATTCAGGGCTCAGAATCATGGCCAAGGTAATAAAAGCTGTAGCTCGACCACCACTGAACAAGGCACAGAACTTGATGCATCAAGATTGGGCCAAGAACTATCTGAAAGATTTTTCAAAGGCTTTTTGTACTGATGAGATGATAGTAACTCTTGATTGACCAGATGAATGGTTCTGTGGCTTGATCAGTAATGGGCAGAGACCTCCACTGTGACTCAGACCCCAGCAAGGTGGAGCTGGTGTACTGCTATGGGTTGGTGTTATTAAAGGTAGGCTAGTTGGAAATTCTTGGGTTGAAGATGGACTCAAAATCAAATTCAAAAATTGCCACTTTTTAGAAAACAGTTTCTTCAAGCAGTGATACAGGAAAAAGTCTGCATCTTTCAAGAAATCTATAATTTGTATGTAGTACAATGCACCATCTCATGTATAGAAGGGCTCCACTGCTTAGCTAGCCAGTACAGGCATTAAAGATGAAAGAACAATAACATCTTTCCTCACGTTATCTAAACCCTATTGAGTACTTGTGAGCTCTTTTTAAACAGAAGACTCACAGTGAAGGAAAACAGTACACCTCTGTGAACAGTGTCTGGGAGGCTGTGGCTGGTGGTGTCCAAAAGGTTGATCATCAACAGATTAAGAAACTAGCAGACTCCATGGATTGAAGGCTTATAACTGTTATTGAAAAGAAGGTTGTTGATATATTTTTTAAATGTCATCAATTTATATTTGTACTTTTTGAGTTTTTTGGTTATTATTCTGACTTTAACAAAATTAAAATAAGCAATTGAGATGGGAACATTTATGCTTTTCATTTAGTTGCATAATAATTCAGCACACTAATAGTTTCCCAGTTATTCTGCACACTTAGATATTCTCCTAAGAAAGACACAACCTCACTTTTACTTTCTTAAATATTCAGGTTTCAGGTTTATTAACCTTTTGGATTGTCTGACAGCACAGTAGTTGTTCAATAATAAGATTAATCATCAAAAATACGAATTACCTAATACTGTTGCACACAGTGTAGAACCAGAAAGTAAATTAATTTATTTTAAAAGGTTAAATAAAACACATATTGAGTTTTATATACCAAGTGCACATTGTGTTTTTTGTAATCACAGCAATCATCAGTTCAGAAAGATAACAACAATACATAATGCATCTTGCTGACTACTTGGTAAGCGTGCCTTTCTTCAGCAATCATAATTAGTTTGGCCCGGTCACAAAATGGGTTTGCTTAGGTGAGCTTCATTGTCAGGATTGACCAGAATTACAAAAAAGTAAGTAATTGTAATACAGAACAAGATGTTGCTCGGTGTTTCTCTTCTCTTCAATGCACTATAATGAAATAGAAGTGGAACAGAGGGAACACAATTCTGTAAGAAAGAAGCATTGGGAATTTGGTATCGACATAGATCCTGTGCCACAGAGACTGATACTTCTACACATTGTCAATAATAGTTATTGGTATTGTAGACTTACAAAATGAGTGCCAAATAGTAGATGAGTGCACTAATAGCGTGAGAGAAAGTGACTACTGGAAAAAGCTCTTGTGTCTGTTTCTTTTAACCCCTTAATGACTGCCAATACACCTTTTAACGGCGGCAATTAATGGTACTTAGGCCTCAGCATCACTTTTTAAAGGCGCTGAGAAACAAGTGTATAGCGCCCCCCAGAGTCTGAATTTCTCCAGGGTCTTGGCTACAGGGGGTAGCTGAGACGTCAGAGAACATGTTTTGGTCAGTTTTTACTGACGCCAGTGTTGGGATTGCCGTTATTAACGGTATAACGGTGACCACAAAAAAGTCAGATTTTCCATTTAATTTCTCTCTCCTCTGATGTGAACACATCAAAAAAAGCTTCCTACCTGTGTGTATAATACATTGAAGCTTTATGAGTTGACCTCATTGGTATGTTGCTTAAAGGGTCAAGAACATTATTTGTCCCTTATTCACAGGATTGACAATAAATTGGTGATTGATGGGAGTCACAACCAACTATGAACATGTGGGTCCTATGCCTTATATCTTATTGGAGCTGTGGTCATTTATGAGTTTTACTGTTATATTAATTGTTAATTAAATTAATAGAGATTGCAGGCATTTTTCAATGAGGCACAAAAGATAATAAAAGCATCCATAAGATAGTGGAGAAATGTTGCTAATGGATCAATATCTGTAACGGAGTTGTCCACCACTGGACAACCCTTTTTTTAATTGCCCTTGTGTGCTACACAATATAGATAAAAAAACTACCCTTACCTTCTAGACAGGCTCTCCTCCTCTCCTTTCAGCTCGATGTCTCCTTGACTGCTACAATCAGTGAGTAAGGGATTTTCTTGTACTGGACAAACCCTTTTCTTTTCGTTCTCGAGTATAGAGGAGAGAGTGGCTCTATTATAGTACCCAGTGCATTTTGGTAATATTGGCAAAAGGAAATCTTCAATCTGCACTGATCCTACCAGTATATTAATATAATATAAATACCAAAAAGTCACTCCATAGCTATATGTTATACAGTACAAAACTGAATTTACAAACATTTCACAAACGCACAAGGTTTATTACAGTCCCTAATTGTGCGGCAAACTGTGACAAACGTTCAAAAGAGCTGCAGTAGGTTTCTTAAAGGGGGGAAATCACAGCTGTTGTCCATAGCACTTAAAGTCTGTGATAACAATGCTGCTGTTTTTATGGCTATTGTCCTAGTTTTGAAGGCTGGCAGTTCAGTAAATAGGGCAATATGGCCTTCATGTGTAGCAGGTAGATGAAAACAAACCAGAGCATGTAACACAAGTCACATTTACCTAAAAGCTGTCTCCCAGCAGTAGATATATTCTTTGATAACATCTTTTCATTTGTATTTCTAATGATAAATGCAGTTTTTCTATCCCGTGGGTTGTGCGGAAAAGCATTGGATACATATAATCATGTAATTTGGAGGCTGTAAAATCTTATCAGTGGAGCAGAAAGAAAGGACTATTGTCATCGCTATCTAAAGAGCAAAATATTGACGGTAATTATATGTTTCTTGATTTCTACCCAAAATGTTGCTTGCTACCTACAAATCAGCTCGCGAACATTGATAATCTAGTTTCTGTACATTTTAGCCATTGATATTTATACACCCCTCGGGCTCTACATGGGTTAATAGACTATGGCACATTTATCTTATCCACTTTGAACAATTGATTAAACAATTAAAAAATGCAAAAGCTGAAATGAAGTTAATATGTTCAAGGTTGTTAGAACAATATAGAATGAGTAGATCACCCGATTATCCCAATGGTGCCATAAAAAGGCTTTCTTCTAGTTTATTATTCTCTGATAGGAAGGTGTCTGCTTTTATGCCGTAGTCTCTGCTCTGAGTTGTGGGTCTTTTTGTAGCACGGAGGGTTAAATATAGTTACCTTCCTCCTCTGACTCATTTCCTTGCTTCATTACCAGTTCCATTAATAACATAATAAAAATAATTGATTTTTATATAGCAGTTAGAGGGGAATGTTGTGCTATTAAAAGCAAAGTAGCAAACACAATCAATAGTTATTGCAAAGAGCTTGCAATCAGATGATCAAAGTGGGGCTGAGAGTTGATATGTTAGGGTCCATTCCATACCAGCGCCCTACAAGTGATTATCAAAGAAACTCCAGGTAACGACGAAGGCTTTATCATGATCTAATGAAGCGCCAAGTGTTGTAGCGAAAACATTTCTGAAGACACAAGTTCTGAGAAGTGATTAAATCAAGCAGTTTCGTGCTTTACAATGCTGCGCCGTGCCCAGATATTGTGCAATTAAGAAGGCACACGAAGCTGATGATGGAACCGTAAATTTTACAGCTTTGGAAAAAATTAGCCGATATGCTATAGTTGGCTTATATAAAAGAGCTGCTAATGACATTCACAAATATCTGTGCAAGTGATTTGTAGAAGCTGGAGCTGTGAGAGGAAGCTTTGTGATTGTGGGGGGGGGGGGATACTTCATTAAATGCTGCTAAAATTATGGCCCATAAAGTAGTCTGAAAAGTCAGAGAGTGTAAAAATCTTCCTGGATGGTTTTTAGAGCGTCTATTTTTCTGTTTTTTTTTTTGCAAAGACAACTGTGTTTCCAAAGAATTCAAAAGTAATAGGAAATTTCTTCTCCAATGTATGACACCAAGCTATACATGCAGATATCTGGGATTCAATTACACAACAAAAATAAATGGTTAAAGGTATTGTCTGAGTTTGCAACTTTTTTTCCGAAAAAATAGTGCCCTTCCTTTTTCAAGAAAATAGAGCTGTGTTGTAATAGCAGGGGAAAAGAGAATCCATGTCAACCTTCTAACCAACAAAGGGACTACAGAAGCAGACATATTTTTTTCTGCAAGAAAGGCACACAACTCATGATGGTTTCTTATGATATCAGTCATTAACTATCCAAGCAGTCTACACTTCAAAGACCACAGTAACTTTTTATTAAACACAAAGAAAATGAAAAGTAGCACTCACCACAACCCAAAATGAAAAGTCCATTAATCAAAATTGAATCCAAGTTCCAGGACATATGTGCTGTATGCATGGGGTGTGCGAAGAGCAGTAGACGATGGCCATTTCGCGATTCCACAGCACTTCTACAGGTCCAGGTCATCTGTGAAGCTTTTTTGGGACTCTTATTTAACAGCTCCCAGGTTCTATTCAACTGTTGCAGGTCTAAGCCAGAAAGTGACCACAGCACACATCACCACTTACATATAAAGAAAAGATTTATTCTTGGGCAGCATGATGGCTCAGCAGTAAGCACTTGGGTCCTGGGTTTAGATCTTGCCAAGGACAACATCTGCAAGGAGTATGTGTGTTCTCTCCTGTGTGTGTGGGTTTCCTTCTCATACTCTGATTACCTCCACACTCCAGAGACAAATGGAAAGGGAATTTAGATTGTGAGCCCCAATGGGGACAGCGATGATAATGTGTGTAAAGCACTGCAGAATATATTGGTGTTGTATAAGCAAGCAAAATAAATACATTTTCTCTTTTATCCATGGTTGAAGGTCTTTCATTGCGACACTAAACACCAGTGAAATAGTTTCCTCGTTGTGTGTTAAAACCATCCTTACACATTTTCCTTGGTGGCTGCTTGCTGATAGTCAACATATATTTTGGGAAACCACAGTTTTATCAAAGAAGGAGTCACTCCTGTGTACAATCTGGAGAACTGGAGAAACTATTGAACTATAAATATACAGTTGGTAGTAGGTACATGACTTTCTGGGTACAGCTTCTTACTTACATAGAAATTCAGGTATTGTGGCTACTTGTGAAAAATGCTTCAGATACATGATATGGTTGGTTAGGACCTCCATACTATAAGCAATTCTTTCTTTTGACTACAGCCTACTTTAGCGCAGTACACGTGCCCCTACCTGGCAAGCCCCATATTCTTCATTAGCACTTCCATTAAAAACCTACTGTCCTTTCCTAGCCTTGTTGTCACAGGGCAGTGTCAGACTGGACCAAAGGGCATCAGAGGAAACTCCATTGGGTCCTCCCCCTTGCTTCTGTGTGTTTGGAACAAAGACACTTGGGCTGAATCCTGAATCTTAGGTAGTATTGGCAACTACATTGAGTTCTTCAGAACTACCTTAATAAAACTCCTTGTGCCACCATAACACCTCCTACCTTCCCCCTTACAAACTTCTGTCTTCTTATCGGTAAGGACAGAGAGAGGGAGTAAGTCTGCTGCTACATGGAGTGGAGCCTTTTTACCTGCATTTAGCAACTCAGCTGTAAAGTAAGGTTTTCTATGTGTATATTTATTGGGTATGTGTTTCTTGTGTACACTGTGAGTGAGGACTTATATTTATGTATATTGTGTGCATAGCTATCAGTGTGAGTGAAGGGGTCCCTCATTCAGTAAAGGGCGATATTGGTGGTGGGAATGAAGCACTCAATCAGTTATGGGTGACTATGGGCCCCAATCTCACACCACCCGTATCAGACTTTACTGAATGAGGACCACCACACTCAGACTGACAGCTATATACGAATTGTACATTAGTATAAAAATTCATACTCCATATATACATGTACGCATTCACACTTACTGACAGCTGTGGGCGTTGTACTAAGGGCCCTCAGTCATTATAACCATATAGGTGATATAGAAACTTTTCATAAATAGTCTTTTATGGTGAAGAGTTAGAGAAAGTTCTCTTTCTATAATATTAATCCATAACTGGTTAAGGGCCCCTTCCCATCCCCCATCTCCATCAATAAGGGCTATTTCACTTACAAGATTTTTGGTAAGTTTTATATCCATCAAAATAATTACTAATTTATGTCAATTTTTGGACTGAGTCACAGATAAAAATCCCCTGCACAAGTCTTATTATTGCCATTGTACTTATCTGTATATTATCTGTATTTTATTATTACACTGGTCGCACTGCTGCATTATTGGGTTAGTAGGGGATTGTGGGCCCATTCTATTGGATGGCACCTGTGTACTGAACATATGTTTAATTTTTGTGTTGTCCTGTTCTGATATGTATTAATACATTTTGGAAAGATATTCTGGAGAATGAATTATTTAATAATCCCCTATATTTCTTGTTTGGTATACAGTCATGGCCGAAAGTGTTTGCACCCTCAAAATTGCTCAAGTAAATTAAGTATTTCTCCAAGAAAAATATTGCAATTACAGATGTTTGTAATACACATGTTTATTTCCTTTGTGTGTATTGTTTTTTGTACAACACAAAAAACACAGGATAAACACAGGACATAATTTCACACAAAATACCAAAAATTCTTGTTACCTTTTCAAAGATGTCGAAAAACAACTCTATTACAAGTATGTGATGCTTGTTAAAACTCACTTGTGGCAAGAAAAAAGTGTGGGCAATATAAACATCATGCCTGAAACCAGTTAAAAAGGGGAGACGTTGAATCAGTCTTTGCATTGTGTGCCTGTATGTGACACACTAATTATGGAGAGCAGAAAGAGGAAAACAGAACTGAGAACTTGATAACCAAAATTGTTGAATAATATCAATAGTTTCAAGGTTACAAGTCCATCTCCAGAGATCTTGATGTTCATTTGTCCATGGTGCACAACATAATCATGAAGTTTATTATAACCCATGGCACTGTTGCTAATCTCACTGGACGTGGACGGCAGAGAAAATTTGATGAGTGGTTACAACGCAGAATAGTTCAGATGGTGGATAAGCAGCCCCAATCAAGCTCCAAAGAAATTCAAGCTGTCCTGCAGGCTCACGATGCTTGAGTGTCAGTGCGCATTATACAGTGGCATGTAAAAGTTTGGGCACACCTGGTCGAATTATTGTAATTGGGAGCAATTAAGCAAGTTGAAGATGAAATGATCTTTAAAAGGACTAAAGTTAAACATGACAAATTTTCTTTATATTTTAGGCAAACTACATATATTTTTTCATCTCTTGCATTTTAAAAATTACAAAAAGGAAAATGGGCCAACGCATAAGTTTTGTTACCCTTGGAAATTTGTGTCCTCAGATAACTTAACCCAAGGTTTTAGGCCAGTTAGGGTTATGGTTTGTCCACTATAGTCATTTTAGGAAAGACCAGGTGATGCAAATTTCCGAGATTTATAAATACCCACCTTCCTCTAACTTTGCAACAGAAAACAGCAGCAATGGGTTCTTCTAAGCAGCTGCCTAGCACTCTGAATATGAAAATGGTGCGCAACGTAGTAGAAGGCTATAAGAAGATAGCAAAGTGTTTTCAAGTTGCCCTTTCCTCAGTTCGAAATTTAATTAAGAAATGGCAGTTAACTAACAGGAAGGGTATGTGCACACGTAAGAATTTCTTGCAGAAAATTCCTGAAGAAAACCGGACATTTTCTGCAAGAAATCTGCATGCGTTTTGACCACGTTTTTTGAGCGTTTTTTTTCCGGAGCTTTCCCAATGCATTATATAGCGGGAAAAATGCGAAAAAAATGCAAAATTAATGAACATGCTGAGTTTTTTTCCACGAAAAAAAACGCATCATGTGCACAAAAATTGCAGAATGCATTCTAAATGATAGGATACATATGTATGCGTTTTTAATGCGTTTTTATCGCGTTTTTATAGCGAAAAAACACAAAAGAAATGCAAAAAAAGCAACATGTGCACACAGCCGAACAGTGGAAATCATGATAAGGTCTGGAAGACCAAGCAAAATTTCAATGGGAATGTCAGAAGAAGTTGAGTTGCAAAACATGCGTCGGGGTGGAGGGGAGGAACATCTGGTTCATCCTGCAGGTGATACTCTCTGGCTGTTCATTGAGATAACAGTTTGTCCAACTAATACCAATTGGTTATTTAACTGGTATAATACAGTAGGGTCTGGTTTATAGCCCTGTATACTGCATAGCACCATAATGGGGTCTGTTTACCCTTTAATTTCTGAACAATAGTGCCAATTAATATTTCCATCATATATATATTCATTTACATATTCAGTTTACCTTTGTTCAGGCTCTATTTTCTGTTCCTCGGCCATAGTTTTTATTGGTGTGGTTATTATCACCACATTATATAACATAATTTATTTATTTTACATCTTCATTTTTATGTATTGTATATATACTGTACTTTGCTCAGGACGTATTGTTCACCCCCTTACTGGGCACTCTGCTATTATGTTCATCCTGCATTTATTGTATTTTAAATATGTTTTTATTGGGTAATTAATAAACATTTGTACCACTGATGGATCTCTTCGTTTGGCTGTAAATTCATGTTAGTCTGAAATTGAGTTGAGTTATTTGTTTGAAGTGCCATCTCTCTATACATTTTTGGACACTATTGTATTGAATCATGTATGATAGGATTTAGCAAATAATGTACAATGATGATCATGATCATTAAGTCCTTAAAAATGTTGTTTGCCATTGATTCTCTAAAATGGGAATAACTCTAATTCTCTGTGTCAAGTCTGGAGTCTAGGAACTGATTATCGTCATCAAGTGTTTTCAAAAGACTTGTCGTGTAAAACACTTTGAAAAGTTTCAAAATGTTTGGGCAACTCCAAAGTCAAACACCATGCACCTGTGGCACCCTTGGAGTCAAGATGCCACAATGGTATTGCCTTCCTCATAGGGAAGTGATGTCATGCCTGGAAACAAGGAGGGATCCCTTAATCAGGTAATACTGACATGCAACACCGTTCTGACTCCAGGACAGAAGGGGGGCTCTAAATCGGGCTTCAGGGCAGCTTCCCTATATATTCTGCCTGAAGAAGGAGTTAGTAGTTAGTCTGCTAGGGACAGTGAGAGGAGGCAAAAGGAGAGGAGTCTGAGGTCCGGAGCTGCGAGTGGGCTCATCTCTGAGGAAAACACCAAGAGACCAGACACCGGGGTTCGTGGGGGTGTGGGAATTGCAGACCCAGCCACTGAACCCGGAGGGCAGGAGATTGCAAGTCTCTTGTCCCATCTAACACCTGCAGGTACCACAGCAAGTGAGGAGCCTGGGTCTGCCAGAGAAAGGACAGTGCCCATGAAAAGTTAAAGCTGTCAGCCATACAGGTTGAGAATACAGACACTGAGAGGACTTGTGCAGAACTTAAGGCAGCAAGGGTCAGATATACAGTGCAGAGGGAAGGCCTCTGAACCCACCTGGCTAAGTGGATCCCAAGCAGTTTCCAGGCTGCTAGGATCCCACCATCACCTATTACCAGTACCCTGGGCTGTACCTGAATTCTACCAGTAAAAGGTAAAGGAAACTTATCCCTGTGTCCTGCAATTATTTCCTGCACCCTCAGTCCTGCACCCCACCATTAACCATCCCTCTTACCAGCTACACCGGGAGCCCTGGGACCAAGCTCTACCTGTGGGGAGCTATGCCATCTAAGCTGCAAAACCATCAGCCCCAGAGGACCCCTTTAAGTAGCATCGTCACCCCTGGCCAAATACCACAGGTGGCGTCACGAACATTCCTACATTAGACTTTATTCCCATTATCAATGACCCCCTATTACTGGACTCCCAGGGCCACGGACCGGGTCACTGCCACCATGCCAGGTGCTCCACACCTCCATGCGTTTCCATGTCCCTCCCTAGTTATAAGATGTGACTAATTTGTTAAGTGGTTATAAGTGGTTAATGAATTAGGTGTGTCCATAATATTCTTGGGCGGCTATTATTAAGACTAGCGTACAAAATGCTGCAGGATTTGAGCCATATATGTTTAACTCTGAAAAGCTTTGGCTTTTTTGGAAAAAAAATTGCTTAAAAGCCAAGTGAGAAACTATTCAGACGTCTGACTGAATAGTTTCTGTGACGCTGAGTCATTCTCACAGACAAGCCATGAGTCGGGATAGTATATGACAAACAGAGGGAAGAGACAAAGGCGCAGTCAGGTAATGGTCCGCGGTTAAAATACCAGGAGGATAGCAGATCAGAACAAAGAGGTTAAACAGATGGAAGGTAAGAGCAAAGTCCAAGGTAATGCAACAAAAGATCATCAAGCAAAACACTAGGCACAGAGAAAACCAACAACACTTAGATGAAGCTACGTCTGGCAGAGGTCTAGGATTAACAGCCAAGCTAAGTGGCCGGGCATTCACTTTGGGACAATGAATACCTTGAGACAACCCAGCACCTCAAAGTCTCAGATTTGACTACCGAGCCATTAGTAACTACATCTCAGACACACTGTGAGGTGAAAATGTGCCACTTTCCTGCAGGCTTTCAAACTTTTTTCAGTTTCTGAGTCAAACATACATGACTGAAATCCTGCAGTGTCTCATACATACTGCCTGTGGATTGGACAGAATGTAGTGCAGCGCCCCAGAGTCCTGGTCGTTGCAGTACTGATGCTCCGCCACTAAGGGGGGCTATGGTACGTCTGATGGCACTGAAGGAGTTCACCTGACCAGGTATCACAGACACCAATACACTTCACAGTCTGGCCTCCAGGGGGAGCTAAGGGTGCTATGTATTAGGCCACTCCTCACAATCTGGTAAAACTGGGGGTTAAATAGGAAGTTAGTTAGAAGCTGACTGGGTTGGAACCAGGCAACATCCTGTGGCAGAGGGTGTTGCAGGGGAAGATTCAGGGGGGTCCCTGTCAGGGGTGGGATCCTGACAGAGGCCTAGCGAACAGAAAGAACGTTACGGGACCGCGCCTGCACTTCATCGCGGTGGTACCCCAAGAAAGGACAAGAAGCGAGGTTTATTGTGCTGAGTGAGAAACGAGATCACGCAACAAGGAGAAACGCCAGTAGGAGTCATGCTGTAAGACGAGGCAACATCCTACTGAGGCGCGCAGCCGGTGGCCGGAAACGCAGAGGAAGTATTGAGCTCCAGGCCTTACTTCAAACCTATGGCAGGACAGTCAGTTCTAGGCGGGCTGTCTCACCCAAAATCACCTAAGCAGACACAGGGGGCAACATTTGGAGAGGGGCGACTCTAGGGTCCCGGAAGAGCTCCGAGCCTACCCGTCATACGGGTGCGTCCTAGCCATATCATCTGGGGGGACAAAGAAGAACATCACAATCGAGTTGTGAGGGAACTTCAGAAACAGACACAACAGTTGTGGGGATTATCCCGTAAGCACAGCAGGGGAGGACCACAACACACAAGCGCTAGAAGGTAGGCACAGATTTCCACCTGCAAAGGGAACTCTGGAGGTGCCATCGGACCGGCCGGACTCAGGTAGCCCGGTTAACCGTATTCCAGACTGAGGATCCTGAAGCCTTCAGTAAAGAGGTAAAGAGACTGCAACCTGGTGTCCTCGTTATTCGCCGCGACCTGCACCACACCACAGCATCATCACATTCTCAACTTTCACTGGATGCCCCTCAGCAGGGTCACGGACTGGGCCTGGCCACCGTGACAACCCCAGAACCGAGACACAGAGGCCCGGTAGCGGGTGCCCCTCGGCCCTGCGGCAGTGGGGGTGCTCCAACTTGGCGTCACGAGCAGGATCTACTTAAGCCTGAAGAATCAGGTCATGTGTGCCTTGGAATTGTGATTTGTTGTGCTTGGACTGTGACTTATTGCAAAGACCGCGCATTGCCACTTGCCGCCAAAAGTTCCCGCCAAAAACCACCACCATTGCAGCACCACGGGGAGCATAGAGGAAGAAGAAGGGTGTACCATTGGAGGAGACTACCAGAGTGGTGCCAAAAGCAGCGACCGCCCCCTCCAACTATTGCTGCGAGATGATGACCTGCCCAGAAGCAGAGGAGAACCACCCCCTGATTTGCAACGGCGGGAACGAGGTGAAGAGGGAGCTAGACCTGGGAGAAATGGCGGAGCCAGGTGCATGCTTTGCCGCCGAATGCCGGACAGCGAAGATGATCAACAAGTGCCCAGGTGGCGGCGAAGTGACCCCGGGTTGTCCCCACCGACCAGAGACGGATCCGAACCCACCGCAGTTGAAGGACTCAAACTACTTGGAGCCGCTGGCAGAGGATCCGAGCCCGCCTATCCCGACCACGGAGCCATGGCGAGCGGAGCCACATCGGGAGGCCGCTTTGGAGGAGCCACGGTCCGGGCTGCAGCCGACTCCAGTGTCCTTGTTAACGGAACAGATCGACATCGGTGGAATCACATCAGGCGCAGGTATGGAAGGCGCCCCTACTCCCCCGACCGATCCTGCTCTCCCGACCGATCCTGCTCCCCTGACCGATCCTGCTCCCACTCCCACTCCTCACCCCGACAATAACCATTTCCTCTCAGTGGAGCGGGTGGTGCTGACTCCCGACACGATGGGGAAGCTGGTGCCTCCGCTACCGACCAGGATGGGGGAACCCCTAGACGTGAGCTCGGACGGGGTGATCTTCCAGTGGAATACCCCCCGGGTTGGGCCAGATGGAGCTCGGGAGGAAGGCCTCACCCTTGCTGTGCTCACTTGGGAACAATATAGACAATGCCTAATCCTACACTGGAAAAAACGAAAAGAGACAGAACAAACTGACGCGCCAAAAGTGAAACACCCAAAGCCTGCGCACGGCAGGAAAGACGTGGTAAAGCGGGGAACTGTGCTGGCCTTTCACCCGAAACGGGGTTGGGGCTCCATACAGGAACCGGGACTCCTGACTGATGTCTTCGTTACCAGTTACAATGTGAAGACTCCCTTCCGCAACCAATATGGTGACCCATTATTGCAAAGGGGGGATCAGGTGACTTACACCCGCCACCGGAGTGCACAAGGATGGTGCGCTCGGAACGTCCAACGATGTGGGCCTGAGGAGGTGTCACCTGTTACTCCGACCATGACTGATCCGGACTTGACAGACCTTGTTACTATCGCCACAGTACGCCTTGTTGCGGCTACCGAGCTTGCAGCCAGGGTAAGCCTTCGAATCCAGACACCGGGTGATCTGACTGCACTCGAGAGACCAACCACCGATACTGACACCACATCAGCCGGAGACCAGGGACCGAAGCCGCCACGGTCAGGAGATGTCCACTACCGGCTGATGTCTTGCAATTTACTATGAAGCTTTAAAGTGCTTTGCAAACTGTATATAGTTAACTGTCCGTCTTTCTATGTGTCTTCTTGCTGCTACAACCCGACTTGGGTTAACTCTTAAAGGGATCCCTTAGTTTACCCGGGATCCCTATTTTTGCCTTTTTGCCTTTGTTTCACATTCATCATTGTTGAAAAGAACTGCTGGATCATGAACACTGCATGATTACAAACTTATTGTAAATAGTTTGCACCTTCTTAAAGGTGCCCTCTACTGGTTTTACAAAGAAAAGGACTCTTTGCGAAGAAACTGTTCTTGGAAACAGCACCGGAGTCCTTGCTGTATACGAACTTGCAGCTTGAGAAGTTGCACTACCTCCGAGAGACTTGGTCCCTTCTTAAAGGGGACGTTCACCAATAGCACTTAAAGTTGAATAATGCTTACATGTCGAAGTTATATGTAGTTAGCTAGTTAATTGTAAGAAATGTTTAATAATGTGTTAGAGAATGAGGACAGGAAGTGAACCCGTACGGGGTTAGTCGGTGAGTCCTCCTAGGAGCCGTACAGAGATGGCTCAGCGATCCTAAACTGAGAGAAGGTTGATAAGTTCTATACTGTGTATAGTAGCAGAAAGGCAGTAGGCCCGGATGAGGAATGGGGCGGTCCTGCAACAGAGCGAGAGGCAGTAGGCCTGGGGCAGATAGACAGGCGGTCCTGCAGATGTAAAGGTGGAAAATGAAGAAAAGATAATAAGCCTTATAGTGTTTTATAAGAAGGTCTTTAGTGGATTCAGCGCATACGTCCTTAAAGGCAATGTTAAATTATTGTTCAGAAATTGCACTAAGTGGAATACCCGGTTGGGTAAGAGAAGTTATTTATAGTATGTTATTTAAAATATTTAACCATGTTTGTAACGTTCAAGTGTCCTCACCTCCCATGAAGGGAAGCTCTGATCAAATTTACTTATTGTTGCATTTCAAAAATTGTATGTCTTTTTGCTAACATGTATTGTTGTTTTCTTCCCAGTCCAGGAGTACTGGATTTAACCGGGGGGAGTGCAGCGCCCCAGAGTCCTGGTCGTTGCAGTACTGATGCTCCGCCGCTAAGGGGGGCTATGGTACGTCTGATGGCACTGAAGGAGTTCACCTGACCAGGTATCACAGACACCAATACACTTCACAGTCTGGCCTCCAGGGGGAGCTAAGGGTGCTATGTATTAGGCCACTCCTCACAATCTGGTAAAACTGTGGGTTAGATAGGAAGTTAGTTAGAAGCTGACTGGGTTGGAACCAGGCAACATCCTGTGGCAGAGGGTGTTGCAGGGGAAGATTCAGGGGGGTCCCTGTCAGGGGTGGGATCCTGACAGAGGCCTAGCAAACAGAAAGAACATTACGGGACCGCGCCTGCACTTCATCGCGGCGGTACCCCAAGAGAGGACAAGAAGCGAGGTTTATTGTGCTGAGTGAGAAACGAGATCACGCAACAAGGAGAAACGCCAGTAGGAGTCGTGCTGTAAGACGAGGCAACATCCTACTGAGGCGCGCAGCCAGTGGCCGGAAACGCCGAGGAAGTATTGGCCTTACTTCAAACCTACGGCAGGACAGTCAGTTCTAGGCGGGCTGTGTCACCCAAAATCACCTAAGCAGACACAGGGGGCAACATTTGGAGAGGGGCGACTCTAGGGTCCCGGAAGAGCTCCGAGCCTACCCGTCATACGGGTGCGTCCTAGCCATATCATCTGGGGGGATGAAGAAGAACATCATAATCGAGTTGTGAGGGAACTTCAGAAACAGACACAACAGTTGTGGGGACTATCCCGTAAGCACAGCAGGGGAGGACCATAACACACAAGCGCTAGAAGGTAGGCACAGATTTCCACCTGCAAAGGGAACTCTGGAGGTGCCATCGGACCGGCCGGACTCAGGTAGCCCGGTTAACCGTATTCCGGACTGAGGATCCTGAAGCCTTCAGTAAAGAGGTAAAGAGACTGCAACCTGGTGTCCTCGTTATTCACCGCGACCTGCACCGCATCATCACATTCTCAACTTTCACTAGACGCCCCTCAGCAGGGTCACGGACCGGGCCTAGCCACTGTGACAACCCCAGAACCGAGACACAGAGGCCCGGTACCGGGTTCCCCTCGGCCCTGCGGCAGTGGGGGCGCTCCAGTAACAGCTGTTACATGACCTTTATTTATTTGGGCCTTGTTTAGCCATGTCTATTACAGTCTGTGTCTGAAAGCTTACATTTCCAGATACTATATTAGTGGGTATTAACACAATGGTCTCTTGCTTAGGACTTCAACATTCCAACAAGAGTTGTAATAGTGGCTTCAAAGAGCATATCTTGCTCAGGAGAACCTGAAATTTTCAAGTGTAAGTTGCATGCAGGTTTGGGTAGATTTGTAATAGAGGCAATTAGACACAGTGTTAATAAAAGGAGCCAGAGGTAATACTAAACTTGATGTAAAGCACTATAAATGATTGTGATTTCAAAAACAAAAATATTTATAGTATTTACAAGGTCCAATACCGACTGTCAATATTAGCCATTCAGTGAACAAGTGATGACAACATCAGATACTTTTTTACCTCCAGAAAGACACAAAATGCCAGTTGGTTTTTCTTGACAACAGTCCTTGCCTGTTTACACTGTCCAAAAGCCCCCCATATGGACTACACTCACAGGTTAAGGACTAGTTTGCAGTTCTTTTTTCTAGTTGGTGAACAGTTTCCAGATAAGATTAAACTGTGGCAAATTTTAGCCTCTAACATGACACAGTACACTGCCCTTTCTTCCACTGTTATACCTCACTCCAGACTCTTCGGCCATTAGGCACAGAATGCTGCAACCATGTTCAGGTAACTTATCCTACTCAGTGTGTGATCTCAACACTACAGGCCAACTGTTATCTGCAGAATATCTCTTCTCTGCTGGTCCTCTCAGTGACATGAGGAGGGTCAACACCTTTGCCCACATCTTGCTCAGATTTCCAAGTCTCCTATCACCTGCTAGCCCTCTGATCTTCAAAAGACAGCCTTACAGGTTATCTTATGAAGCTTTCCTCTCCACTGCCTTCTGTGCTCGTCTGATGGCTCCCTTCCTGCACATTTATCAGGCTGATGTTGCTACTTTAGGGTCACATACCCATATAGTTGCAATGGCGTTTCTCCCAATGTCTCCACTTTAATGTAACACTTCACCTCTTCTCATGAGAGTATTGTAGCCTATATGCCATGTGCCTGTATGTTTCACGGGCTTTCTTTTCATCAGCTAACAAGCATCTAAAATTGTTTCCATCTCTTTTCAGATGAGCAGAGGAGCGTATTTTCAGTCTGAGTGTGATTTGACAAAACATCGGATTGTACTTGTACCATTGTTAGTCTATGGGGTTTTGCACATGTCTAACTTTTAGACAGAGACTAATCACTACATGCTACATTTGATCCGATATTCAGATCGCACTCAGCCATGCAAGTCAATGAGTGCGTGGGAAAACATAGGATTGCACTTGGATTACATCTGAGTGTAGTCTGAGTTCTACACACTCACAGAATGTAGAAGATGGAGTCATTTTTTTCTCACTCTCCTCATCCGAGAACATCAAATCACACTGTGATCACTCTAATCAGAGTGTCTTTTGCTTAATCAGCCCCATTCTCTCAGATTAGAGAATCTTCGAACATCTGTACCTGCCCTTAGATGGCCATCAACAGTGGCCAACATCCTCATGTTATGAAATGATTTTATGGAATATTATTTAACACAAAAAATTAAAGGATATAGAGATATGAATGAATGAATTAAAGACAGGCAGATAATACAATTACAGGAAATACTGAGAAATTTGGCTGACATGAATGTATAATCCCAATTGTATTCAATTAATTATTAGCAACTGTTCTAAATTGCCATATGTTTGTTAGCTAATATTTAGTTTTTCAAGATATTTCAATTCCAGTGTTTGCTCACTGTATAAGATTAGTGGAAAGTGAGAATTAGATTTATCCACTTTCATACATTTTGCTCTCAAAAAAAAGAATGTTCTCACTTGATGTGAACAAGTTTGTAAAATTATATTATTTACTGCAGGACAAATGCTGAAATTCCCCTTGACTAAAAGCAAATTATTGGTTTGCTCGGAATATGTAAATGTTGTGCTTTCAATCGCAAACACATTTTAATATGTGATGACATTTGCCAGAGGCATAACGTGAAGCTTCTGGGCCAATGCAAAATCTGTATGGTTCCTTATGAGCCACGTGCCATATTAATAATAATATTGGTTTAAGCTTACATAGTAAAAGGGTAATAGGCAGTGATGAACAAACATGTTATCTGAGTATCTTGGGCGTGCTCAGAAAATATGTTTGAGTCCCTGCAACTGCGTGTTTTGCGGCCGTAGATAACCGTAACACATGCAGGGATTTCCTGTTTGTTTGGCAATCCCCGCTTGTGTTGCCGCTGTCTACTGCCACAAAACATGCAGCCGCATGGACGAAAATGTATTTTCTGAGCACGCGCAAGATACTTGGATAACATCCGAGTATGCTCGGATAATACGTTCTCGAAGCACGCTCACTCATCACTAGTTATAGAGTCTCCTCAGGTACCAGGGCCTACGTGATACTAACCCTATGTTTCTAATGCTACACTATTGGCAGGTTTGGAATCTACTTCATTGGAGAGTTGTAACTCCACTCAATAATCATGCCTCAGGTACAATTGATATAGTGATTTAGTTATCTTATCTTCCATATACATTAGACTGTCTGCAGAATCCTATCAATATTGATATTGGCAGGTTTGGCTAAAATGAATATAATATGCATGGGGAAATTTACAAATAAGATTTGATTGCTGAATTTTTTGTCAAAGTTTTTTATTTTACTTTCATTAATGATTCTGGCAGCTATTCTTACAAACGCACATGTCTGCAACTGCCTTAGTCCTCTCTCATGCGCCCATGTGGCATCCATGTTTTTTACAAATACAACATGTACCCATTATAATCTATGGTACCATTCATTTGTCCATGTTTTTCATGGACAATGTGTCCATGCAAAACACACAGTAACATGTCCGTTTTTTTTACGGCTGCGCAGATGCAAAGAGCCAATACATCTCTATGGGTCCATGAAAAAGATGTACAGCACTAACAATGTGTATTTAACATTGCACAGTATAGGAGAAGCTGTCATTTATTTATTTATTCAACCGGGAAAAACAGTCATGACACACTGATGGTAGATATGGACACACTGAGGGAAAAAATGGAAATACGGATGGCACACTCATGGTGAAAATGGAGATTTGGATGACGCACTGATGGTGAAAATGAACATACGAATGACGCACGGATGACACACTGATGGAGGAAACATTGATGGTAATAGACACACGGAGGACACACTGATAGTAAACACAGACACACAGAGGACACACTATGGTAAAAATGGACACACGGAGGAAACACTGATGGTGAAAATGGACATACTGATAACATACTGATGGTAACTTTTATCTCACTGTGGACCTTTTATGATGAGAAAACCTAAAATTTTCTTAAACTGGCACCAAGTGTTTTTAAATGAGCTTTCTAATCTTCCGCTGGGTGAGGGTGATGGGCTTCTGAAGATTGACAGATTAGTTGCACCGCTGGTCTGAATTGTGCTTGTTCCCATGCTGCAAAGCAGACGCATTGGAGAAGCCTAGCGGCTGCCGAGGCTGCCAGGGCTCTTTTAATAGAATGATTCATCCAGCTTCAGAGGAGGGCTTGCAAGCTTTTTAGCAATTACTTTGCAAGTCTATGCTCATTGCCTAGAAAACCATTGCTAATAGCCTGCAGAGGTAACCCGTAACTTAGGCAATGAGCAGTAAATTACAGAATTAAAAATCCCTGCATTTTTGAGAATGGAGAGAATTTTTAATAAAGGTTACAAGCACTTTGTCATTTTACTCATTTAAGAAGTTGAGACAACGCTTTTATATCCTTACTGACACATGACGAAGTTACGTCATACACTGGCTCCCTGACTTTGATGTGGGCTCAGTAACTGGGCCCTCATATTTCCCAGCAGATAATTGCTTGATATTCAGCCATTATCTGCTTCTAACAGCCACACATGGAGCGGAGCTGCACTATCGGCTGTTAACCTGTTAAATCTTGCTGTCAATGCCTGTCAGCGACATTTACAGCATGCCAGTAGGGGTGCAATCGAGTGGCACATGAGTTGCCATGACAACTTGGGGTCTGCTGAAGACCCCTTGCTTGTCGTGACGGTACTTCTGTGATTGCCTGCTTCTGGCTGGTGTTCATAGGAGACTATGAATTTTGCTAGATAGAACAGCTGGATATCTCTACCTTTTCTTCATGCTACGACCAAGCAGGAGAGTTTTTTTTTAATCAGATTCAATGGCTACTTCAAAGTGGGTTATTTAGAGGAATCGTGTCAATTTCCCTGTGACTAGATTTACTGACTAAAAGTCTGGACTATCTTCAGTCAGTTTATGGTCTGAATCCCTGTCCAGCTTGAAGGTCTCTCTTCTTCTTATGGATGAACTTCATCCTCATCTATCATCCTAATGAGAAAAATCCACCAAAGCTGACTCCCTAAATAGGTCCCTAAATCCATGTATTGCATCTGAAGTTTCACCCTCACATGTATCTTGTATCCTTGCTTCCATTTTTTCTTCTTGCAATTTTTCACCTGAGGGCCGTTCTCTAGCCTCTAAGTCACTCTTCCAGAAAGTACACCAGAAAGTCTATTTTTGAGCCCATTCTTCTTTTCTCTCACACAGATGCTAAATGAAATGACAGGTGCATTAGAGTCAGCTGTCAGTACAGGAGATGCTGTTACTGCCACCATTTATTTTACACTAAGCGGTGACTGAAATTGTGCTTACCCACTCCATTGACTGAAAGCCCAAGTCTACTGGGAGGAATAAAGTTAATTTCCTCCCAGCAAAGTGACTCTCTGTGTGAACACCTGGCAGGTTCAGAACACTATTAACCTGCAGATTATCTTCAAATCTGCAGATTAATAGCATTTCTTTACATGACAGGTTCTCTTTAAAGAAATTTTGAGGTTCTATAACTTCCCAACTTCGTATAGTGTTTTGCAAGAATTTAGAAGCCTCTTTGGACTTCGCCTCAGCCTATTAACCTCAAAGTAATGGGCAAACTGAGAGAATCAATATGTTTGTGGAACAATATATTCAAACTTTATCCAACTGTCAGAAAGATAATTGCCTTGATTTGCTTCTTTGGAATGAATTAGCTCATAATAATTCAGTATCAACGTTTTCTGGGAAATCTCTGTTTCTCACAGTGTATGGTCAAGAACCTTTTCTTCCCTTTAATTATGCACCTAAAAGTCACCTTCTTGCTGTGAAAAGCATCTCTCAGGATCTGGACACAGAAGCAATCCAATGTGGCTGCAGTTGCATCTAAAACAAAAAAGAGTGCTGATAAACACCTTTAATCCATTCCCAACATCTTTACCAGAAATATTCATTTAAAGACTTATTTTTAAAAAATTGGCTCCTAAGTTCATTGTCCCATTCCAAATTATTCAGCAAATTGATCCAGTCAGTTTCCTTCTGAAGCTATCTCCCACACATGCATTTCATATATAATTACTATTGTCATGGTTTGTGTGAAAGTTGTTGGCTTGTGCGTCAGGGGTTAATGCTGTTGGCCTCTATCTGGCTTTGAGAGGGCTTTAAATAGTTTCTACTTGGGCATCGTTCCTTATCAATTTTACTTCTGCCTTCGGCTGAGTAAGGCTACGTTCACATTTGCGTTGCGTTGGGCGCAGCCGCGGCGACGCATGCGTCATGCGCTCCTATATTTAACATGGGGGGCGCATGGACATGCGTTGTCTAGCGTTTTGTGACGCATGCGTCATTTTTGGCGCAACTGTCAGGGCGCAGATAACGCTGCATGATGCAGTTTTTTGGCGTAAAAAAAATGAACGCATGCGTCACAAAACGCTGCATTGTGCATGCGTTGTGCATGCATTGTGCATGCGTTGTGCGTTGCGTCGCCGACGCTGCGCACAACAACGCAAATGTGAACGTAGCCTTAGTTGACCCCTGTGTGCTTGTGCCTTGTACATGTTTTCATATGATCTCATGTTTCTGACCCAGTCTGTCTCCCCATTTGGCATTTGTCTGTTTTATTCGGTACTGTCTGTTTGTTTACCTGGTTTCTGACTTCTGCTCCACCTTGACTGCCCTTTTTGCCTGTTCCCCTGGTACCTTTGTCGCCCTCCATGGTTTCTGATTCTTGACTTGTACCTGACCTCTCTTGAGTATCCCGCGCTTGTACCTCACTGTCCTTTTGGTATTTACCTCGGCTCTCCTGACCTCTCTTCTGTCCTGCCGGTCCCCACTGCTCTCCCCTACCTCCTTCAGGAGTGCATTGGCTAGCTCCACCTCTGTCCCTCCCTCTGCCGTCACGTGACACAGGTCCTGCACACCGGCGGTCGTGCCCTGACCCTGCCAACTCTCCTTGAGCTGTGAGCGCCGCTTGCCTTGCATCCAGCAGGACACATGAACTGACTGGAGTGCTGTCAGTTGGTGTTCCTGATATTATAACTGACCTTAACATTTTCCCGGTACTTGGGGGTGGTATGGATCCCATGCACGCCCTTTCTGAGCAGGTGAAGCACCTGACTCAGATGATGCAAAAACTGAATATGGAACAACAAACCCTTGCTCAATCTCAGCAGCAGGTATCTGATGCAGTGCATGGGGCTTTGTCTTTGGGGGTTCAGGGGGCAGGGGCTAGAGATGTTAATCTAATTTCTACTGAACCTCTGGTTAAGCTGCCGGACACCTTTTTTGTGGACAAAGAGAAATTTAGAGCCTTTAAGGAAGGCTGTAAGCTTTTTTCTCATTAAGAGAAAGTCAGATGGTGGGGGTCATAATATCCCTGTTAAAAGGAGCACCACGGGCTTGGGCTTTTTCTCTCCCTTCCACGGCCCCTGAGAGAATGTTGGTGGATGCATTTTTTGAGGCCCTTCGGCATATCTACGATGAACTGGATCGTGTGCATCTGGTGAGGACATGGTGATGAGTGTCAGGGGAAGCACTCGGACAAGTGGTTTTGCTCTGAGTTCAGATGCTGGGCCGCTGAGGTTTCTTGGGGTGACGCCGCCCTCCGAGGCTTGTTCTGCAGAGGCCTGTCTGAGCATCTGAAAGATGCCTTGGCACTTCACCCCCCACTTGATTCTCTGGAGGATGCCATGACTCAGGCTCTCTGTATGGACTGTAGGCTGCGGGGTGATGCAGTTGGAAACCCCATTGTTCCTCAGTGGGAGTGAAGCCATCGAAGTGGGCGCTGTCACCCTTAAGGAGAAAGAAAGGAGACAACGTCATGAGAAGCAGCTGTGCTTTTATTGTGGGGAATTTGGACACTGGAAGAAGAACTGTCCCTTCTCTCCTTCATCGGCCAAGGCATTGGTAAACGACTAGGTCTGGGTGGTTGTTGAGGAGACTACCCAGACCCTCAGGTACACTTTTCCTCATTTTCTAAAGTTTTGCTGCAAGTGGTACTGCTGGTGGACAGTTGTCTTTTTTCTACAGCTTTTGCTGACTGCGGTTCGTCCATCAACTTGGTCAACCCTCGTTTGATGTCTCAATGCAAGACAGGGACAGTTAGGCTTAAGACTCCGACTAAAGTGGTGGCCATTGACTCTTCTCCCCTCACCAAAGAAGGGATTCTCTATGTTTCAAAGGTCTTCTCACTCAAAGTGGGCTCAGATCATGTTGAAAAAATAAGTTGTTTTTTCTTAGAAAATCTGCCTGCTGGGTTGGTGTTGGGAATGCCCTGGTTGTAATGCCACAACCCAGTCATCATTTGAGAGACTGGGGCAATTGTTCAATGGGGTTCTAACTGTGTTAATCAATGTTGTAAATCTGCATTTTGGTCTGAACCTGTTAGATCTTTCTCTGTGTCAGTCTGGAGAGTATTTCAGAGTACCTAAAGGACTTCCAAGATGTGTTCTCTGAAAGCGAGGCTGAGGTTTTACCACCACATAGACCCTTTGATTGTGCCACTGAATTGTTCCTGGGGCTAAGTTGCCTAAAGCCCGTATGTTCAATTTGTCAGGTCCTGATTGTTTAGCCATGAAGTAGTATATTGTGGAAGCTTCCGCAAGGGGCATATACGTCCCTCCATCTCTCCAGTGGCTGCCAGGTTTTTTTTCGTTAAAAAAAGATGGCGGTCTACGTCCCTGCCTTGACTTTCAGGAACTTAACAAAATAACCGTGAGAAACACTTACCCTCTTCCTCTTATTCCAGATTTGTGTAACTAGTTGTCAAGTGCTAAATGGTTCTCCAAACTGGGTCTTCAGAGAGCCTATAATTTGATAAGGCTTCGGGAGGGGGACGAGTGGAAAATGGCATTCCTCACATCTGAGGGACTCTTTGAAAACCTGGTTATGCCATTTGGTCTTACTAATGGCCCTGCCATATTTCAGAACTTCATTGATGTAGTGTTTGCTGACCTTATAGGCTGTTTTGTTGTTATCTATCTTGATGACATTTTGATTTATTCCCTGGACAGTCATACTCATCTGCAACATTTACGAATCGTTCTCCAAAAACTTAGGGAAAATCAATTGTTTGCCAAGTTGGAGAAATGTTCATTTTTTGTACAGGAGCTGTCTTTTTTGGGCCTGATTGTGTCCTGTGATGGGTTTCACATGGATCCTAAGAAGGTGCAGGCTATTGCTGACTGGGTTCAATTAGGGTTTGCCAATTATTATCATAAATTTATTAAGGGGTTTTCAGAGCTGGTTAAGCTGCTCACTGATCTTACGTGCAAGGGGGTGGATGTAAAAAACTGGTCTGTGTCAGCCAAGGATTCCTTTTTTTCACTGAAAAAATGTTTTATGTCCGCTCTGATTTTGGTACAACCAGATCCGTAAAAGCCTTTTATTGTGGAGGTGGACACTTCTGATGTCCGGGCGGGAGCTGTGTTGTCCCAGAGGGCTGACACTTTTACCAATCTCAAGCCATGTGCCTTCTTTTCCAGGAAGTTCTCTTCAGCTGAAAGAAATTACTATATTGGCGATCACTGTGATTACTGATCATAAAAATTTAGCATATATTGAATCTGCTAATAGATTGACTCCCAGACAGGCCCGCTGGTCGCTTTCTTTTTCTCAATTTCAGTTTTCTATTACTTTTCGTTCTGAGTCCAAGAATGTTAAAGCTGATTCTTTATCCCGAAGTTTTGATCTTGTGTCTCCCCCCGAGCTGCCGTCCTCCATTCTTCATCCTGGGGTGGTGGCTGGGGTCTCGTCAGATTTGGAGAGAGAGATTGTGAGGGCTCAGTCTCTTGCTCCTGTCTCCAAGCCAGGGGGTGAATTGTTTCTCCCGGAGAGATTTTGGCATAGACTCCTTCAAGAGTTTCATGAGTCTAGGCTGAGTGCTCATCCTGGCATTTCAGCCATGCAGGAGGTGGTGGCAAAGGTTTTTTGGTGGGCCTCACTGGGTACGGATGTCAAAAAATTTGTGTCTGCGTGTGGGGTTTGTGCCCATTGAAAGAGCTCTCATTGCTGGCCTGCCGGGGAACTGGTGCCTTTGCCAGTTCCTGATAGACCATGGACTCACCTGTCCATGGACTTTATCACCAATCTCCCACCTACTGTTGTGTGGGTGATCATGGACAGGTTCTCCAAACAGGCCCATTTTGTACCCTTGTCCGCATTACCTTCAGCTGAAACTTTGTCGAGGTTGTTTGTGCAACACATAGTCCGTTTGCATGGGTACTCATGAATGTGGTGTCTGACAGTGGTGCACAGTTTGCGGCTAGGTTTTGGAAGGCATTCTGTAAGAACCTGGGTATTTCTTTATTTTTCTCTTCTGCGTACCACCCTGAGAGTAATGTTCAGACGGAATGCACCAATCAGTCCCTGGAACAGATTCTTAGATGTATGGCCTCTGTTAGGCAGGATGACCGGTCTGATGTTTTGCCTTTGGTGGAGTTTGTCTTTAACAATCGTGTGAATTGGTCCACCGGTATGTCCCCATTTCTGGTCAACTATGGGTTTAGCCCACATTTTGGGGAATTTTCCTGCTTGGATTCTGGTTGCCCTGGGGCAGAGTGGTCTGTACAGCGATTAAAAAATCTGTCAACGGAGGGCCGTTGTAATATTTCCAAGGCACAGGGAGGTATATGTTGTTTGAGACAAGAGGAGAATCTCTGGTCATGCATTTCAGGTTGGGGAGAAGGTTAGGCTTTCCACATGGAATATCAACCTCAAGGTTCTGTCATCCAAATTGGGTCCAAATTCATTGGTCCATATGAAATTGTACAGATAATCAATCCGGTAGCATATAGGTTATGCCTCCCAGCCTCCTTTAAGGTTTCTAATGTTTTCCATAAATCCCTTTTGAAATCCTTGGGGTCGGGGGAGGAGGACTCTGTGTCAGCTGTTCACCCGGTGTTGGTTGAGGGTCACATGGAGCATGAGGTTAGACACTTTGTGGATTCTCGTCTGCTACACCACTCTTTACAGTACCTGGCTCATTGGAAGGGGTATGGTCCAGCGGATCGGTCATGGGCTCCTGCCCACTCTGTACACGCTGACCATCTGGTTTCGGCATTTCATGCTAGACATCCTGAGTGGCCTGGGGGTCCAGTGGCCCCCCTCAAGAGGGAGGTACTGTCATGGTTTGTGTGAAAGTTATTGGCTTGTGCATCAGGGGTTAATGCTGTTGGCCTCTATCTGGCTATGGGAGGGCTTTAAATAGCCTCTATTGGGCTTCGTTCCTTGTCAGTTATACTTCAGCCCTCGGCGGAGTTAGTTGACCCATGTGTACTTGGGCCTTGTGCATGCTTTTTGTATGATCTCCTGTTTCTGACCCCGTCTGTCTCCTCGTTTGGCATTTGTCTGTTTTATTCGGTACTGTCTGTTTGTTTACCTGGTTTCTGACTTCTGCTCCGCCTTGACTGCCCTTTTTGCCTGTTCCCCTGGTACCTCTGTCACCCTCCACGGTTTCTGACTCTTGGCTTGTACCTGACCTCTCTTCTGTGTCTCGCCCTTGTACCTCGCTGTCCTTCCGGTATTGACCTCGGCTCTCCTGACCTCTCTTCTGTCCTGCCCGTCCCCGCAGCTCTCCGCTACCTACTTTGGGAGTGCGTTGGCTGGCTCTTCCCCAGTCCCTCCCTTTGCGGTCAAGTGCATCAGGTCCTGCACGCTGGCAATCATGTTCCGATCTGGCCAACTCTCCGCGAGTTGCGAGAGCCATTTGTCTTGCACCCAGCAAGATACGTGAACTGAAAGAAGTGCTGTTAGTCAGAGTTCCTGATAACTACATCCTCTGATCCTAAACAGTTAAGACAGTACTTGCTTCTGCCTCTGATCCAGACATGGAGTACAACATCAATCAAATTCTGCAGAAAGGTTTGTGGAAATCTCTTCTATTTGATAGACTGTTGGGAATACAGTCTAGTGGGGAGATGCTAGGTACCGAAAAAGGACATTAATGTTCCAAATTTAATTAGGAGATTTCATTCCAAGCATATTATTGCTTCTGTTACAGACTCTTCTGGAAGGAGATGTAAAAAGAATAATACTGGTAGGCACCTGACTGTAATTTTTCTATATGACTGAAAGCCTGCGGCTCCGAGAAGAAATAAAGTTAATTTTCTCTCAGGTGCCGCAGTTTCAGTACAGTGGCTGGGCACTTCTATAACTCTTTTAACCTGCAGATTAACCCTATATCTGCAGATTAATAGTGTTATCGACAGGTTGTCTTTAAAGGGTCTTGCTACATGACCTAATATAAAAAGTCAAGCCAGAAACTCCATTTGCAGACATGCATTTTAATTGAATGAAAGGGCTCTGATAGGAGTTCCATGTCATAGAGTATCTCTTTCTGGAGAGTGCCAAGTTGACATAAAAAGACTTATGGTCTTTAAGTCTCATAATACCCCATGAGCTGAGCACACTTAATGCCATTGTCAGAGACTGACAGGTTAACAGCAACAGATGGATCTCAGAGGCAGATTTGAATAACAAAGCCAGTATCTGCTCGCAGTAATGCGTTCTTAGCTCCATAGCTTGCTTCAAAAGGCACCAGGGTATGACATAAATGCATGTCATATGTAGCGAAGGGGTTTAATAATCATCACCAATATTTTTATTAGGGTGTAATCACTACAAGAAAAGAGAGGCAAAGAAAAGTTCACAGGGACAAATGGGTAACATATACAGTAATTTTCTATGAAAATTTGGTTTTAGATCCACTGCATGCAAGGTCTAAGATCACTACATCACAGAAATCTTTATAGTACCATTGCTAATAAGAAAAACCTAAGTAAATATGTAAAATGGTGTCAAGTGATACCTTATTTTCAGCAAACACTTCATTAGTGGTATCCATAAAGAAAAATAAAAAAATATTTAGACCACTCCGCTTGACATTGCAGCATTTCTATGTACAAGTGTGTGAAGAAGTTCTGGGCCTTCTTTCTAATTTCCATATGTCAAGTTCATTTTGTAAATATTTGTTTGAAACTTATAATGCTGGAAATAGTGGAAAGATTTCTTAGATATACAGACAGTGTGCCAGTCTCTCTCCCAAAATGACGTGAATCAACAGGACGTAAGTATTAGCCATGGTATTGTTTTCTGACACATTGCTATTTTAAAAAGTGTTGGAAATCTTCAGTAGAGGAACACATTGGAATGTATAGGAAAAATGTCGAATATGCTTCATGAAAATCATTTTATTTAGTCCAAAATACTTTTTTTCAATGTATTTATGAGAACAACAAGTACTATTGTCTTGGTCGGCCTCCACTGAGACGGAGTATAATGGCGAACAATGGTCAGGGTGGTCTTGCCGGCAGGCGGACAGTCCTCAGCAGAAAAAAAAGTGAAAGTTGTGGAAGGGATGCAGGATCAGTCTGTCTCAATAAGCAATGTTCAGACCTCAGGTCCAACAGGACAAAAAAAAAAATCACTTTTACAGAAGCAGTTGATGATGAAGATGATGATTACAGCTCTCCACAATTATTCAGAATACTGAGCACAGTCTCTCATGGTATGATGAACCCAGCTCTTTTCAAGCAATGTTTAGCAGTTTTCCTCACTCCCATTGCATATATCACTATATGTGTACCAAAACTTCTCTCAGCCTGGACCTTGGCACCTCAGACTTAACAGGGAAGTACCTCATCTCTCTTCCCAACACTGACAACTAAGGACTGTATCAAGACATCTCTCATCTGATCCCTAATTGACGTCGTCTGGCAGTTGGGCACTTTTTGAACTATGCAGGACACTATGTCTCATGCGGGTGCACAGATTTTAATAGTGATGAGTGAATAGTGAAATATTTGTATTCAGGAAAATCCGCAGAAATAATTTCTAATATCCGTGTATTTGTACTGAACAACAAATCCAATGCAAGCCAATGGGAAAGCCGAATATTTTTCTGCTGGACCTATCAAACAGGTCTGAGGGCATGAGAAAATAGCTGAAATGGATGGGAAAGAGCTAAAACTAAATGGAAACAGCATGGAGAAGATGCCTGCATACCTTTCTGAGTCACATATGGTGTCTTGGAATAATGTTGTCAGACTATTGCGCCAGTTTTATGGATTTTTAAGAAGACCTACCAGTAGCGTAGCTATCGGTGGAACAGGGGTCCATTGCCCGGGCCCCATGCTCTGAAGGGGCCCACCCAGAGCTACACTACTGTAACGGTATCTGCATGTGCACAGCACGCCGATACAGTTACATTCTGTTGCAGAGCTGGGAGAATCAATCTCACTGCTCTGCCACCCGGCCGCTATGGGGCCCCTGAGCAGGTGGGGGGCCCGGTGCCAGCAGTGAGTCTCCCACCTGTCATCACAGATTCAGCTGTATCGGCTGGATGCCAATACAGGTGACCGCATTGATGAGAGAAGGAGCGCTACACTCCCTCTCTCATCTTCCCCTGTCAGCGTATGACTCAGACTCTGACAGTGGGCTGTCCAGAAATGAGCAGGTGCTCGGAGCAGCGGAGGAGCCAGGAAGAAGAGAGGTTAGTATTTATTCATTTATTTTTATGGGGCTGCCTTATACTACAGAGTCTGCCTAGGGGGAGCTGCCTTATTACAGAGTCTGCCTATGGGGGGCTGCCTTATTACAGAGTCTGCCTATGGGGGCTGCCTTATACTACAGAGTCTGCCTATGGGGGTCTGCCTTATACTACAGAGTCTGCATATGCAGGCAGGGGCTGCCTT
Source organism: Ranitomeya variabilis (assembly GCF_051348905.1). Lineage (NCBI taxonomy): Eukaryota > Metazoa > Chordata > Amphibia > Anura > Dendrobatidae > Ranitomeya > Ranitomeya variabilis. The sequence continues at coordinate 504,169,201 of NC_135236.1, forward strand.
ATACTATAGAGTCTGCCTATGGGGCTACCTTATACTACAGAGTCTGCCTATGGGGGCTTCCTTTTACTACTACAGAGTCTGCCTTGTGCTATAGAGTCTGCCTTGCCTATGGGGGCTGCCTTGTGCTATAGAGTCTGCCTATGGGGGCTTCCTTTTACTACTACAGAGTCTGCCTTGTGCTATAGAGTCTGCCTATGGGGGCTGCCTTGTGCTATAGAGTCTGCCTATGGGGGCTGCCGTATGCTACAGAGTCTGCCTATGGGGGCTGCCTTATGCTATAGAGTCTGCATATGGGGGCTCCCTTATGCTATAGAGTCTGCCTATGGGGGTGCATTATACAATATAGAGTAGGCCTATGGAGAGTGCATTATACTATATGGAGACCTATGGGGAGTGCATTATGCTATATTGAGGACTATCTGGTGCATTATACTATGTGGAGGCCTATGGGGAGTGCATTATACTATATTGAATACTATCTGGTGCATTATACTATATGAAGGGGGCCATCATGCAGTGTGGAGATTACAGTCAGGGGGTCATCTTACAGTGTTGAAGCCATCAAACAGTTTGGGGCTACTAAGGGGTCAGTATACTGTGTGGATGGTACTATACAGTGAGGGGGCATTATACTGTGTATAAGAGAGCATCATACTGTGTATAGGGGAGCTGTTCAGGGTGGAGACTTGGGACATTTTTATATGTAAAGTGGGCACTTATAGGGGAACTCAGGTTACTGTGACAATCAAAGGTGCAAAATATGGGCACTGTTTTCTAGGGCACTTGCACCTGGCATTACTATATTCTAGAGGGTTGCTTTAGAATTTAGAAGGCACAGAGAACCACACAGCAGGGGCAGTAATAGGGTCACATACGGCAGCAGTGGCTCAGTATTGGGATTAGCAGGATGAGGAGTTTGTGCAGGTTGGGAATAAATGGTGATTAGTGTTGAGCGATACCTTCCGATAAGCAAAGGTATCGGTATCGGAGTGGATCGGCCGATATCCAAAAAATATTGGATATCGCCGATACCGATACCCGATACCAATGCATATCAATGGGACACAAAATATCGGAATGGTTCCCAGGGTCTGAAGGAGAGGAAACTCTCCTTCAGGCCCTGGGATCCATATTCATGTATAAAATAAAGAATAAAAATAAAATATATTGATATACTCACCCCTCCGACGGCCCCGGTTCTCAGCGGTCCAAGCGTCTGCCTCCATTCCTAAGAATGCAGAGTGAAGGACCTTCGATGGCGTCGCGGCTTCATCGAAGGTCCTTCACTCCCTGCATTCTTAGGAACGGAGGCACCGCTAAGAGCCAGGGTCCGCCGGAGGGGTGAGTATATCAATATTTTTTATTTTTATTATTTATTTTTTACATGAATATGGATCCCAGGGCCTGAAGGAGAGTCTCCTCTCCTCCAGACCCTGGGAACCATACGCACCGCACACTTCCGATTTCGCAAAAATATCGGAACTCGGTATTGGAATTCCGATACAGCAAATATCGGCCGATACCCGATATTTGCAGTATCGGAATGCTCAACACTAATGGTGATGGGGCTGGAATATGAGAAGTCAAATATGTCTTTGTTATATTCTCTGCAGCCGAGTCGTGGCTGGAACAAGTCTTGTCGGTCAGGGTCAGATGGAAAAGACGGGGAAAATGAATGATTCCATCAGATAGAATGTCAGCAGTAAGTCATTAACTGTAACTGTGCTGTAATCTCTTATATGTTCTGTAGAACTGGTATCTACCACTGACCATATGGCGGTAATATCCATGTTGGTCTTTATATAGAGATTATTTTCAGAAACAGCGCAGTCATCTGCTGAGGTCCTCCTCCACTATTAGGGTGCGTCACCGAGTAGTAATCAAGGTTACCTGGTTAGGGGCCACTCTGAAGCTTCGCCTAGCTACGCCTCTGAGACCTACCAAACCAAACCTACATTTTTTAAGAGGAAAATGCTAAGAAACAGTTTTTCTTCATCTAACATGTATATAATGCAAAATAAAAAAATATATTAAAAGATTATACCTCCTCTTTAGCATATGTTCACATGGAGTGTTTTGTCTTTATTTTTTTCTTTAACATTTGGGAGAGCTCTCACTCCTACATATGGGAGGTCCCTCCCTCTCTGCTAGCTAGATAGTGGAATACATATTTCCTATCATTTTACAAGGGCAGCTAAAACATGTCCATTTGAATTTGGGCTTCGCCCACCACCACCACGTCCACCGTCATGTCATTATGCGGCCCTCGCTTCACATTTTCAGAGGGCCAGCTGGTGCCGTGAAACCTGAGTTTTGTGAGCTCCACAGTTAATTGTGGCCACCGGATCCCAATGGAGCCACTGTCATAGCGGGTGAAGCCGCTGTAAGGTGACTATAAGGCCGGCGTCACACTAGCGAGTTTTATGGACGTAAGAGCGCAGAAAATACGTCCATAAAACTCGCCAAACAAACGGCACAATTATTCTCAATGGGGCTGCTCCTATCAGCCGTATATTACGGTTCAGTATTATACGGCTTTCTACGGCCGTACAAAATCGCAGCATGCTGCGTTTGTCAGCGTATTGCGCAAATAATACGCCAATGAAAGTCTATGGGGGCGAGAAAAATACGGATTCCACACGGACCAGCAGTGTGACTTGCGAGAAATACGCAGCGGTGTTAGTGAAAAGTCAGTAATTCAATTGCCGGCTTTTCATTTCTCCTGCCTAAACCCGATCTGTACTTACATTGAGTTGCGGTGAGGCGCCCTCTGGTGGATGAACTCATATGAACTCGAGCGTGGGAACTTTTCCAAGGCTGCAGTTCATGAGAACATCCACCAGAGGGCGCCTCACCGCAACTCAATGTAAGTACAGATCACTCAGATTTCCTTCATTACCTGGGGATTACAGACACGAGCGAGTGCATTAGCACAGCTCCTGCCTGTCAAATAATTAACCCCTTCAGATGGATTACTTCGTGGGACGTGACGGTTCATCTGAGGGTATGTATCTTGTGCGTTTATTATTTTGCCAAGCGAGGGTGTTCTGATGGATTGAGAGAGCAATAAAATACTAAAACAACCTGTGTGTTTATTTCATTAAAATAATTTTTAATAATGTGTGTGTGTGTTTTTTAACCCTTTCAGACAATTGGATTAATAATGGATAGGTGTCATCATTGACGCCTCTCCATTATTAATCTGGCTTAATGTCACCTTACAATAGCAAGGTGGCATTAACCCTTCATTACCCCATATCCCACCGCTACAGGGAGTGGGAAGAGAGTGGCCAAGTGCCAGAATAGGCGCATCTTCCAGATGTGCCTTTTCTGGGGTGGCTGGGGGCAGATGTTTTTAGCCACAGGGGGGCCAATAACCATGGACCCTCTCCTGGCTATTAATATCTTCCCTCAGTCACTGGCTTTACCATTCTGGCGGAGAAAATTGCGCGGGAGCCCACGACAATTTTTTCCGCCATTTAACCCTTTATTTGCGCAGCTACAGCGCCCACATTTTGCACATACACACTACTAACATTAGTAGTGTGGAATATGCAAAAAAAAGGGGATATGAGATGGTTTACTGTATGTAAACCATGTCCCATATCATGTCGGGTTTGTGCAGGAGAAATGAAAAGCCGGCAATTGAATTACCGGTTTTTCACAGATATCGCGCTGAATTAAATATAAATACAGAATACATATATATGTGTCTCACTGACATATATATATATATATATATATATATATATATATATATATATATATATATACTGTATATATGTTTTACCGAACATTTGAGCACATAAATCCATTAGATGTCGGTTTTGCAAGCCTGCGAGAAAATATCGCAGTACGGATGCCATACGGATTACATACGGAGGATGCCATGCGCAAAATACGCTGACACACCCTGCCTACGGATCACTATTTTGGGAACATTTCTCCAAATTACGGCCATATTACGGCCGTAAAAAACAGACCGTATTGTCTTACGCTGAGTGTGACGCCGGCCTAATACAGAAGTTGGCGAAGCTGTATGCTCAGTGTCAGTAAATTGGATTCTACAGGATACCAAAAGCATTAGAATTACATTCTCAATACAGTGCATGCAAGCGAGGGTCTGTATTGTGGTCAATCTGTCAGGCCTGAAACCCATGTCAGGAACATGTACAAGCCTCATTTTACTTGGAATCAGCCTCTTCAAGGAAAAGAGACAGGAGTGCCAATCTGCACAAGCTTACGCACTTCTGGAAACTACCCAACCAGGCAACATTTTTATTTTGCATGGTTTTGAGCAACAATGTAGTAATTACAGGATACAGTCGGGAAATAAGTATTTGATCCCTTGCTGTTTTTTCTAAGTTTGCCCACTGACAAAGACATAAACAGTCTATAGTTTTAAGGGTGGCTTAATTTTAAAATTATGAGTAGTGTTGAGTGATACCTTCCGATATTCAAAAGTATCGGTATCGGATTGGATCGGCCGATATCCAAAAAATATCGGATATCGCCGATACCGATACCCGATACCAATGCAAGTCAATGGCACACAAATATTGCAACGTAAATAAGCCCTTTCTGTCCTTCTATATGCTGTTCCGGAGGGGGGAAGAGTGTGGGCGGTGCGTGGGCGGACACTGTCTGTGTGTGCGGGCGGGGTCTGTGTGGGCCTGCCAGGGATCTAATTCTATACAGGGCTGTATGCGGGCTGCCCAGGCTCTATGCGGCGTGCCGGGGCTGTATGTGGGCGGCCCGGGCTCTATGCGGTGTGGGGGGGGTCTCTGTGTGGCGGGTCGGGGCTCTGTGCGGCGTGCTGGGGCTCTGTGCGTGTATGCAGGCATCGTCCGATGGGACTACAAGTCCCATTGGACGATGCCTGCTACACTGACAGTGATTGACACATTAGCCAATGATGGGACAGTAGTAGTCCCATCATCCGGCTAATGTGTTGAATGTAAAAAAAAAAATACTCCATACATACACACATACATACATAGATGCTACATACATACTACATATATGCTACATACATACTACATACTACATACATACTACATCCATACTACATGCTACATGCATGCTACATACACGTTACATACATGCTACATACATGCTACATACACACTACATACATGCTACATACATGCTACATGCTACATACATACTACATACATGCTTAATGCTACATACATGCTACATACATGCTACATACATACTACATGCTACATACATGCAACATTGTTATGATCCTAGTGGCAAGGATCGCAGGTCGGACTAGCTATGTAACTGAACAGACTACTAGCTCTGGGGAAGTGGTAACTAGATTGACCGCAACCTGATCCTATCCGCAAACAACTATAGGCAGCCGTGGAACGTTACCTAAAAATCCTAGACGTCTCGTCACGGCCTGAGAAACTGACTATTCCTGGAGGGAAAGTAAGTCCTCACTTGCCTCCGTGGAATGACCCCAAAGATATAGAATAGCCCCCACAAATATTAACGGTGAGTTAAGGGGAAAGCACAAACGCAGAGATGAAATCAGATTTAGCAAATGAGGCCCGCTAATACTAGATAGTAGAAAATAGGAAGGAAACTGTGCGGTCAATAAAAAACCCTATTCAAAATATCCACGCAGAGATTGCTCGAGCCCCCGCACCAACTAACGGTGCGGGGGAAGCAACTCCGTACCCCAGAGCTTACCAGCAAAAAGAAATCACATGTTAGCAAGCTGGACTAGACTCATCATACACAGAAATCATATTGCAGGCAGATGAGCAAAAAATATTCTAACAGAACTTAGCTTATCCTGAAGAGGCAGAAAACGAGATAATCAGGAGTAATCAGAATAGCACTAAATACATTGACAGCCGGCAACAAGTGGAAGTGAAGCAGAGCTAAATAGGAGCCTCCCTGGTGAATAACGAGGCAGCTGATCCAGCAGACCCGCAGGATAATAAACCAAACCACCAGGGGGAGCCAAAAAACCAAAGTCACACAATACCATCTGTGACCACAAGAGGGAGCCTGAAAACGGAGTTCACAACAGTACCCCCCCCCCTTGAGGAGGGGTCACCGAACCCTCACCAAAACCCCCAGGGTGATCAGGGTGAGCCACATGGAAGGCACGAACCAAATCGGCCGCATGAACATCAGAGGCGACAACCCAGGAATTATCCTCCTGACCATAGCCTTTCCACTTAATCAAATACTGAAGCCTCCGTCTAGAAATACGAGAATCCAAGATCTTCTCCACCACGTATTCCAATTCTCCCTCAACCAGCACAGGGGCAGGAGGCTCAACCGAAGGAACCACAGGCACCACATACCTCCGCAACAACGACCGATGGAACACATTATGAATAGCAAACGATGCCGGGAGGTCCAAACGAAATGACACAGGGTTAAGGACTTCCAAAATCTTATAAGGACCGATAAACCGAGGCTTAAACTTAGGAGAGGAGACCTTCATAGGTACAAAGCGAGAAGACAACCACACCAAATCCCCAACACGAAGTCGGGGACCCACACAGAGACGGCGGTTGGCAAAGCGCTGAGCCTTCTCTTGTGACAGCTTCAAATTGTCCACCACATGATTCCAAATCTGATGCAACCTATCCACCACAACATCCACTCCAGGACAGTCAGAAGACTCCACCTGACCCGAGGAAAAACGAGGATGAAACCCTGAATTACAAAAAAAAGGCGAAACCAAAGTAGCAGAACTAGCCCGAATATTAAGGGAAAACTCGGCCAATGGCAAAAAAGTCACCCAGTCGTCCTGATCAGCAGAAACAAAACATCTTAAATAGGTTTCCAAAGTCTGATTAGTGCGCTCGGTTTGGCCATTCGTCTGAGGATGGAAGGCCGACGAAAAAGACAAATTAATGACCATCTTAGCACAAAAGGTCCGCCAAAATCTAGACACAAACTGGGATCCTCTGTCGGAAACAATATTTTCAGGGATCCCCTGCAAACGAACCACATTTTGAAAAAACAGAGGAACCAACTCAGAGGAGGAAGGCAACTTAGGCAAGGGCACCAAATGGACCATTTTAGAAAAACGATCACACACCACCCAAATGACCGACATTCTCTGAGAGACAGGGAGATCTGAAATAAAATCCATGGAAATGTGCGTCCAAGGCCTCTTCGGGACAGGCAAAGGCAACAACAAGCCACTGGCACGAGAACAGCAAGGCTTAGCCCGAGCACAAATTCCACAAGACTGCACAAAGGAACGCACATCCCGCGACAAGGAAGGCCACCAGAAGGACCTAACCACCAAATCTCTGGTACCAAAAATCCCAGGATGGCCTGCCAACACCGAAGAATGAACCTCGGAAATAACTCTGCTGGTCTATCTATCCGGGACAAACAGTCTCTCCGGTGGACAACGGTCAGGTCTATCCGCCTGAAACTCCTGCAGCACTCGTCGCAAATCTGGGGAGATGGCAGACAAAATCACCCCTTCTCTGAGGATACCAGCTGGCTCTGAATCACCAGGAGAGTCAGGCACAAAACTCCTAGAAAGAGCATCAGCCTTCACATTCTTCGAACCAGGCAGGTATGAGACCACAAAATCAAAACGAGAGAAAAACAACGACCAACGAGCCTGTCTAGGATTCAGCCGCTTGGCCGACTCGAGATAAATCAAATTCTTGTGATCAGTCAAGACCACCACACGATGCTTAGCTCCCTCGAGCCAATGTCGCCACTCCTCAAATGCCCACTTCATAGCCAACAACTCCCGATTACCAACATCATAATTCCGCTCGGCAGGCGAAAACTTTCTTGAAAAGAAAGCACATGGCTTCATCACAGAGCCATCAGAGCTTCTCTGCGACAAAACAGCCCCCGCTCCAATCTCAGAAGCATCAACCTCGACCTGGAAAGGAAGGGAGACGTCTGGCTGACATAAGACCGGAGCCGAAGAAAACCGGCGCTTCAGCTCCCGAAAGGCCTCCACAGCCGCAGGAGACCAATTAGTAACATCAGAACCCTTCTTGGTCAAATCCATCAATGGCTTAACAACACCAGAAAAATTAGCGATGAAGCGACGGTAAAAATTAGCAAAACCCAAGAACTTCTGAAGACTCTTAACAGATGTAGGCTGAGTCCAGTCATGAATAGCCTGAACCTTGACTGGGTCCATCTCAATAGCAGAAGGAGAAAAAATGAAACCCAAAAAAGAGACCTTCTGGACTCCAAAAAGACATTTTGAGCCCTTCACAAATAAAGCATTGGCACACAGGACCTGAAACACCATCCTGACCTGCTTAACATGAGACTCCCAATCATCCGAAAAAAACAGAATATCATCCAGATACACAATCATAAATTTATCCAGATATTTGCGGAAGATGTCGTGCATAAAGGACTGAAAGACAGAAGGAGCGTTAGAAAGTCCAAAAGGCATCACCAAGTACTCAAAATGGCCTTCGGGCATATTAAATGCAGTTTTCCATTCATCACCCTGCTTAATACGCACAAGGTTATACGCACCGCGAAGATCTATCTTGGTGAACCAACTAGACCCCCTAATGCGAGCAAACAGATCAGATAACAATGGCAAAGGATACTGAAATTTGACCGTGATTTTGTTTAGAAGGCGATAATCAATACAAGGTCTCAAGGAACCATCCTTCTTAGCCACAAAAAAGAACCCCGCACCAAGAGGGGAGGAGGAGGGGCGAATAAGTCCTTTCTCCAAAGACTCCTTTATATAACTCCGCATAGCAGCATGCTCCGGCACTGACAAATTGAAAAGTCGTCCCTTAGGAAACTTTCTACCAGGAATCAAATTTATAGCACAATCACAATCCCTATGAGGAGGTAGAGAACTGAGTTTGGGCTCATCAAATACATCCTGGTAATCTGACAAAAACGCAGGGACCTCAGAAGGAATGGATGAAGCAATTGACACCACAGGAGCGTCGCCATGAATTCCCTGACAACCCCAACTTGACACAGACATTGCTTTCCAATCCAGGACTGGATTATGAGTCTGCAACCATGGCAGGCCCAACACGACAACATCATGCAAATTATGCAATACAAGAAAGCGAATCACCTCCTGATGAACAGGAGTCATGCACATGGTCACTTGTGTCCAGTACTGAGGTTCATTCGTAGCCAATGGTGTAGCATCAATTCCCCTTAGTGGAATAGGGAATTTTAAAGGCTCCAAAACAAAACCACAGCGCCTGGCAAATGACAAATCCATCAGACTCAGGGCAGCACCTGAATCCACAAAAGCCATAACCGGGTAAGATGACAGGGAACAAATCAGGGTAACAGACAAAATAAACTTAGGCTGTAAAGTACCGATGGTGACAGATTTATCAATCTTTTTTGTGCGCTTAGAGCATGCTGAGATAACATGAGCTGAGTCACCACAGTAAAAGCACAACCCATTTTGCCGTCTATAATTTTGCCATTCACTTCTGGTCAGAATTCTATCACATTGCATAGACTCAGGTGTCTGTTTAGAAGACACCGCCAAATGGTGCGCAGGTTTGCGCTCCCGCAAATTCCGATCAATCTGAATGGCCAGAGTCATTGACTCATTCAGACCTGCAGGCGTAGGGATCCCCACCATGACATTCTTAATGGCTTCAGAAAGACCTTTTCTGAAATTTGCAGCCAGGGCACACTCATTCCATTGAGTAAGCACCGACCATTTCCGAAATTTCTGGCAGTACACCTCTGCATCATCTTGCCCCTGAGAGAGGGCCAACAACGCTTTTTCAGCCTGGTTCTCAAGATTAGGTTCCTCATAGAGCAATCCAAGGGCCAGAAAAAACGTATCCACACTGAGCAATGCAGGATCCCCTGGAGCCAATGCGAAAGCCCAATCTTGAGGATCGCCACGCAAGAAAGAAATAATAATCTTAACTTGCTGAACAGAATCCCCAGAGGAACGAGGTTTCAAAGAAAGAAACAACTTGCAATTGTTCTTAAAATTCAGGAACCTAGATCTATCTCCAGAAAACAACTCCGGAATAGGTATTCTAGGCTCTGACATAGGACTGTGCACAACAAAATCCTGAATACTTTGTACCCTTGCAGCAAGATGATCTACACTGGAGGTTAAACTCTGGATATCCATATCAGCAGCTGAACTCAGAGCCACACCAATATTAAGAGGAGGAGAGAAGCCAGACACACAGCAGCTAGACACACGGCAGCAAAAAAAAAAATATATATATCTCCAAGCTTCTTTTCTCCTGCTTCTGCCATGCAATTAACACTTTATAGGCCGGCTGTACTGTTATGATCCTAGTGGCAAGGATCGCAGGTCGGACTAGCTAAGTAACTGAACAGACTACTAGCTCTGGGGAAGTGGTAACTAGATTGACCGCAACCTGATCCTATCCGCAAACAACTATAGGCAGCCGTGGAACGTTACCTAAAAATCCTAGACGTCTCGTCACGGCCTGAGAAACTGACTTTTCCTGGAGGGAAAGTAAGTCCTCACTTGCCTCCGTGGAATGACCCCAAAGATATAGAATAGCCCCCCACAAATATTAACGGTGAGTTAAGGGGAAAGCACAAACGCAGAGATGAAATCAGATTTAGCAAATGAGGCCCGCTAATACTAGATAGCAGAAAATAGGAAGGAAACTGTGCGGTCAATAAAAAACCCTATTCAAAATATCCACGCAGAGATTGCTCGAGCCCCCGCACCAACTAACGGTGCGGGGGAAGCAACTCCGTACCCCAGAGCTTACCAGCAAAAAGAAATCACATGTTAGCAAGCTGGACTAGACTCATCATACACAGAAATCATATTGCAGGCAGATGAGCAAAAAATATTCAAACAGAACTTAGCTTATCCTGAAGAGGCAGAAAACGAGATAATCAGGAGTAATCAGAATAGCACTGAATACATTGACAGCCGGCAACAAGTGGAAGTGAAGCAGAGCTAAATAGGAGCCTCCCTGGTGAATAACGAGGCAGCTGATCCAGCAGACCCGCAGGATAATAAACCAAACCACCAGGGGGAGCCAAAAAACCAAAGTCACACAATACCATCTGTGACCACAAGAGGGAGCCTGAAAACGGAGTTCACAACACAACATACATGCTACATACACGCTACATACACGCTACATACATGCTACATACACACTACATACATGCTACATACATGCTACATACATACTACATGCTACATACATGCTATATACATGCTACATACATGCTACATACTACATACATACTAAATACATACTGCATACATACTACATACATACATACTACATACAGTACATTCATACACTGCATACATGACATACATATAGACATACAGTACATTAAACATAGATACAGACTCACCATTACTTGTCATTTTGATCACCAAAGCCAGTGTCAACCTGTAAAAAATATGAAAAAAACAAACAACCAATATACTCTCTGTCCGCAGAAATCCACGAGTGTCCCACAACGATCTCCCATAGAGAAAGGCAGCAATAGCTGTTGCAACCGCTGTCCAGGTGATCCAGGAACACAATGACGGGAGGAAGGTATCCTTCCGCATTGTATTCCTCAACCGCTGTAAAAAAAAGTCTCTAGTCTCACTTTATGGCATTGCTGGGTGAGACATTTTCCCAGGCAGCAATTGCCATAAAGTGAGCCTTTGTCCTAAGGTAACCTCTCAGTGATGCACTGCAGGAGTCATGGTCTCCTGTCAGTGTATCACTGAGGGTCCTATAGAGCAGTGACATCACCTGATGTCACTGTTCTATAGGGGAGATCGTCATTGGACACTAGTTATTAATTGGACTACGGTGGACAAGTAGTATGCGGTTTATTATTTTATGTTTTTTGCAGGCGTTGAAGTATGGTAGGTATGGTGAAATGAAGAATATTAAAATACTTTTCCTAATGTGTGCGTGTTTTATTAACCCTTTCTTAATATTGGATTAATAACCGATAGGCGTCTTATTGACACCTCTCCGTTATTAACCCGGCTTAATGTCACCTTACAATAGCAAGGTGACATTAACCCCTTACTACCCCATATCCCACCGCTACACGGGAGTGGGATGAGAGGGGCTAAGTGCCAGAATTGGCGCATCTTACAGATGCACCATTTCCGGGGCGGCTGCGGACTGGTATTTGTAGCCGGGGGGCCAATATCCATGGCCCCTCTCTAGGCTATGAATATCAGCACGCAGCTGTCTGCATAGACTTTCTGGCTATAAAATATAGGGGGACCCCACATCATTTTTTTGGGGGGTCCCCCTATTTTAATAGACAGTAAAGGCTACGCAGACAGCTGTGGGCTGATATTCATAGCAGGCTACAAATATTGGCCCCGGCCATCGGCTTTCCCCCTGTGGCACAGAAAATTGCGCGGGAGCCCACACCGTTTTCTTTTTTTTTTTAATTCAACCCTCATAAAGGCCTGTTTCACATTTGCGTCGGTACGGGTCCGTCGCTATGCGTCGGGCCGACGTACCAACGCACGTTGTGAAATTTGTGCCCAACGTGGGCAGCAGATGCAGTTTTTCAATGCATCCGCTGCCTATTCTGAAGTGTGGGGAGGAGGGGTGTAGAGGGTGTAGAGTTTCTGCCGCGCATGCACGGTAGAAAATGGTGGACGCGATGGACAAAAAAACGTTCACTTGAACATTTTTTCGTGCCGACGGTCCGCCAAAACACGACGGATCCGTTGCACGACGGACGCAATGTGTGGCCATCCGTCGCGATCCGTCGCTAATACAAGTCTATGGGAAAAAACGCATCCTGCGAGCACATTTGCAGGATCCGTTTTTTTCTGCCAGATCCGTTTTTTACGCCAGATCCGTTTTTTTCCACTGGATCCGTTTTTTCCGCCGGATCCGTTTTTTTCCGCCAGATCCGTTTTTTTCTCATAGAGTTGGATTGCGCCTGATGGCCACACATTTCATCCGTTTTTTGCAGGATCCAGCAAAAAAGCTGTTTCCGCCGACAAAAAACACATACAGAGGAACGGTTTTTCTGTCCGGCGAAAAAAATGCACAGCGACGGATCCAGCAAAAACCGGATGAAACAGATGTGAAATGATGAATACGGCCTCCGAATCTGTTTTCTCATGCATGTTTCCATTCAAATCATGAACATTTTACGTGTATTTTTTTCCAAAAACTGCATCAAAACCGGTCAAAAAACAGAACAAAAACTGCATCAAAAACAGCATCAAAAACCGCATCAAAAACAGCATCTAAAACTGCATCAAAAACCAGCATCAAAACCTGCACCAAAAACTGCACCAAAAACCACATGTCATGTTTTGGCAGACCGTCGGCACGAAAAAACGTTCAAGTGAACTTTTTTTGTCCGTCGTGTCTGCCATGTTCTAACGCGCATGCGCAGCAGAAACTCCACCCCCTTCCTCCCCGGACTTCAGAATGGGCAGCGGATGCGTTGAAAAACTGCATTTGCTGCCCACATCAGGCACAAATTTCACAACGTGCATCGGTACGTCGGCCCGACGCATAGCGACGGACCCGTACCGACGCAAGTGTGAAACAGGCCTTTATGAGTGTTGAATTTAAAAAAAACAAACAAAAAAACGGAAAAAAACGGCGTGGGCTCCCGCGCAAATTTCTGTGCCAGAGGGGGAAAGCCGACGACCGGGGGGCAATATTTGTAGCCTGCTATATCAGCCCGCAGCTGTCTGCATAGTCTTTACTGGCTATTAAAATAGGGGGACCCCCCCCAAAAATGATGTGGGGTCCCCCTATATTTTATAGCCAGAAAGGCTACGCAGACAGCTGCGGGCTGATATTCTTAGCCTAGAGAGGGGCCATGGATATTGGCCCCCCGGCTACAAATACCAGTCCGCAGCCGCCCCGGAAATGGCGCATCTGTAAGATGCGCCAATTCTGGCACTTAGCCCCTCTTCCCTCTCCCGTGTAGCGGTGGGATATGGGGTAGTAAGGGGTTAATGTCACCGTGCTATTTTAAGGTGACATTAAGCCGGGTTAATAACGGAGAGGTGTCAATAAGACGCCTATCCGTTATTAATCCAATATTAAGAAAGGGTTAATAAAACACGCACACATTTGGAAAAAGTATTTTAATATTCTTCATTTCACCATACTTACCATACTTCAATGACTGCAAAAAACATAAAATAATAAACCGCATACTACCTGTCCGCCGTAGTCCAATTAATAACGAGTGTCCCACGACGATCTCTTCTATAGAACAATGACATCGGGTGATGTCACTGCTCTATAGGACCCTCAGTGACACACTGACAGGAGACAATGGCTCCTGCAGTGCATCATTGAGAGATTACCTTAGGACAAAGTCTTACTTTATGGCAATTGCTGCATGGGAAAATGTCTCACCCAGCAATGCCATAAGGTGTGTCTAGGGACTTTTTTTTACAGCGGCGGAGGAATACAATGCGGAAGGATACCATCCTCCAATCATTGTGTTCCTGGAGCCCCTGGAGAATGGTTGCAACAGCAGTTGCTGCCGTTCTCTACGGGAGATCGTCGTGGGACACTCGTGGATTTCTGCGGACAGGGAGTATATTGGTTGTTTGTTTTTTCATATTTTTTTTACAGATGACACTGGCTTCGGTGATCAAAATGACAAGTAATGGTGAGTCTGTAATCTATGTTTAATGTACTGTATGTATGTATGTTTGTATTGTATGTAATGTTTGAATGTATTGTATGTAGTATGTATGTAGTATGTATGCAGTGTGTATGTAGTATGTATGTATGCAGTATGTTTGTATGGAGTATGTATGAATGTATGTATGTAGCATGTATGCAGTATGTATGTTGTATGTATTTTATTTAGCATGTATGCAGCATGTATGTAGCGTGTATGTAGCATGTATGTGTGTAGTATGTAGCATGTATGTAGCATGTATGTATGTAGCATTGTAGCATATATGTAGCATGTATGTAGCATGTATGTAGCATGCAGCATGTATGTAGCGTGTATGTAGCATGTATGTTTGCAGTATGTAGCATGTATGTAGCATGTATGTATGCATGTAGCATGTATGTAGTATGTATGTAGCATGTATGTAGCATGTAGCATGTATGTAGCATGCATGTATGTAGTATGTAGCATGTATGTAGCATGCATGTATGTAGCATGTATGTAGCATGTATGGAGTATGTATGGAGTATATTTTTTTTACATTCAACACGTTAGCCAGTTAATGGGACTACTACTGTCCCATCATTGGCTAATGTGTCAATCACTGTCATTGTAGCAGGTATAGCCCGATGGGACTTGTAGTCCCATTGGATGATGCCTGCACACGCACAAAGACCCCCGGCAGTCCGCACAGACCCGTGAGAGGCCGTACAGACCCCCCAGCAGGCCGTACAGACCCCCCGGCAAGCTGCACAGACCCCGGAGAGGCTGTACAGACCCCCCCAGCAGGCCATACAGACCCCGGAGAGGCTGCACAGACCCCCCGGCAAGCCGCACAGACCCCAGAGAGGCCGTACATACCCCCCAGCAGGCCGTACAGACCCCCCGGCAAGCCGCACAGACCCCAGAGTGGCCACACAGACCCCGGAGAGGCCGTACAGACCCCCCGGCAGGCCGTACAGACCCCCCGGCAGGCATGCACAGACCACCCACGGTCCCGCACAGACCCCGCACAGAGACACGCAGTCTCTGCCCACGCACCGCCCACACTCAATTATACTGCATTTTTGCACTGTGGGAACTTCCGATTCCGATTTCCGATATCGCAGAAATATCGGAACTCGGTATCGGAATTCCGATACAGCAAATATCGGCCGATACCCGATATTTGCAGTATCGGAATGATCAACACTATTTATGAGATAGAATGTCAAAAATAAAATCCAGAAAATCATACTGTATAAATTATATAATTTTATTTGCATTTTGCAGTGAGTAATAAGTATTTGATCACCTACCAACCATTAAGAGTTCTGGCTCCTACAGACCAGTTAGACGCTCCTAATCAACTTGTTACCTACATTAAAGACAGCTGTCTGAGATAGTCACCTTTATAAAAGACTCATGTCAAGAGACTCAATTAATCAATCAGACTCTAACCTCTGCAACATGGGCAAGACAAAAGAGCTTTATAAGGATGTTAGGGACTAGATCATAATAATGAGAGAAACGTGTGCACTGCAACCCTGCGGTGCCCGGGTAGGTTCCCAAACCGTTAGTGACAAATATAATATGACCCGGCACTCAACTTAGCGGTGGAAAGTAGCGGTAGATTTATTGATCCCAAAGTATAACAACAATAGACGTTTCGGTCCCAGATCAGGACCTTCATCGATCTCTGTAAAACGTATATAAACATGTACAGTATATAAAAAAATTAACATAAATGGGATAACAACAGTAAAAAAACAAAAACAAAAGAGAAACAAAGTATATACAAGGACCAGTCACAAACAAGTTCATACAATGGTGGCTAGATATAAGGTGAATGCAGACAAAACCATGACCAGGAAGAGTGCTATTCGAGGCACAATACAACATATCTTTTAATGAGATGAAAGGAACATACCGTTTATAAAGGGATGTGAGGTGTTAAAAAAACAGCTGAGTGAGCCTACAGAAAAAAAAGGAAAAATAGTGGCGGTGAACCTAGAGAGCCTGCAAATGAGGCCAGGTGATAGTGGAAAGAATGGCTTAATCTTACCAGTAATAATAGCTATACGTTTTTGAGAAAAGGAGTCCACTGGAGAAAGGGAAGTAGCCTGTTAAAAATGTATGTAAAGATGGAGACAAGGTCTTAATGTAAGACCGTGTATCAAATCATAGAGGCAGGGAGCGCTAGCGTGGATGGCGTATGTGGCCGAAAAAATTACCTGAGGACCATGTGCTGCCACGGCGTCCACCGCTGGAGAGTGGGCACAAGATAGTGTGCTCTAGTGGGCGTGTAACATGACGCACGCTGTAGGCATGTGTTTAATCATGTACCACTACTGGCAAGAAAAGCGTGTCACAAAACGGTAACATATGGAGCACACATGGTGTAGAGAGGGCGAGAATGTGAGCATATAATATAAAAGTGGTAGAATTGTTGAAGTGAGTAAAAGTGAAAATAAAGAGGACGGGTAGAACAGACACTGAACAGGTATGAGGGGATGGTAACGGGATGGAAAAGAAAAAGTAATTAATGGAACTAGAGAGATAATGCGGGTAGAAGGTACCAGGGTGCCCATGTCAGATGAGGAGGTGACGGAGACTAGTCCATGGAGGGTACTGTCAGGCAGAGTAGAGAGGTGATAGACGTGCAGATCTATATTCGTGCTCAGCCGAGTGTCCGGAATTCAATACAGGAGACTCTGGAGGGATAGAGAAAAAGTGTTAATATTTACAGCAAATAACTTGCAATCCAGTTTATACAAATGCCAGCAAATCATACTCTCTATTGAGACCCTTCGGGGAAAGGGTCTCTAATGTGTGGATCCAAAAGGCCTCACGTTTTTTTAAAAGTATTGACCTATTACCACCTCGTCTGGATGGTGGGACCGAGTCAATCACCTGGTACCTGAGTTGCGATACCGAGTGCCCTTGGGTGTGAAAATGGTTAGGGATTGGTAAAAACAAGTTTTTGCAGCGGATAGTAGATTTATGTTTCGAGATTCTATCTCGAACCGACTGCGTAGTTTCCCCGATGTAAAGTAGACCGCACGGGCATTTAATCCTATAAACAACAAAAGATGATTCGCATGTATAAAAATCCCTAATATGGAATGTCTTGCCAGACCTAGGGTGTTGAAATGTACTACCCTTTTGTATGTTGTTACACTGGACACAGTGTAGACAGGGGAATGTGCCGGTTTTGGGCTTGGATAAAAATTGTTGTCTTGGTGGGGTGCTAGGGCCTATATTGGCCCTAACCAAATTATCTCTGAGGTTAGGAGGTCTTTTGAAACAGGGTAAAAAGGGTACCCTGAACTCTGGCACGTTGGGATGTGCAGTGGCTAACAAATGCCAATGTTTCCTTATAGACCTATGCAGTATATATGAAGCCGGATGGTATAAATGGACAAACGGAATGCGTTTGCCTGTATCATTTGTTCTACAAATAGGTAGGGGAAGGAGGGTTCATGGAATGTTCCAGGACACTAGGAGGATAACCTCTTTTTTCAAATTTATTAGTCATGTCCTGAAGTCGTTTGGTTCTCAGAGGACCATCGGGTACAATACGTTTGACCCGTTGGTACTGAAACTTAGGGATGGAACTTTTGACAGGGGGGGTGGAAACTCTGGTAATGTAGTATATTATTTCTGTCTGTAGATTTGGTATAAAGATCGGTTGACAGTAGGCCATCAGAGTCCTTTTTTCACCCCAATTTTTTATTTTCCCAAGGGTAAGAGAAGAAATTGGATTCCAAAAGTTGTTGTCCAATTTTTCCTGAGTACGGTGATATCCATATGTGGGGGTAAACCACTGTTTAAGCGCATGGCAGAGCTCGGAAGGGAAGGAGTGCCATTTGACTTTTCAATGCAAAATTGACTGGAATTGATGGCGTGAAGGTCATAGTTCATGGTGAATTTGATCCCTGGCCAGGATTCATTGAGGAATGCAAAGAACTCATGTAGGGACTCCAATGAGCCCCCCCAGATGCAAAATATGTCATCAATGTAACAGGTCCAGAGGGAAACGTTACCAATGAATAATGGGTGTTTATAGATGACAGAGGATTCAAAATCCCACATCTATCACCTCTCTACTCTGCCTGACAGTACCCTCCATGGATTAGTCTCCGTCACCTCCTCATCTGACATGGGCACCCTGGTACCTTCTACCCGTATTATCTCTCTAGTTCCATTAAGCACTTTTTCTTTTCCATCCCGTTACCATCCCCTCATACCTGTTCAGTGTCTGTTCTACCCGTCCTCTTTATTTTCACTTTTACTCACTTCAACAATTCTACCACTTTTATATTATATGCTCACATTCTCGCCCTCTCTACACCATGGGCGCTCCATATGTTACCATTTTGTGACACGCTTTTCTTGCCAGTAGTGGTACACGATTAAACACATGCCTACAGCGTGCGTCATGTTACATGCCCACACACTCGCCCCCTCCAGGTCATAAGCGCAATACACTAAACGATCATGGAACGCACTTCCATGTTTTCTCCTAGCGGTGGAATGCAAGCAGAGACACGCCCACTATACGCATCATCTCCTCTCATGCGTAGTAAGTTCCGGGCCCCGTAATGGTCACCGGAACTACACGCCGGCTATGCCTTATAAAAAATAGAGCACACTATCTTGTGCCCACTCTCCAGCGGTGGACGCCGCGGCAGCATATGGTCCTCAGGTAATTTTTTCGGCCACATACGCCATCCATGCTAGCGCTCCCTGCCTCTATGATTTGATACACGGTCTTACATTAAGACCTTGTGTCCATCTTTACATACATTTTTAACAGGCTACGTCCCTTTCTCCAGTGGACTCCTTTTCTCAAAAACGTATAGCTATTATTACTGGTAAGATTAAGCCATTCTTTCCACTATCACCTGGCCTCATTTGCAGGCTCTCTAGAATCACCGCCACTATTCTTCCATTTTTTTCTGTAGGCTCACTCAGCCATTTTTTAACACCTCACATCCCTTTATAAACAGTATGTTCCTTTCATCTCATTAAAAGATATGTTGTATTGTGCCTCGAATAGCACTCTTCCTGGTCATGGTTTTGTCTGCATTCACCTTATATCTAGCCACCATTGTATGAACTTGTCTGTGACTGGTCCTTGAATATACTTTGTTTCTCTTTTGTTTTTGTTTTTTTACTGTTGTTATCCCATGTATGTTAATTTTTTTATATACTGTACATGTTTATATACATTTTACAGTGATTGATGAAGGTCCTGATCTGGGACCGAAACGTCTTTTGTTGTTATACTTTGGGATCAATAAATCTACCGCTACTTTCCACCGCTAAGTTGAGTGCCGGGTCATATTATATTTGTCACTAACGGTTTGGGAACCTATCCGGGCACCGCAGGGTCGCAGTGCACACGTTTCTCTCATTACTTGCATTTCCCATATGTGGAATCGCAACTTGCATCTGCAGAAACTAGGGTTGAGCGACTTTTCATTTTTTGAGATCAAGTCGGGTTTCACGAAACCCGACTTTCTCAAAAGTCGGGTCGAGTGAAATCGGCCGATCTTATTGAAAAGTCGGGGTCGGGGATCGGCCAAAACACGAAACCCAATGCAATTCAATGGGGAAGCATACTTTTTTAATATTTGCTTCAGCGCAATAATGTTGAAAAGCCGGTAATTCAATTGCCGGCTTTTCATTTCTCCTGCCTAAACCCGACATGATATGAGACATGGTTTACATACAGTAAACCATGTCATATCCCCCTTTTTTTGCATATTCCACACTACTAGGGTTGAGCGAAACAGATCGGCACTTTTCAAAAGTCGCCGACTTTTAGCAAAGTCGGGTTTCGTGAAACCCGACCCGATCCCACTCTGGGATCGGGTCGGCGGTACACGATCTGTAATCCAAAGTCGGGTTTCATTTTATATATATATATATATATATATATATATATATATACACTCACTGGCCACTTTATTAGGTACACCTGTCCAACTTCTTGTTAACACTTAATTTCTAATCAGCCAATCACATGGCGGCAACTCAGTGCATTTAGGCATGTAGACATGGTCAAGACAATCTCCTGCAGTTCAAACCGAGCATCAGTATGGGGAAGAAAGGTGATTTGAGTGCCTTTGAACGTGGCATGGTTGTTGGTGCCAGAAGGGCTGGTCTGAGTATTTCAGAAACTGCTGATCTACTGGGATTTTCACGCACAACCATCTCTAGGGTTTACAGAGAATGGTCCAAAAAAGAAAAAAAATCCAGTGAGCGACAGTTCTGTGGGCGGAAATGCCTTGTTGATGCCAGGGGTCAGAGGAGAATGGGCAGACTGGTTCGAGCTGATAGAAAGGCAACAGTGACTCAAATCGCCACCCGTTACAACCAAGGTAGGCCTAAGAGCATCTCTGAACGCACAGTGCGTCAAACTTTGAGGCAGATGGGCTACAGCAGCAGAAGACCACACCGGGTACCACTCCTTTCAGCTAAGAACAGGAAACTGAGGCTACAATTTGTACAAGCTCATCGAAATTGGACAGTAGAAGATTGGAAAAACGTTGCTTGGTCTGATGAGTCTCGATTTCTGCTGCGACATTCGGATGGTAGGGTCAGAATTTGGCGTAAACAACATGAAAGCATGGATCCATCCTGCCTTGTATGGAGCATCTTTGGGATGTGCAGCCGACAAATCTGTGGCAACTGTGTGATGCCATCATGTCAATATGGACCAAAATCTCTGAGGAATGCTTCCAGCACCTTGTTGAATCTATGCCACGAAGAATTGAGGCCGTTCTGAAGGCAAAAGGGGTCCAACCCGTTACTAGCATGGTGTACCTAATAAAGTGGCCGGTGAGTGTGTATATATATATATATATATATATATATATATATATATATATATATATATATATATATATATATAATATATAAAGCTGAATGTGTGTATGTATGTATGTATGTATGTGTGCATGTCCGGGATTGGCATTTGCACCGTCGCAGCTACAGCCACAAAATTTTGCACAGTTACACGTCTGGACCCCGAGAGCGTCATAGGCTATGTTGTGAGGTGAAATTTCAACCCCGCGCTTTCCAATTCACCAAACAATTTTGCCCCTACCTACATAATGGGGAAAAAGTGAAAGGAAAAGTGTTGGAGGCGTCGCAGCTACAGGCACAACATTTTGCACAGTCACACGTCTGGACCCCGAGAGCGTCAAAGCTATGTTGTGAGGTGAAATTTTAACCCTGCGCTTTCCAATTCACCAAACAATTTTGCCCCTATCTACATAATGGGGAAAAAATGAAAGGAAAAGTGTTGGAGGCAAATTAACAGCTGCCAGATGTGAACAAGGGGGACTTAAAGAATGAGAGCGATGGCGCCAAAGAGTATATACTGTACAGTTGCTAAGGTGGGGCCCCGACATGGGATAATCACCACACCACCATGGGGATATGAACACACACACAAAATGCGCCACACACTACCACGTGCTCGAACACATATACCACCCTCAGCGCACATTTCACCACACATACACCAACCTTGCCACATAAAAGTCGAAACACAAAAGACGCCGCTCAAAACTCGCCACGCGCAAAACTCTCCACATGCAAAACTCGCCACACGTGCAAAACTCACCTCATGGAAAACTCATCACACGCAAAACTTGCACATGCGGAAAAATTGCCACATGCACAAAAGTTACAACACATGCAAAAGTTGCCTCACACAAAACTTGCACATACTCAAAAGGCACCACACATAAAACTCGCCACGGGCAAAACTCGCCATGCGCAAAACTTGCTGCACACAACTTGCTACACTAACCTGTCACATGCAACTCGACACACAAAAAGTTGCTACACGCATGTCGCCACACAAAACTCATCTCACAAAAGTTGCTACATGCATGTCACCACACGCAACTCAACACACACAACTTGACACACGAAACTCGCCCTAAAACACACAAGTCTGGTATTCTCCTTCAAAAATGAAAATCTGATTAATAAGCAGACAAACTACAATAGCAACAAATGTACCATATAGGAATCCGGCAGCTGTCAGTCACATGACCAGTCTATTATGTGTATGTGTGAGCTATTATATACTGCCAGGGGGGAGGGCTTACTGTTGGCTGGGGATTTATCAGGCTGCCAATTTAGCTTACAAATACTGAGGTAAAAATACTGACCAAATAACGTGTGAATGAGGTCTAATACAGGAGGAGATGACATACAGATATATACTATATACAGGAGGAGATGACACACAGGTATATACTATTTACAGGGGAGATGACACACAGGTATATACTATATACAGGAGGAGATGACACACAGATATATACTATATACAGGAGAGATGACACAAAGGTATATACTATATAGGGGAGGAGATGACATACAGGTACATACTACATACAGGAGGAGATGACATACAGGTATATATTATATACAGGAGGAGATGACACACAGGTATATACTATATACAGGAGCAGATTACCTACAGGTATATAGTATATACAGGAGGAGATGACATACAGGTATATGCTATGTCTAGGAGGAGATGACATACAGGTATATACTATATACAGGAGGAGATGACACACAGACATATACTATATATAGGTAAGATGACACACAGGTATATACTATATACAGAAGGAGATTACATACAGGTATATACTATATATAGGAGGAGATGACATACAGCAGGTATATACTATTTACAGGGGAGATGACATACAGGTATATACTATTTACAGGGGAGATGACATACAGGTATATACTATATACAGGAGATGACATACAGGTGAATACTATATATAAGGGAGATGACAAACATGTATATACTGAGGTGAAAATGAGAGGTGTGAGGTGAAAATGAAAAGGTGTGAGTGCAAAATGAGAGGAGTGAGGGAAAATAGTGGAGTGATCAGAAAATGACAGATGTGAGGTCGAAATGACAAGTGTTAGGGGGGAAAGAGAGGAGTGAGGGGGAAAATAAGAGGAGTGAGGGGGAAAATGAGAGGAGTGAGGGGGAAAATGAGAGGTGTGAGGGAGAAAATGAGAGATGTGAGGGGGAAAATTAAAGATGTGATGGGGAAAATGAGAGGCGTGATGGGAAAATAAGAGAAGTGAGGTGCTATAACTAACCACAGATATTTACTATGCCCAGGCAACACCGGGCTCTTCAGCTAGTATATATATATATATATGTCATAGAGACACACATATATATATATATTTATATTTACTTCAGCGCAATAATGTTGAAAAGCCGGTAATTCAATTGCCGGCTTTTCATTTCTCCTGCCTAAACCCGACATGATATGAGACATGGTTTACATACAGTAAACCATGTCATATCCCCCTTTTTTTTGCATATTCCACACTACTAATGTTAGTAGTGTGTATGTGCAAAATTTCGGCGCTGTAGCTATTAAATTTAAGGGTTAAATCGTGGAAAAAATTGGCGTGGGCTCCCGCGCAATTTTCTCCACCAGAGTGGTAAAGCCAGTGACTGAGGGCAGATATTAATAGCCAGGAGAGGGTCCATGGTTATTGGCCCCCCCGTGGCTAAAAACATCTGCCCCCAGCCACCCCAGAAAAGGCACATCTGGAAGATGCACCTATTCTGGCACTTGGCCACTCTCTTCCCACTCCTGTGTAGCGGTGGGATATGGGGTAATGAAGGGTTAATGTCACCTTGCTATTGTAAGGGGACATTAAGCCAGATTAATAATGGAGAGGCGTCAATTCTGACACCTATCCATTATTAATCCAATTGTATGAAAGGGTTAAAAAACACACACACACACACATGATTAAAAAGTATTTTAATGAAATAAACACACAGGTTGTTTTAATATTTTATTGCTCTCTCAATCCACCTGAAGACCCTCGCTTGGAAAAATAATAAACCAACAATATACATACCCTCTGATGAACTGTCACGTCCCACGAGGTAAATCCATCTGAAGGGGTTAAAATATTTTACAGGCAGGAGCTCTGCTATAATGCAGCTGTGCTCGTGCCTGTAAACTCCGGCGAATGAAGGAAATGTAGGTCAATGACCTATAGTTACCTTCAGTCGCGGTGATGCGCCCCCTGGTGGATGTCCTCATATGACCTGGAGCGTGGGAAAAAGTTCCCAGGCTGCAGTTCATGAGGACATCCACCAGGGGGCGCGGTGGAACGCAAGCAGAGACACCTCCACTATATGTGTCATCTCCTCTCATACGTAGTAAGTTCCGGGCCCAGTAATGGTCACCGGAACTACATGCCGGCTATGCCTTATATAAACTAGAGCACACTATCTTGTGCCCACTCTCCAGGGGTGGATGCCGCGGCAGCACATGGTCCTCAGGTAATTTTTTCGGCCACATACGCCATCCATGCTAGCGCTCCCTGCCTCTATGATTTGATACACGGTCTTACATTAAGACCTTGTGTCCATCTTTACATACATTTTTAACAGGCTACGTCCCTTTCTCCAGTGGACTCCGTTTTTCTCAAAAACGTATAGCTATTATTACTGGTAAGATTAAGCCATTCTTTCCACTATCACCTGGCCTCATTTGCAGGCTCTCTAGGATCACCGCCACTATTCTTCCTTTTTTTTCTGTAGGCTCACTCAGCCATTTTTTAACACCTCACATCCCTTTATAAACGGTATGTTCCTTTCATCTCATTAAAAGATATGTTGTATTGTGCCTCGAATAGCACTCTTCCTGGTCATGGTTTTGTCTGCATTCACCTTATATCTAGCCACCATTGTATGAACTTGTCTGTGACCGGTCCTTGTATATACTTTGTTTCTCTTTTGTTTTTGCTTTTTTACTGTTGTTATCCCATTTATGTAAATTTTTTTATATACTGTACATGTTTATATACATTTTACAGTGATTGATGAAGGTCCTGATCTCGGACTGAAATGTCTTTTGTTGTTATACTTTGGGATCAATAAATCTACCGCTACTTTCCACTGCTAAGTTGAGTGCCGGGTCATATTATATTAGGGACAAGATCATAGACCTGCACAAAGCTACAAATCCATAAGAAAGACTACACGGAGGGAACTTATGAATGATATCAAGGCAGCTGGGACCACAGTCACCAAGAAAACCATTGGTAACACATTACCCCTAAAAGATTTAAAATCCTGCAGTGCCCACAAGGTCCCCCTGCTCAATAAGGCACATGTGAAGGCCCGTCTAAAGTTTGCCAATGAACACTTGGATGATTCTGTGAGTGATTGGGAGAAGGTGAGGTGGTCAGATGAAACAAAAATTGAGGTCTTTGGCATTAACTCAACTCGCAGTGTTTGGAGCAAGAGAAATACTGCTTATGACTAGTGTTGAGCGATACCGTCCGATACTTGAAAGTATCGGTATTGGAAAGTATCGGCCGATACCGGCAAAGTATCGGATCTAATCCAATACCGATACCCGATACCAATACAAGTCAATGGGACTCAAGTATCGGACGGTATCCCTGATGGTTCCCAGGGTCTGAAGGAGAGGAAACTCTCCTTCAGGCCCTGGGATCCATATTAATGTGTAAAAGAAAGAATTAAAATAAAAAATATTGCTATACTCACCTCTCCGACGCAGCCTGGACCTCACCGAGGGAACCGGCAGCGTTCTTTGCTTAAAATGCGCGTTTACTTCCTTCCGTGACGTCACGGCTTGTGATTGGTCACGTGCCGCCCATGTGGCCGCGACGCGACCAATCACAGCAAGCCGTGACGTAATTTTCAGGTCCTCAATGCCTAATTCTAGGCATTCAGGATTTTAAAATTACGTTCCGGCTTGTGATTGGTCGCGTCGCGGTCACATGGGCGACGCGACCAATCACAAGCCGTAACGTCACGGGAGGCAGGAAACGCGCGCATTTTAAAATTACGTCACGGCTTGTGATTGGTTGCGTGCCGCCCATGTGACCGCGACGCGACCAATCACAGCAAGCCGTGACGTAATTTCAGGTCCTGTATGCCTAATTCTGCATTCAGGACCTGAAATTACATCACGGCTTGCTGTGATTGGTTGCGTCGCGGTCACATGGGCGGCACGCAACCAATCACAAGCCGTGACGTAATTTTAAAATGCGCGCGTTTCCTGCCTCCCGTGACGTCACGGCTTGTGATTGGTCGCGTCGCCCATGTGACCGCGACGTGACCAATCACAAGCCGGAACGTAATTTTAAAATCCTGAATGCCTAGAATTAGGCATTGAGGACCTGAAAATTACGTCACGGCTTGCTGTGATTGGTCGCGTCGCGGCCACATGGGCGGCACACGACCAATCACAAGCCGTGACGTCACGGAAGGAAGTAAACGCGTGCATTTTAAGCAAAGAACGCTGCCAGTTCCTTCGGTGAGGTCCAGGCTGCGTCGGAGAAGTGAGTATAGCAATATTTTTTATTTTAATTCTTTCTTTTACACATTAATGTTGTTTCGATACCGATACCCGATACCACAAAGGTATCGGATCTCGGTATCGGAATTCCGATACCCGCAAGTATCGGCCGATACCCGATACTTGTGGTATCGGAATGCTCAACACTACTTATGACCCAAAGAATGCCATCCCCACTGTCAAGCATGGAGGTGGAAACATTATGTTTTGGGGGTGTTTCTCTGCTAAAGGCATAGGACTATTTCACCACATCAATGGGAGAATGAATGGAGCCATGTTCTGTGAAATCCTGAGTGACAACCTCCTTCCCTCCGGCAGGACACTAAAAATGAGTTGTGGCTTGGTCTTCCAACAAGACCATGACCCAAAACATACAGCCAAAGGTGTGGCTCAAAAAGAGGCACATTAAGGTCATGGCGTGGCCTAGCCAGTCTCCAGACCTTAATCCCATAGAAAACTTATGGAGAGAGTTGAAGCTTTGAGTTGCCAAGCGATAGCCTCAAACTCTTAATGATTTAGAGATTATCTGCAAAGAGGAGTGGACCAAAATTCCTCCTGACAGGTGCGCTAACCTCATGAACTGCAAAAACGTCTGACTACTGTGCTTGTCAACAAGGGTTTTGCCACCAAATCTTGTTTG
Organism: Ranitomeya variabilis; assembly: GCF_051348905.1. Lineage (NCBI taxonomy): Eukaryota > Metazoa > Chordata > Amphibia > Anura > Dendrobatidae > Ranitomeya > Ranitomeya variabilis. The sequence goes on from NC_135236.1 coordinate 504,196,858, forward strand.
ATAGAGGGATCAAATACTTATTTCTCACTGCAAAATGCAAATAAATTTATATAATTTACACAATGTGATTTTCTGGATTTTATTTTCATATTCTATCTCTCAATGTTAAAATAAACCTACCCTTAAAATTATAGGCTGTTTATATCTTTGTTAGTCGGCAAACTTGCAAAATCAGTAAGGGATCAAATACTTATTTCACCCACTGTATGCTGACATGGGACAACTGAATACCGCGCTGAGACAACAAACTGGATGTGGTTGCTGACTGTTGTGCCTGTATGAATGCAGGTTATGGGCAGGAGGCATCAGAGCCTGCTTCCTGGACAGCGGATTGCGAAGGCCATAACACAGGAGAAGGGCCAGTAGTTTCATCGTCAAACACATATTTTGTACACAGGCATTCTGCCCACCTACTGGGGTGCTGCGTAAGTGAACAGTACATGGCACATGGCATATGCTAACAGAGGTATTACGTAGAATTTCCCTTTTTAAAGGGATGTGTGGGTAAGTTTTTCAAACTAGCAGCACATACAGTATATAGTGCATGTTTCATTACTCATATTATTATTCTGTGTAAGGCTGAAACCTAAAGAGGTGTGTGGGGCATATTAATGCATTTCTGTTCCAAAATGTCCAAGTGCAGACCTAAAAACCAACATCAGGCTTCCAGATTCACAGTGAAAGAGACTGTAATGGGGACCACACAATAAATTTTGCAGTTATTATTATTGCTAGAGATAGGGAATACAATTTTCACCATTGCACAATCTGCAAAGTTTTAAAAAAAAATTACCCAAGGAGTCTGTATCATAGAAGCTCAAAGAGACTGTGATGGGGACCTCACAATACATTTTGCAGTTATTACAAGAGGTAGAGATAGGGAGTATACGTTTCACCATTGCACAATGTGCAAAGTCTTAAAAAAAATTACCCAAGGGGTCTGTATCAGACAAGCAGAAAGATGCCATGATGGGGACATCACAATGCAGCTATTACAGGAGGTAAAGATAGGGAATACAAGTTTCACCATTACATAATGTACAATGTTTTCAAAAATTAAAAAACATCACCCACGTGAGGTATGCATAGAAGACCACTAAATACTTGTTGCAGAAGCAGGGGAGGAGGAGAAGGAGGAAGAGGAAAAGATGATTTCCTGAACAAAATGTATTTGTATGGTAAGGGATGGACATTAAGACAACTTCCAAAAAAAACAAAAAAACATTTGGGCTGCATTTATGTTATGTTGCTGTCATCCATAGGGTTTCTAAAGTTAGAAGAAATCCAGCCCTTGTTCAATTTCAGAAGAGGCAGCCTTGTCTGTCAGGATGTGACCCAACCCAACGGGTGGTCGGTCAATGGATAGCGCAACTCACAAACAATAGGATTGAAAAGGTGAAAGGTAGGCCCTACCTGTAGGGAATGGGGACTAGTCACCACCTGAGCTCAAACCTGGGCCTGTCCCTGCACTCCCCTAAAGCCCTATGCGAGTCCTCCCCCCACCGCCATCAGGATACCTTATCCCTAGGTGTCACGTATTACTGCCCTGACTAGTGCACTAGCCGGCAAGGAGCACTAGCCTCACCTCTGCAGATAATACACACAGGGGGAAGTGACAAACACCAAAGGGATAAGGTAACAAAAACACCGCACTTAGCTTATGAACACCGCTGCTAAGCTCCACACCGCAGATAAGAACAGCAACAGGACTCCAAAAACCAGACATGGCTAACACCAGAGAGCTGCTCCTGCTAGGCTGGTCTCCAGAAAGAAACTGTATCACCAACAGTCAGCTGATGCATCAGGTGACCTTTTAAATGATGGTGGGAGTGGTCACATTCTGCATCAGCTGACACAGTAGCACTGCAATAACATCAGATTGCTAGCAGGGGAAAGAAACTGACATTAACCCCCGATGGTCCAAAAGGTAAAAAGTTTTAAACTGAGTGGAACCAGAGCTGTGGACAGCCTTGTGCACCTTTCTGTCATGATTGCACCAGCCGAACTAAAAACCCGCTCAGACAACACACTTGTGGCAGGGTATGGCATCACCTCCAAGGCATAGAAGAAGAGATCAGGCCAAGTGTGCAGCTTGGATAACCAATAGTTAAAGGGCACTGAAGAATCAGGAAGGGCTCTGGCATGGTCCACTTAAGTAGTCCTTCACCATCTTGGTCAACTTGTCCCTCCTTGTCATAGTTACACCCACAGATTGTCCTTGCTGATGTGAGTTTCATGAAAATGGCTCAGTTGGTGGACATTTCCCCCCTCCCCGCTGAGTTGCACCTCGTGTTTGTGGTCATCCCCTGTAATCCTTGTGGGTGAAAAGAGCTGGTGCCTCTGCCAGCAGTGTTGTTTGAGGGTAATCTTTTTAGCAAGTATTTCCAGCGGTCCTCTGACATGCAGGCAGTTAAAATGGCACGTCTGCCTCCGACATGAGAGAAGGAAATTTCTCCTTGTACCGTGGGTCAAGAAAGGTGAACAGCTATTATTTCATGTTGGACAAAATGTGTTTCACGCAAGGGTCTTGGGAAAGGCATCTGGATATGAACTGTGCCATGTGTGGCAGACTACAAAGAGTCAAACGTTCAGTGTCTACACCTTGAAGAACACTAAGCATCATCTCCTCCTCCTGATGCATTGCCTCCTCCTCCATCCATGCTGGACAGACATGAAGCTTGGATTGGGTGTCCCCTCTGTAGCACAGATCAAATTTTCCTGTTCCTCCTCCTCCTCCTGTTCCTTGTCATCACCCAATGTGGCCTGAATATATTGTGTGAGGCTCGGCTGTGTAATATCTTGCTCCATAGCCACCTGCTCATCATTCAAAGCTTCCTCTTTGAGATTCTGAAAGTTTTAACCCCTTCATGACCCAGCCTATTTTGACCTTAATGACCTGGCCGTTTTCTGCAATTCTGACCAGTGTCCCTTTATGAGGTAATAACTCAGGAACGCTTCAACAAATCCTAGCGGTTCTGAGACTGATTTTTTGTGACATATTGGGCTTCATGAAAGTGGTAAATTTAGGTCGATAATTTTTGCGTTTATTTGTGAAAAAAATGGAAATTTGGTGAAAATTTAGAAAATTTCGCAATTTTCAAATTTTGAATTTTTATTCTGTTCAATGAGAGAATTATGTGACACAAAATAGTTAATAAATAACATTACCCACATGTCTACTTTACATCAGCACAATTTTGGAAACAACATTTTTTTTGCTAGGAAGTTATAAGGGTTAAAATTTGACCAGCAATTTCTCATTTTTGCAACAAAATTTACAAAACCATTTTTTTTAGGGACCACCTCACATTTGAAGTCAGTTTGAGGTGTCTATATGGCTGAAAATACCCAAAAGTGACATCATTCTAAAAACTGCACCCCTCAAGGTGCTCAAAACCACATTCAAAAACTTTATTAACCCTTCAGGTGCTTCACAGCAGCAGAAGCAACATGGAAGGAAAAAATGAACATTTAACTTTTTATACACAAAAATTATATTTTAGCAACAATTTTTTTATTTTCCCAAGGGTAAAAAGAAAAACTGGACTGCAAAAGTCATTGTACAATTTGTTCTGAGTACGCCGATACCTCATATGTGGGGTGAACCACTGTTTGGGCGCACGACAGTGCTCGTAAGGGAAGGAGCGCCATTTGACTTTTTCAATGAAAAATTGGCTCCAATCTTTAGCGGACACCATGTCGCATTTGGAGAGCCCCTGTGTGCCTAAACATTAGAGCTCCCCCACAAGTGACCCCATTTTGGAAACTAGACCCCCCAAGGGACTTATCGAGATGCATAGTGAGCACTTTGAACCCCAAGGTGCTTCACAAATTGATCCGTAATAATGAAAAAGTACTTTTTTTTCACGAAAAATTTATTTTAGCCTCAATTTGTTCATTTCCACATGGGCAACAGGATAAAACGGTTCCCAAAATTTATTGGGAAATTTCTCCTGAGTACACTGATACCTCACATGTGGGGGTAAACCACTGTTTGTGCACACGGCAGGGCTCGGAAGGGAAGGAGCGCCATTTGATTTTTTGAATGAAAAAATTAGCTCCAATCGTTAGCGGACAACATGTCATGTTTGGAGAGCCCCTGTGTGCCTAAACATTGGAGCTCCCCCACATGTGACCCCATTTTGGAAACTAGACCTCCCATGGAACTAATCTAGATGTGTGGAGAGCACTTTGAACCCCCAAGTGCTTCACAGAAGTTTATAACGCAGAGCCGTGAAAATAAAAAATCATTTTTCTTTCCTCAAAAATTGTTTTATTAAGCAATTTTTTATTTTCACAAGGGTAACAGGAGAAGTGGACCCTGATATTTGTTGCCCAGTTTGTCCTGAGTATGCTGATACCCCATATGTGGGGGTAAACCACTGTTTGGGCACATGTCGAGGCTCGGAAGGGAAGTAGTGACGTTTTGAAATGCAGACTTTGATGGAATGGTCTGCAGGAGTCATGTTGCGTTTGCAGAGCCTCTGATGTGCCTAAACAGTAGAAACACCCCCACAAGTGACCCCATTTTGGAAACTAGACCCCCAAGGAACTTATCTAGATATGTGGTGAGCACTTTGATCCCCCAAGTGCTTCACAGAAGTTTACAATGCAGAGCCGTGAAAATAAAAAATAATTTTTCTTTCCTCAAAAAATATGTTTTAGCAAGCAATTTTTTATTTTTGCAAGGGTAACAGGAGAAATTGGACCGCAATAGTTTTTGCCCAGTTTGTCCTGAGTATGCTGGTACCCCATATGTGGGGGTAAACCACTGTTTGGGTGCACGTCAGGGCTCGGAAGGGAGGGAGCACCATTTGACTTTTTGAACGCAAAATTGGCTGGAATCAATGGTGGCGCCATGTTGCGTTTGGAGACCCCTGATGTGCCTAAACAGTGAAACCCCCTCAATTCTAACTCCAACACTAACCCCAACACACCCCTAACCCTAATCCCAACTCTAGCCATAACCCTAATCACAACCCTAACCCCAATACACCCCTAACCACAACCCTAACCTGACACACCCCTAATCCTAACCCTAATCCCAACCCTAACCCTAATCCCAACCCTAACCACAACCCTAACCCCAACACACCCCTAACCCTAACCACAAGCCTAATCTTATCCCTATTTCTTCCAACCAAAGCCCTAAATGCAACCCCAACTCTAATTCCCACCCTAACCCTAAGGCTATGTGCCCATGTTGCGGATTCGTGTGAGATTTTTCTGCACCATTTTTGAAAAATCCGCAGGTAAAAGGCACTGCGTTTTATCTGTGGATTTACCACAGATTTCCAGTGTTTTTTGTGCTGATTTCACCTGCAGATTCCCATTGAGGAACAGGTGTAAAACACTGCAGAATCCGCAAAAAGAATTGACATGCTGTGGAAAATACAATGCAGCGTTTCCGCGCTGTATTTTCCGCACCAAGGGCACAGCAAATTTGGTTTTCCATAGGTTTACATGGTACTGTAAACCTGATGGAAAACTGCTACGAATCCGCAGCGGCCAATCTGCCGCGGATCCGCAGCCAAATCCGCACCGTGTACACATAGCCTAATTCTAACCCTAACCCTACTTCTAACCCCAACCCTAGTTCTAACCCTAACCCTAGTGGAAAAATAAAAGTAAATATATTTTCTTTAATTTATTATTGTCCCTACCTATGGGGGTGATAAAGGGGGGGTTCATTTACTATTTTTTTTATTTTGATCACTGTGGGGTTCATTTACTATTTTTTTTATTATGATCACTGTGATAGGTTTTATCACAGTGATCAAAATGTACCTGTAACGAATCTGCTGGCCGGCAGATTCGGTGGGCGCACTGCGCATGCGCCCGCCATTTTGGAAGATGGCGGCGCCCATGGAGCAGATGGACGGACACCAGGAGGCTCGGTAAGCATGAGGGGGGGGGATCGGAGCACGGGGGGGATCGTAGCACGGGGGGAGCGGAGGATGGGAGAGCAGACAGGTGGACGGAGGGGAGCGGAGCACAGGACGGAGGACTGGGGAGGAGATCGGTGGCGGTGGCAGGGGGCAGATCAGGGTTTCCAGCCATGGCCGATGATATTGCAGCATCGGCCATGGCTGGATTGTAATATTTCACCAGTTTTCATAGGTGAAATATTACAAATCGCTCTGATTGGCTGTTTCACTTTCAACAGCCAATCAGAGCGATCGTAGCCATGGGGGGTGAAGCCACCCCCCCTGGGCTGAAGTACCACTCCCCCTGTCCCTGCAGATCAGCTGAAACTGGAGTTAATCCTTTCATCCGATCTGCAGGGACACGATCCCTCCATGACGCATACGCTGCGTCACAGGTCGGATTGGCACTGACTTTTATGACGCAGCGCATGCGTCATAGGTTGGGAAGGGGTTAATAGACAGAGAAGCGGGATGGTTACACTGATAACAGCTTCATCAGCACGCTCACCATCTTGGTGCAGTACTTAAAGTTTTGATGAACGGCGCATATGTCAGCAATCCACACCCACTCTGCAGCTTTTATGTGTGGGGGCTGAGTGATACTCTGACGGGCATTGAGAAGATGGAATTTAGACACTGCCCTCTGTTTCTCACTAAGCCATTCCAACATATGAAAGGTCAAATTCCAGCGAGTGGGCAGGTCACAAATCACCCAGTGATGAGGACAATTAAAGCGCTGCTGCAGCGAAGCTAGACTGATTAAAGCATGAGATGACTATTGGAAATGTGCGCTGACACAATGTACCTTGGCATGTAGGTCCGGCAAGTCAGAGTATGTTTTTAAAAAAACTGTACAACCAAGTTCAGCATGTGGGATTTGCATGGAACCTGTACCAGCATGCCAAACTTTAAAACTGCCACAAGTTGCGCCCATTATAGCACACAATCAGACCTGGTTGGAGGTTCAGTGGGGAGAGCCACTGATCAGTCTGTTCTTTTATCCCCTTCAACAGCTGGGCTGCATTGTGAGTTTTATCACCTAAACAGATGAGCTTCAGCAGAGCGTGCTGCGGCTTCGTCTAGGCCGTGCTGCAGACTTCCCAGGTGGGGAGTTATGGGGAGACTAGTTGCACTGAGGATGAGGAGGAGGTACAGGAACTGGAATATGAGGAGATTGAAACCCTGATGTAAATAAGGCCTGTTATTCTTGGTGTGGGTAAGATGTGTGATGTCCCAGCGTCTGAATCTGTCCCAGACTCCACCAGGTAAACCCAGTGTGCCATCAGGGAAATGTAGCATCTCTGTCTACAAGAACTTATCCACGTGTCTGTGGCTATGTGGATATTCCATGTGACTGCATTGGCCAGCGCATGGCTAATACTATGTAAAACGTGCTTATGTAACATGGGGACTGCACATCGGGAAAAATAGTGGTGGCTGGGAATCGAGTACAGTGGGGTTTGCCACAGTCAAGTTGTTGCGGAAAGACTCATTTCCCACAAGAAGAAATGGCAACATTTCCAGGGCTAGAAATCTGGCAATATGGGTGTATAACATTTGGGCCTGTGGATGGATATTTCGGCTTTCTGTTAAACATCTGGGGCAGGGATAACTGAATGCTGCGCTGGGACAATGAACTGGATGTGGTTGTTGACTGTTGCGTCTGTGCAACTGCAGTTGTGGGCAGGAGGCATCAGTGCCTGTTTCATGGACAGCAGATTGGGAAGGCCATAACACAAGGGAAGGGGCAGTGGTTTCACCCTCAGACACAGATTTTGTAGCCAGGTGTTCCACCCACCTATTGAGGTGCTTGGTTGCCATGTGCTTTTGCATTCTGTTGGTGCTTATGTTGGCAGTGTTCTTGCCTTTTCGTAGCTTGGTTTGGCAGAAGCTGAAAGTTACAGTTGTTTTGTCTGAAGGAATTTCAGAAAAAAGCAGCCTGATATCAAGCCTAGTATGGGGGCTATGTGGAACAGTTGACCAAGTTCTCCCTCTGGACAAACCACTACCTGTTCTTGCCTGTTTTCTTTCCACAGATCCATCCCTCTCTGCACTGCTGTGCTCGTTAGGCATGCCATCGTGCCAGGTTAGCCTCATCATCTACCTCATCATCTTCCAATTGATGTTGACCTGATGGCAACTTTGTCTCATGATTATCCTCCACCTCTTCAAACATAAATTGACCTTCCCCAACGTGGTTTTCTCCTGGCCATGGGTGCTCATTGTTTGGGCATCACTGCACTCCACCTCCTCATGACCCTCTATAATGGTGCACGTTGAGAGGGAACGTAAACAGGGAACAGGGAACGTAACCAGTTCCTCATAGTGGCCAGTGTTGGGGCAATATATCTCCTGGGACTCTTGATAGTGGGAGGAAGGAGGACCAGATTGAGGACTCAAAGGACTAGTCTCTTGGCTATAGAGACTGGACTATGTGGAAGACTTTGTGGGGCTGCTTGTCAACTTACTGGAGCCTTTGTCTGCCATCCAACCAACAACATCCTTGCACTTGTCTGGGTTAGTCAGTTGGTATAGCGCACTGACCAAATTTTGACAGGAATCTAGAACAAGATACAGTCACCTTCTGATCTGTCACATGGCCTTGGAGTGCAACACTACATCCATGTCCCTTAACGTTGCCCTTTCTCATATTGAATACATTATGTGTATAAAAAAAATTCCTGGTTTTTTTTTTCACAAGAACCCTCACAGAGGCATTATGTTCAAATTCACTGTATCTAGCAATGTGTGTCTTTTTTTCTAGATATCAGCTTAATTACACATGGAAACAGCAAACTCACAAAAATTTAATGTAGTCACGTTTGTGTATCTCTGCTCAGCAGGCTTTGCACAAGTCGCACTACTGCTAGATATGCTATTTATTAAACCAATGGAAAATTAACATTTTATTTATATGATTATATTGCCTTGTTGACACCCTGCAACAGCGGACTAATGAAAATTATTGCCACAACTAAATTGTGACGTTTGCTTATATCTGCCCAGATTGCGCCAGTTGCACAGCTGCTAGATAAAGAGATGCTATTTATTAAACCAATATAAAATTTTAATTTTTTTATATCACCTTGTCGACCCACTGCAACAGCAGACTACTGAAAATTATTGCCACTGCTAAATTGTGACGTTTGCTTATCTCTGCACGGGTTGTGCCAGTTGCACAACTGCTAGATAAAAATACACTATTTATTAAACCAATAGAAAATTAGTATTTTTATATCGCCTTGCTGACACACTGCAGCAGCGGACTACTTCTAAATTGTGACGTTTGAATATCTCTGCATGGATTGTTCTAGTCGCACAACTGTTAGATAACAATCAGCTATTTATTAAACCAATAGAAAAGTTGAATTTTTTATATCGTCTTGCTGTCAAACTGCAACAGTGGGCTAAGGCTGGTTTCACACTTGCGTATTGATCTGCAGCATTTTTTAAAAAAACGCATGTAAATGCATGCAAATGCTGTGTTATTTAGACGCATGTGTTTTTGCGCCAATAAAAAAACTGCCCCTTCATGACCTTGCCGTTTTTTGCAATTCTGACCAGTGTCCCTTTATGAGGTAATAACTCAGGAACGCTTCAACGGATCCTAGCGATTCTGAGATTGTTTTTTCGTGACATATTGGGCTTCATGTTAGTTGTAAATTTAGGTCGATAATTTCTGAGTTTATTTGTGAAAAAAACGGAAATTTGGCAAAAATTTTGCAATTTTCACATTTTGAATTTTTATTCTGTTAAACCAGAGAGTTATGTGACACAAAATAGGTAATAAATAACATTTCCCACATGTCTACTTTACATCAGCACAATTTTGGAAACAAATTTTTTTTTTGCTAGGAAGTTATAAGGGTTAAAATTTGACCAGTGATTTCTCATTTTTACAACAAAATTTACAAAACCATTTTTTTTAGGGACCACCTCACATTTGAAGTCAGTTTGAGGGTTCTATATGGCTGAAAATACCCAAAAGTGACACCATTCTAAAAACTGCACCCCTCAAGGTGCTCAAAACCACATTCAAGAAGTTTATTAACCCTTCAGGTGTTTCACAGCAGCAGAAGCAACATGGAAGTAAAAAATGAACATTTAACTTTTTAGTCACAAAAATGATATTTTAGCGAAATTTTTTTTATTTTCCCAAGGGTAAAAGGAGAAACTGGACCACGGACGTTGTTGTCCAATTTGTCCTGAGTACGCTGATACCTCATATGTGGGGGTAAACCACTGTTTGGGCGCACGGCAGGGCTCGGAAGGGAAGGAGCGCCATTTGACTTTTTCAATGAAAAATTGGCTCCAATCTTTAGCGGACACCATGTCGCGTTTGGAGAGCCCCCGTGTGCCTAAACATTGGAGCTCCCCCACAAGTGACCCCATTTTGGAAACTAGACCCCCCAAGGAACTTATCTAGAAGCATAGTGAGCACTTTAAACCCCCAGGTGCTTCACAAATTGATCCGTAAAAATGTAAAAGTACTTTTTTTTCACAAAAAAATTATTTTAGCCTCAATTTTTTCATTTTCACATGGGCAACAGGATAAAATGGATCCTAAATTTTGTTGGGCAATTTCTCCTGAGTACACCAATACCTCACATGTGGGGGTAAACCACTGTTTGGGCACATGGTAAGGCTCGGAAGGGAAGGAGCGCCATTTGACTTTTTGAATGAAAAATTATCTCCATCGTTAGCGGACACCATGTCGCGTTTGGAAAGCCCCTGTGTGCCTAAACATTGGAGCTCCTCCACAATTGACCCCATTTTGGAAACTAGACCCCCCAAGGAACTCATCTAGAGGCATAGTGAGCACTTTAAACCCCCAGGTGCTTCACAAATTGATCCGCAAAAATGAAAAAGTACTTTTTTTTCACACAAAATTTATTTTAGCCTCAATTCTTTCATTTTCACATGGGCAACAGGATAAAATGGATCCTAAAATTTGTTGGCCAATTTCTTCTGAGTATGCCGATACCTCATATGTGGGGGTAAACCACTGTTTGGGTGCACGGCAAGGCTCGGAAGGGGAGGCGTGCCATTTGACTTTTTGAATGGAAAATTAGCTCCAATCGTTAGCGGACACCATGTCGCGTTTGGAGAGCCCCTGTGTGCCTAAACATTGGAGCTCCCCTACAAGTGACCCCATTTTGGAAACTAGACCCCCCATGGAACTTATCTAGATGCATAGTGAGCACTTATAACCCCCAGGTGCTTCACAGAAGTTTATAACGCAGAGCCGTGAAAATAAAAAAATAATTTTTCTTTCCTCAAAAATGATTTTTAGCCCAGAATTTTTTATTTTCCCAAGGGTAATAGGAGAAATTGGACCCCAAATGTTGTTGTCCAGTTTGTCCTGACTACGATGATACCCGATATGTGGGGGTAAACCACTGTTTGGGCGCACGGCAGGGCTCGGAAGGGAAGGCACGCCATTTGGCTTTTTGAATGGAAAATTAGCTTTAATCATTAGCGGACACCATGTCGCGTTTGGAGAGCCCCTGTGTGCCTAAACATTGGAGCTCCCACACAAGTGACCCCATTTTGGAAACTAGACCTCCCAAGGAACTAATCTAGATGTGTGGTGAGCACTTTGAACCCCCAAGTGCTTCACAGAAGTTTATAATGCAGAGTCATGAAAATAAAAAATAATTTTTCTTTTCTCAAAAATGATTTTTTAGCCCACAATTTTTTATTTTCCCAAGGGTAATAGGAGAAATTGGACCCCAAAAGTTGTTTTCCAGTTTCTCCTGAGTACGATGATACCCCATATGTGGGGGTAAACCACTGTTTTGGCACACGTCGGGGTTCGGAAGTGAAGTAGTGACGTTTTGAAATGCAGACTTTGATGGAATGCTCTGCGGGCGTCAGGTTGCGTTTGCAGAGCCCCTGATGTGCCTAAACAGTAGGAACTCACCACAATTGACTCCATTTTGGAAACTAGACCCCCAAGGGAACTTATTTAGATGTGTAGTGAGCACTTTGAACCCCCAAGTGCTTCACAGAAGTTTATAACGCAGAGCCGTGAAAATAAAAAATGTGTTTCCTTTCCTCAAAAATATTTTTTTAGCCCAGAATTTTTTATTTTTGCAAGAGTAACAGGAGAAATTGGACCACAAAAGTTGTTGTCCAGTTTCTCCTGAGTACGCTGATACCCAATATGTGGGGGTAAACCACTGTTTGGGTACATGCCGGGGCTCGGAAGGGAAGTAGTGACGTTTTGGAATGCAGACTTTGATGGAATGGTCTGCGGGCATCATGTTACGTTTGCAGAGCCCCTGATATGCCTAAACAGTAGAAACACCCCACAAGTGACCCCATTTTGGAAACTAGACCCCCCAAGGAACTTATCTAGATGTGTGGTGAGCACGTTCAACCCCCAAGTGCTTCACAGAAGTTTACAACGCAGAGCCGTGAAAATAAAAAATCATTTTTCTTTCCTCAAAAAAGATGTTTTAGCAAGCAATTTTTTATTTTCACAAGGGTAACAGGAGAATTTGGACCCCAATATTTGTTGCCCAGTTTGTTGTGAGTACGCTGATACCCCATATGTGGGGGTAAACCACTGTTTGGGCACACGTCAGGGCTCGGAAGGGAAGTAGTGACATTTGAAATGCAGACTTTGATGGAATGGTCTGCGGGCGTCACATTGCATTTGCAGAGCCCCTGATGTGCCTAAACAGTAGAAACACCCCACAAGTGACCCCATTTTGGAAACTAGACCCCCGAAGGAACTTATCTAGATGTGTGGTGAGCACTTTCAACCCCCAAGTGCTTCACAGAAGTTTATAACGCAGAGCCGTGAAAATAAAAAATAATTGTTCTTTCCTCAAAAATTATGTTTTAGCAAGTAATTTTTTATTTTTGCAAGGGTAACAGGAGAAATTGGACCCCAACAGTTGTTGCCCAGTTTGTCCTGAGTACGCTGGTACCCCAAATGTGGGGGTAAACCACTGTTTGGGCGCACGTCGGGGCTTGGAAGGGCGGGAGCACCATTTGACTTTTTGAACGCAAGATTGGCTGGAATCAATGGTGGCGCCATGTTGCGTTTGGAGACCCCTGATGTGCCTAAACAGTGGAAACCCCTCAATTCTAACTTCAACACTAACCCCAACACACCCCTAATCTTAATCCCAACTGTAGCCATAACCCTAATCACAACCCTAACCCCAACACACCCCTAACCACAACCCTAACCGCAACACAATCGTAACCCTAATTCCAACCCTAATCCTAACCCTAATCCCAACCGTAACCCTAATCCCAACCCTAACCACAACTGTAACCCCAACACACCCCTAACCCTATCCGTAACCCTAACCACAAGCCTAATCTTAACCCTATTTCAAACCCTAGCCCTAATTCCAACCCTAACTCTAATTCCAACCCTAACCCTAAGGCTATGTGCCCACGTTGCGGATTCGTGTGAGATTTTTCCGCACGATTTTTGAAAAATCTGCAGGTAAAAGGCACTGCGTTTTGCCTGCGGATTTACAGCAGATTTCCAGTGTTTTTTTGTGCGGATTTCACCTGCGGATTCCTATTGAGGAACAGGTGTAAAACGCTGCGGAATCCGCACAAAGAATTGACATGCTGCGGAAAATACAATGCAGCGTTTCTGCACGGAATTATCCGCACCATGGGCACAGCGGATTTGGTTTTCCTTAGGTGTACATGGTACTGTAAACCTGATGGAAAACTGCTTCGAATTCGCAGCGGCCAATCCGCTGCGGATCCGCGGCCAATCCGCTGCCAATCCGCTGCGGATCCGCGGCCAATCCGCTGCCAATCCGCTGCGGATCCGTGGCCAATCCGCTGCCAATCCGCTGCAGATCCGCTGCAGATCCACGGCCGATCCGCTGCCGATCCGCTGCCGATCCGCTGCCGATCTGCTGCGGATCCGTGGCCGATCCGCTGCCGATCCGCTGCCGATCCGCGGCCGATCCGCTGCCGATCCGCTGCCGATCCGCTGCGGATCCGCGGCCGATCCCCTGCGGATCCGCTGCGGATCCGCGGCCGATCCGCTGCAGATCCGCGGCCGATCCGCTGTGGATCCGTGGCCGATCCGCTCTGTGTGCACATGCCATAACCCTACCCCTAACCCTAACCCTACCCGTAACCCTAACCCTACCCCTAACCCTACCCCTAGTTCTAACCCTAGTTCTAACCCTAGTGGAAAAAGAAAAAAATATATTTTCTTTATTTTATTATTGTCCCTACCTATGGGGGTGATAAAGGGGGGGGTTTATTTATTATTTTTTTATTTTGATCGCTGTGGTAGAACCTACCACAGCGATCAAAATGTACTTGTAACGAATCTGCCAGCTTGCAGATTCGGCGGGCGCACTGAGCATGCGCCCGCCATCTTGGAAGATGGCGGCGCCCAGGGAGAAGACGGACCGACTTCGGGAGGCTCGGTAAGTATGAGGGGGTGGTGGGGGGGTGGATCGGAGCACAGGGGGGGGATCGGAGGACGGGGGGAGGGGACAGGAGCACGGGGGAGCGGACAGGAGCACAGGGGAGCTAACAGGGGGACGGAGGGGGGTACCGGACAGAGGACTGGGGAGGAGATCGAGGGCGGTGGGGGGGGCCAGAACATGATTTCCAGCCATGGCAGATGCTATTGCAGCATCGGCCATGGCTGGATTGCAATATTTCACCATTTTCATAGGTGAAATATTGCAAATTGCTCTGATTGGCTGTTGCACTTTCAACAGCCAATCAGAGCGATCGTAGCCACGTGGGGGCAAAGCCACCCCCCCTAGGCTGAAGTACAACTCCCCCTCTCCCTGCAGATCGGGTAAAATAGGAATTAACCCTTTCACCCGATCTGCAGGGATGCGATCATTCCATGACGCCGCATAGGCGTCATGGGTCGGGAAGGGGTTAAACCAATAGAAAAGTTTAATTTTTTATATCGTCTTGCTGTCAAACTGCAACAGTGGGCTAAGGCTGGTTTCACACTTGCGTATTGATCTGCAGCATTTTTTAAAAAAACGCATGTAAATGCATGCAAATGCTGTGTTATTTAGACGCATGTGTTTTTGCGCCAATAAAAAAACCGTGGGAAAATGCAACGTTTTCCCGCATTTACATGCGTTTTTTCCCGCATTTTAGTTTTTGAAGCGCATGCTGAGAAGTGTGTTACAGCTGCCAATCATCAAAATCAACTAGAAAACACACTATTAATAGAATTAGCTAGGGTTAGGGTTAGGGATAGGGTTAGGATCCCTAGGGTTAGGGTTAGGGGTAGCTTTTTATTAGAATGTCCTGGTCACCAGGTCACTGATAAGCCACCCCCCACCATCAAGGTGATAAAGGGATCCAAACCCTAACTCTAACCCTAACCCTACTCCTACCCCTAACCCAAACCCTAACACTAGGGATCCAAACCCTAACCCTAACCCTACCCCTACCCCTAACCCTAACCCTAGGGATCCAAACCCTACCCCTACCCCTAACCCTAACCCTAGGGATCCAAACCCTAACCCTAACCCTAAACCTAACCCTACCCCTAACCCTAACCCTAACCCTAGGGATCCAAACCCTACCCCTAACCCTACCCCTAACCCTAACCCTACCACTAACCCTACCCCTACCCCTAACCATAACCCTTGGGATCCTAACCCTAACCCTAACCCTAACCCTATGGATCCTAACCCTAACCCTAAGGGTTAGGATCCTAACCCTAAGGGTTAGGGTTAGGATCCCTTGGGTTAGGGTTAGGGTTAGGATCCCTAGGGTTACTAGGGATCCTAACCTTAGGCTTAGGGTTAGGGTTAGGTTTAGGGTTAGGATCCCTAGTAACCCTAGGGTTAGGGTTAGGGTTTTCTTGTTTTTTCTTGTGTTTAGGGTTAGGGTTTTCTTGTTTTTTCTTGTGTTTAGGGTTAGGGTTAGGGTTTTCTTGATTTTTGTGTTTTCTTGTGTTTTTCGGTAAAAACGCATGTGTTTTTAACGCAAGCAAACACATGTGCTTAAAAACGCATGCGTTTACATAGACAGCAATGCATTTTTTTGCCGCGAAAAAACGCATGCGTTTTTTTTCGGCAAAAAAACGCCGCTAGAAATTACTACATGTTGCATTTCTGCAAATGAACGCACGCGTCAAAAAACGCATGCGTTGCCGAAAACTCATCAAAACGCACGCTAAAAAACGCATGCGTTTTTTAATGTTAAGTATAGGAAAAAAAATGCATGCGTTTTTTAGCGCTAAAGCGCTGCAGATCAAAACGCAAGTGTGAAACCAGCCTAATAAAAATTATTGCTACTGGTAAATTGTGACATTTGCTTATCTCTGCACGGATTGCGCCAGTCGCACAACTTCTAGATAAAGACACACTATTTATTAAACTATTAGAAAATTTGTCTTTTTTATATCAACTTGCTGACACACTGCAACAGTGGACTAATGAAAATTATTGTCACTGGTAAATTGTGACGTATGTTTATCTCCGCACAGATTGCACCAGTAGCGCAAATGCTAGATAAATATGCTCTGTTTATTCAGCCAATATAATATTTTGGGTTTCTTTTGATTGCCTTTATGAAACATGCCAACAGCAGACTCAGGGAAATTACTGGTAAATAGTGACATTTCCATAGCTCAGCAGGCTTTGCACCAGTCGCACAACTGCTATATAAATATTAGCTATTTAACCAATAGGCAAGGAATATTGTTTACCAATTAGCTTTTAAAAAGGATGCTACTATATGCTGGCACTGAGGAATATTATTTAGCTGTAAAAAAAAATTATATGCTGCTACGCAGGAATATTATGCACAGTGTCTTGAGAAAGTATTCGGCCCCCTTGAACTTTTCAACCTTTTCCCACATATCATGCTTCAAACATAAAGATACCAAATGTAAATTTTTGGTGAAGAATCAACAACAAGTGGAACACAATTGTGCAGTTGAACGAAATTTATTGGTTATTTAAAATTTTTGTGAAAATTCAAAAACTGAAAAGTGGGGCGTGCAATATTATTCGGCCCCTTTACTTTCAGTGCAGCAAACTCACTCCAGAAGTTCATTGTGGATCTCTGAATGATCCAATTTTGTCCAAAATGCCTAATGTCGATAAATATAATCCACCAGTGTGTAATCAAGTCTTCGTATAAATGCACCTGCTCTGTGACAGTCTCAGGGTTCTGTTTGAAGCATAGAGAGCATCATGAAGACCGAGGAACACAACAGGCAGGTCCGTGATACTGTTGTGGAGAAATTTAAAGCCAGATTAGGATACAAAATGATTTCCAAAACTTTAAACATCCCAAGGAGCACTGTGCAAGCGATCATGTTGAAATTGAAGGAGTATCATACCACTGCAAATCTACCAAGACCCAGCCATCCCTCTAAACTTTTGTCTCAAATAAGGAAACGACTGATCAGAGATGTTGCCAAGAGGCCCATGATCACTCTGGATGAACTAGCAGAGATCTACAGCTGAGGTAGGACAGTCTGTCCATAGGACAACAATCAGTCGTACACTGCACATCTGGCTTTTATGGAGGAGTGGCAAGAAGAAAGCCATTTTTCAAAGATATCCATAAAAAGTGTTGTTTAAAGTTTGCAACAAGCAACCTGGGAGACACACCAAACATGTAGAAGAAGGTGCTCTGGTCAGATGAAACCAAAATCAAACTTTTTGGCAACAATGCCAAGCGATATGTTTGGTGTAAAGGAAACACAGCTCATCACCCTGAACACACCATCCCCACTGTCAAACATGGTTTGGGCCTGCTTTTCTTCAGCAGTGACAGGGAAGATGGTTAGATTTGATGGAAAGATGGATGGAGCCAAATACAGGACCATTCTTGAAGAAAACCTGTTGGAGTCTGCAAAAGACTTGAGACTGGGACAGAGATTTGTCTTCCAATAAGTCAATTGATCCCAAATATAAAGCAAAATCTACAATGGAATGGTTCACAAATAAACTTATCCAGGTGTTAGAATGGCCAAGTCAAAGTTCAGACCTCAATCCAATCGAGAATCTGTGGAAAAAGCTGAAAACTGCTGTTAACAAACGATCTTTATCAAACCTCACTGAGCTCAAGCTGTGTGCCAATGAAGAATGGGCAAGAATTTCAGTCTCTAAATGTACAAAACTGATAGAGACATACCCCAAGCAACTTGCAGCTGTAATCGCAGCAAAAGGTGGCGCAACAAAGTATTAAAGGGAACCTGTCACCACGTTTTTGGAAGATGGGATAAAAATAGCGTTAAATAGGGGCAGAGGTGGGCGTTACATTAGTGTGAGTGTTATGCGTTTATTACCCACCTAAGTTGCCGAAATAACTTTGCAAAGTCTCCGTTTTCGCCTGTCAATCAGGCTGGTCAGGTCGCATGGGCGTTGTCTTCCCCCAGATTTGGCGTAGTTTTCCGTTGGTGGCGTAGTGGTGTGCGCATGCCCAAAGTCCGGAATCCTCTTCCAGGGGATTTAAAATAGCGCGGTGTTCGTTATTGCATTGGTGATCGGTGGGCGCGGCCATCTTCCTTTGGCCGCGCGTGCGCAGAAGCGGCGCTCTGCTGGCCGCGGCTTCAGGAAAATGGCCGCCGCGATATCCATCTGCGCACGCGCGGCATCCCGCGGCCATTTTCCTGAAGCCGCGGCCAGCAGAGCGCCGCTTCTGCGCACGCGCGGCCAAAGGAAGATGGCCGCGCCCACCGATCACCAATGCAATAACGAACACCGCGCTATTTTAAATCCCCTGGAAGAGGATTCCGGACTTTGGGCATGCGCACACCACTACGCCACCAACGGAAAACTACGCCAAATCTGGGTGAAGACACCACGCCCATGTGACCTGACCAGCCTGATTGACAGGCGAAAACGGAGACTTTGCAAAGTTATTTCGGCAACTTAGGTGGGTAATAAACGCATAACACACACACTAATGTAACGCCCACCTCTGCCCCTATTTAACGCTATTTTTATCCCATCTTCCAAAAACGTGGTGACAGGTTCCCTTTAAGTAAAAGGGGCCGAATAATATTGCACGCCCCACTTTTCAGTTTTTGAATTTTCACAAAAATTTTAAATAACCAATAAATTTCGTTCAACTGCACAATTGTGTTCCACTTGTTGTTGATTCTTCACCAAAAATTTACTTTTGGTATCTTTATGTTTGAAGCATGATATGTGGGAAAAGGTTGAAAAGTTCAAGGGGGCAAATACGTTTGCAAGGCACTGTAGCTATAAAAAATTGGTTTAGTATATACTGGTACTACTTAATATTATTATCTGCCTCCCTATAATTCCTATAAATCTCCCTATACGTTCCTTTCATTATCCCTCTGCTCACATTATGCTGTCCCTACGCTGTTTCGGCTGTAATGTGTGCAAGATGGTGCCGGCAGGGGTTAAATATCCCCTATGATGCTGTAAGGCCAGTCAATCACTGTAATGCCACAACAAATATGGCGCTGACATTACTGTGCTTGGCAAGCCAGCCCAGCATCTTCATTGGCTGCAAATAAAGCACCAAACATGCTGGGAGAGTCACTCGAATATACCAAAGTGAATACCAAATTACTCGTTGAGTAACGAATAACCCGAATAGTATACTATTCGTGTGAGTAACAAATAGTGCCGAATGTATTCGCTCATCACTGCTAATTACATCTGTGTGTGTAAAAATAGCTGAAGAGCTGACTTCTCACATCATCAGAGTTCACAGACATTTGTTACGCCTGGCTTTGCAGGATGCCTAGCTATTGCATTGTTAACTCCGCACCAATATTCTGGTCCGCAATATTTATGGACTTATTATCTTTATAAGATTTACTAATCTTAGCAGTTTTCAAAGCTCTCTTAAAATGGTGACGATTCATATTCCACAGTTCAGAATTCCCTTAGTAACTTACATCAAAGTGGTTTTAGGTAAAGGTCACATCATGCTTTTGTAAATGTGTAGCACAATAAACGTTTTCATGCAGTTTGTAATGTTTGATTTTATTGTCAAACATTACATGGCCATTTCTTTTTTTATTTAAAAAAAATTTCATTTTATTTTGTAAGAAAAATAGTTTCTTTGTAGAAAGTATTTTTGTGGACTAAATGATTGCCATGTGGGTCAAGTTTCAAGGGAACCTGTCATTAAGCTGATATACAGCATTCTATAAGAGCTATGCCTGTCCCCCAATTCAGACATAGCTCTTTTAAAATTTGTCTAATAAAAGTTAGGCTTTATCCTTCAACAGCTCACCATAAAGTATGATGGCACCACAGCCCCAAAAAGGTACTACTCTGCCCACAGAATGATTAAAAGCCATAGTATGAATGCAGGAACAACTCTTTGTACATAGTCCCTAAAACTAGTATGATCTTCCTCAGACTCAAACACTGTATGATGACCCCACACAGTCTACTCTCCTGCAGCTCCCTATATATAGCAATATGACCCCTACAGCCCTCCACAAACAGTGTGTTGGCCCATATAAACACCCCATTAGTGAATGACAATAAAAAAAAACTACGCACCTCACCCTTATTCCCCTGGTGCACTGCTACTGTTTTACTTCTATTCAGACTGATGCTTCACAGCAGACATGATCTAGTGATGTCATCATACCTGCTCAGCTGCAACACTTAGGCTTCTTTCACACTTCCGTCGGTACGGGGCCGTCACGAAGCGTCGGCACGACGTACAGATGGAAGTGTTTGCTTTCACACTTCCGTTTGCGTTGCCGAGCAGGAAAGATCGTGAGAGCGATATTTTCTGCTGGGCATGTGCAGTCTGAAACACCGGATGCAACTCATTCAGACCATAAAGGTTGATGCGCTATCATACAAGCCACACCAAAGGTGAGCAATTTAGCCTTTGAAAATTGAGTTGAGCTAAATAATCTGAACTTAGATCTGCTCCCTGTTTCTTGTCTTTTTCCCCTCTCCTAGACCCTGTAGCCTCGGGGTCATATATTCCAAATTTGGAGGAAAAAGAGCATCTTATGGTCCAAAAAATTTGGTACATGTCCGGTTCTGGACAAATACCATTGCTGACTCTTCCAGGCTCCTAAATGAGATTTGCGTCTCATTATTAAACTGTTGCTTCCATTACATTTTCTAAATTTGGGTCCTTACAAAAAAATGGTGGTGAGGTTTTGGACAACTTCTATATATTTTAAAAGCGTCTAAGAGACTGGGTTAATGCACTCCACAGACCTATTTAGGCCGCAGCCTTACACATATTGGAACATGGTTATTGCCATGTTAAGGCCATTACCTAAACTCTGTAGCACTCTCTGTCATCTGAGCAATACACTCCACAGACTTCGACACTCTCTGAGACATATCCTGTAATTGCTCCATTATTGCTCAAAACCATGCAAAAAAACATTCTGCCTGGTTGGGTAGTTTCCAGAAGAAGTGCATAGACTTGTGCAGATTGGTCAATGGAACTCCTATTTCTCTTGAGAAGGATGCTTCCAAGTAAAATGAGGCTTGTACATGTTCCTGACATAGGTTTCAGGCCTGACAGACTGACCACAATACAGGCCCTTGCTTGCATACACTGTATTCAGAATTTAATTCTAATGCTTTTGGTTTCTGGTAGAATCCAATTTACAGCTCACCAAACTATTGTATTATAGTCACCTTACAGTGGCTTCACCCACTAGGACAGTGGTTCCATTGGCATCTGGTGGCAAAATTGAGCTGTGGACCTTACAAAATGCAGGTTTCAGAGCACCTGGTGGCCCTCTGCAAATTAAAAGTGAGGGCCGCATAATGACATGTCAGTGGACATGGTGGTAGTGGCGGGCAAAGCCCAAAATTCAAAGGGGCTTGTTGGAAATGGCATTGTAAAGGGATGGGGAATATGTATTCCACTATTTTGCTAACTATTTGTCATGAGGGAGTGACATCTTAAATATAGAAGTGAGAGCGCACCCAAATGTAGGGTACAGGGCCACCTGAGGGTCCTTACGAAACTCAGGATTCATAGCAACTACTGGCACTCTGCAAATTGTAAACGAGTGCCATATAATGACATGTCTATGGTGGTGGTGGTGGTGGTGGTGGTGGTGGTGGTGGTGGTGGGAAAAGCCCAAAATTTAATTGGCCATGTTTTAAATGGCATTGTAAAGGGATGGGGAATATGTATTCCACTATCTTGCTAACTATTTGGCATGAGGGATGGACCTCCCAAATGTAGGAATGAGAGCTCTCCCAAATGTAGGAAACAGGCTCTCCTGAGGGCACTTACCAAACTCAGGTTTCACAGCACCTTCTGGCACTCTGAAAATTCTAAGAGTGCTGCATATTGACAAGGCTGTGGACATGGTGGTAGTCAAAAATTCAAATGGGCATGTTTGAAATGGCATTGAAAAGGGATGGGGAATATGTATTCCACTATCTTGCTATTGAGAAAAATACCCAAAATTAAAGACCAAGAGAAGAGAATAAATCAGTACACTTCCTAAAGTAAGATAGCCCAAAAAAAAGGGAAGTGCAAGACCAAAAGTAAAACTAAACAAAGTTTATTCATAATTAATAAAATCAATAATCATCAATATAGATAGGGGAATCGAACAAGGCAGAGTGAACTCCAAACAATCCACAAAAAGTAATAGTAATCAACCACAATAAAAATTGTAGGAACCAGTAAATCTGAAATAAGTACAAATGTCCAGTGGTGTAGATATATATAAGTACAACAGCAGGCTATGGGATTTTGAGATGATTCAACTTCCGAAAGTGACAGTGTGCAAACTATTTGGCATGAGGGAGGGACCTTCCAAATGTAGGAGGGAGAGCCTTCACAAATGTTAAAGGAAAAACTAAAGCCAAAATGTTCCGTGAGAAGATATGCAAAAGGTGAGGTATCATTTTTTTGTAGGGGGATTTTTATTTAGCATCATATACATGTAATTATGAAGGAAAAAATGTTTCTTAGCAGGACAAGGACTCTGATAGACTTTATCTTTGTTTTACCTTTATGCCAGAAAGGCTGTTTATTTTGCTGAACCCTGCTAAGGCTTATACTATCTATAATAAACCAGCAGGTGAAATACAACCGGTATTGTTCTTGTGAAGCAGTTGAGTGAGTCAACTCCTCAAATGTGTGTTCCGAGTGTGGGCAGCAATCCAGGAACCCAGATTGAGGCTGTGGGCAATTACATGTCCTGGGTGAAGTCCGCCATTCAGCACGAGATGTCCGGCAACATGGAGGAGCTGGTGAAACATCTCGTGCAGGTGCAGCAACAACATCAACTTGCTAGCACAACAGGAAACAATAAACTGTTGATACAGCAGCTTCAGCAATCTCAAGAGCAGCAGCGGCAGCAGCAGGAGATGCTAACGCAACAAATGGAGCTCCTCGAAGAGGCGGTTCGGGTAAGGCCAGTGGTCTGCTTCTCATCTCCAGAAGGTGATGCATATATGCCCGGAAAACAGTAAGGCGAACTATGCAGAAAATTAGCCCTGGGATGATGTGGAAGCCTTCTTGACAGTTTTTGAGCGGGTGGCTGAATGGGAGAGACTTCCGACGGAGCACTGGGCAGAGGTACTTATGCCATATCTGACCTGGGAGCCCCAGAATTCATATTATGACTTAGCCCTCCAGGATGCCAAGGAGTATGAGAAGTTAAAAACTGAGATACTGGCACGCCGGGGGGTGACAATGTCTGTAAGGGCACAATGAGTCCACCGTTGGTCATATGCTGGCAATAAACCACCTTGCTCACAAATGTTTGACTTGCTACACTTGGTCCAAAAGTGGCTGCAGCCAGAGTCGTCCACTCCAGCCCAGATGATCGAGTGGATGGTGATGGACAGATTTATCCATTTTTTACCCAGGCTAATACAGACCCCCGGAATGCAGACGATTTGGTTGGACTGGTTGAGAGGTATCACGTGGTGGAGAAATCCCTAGGGATACCAGATGTTACTTCGTATCTGTACTGGGATAGCCAAAAGGGGGCAAGCTCATCAAAGAGAGTGGCTAGGCCCACAACTGGGGGATGACCCAATCCTGCTGAGGGGACCTCTAAGACTGGGATGAGAGACATGGTATGTTGGCAGTGTCACAATCCTAGGCACGTAGCTGCCCAGTGCAATATGACCCCTGAACCTATGGACTGCAGTCTCAGCATACAGTGCTTATATTATGCTTTCCAGGTTTGCTGTGTGGGCTGTAAACCCAGTGACGGTTCCCAGTCATGTGCTGTCTCCATCAATGGGGTGAGGGTCCCTGGGCTGGGCTGCTGAACTCTGGAAGTCTGGTTACACTAATCAGCACTGCACTACCCCACCAGTTAATCCCCAATAAGGTGGTGGGTGTCCGTTACATACATGGAGATGCCAAGGACTACCCTTTTTCCAGAGTAACCATGGGGACTGACTGTAGTGATAAGACCGATGAGGTTGGGGTAGTGAGAGACTTGATCCATTCTGTCATACTAGGTCATGATTTTCTCTATGCTGGGACTTGTGGCCAAAGGGGGCTGTACCGAGTGTACTGGTTCAAAGCCAGACCCCCTGAAGGTAACTCCGTTGGTAGCAGAGATGATGGAGTCATCACTGGAGAGGAGAACGAGACTGTACCCAAGAAGCCCAGCTTTCCTGACTTAGAGGTGCGCAGAGAGAACTTTGGGACGGCTCAAATTTGAGACCTCATGTTGAAATATGACTTTGAAAATGTCACTGTATGTAATGGAGTTGCTCAGGAGCAGGGACCTGACATCATTTTGCAATGACTATCGAGCTACTGTATCGGGTGTCTAAATTGAGGGTGGAAATATTTGTGGAACAGCTGTTCCAACATTGTACTGGCGGAGGGTTCTAGATATGGCCCATGCACAAACACTGGGTGGTCATCTAGGGGTAGGGAAAACCCAGGAGAGAGTACTGCAGAGATTTTATTGGCCAGGTTGTTAACGTGAGATTATAGATTATTGTAGGTCTTGCCTTACCTGCCAGATAACTGCCCCTGTGTCTCACTTCAGAAGCCCCTTAGTTCCATTGCCGGTGATAGAAGCTCCCTTCCAGAGAATCGCTATGGACTTGGTGGTCCTCTTGTTAAGTCAACATGTGGCCATCAATACATCTTGGTTGTAATAGATTATGCGACCCAATACCCTGAAGCAGTGGCACTGAGAAACTCTTCAGCTAAGAGTATTGCCCGGGAGCTGGTATACATCTTTGCCATGATGACCGGTTTGCCCAAGAAAATTTTGATGGATCAGGGAACACCATTTATGAGCAAAGTGATGCGGGAACTGTGCAGAGTCCTCCAGATCGCCTAGCTAAGAACCTCTGTGTACCCTCTACAGACCGATGACTGTGTGGACCGCCGCCGTGTGGAAACCTTCAAGGCCATGCTCAAGAGGGTCCTTGAGAAGGATGGTCAAAACTGGGACTATCTGCTCCCCTTGCTCTTTTCCATTAGAGAAGTTCCAAAGGCATCCACGGGGTTCTCGGTGTTTGAGCTTCTGTATGGCCAACATCCACGAGGACTCCTGGACATCGCCAAGGAAACCTGGGAAGTTAAGGTCATGCCACACTGAAGCATGATAAAGCATGTCACAAAGCTGCAAGAGAGGATGGCTCCTGTAATGCCTATCGTGAAGGAACATCTGCTCCAGGTGCTGGAGGCCCAAGCCATGATGTACAACCGATCAGCAAGGCTGAGGCAGTTCCAGCCCGGTGACCGCATGCTAGTACTCCACCACCAATGGTGGAGAGCAAGTTCTTGGCAAAGTGGCAAGGCCCATTTGAGGTCATGGAGAAACTCGGGGACGTTAATTAGAAGGTACACCAGCCCGGTCCCAAGAAGCCGTACCAGGTGTACCATGTGAACCGGCTCAAACCCTGGTGGGACTGTGAACCGCTGGAAGCTTCTTGCCTGAGGGCCCATCCCAAAGCCAAGGTCGAGAAGGTTGTGAAAAAAGTAGTAATGTCGAGAGCTGCTGTAGCAGAACCGTGATCTGTTCTCGGAATTGCCAGGGTCCACACAGGTTGTTGAACATGACATACTGTACATACAGAGCCGCATGTAGGGGTGAACCTAAAGCCCTACAGAATCCTCAAAGCACACCGGGAGATAATCTCACAAGAGGTGAAGAGGATGCTGGACCTTGAGGTAATATAAGAATGAAATGGTGGCTGGTCCAGTAACATCACCCTCGTACCGAAGTCCACTGGCGTGTGGCGGTTTTGCAACAACTACCGCAAACTCAATGAGGTGTCCATTGATGATGTGTACCCGATGGCCCGCGTGGATGAACTTATTGAGCGACTGGGGCCAGCGAGATATATCACAACCCTCGATGTAACGAATCCATACTGGCAAATTCCCATGTCGCAGAGCGCCAAAGAGATGACGGCCTTCTCGATGATGGATGGCTGCTTCCATTACACCAGGATGCCATTCAGTCTGCAGGGGGCCTCTCTACATTCCAGAGGGCAATGTATCGGATCTTGGCACCATATAGGAAGCATGCTGCAGTCTGCTTGGATGACATCGTCATCTTCAGCCATGACTGGAGTTTGCATCATCCAAAAGTACAGGCAGTCCTTGATGCCTTGAGGAAAGCAGGTTTTACAATACACCCAAAGAAATGTGCCAAAGGGAAGGAGGAGGCAAGGGATTTGGGCTACATCGTCAGGAGAGGCATAATTAAGCCCCTATTGAATAAAATAGAGGTGATTCAGGCGTCGCCGTACCTGCTTTCGAAGAAGCAAGTGAGGGCATTTCTTGGGATTGTGGGGTATTACCGATGGTTTACCTCGTACTTCGCCTTGATTGCCACACCATTAACGGACCTCCCCGGGGTCACCAAAAAATCAAATGGGCTCTGTGTAGGCATTCAATTCTGGTCGCACCAGACTTCAAGAAAAAATTTGTGTTACAGACCGATGCTTCAGAGACTGGATTAGGAGCGGTGCTGTCACAGGACATAAACGGAGAAGAGCATCCTATCCTGTATCTGAACCGAAAACTCTGAACCAAAAAGAAAAAAGATCATGCCCACAAAAATAGGAACACCTCTATACATTGCATAATATAGAAAATGATTTTTATTAAATCGGCAAAGAACCTCAAAGTTTGCACACATGTGCACACAAAAACAGCAACACAAAACAATTAAAAACACTTAAAAATGCAATTGTGGAAACAACATGCCCATATATGTATATAAATCATATCCCAAAATAGGGAAAATGACAGCCCACAACATATGTGCTTCCCACACTGAATTGCCTACAATAGCCTAAATACACAGATAGAGCACAAAAATAAATGACTACTCCATGCACCAGATATAGTAGTGTCAAATATTGCAATACCACATATCCTCCTAATAATAATAAGGTGCATAATTACTGTGCAAAGTAGTGGCGTCAAAACTCAAATCACATGGCAAACAATGAATTGTGTCCAATGGAAAAAGCATACCAATAAAAAATGCGACCATATCAGGGTTTGAAAAATAAAAAAACAAAATATATATATGAATGCCTCAATAATGGTACGCACAGGACCTGTGGAGGGGGGAGGGAGAGGGGGAATTAAACAATGTAAAGTCCCACAACCTCAATCCCATAACAAAAAATCCCCCATCAAACATACCCACAGTCCAAGGCCATGGAGAGAAAAACCTATGATAAAGTGGGGAAGCAAAGTGTGGGATAGGCTCCCACAAACTCTGTTCTTGCGAGACAAATTTGTAATTGTAGAGAAGGAGTTTTTGGCCATAAAGTGGGCCGTAGATACACTAAAGTACTAGCTTCTAGGCCATAGATTCAAATTAGTGTAAGACCATGCCCAGCTGAAATAGTTAAGTGAGAAAAAGGGTAAGAAAGCCAGAGTGACTAAGTGGTTCTTAGCCCTTCAGGACTTCTCATTTCATATAGAACACAGGCCAGGGAAGTTACATGGCAATGCGGATGCCCTCTCCTGAATTCCCTGTCTGGTGTCTGATGGTGCCAAAACCCTCGACTTTGTGCAGAGGGGGGAATTTGTGAGAGTCACTGGCTTTGTAGAGGAAGGGAGGTGCATGTCACTGTGCATGCAGCCGTCAGTCATGTGAAACCAGAGTGTTTTTATGTTTCCAGCACACTAGGTGCTGAGAGGCCATGTTCAGATTTTAATGGGTCAGTTTCATGTGAGCACCCGTAGTGCAGGAGGGAGGGTGCTCACCATACCCTCTTCCTTGCAGGACCTGCAGGTGTTTGAGGACCTGCAGTGATGTCATGATCATGTAACTTGCACATGTGGTATATACCCGGGCATGTGGTTCAATCTGTCTAGCTTATTGGGGAGGTAGAACTCCCATGTGGCTCCCATAGAAGCTAAGGACGTGGTGTGTGCTATCTGATCTGCAGTGAAGCCTGCAGGACAAGGACACTGATAGACTTTATCTTTGTTTTACCTTTATGCCAGAAAGGCTCTATTTATTTTTCTGAACCCTGCTAAGGTTTATACTGACTATAACAAACCAGCAGGTGAAATACTACCTGGACTATTCCTTGTGAAGCAGCTGAGTGAGTCAACCCCTCACTAGATATTAGAAATTATTTGGGCCAATTTTCCCGAATCTGAATATTTCACTATTCAATCATCACTAGAGAGAATCTTTCAAGTCCTGATGTTCACCGAACATGTTGGCCAAATGGTTTGAAGAATATACCTGAACCTCATTGACTTCAATGAGGGGCAAAAGCAAATGCATAGACAACACCTTCAGGGGGGCAAAAAAGCTGCCAAAAGTTAAAATTAGTGGCAGACACCAGGAAAAGTGGCATCAATTGACCCATCAATTGTGCTATAAATAGATAATTAAAAAAACTGTAGTGGGTTCTCCTGTATTTTTGATAACCAGCCAGGCAAAACCGACAAGCCTCAGCTATCAGCATTAGGAAGGCTGGTTATCAAGAATAGAGGGGATCCCACACTGTTTATTTAAATAAATAATTTAAAAATGGTGTGGGGTCCCCCTCATTTTTGACAACCAGCCAAGCTAAAGCTGACAGCTGGGGGCTGGTATTACCAGGATGGCAAGTGGGGTAATATTTGTTTGGTTGATGTCATCTTCGTATTGTCTGGTGACGTTAAGCCCATGGCTTAGTAATGGATAGACATATGATGCTTAATCATTATTAATCCTATAGTTATATTGTAAATAAACACACAGCCAGAATAAAGTCCTTTAATTGAAAAAATGACCCAGACTCCTTTAATGAATCTAAATTAACCCTTACTCACGTCATCACCCATTCCACAAAAGTCAATGTCTCCTATAACAGAATTAAAATAATAAACCACAATATTCCTGTCATGCACAGTGTGGGACGGCTAAGTGCAACACAAAGGGATGAGAAGAAGGAAGCCCAAATGCTAGGGAATGGGGGAGTGGAGACCCATAGGCAGATATAATAGCACCTTGCCTATCCTAACATCCCTTTATTGGTTCCACGCCAATCGCTGAGCAGGAAACCTAAGCGTTGTATATCCCTAGAGCTAGGCCCTGAATAGGGAAGGGGGGGTGAGCACTGGTCAGTCATCATTGTATGATAAAGGCAAGAAGGGAGACAAACAAGGTGGGAGAAACTTATCTTGGGCAGACTCCAGAGAGGTAACATCAAACATCCTCCAAGAGCTCCAGAGAGGAAGTAAGCCTACTCTATAGTTCCAAGCCTTCACAAGGGAAACTGTGAATATCACTATTGGCTCCCTGAAGCAGACTGAGAGTCAATAAACACCCAGGTCCAGGTGTGTAAATTAGAGCCAGAGAGAGGATGCCACTGGGTCCAAAAGTCAGAAGGATTAAGAAAGCATCTGCAATGCCAAACACAGAGACCTTCTGCAACCAGGTGCAGAGTGACTGTCTGTTGCATCTGACACACCCGTTGACAACTCCTCTCCTGTCCGCAGAGAAGATAATAATCCATTTGTCCCATGACGGGTCTAGTTCTGCTACATCTAGATGGCAGGCTGCATGGTTGCATGACGTGACCATACAGTCTGCCATCCAGCAGAGACACTGAGCAGCATGCTTAGTATCCCACCGTGGCTCCTATGACCTGACTGATGTCACTGCAAGTGTGAGAAAGTGACCTTAGTGGGTGATAGTTTGCTGCCAAGAGTGTATCCATGTGAATAGTTCGTTGGATCCTGAGGTTGTCTAGGCATTAGATTTTGAGAACTATATTCACATTTAACTTTTTTGGATTGTATGGCTTGTGAAACATGATGAAATTTCCAATAAAAGCAGCTTTGGAAGTATTTCATAACCGCACCTACAACCCTAAGTTAAATGGTGCCTAAGGCAGGGTGTCATAAAACTCTTTTACAAATCCACATCAAGTAGTAGCAATTTTCTTTGAACACAGTTTTCATGAACCTATTACTAGCCCCAAAGTATGATGCTGATGTTACTTTTCTACTGTTTTCAGTGCCTTATTTTTTTCTTATCTATTTATATTAGTATTTTTCTACATCCTTTTCTTGACTTTGTGATTTCACAATTTTCTTATACATAGATAAGCTTCTTCAGTGTCACTGTACCCTGTGCACTGTCTTTTTCTACCTGCTTAATTTTTATAATCATCTGTGTTCCTCCACTATGACACTGTTGGAGTTTGCATGGGTATAATTTCCTACTCTGCAACCTACAACTTATTTACTAATTTGTTCTAGCATTTAGAATGCTGCATTCCTGGATCCATTAACTCTACAGTCCCTTTTTATAGTGAAACCTCTTATTGTTTCACTTCCCAATTTTCAAGCATTTTCAGCATGACTTAAAGGAAAATATAATAATATATAATTATAGCAATTAACATTATATAACTCAACCTGCCAGTGGTATACCACTTGGTATAGCTTGATATTGCGTTAAATAAGTGTCATTGTCAGTTGAGGAGTTTTTGACTATTGAACCCGTATTTCACATTTGGACCAATTACTCTGCGGCAGGGAGTGGCACAGTTGGAGAGTGGCAAGCGCTGGCATTACTGAGACTAAAGAGAGACGAACCAGTATTTTCTGTTCAGCATAAACAAATAATAAATATGCATTCACACAGTGCATTGGTATTTATATGAGAAGTGACAAATGATATAAAGTCATGCTGCATACAAACACAGAGAACAGAGTGCACGCAGGTATAATGCATGAGTATCATCAATAAAAATTGATTTCTGTCTGGCATCTTTTGACAAGTCACTTTATCTGCCCATGCCTAGGGTTGCAAAAAATAAACTTAAATGAAAAGTCCTACAGGGTGAATATACTGTGTCAATATACAGTATTATATAAACAGAACAAAACAACATTCTTTAAGGATCAGTGGTTTAAAGAAGGTCGAATGGAAGCGTTGGCTGCAATTCTTCTTAGATTTCATTTCAAATATGCCTATAATGTTATCCTAGTACATGCCAAGATGACCAGGTACACATGGTGCTTCATACAGGTTCACACACAGAAAAAAAATCATGTATTTTAGGACCACAAAACTATCACTTAAAATATATTTTTTTTATAAAGGCCTTATCTTCATGGCATAACCTACAGGGAAGGGATTGGATTTACAACCTACAAATGGTCACCCCCCCATAAGACTAAACAAACTACTTTCCTTTGTATGACGCTCTCTCTCCTCTAGTCCCCTAAGTCTCTATATCATCATACTATTTTCTTGGTTTCTTTTATATCCATTTTGATACCATCTGTATCCATTTATGCCTTTAAATCCAGTCCCACATGGGATTATATACTATTTCCCCGTCCCCATGAATGCCACCAGTACATGAACCTCTTGGTCTTCTTTTGTCTGGGTGATACGAGGGTTTTTCCCTGGTTATCATATGTGACAACTGATATTATCTTTTGTATGTATACTTTTATGGCCTCATTACTGTATAGACATCCTGATTCTGTGCTCCACAGATCTACTTCATTACATTACATTATGGTTCCCTGAAATAACTTCAACTACATCTCATATGTGTTAGGGTGGGCCAGGGCTGTAGTCACGGCTGAGAGCAAACCCTGTATCACGCCCTGGCCTCCCCTTACAGTACAGTAATGTCTTTCCTTCTGCATACCTGTGTCCTGGGTCTCCTCGCCATAAGGGTCCACCCTGGGCCGCCGGAGGTTCTTTGTAGACGGTATAACACAAAGTGAGACACAGTCCATTTCAGCTTTAGAAACAACAGCTTTACTTGGTTCTGTACACAGCATATCCACATTCTTTCCAGTATCAACATCAGGTTTCACAACGTGCAACTCCTCTTCTGTCCCTGTCCTTCTCCCTCTGTCAATAAGCTCGCTTCCGGGACGGACTGTACCTATTGATCCCTGAGCGTCCTCTCTGTTCAGCCTTACTCTGTTTGGGGACATCCTCAGCTGTTTTGCATCGGTTCTGAGGGAGTTAACCCACACAATAAGCTGCCACATGATGAGCGACCTGTCCATACTGCTTAGCCTTTTTTAGCAACTGCAGTCCCACTAATACTGCACCACTAGCACTGTTGCTGTTGACCTTTCTTATGAGGTCCTGGCCAGGGGTGCTATATGGCTGGGCCTTGCACTTCTCCAAAGTTGCATGGAATGGTGTTGCCCGGGGCTAGTTAGCCCAAGTGAGCTGCATGGGCGCCCTGGCCCCAACTGAAATCTATAAGAAAGTCCTTGCTGCCTTATCCACCGTGCCCCTCCTATTTTAACTATTGCAATGATACAACCACACCTATAATGTACCCCATCTTGTAGCTAACTTTGGGTACTACACTTACCCTACCAGCACAATGATATTACATATATATATATATATATATATATATATATATATATATATATATATATATATATATTACACAGATATACAATGTATATACATACAGCAGCAATAAATACAACTGGGGATGTCACTTAAGGGGTTAGCGAGAGATGATAGACTTTACACCCCCTTACATATGGTGCCTGGAAATTAATTTTTTTTGTTTTACTCTGCATATCTTGGTAATGTTTTCTGTGGCCCACAGATGCGCTTCATGAGAAGGATTGCGACTGGAAATTGCATCCATGTGTTCACATGTCAGACATGCTCGGAGTGCACTCCAGCTCAACCTTGGCATTTGGAAATGAGGTTTTTCAATTATTCTGGTGCCAACAGATGCATTATGATACAGTTATACGTAGATAACCTGAGGCAGTATGGGTTGTACCTCTGATAGATATACTTACTAATATTTTGCCTAAACTGTGTGTGATTAGTGATGAGCGAATATACTCGGTACTCGAGATTTTCCGAGCACGCTCGGGTGTCCTCCGAGTATTTGTAAGTGCTCGGAGATTTAGTTTTCAGCACCGCAGCTGAATGATTTACATCTGTTAGCCAGCATAAGTACATGTGGGGGTTGCCTGGTTGCTAGGGAATCCCCTCATGTACTTATGCTGACTATCAGATGTACAGTAAATCATTCAGCTGAGGCGATGAAAACTAAATCTCTGAGTACTTACAAATACTCTGAGGACACCCGAGCGTGCCCGGCAAATCTCGAGTACCGATTATATTCGCTCATCTCTATTTGTGATATGACAGTTATATTAATCACCTGAAATATGACATATCAATGTATCATTTTATTACATTTTCTATGACCTGCACAACCATATAAAAGGCTTAGGATGGATGATCCTACTGACAGATTCCCTTTAATATTTTTTTTTTATTTCTTCATTATTAGTCATGTTAAGAGTCATATGAAAGCTCTCTAGCAAAGTGTTCATAATTAATAACGATAATCAACAGTTTAGGCGACATTTGTAACATTTCATGCAGATAAGAGATATCAATAATGTTTTGCAGAAGTGCACAGTAAGGTCAAGATCCCACCTTCTGCATTTGGTCAGTATTTTACATCAGTACCGTATATACTCGAGTATAAGCCGAGATTTTCAGCCCATTTTTTTAGGCTGAAAGTGCCCCTCTCGGCTTATACTTGAGTCATTGTCCCAGGGGGTCGGGGAGGGGGAGCGGCAGCTATCAAATCACACTCACCTACTCCTGGCACGTCTCTGCATGTCCCTGCTTCTCCGGTGCCTGCAGCTCTTCCTGTGTTCAGCGGTTACGTGACACCACTCATTAAAGTTATGAATATGGACGCGACTCCATTCCCATAGGGGTGGAGTGCATATTCATTACTTTAATGAGCGGTACCAGTGACCGTTGAATACAGAAACAAGCTGCCAGCGCTGGAGAGACCATCGCATCAGAGAGGCTGGCAGGGACCGCGCCGGGAGGGTGATTATAACTGGGGAGGGTGAGCATTGCGATATTCACCTGTCCCCGTTCCACCGCCACGCACCGCTATGTCTTCCTCTTCCTCTGGCTGTGACGTTCAGGTCAGAGGACGCGATGATGTGTTTAGTGTGCTCGTCCTCTGCCTGAACAGTCACTGCAGAGAGACGGAAGACAGAGCGGTGTGCGGCGGTGGAACAGGGACAGGTGAGTATCGCAAGTGGCGGTGTTCCCGCCTGCTCAGGACAAGAAGTGAGTATGTCATTTTTTCTTAATCGCAGCAGCAGCATATGGGGCAAATGTTTCTATGGAGCATCTTATGGGGCCATAATCAACCTTTATGCAGCATTATATGGGGCACATTTTCTATGGAGCATCTTATGGGGCCATAATCAACCTTTGTGCAGCATTATATGGGGCAAATGTTTCTATGGAGCATCTTACGGGCCATAATCAACCTTTGTGCAGCATTATATGGGGCACATTTTCTATGGAGCATCCTATGGGGCCATAATCAACCTTTATGCAGCATTATATGGGGCAAATGTTTCTATGGAGCATCTTATGGGGCCATAATAAACCTTTGTGCATTATTATACGGGGCATATTTTTGTATGAAGCATCTTATGGGGCCCATCATAAACTTTAAGGAGCATTATATGGGGCATATTTTATTATGGAGCATCTTATGGGGCCAATGATGAACTTTATGGAGCATTATATGGGGCGTATTATGTATGGAGCATCTTATGTGGCCCATCATGAAATCTATGGAGCATTATATGGGGCTCCTGATTCAATATGGATATTCAAAAGCACTTAACCTACTGATGTCTCAATTAATTTTACTTTTATTGGTATCTAATTTTATTTTTGAAATTTACCAGTAGCTGCTGCATTTCCCACCCTAGGCTTATACTCGAGTCATTAAGTTTTCCCAGTTTTTTGTGGCAAAATTAGGGGTCTTAGCTTATACTCGGGTCAGCTTATACTCTAGTATACACGGTATTTATAAGCCAAAACCAGGAGTGGGACAATCATAGGAAATTTATAATAGAAACATGTCACCACTTCTGTATTTATCACCAACTCCTGGTTTTGGCTTACAAATACTGAGGTAAAATACTGACCAGATACTGATATTGTGAATGTGGCCTACCAATTACAGTCTGGTCATCTTAGGTAGTGGGGAGGTAAAGAATTTAGTAGAAATTCTTCTCTTTCCTTGTATGACGTTTCCCAATCATAAGAAGAAAAAAATGCAAATATCCCCAGAAAAGGGCAGAATAGGCTTTTGCAATGTGATCTGGTGTGACTGATGTATCCAACCATATCACACTGAGATCTCCCTACCTACATCATTACAAGCACCATGAGAGCAAAGCTGCACTGTAATGTTATTACATACAACGCTCTAGATGTACAGAGAATTGTATGTGACTTACTTCTCATAGCATACCATCATCTTCATCACTGCTTTGACATGGCAGCTCTCCTCTCACATTGTTGTAATGTCATTTGATTATAAATGTAATTTCAGTGTCGAGAGAGGAGAGCTGCAGCTTCGAAGCAGTGATGAAAATGATTGTGCTATCAGCATATGACAGATACAATGCTCTGGTTCAATACTATGTATCAGATCATTATTTCCTAATACCTGGGATTTATCCAGAGTGTTTTTAATAATAATATTACGTGCAGCTCTCCTCTTCTCCCAGCACTGTAATGTGATCTCACTGTGATCAGGTTAGGCACACCCCTGAAAAAGCCAGTTCTGACTTTTTCAGGAGACATTTCTTATTTTTCCCTTGTATGATGCTTCATTCTTTTGATTGGGCAACATCAGGTGAGGAAAAAGTAAACGCCCACAAAGAAGATCCACTGCTGTAGCCCTCTTTGGCTGGAGGGTAAATTAGCATATTAGCAGTCCTAAATTGAACAAATGAATATGTTTGCAATGGAGAGAAGAAGTAAAAAAAAAATAAAACTACCTTTAAAGGGAACCTGCCACCATGAAAATGCAGTTCAATCTGCAGACATTATATTGCAACGCGGGAGGAGCGGAGCAGATTGATATACAGTTATGTGAGAAAAGATTCAGTGTAACCTGTGTTTTCATCATTTTATCATCTGCTCTTTCTTGGATTTTGGGTCCTATCAGTGACTGTCAGCTTTCTTTCTATAAGCGTGCATACAGAGATCGCTGTCAGTCACTGATAGGACCAAGAATAATAAAACGAGCAGAGGTTTAAATGATCAACTGGTTAATTAAAAGGTTATACTTAATCTTTTCCCACAAAACTGTATATCATTCTGCTTAGCTCCCCCTGCTCTTTACGATGGTGCCTGCAGATTGAAATACATTTTCAAGGTGAGAGGTTCCCATTAATTCAGCTCTTCAGTCTCTTTATCTTGAAGCATTTAGTTTAATATTCAAAAAGTGGTGGAAGGTTCTTTTAAAATCACAACCTTTTTTTTTCTTAAACATATTTCAATAGCTATAACCATTTTTATATCTTTGCTGACTTAACGGTATGAGTTTAAGAAGGTTTTAGATTAGTGATGAGCGAGTATACTCTTTGCTTGGGTTTTTCCAAGCACGCTCGGGTGTCCTCCGAGTATTTGTTAGTGTTTGGAGATTTAGTTTTTGTTGACGCAGCTGCATGATTTACAGCTACTAGACAGCTTGAATACATGTGGGGATTCCCTAGCAACTAGGCAAACCCTCCATGTACTCAGGCTGGCTAGTAGCTATAAATCATGCAGCTGCGTCAACAAAAACTAAATCTCCAAATACTAACAAATACTCGGAGATCACCCAAGCATGCTCGGAAAAACCCGAGCAACGAGTACACTCGCTCATCACTATTTAAGATGCATAAACTTTAAACCCTTCACGCACCTTACTTTACAAGTACCTCACTGTTAGGGAGCAGGCTTAGAAGCTCTGGCTGCTCCATACAGAACAGATGGCAGTTGTAATATATAGCCAGCTTGTGACCATATCACCAGGGTATCGGCTCTAGCCACAGTCACTGCTGTTCATTTAAATGCCGCTATGATCTTGTCTTTACGTAAAATTGCGTGATTGCTGGTACATGTACTTAGCTCTGTGCATAGGTACTCCACGACATAATTTACCAAAGCAGCTGGTGACCTGCTGAAGGCCCCTGCTGCTGCCATCTTTGTTCTCCTCCGATGCTCAACTATAGGTTAAGTTTCAAAGTAGACTGTGATTTATATTATATACTGCAACTATAGTGATGTATAGTATAAACAATCATAGGATCGCAGGATAAAGTTCCTCAAAGGGATGAACAAATAAAGTAAGAATTAAAAAATGTTTAACAAATATAAAAAAATGTAATATTTTTAAATCATGCCCCTTTTCCTAGTTAAAAGGGAATTTGTAGATTAATAGCGTTCTAATGTTGTACGGCACCCACACTCGGACCCCTGCTGCCAGGAGGAAATTAATTTTATTCCCCCAGCACCGCTTAGTTTTCCACCACAGACTTGGCGCCAGCATGGTTTCAGTCACCACACTGTGTATAGAGAGTGGCAGCTGTAACCGTGCCTCCAGCACTGACTGACAGCAGCTCAGCATTAGGGCCGTTTGTCAGTCAGTGCCAGGGATGCGGTTACAGCGACCACTCTGCATACACAGCGTGGTTACTGAAACTGTGCGACACCACACCGAGGACTGAAACCCAAATGCTACCAGGAGCAATAAAGTTCATTTGCTCCTGGCAGCGGGGCTCCAAATGCCGCCGCCAGGCAGGTTCAGAACGATATTACCGAAATCTGCAGAATAACCCTATGACTGCAGGTTAATAGCATTTTTTCAAGTGACCAGTTCCCTTTCAATTAAAGTAATAATCAATTTAGTATCACTGTGTCCAGAAAAGTCAGATCTATAAATATAATAAATTATTTAACACCTACATTGAATGCTGAAAGCAAGAAAAAAATAAAAACATACGATTTGCAGATTTTAAGTGACCGTAGATCCCAAGAAAAAATGCAATAAAAAGTTATCAATATGTTGTGTGTATCCCAAAATGGTATCAATGACAACTAGAGCTCTGCATGTAAAAAAAAATGCAAAAGAAAATTTAACTACTAAAATATATGAAAAAGCTACACAAGTTTGGGATCACTGTAATTGTACTGACTTTGAGAATCATGTAGCAAAGTCATTTTTACTGCACAATGAATGTCGTAAAAACAAAACCCGAAAAACCATGGTGGAACTGTAGTTTTTTCACCTCACTGGGAAATTTTGTGCCCATTTTTCAGTACAGTAAAATGATTGTTCCATTCAAAATCATAACACATCGTGAGAATAATTGTTTTTTTTATGGCCATATCAAAGGAAAAATAAAAAAAAGTTATAGAAGACAGGGATTGAAAAATGAAAACTCATAGAAAAAAAATTTGTCCAGTCCCAAAGGGAATAATATTTAATATTTATTGGATTTAGGAGTGCGCTTAAGATACAAAAAAAAATAAACTTTTCCATTTCTTTTTCTATTCACCACATGGTGAAGATTTATTTACTCGCTTTTTGATCTTTCGTTTTATCCTCATGTTCTTCTAAGAGCGATAACTTTTTTGTTTTTCCATCAACGTGACCGTATGAGGCCTTTTTATTTATTTATTTTTCAGGATTATTTTTAATTTTGAATGACTCCTTTCATTTTTGCCCTGTAATGTACTGAAAATGGGAAAAAAATTCCAAGATGGGTGAAATGGTGAAAAAAAATACAATTCCACTATTGTTTTGGGGGGCTTTGTTCTTAAGACATTCATTGTCCTGTAAAAATAACCCGACAGTATGACTCCTCAGATTAGTATTACTTAAACACTAGTAATACTAAACTATAATTTTCTGTGACCAGTAACTTTTTTTTTTAACTTTTCTCTCAAAGCAGCTGCGAGAGGGCTTTTTTGTGTTATAAGTTTTGGGGTACATACAATGTTTTGATCACTTTTTGTTGCTTTTTTTTGGTGAAATTAAGCATTTAACAAGCAGAAATTCTTTTGTTTCAATTTTTTTTATTTTTTTGTTTAAAGTACAACTTAAAAAATGTATATCTCTCTAGACTTAGTATTTTTTTTAGTTTTGAACCAGAAAAAAACTTTCACATTATTATTATGTTTTACAATTTTTAATTTAATTTTTGCGTGCACTTAGAGATAATTTCTTCGCTCATATTATACCCTACAAGAATAAAATATTGCAGTATATAGAATATGTGCAGTAAGGTCCTCATGACTGCGAGAACCAAACTATTGATCAGCACATGCTCCATCCCAGGAATATGGGTGCTTAGTGAGATCTTGGGCGGGAAAGCAAATCACAGAAAAGAGTTACTTGTCAGTCACTGGTAAGGGGCTGGCAGCAGGTGAGGAAAAAAACAAAGCTGGCCAGATAGGACTTATAACACAAAGATACGGATGTAATTAGCATTATATGGACTTTACATAGATGATGTTATTTTGTGGTCTACAAACCTGCTGACATGTCCCCTTCAAAGTGTTGTAATTTGCATTGATGCCATCTAAAATCTTTAGAAGGTTCTAGAAACTGATAGGTCTGATAGTGTATAAAGACATAGGGCTTTGGAGAGTAGATCAGTTGCAGACACCTGTAAAGTGAACCTGTCATGTAAATAATGCTATTAACCTGCAGATATGGGGATAATCTGCAGGTGAATAGCATTCTGACACTGTGGGGCCTGGGACCACAACACTCAGTCCCGCTGCTGGGAGGAAATTTACTTTATTGTGGTGACTGCGCGGTAAGTCACCACACTGTGCATGGAGAGAAGCAGCTGTAACCATGCCCCTGACACTGACTGACAGCCAGCCCTAAAGATGATCCTGCTGTCAGTCAGTGCTTGAGTTTTGGCTCACAGTGCGGAGGGCGGTTGGTGTCTGAACGCTATTAACTTACAGATTGACCCCCACAGCTGCAGGCTAATAGCGTTATTTTAAATGACAGGTTTCCTTTAATTAATTAGATTTACCATGGAATCAAATATTGCCACTGAAAGGCGATGTCCTGTAATAACTTACTAAAGTCCCATTTTGAATAAGCAATGATGATAAAGAGGTATTATTAGTTCTGCCAATGCACTTTTTGGAGGAGCTATGCCCTTGGTGTAATCACCAAGCTCTATGCAACTGCCAAGTACTGTATAGTAGTGTAGCCGCCAAGTATAGATGCATAACCCGCCAAGCAAAGTGACTGCTCCTGATGTAATTTGACCCTGAAACTCAGTGCCCTTAGGAATGATGCATACAAAATTAATAATGCTTGTGCCTTTATTAAGATACTATAACCATTACGCTTGACCCAACAGTTGGACTAGTTTCAAGTTAACCCTGGTATGTCTGTGTCCGCTTGTGCACCATTCATGAGCTGGGATCCAAGCTTGGGGTGAAAAATCCACACCTATATTCTGTTTCAAAAATGATGATGAGTATCTTACAGTCAGCTTGGTGTTGGCGTCCCAACCTTAATTGCTCAATAAGATTTGGAGGCTCTATAAAACTGTCCAGACCTATACATGAGTTAGTCAGCTAGTCTGGCTCGAGCACAAGGCTATGCTTCCTTCTCCTCTAGAGATTGGTCCCCTCTGTGATAATACATGTTATATTGCTATGATAACCCAGTGTGACCTTCTGCTTTTCAGGAGTCTAGCCATCCAGCATCCACTGTGGTACCTGACAGAAGGAAAGATGACAGCTGCACTGGATGGAAGCCTGGATTAGGTGAGCATAAGTTTTTTTTTAATTCTTATTTTATTTGGCTGCTGTGGGAGGCATCAAGTAAGAGGCTATGTGGAAGGAAATGAAATGAGGGGCTGTGCAGAGTACATCATATGAGAACTGTACGGGGGACATCAAATGTGGGTCTGTGTGGGAGACAGCAAATAATGGGCTTTGCGGGGGACAGCAAATGCAAGGCTATGAGGAGGACATCATAGGAGGGGCTGTGCAGGGGACATCTAATGAGGGGTTGTGGGGCACATCAGAGTATATGAGGTTCTGTCACGATCATATTGTGTATGGGACTGTCAAGGACACTATACTGATGGCTACACTGGATAGAGGGCTGTGGTGGATTTCATACTATGTGGGAGCCTTTATACTGTATGAGTCACTGTAGGGGCCATAAAACAGTATGGGGTGCTGTGAGGGTGATCTTACTATATAAGGGAAGCTATGGTAAACATCATATTATATATGGGGGGCAGTGGTTGTGACCATATTATTAGCACCTCAACATAAACCGCATATGAGCAAAAATAAAGCAAAGTACCTTGCATTATATGGAATTTCAACTGCATATGCACTATTAACTATCATAGGCAGGTTCTTTACACTTGGTGTCCTGCACTAATTCCTGTTTACTTTGCTTTATTTTTGCTCATATGCGGTTTGTGTTGAGTTGCTTCATTTCTGCGCCACTTTATGGGCTGTGCATGGTAGGTTGTATAATGCGTGAATACCCAATCTAAAGGTCTTGTCTATCTCATGTACCCCATGTTGTTTATTTACCATGTTACTTTTAGTCGGTAGTCAGATGGTTTTCAACCTTTGTTGTTTTGGGGATGTCTATCTATACATGTGTTTACATATCCATGACTCTGACACTTTACTGTGTTGATCTTTTGTAATGGTTTGTACCTCATACATTATAACAGTACAAGTTATTTGACCTTATTTATCTCTGCCTGACTTGACAAAGCACATATGCAGATTACAGTGTTACGTATTCTGTTTTTGATTGTACATTATATCCAGGGGTGTTACCTTTGTGTGTTTTTTTACATTTTTAACTGTTCGTCAGTGGGTGCTAATAAAGTTGTTATTTTATTAGCATATACATCAGGTGTGCGCATCGAATATGCATGGTCCTTTTCCTCTTTGTTTGTCCTCATGTATGCATTTCATGCATGATGCAGCACCCTAAACTTAGCCTATCTGCCTATAAGTAGTGCACCCCTAACTATACATTTATCCCAGAGCTTGTTACTTGACCCATCAGAGGGGGTGGGTGTTAGAGGTCCTGTTACCTTAGACCCATTCCTTTGCTTTGGGGTGGGGGCACCATTGGCTTCATCTGCCTAGGGTATCAAGATACCTTGTCCTGACCCATAGAATCATAGAATCATAGCAGGATTCACTAAATCATCCCAGACAGATGTCTGTCCAGCCTGTGCTTGAAGACTTCCATGGAAGGAGAACTCACCACCTTTCATGGCAGCCTGTTCCACTTATTGATCACCCTAACTGTCAAAAAGTTTTTTCCAAATACCTAATCTATGTCTCCTCCCATTCAGTTTCATCCCATTGCTTCTAGTCTTTCCTTGTGCAAATGAGAATAAAGATGATCCTGCTACAATGTGACAGCCCTTGAGATATTTGTAGACAGCTATTAAGTCCCCTCTCAGTCCTCTTTTCTGCAAGCTAAACATTCCCAGATCCTGTAACCGTTCCTCATAGGACATGGTTTGCAGACCTGTCACCATTCTGGTCGCTCTTCTCTGAACTTGCTCCAGTTTGTTGATGTCTTTTTTAAAATGTGGTGCCCAAAATTGTGCCCAAAAGTGACCCTGCACTTAACTCTTCTATATTAAGATACATTTGTGCCTATTTATTTTTACCAATCTTAGGTGCGGTTTGCACACTCAGATTTGTTGTATCTAGCATTTCAAGTTCCACTGATCTGTGTATTGTCCTGTCGATAAAACTCTACTGGTCCATGTGCCAACTGGCTGGTAGAGCTCCACTGCATCAATATCTCTGGTCCACATTACTGACCCTGACCTATAGCTTACAGAATCACCAGGTGAGACTTAAAGATATGACCCACAATAATTGTCCTTTTTGCATTTTTTGCCCTAAAAAAGTCCTCTAATGATTCTCATGGTAAGCGCACCTATACAATAGCATTACCCTGGGAAAAACTTTCCAATCCTTTCTATAACTAATGATTGATATTCATTATAATGATAAAGGTAATTATAATAAGCACTAGAAAAGAAAATGTAAAGTGATAAATGAGGGGATATTGGCAATATATTACAGACATATTTAAGAAATAAGTCCTCAGGCACA
The DNA here is from genome assembly GCF_051348905.1 of Ranitomeya variabilis. NCBI lineage: Eukaryota > Metazoa > Chordata > Amphibia > Anura > Dendrobatidae > Ranitomeya > Ranitomeya variabilis. The sequence goes on from NC_135236.1 coordinate 504,240,166, forward strand.
CTGTACATCAATATTAAAGGGTCAGCTTCAAGCAAATTTTAGATTCTATAAACTGCTGAATGAAGCAAAGTCAGCTCATGTCTGAAAGATGATTGGTTTAAAACTCCCTGTGCAGTAAAGCCAAACAGATAATCTATCATTCTCCAAGATAAGGACAATTGGAACTACTACACTGAATTCCAGTATATAATACTAATATGTCATTTAACCTTAAAAACAAGAGCAAGGAGAAAATTAATGCCAATAGCTCCCATAGCATGCCAGAAAAGTTCAAAAGGCTAGTCCCTCGCTCAACTGCAACTTTTGTTCTTCTATCCTTATTTATTGATGTTGGTAGATGCATTGAATGCCACAAACAGCTCTCAGACAAAATTGCGGCATTAATGGGACCACCATGCAATTTCTGACTTTTTGTACATTAACACTAGTTCACATTGTAGCAATGCTGCAATTTTAGCTTGTGTTTTAGGGCTCATATCCATATGTGTGAAAAAAAACGTTCCGATATCAGTACCGAAAAAACAGATGAGTGTCATGCGAGTGTCAAGCGAGTACAATGTGATTTTCACACATAGCATCTGATTTATATTCAAATGCAGTGCGATTGCTGTCGGATTGTAATGTGATTTTAACATAAGGTTTTACATACAGCTACTCTCTATGTCATTTACACATCGTTTTCAAAGGAAACATTTATCAAAACACACACACATACAGTATATTTGTAAGAAAATATATATTTTCATATAGAAATGTTTGCAAACAGTGCAAGCATTGCATTAATACATTTTAATTACTATTTTAAGCTTAATTTCACAAAAAAACAAACTACAAGAAAACTGGTGGCACCTTCCCTTTAAAGGGAACCTGTCACCACGTTTTTGGAAGATGGGATAAAAATAGCGTTAAATAGGGGCAGAGGTGGGCATTACATTAGTGTGTTTGTTATGCGTTTATTACCCACCTAAGTTGCCGAAATACCTTTGCAAAGTCTCCGTTTTCGCCTGTCAATCAGGCTGGTCTGGTCAAAAGGGCGTGTTGTCTTCCCCCAGATTTTGCGTAGTTTTCCGTTGGTGGCGTAGTGGTGTGCGCATGCCCAAGGTCCCGAATCCTCTGCCAGGGGATTTAAAAGAGCGCGCTGTTCGTTATTTCATTGGTGATCGGTGGGCGCGGCCATCTTCCTTTGGCCGCGCGTGCGCAGAAGCGGCGCTCTGCTGGCCGCGGCTTCAGGAAAATGGCCGCCGCGATATCCATCTGCGCACGCGCGGCATCCCGCGGCCATTTTCCTGAAGCCGCGGCCAGCAGAGCGCCGCTTCTGCGCACGCGCGGCCAAAGGAAGATGGCCGCGCCCACCGATCACCAATGAAATAATGAACAGCGCGCTCTTTTAATTCCCCTGGCAGAGGATTCGGGACCTTGGGCATGCGCACACCACTACGCCACCAACGGAAAACTACGCAAAATCTGGGGGAAGACAACACGCCCTTTTGACCAGACCAGCCTGATTGACAGGCGAAAACGGAGACTTTGCAAAGGTATTTCGGCAACTTAGGTGGGTAATAAACGCATAACAAACACACTAATGTAACGCCCACCTCTGCCCCTATTTAACGCTACTTTTATCCCATCTTCCAAAAACGTGGTGACAGGTTCCCTTTAAGGACTATTTTGTCTGCACCACATATTTATCCATATTATAGCTTCAGGAATTAACAAGACTCCTAGAGTTCAATAGATCCATTCACATACCCGTGAAAATCACGGATCCAAGAATGAGGCTCAGAATAGGACATAAGTCTGTGTAGTGTTCAAGAAAAAATCAAGTACAACACCAAAACTTAATAACATTATATTCACACAACCATGTTATGTATAGAACCATCTTTTAGTATATAGTGTACTCTCATGTTATGTATAGTGCTGCCCTTTAGTATATAGTGTACCTTCTTATGTATAGCATCATCCCTTGGTAGAAAGTGTACTTTCTTGTTATGTATAGTGCTGTCCCTTTTGACATAGTTTCATCCCTTATTATGTAAGCAATTTTTTACATTGAATCCTCTCTTGTTAGCGCCATCACTGATATATAGCATATTCTCTATTTACAGTTATATAAAAAAGTTTGGGCACCCCTATTAATCTTAAGCTTAATGTTTTATAAAAATTGTTTTTTTTTGCAACAGCTATTTCAGTTTCATATATCTAATAACTGTTGGACGCAGTAATGTTTCTGTCTTGAAATGAGGTTTATTGTACTAACAGAAAATGTGCAGTCTGCATTCAAACTAAATTTGACAGGTGCATAAGTATGGGCACCTCACCAGAAAAGTGACATTAATATTTAGTAGATCCTCCTTTTGCAAAAATAACAGCCTCTATTCGCTTCCTGTAGCTTTTAATGAGTTCCTGGATCCTGGATGAAGGTATTTGTGACCATTCCTCTTTACAAAACAATTCCAGTTCAGTTAAGTTTGATGGTCGCCGAGCATGGACAGCCCTCTTCAAATGATCCCACAGATGTTCAATGATATTCAGGTCTGGGGACTGGGCTGGCCATTCCAGAACAGTGTAATTGTTCCTCTGCATGAATGCCTGAGTAGATTTGGAGCGGTGTTTTGGATCATTGTTTTGCTGAAAGATCCATCCCCTGCGTAACTTCAACTTTGTCACTGAATCATGAACATTATTGTCAAGAATCTGCTGATACTGAGAGGAATCCATGCGTCCCTCAACTTTAACAAGATTCCCGGTGTGGGCATTGGCCACACAGCCCCAAAGCATGATGGAACCTCCACCAAATTTTACTGTGGGTAGCAAGTGTTTTTCTTGGAATGCTGTGTTTTTTTGCCGCCATGCATAACGCCTTTTTGTATGACCAAACAACTAAATCTTGGTTTCATCAGTCCACAGGACCTTCTTCCAAAAAGAAATTGGATTCTCCAAATATGCTTTTGCATACCTCAGCCGACTCTGTTTGTGGTGTGCTTGCAGAAATGGCTTCTTTCGCATCACTCTCCCATACAGCTTCTCCTTGTGCAAAGTGTGTTGTATAGTTGACTGATGCACAGTGACACCATCTGCAGCAAGTTGATGCTGCAGCTCTCTGGAGGTGGTCTGAGGATTGTCCTTGACTGATCTCATCATTCTTCTCTGCCTTTCTGATGTTTTTCTTGGCCTGCCACTTCTGGCCTTAACAAGAACTGTACCTGTGTTCTTCCATTTCCTTATTATGTTCCTCACAGTGGAAATTGACAGGTTAAATCTCTTAGACAGCTTTTTGTATCCTTCCCCTGAACAACTATGTTGAATAATCTTTGTTTTCAGATCATTTGACAGTTGTTTTGAGGAGCCCATGATGCCACTCTTCAGAGGAGATTCAAACAGGAGAACAACTTGCAAGTGGCCACTTTAAGTAGCTTTTCTCATGATTGCATACACCTGGCTATGAAGTTCAAAGCTCAATGAGGTTACAAAACCCAAAAAAGTGCTTTAGTAAGTCAGTAAAAAGTAGGTAGGAGTATTTAAAACAAGAAAATAATAAGGGTGCCCATACTTATGCACCTGTCAAATTTTGTTTGAATGCAGATTGCACATTTTCTGTTAGTACAATAAACCTCATTTCAAGGCAGAAACATTACTGTGTCCAACAGATATTAGATATATGAAACTGAAATAGCTGTTGCAAAAAAAACAATTTTTATAAAACATTAAGCTTAAGATTAATAGGGGTGCTCAAACTTTTTCATATAACTGTATGTATGGCACCATCTTTTATTACATAGTGTCTTCTCTTGTTATATATAGAACTGTCTTTTATCAAACATATTCTCTTGTTATTTGTGTTGTTCATAGTGCCATCTCTTTATTACATACAGTACTCTCTTGAATTAGATATCAAATACAATGACTGCTGTTGGAGCAGCATATCACTTGTAGACCAGTCTATCAGCCTCCTGCAAAAGAAAAGCAGTCTTCCCATACATACGTGATAATGGTAATGAGTATATTCTCTTTGAAAGTAAGATTTAATCAATATCTCACTGAACCTAAGAAAGATTTCCAAAATTTTGACTAGTTTCTAGTGTTGAGCGATACCTTCCGATATCGGAAAGTATCGGTATCGGAAAGTATCGGCCGATACCGTCAAAGTATCGGATCTAATCCGATACCGATACCCGATCCCAATGCAAGTCAATGGGACGAAAATATCGGAATTAAAATAAACCCTTTCTTTCCTTGTAGGTTAATTCTACATGAAGGAAAACAACTAAGAATAATGTAGGCTGTATTGGGGGACGTGGCGGAGACATTAAAGGCACAGAGGTTTAGCCCAATGTAATAGAATAGCAGGATTTTGTTTTTTTTTATGACGTTCGGCGGTAGAAAGATTTTGACTATGTTAATTTTTTTTTTATTTTGTCAGATATTGATGTTTCACTACTTCCACGCCCTTCACCTTCTTTTTTACTTTTCCCACACTTTCTTCTTCATTATCCTCATCATCAGCTTCTTTGACATCAACTTCTTCACCTTATTCATCTTCTTCTTCATCTTCTACCTATTATTTTTTTGGTTACATTGTTCATATTCTTTTTATTTTACTATTATCTTCATCATATTCTACTTCTTCATCATATTCTTATTTGTGACAGGCATTCCCGTTGTTGTTATCTATAAAAGTTTGAAGATTACACCTTCCGTTCTGCCTGTCACAAAACAGTTACATTTGTCCGCGTTCAGTTTGGCCTGCAGCATCAGGCTTTATCCAGGGGCACCACGAGGAGGAACGGACTCACCCCCATACACTGCTTAGTCTTCTTCTGCTTATAATTTAGATAATATTTTTTGCTCTGATATTTAGTGTTATGCTTAATGTTCTTCTGCTCTTTGTTCTGCAGCCTCTTGTTCTTCTGCTTCTCGGTCTTCCAGGTCGTCGTCGTCTCCAGGGTCGTCGTCTCCGGGGTCGTCGTCATCGGGGTGGTCTTCAGGGTCATCGTCTCCAGGGTCGTCGTCATCACGGTGGTTGTCGTCTCTGGTGTCGTCGTCATCTTAGGGGTGGTCTTCCGGGTCATCGTGTTTAGTCTCTTGAACTTGGAAATGTAGCAGAAGGTACAAGAAGGCTGAGAAAATGCCGAGAACCAGCTGATGGAACTGGAACTCGGATGGCTACCCGAAGGTCCAAGAGCCAATGGAACTACCGAGGACCAGCTGACGTTACTGGAACCCGGTTACTAAGCAGGAGGTACCCGTGCCTGAAAGCACTACCAAGGACCACCTGACGTTGGTGGAACTCGGATACCCAGAGGGAGGCACCTAAGCCAAAGGCTCTGCCCGGAACCAGCTGACGGTACTGGAACCAGGATGGGGAGCAGAAGGTACAAGAGCAAAAGACACTGCCGAGAACCATCTGACGGTGCTGGAACCCAGATGGGTAGCCGAAGGTCCAAGAGCCAATGGAACTACCGAGGACCAGCTGACGTTACTGGAACCCGGTTACTAAGCAGGAGGTACCCGTGCCTGAAAGCACTACCAAGGACCACCTGACGTTGGTGGAACTCGGATACCCAGAGGGAGGCACCTAAGCCAAAGGCTCTGCCCGGAACCAGCTGACGGTACTGGAACCAGGATGGGGAGCAGAAGGTACAAGAGCAAAAGACACTGCCGAGAACCAGCTGACGGTGCTGGAACCCGGATGGGTAGCCGAAGGTCCAAGAGCCAATGGAACTACCGAGGACCAGCTGACGTTACTGGAACCCGGTTACTAAGCAGGAGATACCCGTGCCTGAAAGCACTACCAAGGACCACCTGACGTTGGTGGAACTCGGATACCCAGAGGGAGGCACCTAAGCCAAAGGCTCTGCCCGGAACCAGCTGACAGTACTGGAACCACGATGGGGAGCAGAAGGTACAAGAGCAAGTGTCTGCGTGGCTTTTGCAGGACACGATGCCGGCTACACAGCAGGGGAACAGCTGGCGGTGCTGGACCCCACTGACACATTGGATGGTGCTTTTCTCTGTGCAGCTAGCAGTACCGGGCCCCAACTGGCGGTGTTAGAGCCCGGGGTCAGCAGGAGGAGGAGCAGGAGGAGGAGCAAGGGGGAGGGGAGTGTAGGCCGAAGCCTGCAGTGGCAGCAGCTTTGGGTCTGTTGTGCCTGCGTGGCGGTCGCAGGACATGTTGCCGGCTACACAGCAGGGGAACAGCTGGCGGTGCTGAACCCCACTGACACATTGGCGAGGTGTTTGGCTCTGTGCAGCCAGCACTTCCGGACAGCAACTAGCATTGTTGGAGCCCGGGCTCTGCCGGTGGAGCAGAGTGTAGGCCGAAGCCTAATTGAACCGATTTCAAAGGTAACCTTTAACCCCCCCCTCAGGGGTTACAAACTAGAAGAGCCACAGCTTATGCAGCAGTAGTGCCGCACAAGTCAAAGGTTGCTCTTTTAATTTTGCTCCTTGCACACGCCGAATGAAACACGTATAACATTTAGCCCTTTATACAGTCAAAATGTGTTGGAGGCGCGAGTTCCCTTTGTAATGAGACGCAGCACAGATGTCAAGAATCCCACCTTGGTGCTGGGTGCAGCCTCCTGAGCGTTGTTATTTGCTGTACAGGAGTCTGCGCTGTCGTGTTATCCCCCGGCCTAGCGCTGTTAGCGCTGCCCATCTTCTGACCTCATTTAATGTCGGCCGGTGCGGTTCGCGATGACCATGAATCCCAGCCCCGCAGTGTCTTAACATTGTTAAAACACTGCGGGGCTGGGATTCGTGGCCTGGCGCAGCACATATGTTGGCCTCTCGCACTCGGGTCCTTACACCCGCTTCAGACTGTGCGGCGTCAGCTGATCCCTTATCGCATGCCACGGCCATGAAGTCGCACAGTCCGAAGAAGGCGGAAGGAGATGAGGGACAGGCGAAGAAATGCACCGTTCATGCCCATCAATCACACCCTCGCAGTCCCAATAAATAAGACACCAAGGGGCGTTGTGTGGGTCAGGGCGGCCGCAGAGGCGCAGGCAGCCAAACAATGATGCCAGAAGACGGGCAGCGCTACCAAGGGGGTTGCAGCGTGTCATTACAAAGGAAAGTCACACCACCAGGACGGTTAAATGGTCACACAGAGGACACATTTTAGACGTGTTTTCAGTTCCACATGTGCGAGGAGAATACGTTTATGAGCCACCTTGCACACATGCAGCATTACCGCTGTACGAGGTGGCTGTAAAACGTACAAACGCCTGGGGGAGGGGGGACAGGTTCCCTTCAATTTCAGTTCTTGTGTCTGCGTGGCTTTTGCAGGACACGATGCCGGCTACACAGCAGGGGAACAGCTGGCGGTGCTGAACCCCACTGACACATTGGCTGGTGTTTTTCTCTGTGCAGCTAGCAGTACCGGGCCCTAACTGGCGGTGTTGGAGCCCAGGGTCAGCAGGAGGAGGAGAGGGAGCAGAGTGTAGGCCGAAGCCTGCACTGGAGCAAGTTGAAAGGGAAACTTTAACCCCCCCCCCCAGGCGTTTGTAGCTGAAAGAGCCATCGTGTACAGCACTAATGCTGGAAAAGGTAAACTTAGCTCTTTTAATTATGGTCCTTGCACATGCTGAACCTAACACTTATGAAAAGTGTCCCCTCCTACCGTGATACCGTCCGGTAGGTGGAACTTTCCTTTGTGATGTGACGCAGCACAGCCATCATTCTTACCCCCTTGGCGCCGTGCGCCGCCTCCTCAGCGTTGTTTGAATCAGTCCCGGAGCCTGCGCTGTTAGGTTAGCCCTTGGCCATGCACACATTTTGCGCTGCCCGTCTTCTGACATCATTTGGTGTCAGGCTGGCTGCGCCTGTGCGGCCGCGCTGGCCGAGATCCTGCCTCGTACTGTCTTCTGATTTCATCCCACTGGGGGCCTGAGATCCGTGGCCATGCGCAGTGCATATCCTCGCCTCTCACTCCCCTCCCTACGGCTTCTTCAGACTGTGCGGTGTCACGGCCGTGGCATGCTATTAGGGACCAGCTGACACCGCACAGTTTGAAGAAGCAGTAGGGAGATGAGTGAGAGGTGGAGGTTCAGATATGCACTGCGAATGTCCATGGATCTCAGGCCCCCAGTGGGATGAAATCAGAAGACAGTACGAGGCGGGATCTCGGCCAGCGCGGCCGCACAGGCGCAGCCAGCCTGACACCAAATGATGTCAGAAGACGGGCAGCGCAAAATGTGTGCATGGCCAAGGGCTAACCTAACAGCGCAGGCTCCGGGACTGATTCAAACAACGCTGAGGAGGCGGCGCACGGCGCCAAGGGGGTAAGAATGACGGCTGTGCTGCGTCACATCACAAAGGAAAGTTCCACCTACCGGACGGTATCACGGTAGGAGGGGACACTTTTCATAAGTGTTAGGTTCAGCATGTGCAAGGAGCACCACGAAAAGAGGCACTTTTTCCCTTTGCATCATTACTGCTGCACAAGGTGGCTCCTTCAGTAACAAACGCCTGGGGGGGGGGGACAGGTTCCCTTAAATTTAACTTGTTGTGCCTGCGTGGCGGTCGCAGTACACGTTGCCGTATACACAGCAGGGGAACAGCTGGCGGTGCTGAACCCCACTAACACATTGGCGAGGTGTTTGGCTCTGTGCGTACAGCACTTCTGGATGGCAACTAGCGGTGTTGTAGCCCAGGGACAGGTGGAGGAGGAGGAGGTGGAGGAGGTAGGAGGTGGAGGAGGGATTGCCACACACACAGCAGGGGAACAGCTGACGTTACTGAACCCCAATAACAGAGGAGGGACTGTTGACTGTGCGTACAGCACTACCAGGCAACAACTAGCGGTGTTGGAGCCCAGGGACAGGTGGAGGAGGAGGAGGTGGAGGAGGGATTGCCACACACACAGCAGGGGAACAGCTGACGTTACTGAACCCCAATAACAGAGGAGGGACTGTTGGGACTGTGCGTACAGCACTACCAGGCAACAACTAGCGGTGTTGGAGCCCAGGGACAGGTGGAGGAGGAGGAGGTGGAGGAGGGATTGCCACACACACAGCAGGGGAACAGCTGACATTACTGAACCCCAATAACAGAGGAGGGACTGTTGACTGTGCGTACAGCACTACCAGGCAACAACTAGCGGTGTTGGAGCCCAGGGACAGGTGGAGGAGGAGGAGGTGGAGGAGGGATTGCCACACACACAGCAGGGGAACAGCTGACGTTACTGAACCCCAATAACAGAGGAGGGACTGTTGGGACTGTGCGTACAGCACTACCAGGCAACAACTAGCGGTGTTGGAGCCCAGGGACAGGTGGAGGAGGAGGAGGTGGAGGAGGTAGGAGGGATTGCCACACACACAGCAGGGGAACAGCTGACGTTACTGAACCCCAATAACAGAGGAGGGACTGTTGGGACTGTGCGTACAGCACTACCAGGCAACAACTAGCGGTGTTGGAGCCCAGGGACAGGTGGAGGAGGAGGAGGTGGAGGAGGTAGGAGGGATTGCCACACACACAGCTGGGGAACAGCTGACGTTACTGAACCCCAATAACAGAGGAGGGACTGTTGACTGTGCGTACAGCACTACCAGGCAACAACTAGCGGTGTTGGAGCCCAGGGACAGGTGGAGGAGGAGGAGGTGGAGGAGGGATTGCCACACACACAGCAGGGGAACAGCTGACGTTACTGAACCCCAATAACAGAGGAGGGACTGTTGACTGTGCGTACAGCACTACCAGGCAACAACTAGCGGTGTTGGAGCCCAGGGACAGGTGGAGGAGGAGGAGGTGGAGGAGGTAGGAGGGATTGCCACACACACAGCAGGGGAACAGCTGACGTTACTGAACCCCAATAACAGAGGAGGGACTGTTGGGACTGTGCGTACAGCACTACCAGGCAACAACTAGCGGTGTTGGAGCCCAGGGACAGGTGGAGGAGGAGGAGGTGGAGGAGGGATTGCCACACACACAGCAGGGGAACAGCTGACGTTACTGAACCCCAATAACAGAGGAGGGACTGTTGACTGTGCGTACAGCACTACCAGGCAACAACTAGCGGTGTTGGAGCCCAGGGACAGGTGGAGGAGGAGGAGGTGGAGGAGGGATTGCCACACACACAGCAGGGGAACAGCTGACGTTACTGAACCCCAATAACAGAGGAGGGACTGTTGACTGTGCGTACAGCACTACCAGGCAACAACTAGCGGTGTTGGAGCCCAGGGACAGGTGGAGGAGGAGGAGGTGGAGGAGGTAGGAGGGATTGCCACACACACAGCAGGGGAACAGCTGACGTTACTGAACCCCAATAACAGAGGAGGGACTGTTGACTGTGTGTACAGCACTACCAGGCAACAACTAGCGGTGTTGGAGCCCAGGGACAGGTGGAAAAGCAGAGGAACACAATGTAGGCCGAAGCCTGAGAAAGTCGAAAGGGAACCTTTAACCCCCCCCAAGGCGTTTGTAGCTGAAAGAGCCAGCTTGTGCAGCACAAAAGATGCAAAAGGAAAAGGTGGCTCTTTTCATCATGCTCCTTGCAAACACAGAACTAAACACTTATAAAATGTGTCCCCTGACACCGTGAAACCGTCCCGGAGGTGGGACTTTCCTTCGTAATATGACGCAGCACAGCCGTCATTCCTCCCCCCCGGGCGCCGCGCCCCGGCTCCTCAGCGTAGTTTGATTCCGTCCCGGAGCCTGCGCTGTTATGTTATCCCTTGGCCAGGCACACTTAGCGCTGCCCATCTTCTGACATCATTTGGTGTCAGGCTGGCTGCGCCTGTGCGGCCGCGCTGGCCGAGAGCCCGCCTCGCAGTGTCTTCTGATTTTATCCCACTGGGTGCCTGGGATCCATGGCCATGCGCAGTGCATATCCTCGCCTCTCACTCCCCTCCCTACAGCTTCTTCAGACTGTGCGGTGTCACGGCCGTGGCATGCTATTAGGGACCAGCTAACACCGAACAGTCTGAAGAAGCCGTAGGGAGATGAGTGAGAGGTGGAGGTTCAGATATGCACTGCGCATGTCCATGGATCCCAGGCCCCCAGTGGGATTAAATCAGAAGACACTGCGAGGCGGGCCCTCGGCCAGCGCGGCCGCACGGGCGCAGCCATCCTGACACCAAATGATGCCAGATGACGGGCAGCGCTAAGTGTGCCTGGCCAAGGGATAACATAACAGCGCAGGCTCCGGGACAGAATCAAACAACGCTGAGGAGCCGGGGCGCAGCGCCGGGGGGGGAGGAATGACGGCTGTGCTGCGTCATATTACGAAGGAAAGTCCCACCTCCGGGACGGTTTTACGGTATCAGTGGACACATTTTATAAGTGTTAAGTTCTGCGTGTGCAAGGAGCTAAACCAAAATAGCTACCTTTTCCTTGTGCAGCATTACTGCTGCACAAGGAGGCTCTTTCAGTAACAAACGCCTTGGGGGGGGGGACAGATTCCCTTACATTTCAGTTGTTGTGTCAGCGTGGCGGTCGCATGACACATTGCCAGCTACACAGCTGGGGATCAGCTGACGTTACTGAAACCCAAGAACACTGGGTCGTATGTTTTGACTGTGCAGACGGCACTTCTGAGCCTCAACTGGCGGTGTTGGAGCCCAGGAATTTAAGTTCAGGTGGTAGAAAGATGAACACAACAGGAGACCTGGATAACGTATACAGTGACCTAATTATTTAATCAGGAGGAGGAGTGGCAAATTCCTGCGAGATCCAGGCCTTGTTCATTTTCAGGAAAGTAAGCCGGTCAACGTTATCGGAGGATAGTCGCATGCGACGGTCAGTTAGTACACCACCTGCAGCACTAAAGACACGTTCCGATAATACACTGGCCGCAGGGCAAGACAGCACCTCCAATGCATACTGGCTTAGCTCTGGCCATGTATCCAGCTTTGAGACCCAAAACTTGAAAGGGGAAGAGCCGTCTGGGAGTACAGCAAGAGGGCAAGACATGTAGTCTGTCACCATCTGACGGAACCGTTGCCTCCTGCTGACTGGAGCCGTCTGTGATGGTGTAGACTTTTGTGGGGGGCACAGAAAACTGTGCCACAGTTGGGCCATACTGGTCTTGCCTTGGGCAGAGGCACTGCTTCTGCTCCCTCTTTGTGCAGAGCCTCCACCACTGCCTGGACGCACTGAGCTGCTTTGGAATGCACTAGCAGCACTTCTCTCAGTTGGAATGGAGAAGATGATGGAATTGACCAGTGTGTCTTGGTACTCCCGCATTTTTCGCTCCCGGTTCAACGGTGTGATGAGGCTTTCTACGTTGTCCCGGTAGCGAGGATCGAGGAGGGTGAACACCCAATAATCAGACATGTTGAGAATGTGGGCGATGCGGCGGTCGTTTCTCAGGCACTGCAGCATGTAATCCACCATGTGCTGCAGACTGCCAACTGCCCAAGAAACGCTGTCCCCTGCTGGAGGCGTGATCTCTGCCCGCTCGTCATCACCCCACGCTCGCTGTACACACTGAGTACTGGACAATTCGGTAACTCCCTCCTCTGGACGGATGTCTTCCTCCTCCATTGACTCCTCCTCATCCTCCTCACAAACTGTCCCCTGCCTACGCGTTTGTGAGGAACCACGTGGCGCTGACTGTCCAGAAGATGATGGAAATGGTGAATCCTCATCCTCCACCTCTTCCACAACATCATCCCTTAGCGCTTGCAGTGATTTTTCAAGCAGGCAGATAAGGGGGACAGTCATGCTGACTAGTGCATCATCTGCACTCGCCATCCGCGTGGAATAATCAAAGGGACGCAAAACCTGGCAGACGTCATTCATAGTGGCCCACTCTGTGGTTGTGAAGTCTGTACGGCGCTGAGTGCGACTTCTTTGCGCCTGAAGCAGCTGGTATTCCATTACAGCTTGCTGCTGCTCACACAACCGCTCCAACATATGTAACGTGGAATTCCACCTGGTAGGTAGGTCACATATGATGCGATGTTCCGGCAGGCGGTGTCGGCGCTGCAGAGCCGCAATGCGCGCTTTTGCCGTGCTGGAACGCCGCAAGTGAGCACACTCTAGGCGGACCTTGTGCAGCAGTGCATCAAGATCCGGATATTCCCTCAAAAAGCTCTGCACGACCAAATTGAGCACATGTGCCAGACATGGGATGTGAGTGAGGTTGCCGAGGCCCAGAGCTGCCACCAGATTTCGGCCATTATCACACACTACCATGCCTGGCTGGAGATTCGCTGGCACAAACCACACATCGCTCTCCTGCTTGATGGCATTCCAGAGCTCCTCCGCTGTGTGGCTACGATTCCCCCAAAAAATTAATTTCAAGACGGCCTGTTGACGTTTGGCCACGGCTGTGCTCATGTCGGTTGTAACAGGTACACGTTCATCACGGGTCCATGTGGAGGTGGACTGTGACGGCTCCTGCAGCGATGATTCTGAGGAACTGGTGTAAGAGGAGGAGTCAATGCGTACAGAATGGATTCCTGCAATCCTTGGAGTGGGCAGGACACGTCCTGCGCCACTCGCACGGTCTGTACCCGGCTCAACGACATTAACCCAATGGGCAGTGAGGGAAAGGTATCGCCCCTGTCCATGTTGACTGGTCCACGCATCGGTGGTCAGGTGGACCTTGCTACTGACAGCGTTCAGTAGCGCGTGTTTTATGTGTCCCTCCACATGCTTGTGCAGGGCAGGGACGGCTTGCCTGCTGAAGTAAAAGCGGCTGGGCACATTGTACTGTGGGACTGCTAATGACATCAAGTCACGGAAGCTGTCAGTCTCCACCAGCCTGAATGACAGCATTTCCAGTGACAGAAGTTTGGCAATGCCTGCAGTCAGAGCCTGTGCTCGTGGGTGGTTTGACGAGAAAGGCCGCCTTTTCTCCCATGCCTGTACTACCGATGGCTGTAGACTGGGCTGGGAGTGTGTGGATGACTGGGAAAGTGGTGCTGCGGGTGGAATTACAGCGGGTCTCTGGACAACAGGGCCAGAGGTTCTTCCACGGCGATCCTGGGAGGAAGCCGAACCAGCTGTGTGTGAGCTGGAGGAAGAGGCAACACGAGCTGAAGAGGTGGTAGCTGCCGCTGTTGGTTGGCCTAGCTCTTCAGTGTGTTTTTCTAACAACGCCGGGTGCCTGGTGCGCACATGTTTCCACATGTTGGAGGTATTGAGGCTGCTGACATTTTTCCCTCTTTTGACTTTTTGATGACACACCTTGCATCTGACATAGCAAATGTCATCTGCAACTGTGTCAAAAAAGGACCAGGCACTGCAAGTCTTGGGAGCGCCCTTTTTGGCTTTTGGAAGAGACATGCTCCTAACGGGTGCCAAAGCGGAGGCTGCAGGATCCGCAGTCTTCCCCCTCCCTCTCCCTCTTTGGGCCGTACGGGGAATCTCTTCCTCAGAGCTGCTCCCACCACCTTCCTGTCCCTCACGCCAAGATGGGTCAAGGACCTCATCATCTACACTACCCTCTGCCCCCAACTGCTCCTCCTGGGTAGTCTCAGCAGCAGAGCACGCACCAGTAAGTGGCACCTGAGTGTCATCATCAGCTGATGCGGCCTGCGATGTGGTGACCGGAGCCACTGGCCCACCCGCCTCTTCAGAGGAAGAGAGAAAAAGCTGTTGGGCATCACTGCACCCTGCCTCTTCTTCCATTTCTCCAATGCTGCTTGGCTGGCCCCCTGTTTCCAAGCCAAGAGATTCAGAGAACAGAAGTAGAGACGGCTCCTGTCCTGGGCTCTCTGTCTGCCTGGGCAATTTGGCAGGTGGTGAAGAGACAGATGGCTGCTCTCCAGTGCTCTGTGTCTGAGAGGATGTGGCACTAATTGAAGTTGATGCATTAGCTGCCATCCATCCGACAACGGCTTCAATTTGTTCTTCACGCAGCAGCGGTGTACGGCACTCTGACACAAAGCTGCGCATGAACGACTGTTGCCTGGTGAATGTGGGTGCTGATGAGTCACCGGTGCCCGCAGCAGGCACAGAATCCCCACGTCCCCTCCCTGCTCTGCGCCCACGCCCACGCCCACGTGCCTTACTCACTGCCTTCTTCATCTTGGTTGACTGATAAAGATAAGCAGAAAAGTACTAACGGCTTTGTGTGCTTATTCCTGAGCAACTCCTCCTAACAGGTATAAGAAACACTAATTTTCTAAAGTGTGGACTAGACTTTAATATGAGCTAATGTGGCCTACACAAATGTAAAGTGGTGTAACTGGTGTGTTTGGTGAACTTTATTATTTATTTATTTTTTGGGGGCTGAACTGACAACGGATAGAGCTGCAGTCACACGGAGACCGTGCAGACAGACGTAAACGGCGCTGCAAGGCCCAAAAACCCTCCTCTACGTTATCCTATGTAGTGTTTTTCCACAAGTTAGCTGGAGACGGGTGGAAAGACACTAATAGGATTTTTTGGAAAAAATGTGCAGCAGCCTGCACTACTTAAAACAAAATGAAAATTGATTTGGCGGTATGACGCAGTGAACAACCCTGAGCTGGAGACAACCAGGCTATGGCTGCTCACAGACTACAGGGCGAGCTGCAGTCACACGGAGACCATGCAGACAGCCGTAAACGGCGCTGCAAGGCCCAAAAACCCTCCTCTACGTTATCCTATATAGTGTTTTTCCACAAATTAGCTGGAGACGGGTGGAAAGACACTAATAGGAATTTTTTGAAAAAATGTGCAGCAGCCTGCACTACTTAAAACAAAATGAAAATTGATTTGGCGGTATGACGCAGTGAACAACCCTGAGCTGGAGACAACCAGGCTATGGCTGCTCACAGACTACAGGGCGAGCTGCAGTCACACGGAGACCGTGCAGACAGCCGTAAACGGCGCTGCAAGGCCCAAAAACCCTCCTCTACGTTATCCTATGTAGTGTTTTTCCACAAATTAGCTGGAGACGGGTGGAAAGACACTAATAGGATTTTTTTGAATAAATTAGCAGCAGACTACACTACTTGAAAAAAAAAAAAAAAGAACAGTATGAGGCAATGAACCACCCTCCCTGAACTGAATACAACCAGCTATGGATGGCCTATGTGGCTGCACTCAGACTAGAGAGTGGGCTGCACTCACACACACACACACACACAGACCTTGCAGATCGCTGTGAAAACAGCGCTACAAGGCAAAAGCAAGGTGAATAGTAGGTGAACACAGCGGTTGCTAAATTAGCCTTTGGAAAGCACAAAGAAGCAAATCGCTATCTCTAAACTGTCCCTCAGTCAGCAAACAGCGTCCTGTCACTAACTGAATTCACAGCAGAGTGATCGCAAAATGGCGCCAGCGACTTTTAAACTGCATCATGACATCATTTCAGCAGCCAATCACAGCCTTGCCAGTAGTTTCATGCCCTCCATGCTAAACAGGATGTGCCCACACTTGGAATCATTCTCATTGGCTGAATTTCTGCATTTTGAATCTTGGAACTTCCGATTCCGGTATCCGATACGCGGCAAGTATCGGAATCCCGATACCGCAAGTATCGGCCGATACCCGATACTTGCGGTATCGGAATGCTCAACACTACTAGTTTCTGCTTCCAACCATAGCATGAAAGTAAAGTTAATAATATATCTTTCAGTGAAAAATCTTCAGTTTTACTCAGATTAATTGATGCAAAAAATAGTATATCCCCCACATAAAAAACTACTCCATTTAGTATTTTGTATGATTTCCCTGATTTTTAAGGAAAGCACCAAGTATTCTAGACATTTAATAAATAAGTTTTTGACATACTGCAACATCTACCCTTATCCATTCTTCAAGAGCCTGGATGGTGGATGGAGAGTAATTCTCCACTTGTCTTTTCAGAATAGTAGTCATTTTGGAAAAATACATATTTATCAGGGCATTGAGTGATGATAGTATCTTACCTTTCAATTTAGAGCAGTGCATCTGTGAATTCACGATACCATCAATGAAACGTAGCTCCCTAACACTTGGTGCACTCATATAGCCCCACATAAGGACACTGCCACCACCATGTTTCACTGTAGGGACCATGTATTTTTCATTTTATTCCTCACTTTTATGACACTATATAGTTTTGAAACCATCAATTCTAGAAACATTTATCTTGGTTTCATCACTCAAAAAAAATGTACGCAGGCTTTTTTGTGCATCGTCTTTAGCAGAGGTTTTATTTGTGGACGACAACCATGCATGCTATTCATCTGCAGTGTATGTTTTGTGTCACGGGAAACACTCCCCATGTTTGGCTTTTTGCTTCTTTAAGTAATTGCAGTGAATGATTTTCTTCAACCCTTCTCATCAGAAGATGCTCCTTTATAGGTGTTTAGTTACTTCCATGGTCGGTAAGGGTGTGTATGTAAAATGTTTGCTGTTCCATCCTTTTTAAATTTTTGTTTCACTTTTTCTGCAGTATTCTAATTGATAAGTATTGTTCTGCTGATCTTCTTGTAGCTGCTACCTTCATTGTGTAAATAAATTATTTTCTTTCTCAGGTCTTGAGATGAGACATTTCTTTTCGATATGGTGCCATTAAGGATAGTATAAAATCTATTTTTCAATAAGTCACTAAGACATCTATCCATTACTAATCCTATAGTTGCTACTGGGTAAAATAACACACACATATGCAGAATAAAGCATTTTAAATAAATAAAACACCACACAGTTTTTCCATCTTTATTTTTCTGCCAATCCATGTGACGCTCTCGATCTCCTGGAAAAAAATAATAAACCAACACAAATACTCCCTGGTCCGACGCAGTCCATTTAATAAAGCATGTCCCACGACGATCTCCGCTATAGAGCTGTCACATCAGGACACACACACTCTTCCCCCTCCCGATCTGCAGCGTTTATCGCAGGCAATTCTGCAGCAAATCCGCAGATCTTTGTTAAACCTGCGGTTTTGCTGCGGATTGGCCTGACACAATGGAAGTCAATGGGTGCAGAAACGCTGCTGATCCACAAAAGAATTGACTGCTGCGAAAAAAAAAAAAAAGCTGCAATTCCGCACATTTTTTTCCGCAGTATGTGTACACAAAATATCAATTTCACATTGACTAACATTGCTTGTGCACTACACTGCAGATTTGATGCTATTGATCCTATTTGATCCTATTTTTTATCTGTGTTCTCTAAGAAAGCAAATGCAACATCAACTGATCTTTACGGTGCCATCAAAGGAATAAAAAAATCCACTCTATCCATAAACAGAGAGATGACGAGGGAACACTTAGCTAATTTAAATGAATTTAAATCTCCTGGTCCAGATGAATTACATCCTAGGGTACTGAAAGAGTTAGCAGAGGAAATTGCAGAACCACTAGCCAGAATCTTTGAAAAATCCTGAAAAACAGGAGAAGTCCCAAAAGATTGGAGATATGCAAATGTTGTCACTATTTTCAAAAAAGTAAAGAAGATGGAGCCAGGAAATTTTAGGCCAGTGAGCCTTACTTCTTTACCAGGAAAGATATTTGAACAAATTATTAAATAGCATTCATGTAAGTACGTGGAAAAGAATACAGTAATTAACCAGAGCCAGCAAGGGTTTGTAGCAAACAATTCATGCCAGACTAATCTAATTTCCTTCTATAATGAAATCACTGACTAGGTGGATCAAGGAAATGTGGTAGATATAGTGAATCTCGACTTCAGCAAAGCATTTGATGAAGTATTTCATACTATGCTTATAGAAAAAATTACCAAATATGGGATTGATAAGGCTACGGTTAGGTGAATTCATAACTGGCTGAGTGATCGTACTCAAAGAGTGGTAATAAAAAGAGAAGGGCAGACACCGAGATGTTTGAGTCTGGCGGGTTCGGCCGAATTGTTACAAAAAGTTTGAGTTTGGGTACCAGAACAGTAACAAGACTTGAACCCAAACCTGGATCCCACTCACTTAAATGGGAGGCCCAAACATCCAGTGTTTGCCACGCTGTCATGTGCATGACAGCACGACAAACATAGCTTCTGATCGGCAATTGTAGCGCCCCCACTGCCGCAGGGCCGAGGGGTACCCGGTACCGGGCCTCTGAGTCTCTGCTCTGGGGTTGTCACGGTGGCTAGACCCGGTCCGTGACCCTGCTGAGGGGCGTACAGTAATAGATGTGGATAGTGGTGATGGTGCGGTGCAGTAAATAACGAGGACACCAGGTTGCAGTCTCTTTACCTCTTTACTGAAGGTGTCTGGGTCCTCAGTCCGGAATACGGTTCACCAGGCTGCGCAAGTCCGGCCGGTCCGATGGCACCTCCAGAGTTCCCTTTTCAGGTGGAAATCTGTGCCTTCCTGCTAGCGCTATGTGTTGTGGTCCTCCCCTGCTGTGCTTACGGAAAGTCCCCACAACTGTTGTGTCTGTTTCTCGTGTTCCCTCCCAACTCGGTTAGATGATGTTCTGCTAATCCGTCCCTCCCGGTGTTATGGTTGGGACGCACCCGTATGACGGGTAGGCTCGGAGCTCTTCCGGGACCCTAGAGTCGCCCCTCTCCACAAGTTGCCCCCTATGTCTTCTTAGGTGATTTAGGTGAGACAGCCCGCCTGTGACTGACTGTCCTGCCGTTGGTTTGAAGTATTGCCTGAAGCTATATATAGAAATACTTCCTCGGCGTTCCGGCCGCCGGTTGTGCGCCTCAGTAGGATGTTGCCTCGGTCTTACAGCATGACTCCTACTGGTATTCTCCTTCTTGCTTTGATCTCGTTTCTCACTCAGCACAATATATCTCACTTCTGATCCTTTCTTAGGGCACCGCCGCTATGCTGAGCAGGCACGGTCCCGTGACGTTCTCTCTCGTTGCCAGGCCTCTGTCAGGGTCCCAAACCTGACAGGGACCCTACCGAATCTACCCCCATAACACCCTCTGCCACAAGGTGTTGCCTGGTTCCAACCCAGTCAGCTTTCTCCCTAACTTCCTGCCTGACCCCCAGTTTTACCAGTATGTGAGGAGTGGCCTAATGAATAGTACCCTTAGCTCCCCCTGGAGGCCAGACTGTGAAATGTATTGGTGTATGTGATACCTGGTCAGATGAACTCCTTCAGTGCCATCAGACGTACCATAGCCCCCCTTAACGGCGGAGCCACAGTACCGCAACGACCAGGACTCTGGGGCGCTGCACTCCCCCCCGGTTAAATCCAGTACTCCTGGACTGGGAAGAAAACAACAATACATGTCAGCAAAAAGACATACAATTTTGAAAATGCAAGTACAAGTCAACTTTGTAACAGAGCTTCCCTTTATGGGAGGTGAGGACACTTGAACGTTACAAACATGTTTAAATACTTTTTAAATAACTTTACTATAAATAACTTTTCTTACCCAACCGGGTATTCTACTAAGTGCAAAATTTTGAACAACAATCCAACTTTGCCTTTAAGGACATACTCGCTAAATCCACTAAAGACCTTCTTATATCACATATAAGGCTAATTAACTTTTATGCATTCTCCTTCTTTATATCTGCAGGACCACCTGTCCTAACTGCTCCAGACCTACTGCCTCTCCTTTCTGTTACAGGACCGCTCCTTTCCGTCCGAGCCTACTGTCCTTCCACTACTATACACAGTATAGAACATATTTTCCTTTCAGTTCAAGATCACTGAGCCATCCCTATATGGCTCCTAAGAGGACTCACCACTAACCCCTACGGGTTCACTTCCTGTCCTCGTTCTTCTATTGACATTATTAAACATTTCTTACAATCAACTAGTTAGTTACATTTAACTTTCACATATCAACATCATCCATACTTTCTTTTCAAGACATTATTGCCATTCAACCATCTTAAGGCAACACCGTTCATAAGTGCAGGATGTGAACATCCCCTTTAAGAGGGGACCAAGTCTCTATGAGGTAATGCAACTTTTCAAGCTGCAAGTCCGTATGCAGCAAGGACTCCAGTACAGGTTCCAAGAACCGTATCTTCGCAAAGAGTCCGTCTTTTATGTAAAACCAGTAGAGAGCACCCTTAAGAAGGTGCAAACTGTATACAAGGAGTTTGTATCATGCATTGTTCATGATTCAGCAGTTCTTTGATAACTTGTGCAAAACGTAGAAAACAAACAAAAACAATAGGGATCCCAGGTCAACAAAGGGATCCCTTTAAGAGTGACCCTAGACGGGTTTCAGCAGCAAAACAGTAGAAACAGTTAACTATTTACAGTTTCAGGTTTCCGAGGTTTAGTTGGACGGCTTCCAGGGCTGCACCTGGCACTTAACCCCTCTTGGCCCGGGAAGGGTGAAGTCCAGGGTTGCACCCAGTGCTGGACAAACGCCGTTAATCCGTCTTTCATGTACGGTTAGGTCATGCACAGCGATGGAGGTCTGCGCAGCTTGAGTAAGGGCATTTGCTGCAGCAGAGGTAGCGGCTGCTGCAAGATCAGTCACTGGAACGGAGTCAGCAGCTGTGGCACTAGCAGTCGCGGGAGTGGTGTCAGTCATCAGGGCAGGGTCGTCCTTCATACCTGCTTCAGATGCGGTCCCTCCGGTGCCGATCTGCTCCGTCTCCGCTGGGGTCTGGAACGCTAGTTGCAGGGTCTTGCGCTGCGGCGTTGTCATCTCCGTTTGCAGCACCTCGCTTTCCGGCAGGGCCTTGCTTTCTGGCTTCGGAGCGCTGGAACTTCTTTCTTGCTCCGGACCAGACGAGGCTGCCGACAGATGTCTGGTGAGGCTTCCGATGATGGTCTTCTTCCACCCGGCCTCAATGTTCAGCTGCGTCTGCAGGAGTTGGTGGATCAGCTCGTCCGCTCCGGTCTGCAGGAGGTCACTAACTGTGGAGGTCTGGCTGTGGTGCCTCTCCGGGTAGCTGGGGGAGTCCTCGGCTCCGACCCCACGCTCCGGCTCCGGGCGGCTGGCCATGGCATCCTCCATGTCGCTCACTTCTTCTTCATGGTCCTTTTCCCGCTCTCTCCTTCGTGGGCGGTTTCGCTTTCTTTGTCTCCGCCCACCATTGAGAATCAGGAGGAGGATCTCGGCTGCTGACGGACACGTCCTCAAGGCACAGAAATATTTAGACTGGGCGGCCATTGTCTTTCGCGCTCTCCAGCTCGTCTATGCCCACTCCACGCCCTTCTTCTTCTCCTGCGCTCTCCTTAGCGCTGTAATGGCGGCGGTTTTGGCGGGAACTTCTGGCGGCAAGTGGCAATACACAGTCTTTGCAATAAGTCACAGTCCAAGTGCAATAAATCACAGTTCCAAGGCACACATGACCCGATTCCTCAGGCTTAAGTAGATCCTGTTCGTGATGCCAAGTTGTAGCGCCCCCACTGCCGCAGGGCCGAGGGGTACCCGGTACCGGGTGTAGTGAATTAGACTTTTTTGGCTCCCTCTTGTGGTCACTAGTGATATGACTCTGGGATTGTCTTTCCCTAGTTTGGCACCCACCTGGGTCGTTAGTCCAGGGGTGTTGCTATATAAACTTCCTGATTTCTCAGTCTGGTGCCTGGCATCATTGTAATCAGTTCCTTTCTGTTTGCTCCTGTCTGCTGGTCCTGGATCTTGCAAAATTAAGCTAAGTCCTGCTTCCTTGTTTTTTGGTTATTTGCATTGCTCTTATTTATTTGTCCAGCTTGTACTAAAGGTGATTCCTGTTTTTGCTGGAAGCTCTAGGGGGCTGGTATCCTCCCCCCGGGCCGTTAGACGGTTCGGGGGTTCTTGTATATCCAGCGTGGAAATTTTGATAGGGTTTTTGCTGACCGTATAAGTCATCTTACTATATTCTGCTGTTAGTCAGTTGGCCTCTCTTTGCTAAATATCTAGTTCATTCTTACGTTTGTCTTTTCTTCTTACCTCACCGTTATTATTTGTTGGGGGCTTGTATCCAACTTTTGGGGTCTTTTCTCTGGAGGCAAGAAAGGTCTATCTTTTCCCTTCTAGGGTTAGTTAGTTCTCCGGCTGACGCGAGACGTCTAGAACCAACGTAGGCACGTTCCCCGGCTGCTGCTATTTGTGGTGCTAGGATTAGTTATACGGTCAGCCCAGTTACCACTGTCCTATGAGCTGGTTTTTTGTGTTTGCAGACATGGTAATTACTTCTGAGACCCTCTGCCATTGGGGTCATAACAGTATGCCAGGCCCAAGTTGAATGTTTAATGCATTGCAGAAGTGGGATAATAAGAAAGGAAATTCTGAGTTTTTTTTTTTTTTTTTCTTTCTTCCTCCCCTTTACCTCTGAGTGGCTTGTGCTTGCTGCAGACATGAATGTCCAGACCTTGATTACAAGTGTAGATCAGCTTGCTGCTCGTGTGCAGAGCATACAAGATTTTGTTACTAGTAGTCCTATGTCTGAACCTAAAATACCTATTCCTGAACTGTTCTCTGGAGACCGATTTAAGTTTAGGAATTTCAGGAATAATTGTAAATTGTTTCTGTCTCTGAGACCCCGTTCATCTGGAGACTCAGCTCAGCAGGTTAAAATTGTTATCTCTTTTTTGCGGGGCGACCCTCAGGATTGGGCTTTCTCGCTGGCGCCAGGAGATCCGGCATTGGCAAATATTGATGCGTTTTTTCTGGCGCTCGGATTGCTTTACGAGGAACCCAATCTTGAAATTCAGGCAGAAAAAGCCTTGCTGGCTATTTCTCAGGGCCAGGATGAAGCTGAAGTGTATTGCCAAAAATTTCGGAAATGGTCCGTGCTTACTCAGTGGAATGAGTGTGCTCTGGCCGCAAATTTCAGAAATGGCCTTTCAGAAGCCATTAAGAATGTGATGGTGGGTTTCTCCATTCCTACAAGTCTGAATGATTCCATGGCGCTGGCTATTTAAATTGACCGGCGTTTGCGGGAGCGCAAAGCCGCTAATCCTCTGGTGGTGTTGTCTGAACAAACACCTGATTTAATGCAATGTGGTAGAATTCAGACTAGAAATGAACGGAAAAATCATAGACGTCAGAATGGGTTGTGTTTTTACTGTGGTGATTCTACACATGTTATATCAGCATGCTCTAAACGCCTAACAAGGGTTGTTAGTCCTGTCGCCATTGGTAATTTGCAACCTAAATTTATTTTGTCTGTGACTTTAATTTGCTCATTGTCCTCCTACCCTGTTATGGCATTTGTGGATTCAGGTGCTGCCCTGAGTCTTATGGATCTGTCATTTGCCAAGCGCTGTGGTTTTGTTCTTGAGCCGTTGGTAAATCCTATCCCTCTTAGAGGTATTGATGCTACGCCATTGGCGGAAAATAAACCGCAGTTTTGGACACAGGTAACCATGTGCATGACTCCTGAACATCGGGAGGTGATTCGTTTTCTTGTGCTGCATAAAATGCATGATTTGGTCGTTTTGGGTCTGCCATGGTTACAGACCCATAATCCAGTCTTGGATTGGAAGGCAATGTCTGTGTCAAGTTGGGGCTGTCAGGGAATTCATGGTGATTCCCCCCCGGTGTCTATTGCTTCCTCTACTCCTTCGGAAGTTCCTGAGTATTTGTCTGATTATCAGGATGTATTCAGCGAGTCCAGGTCCAGTGCTCTTCCTCCTCATAGGGACTGTGACTGTGCTATAGATTTGATTCCAGGCAGTAAATTTCCTAAGGGAAGATTATTTAACCTGTCTGTACCTGAGCATACCGCAATGCATTCGTATATCAAGGAATCTCTGGAGAAGGGGCATATCCGTCCATCCTCTTCCCCTCTTGGTGCGGGATTCTTTTTTGTGGCCAAGAAGGACGGATATTTGAGACCTTGTATTGACTATCGGCTTCTGAATAAAATCACTGTTAAATTTCAGTATCCTTTGCCTCTGTTGTCGGACTTGTTTACCCGGATTAAAGGTGCCAAGTGGTTCACCAAGATAGATCTTCGTGGTGCGTACAACCTTGTGCGCATTAAGCAAGGAGATGAATGGAAAACTGCATTTAATACGCCCGAAGGTCATTTTGAGTACTTGGTGATGCCTTTTGGGCTCTCTAATGCTCCTTCAGTGTTTCAGTCCTTTATGCATGATATTTTCCGGAAGTATCTGGATAAATTTATGATTGTTTATCTGGATGATATTCTGGTTTTTTCTGATGATTGGGACTCGCATGTAGAGCAGGTCAGGATGGTGTTTCAGGTTTTGCGTGAGAATGCTTTGTTTGTTAAGGGCTCAAAGTGTCTCTTTGGAGTACAGAAGGTTCCCTTTTTGGGTTTTATTTTTTCCCCTTCTGCGGTGGAGATGGACCCAGTCAAGGTCCGAGCTATTCATGATTGGACTCAACCCACGAGTCTTCAGAACCCAAGAGTCTTCAGAAGTTCTTGGGTTTTGCTAACTTCTACCGTCGTTTTATCGCTAATTTTTCTAGCGTTGTTAAACCTTTGACGGATATGACCAAGAAAGGTTCTGATGTTGCTAACTGGGCTCCTGCAGCCATGGAAGCTTTCCAAGAGTTGAAGCGCCGGTTTACTTCGGCGCCTGTTTTGTGCCAGCCTGATGTCTCACTTCCCTTTCAGGTTGAAGTGGATGCTTCTGAGATTGGGGCAGGGGCCGTTTTGTCGCAGAGAGGCCCTGGTTGCTCTGTAATGAGACCATGTGCTTTTTTCTCTAGGAAGTTTTCGCCCGCTGAGCGGAATTATGATGTTGGCAATCGGGAGTTGTTGGCCATGAAGTGGGCATTTGAGGAGTGGCGTCATTGGCTCAAGGGTGCTAAGCATCGTGTGGTGGTCTTGACTGATCACAAGAATCTGATGTATCTCGAGTCTGCTAAACGCCTGAATCCTAGACAGGCCTGTTGGTCATTGTTTTTCTCCCGTTTTGACTTTGTGGTCTCGTATTTACCAGGTTCAAAGAATGTGAAGGCTGATGCTCTTTCAAGGAGCTTTGTGCCTGACTCTCCTGGAGTCGCAGAACCTGTTGGTATTCTTAAAGAGGGAGTAATCTTGTCAGCCATTTCTCCGGATTTGCGACGTGTGTTGCAGAGATTTCAGGCTGGTAGACCTGACTCTTGTCCACCTGACAGACTGTTTGTTCCTGATAAGTGGACCAGCAGAGTCATTTCCGAGGTTCATTCCTCGGTGTTGGCAGGGCATCCGGGAATTTTTGGCACCAGAGATTTGGTGGCTAGGTCCTTTTGGTGGCCTCCTTTGTCACGGGATGTGCGGTCATTTGTGCAGTCCTGTGGGACTTGTGCTTGAGCTAAGCCTTGCTGTTCTCGTGCCAGCGGGTTGCTCTTGCCCTTGCCTGTCCCGAAGAGGCCTTGGACACACATTTCCATGGATTTCATTTCAGATCTTCCGGTGTCTCAGGGCATGTCTGTCATCTGGGTGGTATGTGATCGCTTTTCCAAGATGGTCCATTTGGTATCTTTGCCTAAGCTGCCTTCCTCTTCCGATCTGGTTCCTTTGTTCTTTCAGAATGTGGTTTGTTTACACGGCATTCCTGAGAATATCGTGTCTGACAGAGGATCCCAGTTTGTTTCCAGGTTCTGGCGATCCTTCTGTGCTAAGATGGGCATTGATTTGTCGTTTTCGTCTGCCTTTCATCCTCAGACTAATGGACAAACGGAGCGAACTAATCAGACTCTGGAGGCTTATTTGAGGTGTTTTGTTTCTGCAGATCAGGATGATTGGGTGACCTTCTTGCCGTTGGCTGAGTTTGCCCTTAATAATCGGGCTAGTTCCGCTACTTTGGTTTCGCCATTTTTCTGCAACTCTGGTTTCCATCCTCGTTTTTCCTCGGGACATGTGGAGCCTTCTGACTGTCCTGGGGTAGATTCTGTGGTGGATAGGTTGCAGCAGATTTGGAATCATGTGGTGGACAACTTAAAGTTGTCACAGGAGAAGGCTCAGCATTTTGCCAACCGCCGCCGCGGTGTGGGTCCCCGACTTCGTGTTGGGGATTTGGTATGGCTGTCTTCTCAATTTGTTCCTATGAAGGTCTCCTCTCCTAAATTTAAGCCTCGCTTCATCGGTCCTTACAAGATATTGGAAATCCTTAATCCCGTGTCCTTTCGCTTGGATCTTCCTGTGTCGTTTGCCATTCACAACGTGTTCCATAGGTCTTTGTTGCGGCGGTACGTTGTACCTGTGGTTCCTTCTGTTGAGCCTCCTGCTCCGGTGTTGGTTGAGGGCGAGTTGGAGTACGTGGTGGAGAAGATCTTGGATTTTCGTCTCTCCAGGAGGAGGCTTCAGTATCTGGTCAAGTGGAAGGGCTATGGTCAGGAGGATAATTCCTGGGTGGTTGCCTCTGATGTGCATGCAGCCGATTTAGTTCGTGCCTTTCACGCTGCTCATCCTGATCGCCCTGGTGGTCTTGGTGAGGGTTCGGTGACCCCTCCTTAAAGGGGGGGTACTGTTGTGAATTAGACTTTTTTGGCTCCCTCTTGTGGTCACTAGTGATATGACTCTGGGATTGTCTTTCCCTAGTTTGGCACCCACCTGGGTCGTTAGTCCAGGGGTGTTGCTATATAAACTTCCTGAATTCTCAGTCTGGTGCCTGGCATCGTTGTAATCAGTTCCTTTCTGTTTGCTCCTGTCTGCTGGTCCTGGATCTTGCAAAATTAAGCTAAGTCCTGCTTCCTTGTTTTTTGGTTATTTGCATTGCTCTTATTTATTTGTCCAGCTTGTACTAAAGGTGATTCCTGTTTTTGCTGGAAGCTCTAGGGGGCTGGTATCCTCCCCCCGGGCCGTTAGACGGTTCGGGGGTTCTTGTATATCCAGCATGGAAATTTTGATAGGGTTTTTGCTGACCGTATAAGTCATCTTACTATATTCTGCTATTAGTCAGTTGGCCTCTCTTTGCTAAATATCTAGTTCATTCTTACGTTTGTCTTTTCTTCTTACCTCACCGTTATTATTTGTTGGGGGCTTGTATCCAACTTTTGGGGTCTTTTCTCTGGAGGCAAGAAAGGTCTATCTTTTCCCTTCTAGGGTTAGTTAGTTCTCCGGCTGGCGCGAGACGTCTAGAACCAACGTAGGCACGTTCCCCGGCTGCTGCTATTTGTGGTGCTAGGATTAGTTATACGGTCAGCCCAGTTACCACTGTCCTATGAGCTGGTTTTTTGTGTTTGCAGACTTGGTAATTACTTCTGAGACCCTCTGCCATTGGGGTCATAACAACCGGGCCTCTGAGTCTCTGCTCTGGGGTTGTCACGGTGGCTAGACCCGGTCCGTGACCCTGCTGAGGGGCGTACAGTAATAGATGTGGATAGTGGTGGTGGTGCGATGCAGTAAATAACGAGGACACCAGGTTGCAGTCTCTTTACCTCTTTACTGAAGGTCTCTGGGTCCTCAGTCCGGAATACGGTTCACCAGGCTGCGCAAGTCCGGCCGGTCCGATGGCACCTCCAGAGTTCCCTTTTCAGGTGGAAATCTGTGCCTTCCTGCTAGCGCTATGTGTTGTGGTCCTCCCCTGCTGTGCTTACGGAAAGTCCCCACAACTGTTGTGCCTGTTTCTCGTGTTCCCTCACAACTCGATTAGATGATGTTCTGCTAATCCGTCCCTCCCGGTGTTATGGTTGGGACGCACCCGTATGACGGGTAGGCTCGGAGCTCTTCCGGGACCCTAGAGTCGCCCCTCTCCACAGGTTGCCCCCTATATCTCGCTTCTGATCCTTTCTTAGGGCACCGCCGCTATGCTGAGCAGGCACGGTCCCGTGACATTCTCTCTCGTTGCCAGGCCTTTGTCAGGGTCCCAAACCTGACAGGGACCCTACCGAATCTTCCCCCACAACACCCTCTGCCACAAGGTGTTGCCTGGTTCCAACCCAGTCAGCTTTCTCCCTAACTTCCTGCCTGACCCCCAGTTTTACCAGTATGTGAGGAGTGGCCTAATGAATAGTACCCTTAGCTCCCCCTGGAGGCCAGACTGTGAAATGTATTGATGTATGTGATACCTGGTCAGATGAACTCCTTCAGTGCCATCAGACGTACCATAGCCCCCCTTAGCGGCGGAGCCACAGTACCGCAACGACCAGGATTCTGGGGCGCTGCACAATGAAATCATCACCACCAGTCAGACAGCCATGATTCCCATGCTGATGTCATGCACATGACAGCATGACAAACTCCCGGTGTTCAGGCAGCTGAACTTGAACAATAACACGGACTTCCTGGTGAAGTTCATGTTTGGTGTCCGTGCCTGAACAGTAGGTGTTCGGTATGGACCCCGAACTTTACTGTTCGGGTTCGCCCATCTCTAGTAATAAATGGTTTCACATCCAATTGGAAAAGGGTTTCAAGTGGGGTACGACAAGGCTTTGTCCTGACCCCAGTGCTGTTCATTATTTTTATAAAATATCTAGATAAGGGAACTGAAGGTAAACTAATCAAATTTGCAGACAATGCAAAGGTAGGAGGGATAGCTAACACTAGAGAAGACAGAGAAAGGATTCAGAAAGATCTAAATAAGCTTGAAAAATGGGCAGAGACTAATAGAATAGTATTTAACATAGAGAAATGAATCATTGTACAACTGGTCAAGAAGAACGAAAATTACATCTATAGAATGGGAGGAATGGTATTAAGCAACAACACATGTGAAAAAGACTTGGGTATACTAATAGATCACAGACTGCACATGAGTTAACAGTGTGATGCAGCAGCAAAAAAGGCAAACACATTTCTAGGATGTATTAAGAGAACAATTGAGTCTAGATCACGTGAAGTAGTTATCCACCTCTACTCCTCCTTTGTCAGACCTCAATTGGAACACTGTGTCCAGTTCTGAGCAGCACGTTTTAAAAAAGAAATTGAAAAACTGGAACAAGTAC
The DNA here is from genome assembly GCF_051348905.1 of Ranitomeya variabilis. Taxonomy (NCBI): domain Eukaryota; kingdom Metazoa; phylum Chordata; class Amphibia; order Anura; family Dendrobatidae; genus Ranitomeya; species Ranitomeya variabilis. The sequence goes on from NC_135236.1 coordinate 504,269,752, forward strand.
AGAGAAGAGCTACCAGGATGGTGAGCTGACTGCAAAGTACTGTATGTACTACGAGGAACCTTTCAAGGATCTGGGAATCTTTAGCTTGCAAAAAAGATGACTAAGAGGAGACTTATTAGCTGTCTACAAATATCTGAAGGGATGCCACAGTGAGGAGGAATCATCATATTCTCATTTGGAAACATGAGAAGCAATGGAATGAAATTGAAAAGGAGAAGATACAGATTAGATATCAGAAAAAACCTTTTGACAGCGAGGGTGATCAATGAGTGGAACAGGCTGCCACGAGAGGTGGTGAGTTCTCCTTCATTGGAAGTCTTCAAACAGAGGCTGGACAGACATCTGTCAGAGACGGTTTAGTGAATCCTGCATAGAGCAGGGGATTAGACATGGTGACCCTTGAGGTCCCTTCCAACTCTAAAATTCTATGATATGCATCAATAGTGCAACATTTACAGTTTGAAAAAACTAATCAGTCAGCAGGCAACAAACACAGCTCTGCCCTGCAGTTGTGAAGAATTACAGTTGACAACTGCTAGAACCAGCTAATGAAATAAAACCACTCAGGCAGCTATCCTAATGTAGAATGCAGAAGATGGACTCAGTCAAGGAGGGTATTTTACAGGAGCAGAGAGTGCACAGAAGCATAAGGTCAATATTGTGCTTTGATTAGCTTGATAATAACTCAGAGAGGAGGGCTAGTGAGGAGCCCGGATATACATAATTGTAAGGTATGGAAGTATGTATGACTTTAGATTTGGTGCACACATTGGAAGATTATCCCAAGATTTAAGACCCTGTGTCTAGCGGCACAGCTAATGTGATTCCCAATCAGACATATTAAACAAATATGTATATGACCAGGTTGTGTATACTGCAAAATAAACTCATTCACTGAACATTACACAATGCTGTGATGAAAAAAAAGTCTGAAGCCTCTTTCAAGGATCAGGAAACCCACTTTTAGTATAGTTTGTTAACACACAATGTACAAGAAGTATACAGAAGATTTACATTATTGCTGTCTTTGATGAGAAAGTTATGTAACATATTATTGTGGTAAACACTGCCACAAGTTCAAAAAGACTTTGTCTTGTGTTACAGCAGGCATCGTGACTCGGCAAGTTGGATAGTGCATAGAACAATCAGTTCTATTTTTTCCTCTCAATAGCAGCAGTCTGAAGTGGTTTCATCTTTATATGGATATATTGCTGACTTCCAGTATTGCTTAGTGTGGACACTAGGGGATAGCTCTTGAAAGAAGCAGACATAACGAGAAAAAAAAAAAACAGTGAGTGCCCTTATTGGATCCTGGGCACGCATCTTGTTAGTGGGGTCTTTTGTAATTTTCTTGTTTTTGAAGGGAATTACAAGTATAAAAACAATAATTGTCAACATACCATGGGCAATTTTATTTCTTTGTTTTTCCGTGTTAAGGGTTTCAGCGCTTTCCTGTTGCTACAATCTATTGCCTAGACTATAACAAATATAATTACTATTGATCTTGAAACATGTAATAACCAATAACATGACTAAAGGGGATGTGTACTTTAAGGTCACATTGTGTTCTATGTACGTTTTATCTTTTTCTATGTAAGGCTGCTGCTGTAAACTGTAGATACTTTGGAAAGAGACAGATGTTATTAAGATTTTAAAAACATCTCATTAAAAACTCAGCGTTTTCAGCAATCAGTGTGGTGTTTTCTTAATACTTAATATCAAACGATTTCAAAATCTTGGAAAAAACATGGTTATGCTTTATATGTATATAGTTTATTGTGTTTTTATGTTTTTTTATAATATTAGCGAAAACTTTAAATTTATATGGTACAGTAGGTAATTAATCTACTGCTCCCATATCCAACAATAGGGTCAAGAGAGCTGAAATATTATTATCTGAATCTGCCCTTGTCTGTAAAATGACAGAACATTGTAATTTTCTAATTTTTTTGTTGTTGTTTTTTCTCTTTTAAAAAAGCTCCTAGGACTTTGTGATGCATAGACTGGATAGGAGTTTAGAGCTCGATGAGCATGCACTGGCTGAGGCTGAGTACTAGCAAATCTCCCAAAGTTTAATAGGCAAAATATTCTACTGTCAAACTGGACTGAGAATGTGAGAAAAATATCTCATTTATTCGAAGTCCCAGAGTCCTGTCAGTCAGCTTTTGTACACTTTGCAGAGAGATGCTCAACGCTGTTAGTATTACCACTGGTACAGCATTTGACCTTGGAGGCCATCTTGCAATGACTAGAGACATTCTATGGTGACACTATTTCAGCTCATGACCTGCGCAAGACGTTTTCTCATAAAAGCAGAGAAATGTAGGTATATATAAGAGTGGACCTGCAGTGCCTGAAGAATAGCTTGGACATGAAGGACTGTGAATACTGTTCTGTAATAGCCAATTCAGACTACATCTTGAAGGACCGTTTTGTAATTTACTGCCACAGTCCAATTCTGATGTGCACTCAATGCAGTTTTGTTAGAGGAGATGTTTCTGCTACTCTCATAGATGTAATGACAGAAACCCTGCAAGCTCAAAAAGATGAAGAGGATGCTCTCTGGCTAACCAATAAGTGGGTCTGACAGTCCAGAAGTATAGTGCATTTCATGTCTGAGACTGTTGACAGGATGTTCTCTAACATGACCCGTGAGTTGTGAGAGTCTCAGGTCATCCAATAAAGAGACCCTGTTCATCCAATAAAGCAGGAGATGACTTGCAGGCATGAAAATCACATTAATACTCCACCATACTTTTCAGCCAGACCCCCATCTACAAGTTCAAAACGTGGCTTGAAAAGTAATCGGCCAGGCCATCTAGCATGTAAGTGCTGAGCAGAGGGAGTTGTGTTGGAGCTGAAGACAAGCCAGAATCCTACCTGAGAGAGTGAATCCCTACAGCTGCCATACTGTTTTACTGAGAGATGTTTGAACTGGAAATGTATTTGGTAAGGCCCCTCTACACACTTCCACAATTCCCCTATATTTCCTGTGCTGCTACACAATTTGCATGATTGACTACTGCAATTCTTTCAATTCTCTTCTATTGGGAGAAGCTGGGTGAGTCTAGTCGACAGGTGTCTGCAAGTATACAAATCACATACAGTAGTCACATAACCGCCCACCCTCATACGGAATACAGAGGAATTGACAATGTGCACATTGCACACTGTTATGATTTGGCAGTCCTCAGTCTATTAATTTCAGCCTGGACAATCCCTTTAAAAAGATATAGCTAGACAGTGTTTACATGTAAAGTGTGAATGAGCCGCACCTTTATTACATTCATCACTGCTCCTTTTTGTCCAAAAACATCCGAAAACTATAGAGCAGATGTCGTTTTGAATTCCAAATGAATAAGAGATTGCTGCCGTACTGATTTTTCTATGTAAATTGAGCATAATAGTTTATTTCAAGACAAGCATCTGAAATGTCACTTTCGTCGACTTGCCAATAAGGCTTTACATTGGAAGTTTCCATGACAACTCGACTTAATTTTTGCCAAGTCAAGAATTGCTACTTGTCACTCCGGCCATTTTACTTTATTTTTATTGATTAGAAAATGACTGATTGGCACCCTAACTCCACAGTGCAGACGTTTAGAGGATTCCTACTGATAAATAGACTGAGTCTGACTTATTTAACTAGAAAAGGTCACATTTAACTCTCCAGGGCTCAATAACTCTGCTAGAACATTTCCCAGTGGGAATGCCATTCAGCACCCCAACTTCAAAATCACCTATCGACATTTATTTAAGTAAAAAAAAAATTGAAAAAAGCCAACTGAACCCCAACCGGCAACTAATGGTCAGAGCAACTCATTTAAAGGTAGGAGCCTGTAGGTTTTCAGCTATAGAACGGAAGGCTACAGCCCAAATTGCTGTTAAATGGAACTCCCTGCAGTGCCCTGAAAGCTGTGACTCTTTTGTCACCATTCTTCCTGCACAGGTGCACGGATCATGGCTGTAAATTGGTGCCAAGTAGGTTTCCTCCCTGAGATGTTGGACAGATTTCATGCTGAAGTGCTTTTTTTAATTGCCCTCCTACAGCAGTCACTTGTGCCATTTCAGCCACAGGAGTAATCATCTTTCACACTAGATACACTGGAAATTCACTCATGACTTTCCTCTTCCTTCCCTCACCTTGCTCTTTCTTTTGTCAGATGACCACCTGTAGCTTTTAATTAATCTCACCAGCAGCTGCTGCCTGTCTGATGTGAAGTGTAGGTGTAGGGAGCCAGGAAAGACGGATGAACGGGGACAAGAAAATTCCATATGGTACTGTGCATAGATGCACGGTGAGCTGGGGCATGTCATATTCTACATGGCCCCGAAGATGAAGCTGCGGATGTTGGGAAGCCACGTTGAGGCATGAAAATAACTCTATGCTTGAAGTGTCCACCCACAGGCACTAAGGGTCTCAAACAATACAAGAAACCCCCCACTGTAGGCGCTACCAGCTGCACTTCATTTGCACCTGAAAGGAGAATAACATGAAATGTTTTTTGTTTCTCGCTACATTGTTTGAAGTTTGTTTCCACCAAGAGGTATTACGGAACAGGATGCTATTACCATGCTGGCGTAGAGAGGTTTCACTCTTCAACAGAATAATCATCTCCACACCGGCAGGCAGTGAGAAAGATACACCGCAAAGTCGACAGAGGAATATGCAGGCTGGGCTGGAATATAATGTCATTTTTAATGAATAATTTATTTTTTTTTCTCTAGACTATTTGCTACTACATCGAGAAACGGCCTTTTACTGTAGCGTATTGGAAAGAGTGATTGAAATGCCTGTGCTATGCACACGCGGAACATTGCAGCACCATGCAGGTATAATAATCACATGTCCACAAGCCAAGTGGGAATACATATTCCAAACAATATTCCCAGTTTCTTAATGATATACTGGTGCTCTGCCTGCAAAACATTAGCTGCAGACCCCTTAAAGAAGCACTCTTCCCATCAACATTTTTTACCTCTTAATATATAGTAATTATCATATTATATAGCATGGTGTGCTTACAATTGCTCGTTATGCCTTTCTACCCAGCTAATTCTTCTGTTTTACGTTAAGTCTATGGCATCACATGATTAAAAACTGACTAACTGAATTCCCCTAAGCTTTATGTAGAAACAGGAGGTCAAGTTTCCCTGTCATAAATCACTGCAAAAGTGCCTGGCGGGGGGTGTATGGGGTGGAGAAGATGGGAATGATTTTTATAGGGAAAAGAGACGTCGTATTTCTACATAAAGCAGAGAAAAAATATTTTACTGGGTAGAAAGGCAAAATGAGCAATTGTAAGTACACAGTGCTATATAATGTCATGATTCCAATATATTAAGAGGATATAAACTTTGATGGGAGGAGTGCTTCTTTACGATCCATTAAGCTGGGAGTTAGTGCTTTTGTGCCTCAGATTTTTTTTTTCAGTGCATTCCATAGATATTCGATTTGATTGAAATCTGGAGAAGTAACTTAGCAAGAAAACCAACAAAAAAACCTTATATCCCGATGATATTAAAGATAAAATTGATCCTTTTTTTAGCCACTTTAAAACCATGAGGTAAATACAATCAACATGCAGACAACCATGCTGACTAAATAACCTTAACACTTAAGCTTGATCTAACCTGCCTGTCAGCGGAGGTTGGCACCCTATCAAACAATACGAGACTGGCACCCCCCGGGTTATTTAGTCAGCATGGTTGTCTGCATGTTGATTGTATTTACCTCATGGTTTTAAAGTGACTAATAAAAGGATCAATTTTATCTTTAATATCATTGGGATATAAGGTTTTATTTGCTGGTTTTCTTGACCTTATTTAAAATAATTTTCTTTAGTTTTTTGAAGTAACTTAGCAAGTTAACATGTATTATCTTTCTCAAACCATTCCTGAACATTGTTTGAAGTGTGGCATGTTGTGTTATCATGCTATAAGAGAATAAGGGAATACTGCTGCCATACAGGGGTGTACTAGGTTGTCAATAATATTTAGGTGGATGGTACATATCACTGAAACATGAACATAATTGCCAAAAGTCACAATAAAGCATCACAGAGTATCACACTGATTATACCAACTCGTTGTCTTCCCAAAGTGTATCTTGGTGCTATCTCTTCCACTGGTACCTCTTTATCTACATGATGTACAAGAAAATCAGATTCATCATGCCATACGACCTTCTTTCATTCCTCCATTTTTAAGTTTTGATGCTCATGTGCCCATAGTAGAAGCATGTAGAACAACAAATGGCGGTTTGTAGAAGGAGCGCTAGCGGCTGTCCCAATGAGGAGGAAATAAGTGTGCAGGTCCCCGCAGGTCCAGCCAGATACCCCACAACGGGGGAGAAAAACTTGCAACAGGAACAGAATAGCCGGTCTCAGGAGCGCAAAAGGAGAACACAGACACCAGTTAGGGTAAAACCACAATGCGTTTCAACAGCGTATGCCGTCTTCTTCAGGTGGATAGTTCCACCTGAAGAAGACGGCGTACGCCATTGAAACGCATTGTGGTTTTACCCTAAGTGGTGTCTGTGTTCTCCTTTTGTGCTCCTGAGACCGGCTATTCTGTTACTGTTGCATAGTAGATGCATGAGCACTCTGACCAGTCTGCGACAAGCTGTAAAGTGCTGTGCAATCTAACTTCTTTCTATTACCCCCACTATTTTTTTAGAAATTTGTGTTACAAATCTCTTCTATGAGCTCAGACTAGCTAGTTTTTTCTCCCTATTCACATCAATGTACTTTGGAAGCATGGTGCACCAGTTATCCTTCATTGTACAGGTAATGAACAACTACTACATGCTATGAAAACACTACAAGGCCTGCAAATTTGGAGATGCCTTGATTCAGTTATCTAGCATCCCAATCTAGCCTTAATCAGTCTTGCTAGGATCCCGTAGCTTGACCATTTTCCTCCTGGTACTCATTCCACGGATCAACTTCATTTTCTGCCTAGTATAACCCACACCTTGACACCTGGCATTGTCAAAAGAAAATCAATGTTATTCAATTCAGCTTGTTGATTGAGCAGATCCAAAGCCTCTACATGTGGGTTTCACTGGAGGATTGCAATATCCAAGTCATAGCCAGCAATACAAAGGAGGCAGAACCTAATGGCAGAAGGTGAACATGGGAAAGAAAGGGACAAGCTGGAAGGAAATTTGCACTGTGCTAATGATAATATCATGGCCACATTGCAATTAATGTTGTGTGACTCTACATTAATAAATGAGTCCTAACAGGGTGAGATGGCCATATGACAGCTCCTGCAATGCACATATGCTAAGTATGCAAAATGGGTCTAAATACTGTATAGGAATAGTAAATCTTTGAAAAATGAACCTACGCTACTTACTACTGTCTGCTTTACATAGATAACATGAGTTCGCGGAGTAGAAAGGTTTAAATAGTGATTTTTCTTAAAAAAATTATTTCAGCATAACAGTAATACCATCAATGACAGCTTGAAGTCTTTTGTGGTAGTTGTGGATGAGGTTCTTTATTTTCTCAGATGGTAAAGCTTCCCACTCTTCTTGGCAAAAAGCCTTCAGTTCCTGTAAATTTCTTGGCTGTCTAGCATGAACTGCACGCTTGAGATCTCCCCAGAGTGACTCAGTGATATTGAGGTCAGGAGATTGAGAAGGCCACTCCAGAACCTTCACTTTGCTCTGCTGTAGCTAATGACAGGTCGATTTGGCCTTGTGTTTTTGATCGTTGTCATGTTGGAGCGTCCAAGTACATCCCATGAGCAGCTTCCAGGCTGATGAGTGCAAATTTGCCTCCAGTATTTGCTGAAAATAGGGTGCATTCATCTGTTCTTCAACTTTAACCAAGTTTCCCGTGCCTTTGTAGCTCACACATCCCCAAACATCAGAGATCCACCTTCGTGCTTTACAGTAGGAATGATTTTCCTTTCATCATAGACCTTGATAACCTTTCTCCAAATGTAACATTTATGGTTGTGGCCAAAAAGTTCAATTTTGGTCTAATCACTCCAAATGACCATGTTCCAGAAGCTTTGAGGCTTGTCTCTGTGCTGTTTTGTGTATTGTAGGCGAGATACTTTGTGGCATTTTTGCAGTAATGGCTTTCTTCTGGCGACTCAACCATGTAGCCCATTTTTCTTCAAGCGCCTTCTTATCATGCATCTTGAAACAGCCACACCGCAAGTTTTCAGAGAGTCCTGTATTTCAGCTAATGTTATTTGTGTGTTTTTCTTTGCATCCTGAACAATTTTCCTGGCAGTTGTGGACAACATTTTTGTTGGTCCATCGGACCGTGGTTTTGTTTTTACAGAGCCCCTGATTTTCCATTTGTTAGTCACAGTTTGAACGCTGCTGACTGGCATTATCAATTCCTTGGATATCTTTTTGTATACCTTTCCCGTTTTATACAGTTCAACTACCTTTTCCCGTAGATCTGTTGACAATTCTTTTGCTTTCCCCATGACTCACAATCGGAAATGTCAGTGACTGGATGAAAGATGCAAGAATCTGTCTGGATCCCAGAAATTCACTCAGCTTTTATGCACACACACTGATTACAAGCAAACAGCTCACAGGTGAGGATGTTACCTTTAATAGCCATTCAAATCCATTTCTGTCAACTTCTGTGCGTGTTATCAGACCAAAATCACCAGGGTATGTGAACTTTTGATCAAGGTCATTTGGATATTTTGGGTTGTCATTATGATTTAAAAAGAGAAAACACAGTAGTTTGACAATAAATGGCTTCACCCAACCACTAACCATGAGTGGAGAAAAAGTTTTGGTGTTATCATTCATATTCTCTGAAAAGAAGCCAAGGAAGCAAAAATTCTGCCAGGGTATGTAAACTTTTGAGCACAACTGTAAATACAGGGTTTGGAAGTGTACATTTACCTATGTGTAGAGACCCAGGTTGTCAGGAAAAATGGTAGGCAAGACCCCTGATGAGCGTTTCGCATGTTACAATTCAGTAGAATCTGCTGAGTTTTGGGGCGCCACTTAATATTAAGTAACAGGAGCTACTGGATCTTTAAAGAGAATTTATTACAGATAGAATATTTACAATAACATACATAAGGGAAATATAACTAAGGGACAAGAACACAATAAAAGAGAAAAGGTAATAGGATAAGGGTGGTAGAGAATGGGAAGTGGGAAGCATGCCTAAATAGCTTGGTGTGCTACCTTTATATCAGATACACAGTCAGATATAGCACATACATTACCCATCCCTAATAACACCTCCACATAAAGGTACCATCCAATCAGGTCACAGTCTTTTAAGTTCTCCAGAAAGATGCATGTGCCTGCTGATGCAGAAACTTTCCTGAAGGTGGAGATCTTAGGTCCAGAAAGGATAAGAGGGTCAAACGTGATTCCAGAGATCTTGACTTTCCTGCAGGTGATATCCTAGTATATAGCCAAAAGGTCTTTGTATCAAGTGGCCTGAAAACAGGTTCAACTGCATTTGGGTTGGAGATAAGTGGTCAATTTGAAGAACAATGGTTTGTAATCCAAACACCACAAGGGTTTTGGCCCTTCCAAGAGGCCAGACAAAATGTCCATCTACCATGAAGGTGCTGTATTTGTTCTATCAAGAGAACAAAAGGCATCACATGACAGGACACACAATTGCCTTCCTGCCTCATAGGTTTTATGACTCCCCACAGCACATACTCTATCTCTTTGATGTAGGCCTTTTATGACCTTTAGTGCTATAAAGAGTTTGTGAATCAAAATGTGAGTTCAGTCATTCATATTACACGTATTATTGAAATTGTCCATGTTGGGTTAAAACAAATACTGCTTTCTAAAGGGATGCTGGATATAAAACCAAACAGGACCTTTTATCTCCCAAGTTACAGGTCACAAGTAGTGTTGAGCATTCCGATACCGCAAGTATCGGGTATCGGTCGATATTTGCTGTATCGGAATTCCGATACCAAGTTCCGATATTTTTGTGATATCGGAAATCGGAATCGGAAGTTCCCAGTGTATGGTTCCCACGGTCTGGAGGAAAGGAGACTCTCCTTCAGGCCCTGGGATCCATATTCATGTAAAAAATAAAGAATTAAAATAAAAAATATGGATATACTCACCCGTCCGGCGGCCCCTGGACCTTACCGATGTAACCGGCAGCCTCCGTTCCGTAGAACGAGGAGTTTAGAACTTGCGATGACGTCGTGGCTTGTGATTGGTCGCGTGAGTGGTCACATGAGCGCTCACGCGACCAATCACAAGCCGCGACGTCATCGAAGGTCCTAAACTCCTCATTCTTAGGAACGGAGGCTGCCGGTTACATCGGTAAGGTCCAGGGGCTGCCGGACGGGTGAGTATATCCATATTTTTTATTTTAATTCTTTATTTTTTACATGAATATGGATCCCAGGGCCTGAAGGAGAGTTTCCTCTCCTTCAGACCCTGGGAACCATCCAGGATACCTTCCGATACTTGTGTCCCATTGACTTGCATTGGTATCGGGTATCGGTATCTGCGATATCCGATATTTTTTGGATATCGGCCGATACCATCTGATACCGATACCTTTGAGTATCGGAAGGTATCGCTCAACACTAGTCACAAGATGTACCACGTGATCTGCAATGGTTCAATGGAATAGTTCGTATGGCACATGCATGCCTCGTCACGTAAACATGCTCCAGCCATCAAGCCAAACTGCATGCGCAAGAGTGCGCGAAGGCTGACAGCTCTTGGTCATGTGCAGAAAGCATGTAGATGCTGGGCCGTGGGCAAGACATACGGCAGAGCAATGTGCACCGTAGTTTCCATCGGGAGGTATAGTGTCAATGCCTGATTGAATAAATATTGTTAAATGTGAGTGCAAGATATCCATGACATATCGCAACAACTATCAAATGCATTACATAAAAGATGGAGATTTGGCACCACATGCAATAAAGTCAATACAATATCCCAATATAAATTCATGAAGATCATAATTATATCAATAGATACAGATGGCAATTAGTATGGAAAAAAATGTAGAAAGTTATGGGTGGCACCATAAGTTAATGTAAGCACTAAAATGGGATGTGAAAGAATCAAACTGCTTTGTATATAGAAGTAATTTCACTATTTCATAGCTGGGTAGCATACTGTATATAGCTTTCACATTTACAAATTGTCTGGAATTAAAACATCTAAAATAATATTTCCATTTAAAGGGAATGTGTCAGCTGATACATGCTACCCAATCAATGGGCAGCATATATCAGGCACTGGTTGCATTATCTCAATCAGGTATGTTTTTCGTTGAAACGCTGTGTCGTTTCAGAGAAAGGCATACTTTATATGCCACCTGCTGCCCAGGAGTGACAGTACTCTGCCTATACACTCACTGGCAGCGGTGGGGAGAAGCCGTCGGGTACATGTCTGTCCAACTAGTGTACAGTTTGGTCTTGGCAACTATTAAAATGTGTTTTTCTCTGAAACATCTCAGCGTTTCAGAGTCAAACATACTTGGCTAAGATAATACAGCCAGTGGCTGATACATGCGGCCAATGGATTAAGCAGCCTATACCCATTGACAGGTTTTCTTTAATCTGTTATTTCAAGTTATGTCTTAATACTGTGAAGCCACATAAATATATTCAGGTTTTTGATTCACAGTCAATTTTGGCTACTCTACAATATGTAGCCAAATCTTTTGTGTATATTTGAATTATACAGTACAATTATATAGAAGGGTGCAAACAACCACTTGCCGACAAAGCTAAACTATAATTAACTTTTGTGGCTTCTGAAGATCATCATATTCTTATCACTAGACATTATATTGACTGGCAAGATGTATAGAGAAAAGAACATATAGACTTCAAGAGGATAGAAATTTTGCATCTAAGGAGGTTGGTACCTATCAATTACATTTCTCCCCTGGCTGCACTTTGCTATCAAAAACAAACTGCGCTGTACTCACCTTCTCTGGGTCTACTGGCAAGTCACTGTACTCACCTTCTCTGGGTCCACCGGCAAGTCTCTGTACTCACCTTCTCTGGGTCTACTGGCAAGTCTCTGTACATACCTTCTCTGGGTCTACCGGCAAGTCTCTGTACTCACCTTCTCTGGGTTCACCGGCAAGTCTCTGTACTCACCTTCACTGGGTCATCCACCGGCAAGTCTCTGTACTCACCTTCTCTGGGTCCACCGGCAAGTCTCTGTACTCACCTTCTCTGGGTCCACCGGCAAGTCTCCACCGCTGATTCCGGTGTCTGGCGTTGACTGCGGCACTGATGTCACTTTGACAGCACGGCAGCCAATAAGTGATCTCAGCTGCTCTGGCCAAACTCAATAATTGACTGCAACACTGTTACTACACAGACTGATACCAGAATGGCAAAAGAAAGAGAAGCATTAAGGTATGTTATAACTGTGTCTTCTGTATTTTTTTTAAAACAATTTACTGTTCATATATTCAGATTTGATCATCTTCTGTTCAGACTTTCAAAAGAGGCCAAGATTTAAATAAAAAAAGTTACATTGAGGGTTTTGTCAGCTTAAAAAAAACTCTAGTGTCTTCTTCATTGCTTAATGGAATTTAAAAAAAAAGCCAGAAAATGATAGTAAAAACATGACCAAAAAATGCAAAATAAACCTGCTAAAAAGTTTGCAGATTTACAGTGCGTCAGAAAAAAGGAGAGATCCTTGAAGCATCTTCTGCTTTTGGCTGCAGTGCCAACGTCACGTCAACATCAATGCAGCAGATCAATGCGCTCAGCGTCACTGAAGGGGGCATTCTTTCTACACTTGCAGAGGCGCTGTGCTCACTGATTGGCTGACAGATTTCAAATACAGATACGGGGAGCACCAGAGGAGACTCACCATTGGACCCTGGAAAGGGGAGTACAGAGTGTTCTGTTTCTTTATTATAACCTGCAGTAGGTGACATTCATTTACTGAAAGGGAACAACTACTTTAATATATTTAATTGAGGAAGACTCACTCTTATTAAAGGGAACCTGTCACCTGAATTTGGCGGGACCAGTTTTGGGTCACATGGGCGGGGTTATCGGGTGTTTGATTCACCCTTTCCTTACCCGCTGGCTGCATGCTGGCCGCAATATTGGATTGAAGTTCATTCTCTGTCCTCCGGAGTACACGCCAGCGCAAGGCAATATTGCCTTGCGCAGGCGTGTACTCCGGAGGACAGAGAATGAACTTCAATCCAATATTGCGGCCAGCATGCAGCCAGCGGGTAAGGAAAGGGTGAATCAAACACCCGAAAACCCCGCCCATATGACCCAAAGCTGGTCCCGCCAAATTCAGGTGACAGGTTCCCTTTAAACCTCTGAACTACTACAAGATGGAGTGGAGTGTACTATATACAGTGTGGAATTAATTACGGAGGTGCACGGTGGCGCAGCAGCCTTGCAGCGCTGGAGTCCTGGGTTCAAACCCCACCAAGGACAACATCTGCAAACAGTTTGTATGTTCTCTCCGTGTTTGCGTGGGTTTCCTCTGGGTACTCCGGTTTCATCCCACATTCCAAAGACATACTGATAGGGAATTTAGATTGTGAGCCCCAACAGGGACAGTGATGATAATGTGTGCAACCTGTAAAGCGCTGCAGAATATGTTAGCGCTAAATAAAGATTATTATTATTATATTTTATGCAGAATTTTATACATACAAAATAACTACAGTTCTATGACATCAAGTGAACCAATTATTTTATTTTTATTAATGAAGCAAAAAAGTTCAAAAAATGAGCGAATGTTGTTACCTGGTACTAGTGTTACTAGAGGTCTATACCATATTTCCGATTTGAAACATGGTTTGCATGATTTATTTTTTGTATTAACCAAAGTAGGAATGGAGCCCAACGGAAAAGAGGAAAATAATTGAAAGATCTATTCCTCTCTTTTTTTTTTTGGACCCATTCCCAGTTTTGGAAAAAGTAAAAAAAAAATAAAAAGCAGTGAATCAGACCAGCAAAGTAATGATGATATTATATTTAAAAGTCAAGTCTGAGGCAGCCATACATATTAAACACAGGCAAAAGGAAGACAGCGCTGCACCATAGTGTGAAGCAGGAGGGTTCAGATGAGAAGTATGAGCTATGGAAAGAAAAGGGAAACGTCTAGCAAGCCCAGAAAAATAGGAAAAATTATGTATTAAAACATCACGTTTATTTTGTAAGTTAAAACCAGGGATAAAAGCAAAACAACATAAGGGGAGAGAAAATACACCGGGTCTTCACGGTTCAAGCTACTTGCTCTTAATCTTAAGGCCTCTTTCACACTTGCGTAGTGTGATGTACGTCGCAATCCGTCGTTTTTGGGAAAAAAACGGATCCTGCAAATGTGCTCTCGGGATGCGTTTTTTTCCCATAGACTTGTATTGCCGACGGATTGCGACCTATGGCCACACGTCGCGTCCGTCGTGCACTGGATCCGTCGGTATTTGGTGGACCGTCGGCACGAAAGAACGTTCAAGTGAACGTTTTTTCGTGCGTCACGTCCTCCATTTTCTACCGCGCATGCACGGCCGGAACTCCACCCCCTTCTCCCCGGTCTTTAGAATGGGCAGCGGATGCATTGAAAAACTGCATCCGCTGACCACGTCGTGGCACAATTTCACAACGTGCGTCGGTACGTTGGCTCGACGCTTAGCGATGGACCCGTACCGACGCAAGTGTGAAAGAGGCCTAAGCAAGTAGCTTGAAACGCGAAGACTCGATTTTCCTTCGCTAATGTGGTTTTATTTTTATTCCTTGTTTTAACTTACTAAATATACATAATGTTTTAATACATAATTTTTCCTATTTTTCGGAGGTTGCTGGACTTTTTCCCTTCTATCTGCATGGCTCACATTGCTCAGGAAGCGGCCTGAAGCCTCTTTGCACTGCACCCACATTCAATGATTTCCTATACCAGTGAGCTAATATTTGGTTTCTTTATTTTTGTCAGATGAGAAGAACTAACCTTTATGTTTTTTCTTTCTTTTAGGATCTACTTTTGACTTTGGCTCGAAAATGCTTTTCCCAATGAATTATTCTGTATAGTAACTAATAATATCTATTTTCACCTCATTTGGTAGTTTCTGGGAATACTGTGACTGGTAACCTTAGATCAGTAATGATAAAGGTCATTACATTATTTTATAAATGCTTCAGTATGCTTTGATTATATTTTGTTATCATAACCAATGATGAATGTTTGGAGGTATACAGTTTTTGAGGTACAATATACAACAAAGGCCCATTTCACCAGCAGTGTCCTGCAAGCAATATTCTAGTGTCCAATTAAGTGTCGCTTTTCCCTTAGGTTTTCTATTTTCACTTCTATGCACAGCCTTTCCAATAGTTTCATCTCTTTTTTAATTCTGGCAACCTGGATTGCATGCTAACATCGTCCCATTCTTCACTGTTTTGTCTGCTGCTGGAGAGATACGGTAATGACATAGAATGGTGACTAATTGTGGCTTTTATTGGAACTTTCCAGCTCCGCAAAGATCAAAGCATATATTATTACCTACTTAAACTTGTCCACAGAATAAAATATCTATGTGAAGTATATATAGATATGGTACTGACTTCCCAAGAGGGATTAGATTTATTCTTCTGCCTGAAGCTGCAAATTAAATGGCACCCCCTCAACTGTTACATACTCTACCAATAAGCATTTATATGTGAGTTATATCACAACAAACAGCCTATTTGCCATCAAGGTCAAAGTTATTTAGATCAACAGATTGCGTTCATATTTATCAGGCAGATTCGTGGCAGAGTACCTAACCCTACCGGCATACAGTATATGTCAGTGCTGTCCGATGAATATCACCATTGTGAAACTGCCCAACACTATAGGTGGTAATCTACCCCGACATTCAATTGTACAGCGGACGGTAGCGATTGCCAGCATCTAGAGAGAATTGGATAATATAGGCAGTGGCTGAAACTTTCTGTAGAACATAGATGATACCACAACTAAAGAGAATATTTTCATTTATGCTGCGTACATTGCATAAAATGTAGGGAATGTTCTGAAAGTAGAAAAAGTCCACACACGTTAGATGCTTAGGGGTGCATAAAACTTACTGATTCCCCAACCACCTCCCTGCAACTAAAAAAGTGTCAATATAGTCACCTTAAATGTTTGCTCCTCAGTTGCCTCCTGCTGCCTCCTCAGATTGGCATTTTGTTACCCCTACTTTAAAGATGGTTGTGACAGAGAGTACAGTGGTAAGATTAAACCATGTCATCCCTGCCTTTCTTGATCTGTAGGATTGGAAAGGCAAGGGTGAAATTGTTTAGATTTACCACTGCACTCCTTGTGCCTCATCTTGGAAACTGCAACTGAGACAAACAGTGGGCACCAGGTAGGATTACTATATATGTGATGTGTATAGGCACTTTTCAGTTCCGTGGAAGAAAGTCATTTTAACTTACCATATTTTAATCTTCTAATTTGGATGACTTACAATGACTAGATTTCCCAGCTCCATTATGGTATGCATTACCATATTTCTTCTCCAGTTAGATTCTTCATGTCAGATCAGTAAACATCTTTTCAAGCAATTCCCATTCATTACATGGCATGTAAATTAGGTCATGTCCTTATTATCTTCTTAATGAAGAGTGAAGTAATGTGAATATTTTCTACTTTCAAAAAGGCTCATCATTATGTTGGGGAAAGCTGTTGGGTCATGGTGCCCAAGTCACTGCTGTGCTGCAATAATAGTGTTCTCCTGCAAACACTTAGCTCATTTTCTTAAATCCTCCACCCAACTATTACCTCAGTGTCTTTCTCATTTACCAGTAAGTTTTAGATTTATTTTCTATTCCCATGTTCTTCCATCACCTATGATAAGAACAGAGCAATGAAATTGATGGCAGTGCTGGATTCTTCACACGATGGACACCAACAGCCTCATCAGATCCCAGTGATTATAACAAAAGAACTAATACAGGCAGAAAATTATGAGTGGCATTTAATTCAATAATTGTGATTAATTTTTTTGGCAATTTTGTCAGGATTGTTAGACAGTAGATGAGTGGAGGAACTTTTACAGTAGAGGGTATATGGCCTTGATGGACTGGTCACAAAACATCAAACCAAGGACCTGCTGCTGTAAAGCTTCTTCACACAAGATGCCTCCCTCAAACTCATTTCACAGCCTCATATAATGGTGAGGTGCAATTTTTCCAGCCATTGCTGTTGCTAGCCTATGACAAACCACTGTCCCTATTACCCTTATCCAGCAGCATTAATTCTATTTCTTAAAATGCACCAATTTTTCAACCAGCATCTGACACTTAATAATTTTTAATGATGAAACCTAAGAAAATCAGTATAGTTATCGACCTTTCTGCTTTGTCAGGTGATAAAGGAATCCCAAGATGTATCAAACATGCTCTATTATGTGAATCAACAGCAAATAAATGTTGGAATCCTTTGGTTCAATGCACAAGAATTTATCCAGGTGACAGATGAAGGTGCAGCATTTAAGAATAAACAAAATGTCCTGGCTGGATACCTACTCAGAACCTGACCCATCTCATCCAGCTGCACAGGAGTCTCCCCTTTTGCAGTTATACTGGGCACCTCCTGGACAATATCCTTGTGGTCACAAGTAATTTGTTGCCGAACTGCCTTATTTTGATTAAACTACTCTTCATACCGTAAGAGAACCTGTCTTCCCTACTCATAATATGGGAATCCCCAATTGCATTTATAAAGCAAAAAAAACAGCCGAGCACTTCTCAGGGACTAGTTTTCATATTTTTGCCCTTTCATTAGGTTTTCCCTTTCTTCCAAGAGCCATAACAGTTTTTAAAACTTTTCTGATTACATACATAGCTGTATGTGGGCTAGTTTTTAAAAAAAATATGTTGTAGCTTTGATTGCCACTATTCATCTTACCATTGCTTTTTAAGGTTTTGTTTGTATGATGTTCATTGTGCGTTAAAAAACATTTTCCAGGTTAGAATGATTATGGTGATGCCAAACTTAAATTTAAAAAAAATTATTAAAAAAAAATTGTGAAAAATGAATATTGGTGTGCGTCACGATTTTTCCTAGACCCGTAAATATTAAATTTTTCATTTTGATACGGCTGTATATGTGCGGGTCTGTGGGGGATATCATATTGTGTGTAGGGGGCTGAGGGAACACATTGCTGTATGGAGGCTGTGGAAACATCACATTGTGTTTGGGGAGCTGTATGGGTAATCATACTGTGTGTGAGTTTATGGGGACCCATCATAAAGTGGTATAGTGTTTTAAGAGCAATATAATGTGCTTGGAGAGCTTGGCCATTATAGCGTTTGTGGGCTTGTGGGAGACTCATACTGTGTGTGCGGGGCAGTGTGGTCCATCATACTGTGTGGGGAACTGTGAGGACATCATACTGATGGAGCTTGTGGAAACATCATACACAGCCTCATAATGTGGAGGAATCATATTGTGTTTGGAGGTTGTGAGGTCCATCATAATGTGTGTATGTGGTTGTGGGAGCAACATACTGTGTGTGGGGGACTTTGTGATGCATTATGCTGTGTGGGGAACTTTGGGATCCCTAAAAGTGGCTGTGGGGGAATCATAATGTGCGGGGGGCATGAAGTCTATCATTCAGTGTGTGTGGATGGCTGTGAGACTATCATATTGTGTGCGGGGCTGTGGGGCCATCAGACTGGGTGTGGGGAGCTGTGAGGACAGCATACTTTTTGTGGGACCATCATTCTGTAGGGATGTCTGGGGCATTCTACTGTGTGTGGGGGAGTTTTTCAAGGTACAAGGGATGAATAAAAGGAGTATAATTTACTACTTACTGTATATTACTAAATTACATGGTTATGCTACAGTTATGAATACATAGTAGCAGCTAGTCAATATACCTAATTCTGCTTAATATTAAGTGATACATGTAAAACAAAGTAATAATTATAATAATGAACAAAATTAAGTTCAGCCTGTTGGTTTGGCCCTTCACAACAGTCACCGTCTCTCACATGGGAAAATGAACTGCCCACCTCTGCCTCAATATATGACTGTGTGTATAACGTTCCATACTTTTGTCATTGTTCTCTTTGCTTAAGGCAATGGGACTATAATTCCAGATACAACCTATATAAATATTTGGTGCTATTTCTAAGGGAAAATAAGCTTATTTTCTTATCCTTGCTAGTCCATTTAAGCTAGTGCCATATAGTGACATGCAACAGTAATTCTCAGACAAGTCATGCGACCAAAACCATCTGTACGTCTAGCTTGCTGCTAAACAAATATTTTAGATCTGTGGTTTTACGGTAAAAAATGGGCAATTTGCAGATTAATCATGTGATTTGCATTGAAGGCTATGACATGGGAGTTGTATGCAACTTGTGACCAACACTTCTGAGAAACTGTAGGTCGCAGTTTGCAAAAGACACCATGGAGAATCAATAAATCCAATGTTGCACGACACGTTGCCATGTAGCGCTAGCCTAGTCCTACAACTGACTTGGTGCTTGGTGAATTAAGTGTTAAGTGAATCTTTGTGAACTGGTTATAAGGCTGCCGTCACACTAGCAGCATTTGGTCCGTATCTTACATCAGTATTTGTAAGCCAAAACCAGGAGTGGGTGATAAATGCAGAAGTGGTGCATATGTTTCTATTATACTTTTCCTCTATTTGTTCCACTCCTGGTTTTGGCTTACAAATACTGATGTAAGATACGGACCAAATGCTGCTAGTGTGACGGCAGCCTAAGTGTAATTGGCTTAGCCCACCCTGATAATTAACAAATTAGGAACCAATGCAGATAGAAATATGTTAATAAGACAGGCATTAATGAGCTTCATTATCATGGGGAACCACACAAACCACATATAAAATACAAATAAAGCTATAATAAAATCTGTCAATCAGCTAACCAAATTCTTGACTTCTTTGAAATATTGACTTACAATTGAAAACTATCAAAAACATAAGAACATGTAACATTTGTTGACTGTACATAATTATTCAGATATTATTCAAATACTGTAAAAAGTCCTGTGTTATCTATAATTAGAAAGCATCAACATATGATTCTGGATTGTATAACATCAAAATATAGGCAGACAAGCTGGCGATTTCTGTGCTGTGAATTATTTGTGGACCTCGCTTCCATAGATTTTCCCATTTGTAAGAGCACTTGGCTAATATTAGAATCAGTACTTTGCAATTGGCTGAAAGCCTCACTCAGATGAAAGTATTCTCTGTAACTATGGAGATTGCTGAGTGCTTGCCTAAAAGTCTGCTTTTAGCTACTTTATGTTGACTTTGACATAGCAGCAGTAAATCAACAAGTGTACTGTCTTTCCTTTCTTGCTTTTTAATATTTGTCTACCTAAAGTTTTTTTCCCGCGTTTTTGCAGCTTTTTTTCTGCAGCCAAAACCTTCACTGTAAAAGTAAAATGTTGTGTATAAAGGATAGCAAATAGTTGATTTGTTTAGGCTGATTACATGTTTGATTTGACTTATATTAACCCCCTAACGTCCAATGACGGATGTATACAACATTGGATGCCTCCCCCTGTTTGAGGCGGGCTTCGGCGATGAGCTTGCACCTTTTCTGGCACATAACAGCTGATCTGTTCAGCTGTCATGTGCCCCTAACAGCCGCCGGTGGAATCGTGATCTACCTGCAGCTGTTAACATGTTAAATGCCGCTGTCAAACTCTGACAGCGGCATTCGACATGCACGCGCAGAAAGCGCGTTATTGACCCCACCTATTAGCGACTGTGTCACATGACTGTGGGTCGCCGATGGGTTGGCCTGACAACCCGGGGTCTCCAGGAGAACCCTGTGGTTGTCATAGCCAGATAGCCATGAGTGCCACCCAGCAGTCAAGGCTCATAGCAAGTGAGCATTTCTGCTACATAGAACAGGGCTGCAGCCCTGCTCTATATAGTACAAGCTATAGGATGATAGAGTAACACCCCAGGTAACCGGTTGTTACAGTGGCATTGCTTTCCTCATGGGGAGACTTATGTCATGCTTGGAAGCAAGGAAGGATCACTTTAACAGGTATTTAGCACATACAACACCATTCTGACTCCAGACCAGAAGGGGAAGCTCTACACCTGACTTCAGGGAGCTGCTTACTCAGGTCGGGAGGAGGAGTCAGTTGCTGAGCAGTTGCTAGGCAGTTGGGGAGAGTTAGTCAGTTGGTGAGAGGAGAGCGAGGAGTGAGGAAGGAAAGCTGGGGCTGTGCAGACGAGTGATTATGCAGCTCCTGGGAAAGAAAAAGAGAGCAGAGCAACTTGTAAAGAGACTGAAAGGAGGAAGGAGCAAAGATGAAGTGAAGAGCTGGAGAGAGAAGATGTGACTGAACTTCCTCCACGCTGAGCGCATATACCGGTAGCCGGAAGACCGAGGTTGTGGGGCTAACTTCATGCCCCACAGCAGAAACCGGCAGACAGCTAGATTTCAAGTTACCTGTCCATCATTAACACCCGAGGACACAATAACAGGTGGAGCTCGGGTCGTGATAGAAATCCTGTAAAAAGGCTCGAGTTACCTGTCACACGGGTTAGTGTCCTATCTAAAGGGGGACAGAGAGAGAACGTGAGGACCTTGTGTGAGGCTTAAGGCAGCAAAGGGCTACAACAACACAGTGCTAGAAGGAAGGCTTCCAACCCCACCTGGTTAGAGGGATTCCTGAGACGCTTCCAAGCTGGCCGGACCACCACCAGCACCTATGATCTGGTACCCTGGACTGCCTGAATCACACAGTAAAGAGACTGCAACCCTGTGTCCTCTGTTTATTTCTGGCACTACACCATCCTTGCCAAATACCCTGGGAGCCCTGGGGACCCAGCTTCACCTGTGAGAAGCCTTACCATCCTGTTGTGGATTCTGTTTGTGGGCTCCCTCTGGTGGTTACTGCTGGTACTGGGTGACTTTGGTGGGTTGCGGCCTTTGGTTTCCACCTGTCCATCAGTGGCTGGGTGTTTCCTATTTTACCTGGCCTTTCTGTCATTTCCCTTGCCGGCTATCAATGTATTCAGATGTGCTCTGTTTGGTTCCTGCCTACCTGCTCCCAGATCTTTCAGGATAAGCTAAGTGCTGATTTTCAGTTGTTTGGTTTTTTGTCCAGCTTGCTTATTATGTCTCTATGCTAGCTGGTAGCTCTAGTGGACTGAGGTTCTCCCCATGTGCCATGAGTTGGCACATGGGTTCTTGTAATCTCAGGATGGTTTTTTTGATTAGGGTTTTTTGCTGACCGCTCAGTCCCCTTTTGTATCGTTCTGCTTTCTAGTTTACAGCGGGCCTCAATTTGCTAAAACTATATATATCATCTCTATGTGTGTGCCTTCCTCTCATTTCACCGTCAATACATGTGGGGGGCAACTATATCTTTTGGGGTTCATTCCGCTGGAGGCAAGTGAGGTCTTTATTTTCTCTGCAGTGCTAGTTAGCTCTTAGGCTGGTGCGTGGCGTCTAGAACCAACGTAGGCACGCTCCCTGGCTATCTCTAGTTGCGTTTGTCAGGCGTAGGGCAGCGGTCAGCCCAGGTTCCATCACCCTAGAGCTCGTCCGTAATATATTTGTACTTTGCTTGTCCTGTGCTATCCCTAGCCATTGGGATTCATGACAGTATAGCCAGCCCAAAAAAAGTGTTAATTGTTTGGGCTGAAGCAGGAGAAAGAGAAGTGTTTAAGGGAATTTTTTTTTTTTTTTTTCCCTTCAGAGTTTTGCTGCCTAGCCCTTAATTGCTGTCTAGCTGCTTCTTACCTCCTCTTAACCCTTGAATGGCTCTGATCTTAGCTGTTTAACATGGATGTCCAGAGTTTGGCTTCCAGCCTGAGTAATCTCGCGGCAAAAGTTCAAAATATACAGGATTTTGTTGTTCACACTCCCATGTCTGAACCTAGAATTCCTATTCCAGAGTTCTTTTCTGGAGATAGATCTACCTTCCTGAATTTCAGGAACAATTGTAAATTGTTTCTTTCTTTAAAATCTCGCTCCTCTGGAGACCCTGCTCAACAGGTCAAGATTGTAATATCTTTCCTGCGGGGCGACCCTCAGAATTGGGCATTTGCATTGGCACCAGGGGATCCTGCATTGCTCAGTGTGGATGCGTTTTTTCTGGCATTGGGATTGCTCTATGAGGAACCTAACCTGGAGATTCAGGCTGAAAAGGCTTTATTAGCCCTCTCTCAGGGGCATGATGAAGCGGAGATATATTGTCAGAAGTTTCGGAAATGGTCGGTGCTTACTCAGTGGAATGAGTGCGCCCTGGCTGCAAACTTCAGAAATGGTCTTTCTGAGGCCATTAAGGATATTATGGTGGGGTTCCCTACGCCTACAGGTCTGAATGAGTCTATGGCTATGGCCATTCAGATTGATCGGCGTTTACGGGAGCGCAAACCCGTGCACCAGTTGGCGGTGTCTTCTGAACAGGCACCTGAGACTATGCAATGTGATAGAATTCAGTCCAGAAGTGAACGGCAAAATTATAGGCGGAAAAATGGATTGTGTTTCTATTGTGGTGATTCAGCTCATGTTATATCAGCATGCTCTAAACGCACAAAAAGGGTTGATAAATCTTTTGCCATTGGTACTCTGCAGCCTAAGTTCATTTTGTCTGTGACTCTGATTTTTTCACTGTCTTCCATTTCCGTCGATGCCTATGTGGATTCGGGCGCTGCCCTGAGTCTTATGGATTGGTCATTTGCTAAACGCTGCGGTTTTAGTCTGGAACCTCTGGAAGTTCCTATTCCTCTGAAGGGAATTGACTCTACACCATTGGCTATGAATAAACCGCAGTATTGGACACAAGTGACCATGCGCATGACTCCCGTTCATCAGGAGGTGATTCGCTTCCTTGTACTTTATAATTTACATGATGTACTAGTGCTTCGTCTGCCATGGTTACAAACTCATAATCCTGTCCTGGACTGGAAAACAATGTCTGTGTTAAGCTGGGGATGTCAGGGGGTTCATGATGATGCACCTCCGATTTCAATCGCTTCATCTACTCCTTCTGAGATCCCTGCGTTTTTGTCTGACTATAGGGATGTTTTTGAGGAGCCTAAGCTCAATTCGCTCCCTCCGCATAGAGATTGTGACTGTGCTATAGAATTGATTCCTGGCAGTAAGTTCCCTAAGGGTCGTTTATTTAATCTGTCACTGCCAGAGCATACTGCTATGCGGAATTATATTAAGGAGTCCTTGGAAAAGGGACATATTCGTCCATCTTCGTCCCCTCTGGGAGCAGGTTTTTTTTTTGTGGCAAAAAAAGATGGTTCCCTGAGGCCTTGTATAGATTATCGCCTTCTGAATAAGATTACAGTCAAGTATCAGTATCCATTGCCATTATTGACTGATTTGTTTGCTCGCATTAAGGGGGCTAGGTGGTTCACTAAGATAGATCTTCGCGGTGCGTATAATCTGGTGCGGATAAAACAGGGTGATGAGTGGAAAACCGCATTTAATACGCCTGAGGGCCATTTTGAGTATTTGGTAATGCCTTTTGGACTCTCCAATGCTCCGTCAGTCTTTCAGTCCTTTATGCACAATATTTTCCGTGAATATCTGGATAAGTTTATGATTGTGTATTTGGATGATATTTTGGTGTTTTCTGATGACTGGGAGTCTCATGTTCTACAGGTCAGGAAGGTGTTTCAGGTTCTGCGGGCCAATTCTCTGTTTGTGAAGGGCTCAAAGTGTCTCTTCGGAGTCCAGAAGATTTCTTTTTTGGGGTACATTTTTTCTCCTTCTACTATTGAGATGGATCCCGTCAAGGTTCAGGCGATTTGTGACTGGACACAACCTACATCTGTTAAGAGCCTTCAGAAGTTCTTGGGGTTTGCTAATTTTTATCGTCGGTTCATTGCTAATTTTTCCAGTATTGTTAAACCTTTGACTGATTTGACTAAAAAGGGTGCTGATGTTGCTGATTGGTCTCCTGCGGCCGTGGAGGCCTTTCAGGAACTTAAGCGCCGGTTTTCTTCTGCTCCTGTGTTGTGTCAACCAGATGTTTCACTTCCTTTTCAGGTTGAGGTTGATGCTTCCGAGATTGGAGCGGGGGCGGTTTTGTCACAGAGAAGTTCTAATGGCTCGGTGATGAAGCCATGTGCATTCTTCTCTAGAAAATTCTCGCCCGCCGAGCGCAATTATGATGTGGGTAATCGGGAGCTTTTGGCCATGAAGTGGGCATTTGAGGAGTGGCGTCATTGGCTTGAGGGTGCTAAACATCGTGTGGTGGTCTTGACTGATCACAAGAATCTCATTTACCTTGAGTCTGCCAGGCGTTTGAATCCTAGACAGGCTCGTTGGTCGTTGTTTTTTTCTCGTTTCAATTTCGTGGTTTCATACCTGCCAGGTTCAAAGAATGTGAAGGCAGATGCTCTTTCCAGGAGTTTTGTGCCTGACTCTCCTGGAGACTCTGGGCCTACTGGTATCCTTAGGGATGGGGTAACATTGTCCGCCGTATCCCCAGACTTGCGACGTGCATTGCAGGAGTTTCAGGTGGATAAACCGGATCGTTGTCCACCAGAAAGACTGTTTGTTCCGGATGATTGGACCAGTAGAGTCATCTCCGAGGTCCATTCTTCTGTGTTGGCTGGTCATCCTGGAATATTTGGTACTAGAGACTTGGTGGCCAGGTCTTTTTGGTGGCCTTCCTTGTCTAGGGATGTGCGTACCTTTGTGCAGTCTTGTGAAGTGTGTGCTCGAGCTAAGCCTTGCTGTTCTCGGGCCAGTGGGTTGTTGTTATCCTTGCCCATCCCGAAGAGGCCTTGGACGCACATTTCCATGGATTTTATTTCTGATCTCCCGGTTTCACAGAAAATGTCCGTTATCTGGGTTGTGTGTGACCGCTTTTCTAAGATGGTTCATTTGGTGCCCTTGCCTAAGTTGCCTTCCTCCTCTGAGTTGGTCCCTTTATTTTTTCAGAACGTGGTTCGTTTGCATGGGATTCCGGAGAATATCGTTTCTGACAGGGGATCCCAGTTTGTGTCTAGATTTTGGCGGACGTTTTGTGCCAAGATGGGCATTGATTTGTCTTTCTCGTCTGCATTCCATCCTCAGACGAATGGCCAGACGGAGCGAACTAATCAGACCTTGGAAACTTATTTGAGGTGTTTTGTTTCTGCTGATCAAGATGACTGGGTTGCTTTTTTCCCACTGGCCGAATTTGCTCTTAATAATCGGGCTAGTTCGGCCACGTTGGTCTCTCCTTTTTTTTGTAATTCGGGGTTTCATCCTCGTTTTTCCTCTGGTCAGGTGGAGCCTTCGGATTGTCCTGGAGTGGACGTGGTGGTGGACAGGCTACATCAGATTTGGAATCAGGTGGTGGACAATTTGAAGTTATCTCAGGAGAAGACTCAGCAGTTTGCTAATCGCCGTCGCCGCGTGGGTCTCCGACTTCTTGTTGGGGATTTGGTGTGGTTGTCTTCTCGTTTTGTCCCTATGAAGGTCTCTTCTCCTAAGTTCAAGCCTCGGTTCATCGGTCCTTATAGGATCTCGGAGATTCTTAACCCTGTATCTTTTCGTTTGGATCTCCCAGCGTCGTTTGCTATTCATGATGTGTTCCATCGGTCGTTGTTGCCGAGGTATGAGGTGCCCGTTGTTCCTTCGGTTGAGCCTCCTGCTCCGGTGCTGGTGGAGGGAGAATTGGAGTATGTTGTTGAGAAGATCTTGGATTCTCGTGTTTCCAGACGCAAACTCCAGTATTTGGTTAAGTGGAAGGGTTATGGTCAGGAGGATAATTCCTGGGTGGTCGCCTCCGATGTTCATGCGACTGATTTGGTCCGCGCCTTCCATAGAGCTCACCCTGATCGCCCTGGGGGTTCTCGTGAGGGTTCGGTGACCCCTCCTCAAGGGGGGGGTACTGTTGTGGATTCTGTTTGTGGGCTCCCTCTGGTGGTTACTGCTGGTACTGGGTGACTTTGGTGGGTTGCGGCCTTTGGTTTCCACCTGTCCATCAGTGGCTGGGTGTTTCCTATTTTACCTGGCCTTTCTGTCATTTCCCTTGCCGGCTATCAATGTATTCAGATGTGCTCTGTTTGGTTCCTGCCTACCTGCTCCCAGATCTTTCAGGATAAGCTAAGTGCTGATTTTCAGTTGTTTGGTTTTTTGTCCAGCTTGCTTATTATGTCTCTATGCTAGCTGGTAGCTCTAGTGGACTGAGGTTCTCCCCATGTGCCATGAGTTGGCACATGGGTTCTTGTAATCTCAGGATGGTTTTTTTGATTAGGGTTTTTTGCTGACCGCTCAGTCCCCTTTTGTATCGTTCTGCTTTCTAGTTTACAGCGGGCCTCAATTTGCTAAAACTATATATATCATCTCTATGTGTGTGCCTTCCTCTCATTTCACCGTCAATACATGTGGGGGGCAACTATATCTTTTGGGGTTCATTCCGCTGGAGGCAAGTGAGGTCTTTATTTTCTCTGCAGTGCTAGTTAGCTCTTAGGCTGGTGCGTGGCGTCTAGAACCAACGTAGGCACGCTCCCTGGCTATCTCTAGTTGCGTTTGTCAGGCGTAGGGCAGCGGTCAGCCCAGGTTCCATCACCCTAGAGCTCGTCCGTAATATATTTGTACTTTGCTTGTCCTGTGCTATCCCTAGCCATTGGGATTCATGACACCATCCCTGCTTTCATAGCATCACCCCAGTGGACCCCTTTATGCAGCGTCGGTCACCCCTGACCGAATACCACAAGTGGAATCACGAACTTTATTTCACACAACCCTTTAAAGACATTTCCTTTAACATGGGCGCCCAGGGCCACGGACCGGGTCACCGCCGCCATGACACATCCCTTTAAGTGCCTAACCCGGTACCGAGTACCCCACGGCCCTGGCGAGCGTTCCAATCGCAGCTTCTAGTCTCTCATGGAGACTATTGAAGCAAGTAAAAAGTAAAAAAAAATGTTTTTAAAAATATTTTAAAAATTTAAAAAATATAAAAGTTCAAATCACCCCCATTTGCCTCATTCAAAATAAAACGAAAAAAAAATCAAATATGCACATATTTGGCATTACCGAGTTAGAATTGCCCAATCTATCAATATATAAAAATAATTAATTCAATCAGTAAATGGCGTAGCGAGAAAAAAATGAAACACCAGAATTAATTTTTTTTTGTCGCGGCAACATTGCAATAAAATGCAATTAGAGGCGATCAAAAGACCGTATACACACCAAAATGGTATCAATAAAAACATCAGATCAGTGAGCAAAAAAAAAAAAGCCCTCACCCGGCCCCAGGTCACAAAAAATGGAGACGCTACGAGTCTCGGAAAATGGCAACTTTTTTTTTTTTACAAACTTTGCAATTTTTTTTTCACCACTTAAATAAAATTTTGGCACGTCACTTTTAGCATTTAGTGAACATGGTGAAAAAAATGAAAATAAAAAATTGTGGAATTGCACTTTTTTTGCAATTTCACTGCATTTGGAATTTTTTTTCCGGTATTCCAGTACAAGATATGTAAAAATCGATGGTGTCGTTCAAAAGTACAACTCCTCCCACAAAAACAAGGACTCAAATGGCCATATTGATGGAAAAATAAAAAAATTATGGCCGTGGGAAGAAGGGGAGCAAAAAATGGAAACACAAAAACGGATATACGGATATCAAAGAGTTTTACTATGGGCCTAAAACCTAACCGGCGGGTAGGTGCTACCTTTCTGCCTATTGTGCCAGGTGCCAATCTCTGCTGGCACAGAGTGTTCACCGAACGCTCCTGCTGCTGATTTAGTGGCTTCTACTTCTTTTTTTCAGTGGCTTCTTTTCCGCTCTGCTCTGTTGATGGGCATGACTGCCAACATCATGGTGATTGACGGCCAGCTTCTTGCTGCCTTTGAATGAGCATGATGTCGGCAATCACATCCCGTTTTCAGAGCAGCAAAGAACAAGAGCCTCCTTTGCAATTTCTCATTACTTTCAATGCGTAAAACCGCTGTCGAAACACTGCAAAAGCACTGAAAGAATTAACACGCTGCTGATTTTCAAAAACGCTGCAGTGCTCAAATTAAGTCAGGGAAAAATATAGTGTGGGTGTATGAGATTTCTGAAAATCTCTTGACTTTTACTGGTACTGTAAAACACAGCTTCTTTTCCACCACAAAATACACAACATAAAAATGCTGCAAAAACACCACATGCACATGCCCTTTATGCATTTTGACATTGGTTTTAAAAATGTTGATCCTACCATCTTTACTTATTACTAGGATTGCGTTTGAGTTCGTGTTTCCTGACATTCACAGTTTCACGCAAATTTGAACATTTTGAGATTCCCAATTCCCAGGAAAAACCTTAAGCAGCATAATTTTCAACACTGATGAAGAATCAGAAAGCAGACTAATATCATTTTGCAGTGCCGCACAGGTCTCCCAATAATGTCCTGCAGATATGACATCTTATGGATTAACATACATTGTACAGTGGTGGTCAGTACCTGAGTCATCACAGATCAGAAGTTCCCAACGGAGCATAGTTTGTAGAACAGAGTCATTTTCCATCTCCAGAGTCACTAGGTAAAGGTACCGTCACACTAAGCGACGCTGCAGCGATACAGACAACGATGCCGATCGCTGCAGCGTCGCTGTTTGGTCGCTAGAGAGCTGTCACACAGACCGCTCTCCAGCGACCAACGATGCCAAGGTCCCTGTGTAACCAGGGTAAACATCGGGTTGCTAAGTAACCCGATGTTTACCCTGGTTACCAGTGTAAAATGTAAAAAACAAACAGTGCATACTCACCTTCGCGTCCCCTGGCGTCCGCTTCCTGCACTGACTGAGTGCCGGCCCTAACAGCAGAGCGGTGACGTCACCGCTGTGCTGTGCTTTCACTTTATGGCCGGTGCTCAGTCAGTGCAGGAAGCGGACAGCGGGGGACCCGAAGGTGAGTATGTACTGTTTGTTTTTTTACATTTTACACTGGTAACCAGGGTAAACATCGGGTTACTAAGCGCGGCCCTGCGCTTAGTAACCCGATATTTACCCTGGTTACCATTGTAAAACATCGCTGGTATCGTTGCTTTTGCTGTCAAACACAACGATACACGGCGATCTGACGACCAAATAAAGTTCTGAACTTTAATCAACGACCAGCGATATCACAGCAGGATCCTGATCGCTGCTGCGTGTCAAACACAACGATATCGCTATCCAGGAGGCTGCAACGTCACGGATCGCTAGCGATATCATTTAGTGTGACGGTACCTTTAGGCTCTTTCTTCTATAGAGTGTAAGCTGTTATGGTCAGCAGTATCCTCTTTCTCTCTCTCACCTGAAAAGTGTTCGCTTTTATGGTCGGCAGGGTAGTCTCTTTCTCTTCTGTAGAACAGAGTGTAGCACCATTCTCTCTCCTGTAGAGTGTAAGCTCATATGGTCAGTGGGATCCCCCTCTCTCTATCTGTCTTTCATAGTGATGGGCAAACGATCGGCGATGATGATCACGATCGGCGGATTCACCCGAGTTTTTTGTAAAGTTTGGGTTCGGGGCCGGAGATGACACGAACTTGTGTCATAACCCCGAACTCAGACTTTACATATATGGGATGGAGAGGGGGCTGTAAAAAAAGCAGAAAATTAATAATAAACATTAGAATTATACTTACCTGTCCAGTGACGTGTCCTCCCGTCCCACTGTCTCCTGGCCGCTCTGCTTCTGGGGCAGCTCATTAACTGCCAGCAGTATTCAATGCACGAACACTGACGGAAAAAGCTGAAGACTGCCGAGTGCAGTGAATACCGGCAGAAGGTAATGAGAGGCCCCGGAAGCAAAGCGGCCTGGAGACAGCGGGATGGGAGGATGCGTCGCTGGACAGGTAAGTATAATTCTAATGTTTATTATTAATTTTCTGCTTTTCTTCTTCAACCTGAACAGGACCTGAACTGTAACACAGGTTTCCCTTGGAAACACTATGTGTTCGGTACGGTCCCGAACTTTACAGTTCGGGTTCGCCCATCCCTATTCTTTCAATCTCTCTTACTCATAAAATGTAAGTTCTTATGTTCAGCAGAGATCTCTCACTCCTCTCGACCACGTGTATTTATTGCGGAATTACAAGTGCAGTGGGTACGGAAAGTATTCAGACCTCGTTAAAGGGAACCTGTCACCCCCCTCCCCCAGTTGTTTCAAACTAAAAGAGCCACCTTGTGCAGCAGTAATGCTGCATTCTGACAAGGTGGCTCTTTTAGTTCTGGGTGCTGTAACTAGAGAAAATTTCTGTTTTTTAATTTGTCAGAAATACCTTGTCTTCAGTCTAGGAGGCCGGCGTTTCCCCCCTGCTTCAGACGCCACACAGCCGTCACTCAAATCCTCTTGGTGGCACCGGGCACTGCCTCCTCAGCGCTGTTTTGAAAATAGCCGGCGCCTGCACTCTTTTTTCCTGCCTGGTGCAGGCGCAGTGAGCGCTGCCCGTCTTTCCTCATATGCAGTCTCGGTGACTGCGCCTGTACGGTCACCCTGCTTGTGAATCCTAGCCCCGCAATGTGAATAAATCATAAGTCACTGCGGGGCTGGGAATCACAAGCAGGGAGGCCGTGCAGGCACGGTCACCGAGACTGCATATGAGGAAAGACGGGCAGCGCTCACTGCGCCTGCACCAGGCAGGAAAAAAGAGTGCAGGCGCCGGCTATTTTCAAAACAGCGCTGAGGAGGCAGTGCCCGATGCCGCCAAGAGGATTTGAGTGACAGCTGTGTGGTGTCTGAAGCAGGGGGGAAATGCCTGCCTCCTTGACTGGAGAAAAGGTATTTCTGAAAAATTAAAAAACGGATTATTTCTCTAGTTACAGCACCCAGAACTAAAAGAGCCACCTTGTCAGAATGCAGCATTACTGCTGCACAAGGTGGCTCTTTTAGTTTGAAACGACTGGGGGGGGGGTGACAGGTTCCCTTTAAATTTTTCACTATTTGTTTAATTGCAGCCATTTGGTAAATTCAAAAAAGTTCATTTTTTTCTCATTAATGTACACTCTGCACCCCATCTTGGCTGAAAAAAAAGAAATGTAGAAGTTTTTTCATATTTATTAAAAATGTAAAACTGAAATATCACATGGTCATAAGTATTCAGACCCTTTGTTCAGACACTCATATTTAAGTCACATGCTGTCCATTTCCTTGTGATCCTCCTTGAGATGGTACTACTCATTCATTAGAGTCCAGCTGTGTTTAATTAAACTGATAGTACTTGACTTGGAAAGGCACACACCTGTCTATATAAGACCTCACAGCTCACAGTACATGTCAGACAAAATGAGAATCATGAGGTCAAAGGAAATGGACAAGAAGCTCAGAGACAGAATTGTGGCAAGGCACAGATCTGGCCAAGGTTACAGAAGATTTTCTGCAGTACTCAAAGTTTCTAAGAGCACAGTGGCCTTCATAATCCTTAAATGGAAGACGTTTGGGACCACCAGAAGTCTTTTTAGTCCTGGCCATCCAGCCAAACTGAGCAATCGTAGGAGAAGAGCCTTGGTGAGAGAGATAAAGAAGAAACCCAAGATCACTGTGGCTGAGCTCCAGACATGCAGTAGGGAGAAATCACTGCAGCCCTCCACCAGTTGGGCCTTTATGGCAGAGTGGCCCCATGAAAGCCTTTCCTCAGTACAAGACATATGAAAGCCCGCATAGAGTTTGCTAAAAAACACATGAAGGACACCCAGATTATGAGAAATATGATCCTCTGGTCTGATGAGTCGCAGATAGACCTTTTTGGTATTAATTCTAAGCGGTATGTGTGGAGAAAACTAGGCACTGCTCATCTCTTGCCCAATACAATCCCAACAGTGAAACATGGTGGTGGCAGCATCATGCTATGGAGATCTTTTTCAGCTGCAGGGACAGGACAACTGGTTGCCATTGAAGGAAACATGAATGCGGCCAAGTACAGAGAAAACCTGGATGAAAACCTCTTCAAGAGTGCTTTGGACCTCAGATTTGGCCAAAGGTTCACCTTCCAACAAGACAATGACCATAAGCACATAGCTATTATAACAAAGGAGTGGCTTTAGAACAACTCTGTGAACATTCTTGACTGGCCCAGCCAGAGCCCTGACCCCAACCCAATTGAGCATCTCTGGAGAGACCTGAAAATGGCTGTCCACCAATGTTCACCATCCAACCTTATGGAACTGGAGAGGATCTGCATGAAAAAATGGCAGAAGATCCCCAAATCCAGGTGTGAAAAACTTGCTGCCTCATTCCCAAGAAGACTCATGGACTTGCTCAGAACGGTGATTCTATTCAATACTGAGCAAAGGGTCTGAATACTTATGACCATGTGAAATTTCCTGTTGCCTTTTTTTAATAAATTTGCAAAAATTACATTTCTGTTTTTTTTTCAGTCAAGATGGGTTAATGAGAAAAAGAATGAATTTATTTTTTAATCTACCAAATGAAACAAAGAATCAAAAATGTAATGGGGTCTGAATACTTTCCGTATCCGCTATATACACATATATATATATATATATATATATATATATACACTCACCGGCCACTTTATTAGGTACACCATGCTAGTAACGGGTTGGACCCCCTTTTGCCTTCAGAACTGCCTCAATTCTTCGTGGCATAGATTCAACAAGGTGCTGGAAGCATTCCTCAGAGATTTTGGTCCATATTGACATGATGGCATCACACAGTTGCCGCAGATTTGTCGGCTGCACATCCCAAAGATGCTCCATACAAGGCAGGATGGATCCATGCTTTCATGTTGTTTACGCCAAATTCTGACCCTACCATCCGAATGGCGCAGCAGAAATCGAGACTCATCAGACCAAGCAACGTTTTTCCAATCTTCTACTGTCCAATTTCGATGAGCTTGTACAAATTGTAGCCTCAGTTTCCTGTTCTTAGCTGAAAGGAGTGGTACCCGGTGTGGTCTTCTGCTGCTGTAGCCCATCTGCCTCAAAGTTCGACGCACTGTGTGTTCAGAGATGCTCTTAGGCCTAGCTTGGTTGTAACGGGTGGCGATTTGAGTCACTGTTGCCTTTCTATCAGCTCGAACCAGTCTGCCCATTCTCCTCTGACCTCTGGCATCAACAAGGCATTTCCGCCCACAGAACTGCCGCTCACTGGATTTTTGGAGGTTTGAACTGCAGGAGATTGTCTTGACCATGTCTACATGCCTAAATGCACTGAGTTGCCGCCATGTGATTGGCTGATTAGAAATTAAGTGTTAACAAGAAGTTGGACAGGTGTACCTAATAAAGTGGCCGGTGAGTGTATATATATATATATATATATAGATATAGATATATATATATATATATATATATATATATATATATATATATATATATATATATATATATATATATATATATACACAGTACAGACCAAGCGTTTGGTCACACCTTCTCATTTAAAGACTTTTTTATATTTTCATGACTATGAAAATTGTACATTCACGCTGAAGGCATCAAAACTATGAATTAACACATGCGGAATTATATACTTAACAGAAAAGTGTGAAACAACTGAAATTATGTCTTATATTCTAGGTTCTTCAAAGTAGCCACTTTTTGCTTTGATGACTGCTTTGCACACTCTTGGCAATCTCTTGAGGAGATTCAAGTGGTAGTCACCGGGAATAGTCTTTCAACAATCTTAAAGGAGTTCCCAGAGATGCTTAGCACTTGTTGGCTCTTTTGCCTTCACTCTGCGGTCCAGCTCACCCCAAACCATCTCGATTGGGTTCAGGTCTGTTGACTGTGGAGGCCAGGTCATCTGGCGTAGCACCCCATCACTCTTCTTCTTGGTCAAATAGCCATTACACAGCCTGGAGGTGTGTTTGTAGTCATTGTCCTGTTGAAAAACAAATGATGGTCCAACTAAGCACAAACCGGATGGAATAGCATCCCGCTGCAAGATGCGGTGGTAGCCATGCTGGTTCAGTATGCCTTCAATTTTGAATAAATCCCCA
Organism: Ranitomeya variabilis; assembly: GCF_051348905.1. Classification (NCBI taxonomy): domain Eukaryota; kingdom Metazoa; phylum Chordata; class Amphibia; order Anura; family Dendrobatidae; genus Ranitomeya; species Ranitomeya variabilis. Next base: position 504,304,620 of record NC_135236.1, read on the forward strand.
ACAGTGTCACCAGCTAAGCACTTCCACACCATCACACCTCCTCCTCCATGCTTCACGGTGGGAACCAGGCATGTAGAGTTCATCCTTTCACCTTTTCTGCGTCGCACAAAGACACGGTGGTTGGAACCAAGGATCTCAAATTTGGACTCAGCAGACCAAAGCACAGATTTCCACTGGTCTAATGTCCATTCCTTGTGTTCTTTAGCCCAAACAAGTCTCTTTTGCTTGTTGCCTGTCCTTAGCAGTGGTTTCCTAGCAGCTATTTTGCCATGAAGGCCTGCTGTGCAAAGTCTCCAATAACAGTTGTTGTAGAGATGTGTCTGCTGCTAGAACTCAATGCGGCATTGACCTGGTCTCTAATCTGAGCTGCTGTTAACCTGCGATTTCTGAGGCTGGTGACTCAGATAAACTTATCCTCAGAAGCAGAGGTGACTCTTGGTCTTCCTTTCCTGGGGCTGTCCTCATGTGAGCCAGTTTGTTTGTAGTACTTGATGGTTTTTGCCACTGCACTTGGGGACACTTTCAAAGTTTTCCCAATTTTTTGGACTGACTGACCTTCATTTCTTAAAGTAATGATGGCCACTCATTTTTCTTTACTTAGCTCCTTTTTTCTTGCCATAATACAAATTCTAACAGTCTATTCAGTAGGACTATCAACTGTGTATCCACCAGACTTCTGCACAACACAACTGATGGTCCCAACACAATTTATAAGGCAAGAAAGCCCGCTTATTAAACCTGACAGGACACACCTGTGAAGTGAAAACCATTCCTGGTGACTACCTGTTGAAGCTCATCAAGAGAATGCCAAGAGTGTGCAAAGCAGTCATCAAAGCAAAAGGTGGCTGCTTTAAAGAACCTAGAATATAAGACATAATTTCAGTTGTTTCACACTTTTCTGTTAAGTATATAATTCCACATGTGTTAATTCATAGTTTTGATGCCTTCAGTGTGAATGTACAATTTTCATAGTCATGAAAATATAGAACAATATTTAAATGAGAAGGTGTGTCCAAACTTTTGGTCTGTACTGTATGTATACTACCATTCCAAAGTTTAGGGTCACCCAGACAATCTTGTGTTCTCCATGAAAACTCAAACTTTTATTAATCAAATGAGTTGCCAAATGAATTGAAAATCTAGTCCAGACATTGACAAGTTTCGAAAAAAAGATTTTCATTTGAAATAATAATTTTCTCCTTCAAACTTTGCTTTCGTCACAGAATGCTCCCTTTGCAGCAATTCCAGAATTGCAGACCATTGGCATTCTAGCAGTTAATTTGCTGAAGTAATCTGGAGAAATTTCGCCCCATGCTACCCGAAGCCCCTGCCATAAGTTGGTTTGACTTGATGGGCACTTTTTGCGCACCATACGGTCAAGCTGCTCCCACAACAGCTCAATGAGGTTGAGATCTGGTGACTGCGCTGGCCACTCCATTACAGATAGAATACCAGCTGCCTGCTTCTTCCCTAAATAGTTCTTTAATAATTTGGAGGTATAATTTGGGTCATTATCCTGTTATAGGATGAAATTGGCTCCAATCAAGCGCTGTCCACAGGGTATGGCATGGCATTGCAAAATGGAGTGATAGCCTTCCTTATTCAAAATCCCTTTACCTTGTACAAATCTCCCACTTTACCAGCACCAAAGCAACCCCATCACATTACCTCCACCATGCTTGACAATGGCATCAGGCACTCTTCCAGCATCTTTTCAGTTGTTCTGCATCTCACAAATGTTCTTCTGTGTAATACAAACACCTTAAACTTGGATTAGTCTGTCCATAACACTTTTTCCAATCTTCCTCTTTCCAATATCTGTGTTCTTTTGCCCATATTAATCTTTTCCTTTTATTAGCCAGTCTCAGATATGGCTTTTTCTTTGCCACTCTGCCCTGAAGGCCAGCATCCCGGAGTCGCCTCTTCACTGTAGACATTGACACTGGCATTTTGCGTGTACTATTTAATGAAGCTGCCAGTTAAGGACCTGTGAGGCATTTTTTTTCTCAAACTACAGACTCTAATGTACTTGTCTTGTTGCTCAGTTGTGCAGCGGGGCCTCCCACTTCTCTTTCTACTCTGGTTAGAGCCTGTTTGTGCTCTCCTCTGAAGGGAGTAGTACACACCATTGTAGGAAATCTTCAGTTTCTTGGCAATTTCTCACATGGAATAGCCTTCATTTCTAAGAATAAAAATAGACTGTTGAGTTTCACATGAAAGTTCTTTTTTTCTAGCAATGTTGAGAGTTTAATGGAACCAATCAATGTAATGCTCCAGATTTTCAACTAGCTCAATGGAAGGTCAGGTTTATAGGTTCTCTAATCAGCCAAACTGATTTCAGCTGTGCTAACATACTTGTACAAGGGTTTTCAAGGGTATTCAAACCATCCATTAGCCTTCCTACACAGTTAGCAAACACAAAGTACCATAAGAACACTGGAGTGATTGTTGTTGTAAATAAGCCTCTATACACCTATGAAGATATTGCATTACAAACCAGATGTTTGCAGCTAGAATAGTCATTTACCACATTAACAATGTATTGAGTGTATTTCTGAATCATTTAATGTTAGCTTCACTGGAAAAAAGTGTGCTTTTCTTTTAACAATAAGGAAATTTCTAAGTGACCCTAAACTTTTGAATGGTAGTGTATATTTGCCTAAAATACATAGTAAATGTTAGGGCTAGCGGAATGCACCAAATAATTAGAAAGATAGAGTAAGGTGCATTCGCAGCCCGGGGTCCACCGTGCAGAGATGGAACCTGCTGCTAAGTAATGACGGACTATATGGCGGTACAATGTGGATACACACATGGGTTAACTTCACCCTGTGTGAAGGAAGCGAACCCTGTTGCATCACAGGGCCGCGGTACCGCACCAAGCAAGCAAGGAGTCTCAGAACTCAATCCCAAGACACAGGATTTTAGTTCAAATAGACCTCTTGCACTCGACACCGCAACTGGGGTGTCAGAGTGAAAGAAATAATATTAATAAAGATACATGAGAGTGCGTGCGGTGCCGCACTGGCGGACGCCACTAACCATCCAGGCTTGGGTCAGGAAAGCGCTGTGAAAGTGCACGGCGCCGCACTGGTGGTCACAGCAATAGATGCTGTTTTATGTGTTACGTGCTGATGGCTAAGTCGGGTGCTAGATAGCAATCATCCACCTTACGTGAGCAGTCATACAATAGGGATGGGATATTTAAGGACGACTTGCACTCATCAACACACACACAGATACAATTGTACACTAGCACATGGCCATGCGGTCACGCGAACCTTTTATAGCTGCAGCATGTACAGGACCTTCCCAGAAGGACCAATGGGAGGCTGCCACAGAAGTTGAGCACCTTCAGGACCTTCCTGGAGGACCAATGGGATCTGCTGCAGTATCTGAGCATGTGACCCTCGATCTCCAATGGGAGATCTTGCCCTGGGCATGCTCAGAAGGGGAAAAGCAGGACTTAGTCCCAAAAGCGTCTGCTCGCCGCTGCCCAGCACTGGCTTCAATGGCAGAAGCTGGAAAAGCAGAAGTAACCCTATGCACAGAGTGAGACTGAGCAAGACACTGGGACCGAAGTCTCCACCAAGCAGACTCCACTGCGGCTGGAGAAGAATGGGAGACTGCAGCGGAGATGGTTCGAGATTCCCCCTGTGCAGAGGCAGGAGCTCAACACCCAACAGTAAATGTGTGAAACTTTAACTTTAGGCCTTCTAGAGATCATTTCAGCTTCAACTTGATAAATTGTACAATTTTTTACATGCTACTGTATATATTGGTGACAAAGGTCACTTTTTTGGACCCCAAAAGACAATTCTATTGCTTCATCTCTGACCACAAGTGGGAAAATAAAAATGAAGATACCAAAAGCATGGGCTCTTTGGCAATAAAGACAGTATCTAGAAATAACTGCAGCAATTCATCCTGGGCCAGAGGCATGTGATTACAATTATTCTTTTGGCCATGCTTTATAATATATAACATTGTTGTGGCATCAGGAATATGTGAAGCATAATCAAAAACATATTCTGGTGGTGCTGTGATTTGTTTTTTCCGCTTGAGTCCTCGGCAGTTAACCATAGCACGAAAGTAGTTATATTGCTTCTGCAATACCCATGACAAGGTGAACATCTTTAATTACACGTGTATCTGATCTGCATCAAACACTTACCCTCTCCCTACAGATTTTCATTTTTTATCTCTGAAAATTATGAAATCTTTTTCTTTAACACAGTCGCCCTTTTTTTTTCATTTTGAACGGAAAAAAAATACCTGCGTCTATTTGTTTGACAGTTTCAGTGATTTTCCTGAATAGGATGCGAACATCATCATTAGTCATAAAGGTCTCCTCTTACACGTGTTCAGCAGTGTTATTATCTCAGCCCTGGACTCAGGTAAATCAGGATTCTTAGGCTCGAGGCGATCTGTATAGAACTTGTCTTTAGTGCTGTCCGGTAATGTTTTTCTCCTTCACCTGAGCTGCATGTTAAGAGCTTTGTCTTTCTTGTTGCATTTTAGATGTTTCCTTCAGCTGGCTCTTATGTGATTCAATTTCAACCATATTAGCATCACTGGAGGAAACAAGACAGAAAGCCGTGCTAAGGTAAACACCAAAAAAATCAATCAATCTTTCAAGAAGACTAACAAGCTGCATCTTAAACCCATAGACATGTTTTTTCTTTATTCCTTGGCTGACTTGTATTACAGCATTTGACTCGCAGTATACTGCCATACAGCGTGCGGGATCATGTGCCCATTCATTAGGGCAGCGCTGTTGTGACAAACTGCATCTATCTGTGTTCTACTTTAGTGAATGTCTACGGCTAGAACACTCTTATGGTATTTGGCATAACTCCATTAATATGTCTTGCGTATAGTTGATGGGTTGTATCTCTAACTTTCAGTTGTCAAATGCATCTTGAAGTAAAGTGTACTAACCCAATGCTTCCATTTATGTAGTAGCATCAATTTACTTAGCTTTGTCAGTGTGTTATGCCGTGTTGTTTGCCAAAAACAAAAATCTCTGTCAAAATTTGCCTATCTGTGAAAATTCAATCAACAGTTCCATTTCTTGCCATGTGTGACTACATTCCATTTTAGCTTCTTCCTGTGAAGCCTAGTGTACCATTAATCTACTGACACTGTAGTGTAATGGCATCTTGCATTGGCATCGGGTTTACTGTAAAGTGCATGAATCCATTAAGTCATAGCTCATGGGTGGACTTCTTTCCGATTTGTGTAATAGTTGTATTTCCTTTATATTTCAAATCAGTATAGTAACTTACCAGAATTCTGGAAACATTAAAATTAACCTTGTGTTTCAGAAGCCATTGGTTCTCTTGATTTTGAGCATTTTACTGATGCAGAAGTTATGTCTTTCGGGAGGTCTATTGCCAAAGTAATTGGTGCATGAGCAAGTGGTCATGGGATTGGGTGTGGCAGGGCTAAATCTGGAATTTGGCATTGCTGTAAAGAGATAGGTTTAGGAATAAGAAAATGTTTTAATTGTGATAGCCTGGGGATGGTAATATTGGTCAATCACCTTACTGCTTATTTATCACCATTTGTGATATTGCCGCAGTGTCTGGTCCTTAAATGTTTAAATCTAGATGAATTGATTGTAGCAGTAGCCATGGGATTAGATGTGACAAGTAGTGATGAGCGAGTGTACTCGTTGCTCGGGTTTTCCCAAGCACGCTCTGGTGATCTCCGAGTATTTGTTAGTGTTCGGAGATTAAGTTTTCATCGCGGCAGCTGAGTGATTTACAGCTACTAGACAGCTTGATTACATGTGTGGATTCCCTAGCAACCAGGCAACCCCCACATGTACTGAGGCTGGCTAATAGCTGTAAATCATTCAGCTGAGGCAATGAAAACTTAATCTCCGAACACTAACAAATACTTAGAGATCACCGAGCAACGAGTACACTCACTCATCAATAGTGACTAGGCTTAGTTTAGAATTTGGCATTAGTGTAAAGAGATAGGTTTTGGAATAAAAAATGGTGTTTTCATTGTGATAATTTGGGTGTGGTAATGGTCATCAATCTCCTTACTGCTTCTTCATCCACAATTGTGAAATTGCAGTGGTGTCTGGTTCTTGAATGTTCAACTCTTGATGAACTGATTATAGCAGTTCATGTTTCAAGAATTTATAATGATGACTTACTCCATTTCACATTCATAGCCAATCAATTCCTAGAGATAGCGTTGGAAGTGATCCAATGTAGAATTACATGTTTCTGGTATCTGTAAAAACGTCCATTGGACCAATAGTAAACTTGATCAGTGTTTGTGGGTGCTTTTTCCTGGTTTGGTGATGATATGGTCAAATATGTTGTTTCTATGAGTATTAGGAGACATGGAGAGAGGCTCACTCACTGGGAAAGGCTGAATAAGTTTAAAATTAATGTAAACAGGGCAATATTGAGGTTCATTGCTAGGAATCTGGGCACTTGCAGTGGTATTTTCAGACCTGGTGGTTGATATAGGTGATTTCTGGAGGTGTTTGAGATTTCTCTGTGTTGCATTGAGTGTCACGGGATATTGAAATGATATTGAGATTTTGGTGGGACACATATCTTTAACCACTTTCTGACCTCGGACGGGATAGTACGTCTGAGGTCAGATCCCCTGCTTTGATGCGGGCTCCGGTGGTGAGCCCGCATCAATGCAGGGACATATCAGCTGTTTTGAACAGCTGACATGTGCCCGCAATAGAGGCGGGTGGAATCGCGATTCACCCGCCACTATTAACTAGTTAAATGCCGTTGTCAAACGCTGACAGTGGCATTTAAATACCGCTTCCGGCCATCGGGCCGGAAATGAGCGCATCGCTGACCCCGTCACATGATCGGAGGTCAGCGATGCATCAGCATAGCAACCAGAGGTCTCCTATGGTTGTTGATGCCGGATTGCTATGAGCACAACTCTGTGGTCGGCGCTCATAGCATTGCAGGAATTCAGCTAAATATACACATATTTGGTATCGCCGCATTCAGAATCGCCCGATCTATACAAAAAAAGGATTAACCTGATCGCTAAACTGCATAGTGAGAAAAAAAATCAAAACGCCAGAATTATGTTTTTTTGGTCACCGCAACATTGTATTAAAGTGCAATAACGGGCGATCAAAAGAACGTATCTGCACCAAAATGGTATCACTAAAAACGTCAGCTCTGTGCGCAAAAAAATAAATCCTCACCTGACCCGAGATCCCAAAAAATGGAGACGCTACGGGTATCAGAAAATGGCGCAATTTTTGTTTTTAGCAAAGTTTGGAATTTTTTTTCACTACTTAGATAAAAAAGAACCTAGACATGTTTGATGTCTATAAACTCATAATGACATGGAGAATCAAAATGGCAGGTCAGTTTTAGCATTTAGTGAACCTAGCAAAAAAGCCAAACAAAAAACAAGTGTGGAATTTTTTTGCAATTTCACCGCACTAGGAATTTTGTTCCCGTTTTCTAGTACATGACATGCTAAAACCAATGATGTTGTTCAAAAGTACAGCTCATCCTGCAAAAAATAAGCCCTCCATGCACCGGGCGCCGCCCCAATTTCCTTCCTGAACATCCCCAGCGCCTGCGCTGTGAGTTTTTTTTCTGGGCATGCGCAGTTTGAGCTGCCCTTCGAACTTACAGCGCAGGCGCCGGGGACGTTCATGAAGGAAATGGATGCGGTGCCCGGCGCATGGAGGCCCTGAGTGACAAGTGGGAGGCGTTTGTGTCAGGGGGGAAAAGACATGCCCCCCCCTGACAAATTCAGGTATGAGGGGCACATTATAAAAGCGATTATTTCAGCATTTGCAGGGACCTGAACTAAAAGAGCCACCTTGTCAGAATGCAGCATTAGTGCTGCACAAGGTGGCTCTTTTAGTTAAAAACACCTGGGGGGGGTGACAGGTTCCCTTTAATGAGCAGAGATTGTCCAGTGGTTTTAAATGCTTGTCCCTGTATCTTTTTTACTAAAAAAGCTCATATGGCCAATTTAACCCACTTAAGTGCCCAATGCTTGTTTATACAAAACATGTCAGGAGTGACATTTTATGGGTGAATAGTCTGCCAATACCAGCATTTTGATATGGTTGCATCTGTCAGTGCAGGAAAAAACGAGGAGCGAACCCTTTTCTCTCTTTGTTTCTCTTCTACAATGATATTTTATTATCCAGGTCTAATGAATTTAATACAATTTTTGAAGACGCTAGAAGATTAATGAGTACAATAACTGGAAATAAGATGCATTTTTAGTTTTTTGCTATTTAACAAATATGCCGATAGGAAACACACATTACACTTGTAAGGACACTATCCTATTTAGTGTGGCCTTGGTTATAACATCTACTGTACTACTGTATGCACGATCTATCACAATATTCTATTGCTCAGGTCTGGAACCAAACAACACAGTAGCATCAAAGTCATGAGTCCACCGTATTTATGAGCAAGTGTAACACCCCAGGTAACAGGTTGTTAAAGTGGGATTACTTTCCTCACGGGGAGAGTGATGTCATGCTTGGAAGCGTGGAATGATCCCTTTAACAGGTATTCAGCACATACAACACCGTTCTGACTCCAGTCCAGAAGGGGGAGCTCTACACCTGACTTCAGGGGAGCTGCTCTCTCTGGTCGGGAGGAGGAGTCAGTTGCTGGGCAGTTGCTAGGCAGTTGGAGAGAGACAGTTGGTAGCAGACAGTGAAGGAGCACAGAAGGACTTAGGAGGTAGAGGAAGACTGCTACTGGGCCTCTCTAAGAAACCGGGCATCGGGAGCCCGGGGTTGTGAGGAACTACAGGACCCAGGGCATGAACTGGAGGGCATGAAACTAAAAGGGACTTGCCCACATAATACCTGAGGTACAGCAGCAATCAGAGTCCGGAGTCACCGTGGACATAGACCCCAAAGAGATGTCTCGAGTTGCCTACCATGCAGGTACTGTCCCTGGACAGGGAAGAAAGAGAGCCTAGTTAGAGAGCAACAGGCAGCAAGGGACCACAGACCAGCACATAGTGGAAGGCTCCCAAACTGACCTGTCAACGGGATTTCCACCTGTCTTTGGGCTGCCTGGACTCCATCTTTACATGTTGCTGGTACCCTGGTCTGAGGCTGTTTAACACTAGTAAACCAGGTAAAGACTGCAACCCTGTGTCCTCCATTTATTTTCCAGCATTCACCATCCCTGCCAAGCACACTGGGAGCCCTGGGGACACCGTTTCACCTGTGGGAAGCGACACCATCTTTGCTGCAGCACCATCGCCCCAGAGGACCCATTTAAGCAGCGTCGGTCACCTCTGACTGAGAACCACAGGTGGCATCACGAACTTTTGTTATTTCCACAACCCCTTTAAAGACCATCCCTTTTACTTGGGCGCTCAGCGCCACGGACCATGTCGCTGCCACCGTGACCACCCTTTTAATTGTGACCGAACCTGGTACCGAGTACCCCACTGCCCTGACGGGCAACTCACAAGTGATCCCTCCACTTCTACTCACCTCTTATTGACCCTGTCAGTAGAGATTGATGCCTCCTATGCATCCATGCAGTCATATAGCAACATGTCAATCATTTCTGGTAAGAAAAGGAGGAGGCAGAAAAAGGTGGAGTGGATACTTCCTATATGAAGGGGGAAGTTAAAAGAAAATTGCCTTAATATGACTACTGCCTGACATTGTTACAAAAGAAGTATCAATGAAATAACTGATCATATTGAATATTATTTGATGTTTTCTGCTTCTTGTTTCTCTGATTGCAGAAAAGTAATGTGGCTGCTGGCCCTCTATGCACTCTGGCAACTTGAATGAAACTTCAGCCACCATTGTGAATATAGTGAGCAAGGCATGTATTAATGAGTGCTGTTGTCACATTCAGATATGAGTAAGTCCGGCAGATGACACAGAAGTTAAAGGAGAAAGGAGAGGGACACGGGGGATGGGACACCTCCACACACCAACCTGTGCCTGTCTCTAAGCTTCCATAATGGCCTTTCCCCCACCGCCATCACATGCCTAGTCCCTGACTGTTACCTCTATGTACCCTGGCTAGACGCTAGCCTCACCACTGCAGATGGTAACACAAAGGAGAAAAGATGAACAGGGGACAGACAAAAAGAAAACTACCTTAGGCGCTGCTGCTAAGCTCCATGGCAGCAGAGTACATGGCACCAGGATAACAGAACTCCCACAGCAGCAACACCACCATCACAGGCGAGCTCCACACAACTAGCTGGTCTGCATAGAACAAAAACTATAACTGACGATCAGCTGATGAGTCATGTCACTGTTTAAAGGGTGGTGGGAGTGGTTACCAACATCAGCTGACCAGCCAAAAACACAACTTCCTGCAAGAGACTGACATTAAGTTTTGCTGGATCAAAAAGAAAACAATATTTAATTTTGGTCAGACCACGAACTGCCAGAAATCCTTTAATAATTCAAGACAGCTGTGAAACTTTTAATTGCACGGAATGCATGTTAAGTTGCAAGCTGCGAATTCTATGCTTTTGATTTGTATTTTGAGCAGTGGATACACAGTCTGGTTGAGGTCACAACTCACATGTGTAGATGTTAAAGTGTTGCACTGCACAGGTTTTTTCTATATATGGGGTTAGAGCAGACCTGGATGAATTGCAGCCCATGGGCCACATTCGGCCCTCTGGCTGTCTTAGTCCGGCCCCTGGCCCGAGATGGCGTGGGGCTGGAAACCAGAGGTCCACAGGCCACATACTGCCCACCCGCTCACTGTCTCCGTCTACATTGACTTCATTGGTGGAAGGACCAGTGTGAAACAGCTGACACAATTATATCATTTCACTGTGTCAGCTGTGTACTGCGGAGAGTCAGCGCACCAGAGACAGGAACAGAATAAGAGCTATGGGGAACGCTACCAAGGTGAGTATGCGGTGCTCTATCTTTTTCATGAGTATACGATATTTGGTTGGGCATGGGGAGGCTATGTGGGTGTCATGCTGCACATGAGGATGCTATGAGGGTGACATGCTGCACATGGGGAGGCTATAGGGGTGACATGCTGCACATGGGGCAACCTCCTGCTCTGTGGCCTCCCCTCTAACACTCTCGCACCCCTCCAATCTATTCTAGACTCTGCTGCCTGACTAATCCATCTGTCCCCCCGCTATTCCCCAGCCTCTCCCCTCTGTCAATCCCTGCACTGGCTCCCCATTACCCAAAGACTCCAGTTCAAAATTCTAACCATGACATACAAAGCCATCCACAAACTGTGTCCTCCATACTCCATACAAGCCACCGCACGACCAGCTCTACCCTTGCCTACTGTATCCTCACCCATCCCTTGTAGATTGTGAGCCCTCATGGGCAGGGTCCTCTCTCCTTCTGTACCAGTCGTGACTCGTACTGTCTGTGATTACTGTATCTGTTTTTATTTATGTATACCCCTCCTCACATGTAAAGCGCCATGGAATAAATGGCGCTATATTAATAAATAATTGTGAATAAACCAGAATGTATCTTAATTTCCCAGACAACCATGTTTTTGCAAACCAAAAACAACTGACTTTTTATTTGTTTATTGGCCTGTGGATTTAAATGTTTATGTCTGGTGAGTCAAGAAGACAGACTTACACACTGATATACTATTTAAGTATGTAAGTATGTGTGTAAGTCTGTAATAGTAACTTGTACATAGTGTGTGTTTATTGATGTGTGCTGATATGCTAATAGTGCATTATATTCTGGAGCCAGCTTATTGACTTCGAAAGCAGAGCGGGAAAGACAGTGTAATTAGATTGAATGGTCAAGTAGTGCTACTCATCACCATTGTTTACCTTATCTTGATGTTGGACTGAAGGACACAGGGTAAATCTAAAAATAGCTTACAGGCCTCGGGTATAAAAGAGACTTCTTTTCTTCTGGTTGGTGTCACTCTTCAGGATCTCAGCTGAGGGTACTTCGGACCCGGCTGAAAGAACACAGGACTGCTCTTGGATATCTCCCTACGCTTGTCATTACCTCCTCTCTGCATGCATACCACAGATGGAGTAGCGACCCTGGGAGCTCTGACGTAACATCTACCGTTATCTCAGCGAGTCAGCGGAAGGGCGAGGCCCTGTAATGTGCACCATCTTGGTGTAATTGCTGAGATTGTTCTGTTTGCTATTGTGTATTGTGGTTCAGTAAAGTATTGCCACACTGTTTTACCTTAACCCTGTGTTGTCTGTGTAGTATACTGCCCACCGGGAGACAGAGCGGGCATTCAGTGGTATGAGCTCTAGTCCATGCCATCTTGCTAAAGACAGGCAGGCCAGCGGATGAGAGCACCCACTGACCCAGTTTCTCAATAATAATAATAATATGGGGGAGGTTGAGTCGGGCTCATGCTGCATATGGGGGAGGCTGTGTGAGGCTCATGCCTTGCAGTATATAGGAAGGCTGTGTGAGGCTCTTACAGATTCTAAGGGGCTATGGGAGCTCATACAATATACAGAAGGGGCTGTACTTCAGTTCAAACGACATATAGGGTGATGTTAGCATACTTAATTCTGCTCAATATTAAGTGATACAATTAACATTAATATAATTATCAATAATATAACAATTGTAATATTTTGATATTAATATTGAGCAGAACTATTTTCAGCCTATTGGTTCAGTCCTCCACAAGAGTCATGGTCTCTCATGTGGCCCCTCAGTAAAATGAATTGCCCACCCCTGGGTTAGAGTATAAAAAGAGGTGACAGCCATGCCTCCTGCTCAGTATTAGGTGGTTGCTTAAAGTGATTACCGCATTGCACAGCTGAGCCACAGAATGCAGCAGATGACTCTTTTGGAGTCCAAGGGACTTTGTTACCAGGTTTTTGCTACTCTGTCTGAGAGCAGCATGATGTAGGGGAAGAGACCTTGATTTTACAAATATGTATGTGTTTGTGGATCCTGCACCCACATCATGACATTTAGTGTGCTTAGATAACTTTTACCCAGGTATTAGACCCTAATTAGCCTGTATGGAGAAGGTTATAAGAAAATAGCAAAGCGGTTTCAAGTTGGTAGTTAACAGGAACAGTAGAGGTCAAGATAAGGTCTGGAAGACCAAGCAAAAAGAGCTGTTAGTTGGATTGCTAGAAAGGCAGATTCAAGCCCCCATGTGACTGCAAAAGACCTTCAGAAATATTTAGTAGACTCTGGAGTTGTCATACATTGTTCTACTGTTCAGAGACATGTGCACAAATTTGGCCTTCATGGAAGAGTCATCAGAAGAAAACCTCTCCTGCATCTTCACCATAAAATTTAGCTTCACAAGTATGTAAAAGGACTAGTGTTGAGCATTCCGATACTGCAAATATCGGGTATTGGCCGATATTCGCTGTATCGGAATTCCGATACTGAGTTCCGATATTTTTGTGATATCGGAAATCGGAATCGGAAGTTCCTATAAGTTCCCAGGTGTGTGCAGTGCATATGGTTCCCTGGGTCTGGACGAGAGGAGGCTCTCCTTCAGGCCCTGGGATCCATATTCATGTAAAAAATAAAGAATAAAAATAAAAAATATGGATATACTCACCCCTCCGACGGACCCTGGACCTCAGCGGTGCAACCGGCAGCCTCCGTTCCTAAGAATGCAGTGAGTGTAGGACCTGCGATGACGTCGCGGTCTTGTGATTGGTCGCGTGACCGCTCATGTGACTGCGATGTCATCGAAGGTCCTTCACTCACTGCATTCTTAGGAACGGAGGCAGACGCTTGCACCGGTGAGAGCCAGGGTCCGTCGAAGGGGTGAGTATATCATATTTTTTATTTGTATTCTTTATTTTTTACATGAATATGGATCCCAGGGCCTGAAGGAGAGTTTCCTCTCCTTCAGACCCTGGGAACCATCCAGGATAGCTTCCGATATTTGTGTCCCATTGACTTGTATTGGTATCGGGTATCGGTATCGGCGATATCCAATATTTTTTGGATATCGGCCGATCCAATCCGATACCGATACTTTTGAATATCGGAAGGTATCGCTCAACACTAAAAAGGACATCTAAACAAGCCCAATGCATTTTGGAAACAAGTCCTGTGGGCCGATTAGGTTAAAATATAACTCTTTGGCCATAATGATCAAAGGTATGCATTGAGAAAAAAAGACACAGAATTTCAGGAAAAGAACATTTCTCCAACTATTAAGAATAGGGGTGGATCAATCATGGTTTGGGGCTGTGTTGCAGCCAATGGCACAAGGAACATTTCACAGGTAGAGAGAAGAATGGATTCAATTAAATTTTAACAATTTCTTGATGCAAACCTAATACCATTTGTAAAAAAGCTGAAGTTGAAAAAAGGATGGCTTCTACAAATGGATAATGATCCTAAATACATGTCAAAATCCACAATAGACTACCTAAAAAGGGGCAAGCTGAAGGTTTTACAATAGCCCTCACAGTCCACTAATCTGAACATCATTGAAAACCTGTGGGTAGACTTCAAAATAGCAGTGCATGCAAGACGACCCAGGGATCTCACAGAACTGGAAGAATTTTCCAAGGAAGAATGGAAGAAAATCCCTCAAATGATAATTGAAAGACTCTTGTCTGGCTACATAAAGCTTTTACAAGCTGTGATACTTTTAAAAGGGATGCTACTAGGTACTAACCATGCAGAGTGCTGAAACTTTTGCATCTGCCCATTTTCCTTCTTGTAATTTTTAAAATATAAAAGATGAGTTTTTTTTTTTTTTTTTTTTTTTAAACATAAAAGGAAATTAACTTTAGGCATGTAAGAGATCATTTCATCTTCACCTCTGTTAAAGGGAACCTGTCACCAGGAATAATGTTATTAAACTGCAGATATGGGGTTAATCTGCAGGTTAACAGCGTTATTATGCTATCCTGCACCTGCATGCAGCTGAATCCAGTGGGGAGAAAATTATCTTCATTCTCCCCGTCAGCATTCGGTATTCAGTCATAGGGGCGGTAGCAGCGCTGGTTCAGTCACTGCTCTGAGCAAACAGAGAGGCGGCTGTAACTGAGCCCCCTGCCTTGACTGACACTGGCTCTACTTTGCAGTCGGCTGTCAGGTAGGGCAGTTAGCACATTTACAGAGGCCTCTCTGTATACTCAAAGCGGTGACTGAACCAGTACTGACGCAGCCTCCCATAACTGAATACTGAATGCTGGTGGGGAGAATGAAGATAATTTTGTCCCTGCTGCATTTGGCTATGTGTCTCTGCCACTGCTCCCAATATGTGGCATTAACTGTGTCACTGATGTCATCTTGACAGTGTGTCAGCCAATCAGTGAGCTTAGCGGCTCTGATCGGGGCATTTCAGTAAAGACGGAACGCTAAGCTTCTAGCCGCCAAAGGTTATTGGTTTTCAAATGTTCTGTTGACATGATATCAGCACCAAAGCCAATGCCAGATACCATGAGCCATCGTGGAGCATTCCTCGTGGACCCGAGGAAGGTAAGTACTGAGCAATTTGTTGTATTTTCTGGGACATTTTTTAAAATGCATTGATTGTGTGAAGGAAACCCAGTTCCTCCCACGTCACCAATCCATGACGTAACTACACAGGCACAGCTCTTCGGCGCCCCCTTTGTCTCTCAGGTCAATAAGGGAACTGCACCTGAACAAATGACCGCCGGTGAGACTGCCCTGTTACCCACGCTGGGTATTCTATGATTCGCAATCAGAGTAAAAGGATCAGCCCAAAATTAATTTATGATTTAATTGCCTTAAGGGCGCACTAGGTAATTACAAGAAATATACAGTCAAAATATATCAAGAGTTACAGTCAGAGTAAAATATAACAATAATAATACAAGGCTTAAAGGTATAAAGCTGGAGGTCAATTTACCAGGTTGAAGGTCGCTTGTGGAAGCTGGGGGGCTCAGCGTTCCGCAGGTCCAAGACTTAGTTGCCGGGCAGCCCCCAGAAAGCGTGTGCTTGCTCCCCTCTGGCTGGCATAGCCTCTCCCTTAGTTCCTTAGTTAGTCATCTTCCTCTGTTCAGTGTGTGACACTCTCCAAGTGTCCTCAGCTCTTAAACCTTCCATGTCCCTCCCCCCTGTAACTGGGTGGGCTAGCAATTTTCCACCCCTCAGCTTCCCTGCAAGATTTATTCCAATATCTAATAAATGGGATAACTGCTCTCAGGGTGATCAGATCAATACACGGGCGGTACCAGCGCATGAGGTTTGTTCTGCCAGTCGTATAGGGATCAAACCTGGACCCATTCGGTCGCTGTGGGAGGCTGATCTCTATATCTCAAGTTCTAGAACTCTCAAGGACTAGGGAGTTGCATTGTCAGATGCGCAATTTCTTCAGGGCCATGAGGATATTTTTTATGAGCCTGTACCTTGGACGACACATCTATAATTCATAATTTCATGGCGGAGACGGTCCGGCTGGGCAGATAATAGACTTAGGCTCCTGGAGCCACCTGACATGTATGCTTTAATTGAGCCCCCAAGCACTTCCAAGCACCCTGCTGGTGTGGCTTCCTCCCTCAAGCTCTGAAATGCCATCTGCCTGCTACACTGCGCTCAGCCCATTACCATACTAAAGGAACTTTATTTAGGTATGGGGAAAGGTGGGGGCCAGGAGCGCTCATCCCTGCAGACCTGTGACCAGGGGAACTCTGATAGGAGACAAAATGGAGTCACGCCAATCTCTGTTAGTATGCCCCGTATCCAAGATGGCAGCTGCTCCCTCATCACAGAGTGACAAATTATATTTGAAAAGGAACAATCCCTTTAAGCCCCTGATGTTCAGTGACAAACAATTGTTGTACCTATTCATCCAATTGTTCTACCTATTTATCAGTTCAGACTAATCAAACTATCCCAAACCCTCCCCTTTTTCCCTCGTCTGTATGTCTTGGAGGACTTACCAAATACGCGAGCAATCGTCAATTATGGGAAGTTATATGGATTATTCGAGATGATTTCGCGCATATGTGTTTCACTAAAGAACAAAAGAAGCAAAAATAGAAAAGAAAAAGAGAAAAGCACAAAAGAGGAGAAAAAGGGGAAAAAAAGGAGAAAAAAGGAGTTAAAAAAGAAAAGAGAACAAGTGTAAAGCAAGAAAAAAGAATGATATATTGGTGTTGTATGACTATAATTATGTATATTTATTATTTTTCAGGTAATGTTTAATAAGGTTATGGTTTCCATTATTATAACAACAATGTCTGCTTTCTTTTGGAACCTTGAGGAGAGATGTCCATGTTTATACATGTGATATCCTCTCTCGTGATCCCTTAGGGATAGCACTGATATGCACATGCACAATTGTGGGTAGCATTTTTGATGATGGTTGTGCCATAGTTATATATGTATGTTTGTTTTTTATAATGTTCCGTGTATTTTTTTGGTAAACACTTACTTTTTATTGATAGGTCTAAGATTTTTCAATATTGTAATTTTCGTATCACATTTTTAGTGATTTGTTGCGCGGATGATGAGAATATTCTTTTACATCATATACTCCCATATAACTTCACAAAGATGGCGTCTAGGTACGCAGGCGCATTGTATTATTCCTTTATTGGTTAGGGAAACACGGTATTTTCCGTGAGACCTCCTAAAAATGGCGCTGGTATACAACAAATGGCTCTTTAAAGATGGCACCTAGATGCCCAGTATTCTCCTCCGGACTTCTTAAAGATGGCGCTGGTATACGCATGCGCACTCGCTCACCCCTTTCTCCTGCATCGACGAAGGCCTCTTTGAATTTCCGGTGAGCATCAAATGACGTCAAAGAGGGATTTCCTCTAACGCTCACCGGAAATGAGTGCCGGACTCGATGCACTTGTGAGTATGGTGGAGCGTCTCCGCATGCGAAACATCTGACTGGCTGGCCTGAAATCTTAAGGGATATTTAATGAGGTAAGGTGGGGATAAGGAACACACTCCCCTTGAGAAAGCACGTGCGCGAAACGCGCGTCGGGGCATTCCTATCAGTGGTACACAGAATGGGTAAGCATTGATTCACCTTCATATTTTTCTAGATGTTCTCAATGTTGAATTCTCACCATCCGGGTAATAATACATTCAAAGATAACCTTAAAGGGTGTTTTTTGAGAAGCCTCATATGGGACAAGTATGGATTTATATAGACTTACAATGCTAAGTGATATTTATTGAGATGTTACCACTGTTTTATATGGAACTGAAGTTCATTCTCTGTCCTCCGTAGTATATGCCTGCACAAGGCAATCTTGCCTTACGCAGGCGTGTACTATGGAGGACAGAGAATGAACTTCAATCCAATATTGCAGCCAGCATGCAGCCAGCGGGTAAGGAAAGGGTGAATCAAACACCCGAAAACCCCGCCCCTATGGCTGAAAATTGTTCCCTCCAAATTCAGGTGACAGAGTCCCTTTAAGTCTCCTCTGAGTCTTCTTTTTTGCAAGCTAAACATTCCCAAATCCTGTATTTGTTCCTCATAGGACATGGTTTGCAGACCGGTCACCATTCTGGTCGCTCTTCTCTAAACTTCCTCCAGTTTGTTGATGTCTTTTTTAAAATGTGGTGCCCAAAACTGGACACAATTCCAGATAAGGTCTGACCAAAAAAGAGTAGAGGGTAATAATGACTTTGCGTGATCTAGACTGTATGCTTCTGTTAATACATCAAAGAATTGCATTTGCCTTTTTGCTGCTGCATCACACTGTTGACTCATGTGCAGTCTGTGATCTATTAGTATACCCAAGTCTTTTTCACATGTGCTATTGCTTAGCCCTATTCCTCCCATTCTGTATATGCTTTTTTCATTTTTATTGCCCAGATGCAGTACTTTGCATTTTTCCTTGTTAAAAACCATTCTGTTAGTTGCTGCCCACTTCTCCAGTTTATTTATATCTTTTTGAATCCTCTCTCTCTTCTCTAGTATTAGCTATCCCTCCTAGCTTTGTGTCATCAAGAAATTTAATCAGTGTACCCTCAATTCCTTCATCTAAATCATTGATAAAGATGTTGAACAATACAGGGCCCAGGACAGAACCCTGTGGTACCCCACTTGAGACATTCTTCCAACTGGATGTGCAGCCATTTATGACCACTCTTTAGGTCCGATCACTAAGCCAGTTATGAATCCACCTAACAGTTGCCTTGTCCATTCCATACTTAGTCATTTTTTCAATAGGAATGGTGTGAGATACTTTGTAAAATGCTTTGCTGAAATCAATATATACTATATCTACAGCATTTCCCTGATCCACCCAGTCAGTGATTCAGTTATAGAAGGAAATTAAGTTAGTCTGACATGACTTATTAGTTATAAACTCATGCTGACTCTGATTAATCACTTCATTCTTATCCAGGTACTTACTTACATGTTGTTTAATAATTTGAAGATCTTTCCTGGTATGGAAGTCAGACTCACCGACCTATAGTTCCCTGGGTCCCTGAGAAAAAAAAAAGAACTTTTTTGAATTTACCAAATGGCTGAAATGAAACAAAGAGTGAAAAATTGAATGGGGTCTGAATACTTTCTGTACCCATTGTATATATATGTATATATAAATATTTATCGCCATAAAAGGAGGGTGGTCCGGACACATTTCTTGCACAGGGGCCCCAAGCTGTCAGTGTCCGCCCATGCTAGTGGTACCATTAGTAACACTCCGAGGATTCAATAGGAAAATTTCTCAGGCATGTTTGGTGTAATAGTGCAGGAATATTTGAGATGTAAGCCTCTACTATCACCTATTAATAGGCCATTTATATATCAGTGTATTATAAATCTCAGTGGCCAGAGTATAGCTTGCAATTGTTGTGCCCCTGAGGGTCCAGTCGCCACAGAGGTACTGCATCTCAGCTAGAGGTGTGGTGCCCCAACTCTCTGGTAAGGAGGGGACACTGCACAGAACCCTAACACTTGCACCTATCACTAGACGTCTCCAGGCTAGGGTGGGATTAGGTAGATGGTGTGGGTGGATAAAGTGGATAAGGGGAGGAGAGAGTTAGTAAGTTGGAGAGTTGAGAAGGAGAAGTGGAGCAGAGCAGACATGGGGGTCTGAAGCCCTGGACAGTCTAAAAAGAGAGAGAACGGAAAGAAGCTCCCAGAGGGAATGAAGGGGTCTTAGGGGCACGGGAAGTGTGGAAACCATCCATGGGGCCTGCATCCATGCTGACCATCGCCAGGTGGAGGGACCAGGTTGAAGTTGAGGACCCGGCCTCTGATTTAGTGGAGGACCTACAAGCCCCAGCAAGGAACCCAGAGGCTGTCATGTCTGCAAGTGCGACAGCCACTTGCACATCTATTTAGCTGAAAAGGTACAAATAGAGGGTCCAGGGGACAGTGAAGACGTCCCCTGACAGGACCCGAGACTACTGGCTTGGGACACTGGGTGTGAAGCTCAGGGCAGGAGAGGTGAGAGCCAGCGCAATGAGTCGGCCAGAGAAGGCACATACTAAGGGGGTTCTGTACAAGTGCCCTAAGTTACTGGAGAGTTGGAGCTGGACCACTGACCTGGAGGACATAGCACCCCGACTGGGCGAATAATATCCGAACTGTGAGTAAAAGTGTGGAAACTGCACCCTGTCCTCTCAATTCTTTCCTGCATCACTCGCCCTGCACCACTTCCCTCCATCAATAACTTTACCATACACTTGTTTAACTGTCCTGGGGACCAAGCTCTACCTGTGGAGAAGTATAACAACTCTGCTGCATCACCATCAGCCCCAGCAGTCCCTTTAAGCAGCGTACCACAGGTGGCGTCACAAACAATGCCCCTTTCCAATATAAACTTTATTCCCATTATCCATTCTTCATCTTTACTTGCGCGCCCGGGTTACCGCACCACAACCCCTTTAAGAACCGTCCGACCCGGTTCCGAGTACCCCACGGCCCTAGCGGGTGTTGCACAATATTTTTGGATTTTTGGCGAGCACCTGCCAAGAGATTATGCTGCCCCTTAACATGGTCAACATGATAATGGCTGCATTATTAAAACTGTGGATGTTTTTTGCACTTCACAGAAAGCACGCTACTGGGTTTCAGAGAAAATATGCCTGTGAAAAGCTGGCCGAAGGCAACTTCTAGGCTGGTATCTGGCAACTTCTCCCCACCCTGATGTCTTATACTGATGATAACAAGAGTCATGTTTGTCTAGGAGACCATGACAGGGAATAACCCCCAGGGACCAACCTGGTACTTGTCATTCGAGACTCATGGCCGGATTTGCAAAGTGTATTTTTCCTGAAATGCTGCTGTGTATTAGAGAAAAACATAATGCTGGCCATGCCATGGTTCATGCAGAGTAAACCAGCTGACGGGTTCCCTTTAAACACAGAATTTGCTATAGAAAATAATAAAAACATTAGCAAACATTGAAAAGAATATACTCCAACATTTGCACATGATTGAAATAGTAGCTTATTCTTTAATGACGTTCCTTTAAAGGGAATCTGTCATTAGATTTTTGCTATGTAATCTTAGAGTAGCATGATGTAGGGCCTGAAACCCTAATTCCAGTGATTTGTCATCTGCTGGGAAGCATGAATTCTCATCTGCAGATCTAGCAGTGCCCCAAATGCTGATCCCTGTTTAACCCCGCACATGCCACTGACTGACAGTAAGCTGCTAATCAGTAGTGGTGGCAGAGTTATACAGGGCAGAAGAACTAGCAGACACCTAGTCCTGCAGCCATAATCTCTTGCTGATAAAACACTGATCTTTTTGAAAGAGCAACACACAGGCTAGTAAGTGACACATTAATGAAATCAGGGTTTTTTGTACTATATTATGCTACTCTCAGATTACTTAGAAAAAGCCTGCTGAAAGATTCCTTTTAAACATAAAAAAGGTTTTCCCAAAACTTCTACCTCATAGTTGTACTCACTCTCATCTCCATATCGTTGCATGTTGCTATTATTTCATTTAACCTAAAAGAATATTCCCATCATATTTATGTCATATGACATTATACCTTATACTTCTGGCAAAACGTGGCACACTTTCATTGCTCCTAAAAAGTAATACTGTGTCCGGATTGCTGTTGGGTTCACTGGAACTACTTTATCCATCATAAATTATGTCAAACTTTTATTTTTTAAACTAGTCTTTCATTTTATATTTACCACAGAAAAGCAATAAAACTTCTCTATGTAGAGGTGCAGGAACCAGAAAGATAACAAGGCCAAATGCACACGCTCAGTATTTGGTCAGTATTTTACCTCAGTATGTGTCAGCCAAAACCAGGAGAGGAACAATCAGAGGAAGAGTATAATAGAAACATATGCACCACTTCTGTATTACCACCCACTCCTGGTTTTCGCTTACAAATGCTGACCAAATACTGACCAAATACTGAATGTGTGCACGTGACCTTACTGAAAAACCCAGTAGCAGTCCTGTTTTTAAAAAAACGATATGGTGGCTTTCATACAGGCTTGCATAAAAGGGACATTTATGGGCAGTTCTTGGGTCAATCCAGTTTTGAACAGGGTGACAGAGATTAAAACATCCCAAAACTAAATATGTATGTGGAGAGTATGCTATAACATAGGTGGAGCGTCCCATGGGGCCGTGGGGTACTCGCTACTGGTCTGACACAGCAGTTCTTAAAAGGGAAGGACACGGCAGCAGTGACCCGGTCCGTAGCCCTGGGCATCCAATTAAAGGTGAAAATGGTTGTTAAAGGGAAAAAATAAAGTTTATGGGGGATGGAGGAAATGTTTGTGACGCCAACTGTGGGATTCGGTAATGAGGTGATGACCGACGCTGCGGTTCAGATCTTCTGGGGCAGATGGTCATGCAGCAGAGTTGGTGCAGCTCTCCACGGGTAGGGCTAACCCCATGGCAGATGTAGTGTAGGAATGTAAGATGGCGGTGATGGCTTTGCCGGGCAGGTGTTATTGGAATAACGCAAAGGACACAGCAAGGTGCAGTTTTCAGACTTTTACTTACAGTTCTGTATGGCACCCAGCCGGGTGTGCCATGTCCCCCAGGTCCGTAGTCCAGCAAACTCCCAAGTAGTTTGGGATGCACTCTTCCAGGACTCCTTGCATATGCCTTCCTCTACCCGTCTCTCTACGCTGGCTTTCCTCTTCTCATGCCCAGTGCCTTACCCACAGTATCCCAAGCCAGCAGCCACAAACCTGGTTGGGCAACGTTCTCTCAGTCCCCTGGATTCTATCTGGCTGCCTTTTTGGTGAAGTATGAGTGGATGTGGTTGTGACTCTTGAAGAAGCCACAGCTTCCGGTTTCTTAGCTAGACTTGTAGTTTTTCACTAAGTTGGGGCTGGTCCCCTTACTGCGACTTGGACCCTCCACATCTAGATGCGGGCCCCATGGGTGGCTTCTGTACTTCCCATGCCCCTAGGACCCCTTCCTATTTCTGGAGCTTTTTTCTGCCTCTATTTCACACTTCTTCTGTCTGTCTTTCAGGAGCTGCAGACCAGAACATCTGATCGGCTCCATTTCTTCCCACCTTCTCCTCACTTTCCCTCCTAATTAGCTCCTACCCTACTCTACCTACACCATCCACTCCCAACACCTATTCCTATCCAGTCTGGGATGAGGCCTTCCTCCTTAAGGGTATGGCCAGGTGCCCTGATTAAACTGGTGTGTGTTGGATGTGAGTGTTACAGTCCTGGGTAGTGCTCCCTCCTTACCTGAGAGTGGGATACCACCCCTCTGAGTGAAGTGCAGTATCTATGTGGCGACTGGACCCCAGGGGCACCACATAGGCCTACCATTGTCCGACACAATACATTGTGTTAGTGGCGCATATGACAGAAGTTGCACATACCAGACTGGTCGGAAACCATTACAAAAGCTTTGCGTTGTGTAGAAAAGAAGAATGATTTTGTGTGATTATCATACGTATCATTCATCATTTTAATTAATGACCCATAAGATCTCGCCTGACGTTCAGGTGTTGCAGAGGTACCATAGACTTGGTGATAGTACCTATGCATCCATGGAGGTGCAGAGCAGGGAACGCACGGCAGGCGTTGAACAGAGCGAACGTTAAGGATAAAGGTAATTACTGTAAATATAACAGTTTAAGTGCTTAGTGTTTATATGGCAGAAGCTCTTTAATGTGTGTGCAATATTCAGCAAGGAGGTCCTTGCGTGCTGTTTAATTTCCTCAGTGGCTCGTTTTCAGATTTGGCTTTCATTTTTCTTGGTTTGTCTGGTGTCATGAAAGTGAAGCAGCTTTTATTTTGTTTATGCGGCTACCTTGTAAATCAGGAAAGAGTCGCACGCTTGCCGTGGGAAGTATAAAGCAAAGTTATCTCGGAGTGCTGCCCCTTCCTGATGTACTTTAATAGAGTTATAGTATGGTGCGTTTAAACTTCCTAAGGGGCATATCCAGTTAGTTTTAATGGCCTTCAGTAATAATTAAAAATACAGAGACATATATATCTTAGACCTAGGCTGCAGGATATATTAGCAGACATTTACCGATGCGAGCAGCATTAATAAATAGCTGAGATATAGCTGAATGAATGGAGGGGAGCGTAAACAAAGGGATGGATGATATATTTGATACATAATTATGGTTGATTTATATTTACATAGCTACATTAGGAGCAGGTGTAAAGGAGGAAGACTACATACTAGAATTATTAATATCTCAATATTAAAAGCAACCCCCCAGTGCTCTGCTCCAGCTACTACATTTGTCAGTGACCTTAATTTATGGATATTGTTCTCACATTCATCTAAATTCCTGTTTGTTCAAAGCCTACAGTACACTACAAGCTTGTATAGACAACACTATATGCTGATAAGACTAATTAAAATACAATAGAGCGCCCAAAATTCATATTACCCCACTTCTAAAACACACGTGCCATATCATATGATAAAAAAAATGAGACTCAAGTTAAACTGAAAGGGTTAATTCCAAAATATTATGGTTTCTTTCTATCTGTTGGAAATGTTATCACTTATTAGTACTTGGGATCTGATCACTGAGACCCTTAAAGAGGTTTTCCAGGACTTTAACATTGATGGCCTACCCTTAGGATAGGTCATCATTGTCTGATTGGTGGGGATGGCACTGCCACCGATCAGCTGTTCCTGGTGTCGGGCGCCAGAGCTGCTCAGCTGCAGAGCTGCAGGGCCAGCTCCATCACTAGAATAGTGAC
Source organism: Ranitomeya variabilis (assembly GCF_051348905.1). NCBI lineage: Eukaryota > Metazoa > Chordata > Amphibia > Anura > Dendrobatidae > Ranitomeya > Ranitomeya variabilis. Next base: position 504,329,686 of record NC_135236.1, read on the forward strand.
CGCGGCTGGGTACTGCACATCCACCACCTATTGATTCAAATAGGTGGCGGATGTGCAGTACTCGGCAGCGGCCACTATGCAGTCGATGGGCACACCTGAGCAGTTTCGGTTGGCGACGACATCTGATCGGTGGGGATGTCGGGTGTTGCAAATCCACAGATCAGACATTGCTGACCTATCCTAAGGATAGGCTATGAATGTTAAGATAAGGGATATAAAGGGACTACCCCTTTAATGATCTCAAGAGTTCTGGAACCTGGCACCCATGTTCCAGAGTCCAAACCTTTGGAATGTGGGAAGTTCTAGTGGTCGGGCTCTCAGCGACCAGTAAAACATATCCCATTGATTAGTAATAACTTAATATTTTGAGAATAACCCTTTAAGAGGTTATCCCATAACAGTATATAATGACATACTGTATAGCTAGACTATGTCATCATTTATCTATTAATATTTTGGGAATACCTATATAGTAGTCACGTGAGTCTCATTTTTCTTAACATATGTCTGTGTGATTTTGATATATGTTAATAGGAATGAGACTCAAGTGACACTTAAAACGTTTTTACCAAAATATTAAGTTATCCCCCATCTAACAGTTTGCGAATCCAAAAACTGAGACTCCATGTTCTCAATATCAGGCCTCTGTATCTTGGTTCCAGAGCCCCAATCTTGCGAGATCAAGGAATCCAAGGACTCCCAAGGACCATTAAGTTATCCCATATGCCATTGATAGGGGATAACTTAACATTTTTGTGAATAACACTTTAAGAAGTTTCTCCATAAGAGTATATAATGACATGTTACTAGACTTTTGTAAAATGAAACATACAACACTAATTTTCTTCCTTGCATATAAAAATAGTTATGTGTTTTGAGTATACAATTGCACATGCCTAAATGTAAACATTCTACAAAAAAAAGATTTTCACCATTTTTACCCATGGCGCTGTGAGACAGTGATGGGGATCGTATGTGAGGGTCGATATCTATCCTCCAGGATGCGTATATAAGCGTATTGAGGCCACTGGAGGCATTGCATAGCTGTGATTGCAGTGCAAAATAAAAGTAAGTTTGGTCTTGGGCAAGCTATTTGTCCAAGACAGACTTAAGAAAAGCCGGCATGGGCTTTTATTTTTGAGGGAACTACAGGATGGTAGTGGGGCAGTTTGCTCCTTCCAGACCGGCTTTTACAAGTGGCCCATGGCCACAGATTCCATTTAAAAACCCTGCAGCAAAGGGTTGGGGGTGTCAGTCTTGGTTTGCAAACTGCAGAACAGGTGACTCTGCAGGGTCGGACTGATGTGAAGTAGCAAGGAGCCAAGTAAAGCAAAAACACCTGGCACCCTTCAGCGTGACATGGCGGTGCAGTCGCCCATGGCAACCGGTCTCGGATACGGACTGTCTTGACGCCCTGGCTGCAATCCGGAGGATACCATATGCATTTAATTTGTAAGTTTTAGGCATTAAAGACACTTTGCTTTGAACTTTCCTGTGATTCTTGCCTATCTGTCGCATTGCACCAACGCCACTGCCCCACATATGGTTGGAGAATGCTGGCAGTGTGAACTGAGGCATACCCAAAGCCCGCTGCATGTCGGTTATTAGGCCTGCAACACTGCAGTCTAAGCCTGCCAAGAAGATGGAGGAGCTTATGAAGCAGTTGGTCCTCACTCAGCAATGCAGCATGAGCGGCAGCAATGGCAGCAGGAGCAGCATCAGCATAATCACCAGCAGCAGCTGCTGTATCAGCAGCAGCATAAGACTAATGAGCTGATCCTGCAACAGATTGTGGGTCTGCAAGATGTACCCTCATCAGCAACCAAGATCCATTTGGAGGCTCGGTATAAAGTAAGATCAGCGCTGAGGAAGATGAGTCCTAAGGACAATTTGGAGGCTTTCCTCAATGTAATAGAGCGGACAGCAGAGTGGGAGAGCTTGCCGATGTCCAAGTGGGCTGAAGTGGTGCCCCCTTCCCGACGGGAGATGCCCAGTAGGCCTACTTGGACCTCATTCGGGATGATGCCCTGGACTATGAGAAACTGAGAGGTGAGATACTTGCCTGACTGGGGGTTAATACATAAGTGAAGGCCAAACGGGGCTTTCAGTGGTCCTTTGCGGAGTCTCGCCCCGCCAGGTCTCAGGCATATGACTTGTTACAGCTAGTAAAAAATGGCTCCAGCCTGTGACCTTAACCTCTTACCAGATGGTGGAGAGCGTGGTGGTTGACTGACTAGTAAGAACTCTGCCAGCCGCTATTCAGCGTTGGGTGGGCCTAGAGGATCCTGGTACCCTAAAAAAAGTGGTCAGCCTGATTGCACGATATACGGCCACTCAGGACTTTATACGGGACTCTGCTCCACTAAGATTATCACGTCAGGCCCCAACAGCCCAGGAGCCTGGGAAAGGACCGCGACCCTCCGCTGGGGCCATTCAAGACCGAGCCCGTACTGAGGGGGTACCCCAAACTGAGAGTGACCAGCAACCCAGCTTCTCTAAATCGCCCCCAAAGTCCAGTCATGCCGCAGCTATTAAGTGTTGACGATGCCAAGGGCCAGGACATGTGGCTGCAAACTGCCCCCTGACAGCTGATCCCATGGACTGCGGGTAAACTGGCCGTATGTCGATGTACACTGAGGCCATTTTCACCTTGGATCCATTCGTCCCAGCAGGAGAACTGCATCTGTGCCAGGGGCATGTCAATGGACACCAGGTTGAAGCCCACCTGGACTCAGGGAGTCTGGTGACACTTGTGCACAGGTCATTAATCTCGGGCTTAGAACCCACTGGGAAAAATGTGGGTGTTGTGTGCATACATGGTGAACTCTGCGAGTACCCAACATTGGAGGTCTCATTTGTTATGCCCTGCGGGGAAATTAAACATATGGTGGGATGCTGAAGACCCTTCTTAACAGGGCTGTCCTGGGAAAGGATTTGCCCCTCTTCTGGTCTCTATGGAAAAATAAAATTAAGCCTCCCTGGGTAAATGTTATTCTGGGCGCAGAACCCGAAGATCCCGAGTAAGGAATACATGCCAAAGGGGTCGCCAACCTAGGGTCAGAGTGTAACCTCGATAGGTTTCTCCAAGAGGTATTGGCAGGAGAGGGCAAGGAGACCTCATTGATCCCCAAGCTGGAAGTGCCCCCTGGTATGTTTGGGACAGGTCAGCTCCAGGATAATCGATGTAAAAAACGAGGTGGCTCAGCAACCGGGTGCAGAGATGGTGTTCCCACGTATGGCGATCAGCCAGGGGTTACACGACTTTCAGTATCATCTCTATGCGGACGACACACAGATCTACATCTCTGGACCAGATATCACCACCCTACTAACCAGAATCCCTCAATGTCTATCCGCTATTTCATCCTTCTTCTCCGCTAGATTTCTAAAACTTAACATGGACAAAACAGAATTCATCGTCTTTCCCCCATCTCACACGACCTCCCCAACGAACCTATCCATTACAGTAAATGGCTGCCCACTCTTCCCAGTCCCACAAGCCCGCTGTCTTGGGGTAATCCTTGACACTGATCTCTCCTTCAAACCACATATCCAAACCCTTTCCACTTCCTGCCGCCTCCAACTCAAAAATATTTCACGGATCTGTACATTCCTAAACCAAGAATCTGCAAAAACCCTAGTCCATGCCCTCATCATCTCCCGCCTCGACTACTGTAACCTCCTGCTCTGTGGCCTCCCCTCTAACACTCTCACACCCCTCCAAACTATTCTAAACTATGCTGCCCGACTAATCCACCTGTCCCCCCGCTATTCCCCGGCCTCTCCCCTCTGTCAATCCCTGCACTGGCTCCCCATTACCCAGAGACTCCAGTACAAAAGCCTAACCATGACATACAAAGCCATCCACAACCTGTCTCCTCCATACATCTGTGACCTCGTCTCCCGGTACTTTCCTGCACGCAACCTCCGATCCTCACAAGATCTCCTTCTCTACTCCCCTCTTATCTCCTCTTCCCACAATCGCATAGAAGATTTCTCTCGTGCATCCCCCCTACTCTGGAACTCTCTACCACAACATATCAGACTCTCGCCTACCATCGAAACCTTCAAAAAGAACCTGAAGACCCACTTCTGCCAACAAGCCTACAACCTGCAGTAACCACCGATTGACCAAACCGCTGCACGACCAGCTCTACCCTCACCTACTGTATCCTCACCCATCCCTTGTAGATTGTGAGCCCTTGCGGGCAGGGTCCTCTCTCCTCCTGTACCAGTTGTGACTTGTATTGTTCAAGATTATTGTACTTGTTTTCATTATGTACACCCCATGTAAAGCGCCATGGAAAAAATGGTGCTATAATAATAAATAATAATAATACTATACAAGGCTGATAAAATCCGGGACGAGGTGGTAGTACAACTGGTAGTGCCCCAATCCTACCATCGGGCAGTTCTCGAAAAGACTCACACCCATATGCTGGGAAGGCACTTCGAGGCCAAAAAGATGCAGGAGTGCATATTTCAGAGTTTTTTGGGGACTGTGGTATACACTAAGGTATAGAGGTATTGTGAAACGTGTCCTGAGTGCCAACTAACCTCACCCACCGCAAACTACCAGAGTCAGTTGGAACCTCTGCCCATTATAGAGGTACCTTTTGAGCGGATAGAGATGGATCTGGTAGGGTTGATAGTAAAATCTGCCACAGTGGCCATCTACATACTAGGGGTCATAGACTATGCCACCCAGTACCGGGGGGCCATTCCGCTTCGGCACACCTCAGCTATGGTTATTGCCCAAGAGTTGTTTGCCTTGTTCTGTCGCCTTGGGCTACCAAAGGAGATCCTTGCTGCTACCTGTTTCTATTGAAGGCTGCTACCTTTTTCTGTTAATGTCTACAGTGCTGGTATCATGATGATAGTCCTGCAATCAATGCTCTGGGTATCTAATGCTATCAACTCGTGTTACTGGCTGCAGTGCTGTTGTCGTGATGTTAGCACCGCAGACAATAACACACTGGGAGTAGCATCAGAGAATTACATCTGGACCTGGTGAGGGTGAGTAAAGCTTAGTTTGTTTGTTTGTTTGTTTGTTTTTTTAAACATACTGCAGCTGAGGGCTAGAGGGTTTTTGAAAACTTGAAAACCGATTTATTAGCAATATGATTCCTTCTAGAACAAGCTTTTTGATTGCCAGAATCTATCCGTCCTTGAACTTGCTAAAGTCTGTGTCTCCTCAAAGCCATAGCTAGGCTTTCTTTGCCCCGATGCAGATTCCGTTTGCTGCCTTAACTTTATATGTATATACTGAGGCCACAGCTATTTAACGTGTTGGTTCCCCTGTGGCACTTACCACCCAGCTGTCTCCCCAGCTAAGTCACTGTCTTCCCCAACCCTATACTGATATACAGCCATTATCCTGTGTCATACTTAACATGCTCCAGAAATAATGACTCCTAGTGCAGGAAGAGCCACAATCCCAGGTTACATAAAATGAAATGGCAACCAACTAAGATTAAGCGCTGCATATGCTTTACCCTGTAAGTTAGTAATGTGGACTATTCTTAACAGTATGCCCTCCCTTATAAACTTTCTACTTTATTTCTCTCTCTAATACTAACTCGGGATTTTCACTTCTTTTTCCAAATATTGCTTAACACTTCCACCTACAAGTCATATAAATGACATTTCATTTGCATACTCCAGAATTCATTTATCTATCAGTCAGGTATTCAGTATGTGTTAGGCTAGTTTCACACTAGCGTTTCCCTGATCTGTGGCGGGCTGCGGACTTCCTCCGTGAAGCCCCGTCCCCCCGCCGCACCTCCGCCGTTAGCTCCACCTACTTCTGCATGCGGCCTGTGTACCTATATTTAACATTAGGTACGCAGGTCGCGCCGCAGTGTGTGGATGATGCCGCATGCGTCATTTTGACGATGCGGCAACCAGCGTAGACGCAGCCATGTAGCATTTTTTTTTTCGCATCGTCAAAAAGACGCATGCGGCACCATCCGCATACTGTGGCTCGACCTGCGTACCTAATGTTAAATAAAGGTACACAGGCCGCATGCAGAAGTAGGCGGAGCTAGCAGCGGAGGTGCGGCGGGGAGCGGGGCTTCATGGAGGAAGTCTGCAGCCCGCCGCAGATCAAGTAAACGCTAGTGTGAAAATAGCCTAAGGTCACTCATTTTAACCCAATATTCAAAATGCACAACATGAGTCTATTAGAGTCAGGAACTTCATCACATGTAGTAAAGCTCCCCCATTTTACAAAAGAAGTGCAGAAGTGGAATATGCCAAATACTATTGAGCAAAAAAGAAAAATGGAGTAGCTATAAACCACAGGGTGAAGTAAAAAAACAGTGCTTTATTGACAAATAACACTAAAATATCAACTACCAAATATTTTTTAGGTCAGAAGAACAAAAAGGAGCAATAACCAATAGAGGGTCAAACCATCATTATTTTTCATTTTCATTATTTGTATGTATTTACTGTTTTGAGGGGGAGGGGGTGTTTTTTGCCACCATCCTTTTTTGAAAGGGGGACCGAGGGTATCTTTTTCACATACACTTTATTGTGAATAATGTATTGTGGTTACTTATATTTACTGCTATGCACTGTATCACTTTATATGTCTCTGTTATTGCTGACAAATCAATACTTCATTTGTCCTTATGTATTTTGTCATATTTTTGTCACTTTTTCATTCCCATGATACACTATTTTAATACATACCTACCCACGTGGTCAAAATTGTTGGAAAAACCTACAAGGGTCACAGAAATAATTTGAATCTGACAAAAGTAATAATAAATAAAAGATCTATGAAAATGAACAAATGAAAGTCAGACATTGCTTTTCAACCATGCTTTCATAGAATTTAAAAAAAAATCAAACTTATCAAATAGGCCTGGACAGAAATGATGGTACCCCTGAAAATAATGTGACAAAAGGGACATGTTAAATCAAGCTATGTCCACTAACTAGGATCACAGGTGTCTACAATCTAGTAATCAGTGAGTGGGCCTGTATATAAGGCTACAGATACTCAATGTGCTGTTGGTGACATGGTGTGTATCACACTCAACATTGACCAGAGGAAGCGAAGGAAAGAGTTGTCTCAGGAGATTAGAAAGAAAATTATAGACAAACATGTTAAAGATAAAAGTTATAAGACCATCTCCAAACAGCTTGATGCTCCTGTGACTAGAGTTTTGCATATTATTCAGAAACTTAAGATCCATGGGACTGTAGCCAACCTCCCTGGAAGTGGCCTCAGGAGGAAAATTGATGACAAACCAAAAAGAGACAGTGGTAACAAAAGAGCCTAGAAAAACTTCTAAACAGATTAAAGGTGAATTTCAAGCTCATGGATCATCAGTGTCAGATCGCACCATCCGTCGTTGAGTGAGCCAAAGTGGACTTCATGGGAGACGACCAAGGAGGACACCATTGTTGAATAAAAATCATAAAAAAAGCCAGACTGGAATTTGCCAAACAACACGTTGACAAGCCACAAAGCTTCTGGGAGAATGTCCTATTGACAGATGAGACAAAAAATGGAACTTTTTGGCAAGGCACATCAGCTCTATGTTCACAGACAGAAAAATGAAGCATATCAAGAAAAGAACACTGTCCCTACTGTGAAACATGGAGGAGGCTCTGTTATGTTCTAGGGCTGCTTTGCTCCATCTGGCACAGGGTGTCTAGAATCTGTGCAGGGTACAATGAAATCTAAAGACTATCAAGGGATTCTAGATAGAAATGTGCTGCCCAGTGTCAGAAAGCTTGGTCTCAGTCACAGGTCATGGGTCTTGCAACAGAATAATGACCCAAAACACACAGCTAAAACACCTAAGAATGGCTAAGAGGAAAATATTGGACTATTCTGAAGTGGCCTTCTACAAGCCCTGACCTAAATCCTATTGAGCATCTTTGGAAAGAGCTGAAACATGCCGTCTGGAAAAGGCAATCTTCAAACACGAGACAACTGGAGCAGTTTGCTCTTGAGGAGTGACCCAAAATACCTGTTGAGAGGTGCAGAAGTCTCATTGACAGTTACAGGAATTGTTTGATTGCAGTGATTGCTTCAAAAGGCTGTGCAACAAAATATTAAGTTAAGGGTACCATCATTTCTGTCCATGCCTATTTCATGAGTTTTTCTTTTTTTAATTCTGTGGAATCATTGTTGAAACGCAATGTCTGACTTTCATTTGTTCATTTTCATAGATTTTTTTATTTATTATTACTTTTGTCAGATTCAAGATATTTCTGTGACCATTGTGGGTTTTTCTGTCATTAAACGAGGGGTACCAACAATATTGACCACGTGTGTATATTTTTTTCATTTTTTTTTTACTGTGGTTTTTCTCCACAACAGTTCCCTTTCCCATTTTATTGTTACTCTTTATTCTTTGACCTATTCTCTTTTTTTTCCTTTTTATTGTTCATTCACATATCACTAGTGTTGAGCGATACCGTCCGATACTTGAAAGTATCGGTATCGGAAAGTATCGGCCGATACCGGCAAAGTATCGGATCTAATCCGATACCGATACCTGATACCAATACAAGTCAATGGGACTCACGTATCGGACGGTATCCCTGATGGTTCCCAGGGTCTGAAGGAGAGGAAACTCTCCTTCAGGCCCTGGGAACCATATTAATGTGTAAAATAAAGAATTAAAATAAAAAATATTGCTATACTCACCTCACCGAGGGAACCGGCAGCATTGTTTGCTTAAAATGCGCGCTTTTCCTTCCTTCCGTGATGTCACGGCTTCTGATTGGTCGCGTGCCGCCCATGTGGCCGCGACGCGACCAATCACAGCAAGCCGTGATGTAATTTTCAGGTCCTTCTAGGCATTCAGTATTTTAAAACTACGTTCCGGCTTTGTGATTGGTCGCGTCGCGGTCACATGGGCGACGCGACCAATCACAAGCCGTGACGTCACGGGAGGCAGGAGACGCGCGCATTTTAAAATGCGCGCGTGTCCAGCCTCCCGTGACGTCACGGCTTGTGATTGGTCGCGTCGCCCATGTGGCCGCGACGCAACCAATCACAGCAAGCCGTGACGTAATTTCAGGTCCTTCAGGATTTTAAAATTACGTTCTGGCTTGTGATTGGTCGCGTCGCGGTCACATGGGCGACGCGACCAATCACAAGCCGTGACATCACGGGAGGCTGGACACGCGCGCATTTTAAAATGCGCGCGTCTCCTGCCTCCTGTGACATCACGGCTTGTGATTGGTCGCGTCGCCCATGTGACCGCGACGCGACCAATCACAAAGCAGGGACGTAATTTTAAAATACTGAATGCCTAGAAGGACCTGAAAATTACGTCATGGCTTGCTGTGATTGGTCGCGTCGCGGCATGGGCGGCACGCGACCAATCAGAAGCCGTGACGTCACGGAAGGAAGGAAAAGCGCGCATTTTAAGCAAACAACGCTGCCGGTTCCCTCGGTGAGGTCCAGGCTGCGTCGGAGAGGTGAGTATAGCAATATTTTTTATTTTAATTCTTTCTTTTACACATTAATGTTTTTTCGATACCGATACCCGATACCACAAAAGTATCGGATCTCGGTATCGGAATTCCGATACAGCAAATATCGGCCGATACCCGATACTTGCGGTATCGGAATGCTCAACACTACATATCACACTTATCCTATATTGGGCCGCTCTTATTTTACCCATTTTGCCGATCTGTTTTCCCCTCTCCAGTCATTTGCCCTCTCCCGTCCCCAACTATTCCTTACACACATTTCTCTGGCTCAAATACTGGCTACAACATCATGGTTGCCACTCTGCGCACATGCACGGTGTATCATATGCCTTGATATCCAGCGCCGGCCATCAATGATGTGTCGCGCGCATAATATTGATGTCATGGGGTTATTCCTATACCCCGCATGCACGTCACAGTATGATGGCGACAGGCAGCTTTACAGCAATGGTGCGATCAGCTCCAGACATGCACCTCCGGAATGGCTCCATCTGTGATTTTGTCCATATAAACTCCATCTGGTAAGCGTACCACAAATACCTCCCCTTGAAAAAACAGTAGTGAAACGCGAATCGGGGCTGTGGGGGGCATTCCATTCTACTTCCATATGGGTAAGTGTTAAACTGTATCTATGTGACATGGCTAATATACATTCGGTAGACATATTTTGGAACTCAGGCTGTGATACATTTGTTGGGCTTGACTAGGATATCCTTCCATGCATGTTACTCATGTCTCCATACTTGATATCTGCACTTTATCTCCATGCACATGCATTTTCTTTATCCAGGTCTATTGTACTACATGTAGAGCTCAACATCCATGGAACTTATATTTACTGGGTGTTTCTTATCCTAATAAATTATCTATGATGATGGTTTGCCCCTCTATTCGTTGTTCCTCCTTTTGTTCTTCTGACCTAAAAAAATATTTGGTACTTTATATTTTAGTATTATTTGTCAATAAAGCTCTCATTTTTACTGCACCCTGTATTTATGGCTACTCCATTTTTCTTTTTTTCTCGTTAGGTTACTCTTTGCGCAATTAACAGTTTTCTTAGGCAGGGTGCCTACAATCCGAAGTAGCAGTGCTTTGGACACAGAGTATGTTCACTGCATCCAAAAGCGCTGCCATCTATTGAATGCAGATCAATCCCCATGTGTTCACTGAACCGTGCGGATTCACCACTTTCAATACATTCTATACTTGAAATTCTCTTGTGGAGATTCACATCTCTGCAAGACAAATTGACATGTTGCGGTCTGGAGAGACGCGCCGCATGTCTGTTTCCACAGGTGATTCTCGGGCATCTCTAGATGCATAGTGGGCATGGGATTCCTTGAAATCCCATCTACTATGCTGTAACATCTGGCTGTGGGTTTGGCACTGCATAAGTTAAGTCCAACCTGCAGCGATTACTGATTGAATGCACATACCCTTAGAGGGGTTTTCCAGTTTGGATAACCACTTCCTCTGTGGTGGACCTTTTAATAAAGAGCTGATTGTGTGGGAAAAAACCCTTTAATCTTTGGCGAGGATTGTAATTATGAAAGCTGATATCGGATGGGCTGCAAGATTACATTTATATCTATTATGTGTCAATGTACACTATTTTGAAATATAGGAGTAAACATTCTATATATACATACACTGTGCGTCATTGCACTGCGACTAATGAATACATGAACTCCAATATTGCTGTAAATTTTAAAAACATAAGATACTTAGCTTTTGCACTTTTTGATAAAAAATGTTAACTATCTAAAAACATGGTGTACCGCAACATTGATGGTCCCTATTACTAAGGTCTGACCTCTCCATGTTCCAAGCCAGGTCACATCAGAACTGAGGAAGTAAAAGGAAACCAAGTATAGCTTGCAAGTAAAGCCTTGGTTAGGAAAGATTAGTGGATAAGGGTGCACTACATAGATTTTCAATAGCATGTCAGGTGGGTTATTTGCTCTAGACATAAGATGGGGACTCCAACCAAATTTTTATCTCAGAACCTCCACCAACTTTAATGCTACCTCAGCAAGAGTATACCTTTAGTGCCTATTTAGTGGTGTTGTGTAGATATCTAACATTTATGGTCATAGATAACTGACATTTGCAGAAGCTATAAATATCGCCTTTCTGGAAATGGGAATCGCCTATCTCGAAAAGAGGTCAGATCGCAATTAGTTAGTCAAGCAAATTCTGTAAACGTTACTTTTTACTATTACGTGTTTGTAATGATGCATTACTCAGTTCACCTATATTTCAACACACTAACTGTAGTGATCAGTGAGGAGAGTAGGGTATGTTCTTTTCTCCCCTTATTATTGGTCAACCTCATGCAGTGGAAGAAGTCCACGTCCACAGAGACTAATCTATGCCACATCCAGTTGAGCTATAACAGAAAAAAATAAAAAGCTCTGCTGCTTTTATTCTACTATGTGGCCATTTTACATGCTCAAAGTAGTGAAAGGTCCTCTTTAAATATTTTCATGGACAAAACATTAAATATTTGGTGGATAAAATAGAAAAGAATTTTGAAAAATGTGAAATTTAACCCCTATTTCTAATGGCTAACAGCTTTACTTTTATATTTGACATTTGATGTAAAATCCATATACATACTGTAGTAATGAACCTGAAAACAAAGATGAAATTCATAAGGTCATTCATGAACCTTCAAACGGTGCATTCCTAGTAAAGAGCAAATTGCATTAAAGCTCCTCTAAATCCTCCTTAACATCAATACCATTAACTCGGCTCCCTCTTATATCTCAGCTTGTATCTCCGCCTGTATTTCTGCATGATGTCCTTGTTTGCAAAATACCCATCTCATCTCTACTTCAACTAGTTCCTTATCAAACCTTAATGGCTTGTGCATATATCTTTACTTTTAAGGAGCTTCAGCACTTAAGAGACTTAAAAAAACAAACACAAATAAATGCCACTGCATTTATTAAAAGTAGAAAATTAGAACATGTAGTGCTTTAGCCATGATATACTTTCATATCAAGTAAAGGAGAGGAGTCTTCATCACTGTAAAACTCACAATAGAAATTGAAAATAAAAATCATAATAGATCATAATAAAATAAAAAAAATAAAATAATAATAAAAAAATAATAATAATAATAAAAAATAATAAAATAATAAAATAAAATCATAATAGATAAGATGACAAATTGGATACTTTGGATCAATCAAATCCAGTATACTTTGAATCCTCAATAAAAAAAAAATGTAGCCAAAAATGCTTGTCCACTTGTGGCGACAATTTATTTTAACCTAAATGGGAAATTAAATGTCCAAACTTTAGTTTTAAAGGATGAGCAAAGATTCACTTTGACACAAAATATTTGCTTTCAGATGTACTTTTGTGGACATGGTCATAGTCATATTGCCCAGGTCCAAGCTTTGTCTAAGATACAGTTTATGTATATTTTTATCATTCAAATAAACTTCATAGACAGATCACAAAAACAAGAAATAGTGAAAACAGTAGCTAAAAAAGACTACCAACAAAATCATTCAATTTAAGTCAAACTTATTAACGTTTATGGAACCATCTGACCATCTAATAATTATGGCAGTCTCCAAACTTTCCGATTGCAGGTTATGTCCTGGGAGAAAAAGACTGGCCATGTTAAATCACTTCATCTGATCCTTTTGGTTATATTCTGACAGGTAAGCCACAGTCTCATGGGTTTAACAGTGGCTTACACTCCATTGGAAACTTATGTACTCTCGCAGATCCTGCATGTGAATTGGTGAGCTAAAACAGATAGCTGTCTGCCTATTGATCGTTTAACTGACCACTATCTAATATGTGTAGGCATACTTAAAGCGGTGGTATTACTAATCTAAGTTCCTTTCCCCCCGATCTGGTTGGTCGCTTTCAAATTGTGACCTTCTGGATGGCTCCAGTGTTTATTGGGCAAGACAAAAGTCACAACTCAATGTAAGTCTATGAGAGACAGAGCGAGGCCAGAATGAAGCACTCATGCACTTGAATTGAGAGCTTATGACTAGTGTTGAGCGATACCTTCCGATATTCAAAAGTATCGGTATCGGATTGGATCGGCCGATATCCAAAAAATATCGGATATCGCTGATACCGATACCCGATACCAATAAAAGTCAATGGGACACAAATATCGGAAGCTATCCTGGATGGTTCCCAGGGTCTGAAGGAGAGGAAACTCTCCTTCAGGCCCTGGGATCCATATTCATGTAAAAAATAAAGAATAAAAATAAAAAAATATGGATATACTCACCCCTCCGGCGGCCCCTGGACCTCAGCGGTGCAAGCGTCTGCCTCCATTCCTAAGAATGCAGTGAGTGAAGGACCATCGATGACGTCGCAGTCACATGAGCGGTCATGCGACCAATCACAAGACCGCGACGTCATCACAGGTCCTACACACTGCATTCTTAGGAACGGAGGCTGCCGGTTGCACCGCTGAGGTTCAGAGTCTGTCGGAGGGGTGAGTATATCCATATTTTTTATTTTTATTCTTTATTTTTTACATGAATATGGATCCCAGGGCCTGAAGGAGAGTCTCCTCTCCTCCAGACCCTGGGAACCATACGCACCGCACACGCCTGGGAACTTATAGGAACTTCCGATTCCGATTTCCGATATCACAAAAATATCGGAACTCGGTATTGGAATTCCGATACAGCGAATATCGGCCGATACCTGATACCTGCAGTATCAGAATGCTCAACACTACTTGTGACCCTTACCTCAACTTCTGGCCAGTCAGAAGTTACGGTAACAAATTTCACGGAGCTACACTGGGAACAGCTGAAGATGGCAGATGTAAAGTATAATACTTAAAATACATGTGACATGGAACTTAAATTTGTGGCACCACTCCAGCACTGAAATAAAAAAACAGTGTAGTAGTGCTTTATGGTCTGTTAACACTAGCCGACTGGCATCACGAAACGTACAACAATCAGCTACCAAATTGCTGATCGGTGGTTGTTTAATAGCCTATATTCACAGGAAGAATGCGCTAAAGATGTGCACTGAAAGATCTGTAATAGAACTTTCAGTAGGACATTGGCTGACATTATTCTGAGAAGTGCAGGTCCTATAGACACAGGACAATAAGCTGCAGAGAATGATAATCTTTTGGGCAAACCAAACGATCATTTCAACCCCACGAATGAGCATTTTGCTTGTCCAGGGTGATTAGCAGCCTGCTGGTCTTGGACAATTATTGTGAACGAGCTTTCCTATGAATGCATGTTCACAATAGTCAAGGGGTGAAAAAACTCTTTTAGGGTGGGGGGAGAAATATAAGATGTGTTGTAATCTATTCATGCTGTGAAGCTCATTGGCAAAGTCAATAGGTGAAACAGAGTCAGATCAAATACCACCTTCTAGGTAACTGATACATGGATCGATTCCGGCATGATTGCAATTAAACAAACTAATTATTTCCCTTCTATGAAGACAAATTGGCCACTTATCTCTGGATCAACATTGCATGATAGTAGCAATTTGAATCCAATAAACCAGAATTCTTTAACCCCTTCACGACATATTTACGTTATATGTAATATTCCTGCCAATGATGTTGGCTCACATGCCAAGCCGCATCTTTCCCCATACATGATGACTGATTTATTCAGCCATCATGTACCATTAACAGTCAAGGATGGAGTGGCTGTTAACCTGCTAAATACCACTGTCAATCTTCGACAGCTGGATGTAACATGTGTCAACAGGGGAGCGCATTACGAGGCGCTGATGGGCTGTTATGTCAGCCGGGGATTTGCTAATATACGCCATGCCTGTCATTACAATTCCCCTGTGAATATTGGCACATGGAGCACTGAGATTTATAGCACAAATGAAATGATTGGACCTATAGCAGCTTCATGTCCAATAAGGAGACTAAGTAGATAGGAGGGGCACAGAGCAGAGCAGCACAGAGCAGGGAGATATAGTACAGACACTTCCTGGTTCTGTCAGACACCCGGGCAGTCTGCCCAAGGGGCAGAATGCATACAGTGAGATAGTTACAGGCTGTAGGGGATAAGTCTGCAGATGGCAGTAAGGGCCTCCCGGCTGAAGAATAGTGCAGTCTGGCACCAGCTCAACAAGACCATCCCCAAGAAGGATCCGGGGTCTAAGACCAGGGTGGGAGCAGCTGAGATTGCACCTTTCCCTATTGGAACCGGACAAGGGGCTGACAGGGAGCTTATGATGCTGAAGGTACAGATAGGACACGAACTGTCCAAAGATGCTGCCCGCATGGCAGAGGAAAGGAAAGCGCCGATAGGACAGAGTCTGGATAGAGGTACGGCCGTGAACGTCGAGAGTAAAGAGAGAGAAATGACAGAGTCTGCCCGTATGGCAGAGGAAGGGAAAATACAGGAAACTTTGCCCTGTCTGAACTGTGCTGCTGATGTGAAGAATGCAGATAAGAAGATGTCTCTGTGTTTGAACTGTGCTGTCTGTGAGATGAATATGCTGCTGTCTATTAAAGTTAAGCTGTTGGAAAAAGACCTCGTCTCTGAAGTGATTTGCAGAGCTCATGAATGCGGAGCTGACATGGCAGCAGCTAAGGGGAATCTGACAGAGCCTGTGAGTGTGCTGTGGTGCATGCTGCATTCAAGGAACTTTGTTTGTCTTTTCGTGTGTGGGGTGCCTCTTAACTGTTGTTTGGTGGACTCACCCACGACTAACACCCCGTGCCACCTTGTTACAGTATCTACCCCAAGATTGTAACAGTAAAAAGTAAGCTTATGGAGCAAAAATATAAGCTATCAAACAGCCCCATATCATGAAAAATCAAAATGCTATGGGTCTCGGAAAATGACGACAAAAGTGAAAAAAAAATGTCATGCAAATTTAAGAATTTTTTTTCACTGCTTAAATAATACAAATCTATTCATGTTTGGTATCTGTGTACTCTGGAGAATCATATTGCCAGGTAAAGTTTACAATATAGTGAACATGGTAAAATTAAAAATCCTAAAAACAATTGTTGAACTGATTTTTTTTACAATTTCGCAGCACTTGGAATTTCTTCTCCCAATTTTCCAGTATTCTATATGGTTAAATGAATGGTGTTATTCAACAGTACATCCCAAACCTGCAAAAACAAGCCTTCATATGTCTATATTAACAGAAAAATCAAAAAGTTATGGCTCTCGGAAGAAGGGGAGGAAAAACCAAAAACAAAAAAAATGGAAAATGGCCTGAGAGTGAAGGGGATAAATTATATTAAAGTCAGGTGGTGGGTGTCATGAAGTAAAAGCAAGTTGGATTAGAAGAACAATAAACTTACGAACTAGAAGTGCAAGATTTGGCTATATACAAGATAGTTGCCTATAAAACACTTATGTGCCTGTCTCTTTGTAGGTGGGAAAATTTGCTAAATTGACAGTGTGTAAAACACTTATTTTTACCAACGTATTAGAACATCAGTATGATCATATTTATAGCAAAAATGTGAGGATGGAGAATGGTCACCTATGCATTACTTGGTCTTAGTTTTAAATTAACTAAAAATAGGACAAGATCTATTCAGCACCTGAAATGGCTCTGAAAGGCAAAATAATAAGTCCTAATTATAGAGTTAGATACAGAATGCTACTATCAAATATGAGTGTAGCGAGAACATTAAGAAAGTTATCAAGTCAAACCACAGCAGCCTATCAATACAGACTGGAGTAGAGGCGGGGAGGCAGCTCTAGAGCAGGGGAGGTTGAGCAACTGATAGATTTGTTTCTTTGAAGGAGAGCAAGCAAATGGATTTTTTTAAAATATTACTAGAGAATCTATTTAAGAGCATGCACAAGGCTTTCTAGAAGAGGGCATAACCTTATCCTTGTTTATACTGAATATGACAGATGAAGACATTTTTAATAAGACACAGTGAGTGTTGTCTTGATTGTCTATATTTTATTAATATCCCCTTTTTATTTTTTTTAATAAGTACAAAATTCTGTTATAAATAAATGTCTTATGTATCTTTATATTGTTGGGAGACTTCTTTTTTGTGATGCAGGGGTCCAAATGCCCTGTATTCAACCACTTGGCAACATTTTCAGTACTTTTTTAGCACTGAAACTGTGCAATTTGTACAGAGTTCTGTAAATATAAAATATATATTTCATCATAGCTGACATTTTGCCAAAGTGGGTGACCTAGATCCCTGCCATTTAACTCCTAGGACGCCATAGATAATAGAGACTGAGGCATCTAAACAATTAGATTCTGCATCTAGCTAAGGCTAACTTTTTATTTCACTATACGTCACTGGAGCTATTCATTTTTGATTAGTAGAGATGGTGTGAGTTGGACTCCAATCCTTTGGATAGGTCATCAATTCAATATCAAAGTGACGGAAACCCCTTAAAAACACCTAAAACATTTTTAATGCCTTACAATTAGCAGTCCTCTCCTATAGCAACAAAGAATAAGTGTTCAAACTACTGCATTGAATAAAAAAATAAAATGTTATCTCCTTAGGACCGGTGGCGAAGAAAATACCCCCCCATTCAAAAAGAAAAAAACACTGCATTATTGGCTATGTCCTCAAAGTGTATATCTCACAACAGCACAGGAGATAAATGTATGATCTCTGAGTCCCTATTGCTGGGACCCCCACAGATCAATAAGAGTTCTAAAACATAGGTTATGGAGAAGTTTGAATAGATTGGGTGTCACCAAGTGTCTGGAGTACAGTACTCAGCTAATTGCATCTTTGCCTTGGTTATTGACTAGAGAGCTGGAGCACATGCATTACCACTAGGGATGAGTGACTATTAGAGATGAGCGAGCATATTCGTTAGGATTCGGTACTTGCGGTACTCGAATCCTAGCGAGTATTTCACTACTTGCCTCGCAATATTCGTATCTCCCACCCAGCATTAGCCAATCACAGTAATGCCGCAGGGTATGACTCATAAGCTGGATACATGCCCTGCCGTCACCATTTTCTGCATATCGCATCCGGAACGCTAGCACTAGCATAGGGAGAGTGTGAGCAGCTGCTAGGGAGAGTTGTGCTTTTGGATATCATCCAGAAATCATCTAAAAAAATCACAAAAGCTCTTGTGAGAGCTATTCTAGTAGTAGGTAAATGTAGTAGTAGAGGGAGACAGGCAGGAGAGTTACAGTACATACATAGTACCTCAACATCTCTGCTCTTTCTGAAAGTACTGTATAAGGTTAGGGAGTAGTGTTGAGCATTCTGATACCGCAAGTATCGGGTATCGGCCGATACTTGCGGGTATCGGAATTCCGATACCGAGATCCAATACTTTTGTGGTATCGGGTATCGGTATCGAAACAACATTAATGTGTAAAATAAAGAATTAAAATTAAAAAAAATTGCTATACTCACCTCTCCGACGCAGCCTGGACCTCACCGAGGGAACCGGCAGCGTTCTTTGCTTAAAATGCGCGCGTTTACTTCCTTCCGTGTGATCACGGCTTGTGATTGGTCGCGTGCCGCCCATGTGGCCGCGACGCGACCAATCACAGCAAGCCGTGACGTAATTTTCAGGTCCTCAATGCCTAATTCTAGGCATTCAGGATTTTAAAATTACGATCCGGCTTGTGATTGGTTGCGTCGCGGTCACATGGGCGACGCGACCAATCACAAGCCGTGACGTCACGGGAGGCAGGAAACGCGCGCATTTTAAAATTACGTCACGGCTTGTGATTGGTTGCGTGCCGCCCATGTGACCGCGACGCGACCAATCACAGCAAGCCGTGACGTAATTTCAGGTCCTGAATGCAGAATTAGGCATACAGGACCTGAAATTACGTCACGGCTGGCTGTGATTGGTCGCGTCGCGGTCACATGGGCGGCACGCAACCAATCACAAGCCGTGACATAATTTTAAAATGCGCGCGTTTCCTGCCTCCCGTGACGTCACGGCTTGTGATTGGTCGCGTCGCCCATGTGACCACGACGCGACCAATCACAAGCCGGATCGTAATTTTAAAATCCTGAATGCCTAGAATTAGGCATTGAGGACCTGAGACAGAAGAAGGCTGATGCATCTATGTTCCTGTCAAAAATTCCCGGTCTGGAATGTAAACATGTCTGGTGCCAGAAGAGCTAGAGCAGATACTTTCTTGGATGGCAGATAAGGCCTCAATGAAATTTTCTAGTAGCATCCAATCCTCCACGACCATACAGTCTACTGTCAACACACAGTATGCTGGGTCATCCAATCCTCAACCTGTTTCTACTTCCTCCCCCCTCAGCAGTCACAGGAAACATTTGACACTATGCTTGGCCACTTCGATGATTTGTTTGGTACATATGATACTTTGGTTGCCTCTGGCCTCTCAATGCACAACATTGAAGAGGAACGTGAGGTGGTTTTGTCTGTTCATGACCAAATATTTGAAAATATTCACCTGTGGGAAGGTATACCATCTAGCTGCCATTCCATCACCCCAGCGGACCCCTCAGCAGTGTCGGTCATACTGACCGAATACCACAGGTGGCATCACGAACACTTGACAAACCTACACCTTTAATTGGGCGCCCCTTAGCAGGGCCACGGACCGGGTCAGGCCACCGTGACATCCCCAGAACTGAGACCGAGGGACCCGGTACCCAGTACCCCACTGCGATGTGCCTGGGGGCGGTCCAACTTTGGCATCATGAACAGGATCTACTTAAGCCTGAAGAATCAGGTCATGTGTGCCTAAGAACTGTGTCAGAATTGTGCTTGAACTGTGATTTATTGCAAAGATTGTGTACTGCCATTTGCCGCCAAAAATTCCCGCCCAAACCGCCGCCATTACAGCGCCACAAGGAGCGCAGAAGAAGAAGAAGAAGGGCATGGAGTTGTGGGCGTGAACAAACTGAGAAGCGCGAAGAACAATGGCCGCCCAGTCTAAATATTTCTGTACCTTGAGGACGTGTCCGTCAGCAGCCGAGATCCACCTCCTGATCCTCAATGGTGGGCGGAGACAAAGAAAACAAAACCGCCCATGAAGGAGAGAGTGGGAAAAGGACCAGGAAGAAGCGAACCACGTGGAGGACGCCATGGTGAGCTGCCCAAGACCAGAGTGTGTGGGTCGGAGCAGAGGACTCCCCCAGCTACTCAGAAGGGCACCTGTTGTGAATTCCGCTCTTGGGCTCCCTCCGGTGGTTGTAAATAGCACTTTTGTGAATTCTGCTCTTGGGCTCCCTCCTGTGGTTTTGAGTGGTATAGCTGCTTCTTGGATTTAGCTTTAGCAGCTGCTTCCACTGATCGTCTTTCTGGCTCGGCTATTTTAGTCTGGCCTAGCCCTCAATCAATGCCAGTTGTCAATTGTTCCTGCTTGGAGCCACTGCTCTTTTGGATTTCCCTGACACTCTGTCCAGTTCAGCAAAGATAAGTCCTTGCTTGTCCTTTTGCAGTCCATTTGTTGTGGACTTTATTGTTCAGCACATTCTATGTTTTGCTCATTTGTCCAGCTTATCAGTATGGATCTATTTAGCTAAGCTGGAAGCTCTGGGCTGCAGATTTTGCCCTCCACACCTTTAGTCAGGTGTGGAGATTTTTGCATATCTCTGCGGTGGACTTTTTCTAGTTTTTATTACTGACCGCACAGTGTTCTTTCCTTACTATGTATATAGCTAGAAGTGGCCTCCATTGCTAAATCTTGTTTTATACTACGTATGTCATTTCCTTCTCCTCTCACAGTCAATATTTGTGGGGGGGCTATCCTATCCTTTGGGGATTTTCTCTGAGGCAAGATAGCTTTCCTGTTTCTACCTTTAGGGGTAGCTAGTTCTCCGGCTGTGACGAGGTGTCCAGGGAGTGACAGGAACATCCCACGGCTACTTCTAGTGTTGTGTTAAGATCAGGAACTGCGGTCTGTATAGTTACCACCTGCTCAGAGCTAGTTGCATGTCGCTCCTAAATTACCAGTCCATAACAGGCACCGCAGCCAAGCCTCCACCGCTGACACCGACTCCCTGCAGGCCGGAATGGAGGAGTTGATTGACCAGCTCCTGCAGATGGGGGTAACCACCAGGGCCGCATACCGGACGACACCTGCGGAGGATTCCTCAACACCGCCACTGCTCCCTATATCGCTAGAGGAGCCGCTGCCGATACCGTCGCGGACGTCGCCACCATCAGAGCCAGCCGACATCGAGGACACCGCTGCAGCAGGTAAGAATGCCGACCCTGCCCCGGTGACTGAAGGACTGCTGATAGTTCCCATAGCAGCGCTACCTGCTGCCATGACTAAGACTAACACTGAATTGACAAATCCTAACACTACTACCACTGTGTGTATCATTGCCACTACTGAACCTGCTACCAAAACTGACATTCGAACCCATGACATTGACACCGCATCAGACGAGAGCACGGAACCGAAGCTTCTCCGGTCAGGAAGTGTTCACCAACAACTGATGCCTTGCAATCTATTATGAGAGTAAACCTCGGAAACCTGAAATTTGTAAATAGTTATTTTAAAACTTTTCCTGTTTTTGCTGCTAAACCCGACCAGGGTTAGTTCTAAAAGGGATCCCTTTGTTGACCCGGGATCCCTATTGTTTCTAATTTTGCACAAGTTTCATTATTGTTTTGCACACGCTGAACTGTAGAATCATGAACTGTGCATGATCAAGAACTCCTTGTAAATAGATTGCACCTTCTGAAAGGTGCTCCCTACTGGTTTTACAAAAGAGGCTCTTAAAGAGACTGCCTCTTAGCAGGAACTGCTGTTGATAATGCTGTGAAAATAACTGTTTTGCCTTACAGACCTGAAGAAAAACTCGTTGGTGTGGCAGGATTCCGGGTCAGGATTACACGTCTTGTAGCTCACTCAAGACCAACGTTTGGAGGTTTGTAACGGGTCCCTCAGATTGCATCACGTCACGTTGCCTTTTAGTGAACTTGGAAATAAATGATGTGATAATTAGCACTACCTCAGAGAGACTTGGGGTTTCCTCTTAAAGGGAATGTTTAGTAGTTAAATAGTAAAAATTTCTTACATAGTAGTAATATGTAGTTAAAAAGATAGTGCTAAGGAATAGCAATGTTGATAATGTTCTTTGAATAAAACTGAAGTTAAAGTAATTACTAGAATTTTATGAGAGAAAATCTGAAGAAAGATGCAGTAGGCCCGTAGGGGTAGACAGATAGTCCTGCATATGTGAAAGCAAAAGTTAAAGAAAGAAAATGACGATTTATGCTTTAAAGTTATATAGTATACCTTTAGTGGGTACACGCCCTTAAAGGAGAGATACTGTTTCAAATTTGCACTTAGTAGATAGTATGCCCGGCTGGGTAATAATGGTTATTTATAGCTAGTTATTTAATAAGTGTTATTTAAATTACAAGCCTAATGTAAATATGTTTTTGTTTGCAACGTTCAAGTGTTCTCACCTCCCATAAAGGGAAGCATTGTTAAATTTATTTGTTCATAGCATTCAAAAATTTTGTATGTCTTTTGCTAACATGTATTGTTGTTCTTCTTTTCCCAGTCCAGGAGTACTGGATTTAACAGGGGGGGAGTTGCAGTAATGTTGCTCTTCCACCTGGGGGAGTGATGTTACATCTGATGGCACTAAAGGAGTTCACCTGACCAGGTATCACAGTCACACACTACACTTCACAGTCCAACCACCAGGGGGAGCAAAAGGCCACTCCTCACACTCGGGTAAAACTGGGGGTTGGATAGGAAGCTGCCTGGGTGAGACCCAGAGAAGACCTGTCAGGCAGACAGGGGGAGAAGGAGGAACATCTGAGCTGCAGACAGAGGTCCCTGTCATTGGTGGGATCCTGACAGAGACAGAGTGAGAGATAGAACATTACGTAGCTGCGCCTGCACTACATTGCGGCAGCATCCTAAGGAAGGACAAGAAGTGAAGTATATTGTGGAGAGTGAGAAACGAGATCACAGCACAAGTAGATAACACCGGGAGGAGTTCTGCCTTAAGATCGGCAACATCCTTCTGAGGCGCATAGCCGGTGGCCGGAACACCGAGGGAGTAATTGGCTCTACGCATTACTTTGAACTACGGCAGGACAGTTAATTCCAAGTTGGCTGCCCAACCTTAATACCTAATGAAGACAACGGAGGCAAATTGTGGGAGAGGGGCATCTCTAGGGTCCCTATAAAATAGCTCCAGGCCTACCCCGTCATACGGGTCATCCTATCCTTATCATCTGGGGGACGGAGAGAGAATATCAGAAACATACACGACAGTTGTGAGGACTATCCCGTGGTGCTCAGCAGGGAGGTACTACAACACACCGGCACTAGTAGGAAGGCTACTGATTTCCACCTGCAAAGGGAACTCTGGATGTGCCTTCGGACCGGCCGGACTCAGCCAGCCCTGTGAACAGTGCTCTGGACTGTGGACGCTGAAGTCTACAGTAAAAGGTAAAGAGAATGCAACCTTGTGTCCTCGTTATTTACTGTGACTTACACCATTACCATCTACCTTACTGGGAAGCCCTGGGAACATACTTCACCTGTGGGAAGGTATACCATCTAGCTGCCATTCCATCACCCCAGCGGACCCCTCAGCAGCATCAGTCATACTGACCGAATACCACAGGTGGCGTCACGAACACTTGACAAACTACACCTTTAATTGGGCGCCCCTTAGCAGGGCCACGGACCGGGTCGGGCCACCGTGACATCCCCAGAACCGAAACCAAGGGACCCGGTATCGAGTACCCCACTGCCCTGCACCTGGGGGCGATCCAGTACATGTAGCCAACACAGCAGCACAGAGGAAGAAGGTGGATACATAGCACCAACAAAGTCACCAAGGGCTACTGGTTTGAGAAGAGTGTGAAGTGTGTCAACGGTTGCCAAGAGCAATCCCTCTGTGCCAACTAGGGTTGAGCGACTTTCACTTTTTTAGGATCGAGTCGGGTTTTGCGAAACCTGACTTAGTGAAAAGTCGAGTCGAGTGTAATCGTCCGATTATCGCCAAAAGTCGGGGATCGACCGAAACACGAAACCCAATGCAAGTCAATGGGGAAGCATAGTCGGCAGTGAGTGGAGGCCAGGAAAACACCTACAGTGCCCATTGTAATGGTAAAAACATCCATTCTTGTTACTGAAGCTTGTAAATCTTAATTTACTTTATAATAATAGTTAGGCATTGGAAATTGGGGGTCATTTGGCTAAAGTTGTGGGGGGTAGGGCTGGTTCAATTTTTTAGTGGGCCCAGGAAACGTGGACTACATCACGGCGGTGGAGCAGTGAGAGGTAAGTATTTCAACTTTGCAAGTGCTGTGATCCTGAGCAAGCAGGGGGGCCGACTCGTTGGCATTGGCACTGGCACAGGGCCCCTCAAAGTACGGCGGTGTGTTTGCACGGTGGGGGCGCCTCCCACCGGCAGTGACACTTTTGCGTACTCTGAGGGGCCCTGTGCCAGTGAGGGTCGCCAACGAGTATGCCCCCCCACCTGATGAAGGAATCTGCACTTTCATCTGCACCTTCCTCTTTGTCCCTGTGTAAGGTGGTATAGTATGCGGGAAGGGGAACCTGACTTTCAGCAGGGTCAGATTGTGGCTGTGTAGCGTGCAAGGGGAATGTAGTGGTCTGGGTCAATGTACCACAAGACTCATCTAGCACTGGCTGGGCAATGGGCAGGATGAGGAGGAAACACAGATATAGGCCCAAATAATAAAGTGGGCTAAATGCAGTTCAAAATTGGTTTGTTCAGTGGAGTAGAAAACCCAGGAGCGGCAGACACGGTTTTAAGGGCCCAACCACAGTAGTAGGCCCAATGCAGTTTAATATTACAAATATAGGCCGAAAGCCTGAACATTGAAGCTCTGGAAAATAACACAGGACAACACCAAGGTGCGGCAGACACCGTTACTAGGCCCAACCAAAATAGTAGGCCAACTGCAGTGTTATATAAACAACAACTTAATGAGAGCCTGAAGACTGAAGCTCAGCTCTGTTCAGTGGAGAACACCAAGGAAGCGGCAGGCACCGTTAGTAGGCCCCAACCACACTAGTAGGCCAACAGCAGTGTTAGATAAACAAATACTTAATGAGAGCCTGAAGATTGAAGCTCAAGCAAGTAAACCTGAAGAACACCTTGGAGCGGCAGACACCGTTAGTAGGCCCCAACCACACTAGTAGGCCAACTGCAGTGTTATATTAACAACAACTACTTAATGAGAGCCTGAAGATTGAAGCTCAGGCAAGTAAACCTGGAGAACACCTTGTAGTGGCAAACACCGTTAGTAGGCTCCAACCAAACTAGTAGGCCAACTGCAGTGTTATATAAACAACAACCTAATGAGAACCTGAAGATTGAAGCTCAGCTCTGTTCAGCGGAGAACACAAAGGAGCGGCAGACACCGTTAGTAGGCCCCAACCAAAACAGTAGGCCAACTGCTGTGTTGTATAAACAACAACTTAATGAGAGCCTGAAGATTGAAGCTCAGCTCTGTTCAGCGGAGGACACCAAGGAGCGGCAGACACCGTTAGTAGGCCCCAACCAAACTAGTAGGCCAACTGCAGTGTTATATAAACAACAACTTAATGAGAGCCTGAAGATTGAAGCTCAGCTCTGTTCAGCGGGGAACACCAAGGAGCGGCAGACACCGTTAGTAGGCCCCAACCAAACTAGTAGGCCAACAGCAGTGTTATCTTAACAACAACTACTTAATGAGAGCCTGAAGATTGAAGCTCAAGAAAACCAAACAGGAGAAAACCCAGGAGCGGCAGACACCGTTAGTAGGGCCCAACCAAACACGTAGGCCAAATGCAGTTTAATATCTGATAAAATAGGCCGAAAGCCTGAAGATTGAAGCTCAGCTTTATTCAGTGGAAGACAACTGTAATGGGAGACAGATACAATAAGTAGGCCTAAATAAGTAATTAGGCAAAATGCTGTTCAAAATTGGTAAGTGGAGTACACAGGCGGCATAGCGTGGTTCAGCGGAGGAGGGCATGTGTAATTAGTGGCTCTGACACACTAAGTAGGCCTAAAATAAAAAGGAAGGCTATATTCAGTTCAAAATTGGTAAAAGGAGTACACAGGTGGCATAGCTGGGTTCAGCGGTGGAGGACAACTGTTGTGAGAGTCTGACACAGTTACTAGGCCCAAATAAGTAAGTTGGCTAAATGCTGTTCTAAATTGGTAAGAGGTGTACACAGGCCGCCTAGCTTTTTACAGCAGGGAACAGTTGTAAGTGTAATGTGTGGTGCAGACAGACAGACAGACAGACAGACAGACAGAGGCCTACAATAAAAAAGGTGGCTAAATGCTGTTCAAAACTGCTAGCAGGACAAACCAGGCGGCCTAGCTTTTTTCAGCGGGGGACAGTTGTAATGTGTGACACAGACAGACAGACAGACAGGCAGACAGAGGCCTACAATTAAGAAAGGTGGCTAAAAGCAGTTCAAAACTGCTAGCAGGACTAACCAGGTGGTCTAGCTTGTTTCAGCGTAGGAGGACAACTGTTAGGAGAGGCTTACACAGTTACTAGGCACAAATAAGTAAGTAGGCTAAATGTAGTTCAAAATTGGTAACAGGAGTACACAGGTGGCATAGCTTTGTTCAGTGGAGGACAACTGTAAGGAGTGGACTGGCTGAGACAGACACAGGTAGTAGGCCAACAATAGAAAGTAGGCTCTATGCAGTTTAAAATAGGTTACAGGGGTACACAGGCAGCATTGGTGTGGGCAGCGGAGGACAGTTGCAAGGAGGGACCGCAGACAGACTTCCTAGGCGTAAAATAAAAAAGGAGGCTCTATGCAGTTTAAATTAGGCTACAGGGGTACACAGGCAGCATTGGTGTGGTCAGCGGAGGACGATTGCAAGGAGGGACTACAGACAGACTTCCTAGGCCTAAAATAAAAAAGGAGGCTCTATGCAGTTTAAATTAGGCTACAGGGGTACACAGGCAGCATTGGTGTGGTCAGCGGAGGACGATTGCACCGAGGGGCAGACACAGTTATTAGGGCCAAAAAAGGAATAGGCAAAATACAGTTAAAAATCGGTTACAGGAGTACGCAGGCGGCCTAGCTTTGTTCAGTGGAGGACAACTGTAAGGAGGGTCTGACACAGTTAGTAGGACAAAATAATAAAGTGAGGTTAATGTCTGGCAAAAAAAAAATTAACAAACAAACTGGTGGCATACCTAGGTACAGGGGTGGGCTCCTTTGCTGACTTGCAGACAGTGGCAGTTGGCGCAAAGTACTAACTAGTGTAAATGTAGGACAGGGCCCCATGAATATTTTAACTAGCATCAATCATGTCAAGAAATTGGTATTGGCAGTGCCATTGAAGGATTTAACAGCACAGACTAAACAGTGGTGGAGCAGTGAGAGGTAATTTTGCAAGTGGTAGAGCGCTGTTTAAGCTGGGGGGTGTAACACTCTCTCGTGGGCAGTGGTACTGGCCCAGGGCCCCTTATGTTACGACGGTGTGTCTGACGTTGGGTGTGCAACACCACCGCCAGAGACACTTCATTGTACTATGAGGGACCCTGTGCCAGTGCCGTCGACCAAAAGTGGGCACACCCACCTGTTCAGCTTCACAGGTGCTTGCGCCAAGTGGTGCCCATGGCCCCGTGGGGGGAATCAGCCCATTTAGGGAGGTGTAAAAATGGCCCATGCTGGACATACAGCAGCTGCAAATGGAGAAATTGGAGCAGCCATTAAGACGAGTTCAAAAGCAAGATATTTTTACAGGACAGCTAGATGTCAGCAGGGGAAGGTGGGGCAAAATAATTAGAAATCCATGATTGGTTCATTTTAATGAAGGTTAGATCATCCACATTTTGGGTAGCCAGACGAGTCCTTTTTTCTGTCAGTATTGAACCTGCAGCACTGAATACTCTTTCTGATAGCACACTAGCAGCTGGGCAAGCGAGCTCCTGTAATGCATATTCTGCCAATTCAGGCCAGGTGTCTATTTTGGATGCCCAGTAATCAAATGGGAATGACGTGTGAGGGAGAACATCGGTAAGGGAGGAAAAATAGTTGGTAACCATACTGGACAAATGTTGTCTCTTGTCACTTTGAATTGATGCTGCAGTACCATGTCGTGTCTGCGGTCTTTGCGAAATCACTCCACAACCTGGTCATAAAACCCCTCTGTCCAACGCCGCTTCTGATTTGTGCCCCTCTAAAACCTCTGCCATGTTGCCCCCTGCAGCTCGTGTGAGAACCATCACCGCCACCGTGTGCATTCCCACCTGAACCAAGCGGTCTACAAGAGTTGCTTGTTTGGTAGCCAATATTTGCTCAAGGTTCTCATGTGGCATGATATTTTGAAATTTCCCTTTATAGAATGGATCCAGGAGGCAGGCCAACCAGTAATCGTCATCGGTCATCATTTTGATAATGCGGGGGTCCCTTTTAAGGATACGCAAGGCATAATCAGCCATGTGGGCCAATGTTCCAGGTGTCAAATCAATGCTTGTGCTAGGTTGAGGAGCACTTTCTGGCAAATCCACATCACTTGCCTCCCGCAAAAAACCTGTACCTGACCTTGCACCACCAACACTTTCTATTCCCCCCTGAGAAGCTTCCTCCTCCCATAAATAATCATCCCTATCTTCCTCCTCCTCCTCTTTGTCCGCAACCTCGTCCCCGAGACTTCCCTGAGCAGACAATGGCTGACTGTCATCAAGGCTTCCCTCCTCCTCGGCTGCAGACGCCTGCTCCTTAATGTGCGTCAAACTTTGCATCAGCAAATGCATTAGTGGAATGCTCATGCTTATGATGGCGTCATCCACACTGACCAGCCGTGTGCATTCCTCAAAACACTGAAGGACTTGACAGAGGTCTTGGAGCTTCGACCACTGCACAGCAGACAACTCCATGTCTGCCATCCAACTGCCTGCCGGTGTATGTGTATCCTCCCACAAATACATGACAGCACGCCTCTGTTCGCACAGCCTCTGAAGCATGTGCAGTGTAGAGTTCCACCATGTTGCAACGTCGATTATTAGGCGGTGCTGGGGAAGCTTCAACAATCGCTGATGGTTCTGCATACGGCTGGAGTGTACGGGCGACCGGCGAATGTGCGAGCAAAGTCTTCGCACCTTCAGGAGCAGGTCTGGTAACCCCGGATGACTTTTCAGGAAGCACTGCACCACCAGGTTCAAAGAACTCAAACAAAGAACGATGATCAAAAGGCAATGTTCACAATGTAAAACCATAATTTTATTGTATAAACGCATATAAAAACATACTACCAAATTTTCGGGAGACACGAACACAAACACATATCTCACACCATCGTCAGTGTTGACGCGCAGCGCCACATGACATACAGCTGACTCCCATATTGGGTATAAATGGAAGGCAAAGATTTAAAAGGTACAAAACATGCACTGTTATTATCAGCTCACATAGATTATAGGAAGATACTATCGTTTTTACAATCACATGAACCTATCACAAGGCTATCGTGACCCATTTGGGCCAATGAATATATAGAAAGGTATTTTTACCCGTACATGTGACATATTTGAAATCCCATAGACCTAACAACAGAAGCTGTCATGACCCATTAGGGCCAGTACACATTAAAAGGTATATTTACCCGTACCAGACTAGCGTCACAGCTGGACTGTCACCCGGCGGCACGCGTCTGCCCCGACGCGCGTTTCGGACTCCTTTTTCAAGGGGCCTACTGTGTGCACGTCCATCCGCCATTATATAGTGTCGAGATGCCGCGTGGTTTGCAGCACACCCGGATGTAGAGTGTCCTCCCCCGGAAGTGACGGGCATAGTTGCCCGGTCACTAACGACGCCGACTGGCGTCGGCGTCACAACAAGGGAGGAGCCGAAGGCATCCACCCCGTCAGAAGACGCCGAAAGCCCGCAGGCGCAGTCAGGAGCGAGCAACCTGCGCGTACAGAGGAGGACATAAGATGGCAGAGGACATCACTATTATTGCACACATATAAATATATATAAAACGTACGGATATACTACCCTACAAATTAAACATCGGGCACCACAATAGTACACATATATAATTATGACATAAAAATACTCAATATACAACAGCATGAAAAAACAAACAACACTATTAGTAGACACGTGTGTAGAATAATCCCATCATATTCAATTATCATGATATCGTCCATATCTTGTTTGTTTTCAACCATTATTTTGGATTGATTCAATCCTGGTGATTATTGCTGAAAATCTCATATATCCCATGTACAAAATTCTAAAAGAAAAAAACATAAAAACAAGTGAATAAAAACACAGACACGGAGAGACACGTGTAAGGAACCGTCGACAGGCGATATGGTGGAACTAGAGAAATGGGACATAACTAATATTTTCATTGAGTCCAGATGGATAAAGTGACCCAATGGTCCATATCCACCTGGACTCAAGTTGGGCCAATTTCTTAGTCATATCCCCACCCCGAACACCAGCATCAAGCATATCGATGCCACGGACTCTAAAGAGAGTCCCATCACAATTGTGGTATTGCCTAAAATGGCGGGGAATCGTTTTTAACATCTGCTCATCTTTTGCAGTTGCCGCTGCCTCTATACCAAGCACGTGTTCTCTGACACGTACTTTGAACTGCCGACTAGTCATACCAATGTATATCTTATGGCAGGGGCAAATCCCATAGTAAATAACATACCTGCTTGTGCAGGTTATCCACTTCCTGATCTTAAATGTACGGGAACCATCCTGACTCTTAAAATCTTCACTCCTCTCTATGTTTGCACATGCGACACAATGGCCACACGAGGAGCATCCCTGTCGTTTTATCCTATGATCAAGAAATGTTTTCAGAGGTTCCCCAGCATAGTGGCTAAAGACCAGGTGATCACGCAAATTCCTAGATCTCCTGGCTGTTATTGCAGCCTTTGCTGGTAGGAATTTGGTGATCACCGGATCCGCCTTTAAAATGTGCCACGATTTCTCCATAATTCTCCTCATATGGGAAAAATGTGAATGGTAATTTGTCACAAATCTGACCATATTTTGATCTTTCTTAAACTGTTTTTGGCCATATAGCAACACATCCCTTGACGCATGTTTAGCCCTATTAAAGGCTTTTTTGATCATGCGGTTACTATAACCACGTTCACGGAGTCGTAATTTAAGATCCTCCGCCTGACTAACAAAATCTTCGTCAGTAGAGCACAGTCTGCGAAGACGCAGGAATTGTCCGGTGGGTACTGACTGTATCATATGTCCCGGATGGGATGATGACGCGTGCAACAACATATTAGTGGAGGTTGGCTTGCGGAAAATATTGGTCTGAACTTCCCCCTTTACATCCTTACGTAACAACACATCCAGAAATTCAATAATCTCAGGATTGTATTTGTACGTAATGTATATGTTTAAATCGTTCTGATTCAAGGACGTCATGAAGGACTCCAGATCTTCAGATGACCCCTGCCAGATCAGTAAAATGTCATCGATGTACCGCGTCCAAGAAAGGACGCGGCACATCGGCGACGACTGATCCGGCAGGGAGAGGTCTCTCTCCCACAGCCCCAGGAACAGGTTAGCGTACGCAGGGGCAAATGAAGCCCCCATAGCTGTTCCCTGGAGCTGCAGGAAGAAAGACCCCTTGAAGACAAAAAAATTATGAGTAAGTGTAAACCTGAGCAGTTCAATCACCAATTCCTGGATGTTCAAAGGTAAACTCGACATGCTGAGAAATATCCTAGTTGCTCTAATACCGTCTTCATGTCTAATACTCGTGTAGAGGGACTCGACGTCCCCCGTCACGAGTATCATGTCCTCCTCTAATTGCAAACCATCCACCCGCTTCAATAGATCTCCAGTATCTTTCAAAAATGATGGCAACCCCTCAACCAACGGCTGTAATTTGGAGTCTATCCACCGATTTATATGTTCTAAATAATTCCCCTTTCCTGAAATAATAGGACGTCCAGGGGGAGTCTGCGCGTCCTTATGGATTTTTGGCAACAAATAAAAAGTAGAGATGGTGGGTTCAGGTACAATCAAAGCTGTCGCCAATTCTTTTGTTATCACACCCATCTCTACCGCCTGATTGATAATCAGATGGAGCTGTGTAGTAAAGGAGGATAATGGGTTGAATGTAAGTTTTTTATAACAGATGTTATTGTTTAATTGGCGAAATGCCTCTTTTTCATATAATTTTTTTGGCCAGACAACCACATTACCCCCCTTATCCGCCGGTTTATAAACTACATCAGTTAGCTCCTGCAGGACGCGCAGACGCCCCCTTTCCTCCCTAGTCAAATTATCTTTATATACATAACGCGGAATTTCTTTAAATTCTTTAGAAACAATTTGTACAAATAAATCCACGTTAGTACAAGATGACAGTGGGGGGAATTTTTTAGATTTAGGGCGTATTGTAGATGGAATTTTACCTCCTTCTGGAGTGCTCTGCTCGATGGATAGCTCCTCTAGTACCCGTAGGGCTACTTGTTCTTCTTCTGTTGGAAAAAGTTCAGAGAGGTTGCCATTAAAAAAGTGTTTTTTGAAAATCAACGAGCGGGCGAATAAATGCAAATCTTTGACGGCCAAAAATGCATCAAATGGTGCCGCAGGAGAAAATGATAGACCTTTCTCCAAAATAACTAAATCAATATCAGTAAACATATGTTTGCTTAAATTGATTACCTTATTGGTATGTCGAGTAGGCATAGGTGACTTAGGGTGAGGGTAATTCCCACATTTCCGGTGGAAGACAATAGTTTTATGTCCCGGTGGGAGGACGCGTGCAGCAGCTGCTCACAGACATTGATGCAGCTCTTATGCGAGCATAATAACAATACTATTCTGCAATTAGATGATGATATCAAAAAAGCGGAAGATGAGTTGAAAACTATTGGCTCTGCGGAAAAGCTGGAGGTGTTCCATGGTCAGCTCGACAAAACACTAGAGACAGTAGTAAAGAAAATTCAGTCTACACAGTTGAATAAGGTGAATCGGGACCGACGTGATTATGAGAATAAGACAGTGTATTTCTGGCGTAAACCCAAATCACTAAATCACCAATTGGGACGTGTTTCCTCTGAAATATCAATATCATCTTTGAGTGATGCATCGGAGGTGTCAGGGTCATCTATGACCACTAGATCTGGAATGGAGAGACGGGATCAGAGGCAACATTCATACCATCCATTTAGACGTAGAAATCAGTCACCTATGCCTACTCGACATACCAATAAGGTAATCAATTTAAGCAAACATATGTTTACTGATATTGATTTAGTTATTTTGGAGAAAGGTCTATCATTTTCTCCTGCGGCACCATTTGATGCATTTTTGGCCGTCAAAGATTTGCATTTATTCGCCCGCTCGTTGATTTTCAAAAAACACTTTTTTAATGGCAACCTCTCTGAACTTTTTCCAACAGAAGAAGAACAAGTAGCCCTACGGGTACTAGAGGAGCTATCCATCGAGCAGAGCACTCCAGAAGGAGGTAAAATTCCATCTACAATACGCCCTAAATCTAAAAAATTCCCCCCACTGTCATCTTGTACTAACGTGGATTTATTTGTACAAATTGTTTCTAAAGAATTTAAAGAAATTCCGCGTTATGTATATAAAGATAATTTGACTAGGGAGGAAAGGGGGCGTCTGCGCGTCCTGCAGGAGCTAACTGATGTAGTTTATAAACCGGCGGATAAGGGGGGTAATGTGGTTGTCTGGCCAAAAAAATTATATGAAAAAGAGGCATTTCGCCAATTAAACAATAACATCTGTTATAAAAAACTTACATTCAACCCATTATCCTCCTTTACTACACAGCTCCATCTGATTATCAATCAGGCGGTAGAGATGGGTGTGATAACAAAAGAATTGGCGACAGCTTTGATTGTACCTGAACCCACCATCTCTACTTTTTATTTGTTGCCAAAAATCCATAAGGACGCGCAGACTCCCCCTGGACGTCCTATTATTTCAGGAAAGGGGAATTATTTAGAACATATAAATCGGTGGATAGACTCCAAATTACAGCCGTTGGTTGAGGGGTTGCCATCATTTTTGAAAGATACTGGAGATCTATTGAAGCGGGTGGATGGTTTGCAATTAGAGGAGGACATGATACTCGTGACGGGGGACGTCGAGTCCCTCTACACGAGTATTAGACATGAAGACGGTATTAGAGCAACTAGGATATTTCTCAGCATGTCGAGTTTACCTTTGAACATCCAGGAATTGGTGATTGAACTGCTCAGGTTTACACTTACTCATAATTTTTTTGTCTTCAAGGGGTCTTTCTTCCTGCAGCTCCAGGGAACAGCTATGGGGGCTTCATTTGCCCCTGCGTACGCTAACCTGTTCCTGGGGCTGTGGGAGAGAGACCTCTCCCTGCCGGATCAGTCGTCGCCGATGTGCCGCGTCCTTTCTTGGACGCGGTACATCGATGACATTTTACTGATCTGGCAGGGGTCATCTGAAGATCTGGAGTCCTTCATGACGTCCTTGAATCAGAACGATTTAAACATATACATTACGTACAAATACAATCCTGAGATTATTGAATTTCTGGATGTGTTGTTACGTAAGGATGTAAAGGGGGAAGTTCAGACCAATATTTTCCGCAAGCCAACCTCCACTAATATGTTGTTGCACGCGTCATCATCCCATCCGGGACATATGATACAGTCAGTACCCACCGGATAATTCCTGCGTCTTCGCAGACTGTGCTCTACTGACGAAGATTTTGTTAGTCAGGCGGAGGATCTTAAATTACGACTCCGTGAACGTGGTTATAGTAACCGCATGATCAAAAAAGCCTTTAATAGGGCTAAACATGCGTCAAGGGATGTGTTGCTATATGGCCAAAAACAGTTTAAGAAAGATCAAAATATGGTCAGATTTGTGACAAATTACCATTCACATTTTTCCCATATGAGGAGAATTATGGAGAAATCGTGGCACATTTTAAAGGCGGATCCGGTGATCACCAAATTCCTACCAGCAAAGGCTGCAATAACAGCCAGGAGATCTAGGAATTTGCGTGATCACCTGGTCTTTAGCCACTATGCTGGGGAACCTCTGAAAACATTTCTTGATCATAGGATAAAACGACAGGGATGCTCCTCGTGTGGCCATTGTGTCGCATGTGCAAACATAGAGAGGAGTGAAGATTTTAAGAGTCAGGATGGTTCCCGTACATTTAAGATCAGGAAGTGGATAACCTGCACAAGCAGGTATGTTATTTACTATGGGATTTGCCCCTGCCATAAGATATACATTGGTATGACTAGTCGGCAGTTCAAAGTACGTGTCAGAGAACACGTGCTTGGTATAGAGGCAGCGGCAACTGCAAAAGATGAGCAGATGTTAAAAACGATTCCCCGCCATTTTAGGCAATACCACAATTGTGATGGGACTCTCTTTAGAGTCCGTGGCATCGATATGCTTGATGCTGGTGTTCGGGGTGGGGATATGACTAAGAAATTGGCCCAACTTGAGTCCAGGTGGATATGGACCATTGGGTCACTTTATCCATCTGGACTCAATGAAAATATTAGTTATGTCCCATTTCTCTAGTTCCACCATATCGCCTGTCGACGGTTCCTTACACGTGTCTCTCCGTGTCTGTGTTTTTATTCACTTGTTTTTATGTTTTTTTCTTTTAGAATTTTGTACATGGGATATATGAGATTTTCAGCAATAATCACCAGGATTGAATCAATCCAAAATAATGGTTGAAAACAAACAAGATATGGACGATATCATGATAATTGAATATGATGGGATTATTCTACACACGTGTCTACTAATAGTGTTGTTTGTTTTTTCATGCTGTTGTATATTGAGTATTTTTATGTCATAATTATATATGTGTACTATTGTGGTGCCCGATGTTTAATTTGTATGACATAGGGTAGTATATCCGTACGTTTTATATATATTTATATGTGTGCAATAATAGTGATGTCCTCTGCCATCTTATGTCCTCCTCTGTACGCGCAGGTTGCTCGCTCCTGACTGCGCCTGCGGGCTTTCGGCGTCTTCTGACGGGGTGGATGCTGTTGTGAAATTGGATTTTGGGCTCCCCCGGTGGCCACTGGTGGAATTGAACTTGTGTGCATCATCCCCTCTGTTCACCTGTTCCCATCAGGATGTGGGAGTCGCTATTTAACCTTGCTCCTCTGTCACTTCCATGCCGGTCAACATTGTAATCAGAAGCCTTTCTGTGCATGTTCCTGCTTCTAGACAACTCCCAGCTAAGTCAGACTTTTGTCCTTGTTTGTTTTTTGCATTTTGTTCCAGTTCACAGCTGCAGTTTCGTTTCTGTGTCTGGAAAGCTCTTGTGATCTGAAATTGCCACTCTGATGTTATGAGTTAATACTAGAGTCTTAAAGTAATTTCAGGATGGTATTTTGATAGGGTTTTCAGCTGACCATGAAAGTGCCCTTTCTGTCTTCCTGCTATCTAGTAAGCGGACCTCGATTTTGCTAAACCTATTTTCATACTACGTTTGTCATTTTCATCTAAAATCACCGCCAATATATGTGGGGGCCTCTGTCTGCCTTTCGGGGAAATTTCTCTAGAGGTGAGCCAGGACTGTATTTTCCTCTGCCAGGATTAGTTAGTCCTCCGGCTGGCGCTGAGCGTCTAGGGATAAAACGTAGGCACGCTACCCGGCTACTGTTAGTTGTGCGGCAGGTTTAGTTCATGGTCAGTTTAAGTTTCCATCCTTCCAAGAGCTAGTTCATATGTATGCTGGGCTATGTTCTCTTGCCATTGAGAACCATAACAGTTTGACCGGCCTACAAAGGGTTAAATTAATTGGCAGAGAAAGGAGAGAAAAAAGAAGTCTGCTGAAAATTTTTTTTTTTTTTTTTTTTTTTTTCCCCTTCAGTTCTGAGTGTGCTTTCAATTGAATCACTTGCAAGTCTGCCTATATTGCAGCCTTTCTCTCTCTCTCTCCTTCTAATCCTGGAATGGCTCTGTGTTCACCTGTTTAAAATGGATATTCAGAGTTTAGCTGCAGGTTTGAATAATCTCACCACGAAAGTTCAAAATTTACAAGATTTTGTTGTTCATGTTCCTATATCTGAACCTAGAATTCCTTTGCCTGAATTTTTCTCGGGGAATAGATCTTGCTTTCAAAATTTCAAAAATAATTGCAAGTTGTTTTTGTCCCTGAAATCTCGCTCTGCTGGAGATCCTGCACAGCAGGTCAGGATTGTGATTTCCTTGCTCCGGGGCGACCCTCAAGATTGGGCTTTTGCATTGGCTCCAGGGGATCCTGCGTTGCTCAATGTGGATGCGTTTTTTCTGGCCTTGGGGTTGCTTTATGAGGAACCTCATTTAGAGCTTCAGGCGGAAAAAGCCTTGATGTCCCTATCTCAGGGGCAAGATGAAGTTGAAATATACTGCCAAAAATTCCGTAAATGGTCTGTGCTTACTCAGTGGAATGAGTGCGCCCTGGCGGCGAATTTCAGAGAGGGTCTCTCTGATGCCATTAAGGATGTTATGGTGGGGTTCCCTGTGCCTGCGGGTCTGAATGAGTCCATGACAATGGCTATCCAGATCGATAGACGTCTGCGGGAGCGCAAACCTGTGCACCATTTGGCGGTGTCTACTGAGAAGACGCCAGAGAATATGCAATGTGATAGAATTCTGTCCAGAAGCGAACGGCAGAATTTTAGACGAAAAAATTGGTTGTGCTTTTATTGTGGTGATTCTACTCATGTTATATCAGCATGCTCTAAGCGCACTAAGAAGCTTGATAAGTCAGTTTCAATTGGCACTTTTCAGTCTAAGTTTATTCTATCTGTGACCCTGATTTGTTCTTTATCATCTATTACCGCGGACGCCTATGTCGACTCTGGCGCCGCTTTGAGTCTTATGGATTGGTCCTTTGCCAAACGCTGTGGGTATGATTTAGAGCCTCTTGAAACTCCTATACCTCTGAAGGGGATTGACTCCACCCCATTGGCTAGTAATAAACCACAATACTGGACACAAGTAACTATGCGAATTAATCCGGATCATCAGGAGATTATTCGCTTTCTTGTGCTTTTTTTTCTCGTAAATTTTCGCCCGCCGAGCGGAATTATGATATTGGGAATCGGGAGCTTTTGGCCATGAAGTGGGCTTTTGAGGAGTGGCGTCATTGGCTTGAGGGGGCTAGACATCAGGTGGTGGTATTGACCGACCACAAAAATTTAATTTATCTTGAGTCCGCCAGACGCCTGAATCCTAGACAGGCGCGCTGGTCGTTGTTTTTCTCTCGGTTTAATTTTGTGGTGTCATACCTACCGGGTTCTAAGAATGTTAAGGCGGATGCCCTTTCTAGGAGTTTTGAGCCTGACTCCCCTGGTAATTCTGAACCTACAGGTATCCTTAAGGATGGAGTGATATTGTCTGCCGTTTCTCCAGACCTGCGGCGGGCCTTGCAGGAGTTTCAGGCGGATAGACCTGATCGTTGCCCACCTGGTAGACTGTTTGTTCCTGATGATTGGACCAGTAAAGTCATTTCTGAGGTTCATTCTTCTGCATTGGCAGGTCATCCTGGAATCTTTGGTACCAGGGATTTGGTGGCAAGGTCCTTCTGGTGGCCTTCCCTGTCACGAGATGTACGAGGCTTTGTGCAGTCTTGTGACGTTTGTGCTCGGGCCAAGCCTTGTTGTTCTCGGGCTAGTGGATTGTTGTTGCCCTTGCCTATCCCGAAGAGGCCTTGGACGTACATCTCGATGGATTTTATTTCGGATCTTCCTGTTTCTCAGAAGATGTCTGTCATCTGGGTGGTGTGTGACCGTTTCTCTAAGATGGTCCATTTGGTTCCCCTGCCTAAGTTGCCTTCTTCTTCCGAGTTGGTTCCTCTGTTTTTTCAAAATGTGGTTCGTTTGCATGGTATTCCGGAGAATATCGTTTCTGACAGAGGAACCCAATTCGTGTCTAGATTTTGGCGGGCATTCTGTGCTAGGATGGGCATAGATTTGTCTTTCTCGTCTGCTTTCCATCCTCAGACTAATGGCCAGACCGAGCGGACGAATCAGACTTTGGAGACATATTTGAGGTGTTTTGTGTCTGCAGATCAGGATGATTGGGTTGCTTTTTTGCCTTTAGCGGAGTTTGCCCTCAATAATCGGGCCAGCTCTGCCACCTTGGTGTCTCCTTTTTTCTGTAATTCGGGGTTTCATCCTCGATTTTCCTCCGGTCAGGTGGAATCTTCGGATTGTCCTGGAGTGGATGCTGTGGTGGAGAGGTTGCATCAGATTTGGGGGCAGGTAGTGGACAATTTGAAGTTGTCCCAGGAGAAGACTCAGCTTTTTGCCAACCGCCGGCGTCGGGTTGGTCCTCGGCTTTGTGTCGGGGACTTGGTGTGGTTGTCTTCTCGTTTTGTCCCTATGAGGGTTTCTTCTCCTAAGTTTAAGCCTCGGTTCATCGGCCCGTACAAGATATTGGAGATTCTTAACCCTGTGTCCTTCCGTTTGGACCTCCCTGCATCTTTTTCTATTCATAATGTTTTTCATCGGTCATTATTGCGCAGGTATGAGGTACCGATTGTGCCTTCCGTTGAGCCTCCTGCTCCGGTGTTGGTTGAGGGCGAGTTGGAGTACGTTGTGGAAAAAATCTTGGACTCTCGTGTTTCCAGACGGAAACTCCAGTATCTGGTCAAATGGAAGGGATACGGTCAGGAGGATAATTCTTGGGTGACTGCCTCTGATGTTCATGCCTCCGATCTGGTCCGTGCCTTTCATAGGGCTCATCCTGATCGCCCTGGTGGTTCTGGTGAGGGTTCGGTGCCCCCTCCTTGAGGGGGGGGTACTGTTGTGAAATTGGATTTTGGGCTCCCCCGGTGGCCACTGGTGGAATTGAACTTGTGTGCATCATCCCCTCTGTTCACCTGTTCCCATCAGGATGTGGGAGTTGCTATTTAACCTTGCTCCTCTGTCACTTCCATGCCGGTCAACATTGTAATCAGAAGCCTTTCTGTGCATGTTCCTGCTTCTAGACAACTCCCAGCTAAGTCGGACTTTTGTCCTTGTTTGTTTTTTGCATTTTGTTCCAGTTCACAGCTGCAGTTTCGTTTCTGTGTCTGGAAAGCTCTTGTGATCTGAAATTGCCACTCTGATGTTATGAGTTAATACTAGAGTCTTAAAGTAATTTCAGGATGGTATTTTGATAGGGTTTTCAGCTGACCATGAAAGTGCCCTTTCTGTCTTCCTGCTATCTAGTAAGCGGACCTCGATTTTGCTAAACCTATTTTCATACTACGTTTGTCATTTTCATCTAAAATCACCGCCAATATATGTGGGGGCCTCTGTCTGCCTTTCGGGGAAATTTCTCTAGAGGTGAGCCAGGACTGTATTTTCCTCTGCCAGGATTAGTTAGTCCTCCGGCTGGCGCTGAGCGTCTAGGGATAAAACGTAGGCACGCTACCCGGCTACTGTTAGTTGTGCGGCAGGTTTAGTTCATGGTCAGTTTAAGTTTCCATCCTTCCAAGAGCTAGTTCATATGTATGCTGGGCTATGTTCTCTTGCCATTGAGAACCATAACAGGATGCCTTCGGCTCCTCCCTTGTTGTGACGCCGACACCTGTCGGCGTCGTTAGTGACCGGGCAACTATGCGCGTCACTTCCGGGGGAGGACACTCTACATCCGGGTGTGCTGCAAACCACGCGGCATCTCGACACTATATAATGGCGGATGGACGTGCACACAGTAGGCCCCTTGAAAAAGGAGTCCGAAACGCGCGTCGGGGCAGACGCGTGCCGCCGGGTGACAGTCCAGCTGTGACGCTAGTCTGGTACGGGTAAATATACCTTTTAATGTGTACTGGCCCTAATGGGTCATGACAGCTTCTGTTGTTAGGTCTATGGGATTTCAAATATGTCACATGTACGGGTAAAAATACCTTTCTATATATTCATTGGCCCAAATGGGTCACGATAGCCTTGTGATAGGTTCATGTGATTGTAAAAACGATAGTATCTTCCTATAATCTATGTGAGCTGATAATAACAGTGCATGTTTTGTACCTTTTAAATCTTTGCCTTCCATTTATACCCAATATGGGAGTCAGCTGTATGTCATGTGGCGCTGCGCGTCAACACTGACGATGGTGTGAGATATGTGTTTGTGTTCGTGTCTCCCGAAAATTTGGTAGTATGTTTTTATATGCATTTATACAATAAAATTATGGTTTTACATTGTGAACATTGCCTTTTGATCATCGTTCTTTGTTTGAGTTCTATGTAGTAGTTGATGATGGGCGTTATCTATCCCATATAAATACATGGTTATAATATATAGAAAAATATAATTCATCACATTACCATGGTTTATAGTCATACATATGTGTGGACCACCAGGTTCAAGGTGTGAGCCAGGCAAGAAATGTGTTTCAGTTCTGAAAGGGCTATGGCAGCCATAAAATTCCTTCCGTTATCACTGACTACCTTGCCTGCCTCAAGATGTACACTGCCCAGCCATGACTGAGTTTTTTGCTGCAAGAACTCGGACAGAACTTCCACGGTGTGTCTGTTGTTGCCCAAACACTTCATTTCCAACACAGCCTGCTGACGCTTACCACTAGCTGTTCGATAATGGAACACCTCGTGTGCAACACTGGCAGCTGCGGATGGAGTGGTAGGGCGACTGCACTCTGTGGTCAAGGTTTTGCTTCTGGAGGAGGAGGAAGAGGAGGAGGAGGAGGGGTGTCGAATGCCTACTGCCAACTGTTTCCTAGACCGTGGGCTAGGCAGAACTATCCCACTATGGCTGTCCCCTGTGGACCCTGCATCCACCACATTAACCCAGTGTGCCGAGATGGACACGTAACGTCCCTGACCATGCCTACTGGTCCATGCATCAGTTGTGAGGTGCACCTTTCTACTGACTGATTGCCTCAGTGCATGGAGAATGCGGTCTTTGACATGCTGGTGGAGGGCTGGGATGGCTTTTCTCGAAAAGAAGTGTCGACTGGGTAGCTCATAGCGTGGTACTGCGTAGGCCATCAAGGCTTTGAAAGCTTCACTTTCAACCAAGCGGTAGGGCATCATCTCTAACGATATAAGTCTAGCAATGTGGGCGTTCAAACCCTGTGTACGCGGATGGGAGGGTGAGTACTTTCTTTTCCTAATGAGAGTCTCTTGGAGGGTGAGCTGGACTGGTGAGGTGCATATGGTGGGACTTGCGGTGGTGGTGGTGGTGGACATGGCGGATTGAGAGAGGGGTGGTGAATTTGATGGTATTCTCGATGTAGGCCTACATGCTGTGTTTCCTACCAATAAACTTGTGGTTCCCTGACTGCTTTTCCCTAGCGATGACACCTCCACATTTGCTGCTGTTGTTGTTCTAACCGGTGGGCTTACAGTGAGGGAAGGAATGTAGCGTTGCTGACTAGCTTCATTGTGAGCGGGTGCAACAACGTGCGACGTTTGGCAGCTAGTCCAGGCTTGCAAGTGCATGGTGGTTAAATGTC
Source organism: Ranitomeya variabilis (assembly GCF_051348905.1). Classification (NCBI taxonomy): domain Eukaryota; kingdom Metazoa; phylum Chordata; class Amphibia; order Anura; family Dendrobatidae; genus Ranitomeya; species Ranitomeya variabilis. The sequence continues at coordinate 504,372,515 of NC_135236.1, forward strand.
GACGCATGCAAGTTGTATTTAAACTTTTGACATTCTGACCTCTGCTAAATGTCCTGGAGCATTTCTTACAGATCACCTTGCACTGATCATTCCGATCTTGGTTAAAAAATTGCCAGACTGCACTCTTCCTACTATTGAATACCTTTTCAGGCATTGCACACTGTGCTACTTTAACCAGATGGCCACGCTGTCCGAAAAATGGTTTTGGTTTTGCCAAACTTTTTTGGCCAGAGACGGGCCTGCCAGATGAATGCAAATGTGATGTAGATGGCTGCTGGCGATCCTCCTCCTCCGCTTCTGAGCTACTGCCAGCGGCACCCTCTTCCCTCAATGGCTGCCAATCTGGGTCAACAACTGGGTCGTCTATCACCTCCTCTTCAATCTCATGTTCAGCTATCTCTGTGTCACCGTGTAAGGTGCTATAACGTTCGGGAATGGGCACCATCGTCTCATCAGGTATGTGTAAAGAGCTCCATGGAGTAAACTGTTGTGTCACCTGACGCATCCTTCACTGTTGTTTTGAGGGAAGGACACAAGGAATCAACTTGTTCCTGACCGGGAGCAGCCACCGACGACTGGCTACTTTTCAATTTTAAACTATCCGAAGAGGAGGCGAAAGAGCTAGAGGCAGAATCAGCAAGGAAAGCCAAAACTTTTTCCTGCTGCTCTGGCTTTAACAGCGGTTTTCCAACTCCCAGAAAAGGTAGCCTTCGAGGCCTTGTGTAGCCGGACGATGACGCTGGCTCAACAACTTGAGACTTAGGTGCTATTTTGATTTTCCCTCTCCCACCCGATGCTCCACCAGCACCACCACCACCACCACCATCAGCATTACCAGATGGCAATGACCGCCGACGGCCACGACCTCTTCCACCAGCCTTCCTCATTCTTGGGAAAATGTAACCAAACTAACAACCGTTATATGGTAGAGAAAAACAAGGTAGAAGGTGTATGTTACCTTGTTGTGAATATAAATCTACCTTTTTATGTGTGGGTGAGTGCTGAACAAATCAGGCCCACTGTATGACAGTATAGTTTCTGTGGCTGAAAATGACTGACAGAGATACCACAGACACGACTGGCACAGCTGCACAGATTTGGCAATATTATTCTCCCTTTCTTTTTTTATATGGGAGACAAGTGAATAAATCAGGCCCAATGTATGACAGTATTGTTTCAGAGGCACAAAATGACTGACAGAGCAACCACAGATACGACTGGCACAGATGCACAGATTTGGCAATATTATTCTCCCTTTATTTTTATTATATGGGAGACAACTGAATAAATCAGGCTCAATGTATGACAGTGTTGTTTCTGTGGCACAAAATGTCTGACAGAGCAACCACAGACACGACTGGCACAGATGCACAGATTTGGCAATATTATTCTCCCTTTATTTTTATTATATGGGAGACAAGTGAATAAATCAGGCCCAATGTATGACAGTATTGTTTCTGTGGCACAAAATGACTGACAGAGCAACCACAGACACGACTGGCACAGATGCACAGATTTGGCAATATTATTCTCCCTTTCTTTTTTTTTATATGGGAGACAAGTGAATAAATCAGGCCCAATGTATGACAGTATTGTTTCTGTGGCACAAAATGACTGACAGAGCAACCACAGACACGACTGGCACAGATGCACATGCAGCGCCCCAGAGTCCTGGTCGTTGCAGTACTGATGCTCCGCCGCTAAGGGGGGCTATGGTACATCTGATGGCACTGAAGGAGTTCACCTGACCAGGTATCACAGACACCAATACACTTCACAGTCTGGCCTCCAGGGGGAGCTAAGGGCACAATGTATTAGGCCACTCCTCAAAGTCTGGTAAAACTGGGGGTTGGATAGGAAGTTAGTGAGAAAGCTGACTGGGTTGGAACCAGGCAACATCCTGTGGCAGAGGGTGTTGCAGGGGAAGATTCAGGGGGGGGTCCCTGTCAGGGGTGGGATCCTGATAGAGGCCTAGCGAACAGAGAGAACGTTACGGGACCGCGCCTGCACCTGATCGCGGCGGTACCCTAAGAAAGGACAAGAAGCAAGGTTTATTGTGCTGAGTGAGAAACGAGATCAACGCAACAAGGAGAAACACCAGTAGGAGTCGTGCTGTAAGACGAGGCAACTGTTATGGTCCCAATGGCAGGGGACCTCAGAGATTACCGCAAAGTCTGCAAAACATAAATACTCGCTCTTAGGGAAGTGGTAACTAGGCTGACCATATACCTGATCCTAGCGCAAACACTAACAGCAGCCGGGGAACGTGCCTACGTTGATCCTAGACGTCTCGCGCCAGCCGGAGAACTAACTAACCCTATCAGGGAAAATAAGACCTCTCTTGCCTCCAGAGAAAAGACCCCAAAGTAATACAAGCCCCCAACAAATAATAACGGTGAGGTAAGAAGAAAAAACAAACGTAAGAATGAACTAGATTTAGCAAAGAGAGGCCCACTGACTAATAGCAGAATATAGTAAGAAGACTTATATGGTCAGCAAAAAACCCTGCAAAATATCCACGCTGAGTATCCAAGAACCCCCAAACCGACTGACGGTGTGGGGGGAGAATATCAGCCCCCTAGAGCTTCCAGCAATATCAGGAATCACATTTTGTACAAGCTGGACAAAAAATAAGAACAATGCAAATGATCAAAAGTACGAAAGCAGGACTTAGCTTATCTTGCAAAGAACCAGGACCTGAAGACAGGAGCAAACAGAAGTGAACTGATTACAACGATGCCAGGCACTGGACTGAGAATCCAGGAAGTTTAAATAGCAACACCCATGGTCTAACGAAGCAGGTGAGTACCAACTCGGTAAAAGACAATCCAAGTGCCAAATCACTAGTGACCACAAGAGGGAGCCAAAAGGTATAGTTCACAACAGTACCCCCCCTTTAAGGAGGGGTCACCAAACCCTCACCAAGACCACCAGGGCGACCAGGATGAGCAGCGTGGAAGGCACGAACCAAATCGGCCGCATGAACATCAGAGGCGGCCACCCAGGAATTATCCTCCTGACCATAGCCCTTCCATTTGACCAAATACTGAAGCCTCCGTCTAGAGAGACGAGAATCCAAGATCTTCTCCACTACGTACTCCAACTCGCCCTCAACCAACACCGGAGCAGGAGGCTCAACAGCAGGAACCACAGGCACAACGTACCGCCGCAACAAAGACCTATGGAACACGTTGTGAATGGCAAACGACACCGGAAGATCCAAACGAAAAGAAACCGGGTTAAGAACTTCCAAAATTTTATAAGGACCAATAAAGCGAGGCTTAAACTTAGGAGAGGAAACCTTCAGAGGGACATACCGAGAAGACAACCAAACCAAATCCCCAACACGAAGTCGGGGGCCCACACCGCGGCGGCGGTTGGCAAAACGCTGAGCCTTCTCCTGTGACAACTTCAAGTTGTCCACCACATGATTCCAAATCCGCTGCAACCTATCCACCACGGAATCCACCCCAGGAAAGTCAGAACACTCAACATGACCCGAGGAGAAACGAGGATGAAAACCAGAGTTGCAGAAGAATGGCGAAACCAAAGTAGCGGAACTAGCCCGATTATTAAGGGCAAACTCTGCCAATGGCAAGAAGGTCACCCAATCATCCTGGTTCGCAGAAACAAAACATCTCAAATAAGCCTCCAGTGTCTGATTAGTTCGATCCGTTTGACCATTAGTCTGAGGATGGAAGGCAGATGAAAACGACAAATCAATGCCCATTTTAGCACAAAAAGATCGCCAGAATCTGGACACAAACTGGGATCCTCTGTCGGACACGATATTCTCCGGAATGCCGTGTAACCGAACCACATTCTGAAAAAACAAAGGAACCAGATCGGAAGAGGAAGGCAACTTAGGCAAGGGTACTAAATGGACCATCTTGGAAAAACGATCACACACCACCCAAATGACAGACATTCCTTGAGACACCGGAAGATCAGAAATGAAATCCATGGAAATGTGTGTCCAAGGCCTCTTCGGGATGGGCAAGGGCAGAAGCAACCCACTAGCAGGAGAACAACAAGGCTTAGCCCGAGCACAAGTCCCACAGGACTGCACAAATGACCGCACATCCCGTGACAAGGAAGGCCACCAAAAGGACCTAGCCACCAAATCTCGGGTACCAAAAATTCCCGGATGCCCTGCCAACACCGAGGAATGAACCTCGGAAATTACTTTGCTGGTCCATTTATCAGGAACAAACAGTCTGTCGGGTGGACAAGAGTCAGGTCTACCAGCCTGAAATCTCTGCAACACATGTCGCAAATCAGGAGATATGGCCGACACGATTACTCCATCTTTAAGAATACCAGCCGGCTCCGAGACTCCAGGAGAGTCAGGCACAAAGCTCCTAGAAAGAGCATCAGCCTTAACATTCTTCGAACCAGGCAGGTACGAGACCACAAAGTCAAAACGAGAGAAAAACAATGACCAACGAGCCTGTCTAGGATTCAGGCGCTTAGCAGACTCGAGATACATCAGATTTTTGTGATCAGTCAAGACCACCACACGATGCTTAGCACCCTCGAGCCAATGACGCCACTCCTCAAATGCCCACTTCATGGCCAACAACTCCCGATTACCAACATCATAGTTCCGCTCAGCAGGCGAAAACTTCCTAGAGAAAAAAGCACATGGTCTCATCACAGAGCAACCAGAGCCTCTCTGCGACAAAACAGCCCCAGCACCAATCTCAGAAGCATCCACTTCAACCTGAAAGGGAAGTGAGACATCAGGCTGGCACAAAACAGGCGCCGAAGTAAACCGGCGCTTCAGCTCCTGGAAGGCCTCCACGGCTGCAGGAGCCCAATTAGCCACATCAGAACCTTTCTTGGTCATATCCGTCAAAGGTTTAACAACGCTAGAAAAATTAGCGATAAAGCGACGGTAGAAATTAGCAAACCCCAAGAACTTCTGAAGACTCTTAACAGAAGTGGGCTGAGTCCAATCATGAATAGCTCGGACCTTGACTGGGTCCATCTCCACAGCAGAAGGGGAGAAAATAAAACCCAAAAAGGAAACCTTCTGCACTCCAAAGAGACACTTTGAGCCCTTCACAAACAAAGCGTTATCACGCAAAACCTGAAACACCATCCTGACCTGCTTCACATGAGAATCCCAATCATCCGAGAAAACTAGAATATCATCCAGATACACAATCAAAAATGTATCCAGATACTTCCGGAAGATATCATGCATAAAGGACTGAAACACTGAAGGGGCATTAGAGAGCCCAAAGGGCATCACCAAGTATTCAAAATGACCTTCGGGCGTATTGAATGCAGTTTTCCATTCATCTCCCTGCCTAATGCGCACAAGGTTGTACGCCCCATGAAGATCTATCTTGGTGAACCACTTGGCACCCTTAATCCGAGCAAACAAATCTGACAATAGTGGCAAAGGATACTGAAACTTAACAGTGATTTTATTCAGAAGCCGATAGTCTATACAAGGTCTCAAAGACCCGTCTTTCTTGGCCACAAAAAAGAATTCCACACCGAGAGGGGAAGAGGATGGACGAATATGCCCCTTCTCCAAAGATTCCTTGACATAAGAATGCATTGCGGCATGCTCGGGTACAGACAAATTAAATAATCGTCCCTTAGGAAATTTACTGCCAGGAATCAAATCTATAGCGCAGTCACAGTCCCTATGAGAAGGAAGAGCACTGGACCTGGACTCACTGAATACATCCTGATAGTCACACAAATACTCAGGAACTTCTGAAGGAATAGAAGTAGCAATAGACACCGGCGGAGAATCGCAATGAATTCCCTGACAACCCCAACTTGACACAGACATAGCCTTTCAATCCAAAACAGGATTATCGGTCTGTAACCATGGCAGACCCAAAACGACCAAATCATTCATTTTATGCAGAACAAGAAAACGAATCACCTCCCGATGTTCAGGAGTCATGCACATGGTCACTTGTGTCCAATACTGCGGTTTATTTTCCGCCAGTGGCGTAGCATCAATTCCTCTGAGAGGAATCGGAACTTTTAAAGGCTCCAGGACAAAACCGCAGCGTTTGGCAAACGACAAGTCCATAAGACTCAGGGCAGCACCTGAATCCACAAATGCCATAACAGGGTAGGAAGACAATGAACAAATTAAAGTCACAGACAAAATAAATTTAGGCTGCAAATTACCAATGGTGACAGGACTGACAACCTTGGTTAGGCGTTTAGAGCATGCTGATATAACATGTGTAGAATCACCACAGTAAAAACACAGCCCATTCTGACGTCTATGATTTTGTCGTTCGGTTCTAGTCAGGATTCTATCACATTGCATTGAGACAGGTGTCTGTTCAGACAACACTGCCAGAGGTTTAGCGGATTTGCGCTCCCGCAAACGCCGATCAATCTGAATAGCCAGCGCCATAGAATCATTCAGACTTGTAGGAATTGTAAAACCCACCATCACATTCTTAATGGCTTCAGAAAGGCCATTTCTGAAATTTGCGGCCAGAGCACATTCATTCCATCGAGTAAGCATGGACCACTTCCGAAATTTTTGGCAGTACACCTCAGCTTCATCCTGGCCCTGAGAGATGGCCAGTAGAGCTTTTTCTGCCTGAATTTCAAGATTAGGCTCCTCATAAAGCAATCCGAGCGCCAGAAAAAAACGCATCAACATCCGCCAATGCCGGATCTCCTGGCGCTAACGAGAAAGCCCAATCCTGAGGGTCGCCACGCAAGAAGGAGATAACAATTTTTACTTGCTGAGCTGAATCTCCAGACGAACGAGGTTTCAAAGATAGAAACAATTTACAATTATTCCTAAAATTCCTAAATTTAAAATCGATCTCCAGAGAACAGCTCAGGAATAGGTATCTTAGGCTCTGACATAGGACTGCTAACAACAAAATCCTGAATGCCCTGCACAGGTGCAGCAAGCTGATCCACACTAGTAATCAAAGTCTGAACATTCATGTCTGCAGCAAAGTTTCAAGCCACTCAGAGATAAAGGGGAAAAAAAAAAAAAAAAAAACTCAGAACTTCTTTTCCTTTAATCCCACTTCAGCAATGCATTAACTATTTATAGGCCTGGCATACTGTTATGGTCCCAATGGCAGGGGACCTCAGAGATTACCGCAAAGTCTGCAAAACATAAATACTCGCTCTTAGGGAAGTGGTAACTAGGCTGACCATATACCTGATCCTAGCGCAAACACTAACAGCAGCCGGGGAACGTGCCTACGTTGATCCTAGATGTCTCGCGCCAGCCGGAGAACTAACTAACCCTATCAGGGAAAATAAGACCTCTCTTGCCTCCAGAGAAAAGACCCCAAAGTAATACAAGCCCCCAACAAATAATAACGGTGAGGTAAGAAGAAAAAACAAACGTAAGAATGAACTAGATTTAGCAAAGAGAGGCCCACTGACTAATAGCAGAATATAGTAAGAACACTTATATGGTCAGCAAAAAACCCTGCAAAATATCCACGCTGAGTATCCAAGAACCCCCAAACCGACTGACGGTGTGGGGGGAGAATATCAGCCCCCTAGAGCTTCCAGCGATATCAGGAATCACATTTTGTACAAGCTGGACAAAAAATAAGAACAATGCAAATGATCAAAAGTACGAAAGCAGGACTTAGCTTATCTTGCAAAGAACCAGGACCTGAAGACAGGAGCAAACAGAAGTGAACTGATTACAACGAGCCAGGCACTGGACTGAGAATCCAGGAAGTTTAAATAGCAACACCCATGGTCTAACGAAGCATTTGAGTACCAACCCGGTAAAAGACAATCCAAGTGCCAAATCACTAGTGACCACAAGAGGGAGCCAAAAGGTATAGTTCACAACAGGCAACATCCTACTGAGGCGCGCAGCCGGTAGCCGAAACGCCGAGGAAGTATAGAGCTCCAGGCCTAACTTCAAACCTACGGCAGGACAGTCAGTTATAGGCGGGCTGTCTCACCCAAATCACCTAAGAAGACATAGGGGGCAACAACAGGAGAGGGGCGACACTAGGGTCCAGGAAGAGCTCCGAGCCTACCCGTCATACGGGTGCGTCCTAGCCATATCATCTGGGGACGAAGAAGAACATCATAACTGAGTTGTGAGGGAACTTCAGAAACAGACACAACAGTTGTGGGGACTATCCGGTAAGCACAACAGGGGAGGACCACAACACACAAGCGCTAGAAGGTAGGCACAGATTTCCACCTGCAAAGGGAACTCCGGAGGTGCCATCGGACCGGACGGACTTGCGCAGCCCAGTTAACTGTATTCCGGACTGAGGATCCTGAAGCCTTCAGTAAAGAGGTAAAGAGACTGCAACCTGGTGTCCTCGTTATTTACTGCGACCTGCACCGCACCATAACATCATCACCACCCACACCTTTCATTGGGCGCCCCTCAGCAGGGTCACGGACCGGGTCTAGCCACCGTGACAACCCCAGGACAGAGACTCAGAGGCCCGGTACCTCGTACCCCTCGGCCCTGCGGCAGTGGGGTCGCTACAACTTGGCGTCACGAACAGAATCTACTTATGTGTGCCCTGGAACTGTGATTTATTGTGCTTGGACTGTGACTTATTGCAAAGATTGTGTATTGCCACTTGCCGCCAAAAGTTCCCGCCAAAACCCACCGCCATTGCAGCGCCACAGAGGAAGAAGAAGGGCGTGCCATGGGAGGAGATTACCAAAGCGGCACCAATAGTAGCGACCGCCCCCTCTGACTCCTGCTGCGAGATGACGACCTGCCCAGCAGCAGAGGAGAACCGCCCCCTGATTTGCAACGGCGGGAACGAGGTGAAGAGGGAGCTCGACCTTGGAGAAATGGCGGAGCCCGGTGCATGCGTTGCCACCGAATGCCGGACAGCGATGATGATCAGCAAGTGCCCGAGCAACGGCGAAGTGATCCCAGCTTGCCCTCACCCACCAGAGGCGGACCCGCGTCCACCGCAGCGGAAGGATCTGAACTCCTTGGAGCCGCCGGCGGAGGAGCTGAGCCTACCTATCTTGACCACGGAGCCATGGAGAGCGGAGCCATATAGGGAGGCCGCCTTGGAGGAGCCGCGGTCCGGGCTGCAGCCGATTCCAGTGTCCTTGTCAACGGAATGGATCGACATCGGTGGAATCACATCAGGCGCAGGTATGGAAGGCACCCCTACTCCCCCGGCCGATCCTGCTCTCCCGACCTATCCTGCTCCCGCGACCGCTCCTCACCCCAACAATAACCGCTTCTTCTTGGTTGAGCGGGTGATCCTCACCCCCGACACGATGGGGAAGCTGGTACCACCACTACCGACCAAGATGGGAGAACCCATAGATGTGAGCTCGGACGGGGTGATCCTCCAGTGGGACACCCCCTGGATCGGGCCAGATAGATCCAGGGAGGAGGGCCTCACCCTTGCTGTGCTCACTTGGGAGCAATATAAATAATGCCTGATCTTACACTGGAAAAACTGAAGAGAGACAGAACAAACTGACGCGCCAAAAGTGAAACACCCGAAGCCTGCGCACGGCAGGAAAGACGTGGTAAAGCGAGGAACTGTGCTGGCCTTTCACCCAAAGCGGGGTTGGGGCTCCATACAGGAACCGGGACTACCGACTGACGTCTTCATTACTAGTCACGATGTGAAGACTCCTTTCCGCAACCGATACGGTGACCCACTATTGCAAAGGGGGGATCAGGTGACCTGCACCCGTCACCGGAGTGCACAAGGATGGTGCTCTCGGAACGTCCAACGATGTGGGCCTGAGGGGGTGTCACCTGTTGCCTCGGCCATGATTGAACCAGACTTGACAGATCTTGCTACTATCGCCACCGTACGCCTTGTTGCAGCTACTGAGCTGGCAGCTAGGGTTAGCCTTCGAATCCAGACACCGGGTGACCTGACTGCACCCGAGAGACCAACCATTGACACTGATGCCACATCAGTCGGGGACCAGGGGCCGAAGCCTGCACGGACAGGAGAGGTCCACCACCAGCTGATGTCTTGCAACATACCTATGAAGCCCTAATGCTCGACAGGGATGTAAATAGTTAACTGTTTGTCCTTTTTGTGTTTTCTCTGCTGCTACAACCCAGTTAGGGTTAACTCTTAAAGGGATCCCTTTGTTTACCCGGGATCCCTTCTGCTGCTTTTGTTTTTGTTTCTCGTTTTATCATTGTTGAAAGAACTGCTGGATCATGAACGCTGCATGATTACAAACTCATTGTAAATAGTTTGCACCTTCTTAAAGGTGCCCTCTACTGGTTTTACAAAAGAAAGGACTCTTTGCGAAGAAACTGTTCCTGGAAACAGCACCGGAGTCCTTACTGCATACGGACTTGCAGCTTGAGAAGTTGCACTACCTCATAGAGACTTGGTCCCTTCTTAAAGGGGACGTTCATCGATAGCACTTAGAGAATGATGATACTTTAACAGAAGAAGTAATAATGCTGACATGTAGCAGTTATATGTAGTTAGCTAGGTAATTGTAAGGAATGTTTAATAATGTGTTAGAGAATGAGGACAGGAAGTGAACCTGTACGGGGTTAGTCGGTGAGTCCTCCTAGGAGCCATACAGAGATGGCTCGGTGATCCTGAACTGAGAGATGGATGATACGTTCTATACTGTGTATAGTAGCAGAAAGGCAGAAGGCCTGGGCGGAAAGGGGCGGTCCTGCAACAGAACGAGAGGCAGTAGGCCTGGAGACAGGAGGTCCTGCAGATGTAAGGATGGAAAATGAAGTAAAAGTTGATTAGCCTTATAGTGTTTTATAAGAAGGTCTTTAGTGGATTCAGTGTGTACGTCCTTAAAGGCAATGTTAAATTATTGTTCAGAAACTTGCACTTAGTAGAATACCCGGTTGGGTAAGAGAAGTTATTTATAGTATGTTATTTAAAGTAATTAACCATGTTTGTAACGTTCAAGTGTCCTTACCTCCCATAAAGGGAAGCTCTGTTCAAATTTGCTTATTGTTACTGCATTTCAAAATTGTATGTCTTTTTGCTGACATGTATTGTTGTTTTCTTCCCAGTCCAGGAGTACTGGATTTAACCGGGGGGGAGTGCAGCGCCCCAGAGTCCTGGTCATTGCAGTACTGATGCTCCGCCGCTAAGGGGGGCTATGGTACATCTGATGGCACTGAAGGAGTTCACCTGACCAGGTATCACAGACACCAATACACTTCACAGTCTGGCCTCCAGGGGGAGCTAAGGGCACTATGTATTAGGCCACTCCTCACAGTCTGGTAAAACTGGGGGTTGGATAGGAAGTTAGTGAGAAAGCTGACTGGGTTGGAACCAGGCAACATCCTGTGGCAGAGGAAGATTCAGGGGGGGTCCCTGTCAGGGGTGGGATCCTGACAGAGGCCTAGCAAACAGAGAGAAGTTACGGGACCGCGCCTGCACCTGATCGCGGCGGTACCCTAAGAAAGGACAAGAAGCGAGGTTTATTGTGCTGAGTGAGAAACGAGATCAACGCAACAAGGAGAAACACCAGTAGGAGTCGTGCTGTAAGATGAGGCAACATCCTACTGAGGCGTGCCTCAGCAGGGTCATGGACCGGGTCTAGCCACCGTGACAACCCCAGGACAGAGACTCAGAGGCCCGGTACCGGGTACCCCTCGGCCCTGCGGCAGTGGGGGCGCTACACACAGATTTGGCAATATTATTCTCCCTTTATTTTTATTATATGGGAGACAAGTGAATAAATAAGGCCCAATGTATGACAGTATAGTTTCTGTGGCACAAAATGACTGACAGAGATACCACAGACACGACTGGCACAGATGCACAGATTTGGCAATATTATTCTCCCTTTCTTTTTTTTATATGGGAGACAAGTGAATAAATCAGGCCCAATGTATGACAGTACAGTTTCTGTGGCACAAAATGACTGACACAGCAACCACAGACACGACTGGCACAGATGCACAGATTTGGCAATATTATTCTCCCTTTATTTTAATTAATTTTTTTGGGGAGACAAGTGAATAAATGAGGCCCACTATATTACAGTATAGTTTCTGTGGCACAAAATGACTGACAGAGATACCACAGACAGGACTGGGGCAGATGCATTGATTGGCAATATAAATCTCCCTTTATAGGTGTGGGACAGTGCAGAAAAATACAGGCCCACTGTTTTACACTACACAGTTTCAGGGTCAGACAGTGGCTTGAAGATATATTTAAAAAAAAATAAAAATACAATTACTATCTCCCAACAATAATCTCAGAAAAGTATGGCAGGCAGCAATTAAAGGGACGGCTGCACACAAAAAGTGTGGGCAAACAAACAAGATAGCTGTGCAGAAAGGAAGGAGCAACAGGATTTGTGCTTTGAAAAAAGCAGTTGGTCTGCACAGCGGCATACACACAGCAATGCAGCTATCAGGGAGCCTTCTAGGGCAGCCCTATAAGCTACAGAGCTGATTAAGAAAAATCTAGCTTCCACTGTCCCTGCAAAGAAAAGGTGGTGTTGGACAGTGGAAATCGCTACAGCACAAGCGGTTTTGGGGGTTAATTTACCCTGCCTAATGCTATCCCTGCTTCTGACGAAGCATCAGCAACCTCTCCCTATGCTTAGATCGGCAGCAGTAAGATGGCGGTTGGCGGGAACGCCCCTTTATAGCCCCTGTGACGCCGCAGAAAGCAAGCCAATCACTGCCATGCCCTTCTCTAAGATGGTGGGGACCGAGACCTATGTCATCACGCTGCCCACACTCTGCGTCCACCTTCATTGGCTGAGAAAAGGCGCTAAAAGCGTCATACGAAACGCGACTTTGGCGCAAAGGTCTCCGACTGCATGGCCGATCCCACGCTGGGATCGGGTCGGGTTTCACGAAACCCGACTTTGCCAAAAGTCGGCGACTTTTGAAATTGTTCGATCCGTTTCGCTCAACCCTAATAACAACTGTCGAGTGGGTGTGCATCACTGACATTTGTGAGGTGCTTGATAACTTTGAGTACTGCATCAATCTCATAAGCAGTGATCGGGCTATTATCAGCGTTATCATCCCGATGCTATGTACGTTGAAAGAATCGCCGCATAATCTAAACATGGAATCTTTGAGTGACCATAAGCAGGGTGTAGAGCAAGATTTCACACTGGGTGAACCTACCCAGCCCAGCCAATATTATGATGTGGCAAGATTGGGTGATGAAGAAGAGGAGAAGAGGAGGAAGATGAGGAGGGAGAGGACTTATTTTTATGTGATACCGAGGGGACCCATGATGGTACAGATGGGACTCCTAACCCCAGCTTCAGGTCTGTCCAGCATCAGTGGGCTGGAAAGAAGGAAGAGGAGGAGAGTCAGTGTGAGGAGAGGATGGGTATTGTTCCTCCTTCTGGGGCCACAGAGCATTTGCCTCAGTGCAGCTTCACACACATGGCACAGTTCAACATGTCTAATTGTCTGTCCCAAGACCCTCACGTGATCCAGATTTTCAACAGCAATCTATACTGGTTGGCCACCTTGCTCGACCCACGGTACAAGGACAAATTTCCTTCGCTACTGCTGCAGTCTCCAAGGGGTTTCACAATTGAATCCATCAACAGGGCTGTTGTCGATCATTTGATGACAACATCAGATTCAGACACCGCTGGTAGCAGATGTATCAGCTTTTTGCAATAGCATGCATTAATGGGGAGAGACATGCCCAGCATGTCCAAAAGAGGTGGGGGAAAATGTCCACAAACTGGGCCATCTTCAATAAACCGGCTCATCAGCAAGGGTTATGTGGACCGGTAACAATGTCAAGAAGGCAGAAGTTGAACAACATGATCAACGAGTATCTAAGTGACCATACTTGAGTCCTTCCTGAAGCTTTGATTCCATTTAATTACTGGGTATCCAAGCAGCACAGATGGCCAGACCTCTCCTTATATGCCTTGGAGGTGCTGGCCAGCCCTGCTGCTAGAGTGGTGCCAGAGCGTGTTTTCAGTGCCGCTGGGGCGATCATCACAGATACACAAACAAGGCTGACTACAGAGAATGCAGACAGGCTGACTGATAAAATTTCACAAGGACTGGATTTCGCCACAGTTTTTAAGCCCTCCAGATGACATCATCCCAACCTAAAGTCACCCAAAACGTTCTTTTTTGCTACTGGTGATCACGTACATCCCCTATAATTATATGTGTATCCTACTCCTGCTTCTGCCACATGTACCTCATGGTAAGCAAGCTAGAAACAATGTTCCATTCATTAATATTTCCCATCGGAGGCAATTGTGATGAGACCTCCTTCCTGCATCAACCATGGTATCATGCCCCTTGGGATCATTTTTGTTTTGGAAACACTATGTCTATGCCTGCACATAGTAATTAAGTGTTATAATTGCCTTGCTCTTGAGGCATCCTTCCTGCGTCAACCATGATACAGCCCCTAGGGCTAAATTTTGAAGACACTATGTATTTGCCTGCACATTGGGTACTGGAACTACCGTGCTAATAGTCTAGTGTCATAATTGTCTGGCTCTTGAGGCCTCCTTCCTGCAAAAAACCATGGTATCATGCACCTTAGGCAATTTTTTGGTAACACTATGTGTATGCCTGCACATTGGGCACTGGAACTACCGTGCTCGTAGTCTAGTGTCATAATTGTCTGGCTCTTGAGGCATCCTTCCTGCGTCAACCATGATACAGCCCCTAGGGCTAATTTTTTGAAGACACTATGCCTGCACATTGAGCAGTGGCAGTGGAACAACAAGGACAGTAGTCCAACCTTTAGAATTGTGAACCCCTTGTGATGATGATGGGTAGCCAACACACAGCTTTTTAACACCTGCTTTTAAACAATCATTCACCCATTTCAACCTTTTTCTCAGGCCCCCAGAGCGCTTTGTAGGGTCCAGTATAAAATTACTTGCATTTCCCATTGACTTGCATTGGACTCGCTACTAGTTGCAAATACCCGAGTATTAAGACCTACTCGTAAAGAGTATAGCGAGTTCGAATATTTCACTACTCGCGCATCCATAGTGACTATATTTGAGTGGAATTGAATTCCTCTCAAATATTACAAAAATTCACATTATCCAAAATGCAGGGTTTTTTTCTACTCGCTCCCCTGTGGAAGTGGCCTTTGGCTGCTATTTTGGCAAACCGTACAGGGCCATTAAAAGTTTAAAACATTTAAAAAATACCTATACTCACCTTGCGTCTCACCTCTCTCGCTTTTTCAGTTCTAACTCTTTGCATCACTGTCACAAGTGAGGCTTCCGGCTCTGATGAGGCCAGGACAGTTCTACACATGCATACAAAGCCACAGGCGCACATCATGGCTTCATGAAATTGTCACCTTGGGGAATTGCCCAGACCAGACGGGTAACAGTGAGATGCTGAGGGGCTGGAGAGAAGAGCGCTAAGGTGAATATATTTTTATTTTTTATATTTATTTACATTACATTTATTTATTATGTTTTGGGTTCTGGAGAGACCCCTGATCATAATAAGAGATAATCCACTTGTGAGAATAACTTCTCTGCAATTCGAATTTCTCGGGAAAATCCTCATGAACAGGGGAATTCAATATTTGCCTGATCCGCTCATCTCTAATTATCATTGCTGCATTTAGATTCCTCGGTGGACAGGTTATACTCCAAGTACCTAAATTTTTATAATTTATCACTCTATACAGGGGGGATTTGGAATTCTGAGCTAATAATCAGCACTAAATGTTGGACATAAGACATAGAATAGCTGCAGTGCTTACAAAGAGTGACATCTTATCACAATCTGAAAGCACTAAACTCTCATTTTACCAGGCTGTGACTTTGCATTTATTAGTATCCGTTTTACCATACTTTATATTACAATTAAAAAGCGTACCTGCATTAACAGCAATGACAATAATATCAGCCCAAAAAGGTCCAGGCAATTATTGTTCCAGTTCTTATTCATTGCATGTACATAGATTCTCAGCCATCTGCTCCATTGTAAAAATACATCAGTAAGGGACCGCTTTCATATTATGCTTAGAAATATAAAACCTACTATTTTAAAATTCATTGTAAAATAATTTATATTAAAGGTGTTAAAGGTGCATAAAAGTAACCCAAGTGCACTGGTATTATGGGAGCTTTACAGTGCATTAAACTTTGTTTTAATTTTTTGTGAATGTGCATGAAGCTGTAATGTTAATACATTTTATACTACTATTTACTACATAAAGAAATCCACCTTTAAAGAATAGTTGATCATTTTTAGATCTTTGGGTGTCTTAAGCAATTGCAACAACTGAAGTCCAACTTGAAAACTGCTGATCCATCTAAACTCTGCAGGACTTAGCTGAGTATATCTCTCATTTATCTTTTTGAAAGGAGCGGCGCTGAATTTTTCAAATGGAGGACTTGATTGTCCCTTCCTCAAGGAGGAGGCAGGAATAAGCACAACTCAATGTAAGCCCCCCATGACTGTGCTTGGTCATAGGCATCTTTTAAAAGTTGGGCCAGGAGAATATGATTGGGTGGAAGGGGGAGCGTAGGGAGGGACTTTAGTGGAGGGGCGTGGGTATGAGGGGAAAAGTGCAGGAAATGTATCAGTTGCTATCTGGAAGCCTGAATGAAGAGGACAGGCCCCCCTCAGCTTGCAGCTTTACCTCATGGAGTCGGTGGATGCTCTTGTGGGGCGCCTGAGGGACGTCGCAAGGTCCAGAAGAGGTTTATGGCTGGAGGAACAGCTTGCTTTGCTGCTGGGAAGCGCAGGAGCGCAGGACATGAGCAGCAGGGGCAGCAGGCGGTCGAGGCATCCCCAGAGACTGTTGCCGGAGGTGAGCAGGTGCGGCAGGCACAGGCTTAGGAGCCCCTCCGGGGACCCTGCGGAGACCTGGTGCAGTGGTGCGGAGTCCCCCCGCTGTGCCCCCTCTGGCAGGAATCCTCCTCGTCGGCCTGCAGGCATCAGTCAGCGGAGCGCAATGATGGAGAGAGCCGCACAGGAAGGCAGGCCGGCAGCATCGCGACAGACGGCATCTCGGGCCCGGGGCACTGCAGGGAGAGGAGCGGATTCCCGGTGCGGCATGGCTACACTGCTACCGGGCAGGAGCAGGCCGGGAATGTCGGGCAATGCCCAGAACGGCGGCAGGGTGGTGGGTTCCCGTTAGCGAGGCCCCAGGCTCGGGGCCTGCTACCAGAAGTGCGCGCCAAAGGATGTCGGCGGGTGCGGTGCCGGCACAGGATTGGAGGTGCTGCAGTGGGGACACACTGCCTGGCAGGCCAAGAGGTCGGGAGCCTGACAGAAATGCACGATCGGGGGAGCAGGCATGGTCCAGATCCAGGATGAGGTCAGTGGTGCGAAGCAGACGCTCCGGTCCCCCCTGGTGACGAGGAGGCCAGGAGCACAGGCTGGGAGCAGCGCAGCCGCGCTGAAGACTTGGTTTTTGACAGCGAGCGAGATGGCGACGGGGACCATCTGGATTCAGGATGTACGGCTGGCAGGGACACAGCACCTGTGCAGCTCGGTGAGTGTGAATCTATGTCTAGTATGTTGCCTAAGGGGGTTGTGTCCGCAGAGGTTAGAGGTACGCAGGCATTCAGTGGGATGGCAACGGAGTTAGGGGGTTCGAGTGGGTCAGTTGAGCGTGGGTTGCGTGATGTTTTAATTAGCGTGTCACAACTTTTGAGTAGATTGGACAGTGGGGTGGCGAGCGGGGCGGCAGCATCACCGGTGGGGGCATGGCTTCCGAGGTCGGGGTTTGGGTCACAATTGGTGCCTGAACCGTTTAGATCAGTGGGGAGTGGGCAGTCGCCGTCGTCATCATCCGGAGTGTCCGTATCCGTGCAAACGGAAAAGGAAAAAGGGGATGCAGTGAAGTTGGATGATAGGGCTAAGGGCAAGGTATATGTATGCTTTGAAGGGCCATTAGGGGCACTTTTAAAGAAGGAGGTTAAAGAAAAGATTTGGCGGGATGAATATGTATAGATTTTTTCCCTGCTTCCCTTGGAAAAGTTCAATCTGGATAAAGGGAAAAAAGATGACAGTAAGAAGGAGGACGAAGTAAAGAGGAGGTGGAGGCTGATTCCGCAGACATTTGTCAATTGGTTACAAGCGTTTGCAATGTTAGCGAGTGTAATAGGGGAGAAGTCACCAGAGAATTGTTCTGGTTTATTCTGTTATCTTGATGCGATTGGTGAAGCACACCGTACCTATGGTGGGCAGGCCTGGATGCGCTATGATGAACAGTTTAGGAAGAGGAAGGCGGTCAGGCCTGAGATATGATGGGACCAAAAAGGCATCATCGGACTTTGGTTAAAAGTGATGGTGCCAGTCAGGTACGGGCAGTACCTTCACGGGAGCGGAGGCAGCAGCAACCAACAAACAGGCCATTGGAGTAGTGGTCAGGGGTCACAGGGAGCAAAGGAGAAGTCAGGAACGTGCTGGCAGTTCAACGAGGGCCAGTGTAAATATGGGAATACCTGCAAGTTTAAGCACGTGTGCTCCCACTGCAATGGAAGTTCACATGGGGCCTCCAAATGTTTTAAGAAAGCAAGAGGGAAGCCGGCAGTGGGTACCGATCAAGGGGGAGACGTCGGTGAGGCTTCAAAAGATGGCCCACTTTCTAAGTAGGTACCCTGATCAGGAGAAGGCTGGAGTCATTAGTAGGGGTTTTGCTGAAGGTTTTCATATCCCTCCCCCTAATCACGTGGTTCCATTTTCGGTTAAGAATTTGAGGTCGGCTGCATTACATGCAACTGTAGTCAGTGACAAGTTGAAAAAGGAGGTGGAGTTAGGGAGAATGGCTGGTCCTTTTTCATGTTTACCTGTTGAAGGGATGATCCCCGTTGGGGGTGGTCCCAAAAAAGGAGCCGAATAAATTTTGTTTAATTCAGCATTTGTCGTACCCGAAGGGGTTGTCTGTTAATGATGGCATTTCACAAGAGTTATGTTCTGTGGTCTATTCGTCATTTGACATGGCGGTGCACTGGGTGCGCAGTTACGGCACGGGAGCTTTGTTGGCAAAGACGGATGTTGAATCGGCATTTAGATTACTTCCGATTCACCCGGACAGTATTCCATTGTTGGGATGTTTTTGGAATGGTGGTTATTATTTAGATAGATGTTTGCCAATGGGTTGTGCCATTTCATGTTCCTTGTTTGAGACGTTCAGTACCTTTTTGGGATGGGTGGTCAGGGATGTGGCTGGTGTCCCGTCCATCATTCATTACTTGGATGATTTTTTGTTTATTGGTCCTCCAGATTCTAGTGTGTGTAGAAATATTTTGGCCGCCATGGAATGGGTGGCGGAGCTTTTTGGAGTACCCTTGGCTAAGGAAAAAACTGAGGGCCCTTGCACTGTGTTAAGTTTTATGGGTATACTGATAGACTCGGAGAAAATGGAATGTCGGTTGCCAGAGGATAAACAGTTGTCCCTAAAACAGGAGGTGGATCGAATTGTCAGGCTTAAAAAGTTGACTTTGAAAGAGTTGCAGTCTTTGCTCGGCCGCTTGAATTTTGCGTGTAGGATCATGCCCATGGGTTGAATTTTTTGCCGTAGGTTATCCAGTGCGACGGCGGGGGTGCGGTCTACGCACCATTTTATTCGATTGCGACAAGAGCATAAGAAGGATTTGTTGGTGTGGCAGCGTTTTTTGGTGCAGTACAATGGTCGCTCTCTGATACAACAGCAGATGGTGAATAACTTTGATTGCGAGATTTACACGGACGCAGCAGGCAGCGTTGGTCACGGGGCCTATTGTGCAGGGGGGTGGAGCGTCGGAACGTGGCCTGACTGGTGGCATAAGAAGGGTCTCACAAAAATCTCGCTTTGTTAGAATTGTTTCCCATTGTGGTGGCAGTTTTAATTTGGGGTGAGGTAGGTTTCATTGCGACAATATGAGTGTGGTGTCGGTGATCAACACCCTGTCAGCGTCCTCTCCCCCGTGATAAAGTTGGTGAGAGAACTTGTTTTACAATGTCTGGAGATCAATGCATGGATTTCAGCGGTGCATGTACCTGGCATGCAAAATTCTATAGCAGAGGCCTTATCTTGTTTACAGTGGGAGCGTTTCCGGGAGCTGGCACCAGAAGCAGAAGCATCAGGAGCGGTATGCCCTTCGCATTTGTGGCTAATTCTTACGGAGGAGCGGGACGGTTGATTCGAGCCTCAGTTACGAGTCACACCTGGGCGTCATATGAAGCATCATGGAATATTTGGCAGAGTTCGGTGTTACAGTGGGGTACGTTGGGGTCGGAGGAAGACAAGTTGTTAGCTGTTTTGTGTTTGGTCGGCAGGGCAGCGGATTTAGGTTGGTCTGTTTCTAAGGTGAACAAATTTGTGGCCGGTCTAGCTTTTGGTTTCAAACTGGAGGGCTTGGCGGATGTGACAAAGAATTTTTTGGTGAGGCAAGCATTGAAAGGTTTTCAGAGAGGTAATAGGAGAGTCGATGGGCGCCGGCCTATATCGTTCAGTGTGCTTGAACGTTTAGGCGGAATATTGGATGGTATTTGCTGCTCTCATTTTGACATGGTATTGTTTTGTTTGGCTTTTTCTCTGGCCTTTTTCGGGGCTCTACGTATAGGCGAATTGGTGTCTCATAGCAGAGTTAGTGCGGGTGGCTTATTGGCACAGGACGTCGACTTTTGGACTGGCGGCATTGTTTTTTGGATCCAGCGTTCTAAGATGGATCAGGCTGGTGCGGGAAAACGGGTAGTGTTGGGCAGAGTTGCTGGGTCGTTGATGTGCCCCGAACAGTGTTTAAAGGCATATTGGAGTTTGTGGTCCATTCGGGCGGGCTCATTGTTGTGCCATCAGGACGGGGCTTTTTTGTCTCGTGTAGCGCTACACGGATAGGGGATCGGCCCGGTGGTGCAGCTGTTCACATCGCTGATATGTTGAAAACATGAATAAGCTAAGTAATCCTTTGATATTTGGTTGTACTCCTGATGAACCTCTTAGAATTGGAAGAGGAGAAACGCGTTGAGTCCAAGGGGATATGTTTTTGATATAGGACATATTGAGTAATATGGTTTGGCTTACACTGGGGTTGTAAATATACTATTGTTACATCCACCAATGGCGCAATGGTGGTTGCTCTAAGTATTTATTAATGTGCTTGTGTTGTGGCATGCTATCAAAACATTGTACCCCCTTTTTTTCTATCAATAGGACAACATCCTAAGAATTATCCCCAGCATGTGCAAAACCAACCTTGATTATTTATGCACCTAGTTCTAGATTCTGACAAAGAATCATTGGAGCACCTTTGCCTACTTTAGCCTCTAAATGATCGGGAATAATAAGGCTAGAGCTCTATTATGAGAAGTTAGGGACACAGCTTACCAAGTTAGTTTAGAACATTAGTCTTAGCTAGATAGTCCTACTGATTTATCGTTATTGACTCTTGTTATCCCTATTTGTGCACCGAGTGTATGAACATCTCTGTCCCCTATCCCAGCAGGGTATAAATAGTGATATCAGGGAGAGCTGACGAGGAGCGGGGGCGCCACGGCGCAAGCTATAGGGTGCCAACCTCCGCAGGCAGGTAGGGTGCATCCAGCGAATGTAGGGCTTGGCACTGTCCTGGCCTTTTCTGTAGTACGCTTGTTTTCTAATTTGGTGATGGGTTTGCAAGTGCACATACACTGTGTTCCAAATTATTATGCAAATAATATTTCCTCATATTTTCTCTAAATTACCTATCTGAATTGCAGTCATTGTTATTTTCCAGTCATCTACTATTCTAGTATAATTGCAATGTTTTGGAACAAACTGCCTATGAAAACAGTATCCTTTCTAAAAAAAAAATAAACACTCAAAATGCATGTTCCAAATTATTATGCACAGCAGAGTTTTCAACCTTTTTTTTTATTTTGAACAAAAAAATGGTCAATTGTGAAGATATAAGCATTATTAGCTTATTACAAAATGAAATCAAACAGTTTTCAATTGAAAACTTTATTCTAGGTGATGTTACATTTGCACATAGGACCCCTTGTTTGAAAGAAGCTTCTGAACTGTCTCATGCATTGAATTTGTCAGTTTTTGGATGGTTTCTGCTTCAATTGTTTTGCATGTGGACAGAATACCCTCCCAGAGCTGTTACTTAGATGTGAACTGCCTCCCGCCATCATAGACACTCCTTTTGATGATGCTCCAGAGGTTCTCAATGGGGTTGAGGTCAGGTGAAGATGGTGGCCACACCATAAGTTTGTCCTCTTTTATGCCCATAGCAGCCAGAGATGCAGATGTGTTTTTTGCAGCATGAGACGGTGCATTATCATGCAAGAAAATGATCTTGCTGCAGAAAGCACGGTTCTTCCTCTTGAACCATAGCAGGAAGTGTTTTTAGAAACTCCACATAGATTATGGGGTTCATCTTTACCCCCTCAGGGATCATAAAGGGGCCGACAATCTCTCTCCCCATGAATCCAGCTCAAAACATTACTCCACCTCCTCCTTGTTGGCGCCTTAGCCGTGTTTTCATGGGGTGTCCATCAACCAGCCATTCTTCACTCCATCCATCTGGTCCATCGAGCGTTGCACGGCACTCATCTTGGAACAAAACAGTTTGGAAGTCAGTCTTCATGTATCGTTTGGCCCACTGGAGCCGTTTCTGCTTGTGTGCAGTGGATAGAGGTGGTTGACAGGATGGCTTACGCACCTCTGAAGGACCCTGCATCTTGTTGTTCTGGGGACGTTGGAGGCACCAGCAGCTTCAAAAACTTGTCTGCTGCTATGACAAGGCATTTTTGCAGCTGCTCTTTTAACCTTACGCAATTGCCTGTTGGAAAGAGTTCTCAATTTTTCCTTATCAGCACGCACATGTGTGTGCTGGGAATCGGCTACATACTTCTTGATTGTGCGATGATCACGATAAAGTGTCTTGGTAATGTTGATTGTAGTCATGCCTTGATCTAAATACTCCACAATTTGTTTCTTCTCAGCAGCCGACACATCCTTTTTCTTTCCCATTTTGGCAAAAAATGTAGGCTGCTTAATAATGTGGAACAGCCTTATTAAGTAGTCTTGCCTTTATTTGGACACACCTGCCAAACTAATTTGCACAGGTATCTGCAATTGCTTTCAGTGATATAAAGAGCCCTGACACACATCACCATCAATGAGTATAAATGACAAACGAAAAAATTCTAACCTTATCACTCCTAAACTCTTTGTGCTTAATAATTTGGAACACAGTGTATATGTTTTTAAGAATTGCTTTAAATAAAGGTTATATTTTTAAGTATTCTGTAAAGTCTCATTTGGGGAACCTTATTGTTTTTTTAATAAACTGGCCGCTGTGGCCAAAATTATCCAAAAAGAATTATTGTGTCTCGTTTTTATTTAAAGTATGATGTTTTTGTGTTCATGGGTTAGTGGGTGGTGGATGTTATGGGGTAAGAAGTAGCCATATTGGCCATACACGGTCATGATTAAAAAGTGATCAAGTGGTGGGATAGAAAGTGATCAACAAGCAATTACTTATTTTTAGGTGATATAATTATATACACATTTGATATTAAAACCACTAACAGGTAAAGTGAGTAGCATTTATTATCTCAAAGAATATGGTTTATAAAGAATAATTTAGTCACATGACCCAAAAGAAAAACAGATAATATTCATCCAGCGGTTTGGCCATGTGAGTCCTTGTTCAAGAAATGTCTGCACAAGTAATAGACAAAAAATAATAATATGATGATCAGTAACATAGTCAATATAAATAAACAATAGGAACACAGTAAACATTTTGCATCTATTTATATAATTACCTTAAATTATCTGTCATCCACTTCCATCTGGACATCCTCCAATCCCACAATCCACCGCGCCGCACCGGAAGTACGCCAACCGCCATATTGGAATAGTGATGGGTATTCCAATATGGCACATGCTAGTGGTAACAGGCCCTTGCGCAGTACCAGCAGTGAGTCATCGCCGGACCCCCCGCTGCTGGGACACCCCCGCCGCAAAACCACCCTCCAGATGCGATAGCATCGGGCCTCCATCTAGTATATTATAATCCAAAAAAACAAAAAGGGTAGCTGTCCAATATATATGCATACTGTAAATGTATATAAGATAATTCTTTTGATCTGTTATTAGGTTCCCAGTAGGAGGCATAAAACACACAGTTGTCATATTTAGATATAGAAGATGTCATTTCTAATGTAACGATAAGGTCTAGCGCAACATGAAGATTTCCTGAGAAATAGGGAGAAATCACTGGCATAGAATAATATATGATAATAATTCCCAAGACATACATGCAAGTCCTATGTTGGTATGAGGTAAGGTAAATAAAAGGAAAAAAAAGTAAATAAAAGAATAAAAATGGAAAAATGGAAAAAAATAAAGAAAATTGGAAAAGAGAAATAAAAATTGAAAAAAATAAAGATAAAAAATAGAAAATAAGAAATAAAAGTGAAATAACTGTTATACAGGTCCTTCTCAAAAAATTAGCATATAGTGTTAAATTTCATTATTTACCATAATGTAATGATTACAATTAAACTTTCATATATTATAGATTCATTATCCACCAACTGAAATTTGTCAGGTGTTTTATTGTTTTAATACTGATGATTTTGGCATACAACTCCTGATAACCCAAAAAACCTGTCTCAATAAATTAGCATATTTCACCCGTCCAATCAAATAAAAGTGTTTTTTAATAACAAACAAAAAAACCATCAAATAATAATGTTCAGTTATGCACTCAATACTTGGTCGGGAATCCTTTGGCAGAAATGACTGCTTCAATGCGGCGTGGCATGGAGGCAATCAGCCTGTGACACTGCTGAGATGTTATGGAGGCCCAGGATGCTTCAATAGCGGCCTTAAGCTCATCCAGAGTGTTGGGTCTTGCGTCTCTCAACTTTCTCTTCACAGTATCCCACAGATTCTCTATGGGGTTCAGGTCAGGAGAGTTGGCAGGCCAATTGAGCACAGTAATACCATGGTCAGTAAACCATTTACCAGTGGTTTTGGCACTGTGAGCAGGTGCCAGGTCGTGCTGAAAAATGAAATCTTCATCTCCATAAAGCATTTCAGCCGATGGAAGCATGAAGTGCTCCAAAATCTCAAGATAGCTAGCTGCATTGACCCTGCCCTTGATGAAACACAGTGGACCAACAGCAGCAGCTGACATGGCACCCTACACCATCACTGACTGTGGGTACTTGACACTGGACTTCAGGCATTTTGGAATTTCCTTCTCCCCAGTCTGCCTCCAGACTCTGGCACCTTGATTTCCGAATGACATGCAAAATTTGCTTTCATCAGAAAAAACTACTTGGGACCACTTAGCAACAGTCCAGTGCTGCTTCTCTGTAGCCCAGGTCAGGCGCTTCTGCCGCTGTTTATGGTTCAAAAGTGGCTTTACCTGGGGAATGCGGCACCTGTAGCCCATTTCCTGCACACGCCTGTGCACGGTGGCTCTGGATGTTTCCACACCAGACTCAGTCCACTGCTTCCTCAGGTTCCCCAAGGTCTGGAATCGGTCCTTCTCCACAATCTTCCTCAGGGTCCGGTCACCTCTTCTCGTTGTACAGCGTTTTCTGCCACATTGTTTCCTTCCAACAGACTTACCATTGAAGTGCCTCGATACAGCACTCTGGGAACAGCCTATTTGTTGAGAAATTTCTTTCTGGGTCTTACCCTCTTGCTTGAGGGTGTCAATGATGGCCTTCTTGACATCTGTCAGGTCGCTAGTCTTACCCATGATGGGGGTTTTGAGTAATGAACCAGGCAGGGAGTTTTTAAAAGGCTCAGGTATCTTTTGCATGTGTTTAGAGTTAATTAGTTGATTCAGAAGATTAGGGTAATAGGTCGTTTAGAGAACCTTTTCTTGATATGCTAATTTATTGAGACAGGTTTTTGGGGTTATCAGGAGTTGTATGCCAAAATCATCAGTATTAAAACAATAAAAGACCTGACAAATTTCAGTTGGTGGATAATGAATCTACAATATATGAAAGTTTAATTGTAATCATTTTACATTATGGTAAATAATGAAATTTAACACTATATGCTAATTTTTTGAGAAGGACCTGTAGATATCCTCATAGAGAGTCTCGAATGGTAAAGAATATATTTACAAAAGGTAAGTAAGATGAGCAAAAGGATAAGCAGTAAATATCATAAGGAGACTTGTTTATGTTACCCGTGGGTATATATGGGTCCAGACATGCAGCTTTGCGGTGCTTGTCGCATTGCGGTAAGGACAAAAAGCAGAGTGGAGCCTTTTATGGCATGTAGGCGAGACAAACGATGATATCCTGTGACGCGAGTGCCAGACTTCAACATAAATATTGCACATGCGGGAGCCGAGTAATGACGGAATTAGCCGAGGGCAGCATTGCGCAGTATGTGGTCTCCTGAATAGGGTGAGGTGCACATACATGAAGACCGTGTAGATGAATAGCACATTGTTATTTATACTGCCAAGGAGATGAATGCTACAGGGAGTATAAAAGTTTAAGAAGAAGGGACAGAAATACAGAGTAGACGAAAGTAAATAGAATTAGGTGGGGGTGTGCAGGTATTCCTTGAATAAGGCCTCACATGGCCGAAACGTTGGATGGATATTATTTTTTTTTCTTTTGGGTCATGTGATTAAATTATTCTTTTTGAATCATATTCTTTGACTGCCGGAGTTTCTTTATGAATTTATGACTAGTGTCTTCTTCTGAGCACCTCAAAATGGACAGTTGAGCGTCCCATCTTCTTCTCATCATACTGTCCAGGGGTGAGTTTATTAGGCAGAAAGTGAGCAATCAGGTCTTAAAGTTTATGCTTTGAAAGCAAGATAGATGGACAAGTATAAGGGTCTGACCGGAACCAAATTCTGATGGTTAAACAAATGGGACAGAGCATGTAAAAAATGACAGTTCTTGTGAAGTGTTCTCAGTATGCAGTGATTAGGCAAAAACTGTCAACCAATAAACTAGCAGCAGGGTCATAACTGGACTGGGACTCTTTAACGTGTCTCGAAAGCAAAAGCTAGCTCGTTAGAACTCAACAAAAGTGCTAGTGTAGCACGACTTGCTGAAAAGAATTAATGCCTGATATGATACAAAGGTGTTAGAGCACGAAGTTAATAGCTTGATGTAAAGCTGACAGAAAGAAAAAGGTCATTTCCACCAATGCCTGGACACAGTACCATTAACCTGTAGGATGACAGGCTCCAGTGATAAAAGGCAGAGAAAGGACAGGTGCAAAATACTGATGTAAGTGCATGGGGACTTTATTACAGAAAGGGACCAGTAAAGAGGACATTTTTACAGAGAGGGGAACATGATGGGGGACATTATTACAGGAAGGCGCCATGCATGATAAAGACACTATTACATGTACAGTAATGGGCAATGTTGACATTTTTCCAAAAAATGAAGTATTTTTCTCAGAAAATTATTGCAATTGCATGTGTTTTGTTATACATATGTTTATTTCCTTTGAGTGTATTGGAACAACACAAAAAAACTGAAAAAAAGGAAAATTGTACATAATTTCACACAAAACCCCCAAAATGGGCCAGATAAAATTGTTAGGACCATCAACTTAATATTTGGTTGCACACCCTTTGGAATAAATAACTGCAATCAGTCACTTCCTATAACCATCAACAAGCTTCTTACACCTCTCAACTAGAACTAAGGAACTCTCTTCTTTTGCACACTGCTCCAGGTCTCTCATATTTGAAGGATACCTTCTCCCATCAGTAATTTTAAGATCTCTCCACAGGAGCAGTGTAGCTTTTTAATGCCTCTCTGTCTGCAGTGGGTCCTCATGGGTCTCCTGCCATAGCGTTTAATTTCATTCAAATGTCGAAGGATAGTTGGCGCTGAAATTTGATGCACCCCGATCCTGCAGGACAGCTTGAATTTCTTTGGAACTTGATTGGGGTGCTCATCCACCAGTCGGACAATCCTGTGTTGCAACCTTTCATCAATTTTTCTCAGCCTTCCACGTCCAGGGAGATTATCTACAGTGTCATAGATTGTAAACTTCTTGATTATGCTGTGCTGTTAAAAAAAGGAACATCAAGATCTCTTGAAATGAAATTGTAACCATGAGATTGTTGATATTTTTCTACAATTTTGGTTCTTAAGTCCTCAAATGGTGTTTTTTCTCCTCTTTCTGTTCTTCATGACTATTGTGGCAAACATAATGCAAAGATTGAGTCCACTTTTCCCCCTTTTATCTGGTTTCAGGTGTGATTTTCATATTGACCATGCCTGTTACTTGCAACAGGTGAGTTTGAATGAGCATCACAAGCTTGAAACACGGTTGTTTACCTACATGTTTGCAAAGGTGCCAACAATTTTGTCAGGCCACTTTTGGGGTTTTGTGTGTCCAATTTGACTTTTTTCTCTTTTTTTTGTGTTGTTCCAATACACGCAAAGGAATTAGACATGTGTATAACAAAACGTGCAGTTGCAATAATTTTCTGTGATAAATACTTCATTTTCTGGAACAATTTCAAGGGTGCCAACACTTTTGGCCATGACTGTATGTGTTTATGAGATCTAGAATGGTACAAGGCTATTACATCTGAAAAACATGAATATGCAGTACTAGGTCCAACTTTTGCACCACAGCCCATGAGATTCTAGTTATGCCACTGGTTTCAGCCTTTTGGTGTTTGTGGGTTTTTTTCTGAAATGGTGGCAAAATTCTATCATTTTGCCAAAATTTGCCAAAATTGTTTTAAAAAAATGTTGTGTTTCTACCGCCATAATAGCAAAAAAAATGTACCACAGCAGCAATTTGCAAAAGCAGCCTTATACTATAGACTTATACAGTAGCCACCCATTCATATACAATTTAGCCATTTATCCAATTATCCAAAGATTCAGGATTTCAAATCCTGCAAAGAACACATTTATTATTTTAGAAGCTAACATTTTTTTCTGCTATTTTCATCTTCGATTTTCACAGAAACAGCTGCACATTTTGGATCAATAGCAATATGTTTTTAAGCTAAATCAAGAGCATCCTGGACAATGGGATGCAGGTGGATGTGTGTACACAGGTATAAGAGCTTAAGGCCGAAATATAGTATATTAGACAAATAGGTGAAAATTACCTATTTTCACTACTATACTACCGTAGATCCAATCTAATGAAGATAATATTGATGTATGAAGTACCAGAAAATATTTTACTACCTTTTATATCAATGTTTTTAGATATAGTTGTAGTAGGAGTAGTAGTAATAAAGTAGAAGTATAGTAGGTATAGACATATTTATTTGCTGAAAAAAAAGAGAATTGACAGCACCTCCAAAAATCATACAATGATCTAATGCCGCTAGGCAAAAATATATATACAGTATATAACTGAACATGAGGTTTTTAGTTTAACATTCTGATCAGATTGTATGAAGCCCACTGCTACGTCACAGCAAACCTTATAGTGGGTCCTACCGTCCTAACGGAGCGGAGCGTGCACCGACCACCGCAACAGCGGCAATGCACCAGCAGGGCAGACGGCCTGGTGCCTCACAGCACCCAAGCTGCAAGACTGAGCCCCCATGACTCCAGACTACTCCGCCCCACCAACACAAAACCACAGCAACAATGGCCGCCACACAGCATCAACACCAAATGAAAGGAGCACTGAAGCTTCCCTTCCTCCAGCTCTTCAGTGAGAGCAAAAATGGGCTAAGCCCCTTACTTTGCATTCTCCTGCTAAATAAAATCACATGTGCGAAATGGGGGGACAGCACTTTCAAAAATCAAACATTGATCTAATGCCGCTAGGCAAAAATATATATAACTGAACACGAGGTTCTAAGGCTTCATACAGTCTGATCAGAATGTTAAACTTAGAATCTCATGTTCAGTTACATAATTTTTGCCTAGCAGCTTTAGATCAACGTATGATTTTTGGAGGTGCGGTTCGTGCTATTTTTGGTGCAAAGCATGTTCTTTTCCCTTTCTTGGACCAGCACTCCTCCCATTTGACACAGGTGATGGTGACATTTCCAGGGACTGTTCAGCGTTCCTGAGGGCAGGGGGTTCTGAAGAAAACAGGAAATGTCCATTACTGGACTGTGTGGCCACAGTTAAAGAAAAAGTTGGTTTGTGTGTTTTCCCCCATCTCAGTTCTTTTGCGTACACTTGCTCACCGCCTTCTGGATTGCCGGTTTGAGGACTCTTGAAGGGACTGATACCCTTCTGGCCACTATGAACTTAATGCAGTGCTCCCATAGACTCTGTCTCATTGCTTCCATGGACTCTGCCCCCTATCTTTCATGAACTTTTGCCCAGGGACTGATGGGTGGCACACTGAACTGATTAATGGGATTTTGGCTCTCAGAAAGGGGGAGGTAGAAAAGAGAATGGGCGACCTGAGGAGGAAGCTTCTTTATGTACAGCAGTGGGTATGGAAGTTTTCAGACCCCTCTACATTTTTCACTCTTTGTTTCACCTCCAGGTGCTACACAGAAGTTTAGAACGTAGAGCTGTGAAAATAAAAAATCACATATTTCCCACAAAAATGTTCTTTAAGCACCAATTTTTTATTTTCACAAGGGTGATAGGAGAAATTGCACAAAATAGTGTTGCACAACTTCTCTTGATTATGACGATACCCAATATGTGGACTAAAACTCCTGTTTGGGGGCATGATAGGGCTCAGAAGAGAAGGAGCATCATTTGACTTTTTAAACTCGAAATTGGCTGGAATCTTTAGTGAAAGCCATGCCGGATTTGGAGAGCTCCTTATGTGCCTAAACAGTGGAAACCCCATTTGGAAAGCTAGACCCCTCAAGGAACTTACCTAGATGTGTGATGAATACCTTTAACCCCAGGTGCTTCACAGAAATTTATAACATAGCGTCGTGAAAATAAAAAATCAAATTTTTCCCACAAAATTTATTTTAGCCTCAAATTTTTCATTTTACAAGGGTAACAGGAACAAATGTACACAAAAAATTGATGTGCAATTTCTCCTAAGTATGCTGATACCTTATTTGTTGAGGAAAATTGCTGTTTCAGTGCATAGCAGGGCTCAGAAGGCAAAGAGCACCGTTTTACTTTTTGAAAGCAAAATTGTCTGGAATCATTAGCAGACACTATTTTGCTGTTGAAGAGCCCTTGATTGCCTAAACAGTGGAAATCTCCCACAAGTGATGCAATTTAGAAAACTTGACCCTTCAGGAAAAGTATCTAGATGTGTGGTGAGCACCTTGAACCTCTAGGTGCTTCATAGAAGTTTAAAACTTTGAGCTGTGAAAATAAAAAATCTAATTTTTCCAACAAAAATGTTCATTTAGCCCCAATTTTAATTTTGGCACTTTTGCACCATAAAAGCTATTTTACAGAAAAAAATATTTTTGTACTGCTGTATTCTGCGAGCTCTTTTTATTTTTATGCTGATGGAGTTGTATGGCACTTGTTTTTTTGGGGACAAGATGCTGTTTTCAGCTATACCATTTTTTTACTTTTGTATTTTTGATCACGTTTTATTCCACTTTTGTTTCTGAGGTATGATGAAAAAGCATATACTGTATACATATGCTTCTCACAATATTAAAATATCATCAAAAAGTTAAATTATTTCAGTTCTTCAATACAAAAAGTGAAACTCATATATAATATAGTGTCATTACAAACAGAGTGTTTGTTTCTGTTAATGATGATGACTAGGGTTGAGCAAAACGGATCGGACAAATTCAAAAATCGCCGACTTTCGGCAAAGTCGGGTTTCATGAAACCCGACCCGATCCTAGTGTGGGATCGGCCATGAGGTCACCGATCTGCGCGCAAAAGTCGCGTTTCATATGACGCTTTCAGCGCCATTTTTCAGCCAATGAAGGAGGACGCAGAGTGTGGGCAGCGTGATGACTTAGGTCTCGGTCCCCACCATCTTAGAGAAGGGCATGACAGTGATTGGCTTGCTCTCTGCGGTGTCACAGGGGCTATAAAGGGGCGTGCACGCCGACCGCCATCTTACTTCTGCCGATCTTAGCATAGAGAGAGGATGCTGCAGCTTCATCAGAAGAAGGAATATAGTCAGGGAGGGAAGATTAACCCCCAAACTGCTTGTGCTGTAGCGATTTCCACTGTCCAACACCACCTTTTTTTTGCAGGGACAGTGGAGGCTATATTTTTGTGCATCAGCTCTGTAGCTTATTAGGCTGCCTTATAATGCTCCCTGATAGCTGCATTGCTGTTTGCACGGTGCTGTGCAAACCAACTGCTTTTTTAAAAGCAAAAATCCTGTTGCTCCTTTCTACACAGTTATCTTGTTTATTTGTCCACACTTTTGTGTGCAGCAGTCCTTTTTATTGCTGCCATACTTGTCCTGAGATCATTGTAGGGAGATTGAAATTGTACTACAGTCCTTGTATTTTTTCATATATCTTCCAGCCACTTTCTGCCACTTACATTGTGTTGTTTTATACACTGGGCCTGAGTTTTGGTTTAGTCTCCAAAAAAAAAAAGTGAGATTCAAATTCTCACAAAGTGGACATACTTCAGTCCTGTTAGTTTGTCGTATATCAGCTAGCCACTTTCTGCCACTTACATTGTGTTGTTTTACGCACAGGGCCTGAGTTTTGGTTCAGTCTCCCAAAAAAAAAGGGAGATTTAAATTCTCAACAAGTTTATATACACCTTTTACCTTGTTTTACAGTACCATATAACGGTTGTTATTTTGGTTAGATTTTCCAAAAAATGAGGAAGTCTGGTGGAAGAGCCCGTGGGCTGTGGTTGCTGCTGGTACTGATGGTGGTGGTGGTGCATCTGGTGGTAGTAGTGGCAAAAGCACAATAGCACCTAAGGGTGGAGGTGTTGATCCAGCATCATCGTCTGGCTACACAAGGCCTCGAAGGCTCCCTTATCTGGGAGTAGGAAAACAGCTTTTAAAGCCGGAGCAGCAGGAAAAAGTTTTGGCTTTCCTTGCTGACTCAGCCTCTAGCTCTTTCGCTTCCTCTTCAGAAAGTTCCAAATATAAAAGCAGCGAGTCATCAGTGGATGCTCCCTGTCAGGAACAAGACGTTTTCTTGTGTCATTCACCCAAACCAAAAGTGAAGGATGCATCAGGCGACACTACGGGTTACTCCATGGAGCTCTTTACACATACCGTGCCTGGGGTAGAAAGGGAAATTGTTAACTGCCCATTACAAGATGAATCGGACATGGAGTGCACTGATGCACAGCCACAGATAGAGATGCTGCTCCATTGACACAGATCACTACATTGCCCTCGCAGTGTACTGAGCCAGAATCTGACCCTGATGAGACTATGGTGCCCCGTCCCGAACGCTATAGCACCTTACACGGTGACACAGAGGAAGGTGCACATGACATTGAAGAGGAGGTGATAGATGACCCAGTTGTTGACCAAGATTGGCAGCCATTGGGGGAAGAGGATGCCGCTGCCAGTAGCTCAGAAGCGGAGGAGGATGATCCGCAGCAGCCATCTACATCGCAACAGCTGTCATCTGGCAGGCCCGTATCAGGCCAAAAACGTTTGTCAAAAATAGAAACAGTTTTAGGACAGCGTGGCCATCTGGTGAAAGTAGCACAGCGTGCAATGCCTGAAAAGGTATTCCATAGTAGGAAGAGTGTAGTGTGGCAATTTTTTAACCAAGATCCGAATGATCAGTCAAAAGTTATCTGTAAGAAATGCTCAAAGACCTTTAGCAGAGGGAAGAATCTTCAAAATTTAAACACAATGTGCATGCTTAGACATTTAACCAGCATGCACTTGCAAGCCTGGACTAACTACCAATCGTCCCGTACCGTTGGTGCACCTGCTCAGAATGAAGGTAGTCAGTAACGCTACATTGCTTCCCTCACTGTAAGCCCACTGGTCTGGACACCACCAGCAGCAAATGTGGAGGTATCGTTGCAAGGCCAAAGCAGTCAGGGAATCACAAGGTTATTGGTAGGAAACACTGTATGTAGGCCAACATCAAGAATACCATCACCAACCCTCTCTCAATCCGCCATGTCCACCACCACCACCACCGCTAGTTCCACCATATGCAGCTCTCCTGTCCAGCTCACCCTACAAGAGACTCTCATTAGGAAAAGAAAGTACTCATCCTCTCATCCTTATACACAGGGTTTGAATGCCCACATTGCTATACTAATCTCGTTAGAGATGATGCCCTACCGGTTGGTTGAAAGCGAAGCTTTCAAAACCTGATGGCCTAAGCGGTAACACGCTATGACCTACCCAGTCGGCACTTCTTTGCGAGAAAAGCCATCCCTGCCCTCCACCAGCATGTCAAAGACCGCATTGTCCATGCATTGAGGCAATCAGTCAGTGGAAAAGTGCACCTCACAACAGATGCATGGACCAGTAGGCATGGCCAGGGATGTTACGTGTCCATCACGGCGCACTGGGTTAATGTGGTGGATGCAGGGTCCACAGGGGACAGCCATAGTGGGACAGTTCTGCCTAGCCCACGGTCTAGGAAAAAGTTGGCTGTAGGCGTTCGCCACCCCTCCTCCTCCTCCAGAAGCGAAAGCTCATCCACAGAGGGCAGTCGCATGACCACTCCACCCGCAGCTGCCAGTGTTGCACACGAGGTGTTCCATTATCGAACAGCTAGTGGTAAGCATCAGCAGGCTGTGTTACAAATGAAGTGTTTGGGCGACAACAGACACACCACGGAAGTACTGGCCGAGTACTTGCAGCAACAAACTCAGTCATGGCTGGGCACTGTACATCTTGAGGCAGGCAAGGTAGTCAGTGATAACGGGAGGAATTTTATGGCTGCCATAGCCCTTTCAGAACTGAAACACATACCTTGCCTGGCTCACACCTTGAACCTGGTGGTGCAGTGCTTCCTCAAAAATTATCCGGAGTTACCAGCCCTGCACATCCGCCGGTCGCCTGTACACTCCAGCCGTATGCTGAACCATCAGCGATCGCTGAATCTTTCCAAGCACTGCCTAATAATCGACGTTGCAACAAGGTGGAACTCCACACTGCACATGGTTCAGAGGCTGTGCGAACAGAGGCGTGCTGTAATTAATTTGTGGGAGGATACACATACACGGGCAGGCACTTGGATGGCAGACATGGAGTTGTCTGGTGTGCAGTGGTCGAAGCTACAAGACCTCTGTCAAGTCCTTCAGTGTTTTGAGGAATGCACATGGCTAGTAAGTACAGACGACGCCATCATAAGCATGAGCATCCCACTAATGCATCTGCTGAAGCAAACTTTGATGCGCATTAAGGAGCAGGCGTCTGCAGCCGAGGAGGAGGGAAGCCTTGATGACAGTCAGCCCTTGTCTGCTCAGGGAACTCTCCTGGACGAGGTGGCGGACGAAGAGGAGGAGGAGGAGGATAATGAATGTCCACTATAGGCCATTTTTATACCTCCCTAAATGGGCTGACTCCCCCCACAGGGCCGTGGTCACCACCTAGCGCAAGCACCCGTGCGAGTGTCATTTGCCTGGACAAGTGGGTGCGCCCACTCTTGGGCGACGGCACTGGCACAGGGTCCCTCATAGTACAATGAAGTGTCTCTGACGGTGGTGGTGCACAACCAACGTCAGACATACCGTTGTAATATGAGGGGCCCTGTGCCAGTACCGCCGCCCACGAGAGAGTGTTCCCCCCAAGCTCGAACAGTGCTCTACCACTTGCAATACTTACCTCTCCCTGCTCCACCACTGTGTAGTCTGTGCTGTTAAATCCTTCAATGGCACTGCCAATACAAATTTGTTGAAATGATAGATGATAGTTAAAATATACAGGGGCCCTGGCCTCTATTTAGACCAGTTAATACTTTGCGCCTACTACCACTGTCTGCTACTCAGCAGAGGAGCCCACCCCTGTACCTAGCTATGCCACCTGTTTATTTATGAACAATTTTTTGGCAGACATTTAGCCCACTTTATTATTTGGGCCTACTAACTTAGTCTGCTACTCATTACAATTTTCCGACACTGAGCAAAGCAATGTCGCCTGTTTATTTATGAACAATTTTTTGGCAGACATTTAGCCCACTTTATTATTTGGGCCTACTAACTGTGTCTGCCACTCATTACAGTTTTCCTCCACTGAACAAAGCAATGCCGCCTGTATAGTCCTGTTACCAATTTTGAACTGCATTTAGTCTACTTTATTATTTGGGCCTATATCTGTGTTTCCTCCTCATCCTGCCCATTGCCCAGCCACTGCTAGATGAGTCTGCTTGTACATTGACCCAGACCACTACATTCCCCTTGCACTGTACACAGCCAGAATCTGACCCTGCTGAAAGACAGGTTCCCCTTCCCGCATACTATACCACCTTACACGGGGACAAAGAGGAAGGTGCAGATGAAAGTGCATATTCCTTCATCAGGTAGGGGGACATACTCGTTGGTGACATCACTGGCACAGGAACACACTGCCGTACTATGAGGGGCCCTGTGCCAGTGCCAACGAGTGTGCCCCCCTGCTTGCTCAGGATCACAGCACTTGCAAAGTTGAAATACTTACCTCTCCCTGCTCCACCGCCGTGACGAATTCCGCGTTTCCTGGGCCCACGAAAATCTTGAGCCAGCCCTACCCCCCCACAAATTTAGCCAAATGACCCCCAGTTTTCAATGCTTAACTATTATAATAAAGTAAATTAAGATTGACAAGCTTAAGTAATAAGAATTGATGTTTTTGGAATTAAAAAGGGCACTGTAGGTCTTTTCCTGTCCTCCACTCACTGCCGACTTTGATTCCCCATTGACTTGCATTGGGTTTCATGTTTCAGTCGGCCCCCGACTTTTCGCAATAATCGGCTGATTTCACCCGACCCGACTTTTGACAAAGTCGGGTTTCACGAAACCCGACTCGATCCGAAAAAAGTAAAAGTCGCTCAACTCTAATTATGACTATGGCTTACAGCCAATGAAAATCCAAAAGTCATTATCTCAGAAAATTATAATATTTTATAACACCAGCTCTTGAAAAATTATTGTTGGCCTACTGAAATGCGTGTTCAGTAAATGCACTCAATACTTGTTCGGGGCTCCTTTTGCATCAATTATTGCATCAATGCAGAGTGGCATGGAGTCGATCAGCCTGTGGCACTTCTGAGGAGTTATGGAAGCCCAGGTTGCTTTGATTAGCAGCCTTCAGATTGTCTGCATTTTTGGGTCTGGTGTCTCTCATCTTCCTCTTGACACTATCCCATAGATTCTCTATGGAGTTAAGGTCAGGTGAGTTTGCTGGCGAATCAAGCACAGTGATACTGTTGTTTTTAAAACAGGTATTGATACTTTTTGCAGTGTGGACAGATGCCAATACCTGCTTGAAAATTAAATTTCCTTCTCCAAAAAGTTTGTCGGCAGAGGGAAGCATGAAGTGCTCTAAAATTTCCAGATCGACAGCTGCACTGATTTTGGTCTTGATAAAACACAGTGGACCTACACCAGCAGATGACTTGGCTCCCCAAACCATCACTGATGGTGGAAACTTCACACTAGACCTCAAGCAGTTTGGATTGTGTGCATCTCCTCTCTTCCTCAAGACTCTGAGACCTTGATTTCCAAATGAAATGTAAAATTTACTTTCATCTGAAAACAAGACCTTGGACCACTGAGCAACAGTTCAGTTTTTTTTCTCCTTGGCCCAGGTAAGGCGCTTCTGGCATTGTCTATTGGTCATGAGTGGCTTGACACAAGGAATGTGACACTTGTAGCCCATGTCCTGGATAAGTCTGTGTGTGGTGGCAATGACTCCAGCAGCAGTCTACTCCTTGTGAATTTCCCCCAAATTTTTGAATTACCTTTTCTTAACAATCCTTTCAAGGCTGTGGTTATCCCGGTTGCTTGTGCACCTTTATCTACTACACTTTTTCCTTCCACTTAACTTTCCATTAATATGTTTGGACACAGCACTGTGAGAACAGCCAGCTTCTTTAGCAATGGCCTTTTGTGGCTTTCCCTCCTTGTGGAGTGTGTCAATGACTGACCTCTGGACATCTGCCAAGTCAGCAGTCTTCCCCATGATTGTGGAGCCTACTGAAACCATACTAAGGGACCTCGTTAAATGGTTAGGAAGCCTTTGCAGATGTTATTAATTACTCAAATTTACCGAGATAATGACTTTTGGGTTTTCATTGGCATTACTTTTTGATGATATTCTAACTTTTTGAGAAGCACTTGTATATATAGCACCTGTATATATTATATATATATATATATATATATATATATATATATATATATATATATATATATATATATATATATATATATGTACACATTTTTTTTTTTATTTTTTTTTTTATTTTTTATGGTGTTTACCAGAGGAGTTAACTAGTTGGACAGTTCATATTTATTTAAGGGTAGAATGTATACATACCATATATTTATATTATATTTTTTATTATTATTATTATTATTATTATTATTATTATGTGATTTATAAATATATATATATTGTTACAATTTTTTTACTTTTTTTACTTTTTTACATAGTCACTTTATGGGACTTTCAGTTTCACAGCTCTGATTGCAGTTATAAAGCATAGCAAAGCAAGATTGGAGGGCAGAGGAAGCCCCCTTCTTTTCCCTGCCTTCTAAATGCTGTACTCTATATCGATCGCAAAATTTAGGGGGTTTATCTGCCAGGGGTCATGCAACTGTCATGTTAGCTGAACACCCGGTGGTGATCCAAGGTCAGGATGTACTTCCCAACCTGGACAAATGGATATATCTGAGATCATTCAAGGGCTTACAAACATGTATCAGAACATCTTACACGTTTCCGAATGAAATTCCTAAGTTATGCAGTAGCTGGTCATGTATTGAACAGCAACGATTAAGGAATTTAATTCCAAAATGCGTAAGAAGATGTTCTGATGTACATTTTTAAATGTTGTCTATGCACATGATTTTTGAAAAAAGAACACGAGTTCATCCTGGAGGACGGAAAGGCGACCTTTTCGTCAGTCGCATTTATCATCATGCCTGCTCTGGCTGTCGGCAGCCAGAATGTTAATGATGCAGGTATGGTGAGCTGTTCTGTTTGCCTAACCACATAGTAGTGTTATTTTTACCAACATGTCTGTCATTCATCATGGATAAAAAGGCCAAAAAAATAATGGGTCTGTGAAAACTACGTACAGCACGTGGATGGCATCAGTGTAAAGTCTGTGTGCTGTCTGCATTTACCATTGCAAACGATAGGAAAAGGTTTGTATTTTTTTGTTATCCATCTGTGAAAAAAACTGTTGAAACAATGATTGTAAAAACAGACACTGAGAATGAGAATCTGCCTCCAGGGATTTATTTAAATTAAAGGGGGAGATATCATTTTATTCCGCTTCCTATGACCTACATGCCCATACAGATGGCTTAGGAGGGTTGTTCCTACTGACAGATTCCCTTTAACCCCTTCACAACATGCACCGTAAAAGTACTGCGCATGTCGTGTCCCTCCCCTTGATGTGGACTCCGGCGCTGAGCCCACATCTATCACACACAGGTGATCTGATCATCGTCTGTATGTAGCAGAGCTGATCGGACAACTGCAGCTTCTAGACTATTGAGGCATGCAAAAAGTAAAAAAAAAAAATTGGTTAAAAATATAAAAATTCAAATAACCCCCCCCCCCCATTCTCCCCATTCAAAATAAAACAATTGAAAAAAATTAAAATATACAACTATTTGGTATGGTCGCGTTCAGAATCGCCCGATCTATCAAGCTAAAAAAAATAAATAATCTGATTGGTAAATGGCATAGCGAAAAAAAAGTGAAAATGTCAGAATTACGTTTTTTTGGTTGCCGCAACATTGCGTTAAAATCAAAAGATCATATCCACACCAAAATGGAATCATTAAAAATGTCAGCTCGGCACGCAAAAAATAAGCCCTCAGCCAACCCCAGATCATGAAAAATAGAGATGCTACGAGTCTTGGAAAATCATGGTTTTTGTTTTGTTTTTTAAAAAGAAGAAAAAAAAACATCATTTTCCGTCATCAAAAAACAAAATTTGGATTTTTTTCACCTTTTAAATAAAAAAAAATCTATACATGTTTGGTATCTATAAACTAGTATTTACTTGTAGAATCATAATGACAGGTCAGTTTTAGCATTTGGAGAACATGGTAAAATAAAAATCAAAAAACCTTTGTGGAATTGCACTTTTTTGCAATTTCACCGCACTTAGAATTATTTTCCTGTTTTCGAGTACATGACATGGTAAAACCAATGGTGTTCAAAAGTACAACTCGTCCTGCGAAAAACAAGCCCTCACATGGCCATATTGATGTAAAAAATATAAAAGTTATGGCTCTGGGAAGAAGAGGAGCGAAAAGCAAATGCAAAAATGAAAAAGGGCTGTGGCGTGAAGGGGTTTTAAAATGAATCTGTCACCAAGTTTTTCTATGTAATCTGAGGGATTCATGATGTAGGGAAAGAGAGCCTGATTCAGCAATGTATCATTTATTTGACTGCTTGGTGCAGTTTTAGCAACTCTGCTGGCATCACTGTATGGCCTCCCATCCCTCACACAACATCTTACTCACTGCTCCATGTCATGTTCTGTGTCTCTTGCTTTCTGCCTGGTCTCTGCTTGCTTCCTGGCTGTGTGCATAGGGGGCGGCGCCAGAACTCTCTGTTTCTTATGGAATCAGGGTGCACCTGTCTAATGTGTCCCTGACCAATTACCAAAAGGCCTCTAGTATTTAAGGCAGCTCCACCCTGTGGAACTTGCCTGTGCAATGTCTAAACTCAGTTAATGTCTTGCTTCTGAGCTGCCAGGCCTTGCTCTGTGTTTTGCCTTCTCGGGAGGCTTTTCTCTTTGGTTTGCCTTGATCTTGTTGTCTGCCCTCCAGGAGGCTGTATATCCTGGTCTCATGTGTCTTTGTTCTAGCCTTGCTTTGTACTTGTCTGTCTGCCCTCCAGGAGGCAGAATATCCTGGTCCCTGTGTATTTGTTCTTGTACATTGTCTCGTTCCATTACCTTGTCTGAACTTTGTCCTACCTCTGTCTGGTAGTCTCCTTGCCTGTGGTTTCTTTCCATGCTGTGTCTTTCCTTGTGTTCTCTCTGTACCACTTTCTACCTCTGCTCCGTCTCCTGCAGTTATGCTCCACTCCTGCTGCTGCAGAAATCTCTTGCTGCAGCTCCTCTCCGCATACCTTGCGGTTCCGCTCTGCTTCTGTTGCTGCAGAATCTTTTGCTACTCTACAGCTCTTATCTGCAGCCTTGCGATTCTCCTCCTGTGTGAACAGGTCTCAACCTGTTCCTTCATACTTGATTCCTTCCTGCTTGTATCCGTACCTGCACTTCCTGTGTGAACAGGTCCCAACTTGTCCCTTCATACTTCATTCCTTAATAACAAAATTTCCAGATTCATGTTTCGTGACTACCATCTGTCACAAACAGTACTTACTCCCATGTAAGACTAATATGAAAAATGAGGAGAACAAAAAAGGGAGTTTTTTGAAAAGATTTTAAGAACAAACTTTATTGACCATATAAATAAGTAAAAACACACAAGCCACTGTCAGTGAGTAACAGTGCTTAAGAACATACAAAGTGCAAAAAGAAGGACACCGGACGTGCTAGTCCACCGACCATAAGATGTAATGTAAATCCACTGAGTATATACTTAAGGTGCAAGCAGCATGTATATAATATTAAACCATATACCCTAACGACATAGATCCCCTAAGGGTTGACCCCTGTATGTAACCAACAAAAAGTACATATTGCTATATTTATTACGGCCATGTGCCTGAATAAGGCGCTGTTAACTAATGATGGTTACTGCATGGCTATGAGATCACCCTGAGAAGGGGACCAGGACCAACCTGGTACTCCATATCAAATGTCAGAATTGTGGGGGGTAAAAGGGTACAGCATACTTCACCTGAGGGTCTGGGGCACCGATTGTGCAATCGGTCCCCCAGACCCTCAGGTGAAGTATGCTGTACCCTTTTACCCCCCACAATTCTGACATTTGATATGGAGTACCAGGTTGGTCCTGGTCCCCTTCTCAGGGTGATCTCATAGCCATGCAGTAACCATCATTAGTTAACAGCGCCTTATTCAGGCACATGGCCGTAATAAATATAGCAATATGTACTTTTTGTTGGTTACATACAGGGGTCAACCCTTAGGGGATCTATGTCGTTAGGGTATATGGTTTAATATTATATACATGCTGCTTGCACCTTAAGTATATACTCAGTGGATTTACATTACATCTTATGGTTGGTGGACTAGCACGTCCGGTGTCCTTCTTTTTGCACTTTGTATGTTCTTAAGCACTGTTACTCACTGACAGTGGCTTGTGTGTTTTTACTTATTTATATGGTCAATAAAGTTTGTTCTTAAAATCTTTTCAAAAAACTCCCTTTTTTGTTCTCCTCATTTTTCATACTTCATTCCTTACTGCTTGCTTTAGTACCTGCACCTCCTGTGTGAACAAGTCCCAACCTGTCCCTTCATACTCCACTCGCTCCAGTCTGTTCCAGTACTAGCATCCACCATGTGAACAGGTTTCTACCTATTCCTTCATACACCACACCTGCCTGCCCTGTGTCTCAGCCGTGCCTGCCTGCCCTGTGTCTCAGCCGTGCCTGCCTGCCCTGTGTCTCAGCCGTGCCTGCCTGCCCAGTGTCTCAGCCGTGCCTGCCAGCCCTATGTCTCAGCCGTGCCTGCCTACCTACTCGTCCGACTTACAGCTGTGCTCATCTGCCAGTCCTGCCTGTTGCTCGCACCTGTCCTAGTGTTCCTGTCTCCCAAGTGAGATCAGCAGCCACAGCCAGACACCACCCTGGAGTGCCACCTGACAGCTGCCTGCTGCACAAGCCTGACCTCAACATCAGTGGCTCCAGTGAAAATTAAGGCAGCTGTCCTAGTTGTGCCCCTTCCAGGGTAGTCTGGTTTGTGGCACAGTGGGTCCACAAACCCCCTGGCTCATGCCCACCAGTCAGGGCGTGAGCGTGACATTAGTTTTGATAGAATCTCTGCTTTATCTGCAACAGATGTAGCAGATGTCATACTGCTAAGCTGTGTATAACTCCACCCACACCACTGATTGGCAGCTTCTTGTGTACAGTGTGCAGTATCGGCAAGCTGTCAATCAGTGATGGAGGCATGGTTACAAAGATTAGCTTGACTGACCTGCATGTGAAAACTAGTCAGTGGTATTTTTACCGATAAAACACTGATTGTATTGACTCTAGAACACCCAGCCTAATAAGTGACACATTACTGTAATCAGGGTCTCTGTTCCTACATTATGCTTGTCTCTGTTAAATAGCAAAACCTGCTAAACAGATTTTCTTTTAAGGCTTCATTCAGATGTCCATGATGGATTTTGACATTTTCTAGCAGCTGATGGTGGATATTATGAGGTTCTGCAACAGCTGAGATGTTTATTTTGCAGCTGTGCAGCAGCTGACAAGTGGATTTTGATGTTCTGCATCATTTTAGGGGTCCATTATGAGGTTCTTCAGCAGTCGAGTTTGGTATTATACGCAGTGTATTGTATATTTTGCCGTGTTTTACAGATCGTCCTGCAAATTGTTTTCCACAATTATTGCAAAATTATCTACAGTTTTTCCAACTCATATAAACCTATTGTTACTATTATTGG
Source organism: Ranitomeya variabilis (assembly GCF_051348905.1). Lineage (NCBI taxonomy): Eukaryota > Metazoa > Chordata > Amphibia > Anura > Dendrobatidae > Ranitomeya > Ranitomeya variabilis. Next base: position 504,415,980 of record NC_135236.1, read on the forward strand.
CGTTATTCAGAATTACTGTAACTTGGCTGTTTTCCTCCAAAACCAGGCTACACTTGTCCACAAGCTCTTTTAAGGTCTATACAGGAAAACGCGCATGTGTTTCTGATTTTCTACACTCTCCTTTGACATCTAAATTATTTGATATTAGAGGAAGGGGTGCATGTTTAATTTTTACCATGTTGGCCTTAAGTATATGAGTAAATGCAGAGTGGAATCACTAGCTACATAATGCTTCAGCAGCTTAAATGGAGTATCTCTATCTTGTACATTTCTGGCATATCCAGAGGATAGGCTAAATGTGCATAATAGATGTGGTTCCCGCCAATGGGACCTGCTTGTATCTCCAGATCGATGCAACCGGTTCCCAATGTATTAAAGCATAACATATTATACATTGGCTTCAACTGTTGTTTGTGTGCAGGAGCAACTGGTGGTCCAGGCCGCTCAGTGGAAGGGTCTCCTCAGCTCAGACGTGTAGTATGGATCATACAGACATTCTGAAGCCACAGACACTGGATGAGCTGCTCCAGATCCTGCATCTTTGCCAGTGATTAAGTCAATGTAGAGGAAGTCCAGAGTATCATGGAGTCCTATGAAAGTAACCCACTGGAATGGATGAAAAATGAATTAAATATGTAGCATTCCTTTATTCTGGACAGGTCTGCTGAGCCTTGAGATACAACAAGCACCAATGACAAATTAAACAGTGCTCTTTGTGCACAATTCTCCTACTTTGCAGAAAAGGGCAACCAACACAAGCTTATAATTAATTAACCAAAGTCCTGACCATACATCACCAGCAGCTGGATAGAACTGTATATTCACAAAGTCGTCTCCTTAATCGTCATGCATGACTCAGTGGCAGCATACCTGGCTTTAATGGTGCTAAAACACTGCATGGGTTCAATTATCAGCAGGTGAATTCTTTTCTTCTCCATCCGTCAAAGGAGTAATTGGCACATAATGCTGCCCACATTTTGGTTCAGGAGTTGTGAGGATCGAGACGTGAATGAGTTAAACCTTCTGCTCTTTGAATGAGCCAACATTTTCCTGTACATATATACCCAGTAACAGCTGCAGAATGTAATGTCTTGTACATCAATGAATTTTCTAGGAGAGAGGTCCTTTGTCTCGCTTCCTGCTGTCTGCAATACCGGTGAGAAAAAAGAGGTTGTGTGGGGCTGCGGTTCACATTGACTGAAGTCCTTTTCCTGGCTAACAATACAGTACTCCAGACATTAGCCAGGCACTTGCCAAGAGGCATCAGTGGCAGGTAAAACGTGCCCAGCCTGCGCTCGGGATCCTCTTCTGCCATTCTGCAGCAAAGACAGCTTTTGGCTGCAGTCCTAAACACAAAAAGGCAGTGGGTCAAAAAGCGGAAAAAAAAGTAATTGCTAAAATGTTCACATTAACCAAATCAATGCCGCAGCGCTACAGAACATCTCCAAGATTTTGCTTTTCTAAAACTAGTCTCTCCAAATATGTAAATCCTAAACCAACCCAATTATAACAGTTTGTGTCCTGGGATTCACCTGTTCTTGGCTGCACCACACTAAGACTCATTTATTATAATGATCCAGTGGAAGAAGCCTGAGCTGTCCTTCATATCTCCCATGTTATCAATCGCATTCTGCATGAATATTTATAGGGTGCATATGATGTATGCAAGCACCACGTCGTCCTTATCTCCCGCTTTCCTTAATCCCGCCCTCAGGATCTGTCTGGATCACTTTAGGAACATTTAAAGACTGCCATATGAATGTTAGAAAGGCAGCAAATCCATTGGAAATCTCTTCATTTATACCCTGCATCACGCCAAGGTCATGCAACCATCTCTAGATTTTGGCTATGGTCATAACCTAGACGGTCTATTATTACATATCATGTATTGTAACATTGATGCCCGGCGCCAATGTTCCTGTTGTACATGTTTGTATACACCTGGTGTCTTGTGGAGGGCACAGGATAAGGGCAAAGTGACAGCTCTATGTTACCCATCCACAGGCAACTAGGTTCATCCCAGTGACCAGCAGGATGGCAGGGACCTCACTGCATAGAATGACCAAATATACAGTACATTGGCTTCATGTGATTTACTCCTTACGTCTTTGAAACTATTGGCAGCTTGTGCACACTCTAGGATCGTAATGAACATTTCTGTGCTTTCAGCTACAAGATGTAAATAAATTGAGGACTATAAATTCTTTTTTATGACAACATTTCAAAAAGCCTAAAGTAAACCATCCGTGAGCCCGTGGGTACTTCACTGTCACTAGCAGATGTCTGGTGTTGATGCGAGATTATATTGAACTGGCTGGGCACCTACTATGCTAGATAAATGAACGCATGAGATAGATAATAGATGATGGATAGATAGATAGATAGATAGATAGATAGATAGATAGATAGATAGATAGATAGATAGATATAGGGTGGACACATACTGTACATATGAGACAGATATGATATAGAGATATACAGTAAATATTGAATAGATAAATAGCTGGTTCTGAGATAGATAGATAGATATGGGATAGATAGATAGATAGATAGATAGATAGATATGGGATAGATAGATAGATAGATAGATATGGGATAGATAGATAGATAGATAGATAGATAGATAGATATGGGATAGATAGATAGATAGATAGATAGATAGATAGATAGATAGATATGGGATAGATAGATAGATAGATAGATAGATATGGGATAGATAGATAGATAGATAGATAGATATGAGATAGATAGATAGATAGATAGATAGATAGATAGATAGATAGATAGATAGATATGTGGTGCCCCTGGTCATCACAGTAGCATTGCTTTCCTCACGGGGAGAGTGATGTTACGTTTGGAAGCGATGAAGGATATCTTTTATAGGTAACCACAATGCACACAACATGTTCACACTCCAGGCCACAAGGGGGAGCTTTTGATCCTATTACTAGGTGACTCCCATATATATATATATATATATATATATATATATATATATATATATATATATATATATATATATATTGTGGTTTGGAGGGAAAGAGAGGTCAGATTGTCAGACACAGAAGAGAGCAGACTGACATAGAGTGTCGGAAGGTCTGAAGGGGACGTGTAGTCTGAAGTACTACAGCCCCTGGAGAAAAAGACATACAGAAGGAAAGGACATTGTTCAGTGAGCGTTAAGGAGAGTGAAGCACAGGAGAGTGACATCAGTGGAGACCAGCTGCGAATTAACTATCTCCCTCTGAAGCACAGATTACCGGTAGCCAGAACACCGAGGTTGTAAGGGACTCTAAGACTTACATCAGAGAATGGCAGGACAGCTGAACTGCAAGTTACCTGTCCGCCACACACACCTGAAGACACAGTATCACATAGAGCCCGGGGCTTGATAGAGTCCCTGTAAAAATGCTTGAGTCACCTGTCATGCAGGTATTGTCCTCTCCTATATAGGGGACAGAGAGAAGAACTGTGAGGACCTTATTAGTGATGAGCGAATATACTCGTTACTCGAGATTTAGTTTTTATTGCCGCAGCTGAATGATGTACTGTAAATCATTCAGCTGCGGCAATAAAAACTAAATTTCCAAGCACTAAAAAGTACTCGGAGGACACCCGAGCGTGCTCGAGAAATCTCGAGTAACGAGTATATGCGCTCATCACTAGACCTTATCTGAAGCCATAGGCAGTAAGGGACTACAACACCATGGTGCTAGAGGAAGGCTTTTAACTCCACCTGGTAAAGAGGACTCTGGATTAGCTTCCAAGCCATCCGGACCCTGCCTGCCCTGTGATCTGGTGCCCTGGACTGTGGTGTTCTGAAGTCTTCAGTAAACCAGGTAAAGAGACTGCAAACCCGTGTCCTTGTTCTTTACTGCGCCATTCACCATCTCCCATCTACACACCAGGAGCCCTGGGGATACACCTGTGGGAAGGTATACCATCTAGCTGCCATAACATCACCCCAAAGGACCCCTTAAAGCAGAATCGGTCCCTACTGACCGAGTACCACAGGTGGCATCACAAACATAAACTTTATTCAATTTCCCCTTCTACATGGGCGCCCAGGGCCATGGACCGGGTCGCCACCGTGACATCCCCCTGTGAACACTGGACCCGGTACCGGGTACCCCACGGCCCTGGCAGGGCGACTTAGATAGATAGATGGATAGATCGATAGATGGATAGATCGATAGATCGATAGATCGATAGATATGGGATAGTTAGATAGATAGATAGATAGATAGATAGATAGATAGATAGATAGATATGGGATAGTTAGATAGATAGATAGATAGATAGATAGATAGATAGATAGATAGATAATTATAGGGTGGATACATACTGTACATATGAGATAGACATGATATAGACATGCAGTAAAGATGGAAGAGATAAATATATGGTTCTTAGATAGATAGATAGATTGATAGATAGATATGGGATAGTTAGATAGATAGATATAGATAGATAGATAGATAGATAGATAGATAGATAGATAGATAGATAGATAGATAGATAGATAATTATAGGGTGGATACATACTGTACATATGAGATAGACATGATATAGACATGCAGTAAAGATGGAATAGATAAATACACTCACCGGCCACTTTATTAGGTACACCATGCTAGTAACGGGTTGGACCCCCTTTTGCCTTCAGAACTGCCTCAATTCTTCGTGGCATAGATTCAACAAGGTGCTGGAAGCATTCCTCAGAGATTTTGGTCCATATTGACATGATGGCATCACACAGTTGCCGCAGATTTGTCGGCTGCACATCCCAAAGATGCTCCATACAAGGCAGGATGGATCCATGCTTTCATGTTGTTTACGCCAAATTCTGACCCTACCATCCGAATGGCGCAGCAGAAATCGAGACTCATCAGACCAAGCAACGTTTTTCCAATCTTCTACTGTCCAATTTCGATGAGCTTGTACAAATTGTAGCCTCAGTTTCCTGTTCTTAGCTGAAAGGAGTGGTACCCGGTGTGGTCTTCTGCTGCTGTAGCCCATCTGCCTCAAAGTTCGATGCACTGTGCGTTCAGAGATGCTCTTAGGCCTACCTTGGTTGTAACGGGTGGCGATTTGAGTCACTGTTGCCTTTCTATCAGCTCGAACCAGTCTGCCCATTCTCCTCTGGCATCAACAAGGCATTTCCGCCCACAGAACTGCCGCTCACTGGATTTTTTTTCTTTTTCGGACCATTCTCTGTAAACCCTAGAGATGGTTGTGCGTGAAAATCCCAGTAGATCAGCAGTTTCTGAAATACTCAGACCAGCCCTTCTGGCACCAACAACCATGCCACGTTCAAAGGCACTCAAATCACCTTTCTTCCCCATACTGATGCTCGGTTTGAACTGCAGGAGATTGTCTTGACCATGTCTACATGCCTAAATGCACTGAGTTGCCGCCATGTGATTGGCTGATTAGAAATTAAGTGTTAACAAGAAGTTGGACAGGTGTGCCTAATAAAGTGGCCGGTGAGTGTAGATGGTTCTTAGATAGGTAGATAGATAGATAGATAGATAGATAGATAGATAGATAGATAGATATGTATTTGTTGTGGATTCTGTTTGTGGGCTCCCTCTGGTGGTTACTGCTGGTACTGGGTGACTTTGGTGGGTTGCGGCCTTTGGTTTCCACCTGTCCATCAGAGGCTGGGTGTTTCCTATTTTACCTGGCCTTTCTGTCATTTCCCTTGCCGGCTATCAATGTGTTCAGATGTGCTCTGTTTGGTTCCTGCCTACCTGCTCCCAGATCTTTCAGGATAAGCTAAGTGCTGATTTTCAGTTGTTTGGTTTTTGGTCCAGCTTGCTTAGAATGTCTCTATGCTAGCTGGTTGCTCTAGTGGACTGAGGTTCTCCCCATGTGCCATGAGTTGGCACATGGGTTCTTGTAATCTCAGGATGGTTTTTTCGATTAGGGTTTTTTGCTGACCGCTCAGTCCCCTTTTGTATCATTCTGCTTTCTAGTTTTCAGCGGGCCTCTATTTGTTAAAGCTATATACATCATCTCTATGTGTGTGCCTTCCTCTCATTTCACCGTCAATACATGTGGGGGGCAACTATACCTTTGGGGTTAATTCCTCTGGAGGCAAGTGAGGTCTTTGTTTTCTCTGCAGAACTAGTTAGCTCTTAGGCTGGTGCGTGGCGTCTAGAACCAACGTAGGCACGCTCCCTGGCTATCTCTAGTTGCGTTTGTCAGGCGTAGGGCAGCGGTCAGCCCAGTTTCCATCACCCTAGAGCTCGTCCGATATTTGTTATACTTTGCTTGTCCTGTGCTATCCCTAGCCATTGGGGATTCATGACAGTATAGCCGGCCCACAAAGTGTTAATTGTTTGGGCTGAAGCAGGAGAAAAAGAAGTGTTCAAGGGAATTTATTTTTTTTTTTTCCTTCAGAGTTTTGCTGCCTAGCCCTTAATTGCTGTCTAGCTGCTTCTTACCTCCTCTTAACCCTTGAATGGCTCTGATCTTAGCTGTTTATCATGGATGTCCAGAGTTTGGCTTCCAGCCTGAGTAATCTCGCGGCGAAGGTTCAAAACATACAGGATTTCGTTGTTCACACTCCCATGTCTGAACCTAGAATTCCTATTCCAGAGTTTTTTTCTGGAGATAGATCTACCTTCCTGAATTTCAGGAACAATTGTAAATTGTTTCTCTCTTTGAAATCTCGCTCCTCTGGAGACCCTGCTCAACAGGTCAAGATTGTTATATCGTTCCTACGGGGCGACCCTCAGAATTGGGCATTTGCATTGGCACCAGGGGATCCTGCATTGCTCAGTGTGGATGCGTTTTTTCTGGCATTGAGATTACTCTATGAGGAACCTAACCTAGAGATTCAGGCTGAAAAGGCTTTATTAGCCCTCTCTCAGGGGCATGATGAAGCGGAAATATATTGTCAGAAATTTCGGAAATGGTCGGTGCTTACTCAGTGGAATGAGTGCGCCCTGGCTGCAAACTTCAGAAATGGTCTTTCTGAGGCCATTAAGGATATTATGGTGGGGTTCCCTGCGCCTACAGGTCTGAATGAGTCTATGGCTATGGCCATTCAGATTGATCGGCGTTTACGGGAGCGCAAACCCGTGCACCAGTTGGCGGTGTCTTCTGAACAGGCACCTGAGACTAGGCAATGTGATAGAATTCAGTCCAGAAGTGAACGGCAAAATTATAGGCGGAAAAATGGTTTGTGTTTTTATTGTGGTGATTCAGCTCATGTTATATCAGCATGCTCTAAACGCACAAAAAGGGTTGATAAATCTTTTGCCATTGATACTCTGCAGTCTAAGTTCATTCTGTCTGTGACTCTGATTTTTTCACTGTCTTCCATTTCCGTCGATGCCTATGTGGATTCAGGAGCTGCCCTGAGTCTTATGGATTGGTCATTTGCTAAACGCTGCGGTTTTAGTCTAGAGCCTCTGGAAGTTCCTATTCCTCTGAAGGGAATTGATTCTACACCATTGGCTATGAATAAACCGCAGTATTGGACACAAGTGACCATGCGCATGACTCCCGTTCATCAGGAGGTGATTCGCTTCCTTGTACTGTATAATTTACATGATGTACTAGTGCTTGGTCTGCCATGGTTACAAACTCATAATCCTGTCCTGGACTGGAAAACAATGTCTGTGCTAAGCTGGGGATGTCAGGGGGTTCATGATGATGCACCTCCGATTTCTATCGCTTCATCCACTCCTTCGGAGATCCCTGCGTTTTTGTCGGATTATAGAGATGTTTTTGAGGAGCCTAAGCTCAATTCGCTCCCTCCTCATAGAGAGTGTGACTGTGCTATAGAATTGATTCCTGGCAGTAAGTTCCCTAAGGGTCGTTTATTTAATCTGTCACTGCCACAGCATACTGCTATGCGGAATTATATTAAGGAGTCCTTGGAAAAGGGACATATTCGTCCATCTTCGTCCCCTCTGGGAGCAGGTTTTTTTTTCGTAGCAAAAAATGATGGTTCCCTGAGGCCTTGTATAGATTATCGCCTTCTGAATAAGATTACAGTCAAATACCAGTATCCATTGCCATTATTTACTGATTTGTTTGCTCGCATTAAGGGGGCTAGGTGGTTCACTAAAATAGATCTTCGTGGTGCGTATAATCTGGTGCGGATAAAACAGGGTGATGAGTGGAAAACCGCATTTAATACGCCTGAGGGCCATTTTGAGTATTTGGTAATGCCTTTTGGACTCTCCAATGCTCCGTCAGTCTTTCAGTCCTTTATGCACAATATTTTCCGTGAATATCTGGATAAGTTTATGATTGTGTATTTGGATGATATTTTGGTGTTTTCTGATGACTGGGAGTCTCATGTTCTACAGGTCAGGAAGGTGTTTCAGGTTTTGAAGGCCAATTCTCTGTTTGTGAAGGGCTCAAAGTGTCTCTTCGGAGTCCAGAAGATTTCTTTTTTGGGGTACATTTTTTCTCCTTCTACTATTGAGATGGATCCCGTTAAGGTTCAGGCTATTTGTGACTGGACACAACCTACATCTGTTAAGAGCCTTCAGAAGTTCTTGGGGTTTGCTAATTTTTATCGTCGGTTCATTGCTAATTTTTCCAGTATTGTTAAACCTTTGACTGATTTGACTAAAAAGGGTGCTGATGTTGCTGATTGGTCTCCTGCGGCCGTGGAGGCCTTTCGGGAACTTAAGCGCCGGTTTTCTTCTGCTCCTGTGTTGTGTCAACCAGATGTTTCACTTCCTTTTCAGGTGGAGGTTGATGCTTCCGAGATTGGAGCGGGGGCGGTTTTGTCACAGAGAAGTTCTAATGGCTCGGTGATGAAGCCATGTGCTTTCTTCTCTAGAAAATTCTCGCCCGCCGAGCGCAATTATGATGTGGGTAATCGGGAGCTTTTGGCCATGAAGTGGGCATTTGAGGAGTGGCGTCATTGGCTTGAGGGTGCTAGACATCGTGTGGTGGTCTTGACTGATCACAAGAATCTCATTTACCTTGAGTCTGCCAGGCGTTTGAATCCTAGACAGGCTCGTTGGTCGTTATTTTTTTCTCGTTTCAATTTCGTGGTTTCATACCTGCCAGGTTCAAAGAATGTGAAGGCAGATGCTCTTTCCAGGAGTTTTGTGCCTGACTCTCCTGGAGACACTGGGCCTGCTGGTATCCTTAGGGATGGGGTAATATTGTCCGCCGTATCCCCAGACTTGCGACGCGCATTGCAGGAGTTTCAGGTGGATAAACCGGATCGATGTCCACCAGAAAGACTGTTTGTTCCGGATGATTGGACCAGTAGAGTCATCTCCGAGGTCCATTCTTCTGTGTTGGCTGGTCATCCTGGAATATTTGGTACAAGAGATTTGGTGGCCAGGTCTTTTTGGTGGCCTTCCTCGTCTAGGGATGTGCGTACCTTTGTGCAGTCTTGTGAAGTGTGTGCTCGAGCTAAGCCTTGCTGTTCACGGGCTAGTGGGTTGTTGTTATCATTGCCCATCCCGAAGAGGCCTTGGACGCACATTTCCATGGATTTTATTTCTGATCTCCCGGTTTCACAGAAAATGTCCGTTATCTGGGTTGTGTGTGACCGCTTTTCTAAGATGGTTCATTTGGTGCCCTTGCCTAAGTTGCCCTCCTCCTCTGAGTTGGTTCCTTTGTTTTTTCAGAACATGGTTCGTTTGCATGGGATTCCGGAGAATATCGTTTCTGACAGGGGATCCCAGTTTGTGTCTAGATTTTGGCGGACGTTTTGTGCCAAGATGGGCATTGAGTTGTCTTTCTCGTCTGCATTCCATCCTCAGACGAATGGCCAGACGGAGCGAACTAATCAGACCTTGGAAACTTATTTGAGGTGTTTTGTTTCTGCTGATCAGGACGACTGGGTTGCTTTTTTGCCACTGGCCGAATTTGCTCTTAATAATCGGGCTAGTTCTGCCACGTTGGTCTCTCCTTTTTTTTGTAATTCGGGGTTTCATCCTCGTTTTTCCTCTGGTCAGGGGGAATCTTCGGATTGTCCTGGAGTGGACGTGGTGGTGGACAGGCTACATCAGATTTGGAATCAGGTGGTGGACAATTTGAAGTTATCTCAGGAGAAGACTCAGCAGTTTGCTAATCGCCGTCGCCGCGTGGGTCCCCGACTTCTTGTTGGGGACTTGGTGTGGTTGTCTTCTCGTTTTGTCCCTATGAAGGTCTCTTCTCCTAAGTTCAAGCCTCGGTTCATCGGTCCTTATAGGATCTCGGAGATTCTTAATCCTGTATCTTTTCGTTTGGATCTCCCAGCATCGTTTGCTATTCTGTCATGATCTCCATGGCCAGAGAACTAGCATAAGCCTCTATAGGAACAAGCTCTTGGAAGATGTAACTATACTGACCATGAACTAAACCTACCGCATCATCTAGAAGTAGCCAGGTAGCATGTCCTACTTTTATCCCTATATGCCCAGCGCCGGCCGGAGAACTAAATAATGCTAGCAGAGGGAAATATAAGACCTGACTCACCTCTAGAGAAATGCCCAAAAAAAGGAGACAGAGGCCCCCCACATATATTGGCGGTGATATGAGATGAAACAACAAACGCAGCAGGAAAATAGTTTTAGCAAATTTGAGGTCCGCTTTCTAGATAGCAGAAGACAGAAAGCATACTTTCATGGTCAGTAGAAAACCCTAACAAAACACATCCAGAAATTACTTTAGGACTCTGGCATTAACTCATAATACCAGAGTGGCAATTCCTGATCAACAAGAGCTTTCCAGACACAGTAACGAAACTGCAGCTGTGAACTGGAACCAAAATACAAAAACAAAACATGGACGAATGTCCAACTTATCTAGTAGATGTCTGGGAGCAGGAACAAGCACAGAGAGGCTTCTGATAACATTGTTGACCGGCAAGCATCTAACAGAGAAGCCAGGTTATATAGCGACACCCAGATCTAATCAGAACAGGTGAACAGGGAAGATGATGTCACAAGTTCAATTCCACCAGTAGCCACCGGGGGAGCCCAGAATCCAAATTCACAACAGTACCCCCCCCTCAAGGAGGGGGCACCGAACCCTCACCAGAACCACCAGGGCGATCAGGATGGGCCCTATGAAAGGCACGAACCAGATCAGAGGCATGAACATCAGATGCAGTGACCCAAGAATTATCCTCCTGGCCATATCCCTTCCACTTGACCAGATACTGGAGTCTCCGTCTGGAAACACGGGAGTCTAGGATTTTTTCCACAACGTACTCCAACTCACCCTCAACCAACACCGGAGCAGGAGGCTCAACGGAAGGCACAACCGGTGCCTCATACCTGCGCAATAACGACCGATGAAAAACGTTATGAATAGAAAAGGATGCAGGGAGGTCCAAACGGAAGGAAACAGGGTTAAGAATCTCCAATATTTTATACGGACCGATGAACCGAGGCTTAAACTTAGGAGATGAGACCCTCATAGGGACAAAACGAGAAGACAACCACACCAAATCTCCAACACAAAGCCGAGGACCAACACGACGGTGACGGTTGGCAAAAAGCTGAGTCTTCTCCTGGGACAACTTTAAATTGTCCATCACCTGCCCCCAGATATGATGCAATCTCTCCACCACCGCATCCACTCCAGGACAATCCGAGGATTCCATCTGACCGGAGGAAAATCGAGGATGGAACCCCGAATTACAGAAAAACGGGGAAACCAAGGTGGCAGAGCTGGCCCGATTATTGAGGGCGAACTCCGCCAATGGCAAAAAAGCAACCCAATCATCCTGGTCAGCAGACACAAAACACCTCAGATATGTCTCCAGGGTCTGATTAGCCCGCTCGGTCTGGCCATTAGTCTGAGGGTGAAAAGCAGACGAAAAAGACAAATCTATGCCCATCCTAGCACAAAATGCCCGCCAAAATCTAGACACAAATTGGGTTCCTCTGTCAGAAACGATATTCTCAGGAATACCATGCAAACGAACAACATTTTGAAAAAACAGGGGCACCAACTCGGAAGAAGAAGGCAATTTGGGCAGGGGAACCAAATGAACCATCTTAGAAAAACGGTCACACACCACCCAGATGACAGACATCTTCTGGGAAACAGGCAGATCTGAAATAAAATCCATCGAGATGTGTGTCCAAGGCCTCTTAGGAATAGGCAAGGGCAACAATAATCCACTAGCCCGAGAACAACAAGGCTTGGCCCGAGCACAAACGTCACAAGACTGCACAAAGCCTCGCACATCTCGTGACAGGGAAGGCCACCAGAAGGATCTTGCCACCAAATCCCTGGTACCAAAAATTCCAGGATGACCTGCCAACGCAGAAGAATGCACCTCAGAGATGACTTTACTGGTCCAATCATCAGGAACAAACAGCCTATCAGGCGGACAACGATCCGGTCTATCCGCCTGAAACTCCTGCAAGGCCCGCCGCAGGTCTGGAGAAACGGCTGACAAGATAACTCCCTCCTTAAGAATACCTGTGGGGTCAGAGTTGCCAGGTGAATCAGGCTCAAAACTCCTAGAAAGGGCATCCGCCTTAACATTCTTAGAACCTGGTAGGTACGATACCACAAAATTAAACCGAGAAAAAAATAATGACCAGCGCGCCTGTCTAGGATTCAGGCGCCTGGCGGTCTCAAGATAAATCAAATTTTTGTGGTCAGTCAATACCACCACCTGATGTCTGGCCCCCTCGAGCCAATGGCGCCACTCCTCAAACGCCCACTTCATGGCCAAAAGCTCCCGATTCCCAACATCATAATTCCGCTCAGCGGGCGAAAATTTACGGGAAAAGAAGGCACAAGGCCTCATCACGGCGCAGTCAGAACTTTTCTGCGACAACACTGCCCCAGCTCCGATCTCAGAAGCGTCGACCTCAACCTGAAAAGGAAGAGTCACATCAGGCTGACGCAACACAGGGGCAGAAGAAAAACAGCGCTTAAGCTCCTGAAAGGCCTCCACAGCATCAGGGGACCAATTAGCAACATCAGCACCCTGTCTAGTCAAATCGGTCAATGGCTTAACGACATCCGAAAAACCAGAAATAAATCGACGATAAAAGTTGGCAAAGCCCAAAAATTTCTGAAGACTTTTAAGAGAAGAGGGCTGCGTCCAATCACAAATAGCTTGAACCTTGACAGGATCCATCTCAATGGAAGAGGGAGAAAAAATATATCCCAAAAAGGAAATTCTCTGAACCCCAAAAACGCACTTAGAACCCTTGACACACAGAGAATTAGACCGCAAAACCTGAAAAACCCTCTTGACTTGCTGGACATGAGAGTCCCAGTCATCCGAAAAAATCAGAATATCATCCAGATACACTATCATAAATTTATCCAAAAAATCGCGGAAAATATCATGCATAAAGGACTGGAAGACTGAAGGGGCATTAGAAAGACCAAAAGGCATCACCAAATACTCAAAGTGGCCCTCGGGCGTATTAAATGCGGTTTTCCACTCATCCCCCTGCCTGATCCGCACCAAATTATACGCCCCACGGAGATCAATCTTAGAGAACCACTTGGCCCCCTTTATGCGAGCAAACAAATCAGTCAGCAACGGCAATGGGTATTGATATTTAACCGTGATTTTATTCAAAAGCCGATAATCAATACATGGTCTCAAAGAGCCGTCTTTTTTTGACACAAAGAAAAAACCGGCTCCTAAGGGAGATGACGATGGACGAATATGTCCCTTTTCCAAGGACTCCTTTATATATTCTCGCATAGCAGTATGTTCAGGCACAGACAGATTAAATAAACGACCCTTTGGGTATTTACTACCCGGAATTAAATCTATAGCACAATCGCACTCACGGTGCGGAGGTAGTGAACCCAGCTTGGGTTCTTCAAAGACGTCACGATAATCAGACAGGAACTCAGGGATTTCAGAGGGAATAGATGATGAAATGGACACCAAAGGTACGTCCCCATGAGTCCCCTTACATCCCCAGCTCAACACAGACATAGCTCTCCAGTCAAGGACTGGGTTGTGAGACTGCAGCCATGGCAATCCCAGCACCAAATCATCATGTAGATTATACAGCACCAGAAAACGAATAGTCTCCTGGTGATCCGGATTAATACACATAGTCACTTGTGTCCAGTATTGTGGTTTATTATTAGCCAATGGGGTGGAGTCAATCCCCTTCAGAGGAATAAGAGTTTCCAAAGGCTCTAAATCATACCCACAACGATTGGCAAAGGACCAATCCATAAGACTCAAAGCGGCGCCAGAGTCGATATAGGCGTCAGTAGTAATAGATGACAAAGAGCAAATCAGGGTCACAGACAAAATAAATTTAGACTGTAAAGTGCCAATGGATTTATCAAGCTTTTTAGTACGCTTAGAGCATGCTGATATAACATGAGTAGAATCCCCACAATAGAAACACAACCCATTTTTCCGTCTAAAATTCTGCCGCTCGCTTCTGGACAGAATTCTATCACACTGCATGCTTTCTGGCGTCTTCTCAGTGGACACCGCCAGATGGTGCACTGGTTTGCGCTCCCGCAGACGCCTATCGATCTGAATGGCCATTGTCATGGACTCATTCAGACCCGCAGGCACAGGGAACCCCACCATAACATCCTTAATGGCATCAGAGAGACCCTCTCTGAAAGTAGCCGCCAAGGCACACTCATTCCACTGAGTAAGCACAGACCATTTACGGAATCTTTGGCAGTAAATTTCAGCTTCATCTTGCCCCTGCGATAGGGACATCAAAGTTTTTTCTGCCTGAAGTTCCAAATGAGGTTCCTCATACAGCAAGCCCAAGGCCAAAAAAAACGCATCCACATTGCGCAACGCAGGATCCCCTGGTGCCAATGCAAAAGCCCAGTCTTGAGGGTCGCCGCGGAGCAAGGAAATCACAATCCCAACCTGCTGTGCAGGGTCTCCAGCAGAACGAGATTTCAGGGACAAAAATAGCTTACAATTATTTCTAAAATTCTGAAAGCTAGATCTATTCCCTGAGAAGAATTCCGGCAAAGGAATTCTCGGCTCAGATACCGGAGCATGAATAATAAAATCTTGCAAATTTTGTACTTTCGTGGTGAGATTATTCAAACCTGCAGTTACACTCTGAAGATCCATTATTAACAGGTGAACACAAAGCCATTCAAAGATTATAAGGAGAGAGAAAAAAAAGAAAGACTGCAGCATAGACAGACTGGCAAGTGATCCAATTAAGAGCACAGAGAAAAAAAAAAAAAAAAAAAAAAAAAAAAACTCTCAGCAGACTTCTTATTTCTCTCCTTTCTCAGCCAAGGATTTTAACCCTTTAGTGGGCCGGTCAAACTGTCATGATCTCCATGGCCAGAGAACTAGCATAAGCCTCTATAGGAACAAGCTCTTGGAAGATGTAACTATACTGACCATGAACTAAACCTACCGCATCATCTAGAAGTAGCCAGGTAGCATGTCCTACTTTTATCCCTATATGCCCAGCGCCGGCCGGAGAACTAAATAATGCTAGCAGAGGGAAATATAAGACCTGACTCACCTCTAGAGAAATGCCCAAAAAAAGGAGACAGAGGCCCCCCACATATATTGGCGGTGATATGAGATGAAACAACAAACGCAGCAGGAAAATAGTTTTAGCAAATTTGAGGTCCGCTTTCTAGATAGCAGAAGACAGAAAGCATACTTTCATGGTCAGTAGAAAACCCTAACAAAACACATCCAGAAATTACTTTAGGACTCTGGCATTAACTCATAATACCAGAGTGGCAATTCCTGATCAACAAGAGCTTTCCAGACACAGTAACGAAACTGCAGCTGTGAACTGGAACCAAAATACAAAAACAAAACATGGACGAATGTCCAACTTATCTAGTAGATGTCTGGGAGCAGGAACAAGCACAGAGAGGCTTCTGATAACATTGTTGACCGGCAAGCATCTAACAGAGAAGCCAGGTTATATAGCGACACCCAGATCTAATCAGAACAGGTGAACAGGGAAGATGATGTCACAAGTTCAATTCCACCAGTAGCCACCGGGGGAGCCCAGAATCCAAATTCACAACACTATTCATAATGTGTTCCATCGGTAGTTGTTGCGGAGGTATGAGGTGCCCGTTGTTCCTTCGGTCGAGCCTCATGCTCCGGTGCTGGTGGAGGGAGAATTGGAGTATGTTGTTGAAAAGATCTTGGATTCTCGTGTTTCCAGACGCAAACTCCAGTATTTGGTTAAGTGGAAGGGTTATGGTCAGGAGGATAATTCCTGGGTGGTCGCCTCCGATGTTCATGCGACTGATTTGGTCCGCGCCTTCCATAGAGCTCACCCTGATCGCCCTGGGGGTTCTCGTGAGGGTTCGGTGACCCCTCCTCAAGGGGGGGGTACTGTTGTGGATTCTGTTTGTGGGCTCCCTCTGGTGGTTACTGCTGGTACTGGGTGACTTTGGTGGGTTGCGGCCTTTGGTTTCCACCTGTCCATCAGAGGCTGGGTGTTTCCTATTTTACCTGGCCTTTCTGTCATTTCCCTTGCCGGCTATCAATGTGTTCAGATGTGCTCTGTTTGGTTCCTGCCTACCTGCTCCCAGATCTTTCAGGATAAGCTAAGTGCTGATTTTCAGTTGTTTGGTTTTTGGTCCAGCTTGCTTAGAATGTCTCTATGCTAGCTGGTTGCTCTAGTGGACTGAGGTTCTCCCCATGTGCCATGAGTTGGCACATGGGTTCTTGTAATCTCAGGATGGTTTTTTCGATTAGGGTTTTTTGCTGACCGCTCAGTCCCCTTTTGTATCATTCTGCTTTCTAGTTTTCAGCGGGCCTCTATTTGCTAAAGCTATATACATCATCTCTATGTGTGTGCCTTCCTCTCATTTCACCGTCAATACATGTGGGGGGCAACTATACCTTTGGGGTTAATTCCTCTGGAGGCAAGTGAGGTCTTTGTTTTCTCTGCAGAACTAGTTAGCTCTTAGGCTGGTGCGTGGCGTCTAGAACCAACGTAGGCACGCTCCCTGGCTATCTCTAGTTGCGTTTGTCAGGCGTAGGGCAGCGGTCAGCCCAGTTTCCATCACCCTAGAGCTCGTCCGATATTTGTTATACTTTGCTTGTCCTGTGCTATCCCTAGCCATTGGGGATTCATGACATGTATTATAGCAGGTTTACTCTCAGTCCTATGAAAATTGTCAGAAAACATATATCACTGCAAGTGGTGAATTTAAAAGAGCAGAAAAAGCACAAGGAAACTATTACTGTATATGCAGAATTCCAATGAGGAAAGATGGCCAAGCATAAAATCCCTTTTGCATGGCTAGTATGACTTAGTCTTGAACCCAGTGTAAGGTAGGAGGTGTGAGTTGTTTGTCTTTTTCTCAGGTTGGCAGGGAATGGTGATGGCATCGCCACCTGCTCTCTTGCCTAATGGCAGTAAACTGAAACACCTTAACTGTGACATCTTGGTGGGAGCAGCTGGGAGGAGGACTGTGCCAGCCTGCGCCCCACATCTCTACGTACCCCTCACCTGCCCCTCGTGCAGCCGGCCAAGCATTTAACGTCATTGCTATTCAAAGCATTCTTTTAATCTCTATCGCCAACTTCCGTCCAGTGTTTCTCACACCTTGAAGAGAGAACATTTTTTAATATCTCTCCTCCTCTGGGAGCAGCTCATGGACTAATATAAGGTCTTTAACTCTTTCAGGACACGGTGAGGCTGTCTGTAGCAAGTGCATCTTCCTTTAATAGGGCTATTAGGCAACGTAAAGAAGAAAATTACATTCATTTTAGCTCATTCATTTACAGTGTCCCTCATAGACCTGCGTACAAAGAAATGTCCTTGTCAAACCTTTATCCAATTTAACCTACATGGAAGCAAAGGGATTTATTAGGCAGCTGCTATAAAAGACAATGTTCAGCTCAATTTCACTCAACGCTGTTTTTTTTCCCATTGTTTGTTTGTCAGCGTTTATTTTCCAAGGAGAATAAAAATCAGCAGCGATTAATTCCAAACGTTGTTATCATTTCTATAATCTTGGGTTGTACCTTATCCCATGCATTGCCTGCAGCACAACGCTACTTTAATACTCACACCTTCCATTGCAGTACCAATATATTAAATGGCTTATTGAACAGCTATTTTCTTCCATCATTTTATTTCAATCTAGATAGGAATCGAGCGCAAAAATACGGCATTCATGTTCATAATAAGATTAGTAATACCCAAGGTGGAAACTAGTTTAGTGGGTCCGTGGCACAATCTTCCATAAGGTTAATTGAGTTGCTGTGTCTGGCTATGGCAGTAGGATGCAGAGTTATTATTTTGCACCTGATTAATGGTGTTTGGGGGCCTTGCGTGGAGACCTAGCTGTGGTGGTAAGTAGGGTCTCAGCTCCGTATGTGTGGAAAGGGTAAAGATGCAGAGCTACTTCCTCTACCTATTAACAAGATCGGAGATAGGAAGATTTGCTCTTTAAATGTCAAACTAGCTGGAGAAAATAATAGTGTCACTCACAAGAGAATAGCATTGTCAAGACACACCAGATGTAAATGCATTTATATATGTTCTGACTGTAATATAAAATGGAGGAAAAAGAGTTGTATTGCTATCGAAGATGACTTCTGTGGTTGTAGAAACAAAGGCGAGAAAGCACGTGAATGAGAGGTGGTACTAAGTACATGAACAGCAGCGGTGACAGGCATGTAAGCAGCATAGGGACACGAGAAGGGACACGGGTGGTTAGGTGCCATTAGACGCAGAACGAGCACAAAATAACCAGACAAGCTGAAAAGAAAATAACAAGTGATGAATACAATGGCTGAGAGCACAGCTTGATAGACAGATGCTGTTCATGCATTGTGGTTTATGCCTTACGTCTGAAGTGCTATCAGCATACACTATTATTTGTAGGAATGTTTCAAGGGGATTTCCACTTTAGAAGCATGGACCACAAATGATTCCTTTAGGGTAAAATAACAAAGTCAAATAGTACTCACCTTCTCCACATCATTGTGGGCTCCCCACTGCTGCTTTGGTCGTTTTGTTTTGGCTGCAGCAATGATGTTACTTCAATAATAATAATAATAATAATAATTTTATTTATATAGCACCAACATTCCGCAGCGCTTTACAAATTATAGAGGGGATTTGTACAGACAATAGACATTACAGCATAACAAAAATCACAGTTCAAAATAGATACCAGGAGGAATGAGGGCTCTGCTCGCAAGCTTACAAACTATAGGAAAAAGGGAGACAGAAGAGGTGGATGGTAACAATTGCTTTCGTTGTTCGGACCAGCCATAGTGTAAGGATCGGGTGTTCATGTAAAGCTGCATGAATCAGTTAACTGCCTAAGTATGTAGCAGTACAGACACAGAGGGCTATTAACTGTATAAAGTGTATGAGAACATGATGCAAGGAACTTGATTATGTTTTTTTTTTTAATGGGCCACACAGGGATAGTTCGGTTAATGCGTTGAGGCGGTAGGCCAGTCTGAACAAATGCGGTTTTAGGGCACGCCTAAAACTGTGGGGATTGGGGATTAATCTTATTAACCTGGGTAGTGCATTCCAAAGAATTGGCGAAGCACGTGAAAAGTCTTGGAGATGGGAGTGGGAGGTTCTGATTATTGAGGATGCTAACCTCAGGTCATTAGCAGAACGGAGAGCACGGGTAGGGTGGTAGACAGAGACCAGGGAGGAGATCTAGGGTGGTGCTGAGCCAAGGAGCGCTTTGTGGATGAGGGTAATAGTTTTGCATTGGATTCTTGAGTGGATGGGTAACCAGTGTAATGACTGGCACAGGGTAGAGGCATCGGTCTAATGGTTTGTGAGGAATATAATCCTGGCAGCAGCATTCAGGACAGATTGGAGTGGGGACAGATTGGAGTTTGGTAAGAGGGAGGCCAATTAAGAGAGAGTTACAATAGTCCAGACGAGAATGAATGAGTGAAACAGTAAGAGTTTTTGCAGTGTCGAAAGTAAGAAAAGGGCGAATTCTAGAAATGTTTTTCAGATGCAGATAAGAAGAGCGATCCAATGATCGGATGTGGGGGGTGAAGAAAAGCTCAGAATCAAGGATGACCCTAAGGCAGTGGGCATGTTGCTTGGGAGTAATGGTGGAACCACATGGAGATGGCAATGTCAGGCAAAGGTAGGTTAGTAGAGGGAGAGAACACGAGGAGTTCAGTTTTTGACAGATAGAGTTCCGTTTCAAATAGAGGGAGGACATGATGTTAGAGACAGCGGTAAGAATCACTGGTGTTTTCTAAAAAGGCAGGCGTGATATCAGGAGAAGTGTCATGGTTCTCAATGGCAAGAGACCGTAGTAAAGCATACAAAAGGACTAGCTCTAGGAAGATGGGAACTCGAGCTGACTGTGAGCTAAACCTACCGCACAACTAACAGTGGCCGGGTAGCGTGCCTACGTTTTATCCCTAGACGCCCAGCGCCAGCCGGAGAACTGACTGACCCTAGCAGAGGAAAATACAGACCTGGCTTACCTCTAGAGAAATTTTCCCCAAAAGGCAGACAGTAGCCCCCACATATAATGTCGGTGATTTTAGAGGAAATTGACATACGAAGTATGAAGTGTCATGTTCTCAATGGCAAGAGAACATAGCATCAGCATATATAGGAACTAGCTCTTGGAAGATGGGAACTGAGCTGACCATGAACTAAACCTAACGCACAACTAGCAGTGGCCGGGTAGCATGCCTACGTTGATTCTAGATGCCCAGCACCAGCCGGAGGACTAAATAATTCTAGCAGAGGAAAATATTAGTCCTAGCTCACCTCTAGAGAAATACCCCGAAAGGAGACAGAGGCCCCCCACATGTATTGGCGGTGAATTAAGATGAAATAACAAACGTAGTATGAAAATAGGTTTAGCAAATTTGAGGTCCACTTACTACATAGCAGAAGACAGAAAGGACACTTTCATGGTCAGCTGAAAACCCTATCAAAACACCATCCAGAAATTACTTTAAAACTCTGGCATTAACTCATAACACCAGAGTGGCAATTCCTGTTCACAAGAGCTTTCCAGACACAGTAACGAAACTACAGCTGTGAACTGGAACAAAAATGCAAAAACAAACATGGACAAGAGTCCAACTTATCTAGTAGTTGTCTAGGAGCAGGAACAAGCACAGAGAGGCTTCTGATAACATTGTTGACCGGCAAGCAACTAACAGAGCAGCAAGGTTATATAGCGACTCCCACATCTTGATGGGAACAGGTGAACAGAGAAGATGAAAACACCAGTTCAATTCCACCAGTAGCCACCGGGGGAGCCCAGAATCCAAATTCACAACAGTACCCCCCCCTCAAGGAGGGGGCACCGAACCCTCACCAGAACCACCAGGGCGATCAGGATGGGCCCTATGAAAGGCACGAACCAGATCAGAGGCATGAACATCAGATGCATTCACCCAAGAATTATCCTCCTGTCCGTATCCCTTCCACTTGACCAGATACTGGAGTCTCCGTCTGGAAACACGAGAGTCTAAGATTTTCTCCACAACGTACTCCAACTCACCCTCAACCAACACCGGAGCAGGAGGCTCAACGGAAGGCACAACCGGTACCTCATACCTGCGCAATAATGACCGATGAAAAACGTTATGAATAGAAAAGGATGCAGGGAGGTCCAAACGGAAGGAAACAGGGTTAAGAATCTCCAATATCTTATACGGGCCGATGAACCGAGGCTTAAACTTAGGAGAAGAGACCCTCATAGGGACAAAACGAGAAGACAACCACACCAAATCCCCAACACAAAGCCGAGGACCAACACGACGGTGGCGGTTGGCAAAAAGCTGAGTCTTCTCCTGGGACAACCTCAAATTGTCCACCACCTGCCCCCAGATCTGATGCAATCTCTCCACCACAGCATCCACTCCAGGACAATCCGAAGATTCCACCTGACCAGAGGAAAATCGAGGATGAAACCCCGAATTACAGAAAAACGGGGACACCAAAGTGGCAGAGCTGGCCCGATTATTGAGAGCGAACTCTGCCAATGGCAAAAAAGCAACCCAATCATCCTGGTCAGCAGACACAAAACACCTCAGATATGTCTCCAGGGTCTGATTAGTCCGCTCGGTCTGGCCATTCGTCTGAGGATGGAAAGCGGACGAAAAAGATAAATCTATGCCCATCCTAGCACAGAATGCCCGCCAAAATCTAGACACGAATTGGGTCCCTCTGTCAGAAATGATATTCTCAGGAATACCATGCAAACGAACAACATTTTGAAAAAACAGAGGAACCAACTCGGAAGAAGAAGGCAACTTGGGCAGAGGAACCAAATGGACCATCTTAGAGAAACGGTCACACACCACCCAGATGACAGACATCTTCTGAGAAACAGGCAGATCTGAAATAAAATCCATCGAGATGTGCATCCAAGGCCTCTTAGGAATAGGCAAGGGCAACAATAATCCACTAGCCCGAGAGCAACAAGGCTTGGCCCGAGCACAAACGTCACAAGACTGCACAAAGCCTCGCACATCTCGTGACAGGGAAGGCCACCAGAAGGACCTTGCCACCAAATCCCTGGTACCAAAAATGCCAGGATGACCTGCCAACGCAGAAGAATGAACCTCAGAGATGACTCTACTGGTCCAATCATCAGGAACAAACAGTTTATCAGGTGGGCAACGATCCGGTCTATCCGCCTGAAACTCCTGCAAGGCCCGCCGCAGGTCTGGAGAAACGGCTGACAATACCACTCCATCCTTAAGGATACCTGTGGGCTCAGAGTTACCAGGCGAGTCAGGCTCAAAACTCCTAGAAAGGGCATCCGCCTTAACATTCTTAGAACCCGGTAGGTATGACACCACAAAATTAAACCGAGAGAAAAATAATGACCAGCGCGCCTGTCTAGGATTCAGGCGCCTGGCGGTCTCAAGATAAATCAAGTTTTTGTGGTCAGTCAATACCACCACCTGATGTCTGGCCCCCTCAAGCCAATGGCGCCACTCCTCAAAAGCCCACTTCATGGCCAAAAGCTCCCGATTCCCAACATCATAATTCCGCTCAGCGGGCGAAAATTTACGGGAAAAGAAGGCACAAGGCCTCATCACGGAGCAGTCAGAACTTTTCTGCGACAACACTGCCCCAGCTCCGATCTCAGAAGCGTCGACCTCAACCTGAAAAGGTAGAGCAACATCAGGCTGACGCAACACAGGGGCAGAGGAAAAACGGCGCTTAAGCTCCCGAAAGGCCTCCACAGCGTCAGGGGACCAATCAGCAACATCAGCACCCTTCTTAGTCAAATCGGTCAATGGCTTAGCAATATCCGAAAAACCAGCAATAAATCGACGATAAAAGTTAGCAAAGCCCAAAAATTTCTGAAGACTCTTAAGAGAAGAGGGCTGCGTCCAATCACAAATAGCTTGAACCTTGACAGGATCCATTTCAATGGAAGAGGGAGAAAAAATATATCCCAAAAAGGAAATCCTCTGTACCCCAAAAACACACTTAGAACCCTTCACACACAAAGAATTAGACCGCAAAACCTGGAAAACCCTCCTGACTTGCTGGACATGAGAGTCCCAGTCATCCGAAAAAATCAGAATATCATCCAGATACACAATCATAAATTTATCCAAATAATCGCGAAAAATATCATGCATAAAGGACTGGAAAACTGACGGAGCATTTGAAAGACCAAAAGGCATCACTAAATACTCAAAGTGGCCCTCGGGCGTATTAAATGCGGTTTTCCACTCATCCCCCTGCCTGATTCGCACCAAATTATACGCCCCACGAAGGTCAATCTTAGAGAACCACTTGGCCCCCTTTATGCGAGCAAACAAATCAGTCAGCAACGGCAATGGGTATTGATATTTTACAGTGATTTTATTCAAAAGCCGATAATCGATACATGGTCTCAAAGAGCCGTCTTTTTTTGACACAAAGAAAAAACCGGCTCCTAAGGGAGATGACGATGGACGAATATGTCCCTTTTCCAAGGACTCCTTTATATATTCTCGCATAGCAGCATGTTCAGGCACAGACAGATTAAATAAACGACCCTTTGGGTATTTACTACCCGGGATTAAATCTATGGCACAATCGCACTCTCGGTGCGGAGGTAATGAACCAAGCTTGGATTCTTCAAAGACGTCACGATAGTCAGACAGGAACTCAGGAATTTCAGAGGGAATAGATGATGAAATGGAAACCACAGGTACATCCCCATGAGCCCCCTTACATCCCCAGCTCAACACAGACATAGCTCTCCAGTCGAGGACTGGGTTGTGAGATTGCAGCCAAGGCAATCCAAGCACCAAATCATCATGTAGATTATACAGCACCAGAAAGCGAATAATCTCCTGGTGATCCGGATTAATACGCATAGTTACTTGTGTCCAGTATTGTGGTTTATTATTAGCCAATGGGGTGGAGTCAATCCCCTTCAGAGGAATAAGAGTCTCCAAAGGCTCTAAATCATACCCACAGCGTTTGGCAAAGGACCAATCCATAAGACTCAAAGCGGCGCCAGAGTCGACATAGGCGTCCGTGGTAATAGATGACAAAGAGCAAATCAGGGTCACAGATAGAATAAACTTAGATGGTAAGGTGCAAATGGAAACAGATTTATCAAGCTTTTTAGTGCGCTTAGAGCATGCTGATATAACATGAGTAGAATCACCACAATAGAAACACAACCCATTTTTCCGTCTAAAATTCTGCCGCTCGCTTCGGGACAGAATTCTATCACACTGCATACTCTCTGGCGACTTCTCAGTGGACACCGCCAGATGGTGCACTGGTTTGCGCTCCCGCAAACGCCTATCGATCTGCATAGCCATTGTCATGGACTCATTCAGACCCGCAGGCACAGGGAACCCCACCATAACATCCTTAATGGCATCAGAGAGACCCTCTCTGAAAGTCGCCGCCAGGGCGCACTCATTCCACTGAGTAAGCACAGACCATTTACGGAATCTTTGACAGTAAATTTCCGCTTCATCTTGCCCCTGAGATAGGGACATCAAAGTTTTTTCTGCCTGAAGCTCCAAATGAGGTTCGTCATAAAGCAACCCCAAGGCCAGAAAAAACGCATCCACATTGAGCAACGCAGGATCCCCTGGTGTCAATGAAAAAGCCCAGTCTTGAGGGTCGCCCCGGAGCAAGGAAATCACAATCCTGACCTGCTGTGCAGGGTCTCCGGCAGAGCGAAATTTCAGGGACAAAAATAATTTGCAATTATTTCGAAAATTCTGAAACCCAGATCTATTCCCCGAGAAAAATTCCGGCAAAGGAATTCTCGGCTCAGATACAGGTGCATGACAAACAAAGTCTTGCAAATTTTGTACCTTCGTGGCGAGATTATTCAAACCTGCAGTTACACTCTGAAGATCCATTACAAACAGGTGGACACAGAGCCATTCAAAGATTAGAAGGAGAAAAAAAAAAAAAAAAAAAATATTCTCAGCAGACTTCTTATTTCTCTCCTTTCTCAGCCAAGGATTTTAACCCTTTAGTGGGCCGGTCAAACTGTCATGTTCTCAATGGCAAGAGAACATAGCATCAGCATATATAGGAACTAGCTCTTGGAAGATGGGAACTGAGCTGACCATGAACTAAACCTAACGCACAACTAGCAGTGGCCGGGTAGCATGCCTACGTTGATTCTAGATGCCCAGCACCAGCCGGAGGACTAAATAATTCTAGCAGAGGAAAATATTAGTCCTAGCTCACCTCTAGAGAAATACCCCGAAAGGAGACAGAGGCCCCCCACATGTATTGGCGGTGAATTAAGATGAAATAACAAACGTAGTATGAAAATAGGTTTAGCAAATTTGAGGTCCACTTACTACATAGCAGAAGACAGAAAGGACACTTTCATGGTCAGCTGAAAACCCTATCAAAACACCATCCAGAAATTACTTTAAAACTCTGGCATTAACTCATAACACCAGAGTGGCAATTCCTGTTCACAAGAGCTTTCCAGACACAGTAACGAAACTACAGCTGTGAACTGGAACAAAAATGCAAAAACAAACATGGACAAGAGTCCAACTTATCTAGTAGTTGTCTAGGAGCAGGAACAAGCACAGAGAGGCTTCTGATAACATTGTTGACCGGCAAGCAACTAACAGAGCAGCAAGGTTATATAGCGACTCCCACATCTTGATGGGAACAGGTGAACAGAGAAGATGAAAACACCAGTTCAATTCCACCAGTAGCCACCGGGGGAGCCCAGAATCCAAATTCACAACAATGAAGATAGGTTTAGCAAATTGAGGTCCGCTTACTAGATAGTAGGAAGACAGAAAAGGGAACTACACAGTCAGCTGAAAACCCTTTCAAAACACCATCCTGAAATTACTTTAAGACTCTAATATCAACTCATGACACCAGAGTGGCAATTTCAGCTCACAAGAGCTTCCAGCCTCAGAAATATTCAAACACAGAGAACTGGAACCAAAATGCAAAACAAACTTAGGACTACAAGTCCAACTTAGCTGATAGTAGTCTAGGAGCAGGAACATGCAACAGAAAGGCTTCTGGTAACATTGTTGGCCGGCATAGAAATGACTGAGGAGCAAGGCTAAATAGACAACTCCCACATCCTGATGGAAACAGGTGAACAGAGGCGATGAAGCACACAAGTTCAGTACCACCAGTGACCACCGGGGGAGCCCAGAAACCAAATTCACAACAGTACCCCCCCCTCAAGGAGGGGGCACCGAACCCTCACCAGAACCACCAGGGCGATCAGGATGAGCCCTATGAAAGGCACGGACCAAATCGGAGGCATGAACATCAGAGGCTGTCACCCAAGAATTATCCTCCTGACCGTAGCCCTTCCACTTGACCAGATACTGAAGTCTCTGTCTGGAAACACGGGAGTCCAAGATCTTCTCGACAACGTACTCCAACTCACCCTCAACCAACACCGGAGCAGGAGGCTCAACGGAAGGCACAGCCGGTACCTCATACCTGCGCAACAATGACCGATGGAAGACATTATGAATAGAAAAAGATGCAGGGAGGTCCAAACGAAAGGACACAGGGTTAAGAATCTCCAATATCTTGTACGGGCCGATGAACCGAGGCTTAAACTTAGGAGAAGAAACCTTCATAGGGACAAAACGAGAAGACAACCACACCAAGTCCCCAACACAAAGACGAGGACCAACACGACGACGGCGGTTGGCAAAATACTGAGTCTTCTCCTGGGACAACTTCAAATTGTCCACCACATGCCCCCAAATCTGATGCAACCTCTCCACCACAGCATCCACTCCAGGACAATCCGAAGACTCCACCTGACCGGAAGAGAAACGAGGATGAAACCCCGAATTACAGAAGAAAGGAGAAACCAAGGTGGCAGAACTAGCCCGATTATTGAGGGCAAACTCCGCCAAGGGCAAAAAGGCAACCCAATCATCCTGATCCGCAGACACAAAACACCTCAAATAAGTCTCCAAGGTCTGATTAGTTCGCTCGGTCTGGCCATTAGTCTGAGGATGGAAAGCAGACGAAAAAGACAAATCAATGCCCATCCTAGCACAGAACGCTCGCCAAAATCTAGACACGAATTGGGTTCCCCTGTCAGACACGATATTCTCCGGAATACCATGCAAGCGAACCACATTTTGAAAAAACAGAGGAACCAGCTCGGATGAGGAAGGCAATTTAGGCAAGGGAACCAAATGGACCATCTTAGAGAACGGTCACACACCACCCAGATGACAGACATCTTCTGAGAAACAGGGAGATCAGAAATAAAATCCATGGAGATGTGAGTCCAAGGCCTCTTCAGAATAGGCAAAGATAACAACAATCCACTAGCCCGAGAACAACAAGGCTTGGCCCGAGCACAAACATCACAAGACTGCACAAAACCTCGCACATCTCGCGACAGGGAAGGCCACCAGAAGGACCTAGCCACCAAATCCCTGGTACCAAAGATTCCAGGATGACCAGCTAACGCAGAAGAATGGACCTCCGAGATGACTCTACTGGTCCAATCATCAGGAACAAACATTCTACCAGGCGGGCAACGATCAGGTCTATCCACCTGAAACTCCTGCAAGACCCGTCGCAAGTCTGGGGAAACAGCAGATAATATCACTCCATCCTTAAGGATACCTGTAGGTTCAGAATTACCAGGGGAATCAGGCTCAAAACTCCTAGAAAGGGCATCCGCCTTCACATTTTTAGAACCCGGTAGGTAAGAAACCACAAAATTAAACCGAGAGAAAAATAACGACCAGCGCGCCTGTCTAGGATTCAGGCGCCTGGCAGACTCAAGATAAATCAAATTCTTGTGGTCGGTCAATACCACCACCTGATGTCTAGCCCCTCAAGCCAATGACGCCACTCCTCAAAAGCCCACTTCATAGCCAAGAGCTCCCGATTACCAATATCATAATTTCGCTCAGCGGGCGAAAATTTACGAGAAAAGAACGCGCAAGGTCTCATCACGGAGCAGTCGGAACTTTTCTGCGACAAAACCGCCCCAGCTCCGATTTCTGAAGCGTCGACCTCAACCTGAAAAGGAAGAGTAACATCAGGCTGACGCAATACAGGGGCGGAAGAAAAGCGGCGCTTAAGCTCCCGAAAGGCCTCCACAGCAGCAGGGGACCAATCAGCAACATCAGCACCCTTCTTAGTCAAATCAGTCAACGGTTTAGCAACATCAGAAAAACCAGTTATAAATCGACGATAAAAATTAGCAAAGCCCAAAAACTTCTGAAGGCCCTTAAGAGAAGAGGGTTGCGTCCAATCACAAATAGCCTGAACCTTGACAGGGTCCATCTCAATGGAAGAGGGGGAAAAAATGTACCCCAAAAACGAAATCTTTTGAACCCCAAAAACGCACTTAGAACCCTTTACACACAAGGAATTAGAGCGCAAAACCTGAAAAACCCTCCTGACCTGTTGGACATGAGAGTCCCAGTCGTCCGAAAAAATCAAAATATCATCCAGATACACAATCATAAATTTATCCAAATACTCACGGAAAATGTCATGCATAAAAGACTGAAAGACTGAAGGGGCATTTGAAAGACCAAAAGGCATTACTAAATACTCAAAATGGCCCTCAGGCGTATTAAATGCGGTTTTCCACTCATCCCCCTGCTTAATTCGCACTAAATTATACGCCCCACGAAGATCAATCTTAGAGAACCACTTGGCCCCCTTTATTCGAGCAAACAAATCAGTAAGCAGTGGCAAAGGATACTGATATTTAACCGTGATTTTATTCAAAAGCCGATAATCAATACACGGCCTCAAAGAGCCATCTTTTTTAGATACAAAGAAAAAAACGGCTCCTAAGGGAGATGACGAAGGACGAATATGTCCCTTTTCCAAGGACTCCTTAATATATTCCCGCATAGCAGCATGTTCAGGCACAGAAAGATTAAATAAACGACCCTTTGGAAACTTACTGCCCGGAATCAGATCTATTGTACAATCGCAATCTCTGTGCGGAGGTAGTGAACCAAGTTTAGGCTCCTCAAAAACGTCACGATAATCAGATAAAAATTCCGGAATCTCAGAGGGAATAGATGACGAAATGGAAACCAAAGGTACGTCCCCATGAGTCCCCTGACATCCCCAGCTTAACACAGACATTGCTTTCCAGTCGAGGACTGGGTTATGAGATTGCAGCCATGGCAATCCAAGCACCAACACATCATGTAGATTATACAACACAAGGAAGCGAATAATCTCCTGGTGATCCGGATTAATACACATAGTTACTTGTGTCCAGTATTGTGGTTTATTACTAGCCAATGGCGTGGAGTCAATACCCTTCAGAGGTATAGGAACTTCCAGAGGCTCTAAATTAAACCCACAGCGTTTGGCAAAGGACCAATCCATAAGACTCAAAGCGGCGCCAGAGTCGACATAGGCGTCCGCGGTAATAGACGATAAAGAGCAAATCAGGGTCACAGACAGAATAAACTTGGACTGTAAAGTACCAATTGAAACAGACTTATCAACCTTCTTAGTACGTTTAGAGCATGCTGATATAACATGAGTTGAATCGCCACAATAGAAGCATAACCCATTTTTTCGCCTAAAATTCTGTCGTTCGCTTCTGGACAGAATTCTATCACATTGCATAATCTCTGGCGCCTTCTCAGTAGACACCGCCAAATGGTGCACAGGTTTGCGCTCCCGCAAACGCCGATCAATCTGAATAGCCATTGTCATGGACTCATTCAGACCTGCAGGCACAGGGAACCCCACCATAACATCTTTAATGGCATCAGAGAGACCCTCTCTGAAATTCGCCGCCAGGGCGCACTCATTCCACTGAGTAAGCACAGACCACTTACGAATTTTTTGGCAGTATATTTCAGCCTCATCTTGCCCTTGAGACAGGGCCATCAAGGCTTTTTCAGCCTGAATCTCTAAATGAGGTTCCTCATAAAGCAACCCCAAAGCCAGGAAAAACGCATCCACATTGAGCAACGCAGGATCCCCTGGTGCCAAAGCAAATGCCCAATCCTGAGGGTCGCCCCGGAGCAAGGAAATTACAATCCTGACCTGCTGTGCAGGATCTCCAGCGGAACGAGATCTCAGAGACAAAAATAATTTACAATTATGTTTGAAATTCTGGAAGCGAGATCTATCCCCGGAGAAAAATTCAGGCAAAGGTACTCTAGGTTCAGATATAGGAGCATGAATTACAAAATCCTGTAAACTTTGAACCTTCATAGCGAGATTATTCAAACCTGTAGCTAAACTCTGAGGATCCATTTTCATCAGGTGAAATCAGAACCATTCAAGGATTAGAAGGAGAGAGAGACGAAGGCTGCAGTAAGCAGAGATGCTAGTGAATCAACTAATGAGCAAACTCAGGAAAAAAAAAAAAATTCTCTGCAGACTTCTTTTCTCTCCTTTCTTCTGCCAATTATTTTAACCCTTGGCCGGCCAAACTGTCATGGTTCTCAATGGCAAGAGACCGTAGTAAAGCATACAAAAGGACTAGCTCTAGGAAGATGGGAACTCGAGCTGACTGTGAGCTAAACCTACCACACAACTAACAGTGGCCGGGTAGCGTGCCTACGTTTTATCCCTAGACGCCCAGCGCCAGCCGGAGAACTGACTGACCCTAGCAGAGGAAAATACAGACCTGGCTTACCTCTAGAGAAATTTTCCCCAAAAGGCAGACAGTAGCCCCCACATATAATGTCGGTGATTTTAGAGGAAATTGACATATGAAGTATGAAGATAGGTTTAGCAAATTGAGGTCCGCTTACTAGATAGTAGGAAGACAGAAAAGGGAACTACACAGTCAGCTGAAAACCCTTTCAAAACACCATCCTGAAATTACTTTAAGACTCTAATATCAACTCATGACACCAGAGTGGCAATTTCAGCTCACAAGAGCTTCCAGCCTCAGAAATATTCAAACACAGAGAACTGGAACCAAAATGCAAAACAAACTTAGGACTACAAGTCCAACTTAGCTGATAGTAGTCTAGGAGCAGGAACATGCAACAGAAAGGCTTCTGGTAACATTGTTGGCCGGCATAGAAATGACTGAGGAGCAAGGCTAAATAGACAACTCCCACATCCTGATGGAAACAGGTGAACAGAGGCGATGAAGCACACAAGTTCAGTACCACCAGTGACCACCGGGGGAGCCCAGAAACCAAATTCACAACAGAGAAGTGTATAATTGGGTGTCATCAGCATAGAGATGGTACTGGAAACCAAATCTACTGATTGTTTGTCCAATAGGGGCCATATACAAAGAGAAGAAGAGGGGGCCTAGGACTGATCCTTGAGGAACCCCAACAGTAAGGGGAAGGTGAGAGGAGGAGGAACCAGCAAAAGATACAGTGAAAGAGCGTTCAGAGAGATAGGAGGAGAACCAAGAGAAAATGGTGTCCTTGAGGCTGATGGAGTGGAGCATAGTGAGGAGGAGCTGATGATCCACAGTATTGAATGCTGCAGAGAGATCCAAGGGAATTAGCATGGAGACTTTAGTGAGGGCAGTTTCAGTAGAGTGTAAAGAGCGGAAACCAGATTTAGGAGGGTTGAGAAGAGAGTTTTCTAAGAGATAGCAGATAAGACAGGAGTGGACCAGGCGTTTGAGGAGTTTAGAGATGAAGGGAAGATTAGAGAAAGGTCTATAATTAGCGTCACAATTTTGATCGAGGGATGGTTTTTTAAGTAATGGGTGTATGATGGCATGCTTAAAAAAGGAGGGAAAAATACCAGAAGAGAGAGAAAGGTTGAATATTTTTGTTAGGTGAGAGGTGACAGCTGGGGAAAAGGACTGGAGGAGATGTGACCGAATGGGGTCACTGGTGCAAGTGGTCGGGCGAGAAGATGCAAGGAGCCTGATTACTTCTTCTTCTGTAACTGGTTCAAAGTCAGAGAGTGAACTAGATGGAGTGGGGGAGGGAGGACAGTCCATGGTATGAAGGGATTGGGAGATAATTTCCTGTCGAATGTGGTCAATTTTTTCTTTGAAGTAATTGGTCAGATCGTCAGCGTGGAGATCCGTGGTTGGGGCATGCACTCTTGGGTTGAGTAGAGAATGGGAAGTGTCAAAGAGACGTTTAGGGTTATTGGACAAAGAGGTGATGAGGGTGTTAAAATAGGTTTGTTTGGAGAGGTGAAGGGCATAGTTGTATGTTTTAAGCATAAACTTATAATGGATAAAATCTTCGGGTAGATTAGATTTTCTCCACAGACATTTGACACACCTGGAGCACCGCTGTAGGAAACGTGTTTGCAGCATGTGCCACGGTTGTCGCCATCTGTGCCGAGTTGTACTATGTATAGGAGGTACAATTTCATCCAGGGCACTTTGGAGGGTTTCATTGTAATGCTTCAGTTCAGAATCAGGACATGAGATGGAGGAGATAGGAGCCAATGAGGACTGCAAGTTCTGCATAAGTTTCGGGGTGTTAATGGCCTGTATGTTTCTATAACTGTGGAAAGTGGGGGTGACCTGAGTGGGATGGCAGTTCTTGATAGAGAATGAGAGAAGGTGGTGGTCAGAGAGCAGGAGAGGGGAGTTTGTGAAATCATCCACTGAGCAAAGCTGGGAGAAGACCAAGTTGAGGGAGTTCCCGTCTTCATGCGTTGGAGAGTTAGTATGCTGCGAGAGGCCGAAAGAGGAGGTTAGAGATAAAAGATGAGAAGCAGATGAGGAGAGGGGAAAAGCAATGGGGATGTTGAAATCACCCATGATGAGGGTGGGGATGTCATAGGAGAGAAAGTGTGGAAGCCAGGTGGCAAAGTGATCCAGGAACTGATGAGAGGGGCCAGGAGGACGATACACCACTGCCACTCGCATGGAGAAGGGGATGTAGAGTCTGACAGCATGGACTTCAAAGAAAGGGAAGACAAGTGAGGGTACTTGGGGGATAACTTGGAAGGTACATTTGGGTGATAGAAGCAGACCAACTCCTCCACCTGCTCTGTTGTCCGATCTTGGAGTATGAGAAAAGTGTAGTCCACCGTATGAGAGAGCAGCAGCAGCGGTGGTGTCTGACTGCTGGATCCAGGTTTCAGTAAGAGCCAAGAGGTTAAGAGAATCAGAAAGGAAGAAGTCATGGATGAAAGGGAGTTTATTACACACAGAGCGAGAATTCCAAAGGGCACAATTGAAAGAAGGCAGAAGGCATGCAGGGAATATTAATAAGGTTAGAGGGGTTTCTGAGTGCAACAGTTGGGAGGTTTGACTGGCTATAACATGGGGGACCGGGGTTGGGAGAGATGTCTCCAGCGACTAGGAGAAGGAGGATAGAAAGAGTGAGCAGATGGTTAAGTGATTTGTGAGAGTGTCTCTGTGGTTCCTGTAACCTGTATCTTCTTTCTGGGTCAGACCTGCTGATTAAGTCTTGAATTGCTGTAAGCATAACCAATTCATAATTTTCTTGGTCCTCACTGTACCCAAAAAAAATGTAGGTTGTATTATGACAACCTGTGTTGTGTGCCTGAGTGCTCAGACAGAAAGGGTTCGTAGGGACAGTTTTGAAAGAAAGTGTTAAGCCTCCTCAACATGGACTGATGATATTGATGCATTGAGGTGAACTATTTATTTCATCAAAGTCTGGAGAGGCAGGATAGCAGCTGGAACAACAGAGGTTGTTGAGGTTGTTGTCTCAATGTAGGAAGACTGATGAAGCAGACAACAGCTTGTAGTATTATTGCTAAAGCAAAGCAGTAGGTCAGGAATACAAGGTCCATTTTAGGACATGATCAGATATCAAAGTCAAAAATCAGAATAATGTCAGTTTGAGGCTAAATACCCTGTCTGAGAATTGACTTTGACATCTGACTTTGCAAACTGACTCTGACATCTTACATTGATATCTGCCTAAATAAAAAAGGCCACCCTGAGGCAACAACTTGTTGAACTTCAGAATTTTGGTGGCAAATACCAAGAAACATTTCTAAGTTGCAAACTCAAGTGTTGGGTCAGCAAAAGGAAATTATTGAGTTACAGAGGCAACTTCTAGATTTGTGCAACTCCAGTCCGGAATCAAACACATGCATGCCGATGCCATCAAAGTTCAGTTCAGTTCATTTTAAAATGCGCGCGTGTCCAGCCTCCCGTGACGTCACGGCTTGTGATTGGTCGCGTCGCCCATGTGACTGCGACGCAACCAATCACAACGCCGGAACGTAATTTTAAAATCCTGAAGGACCTGAAATTACGTCATGGCTTGCTGTGATTGGTTGCGTCGCGGTCACATGGGCGGCGCGCGACCAATCACAAGCCGGGACTTCGCGTAAGGAAGTTAAAGCGCGAATTTTAAGCAAACAACGCTGCCGGTTCCCTCGGTAAGGTGCAGGCTGCGTCGGAGAGGTGAGTATAGCAATATTTTTTATTTTAATTCTTTATTTTACACATTAATATGGTTCCCAGGGCCTGAAGGAGAGTTTCCTCTCCTTCAGACCCTGGGAACCATCAGGAATACCGTCCGATACTTGAGTCCCATTGACTTGTATTGGTATCGGGTATCGGTATCGGATTAGATCCGATACTTTGCCGGTATCGGCCGATACTTTCCGATACCGATACTTTCAAGTATCGGACGGTATCGCTCAACACTAGTTGAGACCCCTGATAATTTAGAGGACTTTATTCAATTATGCATCCGAATTGATCAGAGACTCACTAAACAAAGAAAGGAAAGACAGCAAGTATTTGGAAACAACCCTTACTACGCCTTTACTCAATCAGCCTTAAAACACCAAAAGGAAATGGAAAATGTGCCTGAACCTATGCAAATTGATGTAATCTGTAAACTGCTCTCTACATTAGAGAAGGAGAGGCGACATACAGAAAACGTATGCCTCTATTGTGGGTCCTCTGGACATTTTGCCATTAACTGTCCTAATAAAAGGGCCAAAGGACCATAGTCTTCACAAATGCCAAAACTGCAAGCGATTTAGATCTTTTTGAATGGCCAGATCCAGTTATGCAGACCATCTCATCTGTAACATTAAATCAATAAGCTGTGATCCATATTATAATGTACAATATACAAAAAAAGTTGCACTCTATCGTGCTTAAGCATGTCAATGTGAAATATATGAAATATGAATAGCAGTACTGCTTCTGAATACTAGGAAAAATAATGAGACACTTTGCACATAATTTGGCCAAATCATACCTGCCCATTATAATGGATCACTGAGGAAAAATTTTTAAAACAGGCTATACTACTAAATTCCCCTCTATAGTTAGGCCCAGAGTAGTAAGGATGTGAACACAGGCCAAAGTTACTAAAATATATCAATTTTAGTACATCAAATTAAACATAGAGCAAAAATATTTAAAACCAGATGACTCTATTGTTCGGAATATCTATATAGTAAAGACCCTTTAATGTAATGATATTAGGATAATTTAGCATTCAATATTATCATAAATAGCAAAAAAATAATAAATAAATTATGTGCAATGTTTAATCAAATTGATGTTATTAGCAAATAAAATCATGGAATCTTGAGTACAAATGATTAATCAGCTCCTATATTTAAGTCACTATATAATATTCTAAAGTGCCAGTGCATAGAATCAAAGTGAATTAAATATAGCATAAGTAATCATAAGAGGTATAAATAGGTGTCAGAGAATCCAAAGGGATTGCTTTGCTATGCAGGTGTAGGTAAGTATATGATGTATTTTAACCAAGGCATAATGCAATGCCACTAGGTGGCAATAGAATTCAATAAATGTTTGTAAATAAATTACTAAATACTGGGTGGGGTCTTTCCTTTGTCCCTCAGCCCCAATGCACGTTTCGTCCACACTTCTTCAGGGGGCGAAACGCACGTTTCATCTGTAATGCAGGATAAAGGCAAAGAGCATTCACCATCATCTCATATTGTCGTTCCTATACAGGTAAAAATTGGGAGCCAAAAATACAATGCTCTGCCATGTTACATTTTGGAGCAGGAGGAAATTTCATGGACTTACAATTTACACTTGATAATAACATTGCAAGTAGGACTAAATCTATGCCAATTGATAGGGAAACGGTGGATGGATCACTGTTATCTTCTGGACCTGTTACTCCCTAGACAATTGAACTTGAAATCTGTATTGAACTGAATCATCACAAAGCTGTTCATTTTCATCTTATTCCCTCTCCAAAATGTCCAGTTATTCTAGGAATTCCCTGGTTTCAATCCATAATTCGTCTTTCAACTGGGCATTGAGGACCACTACCTTTCCCTCTGAGTAATTTGGTAATTGGTAATTTATCTGTTCTCAAACAAATTCAAGTATCCAAGATTTCTCATCAGAATTATGATAAACTACCACCTCAGTACCAGCAGTTCAGTGAGGTCTGCAGTAAGAAGAAAGCCGATCAACTGCCTCCACATCGTTCTTACGACTGTCCCATTGAATTGCTTCCTGGAGCATCCACTCCGCTTCTGAAACGGAATTGAAAGTACTAAAGGAATACCTACATGAAAATTTAGAGAAAGGCTTAATTCAACCATCTTCATCAGCTGGGGCACCCTTGTTTTTTGTAGAAAAGAAGGACTCATCCCTGCAGCTATATATTGATTAAAGGGAAATAAATAACATTACCACAAAAAATCACTACCCACTCCCCTTAATTTCTGAGTTGCTGGAAAGACTGCATTCTGCCAAGATTTTTACCAAACTCGATCTAAGAGGGGATTATAATCTCATACGAATCTGCCTGGTAGATGAGTGGAAAACCGCCTTTAGAACGAGATATGGACATTTTGAATACCTGGTTATGCCTTTCGGCCTTAGGAACACCCCGACCACCTTTCAGCAATTCATTGATGATGTTTTTTGAGATTTCTTGGATCAATTTGCTGTTGTCTATGTCAATGACATTCTTATATTTTCAGAAACCTTGGAGGAGGATCACAGGCATGTCCGGTTAGCACTGAAATGTATACAGGAAAGTCAGCTCTACATCAAACTTGAAAAATGTGAATTTGTACAAACCAGGACTCAATTTCTGGGATATATTATCTCCCCAGAAGGTCTGAGCATGGATCCCAGTAAAATCAGAATTGACTGGCCTATCCCAATAAATCTAAAAGATGTCTAGAGCTTTACATGATTTGCAAATTTCTACAGAAGATTCTTCAAAAACTTTTCGGACAGCATTTTTCGAATTATTTCACTCACAATGAAAATTAAAGTGTTTTCCTGGTGTCCAGAGGCACAAGTGGCTATCGACAAATTATAGACTCTTTTTACTTCCACACCAATACTAGTCCATCCAAATACTGAACTGCTGTTTGTTGTCCAAGTAGACTTCTCAGAATCTGTGGTTGTAGCCACTTTATCACAGCGAGTTGGAGACAAAATGCAGCTTCAGAAATGTGCATTCCTTTCTCATACTATGTCATCTGTAGAAAAGAATTTTGACATTGGAAATAAAGAACTTTTAGTTATTAAAATTACCTTCTCAGAGTGGAGATATTTTTTGGAAGGTGCCAATCATCTTGTGACTGTCCATACTGACCAGAAAAACTTAGAATTCATATGCACAGCTAAGAGGTTGTATGCAAGACAAGCACGTTGGGCCTTATTTCTCTCCAGGTTTAATTTTAGAATTTCTTTTAAGTATGGTTCAAGAAACCATCCTCTGTCCGGAATATTTACTGAACCTCAGGAGAGGTCTAACACTGACTATGCCATTCTACGCCCCAAAATGAATTTTTAACATAGATTAACGATGGATACCAAACTGACGTTTTTCTTAACATCCTTCTAAAGACATTAATATTTGTTTTAAGGAGGGGGTTTGGATGCAGAACCACCAAATAATTGTCCCTGCATCTGCTCGACTTGATGTCCTCAAACTTGTCTATGATTCTAAATTTGTGGGACACTCTGGAATCAGGAAAATGCAAGAAATACTGGTTTGTTCTTTTTGATGACCTAATTGTAGGAAGGATGTGAAAAAATATGTTTCCTCCTGTTTAACATGTGCGCGGAATAAGACACCACAATCTTCACCTCTAGGACTCCGTCAACCTCTTCCAGTTCCATTCAGGACTTGGGGATCAATCTCAATGGATTTTAGAGTGGACCTACCTCCCTCTAATAAAAATACTGTTATCTTTGTTGTGGTGGATCGGCTCACAAACATGGCACATTTTATTCTAACTAAAGGGATTCCTACCACTCAACAAACCGCAGAATTTGTGGTCAAAGAGGTGTTTATGCTGCATGGAATTCCTGACAATGTAATTTCTGATAGAGGCATTCACTTTACATCAAAAGTTTTGAAAAGCTTCTGTACATCTTTAGGGGTTACTGTCAATTTGTCTACTGCCTTCCACCCACAATCCAATGGCCTGACTGAAAGAACTATCCAAACACTACCTACGCTGTTTTATTTCTTA
The DNA here is from genome assembly GCF_051348905.1 of Ranitomeya variabilis. Lineage (NCBI taxonomy): Eukaryota > Metazoa > Chordata > Amphibia > Anura > Dendrobatidae > Ranitomeya > Ranitomeya variabilis. The sequence continues at coordinate 504,454,715 of NC_135236.1, forward strand.
CCTATTTACCAAGAGCAGAATTTGCCTATAATAAATCCAAACACAGTTCTACATCCCAAAGCCTATTTTTTGCTAACTCTGGCTTGCATCTGGTATTATTTCCTAATCTTCATTGAATACTTTAGTTCCTGCTGTTACTGACAGAATTACAAACTTGCGGAAAGCTCTGGAAGAACTAATTGAGATGTTACAAAAGGCCCAAGAAGATTACAAAGAAACAGCAGGTAAACATAGCAAAGCCCCTCCTACCCTTCAGGTTGGTGGCAAGGCTTGGCTATATACAAAAAAATCTGAAAATGAACGTACTGTCTTCTAATTTGGGTCAAAATTCATAGGACCTTTTCAAATTTCAGCATAAATTAATCCAGTTGCTTTCCGTTTAAAACTTCCTAACAGCCTGAAAATACATCCTGTATTACTTATATCCTTGCTCAAACTATTCAGTGAGAACTAGTGTTGAGCATTCCGATACCGCAAGTATCGGGTATCGGCCGATACTTGCGGTATCGGAATTCCGATACCGGGATTCCGATACTTGCCGCGTATCGGATACCGGAATCGGAAGTTCTAAGATTCAAAAAGCAGAAATTCAGCCAATGAGATTGATTCCAAGTGTGGGCACATCCTGTTTAGCATGGAGGGCATGAAACTACTGGCAAGGCTGTGATTGGCTGGTGTAATGATGTCATGATGCAGTTTAAAAGTCGCTGGCGCCATTTTGCGATCACTCTGCTGTGAATTCAGTTAGTGACAGGACGCTGTTTGCTGACTGAGGGACAGTTTAGAGATAGCGATTTGCTTCTTTGTGCTTTCCAAAGGCTAATTTAGCAACCGCTGTGTTCACCTACTATTCACCTTGCTTTTGCCTTGTAGCGCTGTTTTCACAGCGATCTGCAGGGTCTGTGTGTGTGTGTGTGTGAGTGCAGCCCAGTCTCCAGTCTGAGTGCAGCCACATAGGCCATCCATAGTTGGTTGTATTCAGTTCAGGGAGGGTGGTTCATTGCCTCATACTGTTCCTTTTTTTTTTTTTTTTCCCAAGTAGTGTAGTCTGCTGCTAATTTATTCAAAAAAATCCTATTAGTGTCTTTCCACCCGTCTCCAGCTAATTTGTGGAAAAACACTACATAGGATAAAGTAGAGGAGGGTTTTTGGGCCTTGCAGCGCCGTTTACGGCTGTCTGCACGGTCTCCGTGTGACTGCAGCTCGCCCTGTAATCTGTGAGCAGCTGTAGCCTGGTTGTCTCCAGCTCAGGGTTTTTCACTGCGTCATACCGCCAAATCAATTTTCTTTTTTTTCAAAGTAGTGTAGTCTGCTGCTAATTAATTTAAAAAAATCCTATTAGTGTCTTTCCACCCGTCTCCAGCTAATTTGTGGAAAAACACTACATAGGATAAAGTAGAGGAGGGTTTTTGGGCCTTGCAGCGCCGTTTACGGCTGTCTGCACGGTCTCCGTGTGACTGCAGCTCGCCCTGTAATCTGTGAGCAGCTGTAGCCTGGTTGTCTCCAGCTCAGGGTTTTTCACTGCGTCATACCGCCAAATCAATTTTCTTTTTTTTCAAAGTAGTGTAGTCTGCTGCTAATTAATTTAAAAAAATCCTATTAGTGTCTTTCCACCCGTCTCCAGCTAATTTGTGGAAAAACACTACATAGGATAAAGTAGAGGAGGGTTTTTGGGCCTTGCAGCGCCGTTTACGGCTGTCTGCACGGTCTCCGTGTGACTGCAGCTCGCCCTGTAATCTGTGAGCAGCTATAGCCTGGTTGTCTCCAGCTCAGGGTTTTTCACTGCGTCATACCGCCAAATCAATTTTCTTTTTTTTCAAAGTAGTGTAGTCTGCTGCTAATTAATTTTAAAAAATCCTATTAGTGTCTTTCCACCCGTCTCCAGCTAATTTGTGGAAAAACACTACATAGGATAAAGTAGAGGAGGGTTTTTGGGCCTTGCAGCGCCGTTTACGGCTGTCTGCACGGTCTCCGTGTGACTGCAGCTCGCCCTGTAATCTGTGAGCAGCTATAGCCTGGTTGTCTCCAGCTCAGGGTTTTTCACTGCGTCATACCGCCAAATCAATTTTCTTTTTTTTCAAAATAGTGTAGTCTGCTGCTAATTTATTCAAAAAAATCCTATTAGTGTCTTTCCACCCGTCTCCAGCTAATTTGTGGAAAAACACTACATAGGATAAAGTAGAGGAGGGTTTTTGGGCCTTGTAGCGCCGTTTACGTCTGTCTGCACGGTCTCCGTGTGACTGCAGCTCTATCTGTTGTCAGTTCAGCCCCCAAAAAATAAATAAATAATAAAGTTCACCAAACACACCAGTTACACCACTTTACATTTCTGTAGGCCACATTAGCTCATATTTGTGTCTAGTCCACACTTTAGATAATTAGTGCTTCTTATACCTGTTAGGAGGAGTTGCTCAGGAATAAGCACACAAATCCGTTAGTACTTTTCTGCTTATCTTTATCAGTCAACCAAGATGAAGAAGGCAGTGAGTAAGGCACGGGGGCGTGGGAGCCGTCGCGGAGCAGGGAGGGGACGTGGGGATTCTGTGCCTGCTGCGGGCACCGGTGACTCATCAGCACCCACTTTCACCAGGCAACAGTCGTTCATGCGAAGCTTTGTGTCCGAGCGCCGTACACCGCTGCTGCGTGAAGAACAAATTGAAGCTGTTGTCGGATGGATGGCAGCTAATGCATCAACTTCCATTAGTGCCACATCCTCTCAGACACAGAGCACTGGAGAGCAGCCATCTGTCTCTTCACCACCTGCCAAATTGCCCAGGCAGACAGAGAGCCCAGGACAGGAGCCGTCTCTACTTCTGTTCTCTGAATCTCTTGGCTTGGAAACAGGGGGCCAGCCAAGCAGCATTGGAGAAATGGAAGAAGAGGCAGGGTGCAGTGATGCCCAACAGCTTTTTCTGTCTTCCTCTGAAGAGGCGGGTGGGCCAGTGGCTCCGGTCACCACATCGCAGGCCGCATCAGCTGATGATGACACTCAGGTGCCACTTACTGGTGCGTGCTCTGCTGCTGAGACTACCCAGGAGGAGCAGTTGGGGGCAGAGGGTAGTGTAGATGATGAGGTCCTCGACCCATCTTGGCGTGAGGGACAGGAAGGTGGTGGGAGCAGCTCTGAGGAAGAGATTCCCCGTACGGCCCAAAGAGGGAGAGGGAGGGGGAAGACTGCGGATCCTGCAGCCTCCGCTTTGGCACCCGTTAGGAGCATGTCTCTTCCAAAAGCCAAAAAGGGCGCTCCCAAGACTTGCAGTGCCTGGTCCTTTTTTGACACAGTTGCAGATGACATTTGCTATGTCAGATGCAACGTGTGTCATCAAAAAGTCAAAAGAGGTCGAAATGTCAGCAACCTCAATACCTCCAACATGTGGAAACATGTGCGCAACAGGCACCCGGCGGAGTTAGAAAAACACACTGAAGAGGTAGGCCAACCAACAGCGGCAGCTACCACCTCTTCAGCTCGTGTTGCCTCTTCCTCTACCTCACACGCAGCTGGTTCGGCGTCCTCCCAGGATCGCCGTGGAAGAACCTCTGCCCCTGTTGTCCAGAGACCCGCTGTAATTCCACCCGCAGCGCCACTTTCCCAGTCATCCACACACTCCCAGCCCAGTCTACAGCCATCGGTAGTACAGGCATGGGAGAAAAGGCGGCCTTTCTCGTCAAACCACCCACGAGCACAGGCTCTGACTGCAGGCATTGCCAAACTTCTGTCACTGGAAATGCTGTCATTCAGGCTGGTGGAGACTGACAGCTTCCGTGACTTCATGTCATTGGCAGTCCCACAGTACAAAGTGCCCAGCCGCTTTTACTTCAGCAGGCAAGCCGTCCCTGCCCTGCAGAAGCATGTGGAGGGACACATAAAACACGCGCTACTGAACGCCGTCAGTAGCAAGGTCCACCTCACCACCGATGCGTGGACCAGTCAACATGGACAGGGGCGATACCTTTCCCTCACTGCCCATTGGGTTAATGTCGTTGAGCCGGGTACAGACCGTGCGAGTGGCGCAGGACGTGTCCTGCCCACTCCAAGGATTGCAGGAATCCATTCTGTACGCATTGACTCCTCCTCTTACACCAGTTCCTCAGAATCATCGCTGCAGGAGCCGTCACAGTCCACCTCCACATGGACCTGTGATGAACGTGTACCTGTTACGACCGACATGAGCACAGCCGTGGCCAAACGTCAACAGGCCGTCTTGAAATTAATTTTCTTGGGGAATCGTAGCCACACAGCGCAGGAGCTCTGGAATGCCATCAAGCAGGAGAGCGATGTGTGGTTTGTGCCAGCGAATCTCCAGCCAGGCATGGTAGTGTGTGATAATGGCCGAAATCTGGTGGCAGCTCTGGGCCTCGGCAACCTCACTCACATCCCATGTCTGGCACATGTGCTCAATTTGGTCGTGCAGAGCTTTTTGAGGGACTATCCGGATCTTGATGCACTGCTGCACAAGGTCCGCCTAGAGTGTGCTCACTTGCGGCGTTCCAGCACGGCAAAAGCGCGCATTGCGGCTCTGCAGCGCCGACACCGCCTGCCGGAACATCGCATCATATGTGACCTACCTACCAGGTGGAATTCCACGTTACATATGTTGGAGCGGTTGTGTGAGCAGCAGCAAGCTGTAATGGAGTACCAGCTGCTTCAGGCGCAAAAAAGTCGCAGTCAGCGCCGTACAGACTTCACAACCACAGAGTGGGCCACTATGAATGACGTCTGCCAGGTTTTGCGTCCCTTTGATTATTCCACGCGGATGGCGAGTGCAGATGATGCACTAGTCAGCATGACTGTCCCCCTTATCTGCCTGCTTGAAAAATCACTGCAAGCGCTAAGGGATGATGTTGTGGAAGAGGTGGAGGATGAGGATTCACCATTTCCATCATCTTCTGGACAGTCAGCGCCACGTGGTTCCTCACAAACGCGTAGGCAGGGGACCGTTTGTGAGGAGGATGAGGAGGAGTCAATGGAGGAGGAAGACATCCGTCCAGAGGAGGGAGTTACACAATTGTCCAGTACTCAGTGTGTACAGCGAGGGTGGGGTGATGACGAGCGGGCAGAGATCACGCCTCCAGCAGGGGACAGCGTTTCTTGGGCAGTTGGCAGTCTGCAGCACATGGTGGATTACATGCTGCAGTGCCTGAGAAACGACCGCCGCATCGCCCACATTCTCAACATGTCTGATTATTGGGTGTTCACCCTCCTCGATCCTCGCTACCGGGACAACGTAGAAAGCCTCATCACACCGTTGAACCGGGAGCGAAAAATGCGGGAGTACCAAGACACACTGGTCAATTCCATCATCTTCTCCATTCCAACTGAGAGAAGTGCTGCTAGTGCATTCCAAAGCAGCTCAGTGCGTCCAGGCCGTGGTGGAGGCTCTGCACAAAGAGGGAGCAGAAGCAGTGCCTCTGCCCAAGGCAAGACCAGTATGGCCGAACTGTGGCACAGTTTTCTGTGCCCGCCACAAAAGTCTACACCATCACAGACGGCTCCAGTCAGCAGGAGGCAACGGTTCCGTCAGATGGTGACAGACTACATGTCTTGCCCTCTTGCTGTACTCCCAGACGGCTCTTCCCCTTTCAAGTTTTGGGTCTCAAAGCTGGATACATGGCCAGAGCTAAGCCAGTATGCATTGGAGGTGCTGTCTTGCCCTGCGGCCAGTGTATTATCGGAACGTGTCTTTAGTGCTGCAGGTGGTGTACTAACTGACCGTCGCATGCGACTATCCTCCGATAACGTTGACCGGCTTACTTTCCTGAAAATGAACAAGGCCTGGATCTCGCCGGAATTTGCCACTCCTCCTCCTGATTGAATAATTAGGTCACTGTATACGTTATCCAGGTCTCCTGTTGTGTTCATCTTTCTACCACCTGAACTTAAATTCCTGGGCTCCAACACCGCCAGTTGAGGCTCAGACGTGCCGTCTGCACAGTCAAAACATACGACCCAGTGTTATTGGGTTTCAGTAATGTCAGCTGATCCCCAGCTGTGTAGCCGGCAATGTGTCATGCGACCGCCACGCTGACACAACAACTGAAATGTAAGGGAATCTGTCCCCCCCCCCCCAAGGCGTTTGTTACTGAAAGAGCCACCTTGTGCAGCAGTAATGCTGCCCAAGGAAAAGGTAGCTATTTTTGTTTAGCTCCTTGCACACGCAGAACTTAACACTTATAAAATGTGTCCACTGATACCGTAAAACCGTCCCGGAGGTGGGACTTTACTTCGTAATGTGACGCAGCCCAGCCGTCATTCCTACCCCCCCGGCGCCGCGCACCGGCTCCTCAGCGTTGTTTTATTCCGTCCTGGAGCCTGCGCTGTTATGTTATCCCGTGGCCAGGCACACTTAGCGCTGCCCGTCTTCTGGCATCATTTGGTGTCTGGATGGCTGCGCCTGTGCGGCCGCGCTGGCAGAGAGCCCGCCTCGCAGTGTCTTCTGATTTAATCCCACTGGGGGCCTGGGATCCATGGACATGCGCAGTGCATATCTGAACCTCCACCTCTCACTCATTTCCCTATGGCTTCTTCAGACTGTTCGGTGTCAGCTGGTCCCTAACAGCATGCCACGGCCGTGACACCGCACAGTCTGAAGAAGCCATAGGGAGATGAGTGAGAGGTGGAGGTTCAGATATGCACTGCGCATGTCCATGGATCCCAGGCCCCCAGTGGGATTAAATCAGAAGACACTGCGAGGCGGGCTCTCTGCCAGCGCGGCCGCACAGGCGCAGCCATCCAGACACCAAATGATGCCAGAAGACGGGCAGCGCTAAGTGTGCCTGGCCACGGGATAACATAACAGCGCAGGCTCCTTGACGGAATAAAACAACGCTGAGGAGCCGGTGCGCGGCGCCGGGGGGGTAGGAATGACGGCTGGGCTGCGTCACATTACGAAGGAAAGTCCCACCTCCGGGACGGTTTTACGGTTGCAGGGGACACATTTTATAAGTGTTTAGTTCTGTGTTTGCAAGGAGCATGATGAAAAGAGCCACCTTTTCCTTTTGCATCTTTTGTGCTGCACAAGCTGGCTCTTTCAGCTACAAACGCCTTGGGGGGGGGTTAAAGGTTCCCTTTCGACTTTCTCAGGCTTCGGCCTACATTGTGTTCCTCTGCTTTTCCACCTGTCCCTGGGCTCCAACACCGCCAGTTGCCGTCCAGAAGTGCTGTACGCACAGTCAACAGTCCCTCCTCTGTTATTGGGGTTCAGTAACGTCAGCTGTTCCCCTGCTGTGTGTGTGGCAATCCCTCCTACCTCCTCCAACCTCCTCCTCCTCCACCCGTCCCTGGGCTCCAACACCGCCAGTTGCCGTCCAGAAGTGCTGTACGCACAGTCAACAGTCCCTCCTCTGTTATTGGGGTTCAGTAACGTCAGCTGTTCCCCTGCTGTGTGTGTGGCAATCCCTCCTACCTCCTCCAACCTCCTCCTCCTCCAACCGTCCCTGGGCTCCAACACCGCCAGTTGCCGTCCAGAAGTGCTGTACGCACAGTCAACAGTCCCTCCTCTGTTATTGGGGTTCAGTAACGTCAGCTGTTCCCCTGCTGTGTGTGTGGCAATCCCTCCTACCTCCTCCAACCTCCTCCTCCTCCACCCGTCCCTGGGCTTCAACACCGCCAGTTGCCGTCCAGAAGTGCTGTACGCACAGTCAACAGTCCCTCCTCTGTTATTGGGGTTCAGTAACGTCAGCTGTTCCCCTGCTGTGTGTGTGGCAATCCCTCCTACCTCCTCCAACCTCCTCCAACCTCCTCCTCCTCCACCTGTCCCTGGGCTCCAACACCGCCAGTTGCCGTCCAGAAGTGCTGTACGCACAGTCAACAGTCCCTCCTCTGTTATTGGGGTTCAGTAACGTCAGCTGTTCCCCTGCTGTGTGTGTGGCAATCCCTCCTACCTCCTCCAACCTCCTCCTCCTCCACCCGTCCCTGGGCTCCAACACCGCCAGTTGCCGTCCAGAAGTGCTGTACGCACAGTCAACAGTCCCTCCTCTGTTATTGGGGTTCAGTAACGTCAGCTGTTCCCCTGCTGTGTGTGTGGCAATCCCTCCTACCTCCTCCAACCTCCTCCTCCTCCACCCGTCCCTGGGCTCCAACACCGCCAGTTGCCGTCCAGAAGTGCTGTACGCACAGTCAACAGTCCCTCCTCTGTTATTGGGGTTCAGTAACGTCAGCTGTTCCCCTGCTGTGTGTGTGGCAATCCCTCCTACCTCCTCCAACCTCCTCCTCCTCCAACCGTCCCTGGGCTCCAACACCGCCAGTTGCCGTCCAGAAGTGCTGTACGCACAGTCAACAGTCCCTCCTCTGTTATTGGGGTTCAGTAACGTCAGCTGTTCCCCTGCTGTGTGTGTGGCAATCCCTCCTACCTCCTCCAACCTCCTCCTCCTCCACCCGTCCCTGGGCTCCAACACCGCCAGTTGCCGTCCAGAAGTGCTGTACGCACAGTCAACAGTCCCTCCTCTGTTATTGGGGTTCAGTAACGTCAGCTGTTCCCCTGCTGTGTGTGTGGCAATCCCTCCTACCTCCTCCAACCTCCTCCTCCTCCAACCGTCCCTGGGCTCCAACACCGCCAGTTGCCGTCCAGAAGTGCTGTACGCACAGTCAACAGTCCCTCCTCTGTTATTGGGGTTCAGTAACGTCAGCTGTTCCCCTGCTGTGTGTGTGGCAATCCCTCCTACCTCCTCCAACCTCCTCCTCCTCCACCCGTCCCTGGGCTCCAACACCGCCAGTTGCCGTCCAGAAGTGCTGTACGCACAGTCAACAGTCCCTCCTCTGTTATTGGGGTTCAGTAACGTCAGCTGTTCCCCTGCTGTGTGTGTGGCAATCCCTCCTACCTCCTCCAACCTCCTCCTCCTCCACCCGTCCCTGGGCTCCAACACCGCCAGTTGCCGTCCAGAAGTGCTGTACGCACAGTCAACAGTCCCTCCTCTGTTATTGGGGTTCAGTAACGTCAGCTGTTCCCCTGCTGTGTGTGTGGCAATCCCTCCTACCTCCTCCTACCTCCTCCAACCTCCTCCTCCTCCACCTGCCCCTGGGCTCCAACACCGCCAGTTGCCGTCCAGAAGTGCTGTACGCACAGTCAACAGTCCCTCCTCTGTTATTGGGGTTCAGTAACGTCAGCTGTTCCCCTGCTGTGTGTGTGGCAATCCCTCCTACCTCCTCCAACCTCCTCCTCCTCCACCCGTCCCTGGGCTCCAACACCGCCAGTTGCCGTCCAGAAGTGCTGTACGCACAGTCAACAGTCCCTCCTCTGTTATTGGGGTTCAGTAACGTCAGCTGTTCCCCTGCTGTGTGTGTGGCAATCCCTCCTACCTCCTCCTACCTCCTCCAACCTCCTCCTCCTCCACCTGCCCCTGGGCTCCAACACCGCCAGTTGCCGTCCAGAAGTGCTGTACGCACAGTCAACAGTCCCTCCTCTGTTATTGGGGTTCAGTAACGTCAGCTGTTCCCCTGCTGTGTGTGTGGCAATCCCTCCTACCTCCTCCTACCTCCTCCAACCTCCTCCTCCTCCACCTGCCCCTGGGCTCCAACACCGCCAGTTGCCGTCCAGAAGTGCTGTACGCACAGAGCCAAACACCTCGCCAATGTGTTAGTGGGGTTCAGCACCGCCAGCTGTTCCCCTGCTGTGTATACGGCAACGTGTACTGCGACCGCCACGCAGGCACAACAAGTTAAATGTAAGGGAACCTGACCCCCCCCCCCCCCAGGCGTTTGTTACTGAAGGAGCCACCTTGTGCAGCAGTAATGATGCAAAGGGAAAAAGTGCCTCTTTTCGTGATGCTCCTTGCACATGCTGAACCAAACACTTATGAAATGTGTCCCCACACAGCGTTAAACCGTCCGGTAGGTGGAACTTTCCTTTGTCGTGTGACGCAGCACAGCCATCATTTTTACCCCCTTGGCGCCGTGCGCCGCCTCCTCAGCGTTGTTTTAATCTGTCCCGGAGCCTGCGCTGTTAGGTTAGCCCTTGGCCATGCACACATGTTGCGCTGCCCGTCTTCTGACCTCATTTGGTGTCAGGCTGGCTGCGCCTGTGCGGGTGCGCTGGCCGAGATCCCGCCTCGCAGTGTCGTCTAATGTAATCCCACCGCGGGCCTGTGATCCGTGCCCGTGCGCAGTGCATATCCTCTCCTCTCACTCCCCTCCCTACGGCTTCTTCAGACTGTGCGATGTCAGCTGGTCCCTAATAGCATGCCACGGCCGTGACACCGCACAGTCTGAAAAAGCCGTAGGGAGGGGAGTGAGAGGAGAGGATATGCACTGCGCACGGGCACGGATCACAGGCCCGCGGTGGGATTACATTAGACGACACTGCGAGGCGGGATCTCGGCCAGCGCACCCGCACAGGCGCAGCCAGCCTGACACCAAATGATGTCAGAAGACGGGCAGCGCAAAATGTGTGCATGGCCAAGGGCTAACCTAACAGCCCAGGCTCCGGGACAGATTAAAACAACGCTGAGGAGGCGGCGCACGGCGCCAAGGGGGTAAAAATGATGGCTGTGCTGCGTCACACGACAAAGGAAAGTTCCACCTACCGGACGGTTTAACGCTGTGAGGGGACACATTTCATAACTGTTAGGTTCCGCATGTGCAAGGACCATAATTAAAAGAGCTAAGTTTACCTTTTCCAGCATTAGTGCTGTACACAATGGCTCTTTCAGCTACAAACGCCTGGGGGGGGGGGGGTTAAAGGTTTCCTTTCAACTTGCTCGAGTGCAGGCTTCGGCCTACACTCCGCTCCCCCTGCTCCTCCTGCTGACCCTGGGCTCCAACACCGCCAGTTGGGGCCCGGTACTGCTAGCTGCACAGAGAAAAACACCTCGCCAATGTGTCAGTGGGGTCCAGCACCGCCAGCTGTTCCCCTGCTGTGTAGCCGGCAACGTGTCCTGCAAAAGTCACGCAGACACAACACACCCAAAGCTGCCGCCTGTGCAGGCTTCGGCCTACACTCCCCTCCCCCTGCTCCTCCTCCTCCTGCTCCTCCTCCTGCTGTCCCTGGGCTCTAACACACCGCCAGTTTTTGCCCAGATGTGCTAGCTGCACAGAGAAAAACACCAGCCAATGTGTCAGTGGGGTCCAGCACCGCCAGCTGTTCCCCTGCTGTGCAGCCGGCAACGTGTCCTGCAAAAGCCACGCAGACACAAGAACTGAAATTGAAGGGAACCTGTCCCCCCTCCCCCAGGCGTTTTTACGTTATCCAGCCACCTTGTACAGCGGTAATGCTGCATGTGTGCAAGGTGGCTCAGAAACGTATTCTCCTCGCACATGTGGAACTGAAAACACGTCTGCAATGTGTCCTCTGTGTGACCATTTAACCGTCCCGGTGGTGTGACTTTCCTTTGTAATGACACGCTGCAACCCCCTTGGTAGCGCTGCCCGTCTTCTGGCATCATGGTTTGGCTGCCTGCGCCTCTGCGGCCGCCCTGACCCACACAACGCCCCTCGGTGTCTTATTTATTGGGACTGCGAGGGTGTGATTGATGGGCAGGATCAGTGCATCAGTTCGCCTGTCCCTCCTCTCCTTCCGCCTTCTTCGGACTGTGCGGCTTCATGGCCGTGGCATGCGATAAGGGATCAGATGACGCCGCACAGTCTGAAGCGGGTGTAAGGACCCGAGTGTGAGAGGCGAACATATGTGCTGCGCCAGGCCCTGAATCCCAGCCCCGCAGTGTTTTAACAATGTTAAGACACTGCGGGGCTGGGATTCATGGGCATCGCGAACCGCACCGGCCGACATTACATGATGCCAGAAGATGGGCAGCGCTAACGGCGCTAGGCCAGGGGATAACACGACAGCGCAGACTCCTGTACAGCAAATAACAACGCTCGGGAGGCTGCACCCAGCACCAAGGTGGGATTCTTGACACCTGTGCTGCGTCTCATTACAAAGGGAACTCTCGCCTCCATTACACAGTTTGACTGTCTAAAGGGCTGAATGTTATACGTGTTCCATTCAGCGTGTGCAAGGAGAAAAATTACAAGAGCAACCTTTGACTTGCGCAGCACTGCTGCTGCATAAGCTGTGGCTCTTCTACTTTGTAACCCCTGAGGGGGGGTTAAAGGTGACTTTTGAAATCGGTTCAATTAGGCTTCGGCCTACACTCTGCTCCACCTGCAGAGCCCGGGCTCCAACAACGCTAGTTGCTGTCCGGAAGTGCTGGCTGCACAGAGCCAAACACCTCGCCAATGTGTCAGTGGGGTCCAGCACCGCCAGCTGTTCCCCTGCTGTGTAGCCGGCAACGTGTCCTGCAAAAGTCACGCAGACACAACACACCCAAAGCTGCCGCCTGTGCAGGCTTCGGCCTACACTCCCCTCCCCCTGCTCCTCCTCCTCCTGCTCCTCCTCCTGCTGTCCCTGGGCTCTAACACACCGCCAGTTTTTGCCCAGATGTGCTAGCTGCACAGAGAAAAACACCAGCCAATGTGTCAGTGGGGTCCAGCACCGCCAGCTGTTCCCCTGCTGTGCAGCCGGCAACGTGTCCTGCAAAAGCCACGCAGACACAAGAACTGAAATTGAAGGGAACCTGTCCCCCCTCCCCCAGGCGTTTTTACGTTATCCAGCCACCTTGTACAGCGGTAATGCTGCATGTGTGCAAGGTGGCTCAGAAACGTATTCTCCTCGCACATGTGGAACTGAAAACACGTCTGCAATGTGTCCTCTGTGTGACCATTTAACCGTCCCGGTGGTGTGACTTTCCTTTGTAATGACACGCTGCAACCCCCTTGGTAGCGCTGCCCGTCTTCTGGCATCATGGTTTGGCTGCCTGCGCCTCTGCGGCCGCCCTGACCCACACAACGCCCCTCGGTGTCTTATTTATTGGGACTGCGAGGGTGTGATTGATGGGCAGGATCAGTGCATCAGTTCGCCTGTCCCTCCTCTCCTTCCGCCTTCTTCGGACTGTGCGGCTTCATGGCCGTGGCATGCGATAAGGGATCAGATGACGCCGCACAGTCTGAAGCGGGTGTAAGGACCCGAGTGTGAGAGGCGAACATATGTGCTGCGCCAGGCCCTGAATCCCAGCCCCGCAGTGTTTTAACAATGTTAAGACACTGCGGGGCTGGGATTCATGGGCATCGCGAACCGCACCGGCCGACATTACATGATGCCAGAAGATGGGCAGCGCTAACGGCGCTAGGCCAGGGGATAACACGACAGCGCAGACTCCTGTACAGCAAATAACAACGCTCGGGAGGCTGCACCCAGCACCAAGGTGGGATTCTTGACACCTGTGCTGCGTCTCATTACAAAGGGAACTCTCGCCTCCATTACACAGTTTGACTGTCTAAAGGGCTGAATGTTATACGTGTTCCATTCAGCGTGTGCAAGGAGAAAAATTACAAGAGCAACCTTTGACTTGCGCAGCACTGCTGCTGCATAAGCTGTGGCTCTTCTACTTTGTAACCCCTGAGGGGGGGTTAAAGGTGACTTTTGAAATCGGTTCAATTAGGCTTCGGCCTACACTCTGCTCCACCTGCAGAGCCCGGGCTCCAACAACGCTAGTTGCTGTCCGGAAGTGCTGGCTGCACAGAGCCAAACACCTCGCCAATGTGTCAGTGGGGTCCAGCACCGCCAGCTGTTCCCCTGCTGTGTAGCCGGCAACGTGTCCTGCAAAAGTCACGCAGACACAACACACCCAAAGCTGCCGCCTGTGCAGGCTTCGGCCTACACTCCCCTCCCCCTGCTCCTCCTCCTCCTGCTCCTCCTCCTGCTGTCCCTGGGCTCTAACACACCGCCAGTTTTTGCCCAGATGTGCTAGCTGCACAGAGAAAAACACCAGCCAATGTGTCAGTGGGGTCCAGCACCGCCAGCTGTTCCCCTGCTGTGCAGCCGGCAACGTGTCCTGCAAAAGCCACGCAGACACAAGAACTGAAATTGAAGGGAACCTGTCCCCCCTCCCCCAGGCGTTTTTACGTTATCCAGCCACCTTGTACAGCGGTAATGCTGCATGTGTGCAAGGTGGCTCAGAAACGTATTCTCCTCGCACATGTGGAACTGAAAACACGTCTGCAATGTGTCCTCTGTGTGACCATTTAACCGTCCCGGTGGTGTGACTTTCCTTTGTAATGACACGCTGCAACCCCCTTGGTAGCGCTGCCCGTCTTCTGGCATCATGGTTTGGCTGCCTGCGCCTCTGCGGCCGCCCTGACCCACACAACGCCCCTCGGTGTCTTATTTATTGGGACTGCGAGGGTGTGATTGATGGGCAGGATCAGTGCATCAGTTCGCCTGTCCCTCCTCTCCTTCCGCCTTCTTCGGACTGTGCGGCTTCATGGCCGTGGCATGCGATAAGGGATCAGATGACGCCGCACAGTCTGAAGCGGGTGTAAGGACCCGAGTGTGAGAGGCGAACATATGTGCTGCGCCAGGCCCTGAATCCCAGCCCCGCAGTGTTTTAACAATGTTAAGACACTGCGGGGCTGGGATTCATGGGCATCGCGAACCGCACCGGCCGACATTACATGATGCCAGAAGATGGGCAGCGCTAACGGCGCTAGGCCAGGGGATAACACGACAGCGCAGACTCCTGTACAGCAAATAACAACGCTCGGGAGGCTGCACCCAGCACCAAGGTGGGATTCTTGACACCTGTGCTGCGTCTCATTACAAAGGGAACTCTCGCCTCCATTACACAGTTTGACTGTCTAAAGGGCTGAATGTTATACGTGTTCCATTCAGCGTGTGCAAGGAGAAAAATTACAAGAGCAACCTTTGACTTGCGCAGCACTGCTGCTGCATAAGCTGTGGCTCTTCTACTTTGTAACCCCTGAGGGGGGGTTAAAGGTGACTTTTGAAATCGGTTCAATTAGGCTTCGGCCTACACTCTGCTCCACCTGCAGAGCCCGGGCTCCAACAACGCTAGTTGCTGTCCGGAAGTGCTGGCTGCACAGAGCCAAACACCTCGCCAATGTGTCAGTGGGGTCCAGCACCGCCAGCTGTTCCCCTGCTGTGTAGCCGGCAACGTGTCCTGCAAAAGTCACGCAGACACAACACACCCAAAGCTGCCGCCTGTGCAGGCTTCGGCCTACACTCCCCTCCCCCTGCTCCTCCTCCTCCTGCTCCTCCTCCTGCTGTCCCTGGGCTCTAACACACCGCCAGTTTTTGCCCAGATGTGCTAGCTGCACAGAGAAAAACACCAGCCAATGTGTCAGTGGGGTCCAGCACCGCCAGCTGTTCCCCTGCTGTGCAGCCGGCAACGTGTCCTGCAAAAGCCACGCAGACACAAGAACTGAAATTGAAGGGAACCTGTCCCCCCTCCCCCAGGCGTTTTTACGTTATCCAGCCACCTTGTACAGCGGTAATGCTGCATGTGTGCAAGGTGGCTCAGAAACGTATTCTCCTCGCACATGTGGAACTGAAAACACGTCTGCAATGTGTCCTCTGTGTGACCATTTAACCGTCCCGGTGGTGTGACTTTCCTTTGTAATGACACGCTGCAACCCCCTTGGTAGCGCTGCCCGTCTTCTGGCATCATGGTTTGGCTGCCTGCGCCTCTGCGGCCGCCCTGACCCACACAACGCCCCTCGGTGTCTTATTTATTGGGACTGCGAGGGTGTGATTGATGGGCAGGATCAGTGCATCAGTTCGCCTGTCCCTCCTCTCCTTCCGCCTTCTTCGGACTGTGCGGCTTCATGGCCGTGGCATGCGATAAGGGATCAGATGACGCCGCACAGTCTGAAGCGGGTGTAAGGACCCGAGTGTGAGAGGCGAACATATGTGCTGCGCCAGGCCCTGAATCCCAGCCCCGCAGTGTTTTAACAATGTTAAGACACTGCGGGGCTGGGATTCATGGGCATCGCGAACCGCACCGGCCGACATTACATGATGCCAGAAGATGGGCAGCGCTAACGGCGCTAGGCCAGGGGATAACACGACAGCGCAGACTCCTGTACAGCAAATAACAACGCTCGGGAGGCTGCACCCAGCACCAAGGTGGGATTCTTGACACCTGTGCTGCGTCTCATTACAAAGGGAACTCTCGCCTCCATTACACAGTTTGACTGTCTAAAGGGCTGAATGTTATACGTGTTCCATTCAGCGTGTGCAAGGAGAAAAATTACAAGAGCAACCTTTGACTTGCGCAGCACTGCTGCTGCATAAGCTGTGGCTCTTCTACTTTGTAACCCCTGAGGGGGGGTTAAAGGTGACTTTTGAAATCGGTTCAATTAGGCTTCGGCCTACACTCTGCTCCACCTGCAGAGCCCGGGCTCCAACAACGCTAGTTGCTGTCCGGAAGTGCTGGCTGCACAGAGCCAAACACCTCGCCAATGTGTCAGTGGGGTCCAGCACCGCCAGCTGTTCCCCTGCTGTGTAGCCGGCAACGTGTCCTGCAAAAGTCACGCAGACACAACACACCCAAAGCTGCCGCCTGTGCAGGCTTCGGCCTACACTCCCCTCCCCCTGCTCCTCCTCCTCCTGCTCCTCCTCCTGCTGTCCCTGGGCTCTAACACACCGCCAGTTTTTGCCCAGATGTGCTAGCTGCACAGAGAAAAACACCAGCCAATGTGTCAGTGGGGTCCAGCACCGCCAGCTGTTCCCCTGCTGTGCAGCCGGCAACGTGTCCTGCAAAAGCCACGCAGACACAAGAACTGAAATTGAAGGGAACCTGTCCCCCCTCCCCCAGGCGTTTTTACGTTATCCAGCCACCTTGTACAGCGGTAATGCTGCATGTGTGCAAGGTGGCTCAGAAACGTATTCTCCTCGCACATGTGGAACTGAAAACACGTCTGCAATGTGTCCTCTGTGTGACCATTTAACCGTCCCGGTGGTGTGACTTTCCTTTGTAATGACACGCTGCAACCCCCTTGGTAGCGCTGCCCGTCTTCTGGCATCATGGTTTGGCTGCCTGCGCCTCTGCGGCCGCCCTGACCCACACAACGCCCCTCGGTGTCTTATTTATTGGGACTGCGAGGGTGTGATTGATGGGCAGGATCAGTGCATCAGTTCGCCTGTCCCTCCTCTCCTTCCGCCTTCTTCGGACTGTGCGGCTTCATGGCCGTGGCATGCGATAAGGGATCAGATGACGCCGCATAGTCTGAAGCGGGTGTAAGAACCCAAGCGAGAGGCGAACATATGTACTGCGCCAGGCCATGAATCCCAGCCCCGCAGTGTTTAAACTATGTCAATACACTGCGGGGCTGTGATTCATGGGCATCGCGAACCGCACCGGCCAACATTAAATGAGGTCAGAAGATGGGCAGCGCTAACGGCGCTAGGCCAGGGGATAACACGACAGCGCAGACTCCTGTACAGCAAATAACAACGCTCAGGAGGCTGCACCCAGCACCAAGGTGGGATTCTTGACATCTGTGCTGCGTCTCATTACAAAGGGAACTCGCGCCTCCAACACAGTTTGACTGTATAAAGGGCTAAATGTTATACGTGTTTCATTCAGCGTGTGCAAGGAGCGAAATTAAAAGAGCAACCTTTGACTTGTGCAGCACTACTGCTGCATAAGCTGTGGCTCTTCTACTTTCTAACCCCTGAGGGGGGGTTAAAGGTTACCTTTGAAATTGGTTCAAGTAGGCTTCGGCCTACACTCTGCTCCCCCTGCAGAGCCCGGGCTACAACACCGCTCGTTGCTGTCCGGAAGTGCTGGCTGCACAGAGCCAAACACCTCGCCAATGTGTCAGTGGGGTCCAGCACCGCCAGCTGTTCCCCTGCTGTTCAGCCGGCAACGTGTCCTGCAAAAGCCACGCAGACACTTGCTCTTGTACCTTCTGCTCCACATCCTGGTTCCAGTACCGTCAGCTGGTTCCGGGCAGAGCCTTTGGCTTAGGTGCCTCCCTCTGGGTATCCGAGTTCCACCAACGTCAGGTGGTCCTTGGTAGTGCTTTCAGGCACGGGTACCTCCTGCTTAGTAACCGGGTTCCAGTAACGTCAGCTGGTCCTCGGTAGTTCCATTGGCTCTTGGACCTTCGGCTACCCATCCGGGTTCCAGCACCGTCAGCTGGTTCTCGGCAGTGTCTTTTGCTCTTGTACCTTCTGCTCCCCATCCTGGTTCCAGTACCGTCAGCTGGTTCCGGGCAGAGCCTTTGGCTTAGGTGCCTCCCTCTGGGTATCCGAGTTCCACCAACGTCAGGTGGTCCTTGGTAGTGCTTTCAGGCACGGGTACCTCCTGCTTAGTAACCGGGTTCCAGTAACGTCAGCTGGTCCTCGGTAGTTCCATTGGCTCTTGGACCTTCGGGTAGCCATCCGAGTTCCAGTTCCATCAGCTGGTTCTCGGCATTTTCTCAGCCTTCTTGTACCTTCTGCTACATTTCCAAGTTCAAGAGACTAAACACGATGACCCGGAAGAACACCCCTAAGATGACGACGACACCAGAGACGACAACCACCGTGATGACGACGACCCTGGAGACGATGACCCTGAAGACCACCCCGATGACGACGACCCCGGAGACCACCCCGATGACGACGACCCCGGAGACGACGACCCTGGAGACGACGACGACCTGGAAGACCGAGAAGCAGAAGAACAAGAGGCTGCAGAACAAAGAGCAGAAGGACATTAAGCATAACACAAAATATCAGAGCAAAAAAATATTATGTAAATTATAAGCAGAAGAAGACTAAGCAGTGTATGGGGGTGAGTCCGTTCCTCCTCGTGGTGCCCCTGGATAAAGCCTGATGCTGCAGGCCAAACTGAACGCGGACAAATGTAACTGGTTTGTGACAGGCAGAACGGAAGGTGTAATCTTCAAACTTTTATAGATAACAACTACGGGAATGCCTGTCACAAATAAGAATATGATGAAGAAGTTGAATATGATGAAGATAATAGTAAAATAAAAAGAATATGAACAATGTAACCCAAAAAATAATAGGTAGAAGATGAAGAAGAAGATGAATAAGGTGAAGAAGTTGATGTCAAAGAAGCTGATGATGAGGATAATTAAGAAGAAAGCGTGGGAGAAGTAAAAAAGAAGGTGAAGGGCGTGGAAGTAGTGAAACATCAATATCTGACATAAAAAAAAAAAAAAATAACATAGTCAAATTCTTTCTAACGCCGAACTTCATAAAAAAAAATAAAAAATCCTGCTATTCTATTACATTGGGCTAAACCTCTGTCCCTTTAATATCTCCGCCACGTCCCCCAATACATCCTACATTATTCTTAGTTGTTTTCCTTCATGTAGAATGAACCTACAAGTTTATAAAGGGTTTATTTTAATTCCGATATTTTCGTCCCATTGACTTGCATTGGGATCGGGTATCGGTATCGGATTGGATCCGATATTTTGACGGTATCGGCCGATACTTTCCGATACCGATACTTTCCGATATCGGAAAGTATCGCTCAACACTAGTGAGAACCCATTACCAGGAAAAACTCAGCCACCCATTCCACCAGAAAAAGTCCATGGTGAAGGAGAATACATTGTGGATAAAATTTCTGGACTCTAGAAGATTTAGAAGAAGATTGCAATATTTGGTATAATGGAGAGGTTATGGACCAGAAGGTAATTCATAGGAGATGGGGGGCAACATCTGTGCACCTAGGCTTACAAGAGCCTTTCACCAGAGACTTTCAGATAAGCCAGCACCTGAGATATCCAGAGGCCATCCTAGAAAGAGGGAAGTACTGTCAGGACTCAAACCCAGCGGGTGCACCAGGCAGCAGCTCTTTCATCTGAGCTGTTCAGCTTGCTGAACAGTTTCTTTCTAAATCAGATACTAGCACCTGTGTTGCTCCTGATTGTCTCAACCCCTTGATATCCTGATTGAATACCCTACTTAAACCTGGCACTGCACTTCCTTCCTTGCAAGATTATTGAGCTTCCTGCCTTTAGTTTAGCTTTTTTCCACCTACTACTTATTATCCTCAAGATTCTACTGCTGCTACCATGTGTTGACCTCTGGCTATTTCCTGACTATGCTACCTGCTTATCCTCCCAACTATACTGTTGCTTTGTGTACCGACCTCTGGCTATTTCCTGACTACACTATTTGCCCGTGCTGCCCCTAGTGGTTGCAATATTACTACTCCAACTCAGATCAGTCCATAACAGTCAGATGTCAAAGTCAGTTCTCAGTCAGGGTATTTAGCCTCAAACTGACATTATTTGACTTTGATGTCCTAAAATGGACAAGAGAGGTGGAGCAAAGTTGAGTGTTGTAGCAGAGGCCAGTGGCACAACATGGTCGGGTATATTAGAAGTCTAACTGATGGTGACGCAGCAAAGACTAATAGTACAGCAGAAGTGACTATTTCAGGAAACTTAATTGAGATAGTTTACTAGATCCTACCAACCTAGCAGAGCCAACTGATGTAGTTGAGCTTGGTATGTGAGGAGTCAAATTTGTGGCAATGTTGCAGACCCTAGAGATGTAGCAGAACTGGGTATGTCAGAATACACATTTAGGGAAAATGCCAACCTTAAAAATGGATGATAATTATCTGAATGCTTAGGCAGTGATCTGCTGCCAGAGCTTGCCTTTAACACATAAGGCCTGAACACATCAGAGGTGTGCGCCGCACTGAAGAGCAAAGAGAGCCAGCAGATAGAGATGGAAGCAGTGCCCAGCATTTGATCCATAAAAGGTTAGTAACAGAAGGATTGGAAGAGGATTGAGTTTAGTAGTTAATATGATCCTCTAATAAGTGAATGGCAAGTTGATCACATGTGTAGTTTATTATTTAATTTATTTGCATAGAGCTATCATATTACACAACATTTTACAGACATTATCATAACTGTCAGCTCTAAGCTTCACACATCTACATTCCCTATCAGTATGTCTTTGAGGTGTGGGAGGAAACCCACACAAACACGGGGAGAACATACAAACTCCTTGCAGATGTTGCCCTTGGTGGAATTTGAACCACGGACCCGAGTGCTACAAAACAACAGTGCTAACCACTGAGTCATCATGCTGCCTCTATACTTCATTCTTGCCAAATTTTTACCTTGATAATCTGGGATCACATGAATCACAGTTAATTTATAGTTATGCCTTGTTTTTGGGGAACACTATCTCTATGCCCTATCCATGCTTCTTTCATGCCAACTGAATGTGCGTTTATGTGTTACCCAAACAACACTCTCACTTCAAGATTGCAGTCAACTACACTATACTTGCCAAATCTTCCAGACACCCAGAAGCTTCTACAAATCCAAGGTGGGAGGAGTTGATGGAAACTGGGAGATTTGTGAACTTTTCCAGCAGTCTGGAAGTCTTCTTTTCATCCTGGAGCCTCAAAGGTGTCCTGGGAGAGTAAGCAAATATGGAGCAATCTGTGCCCATCATTGAAATCAGAACTGTGGAAGATCAAGAATTCTGAGAATTTGGGACAGAACCAGCATCATAAATGGTGAGCTGACAAAAAGACACCTTACCCATACTAAGTTCTGCTGAAATTCTGCCAAAGGAGATCTACCACAAGATAACCAGGATGGCTGAGATTCTGTCCACAAAAAACAAAAAGACAGCGCCGCAATGGATCGTGAAAAAATAGGAGCTTACATTTATTGTGCCTCCTGTAGCAACGTTTCGGTCAACAGACCTTTATCAAGCACAGTATACAGTGTTATGACCCCAATGGCAGAGGGTCTCAGAAATAATTACTAAGTCTGCAAACACAAAAAACCAGCTCATAGGGCAGTGGTAACTGAGCTGACCATATATCTAATCCTAGCACCTCAAATAGCAGCAGCCGGGGAACGTGCCTACGTTGGTTCTAGACGTCTCGCGCCAGCCGGAGAACTAACTAACCCTAAAAGGGAAAAGAAAGACCTTTCTTGCCTCCAGAGAAAAGACCCCAAAAGTTGGATACAAGCCCCCAACAAATAATAACGGTGAGGTAAGAGGAAAAGACAAACGTAAGAATGAGCTAGGTATTTAGCAAAGAGAGGCCCACTAGCTAATAGCAGAATATAATAAGATGACTTATATGGTCAGCAAAAACCCTATCAAAATATCCACGCTGGATATTCAAGAACCCCCGAACCGTCTAATGGCCCGGGGGGAGAACACCAGCCCCCTAGAGCTTCCAGCAAAGTCAGGAATCACATTTAGTACAAGCTGGACAAAAATACGAGCAAAGCAAATAACCAAAAAAACAAAGAAGCAGGACTTAGCTTAATTTTGCACGAACCAGGAACAGCAGACAGGAGTAAACAGAAAGGATCTGATTACAACAATGCCAGGCACTGGACTAAGGATCCAGGAAGTTTATATAGCAACACCCCTGGACTAACGAACCAGGTGGGTGCCAAACTGAGGAAAGACAATCCCAGAGTCATATCACTAGTAACCACAAGAGGGAGCCAAAAAGTCTAATTCACAACAGTACCCCCCCCTTAAGGAGGGGTCACTGAACCCTCACCAAGACCACCAGGGCGATCAGGATGAGCAGCGTGAAAGGCACGAACCAAATCGGCCGCATGCACATCAGAAGCAACCACCCAGGAATTATCCTCCTGACCATAGCCCTTCCACTTGACCAGATACTGAAGCCTCCGTCTGGAGAGACGAGAATCCAAGATCTTCTCCACCACGTACTCCAACTCGCCCTCAACCAACACCGGAGCAGGAGGCTCAACAGAAGGAACCACAGGTACAACGTACCGCCGCAACAAAGACCTATGGAACACGTTGTGAATGGCAAACGACACCGGAAGATCCAAGCGAAAGGACACAGGATTAAGGATTTCCAATATCTTGTAAGGACCGATGAAGCGAGGCTTAAATTTAGGAGAGGAGACCTTCATAGGAACAAATCGAGAAGACAGCCATACCAAATCCCCAACACGAAGTCGGGGACCCACACCGCGGCGGCGGTTGGCAAAATGCTGAGCCTTCTCCTGTGACAACTTTAAGTTGTCCACCACATGATTCCAGATCTGCTGCAACCTATCCACCACAGAATCTACCCCAGGACAGTCAGAAGGCTCTACATGTCCCAAGGAAAAACGAGGATGGAAACCAGAGTTGCAGAAAAATGGCGAAACCAAAGTAGCGGAACTAGCCCGATTATTAAGGGCAAACTCAGCCAACGGCAAGAAGGTCACCCAATCATCCTGATCTGCCGAAACAAAACACCTCAAATAAGCCTCCAGAGTCTGATTAGTTAGCTCCGTTTGTCCATTAGTCTGAGGATGAAAGGCAGACGAAAACGACAAATCAATGCCCATCCTAGCACAAAAGGATCGCCAGAACCTGGAAACAAACTGGGATCCTCTGTCAGACACAATATTCTCAGGAATGCCGTGTAAACGAACCACATTCTGAAAGAACACAGGAACCAGATCGGAAGAGGAAGGCAGCTTAGGCAAAGGCACCAAATGGACCATTTTAGAAAAGCGATCACATACCACCCAGATGACAGACATGCCCTGAGACACCGGGAGATCCGAAATGAAATCCATGGAAATGTGTGTCCAAGGCCTCTTCGGGACAGGCAAGGGCAAGAGCAACCCGCTGGCACAAGAACAGCAAGGCTTAGCTCGAGCACAAGTCCCACAGGACTGCACAAATGACCGCACATCCCGTGACAAGGAAGGCCACCAAAAGGACCTAGCCACCAGATCTCTGGTGCCAAAAATTCTCGGATGCCCTGCCAACACCGAGGAATGAACCTCGGAAATGACTCTGCTGGTCCACTTATCAGGAACAAACAGTCTGTCAGGTGGACAAGAGTCAGGTCTACCAGCCTGAAATCTCTGCAACACACGTCGCAAATCAGGAGAAATGGCCAACAAGATAACTCCCTCTTTAAGAATACCAACTGGTTCTGCGACTCCAGGAGAGTCAGGCACAAAGCTCCTTGAAAGAGCATCAGCCTTCACATTCTTTGAACCTGGTAAATACGAGACCACAAAGTCAAAACGGGAGAAAAACAATGACCAGCGGGCCTGTCTAGGATTCAGGCGTTTAGCAGACTCGAGATACATCAAATTTTTGTGATCAGTCAAGACCACCACACGATGCTTAGCACCCTCGAGCCAATGACGTCACTCCTCAAATGCCCACTTCATGGCCAGCAACTCCCGATTGCCAACATCATAATTCCGCTCAGCAGGCGAAAACTTCCTAGAGAAGAAAGCACATGGTCTCATTACCGAGCAACCAGGGCCTCTCTGCGACAAAACGGCCCCTGCCCCAATCTCAGAAGCATCCACTTCGACCTGAAAGGGAAGTGAGACATCAGGCTGGCACAAAACAGGCGCCGAAGTAAACCGGCGCTTCAACTCTTGGAACGCCTCCACGGCTGCAGGAGCCCAGTTAGCAACATCAGAACCTTTCTTGGTCATATCCATCAAAGGTTTAACAACGCTAGAAAAATTAGCGATAAAACGACGGTAGAAGTTAGCAAAACCCAAGAACTTCTGAAGACTCTTAACTGACGTGGGTTGAGTCCAATCATGAATAGCTCGGACC
Source organism: Ranitomeya variabilis (assembly GCF_051348905.1). Classification (NCBI taxonomy): domain Eukaryota; kingdom Metazoa; phylum Chordata; class Amphibia; order Anura; family Dendrobatidae; genus Ranitomeya; species Ranitomeya variabilis. The sequence goes on from NC_135236.1 coordinate 504,479,080, forward strand.
TTGACTGGGTCCATCTCCACAGCAGAAGGGGAAAAAATAAACCCCAAAAAGGGAACCTTCTGTACTCCAAAGAGACACTTTGAGCCCTTAACAAACAAAGCATTCTCACGCAAAACCTGAAACACCATCCTGACCTGCTCCACATGTGAGTCCCAATCTTCAGAGAAAACCAGAATATCATCCAGATAAACAATCATAAATTTATCCAGATACTTCCGGAAAATATCATGCATAAAGGACTGAAACACTGAGGGAGCATTAGAGAGCCCAAAAGGCATCACCAAGTACTCAAAATGACCTTCGGGCGTATTAAATGCTGTCTCCCATTCATCTCTTTGCTTAATGCGCACAAGGTTGTACGCACCACGAAGATCTATCTTGGTGAACCACTTGGCACCTTTAATCCGGGCAAACAAGTCTGACAACAGAGGCAAAGGATACTGAAATTTAACAGTGATTTTATTCAGAAGCCGATAGTCAATACAAGGTCTCAAAGATCCGTCCTTCTTGGCCACAAAAAAGAATCCCGCACCAAGAGGGGAAGAGGATGGACGGATATGCCCCTTCTCCAGAGACTCCTTGATATACGAACGCATTGCGGCATGCTCAGGTACAGACAGATTAAATAGTCTTCCCTTAGGAAATTTACTACCTGGAATCAAATCTATGGCGCAGTCACAGTCCCTATGAGGAGGCAGAGCACTGGACCTGGACTCGCTGAATACATCCTGATAATCAGACAAATACTCAGGAACTTCCGAAGGAGTAGAGGAAGCAATAGACACCGGCGGGGAATCAGCATGAATTCCCTGACAGCCCCAACTTGACACAGACATTGCCTTCCAATCCAAGACTGGATTGTGGGTCTGTAACCATGGCAGACCCAAAACGACCAAATCATGCATTTTATGCAGAACAAGAAAACGAATCACCTCCCGATGTTCAGGAGTCATGCACATGGTTACCTGCGTCCAAAACTGCGGTTTATTTTCCGCCAATGGCGTAGCATCAATACCTCTAAGAGGAATAGGATTTACCAACGGTTCAAGAACAAAACCACAGCGCTTGGCAAATGACAGATCCATAAGACTCAGGGCAGCACCTGAATCCACAAACGCAATAACAGGGTAAGAAGACAATGAGCAAATTAAAGTCACAGACAAAATAAATTTAGGTTGCAAATTACCAATGGCGACAGGACTAACAACCCTTGTTAGGCGTTTAGAGCATGCTGATATAACATGTGTAGAATCACCACAGTAAAAACACAACCCATTCTGACGTCTATGATTTTTCCGCTCATTTCTAGTCTGAATTCTATCACATTGCATTAAATCAGGTGTTTGTTCAGACAACACCACCAGAGGATTAGCGGTTTTGCTCTCCCGCAAACGCCGGTCAATTTGAATAGCCAGCGCCATGGAATCATTCAGACTTGTAGGAATGGGGAAACCCACCATCATATTCTTAATGGCTTCAGAAAGGCCATTTCTGAAATTTGCGGCCAGAGCACACTCATTCCACTGAGTAAGCACGGACCATTTCCGAAATTTTTGGCAATACACTTCAGCTTCATCCTGGCCCTGAGAAATAGCCAGCAAGGCTTTTTCTGCCTGAACTTCAAGATTGGGTTCCTCATAAAGCAATCCGAGCGCCAGAAAAAACGCATCAATATTTGCCAATGCCGGATCTCCTGGCGCTAGCGAGAAAGCCCAATCCTGAGGGTCGCCCCGTAAAAAAGAGATAACAATTTTAACTTGCTGAGCTGAATCTCCAGATGAACGGGGTCTCAGAGATAGAAACAATTTACAATTATTCCTGAAATTTCTAAACTTAAATCGGTCTCCAGAAAACAGTTCAGGAATAGGTATTTTAGGTTCAGACATAGAACTACTGGTAACAAAATCTTGCATGCCCTGCACACGAGCAGCAAGCTGGTCTACACTTGTAATCAAGGTCTGGACATTCATGTCTGCAGCAAGCACAAGCCACTCAGAGGTAAAGGGGAGGAAGAGAGGAAAAAAAAAAAAAAACTCAGAATTTCCTTTCTTATTATCCCACTTCTGCAATGCATTAAACATTCAATGTCGGCCTGGCATACTGTTATGACCCCAATGGCAGAGGGTCTCAGAAATAATTACTAAGTCTGCAAACACAAAAAACCAGCTCATAGGGCAGTGGTAACTGAGCTGACCATATATCTAATCCTAGCACCTCAAATAGCAGCAGCCGGGGAACGTACCTACGTTGGTTCTAGACGTCTCGCGCCAGCCGGAGAACTAACTAACCCTAGAAGGGAAAAGAAAGACCTTTCTTGCCTCCAGAGAGAAGACCCCAAAAGTTGGATACAAGCCCCCAACAAATAATAACGGTGAGGTAAGAGGAAAAGACAAACGTAAGAATGAGCTAGGTATTTAGCAAAGAGAGGCCCACTAGCTAATAGCAGAATATAGTAAGATGACTTATATGGTCAGCAAAAACCCTATCAAAATATCCACGCTGGATATTCAAGAACCCCCGAACCGTCTAACGGCCCGGGGGGAGAACACCAGCCCCTAGAGCTTCCAGCAAAGTCAGGAATCACATTTAGTACAAGCTGGACAAAAATACGAGCAAAGCAAATAACCAAAAAAACAAAGAAGCAGGACTTAGCTTAATTTTGCACGAACCAGGAACAGCAGACAGGAGTAAACAGAAAGGATCTGATTACAACGATGCCAGGCACTGGACTAAGGATCCAGGAAGTTTATATAGCAACACCCCTGGACTAATGACCCAGGTGGGTGCCAAACTGAGGAAAGACAATCCCAGAGTCATATCACTAGTAACCACAAGAGGGAGCCAAAAAGTCTAATTCACAACAATACAGCGTTCTAACCACCATTATATACACATAACCCCACCCACTAATTAGCCTAGCACCAATAGGGTGTCAATACAAAAGTGAAAAAAACATTACAACCTTAACACACATACAAAAATATTAAAAACAGTCCCATAAAGACATTACCACAAAGGCCCTTCACATACTAGGCAGTTAAATAGCTCTGATCGCTCTTATGAGTAAATCATATCATTTTAGAGCCAATATCCCTTAAAATGTAAACAAAGCGATACCACCAATCAATAGACAGCATTATAGTTCCCATAGCGATAACCACCCCCACAGAAATGTCCTTTTAATGCACAAACCAATCATGGTAATAGCTACGTCCCAACCCACAGCACACACCAGTGTGAATGTCCACTCGCAATGACCAGACCCTATCAATCAAACACTGATAGGCAAGATCGATGTAGCTGTGACTCATAAGTTCCTCCATGTGCGTAGTTGAGTCAATCCTCTGGTGAACACACACAGCTGGCCAAACTGCGCACGTCCAAGGTAACCCCGGCTTGCGCTTCTCTGGTGAAGGTATTGTGCATGTCATCCAAAGTCCTTCTCAGTCAGCGGTGTCTAAGTACCGAAAGGCACTCGCTGCGTATGTCCCAATCCAAAGGCTCCCTCTGGTCTGCCAAACCGCGCACACCTCCTGGAGTTATAACAGCGAACCCATTTCATTCACATCACTTATTCAGCGGTGCAGCTACAGGACCGAGAATGTGCTCAGGTTACATAAATTAAAAATATTATACATATGAAATCTTAAATCCCAAAAGGGGAGAACCATATATGCTGCCATAAATGTGGATCAATTGTCAAAACCACCTACATAACCATATATAAATATATTACGTGTAATTTATGTAATTAGTTCATTCCACACAATAAATGTGAATGCAACATCAGACCAAACTGAAGGATAACAGAGTAAATAGTGAATGATCAATAGGTCAAAAAGGGTCTCAAGGAGACAAAGACTGACCATATACCCATCTCCCTTACTGAAATCTGCCCAGCCTCAAGCTGCTTAGCATTCACAATCTGACACGGACATAAGCATGCTACAGATTCGGCGTTCCAGTAGGGTCTGCTGCAGACAACACTCAACCACAAAAGGCAAATATCACTGAATACGTAAAATAACACATTTTATAAGTATATATATATTAATGCTGTCATAAATGTGGAAAATTATCGAAACAACTTACATATCCATATACAGTTATATTACGTATAATCTGTGTAATCATTATATTCAGCACAATACATGCATGCACATGCAAAAAATGCATGTGCATGGAAACATGGGCAACATCAGACACAACTGGAGCATAACAGAAAAGATAATACATATTGTGAATAATCACTAAATCAAAAGAAAGAAAGTTATAAACAAATATAAATTACTCATATAACCATCTCTCATACTGATACCTGCCCAGCCACAGGCTGCTTAGCTTTTGTAATCCGACATGGGCATAAGCATTCTACAAGTTAAGATACCGTTGCACTAAACGACTTACCAACGATCATGAACAGCGATGCGATCGTTGGTAAGTCGTTGTGTGGTCGCTGGGGAGCTGTCACACAGACAGCTCTCTCCAGCGACCAACGATCGGGGGAACGACTTCGGCATTGTTGAAACTGTCTTCAACGATGCCGAAGTCCCCCTGCAGCACCCGGGTAACCAGGGTAAACATTGGGTTACTAAGTGCAGGGCCGCGCTTAGTAACCGGATATTTACCCTGGTTACCATTGTAAAAGTAAAAAAACCACACTACATACTCACCTTCTGATGTCTGTCATGTCCCCCGGCGTCCACAGGTTTATGCGCTGCTGCTCAGAGCTTCCTGCACTGAATGTGTCAGCGCCGGCAGCAGTGGTGACGTCACCGCTGTGCTCTGCTTTACGGTTGGCCGGCGCTGACACATTCAGTGCAGGGAAGCCACCGGCGGGGGACATGACAGACATCAGAAGGTGAGTATGTAGTGTTTTTTTTTTTACTTTTACAATGGTAACCAGGGTAAATATCAGGTTACTAAGTGTGGCCCTGCGCTTAGTAACCCGATATTTACCCTGGTTACAAGTGAACACATCGCTGGATCGGTGTCACACACACCGATCCAGCGATGACAGCGGGTGATCAGCGACTAAATAAAGTTCTGGACTTCTAGCTCCGACCAGCGATATCACAGCGGGATCCAGATCGCTGCTGCGTGTCAAACACAACGAGATCGCTATCCAGGACGCTGCAACATCACGGATCATCGTCGTTCTCGCTGCAAAGTCGCTTAGTGTGAAGGTACCTTTAGACGTTCCAGTTGGGTCTGATGTAAACAATAAAATCACAAAAGACAATCAGTCACTGAATGGATACAATAACAGATTCGTAGGTATATAGAAAAAACATCAGCTAAGGGACACTTCCCACCTAGGTTACAGAAGGCAAAAGAGATTTTCATATGGGACAAGATAAGTATATAATAGAGAGTTAAAAACAATACACAGATGAAGAGCTACATTAGAATCACAGATTACTAGAGGAAACAATTCTGCTGATATTCAATATCCATTCCCTTTTAATAAAGGGTATCAAGTTCAAAAATCCATTTCAGTTCCTTCTTCAAAAGGGAGATACAATCACCCTCCCCCCGTCTCAAAGTCGGTACGTCATCTATTACTCTAAATCTCAACTGATTTATTGAATGACCCATACTCAGAAAATGTCTAGGCACGGGGAGTTCAGTCAGTCCAGTCCTAATGATACTTTTATGTTTACTGATTCTCGCTTTTACCTCCATAGTGGTCTCTCCCACATAGAAGAGACCACAAGGGCAGCTCAGGACATAGACTACATAACTACTCGTGCACGTAAACCTCCTATGTATCTCATAATTTTCCCTGTATGTGGATGACAGAAAGAGGAACCCTTAATCATGTTATTACAACAAGCACTACCCCTACCCAAGAGTGGCCAATGTCTATGTATAATATTAGAGACTTGTTTACTCATTCCATTATAGGTGGTAACAAACGGTATCCTTTTCTGGGATTGCACAGCCATCTTTGGGACCAAGAGTTCATCCTGACCCATGTTCAAGGCACGTTCTCTAAATTTATCAAGTTCAACCCTTGGGTATCCCCTACAAAGTAACTTTTTACACATTTCATCAAGTCTCTTATCAATATGTGTCTCACATGAAACAATTCTTCTCACTCTTAGTAGCTGACTCCATGGTAGGGATTCCACCATCCTCCGCGGATGTTCACTAGAAAAGTGTAAGATGTTATTTTTATCCGTGCCTTTCACAAAGAGATCCGTGTGCAACTTCCCCCCACTCTTATACACACATGTATCCAAAAACTGCATTTTTGTTTCAGAACAGTCCATAGTAAACCCAAGTTCTGGGTAAATGTCATTCAGATATAGAAAAAACAATTCCAATTCATCCCTATCTCCATCCCACACCAGGAAGATGTCATCGATGTAACGCCGCCAGCCCCTAACATGGCCCCAAAACCTACAACTGTACACATGTTCGCCCTCGAGAACAGCCATATAGATGTTTGCGATTTTGGCCCATTCCTACATGAGGGACATGAGTGACTTTATTGGGTCTCTTACGGATTTACAGGTGACTGATTCCACATGGTTGGTTTCACATCCCTATACACATCCCTTGAACACACCAGGGGGTTGTCTGCTGTCGAGGTGATGCTGGATGGCTCCGACATGGCCCCGGACTGTGCACGGTTCGCCCAGATGCTGTTGGAGTTTGCCCTGGAAAGGAATTTTTTTCCTTTTTGGTGACAGTTACAATCTGCAGTGTCGTGGGACAGCCATGGGGACCAATATGGCCCCTACGTACACAAACATCTATATGGCTGTCCTGGAGGGCGAACATGTGTACAGTTCTAGGTTTTGGGGCCATGCTAGGGGCTGGCGGCGTTACATTGATGACATCTTCCTGGTGTGGGATGGAGATGGGGATGAATTGGACTTGTTTTTTCTATATCTGAATGAAATTTACCCAGAACTTGGGTTTGCTATGGACTGTTCTGAAACAAAAATGCAGTTTTTAGATACATGTGTGTATAAGAGTGGGGGGAAGTTGCACACGGATATCTTTGTGAAAGGCACGGATAGAAATAACATCTTACACTTTTCTAGTGAACATCCGCGGAGGATGGTGGAATCCCTACCATGGAGTCAGCTACTAAGAGTGAGAAGAATTGTTTCGTGTGAGACACATATTGATAAGAGACTTGATGAAATGTGTAAAAAGTTTCTTTGTAGGGGATACCCAAGGGTTGAACTTGATAAATTTAGAGAACGTGCCTTGAACATGGGTCGGGATGAACTCTTGGTCCGAAAGATGGCTGTGCAATCCCAGAAAAGGATACCATTTGTTACCACCTATAATGGAATGAGTAAACAAGTCTCTAATATTATACGTAGACATTGGCCACTCTTGGGTAGGGGGCATACTGATATTGTGGAATTTCAACAGCCTCCATTGTTCTCCTATAGACGAAATAGGAATCTGAAAGATCAATTGGTAGTATCGGATATAGGAAGTACGAAAAAAGATTTGCAAACTACCTTCAGCCGCCCAAGTTTGGGTAATTTTCCTTGCTTGGGATGTGCTTGTAATAACATGATTAAGGGTTCCTCTTTCTGTCATCCACGTATAGGGAAAAATTATGAGATAATTAGGAGGTTTACGTGCACGAGTAGTTATGTAGTCTATGTCCTGAGCTGCCCTTGTGGTCTCTTCTATGTGGGAAAAACCACTATGGAGGTTAAAGCGAAAATCAGTAAACATAAAAGTACCATTAGGACTGGACTGACTGAACTCCCCGTGCCTAGACTAGCCTTTTCTGAGTATGGGTCATTCAATAAATCAGTTGAGATTTAGAGTAATAGATGACTTACCGACTTTGAGACGGGGGGGGGGGGGGTGATCGTATCTCCCTTTTGAAGAAGAAGGAACTGAAGTGGATTTTTGAACTTGATACCCTTTATCCAAAGGAATGAATATTGAATATCAGCAGAATTGTTTCCTTTAGTAATCTGTGATTGTAATGTAGCTCTTCATCTGTGTATTGTTTTTAACTCTCTATTATATACTTATCTTGTCCCATATGAAAATCTCTTTTGCCTTCTGTAACCTAGGTGGGAAGTGCCCCTTAGCTGATGTTTTTCTATATACCTACGAATCTGTTATTGTATCCATTCAGTGACTGATTGTCTTTTGTGATTTTGTTGTTTACATAACGTAATTTCTGCATTCTGCATTTCTGCATTGATGCTTATTTCTGCATTCAGGACCTGAAATTACGTCACGGCTTGCTGTGATTGGTCGCGTCGCGGTCACATGGGCGGCACGCAACCAATCACAAGCCGCATTAAAAATGCGCGCGTTTCCTGCCTCCCGTGACGTCACGGCTTGTGATTGGTCGCGTCGCACATGTGACCGCGACGCGACCAATCACAAAGCCGGAACGTAATTTTAAAATACTGAATGCCTAGAAGGACCTGAAAATTACGTCACGGCTTGCTGTGATTGGTCGCGTCGCGGCCACATGGGCGGCACGCGACCAATCAGAAGCCGTGACGTCACGGAAGGAAGGAAAAGCGCGCATTTTAAGCAAAGAACGCTGCCGGTTCCCTCGGTGAGGTCCAGGCTGCGTCGGAGAGGTGAGTATAGCAATATTTTTTATTTTAATTCTTTATTTTACACATTAATGTTGTATTTTACAAATTAATGTTGTTTCGATACCGATACCCGATACCACAAAAGTATCGGATCTCGGTATCGGAATTCCGATACAGCAAATATCGGCCGATACCCGATACTTGCGGTATCGGAATGCTCAACACTAATTGTGAATGCTAAGCAGCTTGAGGCTGGGCAGATTTCAGTAAGGGAGATGGGTATATGGTCAGTCTGTGTTTCCTTGAGACCCTTTTTGACCTATTGATCATTCACTATTTACTCTGTTATCCTCCAGTTTGGTCTGATGTTGCATTCACATTTATTGTGTGGAATGAACTGATTACATAAATTACATGTAATATATTTATATATGGTTATGTAGGTGGTTTTGACAATTGATCCACATTTATGACAGCATATATGGTTCTCCCCTTTTGGGAATTAAGATTTTTCATATGTATAATATTTTTAATTTATGTACCCTGAGCACATTCTTGGTCCTGTAGCTGCACCGCTGAAAAAGAGATGTGAGGAAAATGGGTTCGCTGTGCGCGGTTTGGCAGACCAGAGGGAGACTCTGGATTGGGACATACGCAGCGAGTTCCTTTCATTACTTAAGGTACCTTCACACGAAGCGACGCTGCAGCGATAGCGACAACGATGCCGATCGCTGCAGCGTCGCTGTTTGATCGCTGGGGAGCTATCACACAGACAGCTCTCCAGCGACCAACGATGCCGAGGTCCCCGGGTAACCAGAGTAAACATCGGGTTGCTAAGCGCAGGGCCGCGCTTAGTAACCCGATGTTTACCCTGGTTACCAGCGTAAAAGTAAAAAAAACAAACAGTACATGCTCACCTGCGCGTCCCCCAGCGTCTGCTTCCTGACATTGACTGAGCTCCGGCCCTAACAGCACAGCGGTGACGTCACCGCTGTGCTTTCACTTTCACTTTAGGGCCGGCGCTCAGTAAGTGTCAGGAAGCAGACGCTGGGGGACGCGCAGGTGAGCATGTACTGTTTGTTTTTTTTACTTTTACGCTGGTAACCAGGGTAAACATCGGGTTACTAAGCGCGGCCCTGCGCTTGGTAACCGGATGTTTACCCTGGTTACCAGTGTAAAACATCGCTGGTATCGTTGCTTTTGCTTTCAAACACAACGATACACAGTGATCGGATGACCAAATAAAGTTCTGGACTTTATTCAGCGACCAGCGACATCACAGCAGGATCCTGATCGCTGCTGCGTGTCAAACTAAACGATATTGCTAGCGAGGACGCTGCAACGTCACGGATCGCTAGCGATGTCGTTTCGTGTGAAGGTACCTTTAGACACCACTGACTGAGAAGGACTTCGGATGACATGCACAATACCTTCACCGGAGAAGCGCAAGCCGGGGTTACCTTGGATGTGTGCAGTTTGGCCAGCTGTGTGTTCACCAGAGGATTGACTCAACTACGCACATGGAGGGACTCATGATTCACAGCTACATCGATCTTGCCTATCAGTGTTTGATTGATAGGGTCTAGACATTGCGAGTGGACATTCACACTGGTGTGTGCTGTGGGTTGGGGCGTAGCTATTGCCATGATTGGTTTGTGCATTAAAAGGACATTTCTGTGGGGGTGGTTATCGCCATGGGAACTATAATGCTGTCTATTGATTGGTGGTATCGCTTTGTTTACATTTTAAGGGATATTGGCTCTAAAATGATATGATTTACTCATAAGAGCGATCAGAGCTATTTAACTGCCTAGTATATGAAGGGCCTTTGTGGTAATGTCTTTATGGGACTGTTTTTAATATTTTTGTATGTGTGTTAAGGTTGTAATGTTTTTTTCACTTTTGTATTGACACCCTATTGGTGCTAGGCTAATTAGTGGGTGGGGTTATGTGTATATAATGGTGGTTAGAACGCTGTATACTGTGCTTGATAAAGGTCTGTTGAACGAAATGTCGCTACAGGAGGCAGAATAAATGTAAGCTCCTATTTTTTCACCATCCATTGTGGCGCTGTCTTTTTGTTCTTTGTGGTCTTGGTACTGGCCGGGATGGGCTCCCTGGTTTTGGACGTGCGCCCTTGTGTCCGCTGAGACCTTCAATTTATATACAAAAGGGTGCTGTTTTGACTTTCTTTTGTTTTGGCTGAGATTCTGTGTCCAAGAATCCAAAAGAACTGAAAACGCCTACATAATTGGGAAGGGGGGAAGAGAGGGATTTTGAAACAATATAGTCCAGGGGCACAACTTGTATTCAGATCAGACTGTGCTGCTATGATCCAGCTGCATATCATATTATCCCACAGTGATGCCACAGATATATTATATATGTGGTAGACTGTGAAAGACATCGCTTTTCTTGCTGCTCAAAGACTAATGTTCTTCAGAAAGCATTATTTATATACCGCCAAAGAATTTCTCAGTCATTTTTCTGGGAACTGTGGTAAACTTTCATTAAATGACCAATCCTTTCTATAAATTTGTTTGAAACCTAATTGCAAGTTGAGTAAAGTGCTAGATAATCATACCTACTATCCTAGCTACAGTGTGTCAGTCCGCAAATTACAAAGAGAAAAAATGTAAGCTGCCATTAACAGTAATGTTTGTTCTCCTGAGAATCTTGCAGGGTTAGTAAATGGACTTCTTGCACCTTGCAATACTAAAAGGTCAAGCTGAATAAACTTTCAGAGATGCAATTACACCAATAGTAGCCTAAAAGTTTTGTGACATAACAAAGATGATCATCACAATTATTCATACAGACCAAGGCATTGGTAACATACAGGGAAACATATGGTATGTCCTATGAAGTTGATAAATTTCACATTTGGTCTACATTTGTAAGTGACAAAGTGTAGTAAGAATGTATACAGGAAAAATAAATATCTTGGTACCGTGTTAGCCAGCGGATAGGAAAATATTTAGAATTGAGAGTCCTCAGTGGTTGATACCTTTTAATGGCTAACTGAAAAGATGCAAAAAATCTCCAGTATTGCATTTTAGACGTAAAGCAACAGTGTGCTGAATTTCCCCATGAATTTTAGGTGTAGTATAGACTTAGAATAGATATGAGAAAAAAGGAGGAGAGACAGTCCACTACTAAAAATTAGCAACTTACCACCGAACCGCTCTCTGCTGCTTCTCAGTGGGGGAGTGCAACCCTCTGAGTCCCATAGTGGATTAATGATAAAGCAGTCAGCGACTGTTTGTGTGGCTTGTTTACCCTTGTCCTTTTACATTTGGGTCTGCACTGGTCTCTATCACGTCTTGGTGATGGTCATTTTTTCTCCTCATCATTCAACATCTATTATGCAATTACTCCTAACATGTTCTGATCTCATATGTGTCTTGTTTATATTATAATAAAATTGTACCTTTTAGTAACTGAAAAGATGGTAACAAATTGCAAGCTTTCGAAACTACTCCGGTCTCTTCATCAGGCATAGACTAATAGAAATTCTGAAGAATCACATATTTATGCACAACACATCACAGTAAAATGCCATAGATAAGATAGGTGACGTGAAGCAGAGTTACCATTATGTGAGTGATAAACAGCAGTGTCCATAAATATTGGAACAGTTCATAGATAAGAGTGTGAATGTTTTATTGTCCACTGATTGGGGTCTGGTTCTATGTTATGATGCCCCCACACGGTCTGAGGAGCAAATTCCTTAATTGATGTAAAATAGGCCCTCTACCAGAAGGAATAATCCTGGCCGCCATGGATTTGGAATCTTTGGACTCTAATATCCCACATCAGGATGGATTGAATTCCTGCAAATTCTTCCTGAAAAAAGAGACTGATGCTGATTCTGTGTTGAAACTTATAAAATTCCTCCTCACCTGCAATTACTTTGAATTTGACAACAAGATATATCTACTGGGGACTGGCACAGCAATGGGAAGAAAAATGGCCCCACAGTCTACAAATCTTTTCATGGCCAAGCTTGAAAGCGACTTTTTGTCCTGATGTCCCATCAGGCCTTTGGCCTACTACCACTACATTGATGACATTTTAATCATCTGGACGGAGTCTGAGCCACAGCTAAAGACGTTCCATGAACAGTTTAATCAATTTCATCCTACCATCAACTTGACACTCAACTACTCCTGTACTGAAATTAACTTTTTGGACACTAGCATTATCTGCAGAACAATTAAATAGAAACAACCCTGTATCAGAAGCCAATCGACAGTCCAACATACCTTAAATGGGACAGTTTCCATCCAAAACACAGAAAAAAATCTATTATCTACAGCCAAGCCATAAGATACAATCGTATATGTTCCAACCCGAGGGATACAGATGAACACCTTGGTCGCCTCAGAAAGACCTTTTTGAATCAGGGCTACCATCCAAGAACAATTCAAATCCAAATTGCAAGAGCAACTAGAATATCAAGGAATCACCTGCTACATTACAAAGCTAAAGAAGAAAATAATCGGGTACTTCTAGTAGTCACCTACAATCCTAATTTGGAGGTGCTAAGGGGAGCGTGTCACTTCTAATGTGGTGTACTTAATTATTTGTACTAAATGTCCAACTGGGGGTCTATATGTGGGGGAGACAGGGCAGAAACTGAGAACAAGGATGAACTCTCATCGCCATACAATATGAGAAAAAAAGAATGGATCTACCTGTGGCAATACATTTTTGTATCCCCGATCATAACATTATGGACATGAAATTACTTGTATTAAAAGGTAACTTCAAATCTCAGAGAGACAAAAGAGTCTGGGACTATAAGCTGAGGATGACCTTTGACACTCTCAGTGCAGGAATGAATGTGTTGCATGGATTTATGTTTTTTAACATCAATTAAGGAATTTGCCCCTCAGACAGTGTGGGGGGGGGCATCATAACATAGAACCAGACCCCAATCAGAGAACAATAAAACATTCACATTCCTTATCTATGAACTGTTCCAATATTTATGGACACAACTGTTTATCACTTACATAATGGTAATTTTGCTTCACGTCACCTGTCTTATCTATGGCATTTTACTGTGCTGTGTTGTGCATAAATATGTGATTCTTCAGAATTTCTTTTATTCTATGCCTGATGAAGAGACCGGAGTAGTCTCGAAAGCTTGTAATTTGTTACCATCTTTTCAGTTAGCCATTAAAAAGTATCAACCACTGAGGACTCTCAATTCTAAGTAAGAATGTAATAATTTTCTCTCTAACACAAAATAGCTTGTTATGCTGGTAATTCACACGGTTTATAAGCGACGTCCTACTCACAGTATCTACCTCTCTGCTCCTGCCAGGGTCAAATCATTTCAATGAGGTGCCTCATCACTGCTATATTCTCCTGTTCCTGAGGAGTCTCTACCCAGCTATAGTGAGACGTGGCCAAACTTTGCAGGAATTTAAAACCGCTGAAGAGTTTTGCTTCTCTGGCCTATCCCCTTCCAGCAGTGGATATATTAAGCAGCTCTTCTCTCTAGACCTTGCCTGAGCTTATCTTCTATCTGCATGGTTGGCCATATATGGGGATAAACCTGGGTGGGCCATGTATATGTAAGGATACACCTACATTTATGGCACATTAGTATATGGGAGGGGAAAAACTTTTCAAGATGGGTGGTGACCATGGTGGCCATTTTGTAGCTGGCCATTTTGGATGTATCTTTATAAATGGCCCACCCTGGTGTATCCATATAAATGGCCTACCCTGTAGTTACCTGTCTAGGTGTACTCCTGTTTTGACCTTCTTGTTACTGACCTCGCATATTTACTTATTTTGTCTATCTCACCGCTCCTGACCCAAGCTTCACATTGTGACCTCGGACTGTCTGACCATGTCTCTGTCCTCATCCTCTGTGCCTCAAAGTTCTGCCTTTGACCCACAGGTTAGCTGGGGATTTCCCTGTAGTGACTACCTGAGCCTATGCTTGGCATCAGAGGCTCTAGTAAAAACCAGGTGGTCATTTAGTTTTCCCCCTCCAGGGTAAACCCGGCCAATGAAGCATTGAGTCCACACCCACCGTTGTCACAGTAAGCTCAGGCTATGGACCCCATTGACAAATTGGGTCCTAGAGACCACAAGTCAAGAGTCCTGTATGAGGAGGTTCATTCACAATGTGATTGTCAAGATCAGATGATGCAGTCAATTAATATGGTGACAACTCAGCTGCAGGATTTGTCCATCTCTCATTCCTCTCTTTCTCGTGCCTTAACTATGATAGTCCATCCTTCCTCAAGATTGAGTTCCTCTCCATGGGAACCACCTAATGCTCCAGTTTCTGGTGGAGCAGCTAAGTTCCAGCTTCTACTTCCATCTTCCAATGATGGAGAACCCAAGGAGAGCCACAACTTTATAAACCTGTGCCTAATCTACTTTATGCTGCACGCCCATCTCTTTCTAATGGACAAAACCAAGATTGTGTTTACGGTCTCTTTGCTGTTCAAACACGCCCTGGCTTGGGAAGATCTCAAATTTGTGAGCCCCCTTGAATTAGGAAAGTTCCTGGAGGAATTTCAAGTGGTGTTCAAAATACTAGGCCTCAACCACGTTGTCCCTTTTCATATTAAACCAAGGCATGGACACTGTGGCCCAGTATGCTTTATGCTTCCGCACCTGGCTGCGGAGCTGGCTTAGAATGAAGAAGCTCTGTTGGCAACCTTCTGGCAGGGTCTGTTCAGTTGTATTAAGGATGAATTGGCAGGCAGAGATCTACCATCCTCCCTGGATACCATAATTCACCTGGCTGCTAAAATTGTTCTCAGCTTCCAGAAGCAAGTTCTGGAACAATTTCAAGTATCTTCTCGTGTCAATATATCACCCAGGCTGGCTTCAATCTTCCAGTACCCCTTGCTGACATGTAATAAAGACCGGACCAGGGGTCCCTTTTTTTGCGCCGGGTCGGAACTGTCGGGGCTGTCTCCTCTGTGGTCCGTGGGAAAGCTTAGAGAACCAGACCAACTTTTGCACTTAGCGGCAGGGGCGTGGCTAAGTCTAAGGCAACAGCGTGCGTGGGAACAGGCAGACTTGGCGGGAAGAGACAGTGCACAGCAGTCAGTGGAGTGCACTCCTTCCCTCGACCACCAGCACGACGCAGGCCCACGCTAGAGCATCCCCGCTGCTGCCAGCAGAACTTGTGAGAAAAGTTGTGCAGTGCGCCCACTGATCATGACTAAGCAAGAAGCTGAGTGCTCCGGACCCATGAGTACCATGCAGGTGCTGCCTGAGAGAGACCGAGAGTGGAACTGCTATCAGTGCTCTGCTTCCCCAGTATACTTTTGCCAGACCACATGGGGCTCAGACCGTGCAGTGGCTTCCATCCATCCAGCCACACTGATACATGGACTAGGGGCTAAGCGGACGGTACCAGTGACCAAATGCTGCCAGAAGACGGACTACCATTATTTCCAGGACCTACATGGACAAGCATCGCATCAGCCATTGTTGGCGCCATCACCGCTTCACAACATCCACGGCCTGAGGATTAGCGGATAGCATAAGTTAACCAAACAAGAACTCTCCCTACTGTCTTCACTGTTCTTTAACCCTACCCACAATTTCATCATTGAACTGTTTTATTCCTTGTTTAACCCTTTACCTCCCTGTGTGGAGTATCCCACTGTTGATTAAAACCCAGTTAACCCTTGCCCTCTCTCCTGCCTGTCACTAAATCCTGCTCACAGACACAAGCCACACCTCCTGCTATACTGAGTCATCCAAACTTTTTGTATAAGAGGACATCGAAGGTATAGAGAGGACAAGTGCATTTACAGTGAAGGCAAAAGACATTATGTTCTTCAGTGTCCAGTGAGGCCGGGAAACTCCAGCACCTAGGGTGACAAAGGTTGCTCTCCAAAAGTATTGACTAGGGTTGAGCGACCTTTAGTTTTTTAGGGTCGAGTCGGGTTTTGTGAAACCCGACTGTCTTAAAAGTCGAGGCGAGTGAAATCGGCCGACCACCGTGAAAAGTCGGGTTTCGGCCGAAACACGAAACCCAATGAAGGAAATTATTATTAATATTTTTTTTTTTTTGTTCTCTCTCTCTCTCTTTCTCTCCCCTCCGTCCCAGCACAGAAAATTTCATATTGCACATTCCAAATCCCTACTGCGCACAAGCGATAAGATGACGATAGGCGTTCACTCCCCTAAGACCTATGTCATCACTCTGCCCACGCTCATTCATTTGCTGAAAAAATGGCGCTAAACGCATCATACGAAACGCGACTTTGGCGCCAAGATCGCGTACCGCATGGCCGACCCCGCACAGGGATCGGGTCGGGTTTCATGAGACGCCGACTTTGCCAAAAGTCGGCGACTTATGAAAATGAACGACCCGTTTCGCTCAACCCTAGTATTGACTAAGATCACACTGTCTTGAGTAGAGATGAGCAAATATCTTCAGCTCCCTCCTTATTCAGCAAGCTACAGCGCTTACCGAATAAGCTGCAGAGGTAACCAGGATACCTGGATCCTCCTGCTGATCAGCTGTCCGGCACTGCAGCTACCTGTGTCGCGGCTGTTTCACTGTCACAAGTTCACAACATATGAATGGAGAGCCCAACAAACAGGCTCCAGGTATCTGGGTTCCGTTTGCAGCTAATTCGGTAAGCACATGGCTTGTTGAATAAGGAGGGAGCCAAACATATTTGCTCATCTCTGGTGTGGAGGAGAGAGCGCTCTCTGTGGCTTCTCATTTATACCAAGTGCCGCTGCAAACTTTATCCATTAGGACCAGGATCTTCATTTTCATCTTTCTACACAACAGCTAGATCATTCCTTGGTTATTGTCCCCCATTAATGGATAACTTCTGGTGGAGCCTATCCGATATGTCATGCAGCCAGTCACATTGCAAATTGGAGTCCTGCATTCTGAGAGAATTTCTTTCTAAGTGCTACCAAAATCAGTAAACTCTGTTTTCTGGGCCTTACATGGTTGCGTTTACACATACCAGTTGTTGACTAGTCCACCGGACAGATGCTTCTGTGTGGACTGTTTTATGCTGCCAACTGCCTTGACATGGTCTTTCCCAAGTCTCCACCTTCCGTGCCTTTGAAACTATTTTCCCTGCTCAGCTATTATTGTGCCTTTGCAGATGTTTTTTGTAAAAGGAAGGCAGAGGTCTTGACATTCATAGACCTTACAATTGTTCCATCTATCTCCATTTTGACACTTCACCACAGGGCTGGGTGTATATCCCTGCCAGAGTCTCGTGCAATGTTGGAATACATCCAAGAAAACTTAGTCAAGGGATTAAGCTGTAAGCCCTCTTCTCCTGTCTGTGGGAGCTTCTTCGTGACTAAAAAGGATGGTTACCTATGTTCAGTATTGACTACAGTGGTCTAAACAAAATCACCATTATGAACAAGTAACCTCTGCCTTTGATTTCTGAACTATTTGACAAAATTCATAGGGCAAAGATTTACACTAAATTGGATCTAAGACAGGCTTATATTTTGATCCTGACCCGCAAGAGCAATGCTCGCAAGCTACTCTCATTACTGGGATTGGTGGGCCACATCGCATCATGGAGTCTTATATAAGACCTGGTGACGCGATGCTCGGCACACTGTGTCGAGGAAGCAGTTTAGGGAGAATTGCTATAGGAGGGAGAGTATAGTTTACAGCACGGATATAGTTTGGGTTTCATAATCTTGCTATTGCAGTACTCGTATGCTGCTCCTGAAGCAATAAAACAATAGTCATTTTCAGGGCTAATTATTTTCTTTTCTGAGGTAAAACTGCTGCTACCTGCATTCAGAGGAGGAAAAGTTTAGGACTAGAGGCTTCTAGGGTTTAATATTCCTATTGAAGTACTTGTATACTGCTGCACTGTTAAAACAATAGTCTTTTACAGGGCTAAATATTTTCCTTTCTGTAGTAAATAGAGAAGAGTGAATATTTCAATGTTCGGTACGTATTATGATTGCCAAATTTTCAATATTCGACGATTAATTTATCGAATATTCACTGAACGCCATTCATGTGAATGGGAGGCAAAGATAAACTCATGTGGAGCGCCCCCAGATGCAGGTACTCGGTACCGGGCCTCTCTCTGTCTGGTGCAGGTCGCGATGAATAATGAGGACACAGGGTTGCAGTCTCTTTACCTCTTTACTAAAGGCTTCAGGATCCTCAATCCAGAGTACTGCTAACAGGGCTGGCTGAGACCGGCCGGTCCGAAGGCATATCCAGAGTTCCCTTTGCACGTGGAAATCAGTGCCTACCTTCTAGCACCTGTGTGTTGTAGTACCTCCCTGCTGAGCACCACGGGATATTCCTCACAACTGTTGTGTCTGTTTCTGATGTTCTTCTCTCACAACTCGTATCTACTCTGATGTTCTTCTCCGTCCCCCAGATGATATGCATAGGACGCACCCGTATGACGGGTAGGCCTGGAGTTCTTCTGGGACTCTAGTGTCGCCCCTCTCCCACAATTGCCCCCTATGTCTGCTTAGGTGACGTAGAACCCTTTGCTTCCCCTGGTGGCCAGAGTGTGAAGTGTAAAGTGTGACTGTGATACCTGGTCAGGTGAACTCCTTAGGTGCCATCAGACATACCATCACTCCCCTTAGTGGCGGAGCAACAGTACTGCAATGACCAGGACTCTGGTGCGCTGCACTCCCCCCCGGTGAAACCCAGTACTCCCGAACTGGGAAGAAAACAACAATACATGTCAGCAAAAAGACATACAAATTTTGAAAATGCTATGAACAAGTAATTATAACAGTGCTTCCCTTTATGGGAGGTGAGGACTCTTGAACGTTACAAACAAAATATGGTTAAATATTTTTAAATAACATACTATAAATAACTTCTATTACCCAGCCGGGTATTCTACTAAGTGCAAATTCTGAACAATAATTTAACTTTTCCTTTAAGGGCGTATAAGCTGAACCCACTAAAGGCTTACTATAAAACTCTAAAATATAAATTAACTTTTTCTTTATTTTTCTCTTCTAAGTGCAACACTCTTCTTTTTACTCTCTGATTCTTCATATGCAGGACTGCCTGTCTATCTGCTCAGGCCTACTGCCTCTTTTCTTAGTACAGGATCACTGAGCCATCTCTCTATGGCTCTCAGGAGGACTCACTATCTAACCCCTACGGGTTTACTTTCCCGTCCTCATTCTCTAGTAACATTATTAATCCATTCTCTATAACTATCTAGCTAACTATGTATTACTTCTATGCAAAACATTATCAACATCTACTCTCTTTAAGGCAACATTATACTGTAAGTGCAATGAGTGAACGTTCCCTTTAAGAGGGAACCAAGTCTCTTTGAGGTAGTGCAGACTCTCTCCATCTGCAAGTCCAGTTAAGGCAAGAGCTTCCATGCTGTACTCAGGAACAGTCTCTTCACAAAGCTCTCCTTCTTGTAAAACCAGTAAGGGGCACCTTTAAGAAGGTGCAAACTATTTACAATACAGTTTATGAACCGTTCACCATCCATGATTCGGCAGTCTTTGTAACCAGTGATGAACAAAAGCAAAAATAAAATAAAAACAAAAGCAAAAATAAAAAGCAATAGGGATCCCGGGTAAACTAAGGAATCCCTTTAAGAACAACCCTGGTCGGGTATTAGCAGCAAAAAGCAGGGAAACAAACAGTTAATAAACTATATACAATTTCAGCTTTCTGCAGTTTAGGCTCATAAATCAGGAGGTGGTTTCCACTAGGGCTTTACCTCACAGGTAGCCCTCTGCAGCTTAGGAAGGTTTGGCCCCAAGTCCACCCCTCTCAGCCGAGGACGGGTGGAACTCAAGGTCACATGTTGAGTCGAGACCGCCGGATGATCCATATCACAGGCGGCAGATGGCTCCTCCACAAGGGGTCCGGTCTCCTGGGCCTCAGGGGCGGCCTGAAGAGCTGTGCATCGCTGGACGTCCTGAGCCCTCCAACCAGCCCCTCGCTGCCACTGGGTGTAGACTATGGCGTCTCCAGGCTGCAGGTCGCGGTCCACGTCAATCTCCCCATAGCAGGGTTCCACCTTGCCCCGGGCGACATGTACCTTCAGCGGCTCCCCGATCCCCTGGATAACTCTCCTCCCTTCCTGGGAGTTAAAGGTGACCACTACACCCCACTTCGGCGGAGGATTTCACTTCGGCTTTCAGATCGATCACAGCCACAGGCCGGGCTTCTCTTTCCTTCTCCTTTGGCCACACGGCCACCAGGCGCCGCCGGTGCTCCATCCATGGCATCGGTTTCAGATCCCGCTCCCATGATTCATGGCCCGGCGACGGGGTCCATGGATCTTCCGCGGTTGGGTCAGGTGAAGAAGGGAACGCAGGGGACAAGCGGATCTCTGCAGAATGGACCTGCCGGGAACTCACACGAGCATAGGTCTCTCGGCAGCGCGCCAGCCGCTGGGCTTCAGCTGCGGCTACCCAGTCATCTGGCGACTGTCTGCTGGGCCTCCTCATCGGTAGCTCCACGATGACCGGCCCCTGCAGCAACGGGGGATCCGGGATTGCTGTGGGTGATGCAGCCCTGCGCTGGGCCGGGTCGTCCCCATGCGGTGTCCTGGAAGTCGCCATCTTTGTCCCCTCCTCTGGATCTTCTTCCCGTGCTCTTTTTCGGGGGCGGCCCCATCTCCATGGTCTCCACCCTCCATAGAGGATGAGGAGGCGGACCTCAGCTGCTGACGGATACGTCCTCAGGATACAGCAATACTTAGACTGGGAGGCCATTGTTTTTCGCGCTCTTCGGCTTGTCTCCGCCCACTTCCATGCCCTTCTTCTTCTCCTGCGCTCCTCTTAGCGCTGTAATGGCGACCGTCCTTGGCGGGAAATGGCAATACACAGTCTTTGCAATAAGTCACAGTTCAAGCACAATTCAGACACAGTTCCAAGGCACACATGACCTGATTCCTCAGGCTTACGTAGATCCTGTTCGTGATGCCAAGTTGGAGCGCCCCCAGATGCAGGGCCGCGGGGTACTCGGTACCGGGCCTCTGTCTGTCTCAGTCTTGGGGTTGTCACGGTGGCTAGACCCGGTCCATGACCCTGCTAAGGGGTGTCCAATGAAAGATGAGATGATGGTGTGTGGTGCAGGTCGCGATGAATAACGAGGACACAGGGTTGCAGTCTCTTTACCTCTTTACAGAAGGCTTCAGGATTCTCAATCCAAAGTACTGCTAACAGGGCTGGCTGAGACCGGCCGGTCCAAAGGCACATCCAGATTTCCCTTTGCAGGTGGAAATCAGTGCCTACCTTCTAGCGCCTGTGTGTTGTAGTACCTCCCTGCTGAGCACCACAGGATAGTCCTCACAACTGTTGTGTCTGTTTCTGATGTTCTTCTCTCACAACTCGTATCTATTCTGATGTTCTTCTCCGTCCCCCAGATGATATGGATAGGACGCACCCGTATGACGGGTAGGCCTGGAGTTCTTCCGGGACCCTAGTGTTGCCCCTCTCCCACAATTGCCCCCTATGTCTGCTTAGGTGATTTAGGTGAGACAGCCAACCTAAAATTAACTGTCCTGCCGCTGTTTGAAGTAATGCTTGGAGCCCAATACTTCCTCGGCATTCCGGCCACCGGCTACGCGCCTCAGTAGGATGTTGCCTCGATCTTATGGCACGACTCCTACTGGCTTTATCTCCTATTTGCTGCGATCTCGTTTCTCACTTCTCCACAGTAAACCTCGCTTCTTTTCCTTTCTTAGGATGCCACTGCATTCGAGTGCAGGCGCGGCTCCGTAATGTTCTGTTCTGTTCGCTAGGCCACTGTCAGGATCCCTCCCCTGACAGAGACCCCCCTGAATCTTCCCCCCGCAACACCCTCTGCCACAGGATGTTGCCTCGTTCCAACCCAGTCAGCTTCTGACCAACTTCCTATCCAGCCCCCAGTTTTACCAGATTGTGAGGAGTGGCCTAATACATAGAACCCTTTGCTCCCCCTGGTGGCCAGAGTGTGAAGTGTAAAGTGTGACTGTGATACCTGGTCAGGTGAACTCCTTAGGTGCCATCAGACATACCATCACTCCCCTTAGTGGCGGAGCAACAGTACTGCAACGACCAGGACTCTGGGGCGCTGCACTTGCACAACACCTTTTAACGGCCCCAAATGCTGCCAAAACACATCAAATGAGGGACAGACACCAGAAAAGTGGCCTCAATTCACCCACAGTACAAATTGTAGCATGGCACTGCAGCAATCAGCTAGGCATGAGGTATCATCGTATGGGACAGCATTTACAGCTTTCAATTGCATGTCACAGTAAAACGAGGTAGGAGAGGTACCGGTGTAGGTCTTCTTTGCACTGATATCACATGCAACATCTCTAACTGCTTTCATGCTGAGCCACACTCAGGTGGCACAAATATCAGTTTTGTAGACTTCCATTGTCAGAAAAATTTAAGGATAGTAACACAGGTAGTTGAGTTCAAGGAAGTGAAGGCCTGATGGTCTCGGAGGCCTACTGCTACAGACAACACGCATGAAGGAAACCCAACCAGGAGTATTCAAATTTCCAAAAGTGAAGGCTATACACCACAGAAGTGGCATCAATTTCACCATAGTAGAATTAGTATAATAGGGACTGAAAGGTCTTCCACTACCCCCAATCCAGCAGATGGACATGCAAACAAGAGTGTTCACATTTCCAAAAATTTATGGCAGAGACCACAAAAGTGGCATCAATTTCTCCACACTATAGATATTATAATAGGGACCGAGAGGGCTTCCACTGAACCCAATCCAGCAGATGGATACCCAACGAGGAGTGTTCATATTTAGAAAAATTACTGTCAGACACCACAACAATGGCATCAATTTCACCGAAATAGGGGACCAACAGGTTTTCCACTACACCCAATCCAGCAGATGGACACCCAACCAGTAGTGTGCACATTTAAAAAAATGAGGGCCTTATACCACAGAAGTGGCATCAATTTACCACAGTAGAAATAGCATAATATGGACCAACCGATCTTCCACTACACCCTATCCAGCAGATGGACACCCAACCAAGAGTGATCACATTTAACCCCTTCACGACATGCACCATACTAGTACTGCGCATGTTGTGTCTCCCCCTTTGATGTGGGCTCCGGCGCTGAACCCACATCAAAGTCGCGACATGTCAGCTGCTTTGTACAGATGACATGTGCGCGCAGTAACAGCAGGTGGAATCGCGATCCACCCGCCGCTATTAACTAGTTAAATGCCGCTGTCAAACACTGACAGCAGCATTTAACTATCGCTTCTGGCCATCGGGCCGGAAATGCGCGCATCGCCGACCCCCGTCATGTGATCGGGGGTCAGCAATGCGTCGGCATGACAACCTGAGGTCTCCTTGAGACCTCTATGGTTGTTGATGCCGGCTTTCTGTGAGCACCACCCTGTGGTCGGCGCTCATAGCAAGTCTATAATTCAGCTGCATAGGAGCGATCTGATGATCGCTCCTATGTAGCAGAGCCGATCCAGTTGTGCCAGCTTCTAGCCTCCCATGGAGGCTATTGAAGCATGGCAAAAGTTAAAAAAAAATGTTTTAAAAAATATGAAAAAAATAAAAAAAAATTGAAATCACCCCCCTTTTGCCCCATTTAAAATAAAACAATAAAAAATTCAAACATACACATATTTGGTATCGCCGCATTCAAAATCGTCCGATATATCAATTAAAAGAAAGGATTAACCTAATCGCTAAACGACGTAACGAGAAAAAATTCTAAACGCCAGAATAACTTTTTTTGTTCGCCGCGACATTGTATTAAAATGCAATAACGGGCAATCAAAAGAATGTATCTGCTCAAAAGTGGTATCATTAAAAACATCAGCTCAGCATGCAAAAAATAAGCCTTCACCCGACCCAAGATCCCAAAAAATGGAAATGCTACTGGTATCGGAAAATGGCTCAATTTGTTTTAAGCAAAGTTTGAAATTTTTTTCACCACTTAGATAAAAAATAACCTAGACATGTTTGGTGTCTATGAACCTGTAATGACGTGGAGAATGATAATGGCAGGTCAGTTTTAGCATTTAGTGAACCTAGCAAAAAAGCCAAACAAAAAACAATTGTGGGATTGCACTTTTTCTGCATTTTCACCACACTTGGAATTTTTTTCCTGTTTTCTAGTACAAGACATGGTAAAATCAATGATGTAGTTAAAAAGTACAACTTTTCCCGCAAAAAATAAGCCCTCACATGGCCATATTGACAGAAAAATAAAAAAGTTATGGCTCTGGGAAGGAGAGAAGCGAAAAACTAAAACGCAAAAATGAAAAATGGCTGCGTTTTGAAGGGGTTAAACAGAAGAGGGTCTTACACCACAGAAGTGGCATCAATTTTACCACAGTAGAAATAGTATAATAGGGACCGACAGGTCTTCCACTACACTCAATCCAGCAGATGGACACCCAACCAGGAGTGTTCACATTTCCAAAAATTAATTTCCAAAAATTACTGGCAGACACCTCAAAAGTGGCATCAATTTCACCACAGTTGAAACAGAATAATTGGGACCAACAGGTCTTCCACTACACCTAAACCAGCAGAATGGACACCCAACCAGGAGTGATCACATTTCCAAAAATTACTAGCAGACACCACAAAAGTGGCATCAATTTCACCACAGTAGAAATAGTATAATAGGGACCAACAGATCTTCCACTATGCCCAATCCAGCAGATGGACACCAAACCTGGAGTTTCCACATTTTAAAAAATGAGGGCCTGACACCACTGAAGCGGAATAACTGTCACGAGAATAGAAGTAGTATAATTGGGACCGACACGTCTTCCATTATAGCTAACCCAGCTGATGTAGACCAACCATGACTTTTCACATTTCCACAAATTTGTGTTAACATCATCAACAGCAGCCACACAGGCACAGAAGCCACACTAAGGATATCACAGAGTCCAGTTACATGACATTAATGCATCACACTAAAAATGCAATATAACCTTGTCTGTATAGTCTGCGATTGGTTCCAAAATTCTTGAAGATCAATGACTTGTTCATCTTGATGAAATTTAGGCGGCCTACACTTTCAGGGGACAGCCGGCTGCGCTTATCTGTCAGGATACCACCAGCAGTACTGAAGATAGATTCTGTGAGAACGCTGGCTGCCGGGCACGATAAAACCTCCAAGGCATGTGAGGCGAGCTCAGGCCACTCATCCATTTTGGAAGACCAAAATGTGAAAGGGTCCAAACCCTCCCTGATGGTATTGATATTTAGTTCTAGATACTCCTGCACCATTCTCTCCATTCGTTCACCACGTGTAAGACTTGGACCCTGTTGCTCTGGAATGTCTCCTAGTGATTGCCATAATGGCTCAAGCCTATCCTCACCATCAGATGCTCAAATAAAACCATCTAGTCACTTAGTTATGCAACTCCAGAGTAAGCCTAGGCAGTGGTGTAGTGGGTCCACGCGAACAGTCGTCTCATAACTTGTTTCGGAAAATATATTTAGTAGAAAGGATAGAGACAATGACGTGGTGCATGTTTAGTAGTTAAGTTCCTATTAACAACCTATAAACCAATTAGTATTGGGAGGTACCTAATGATGTTGTCATCATCGATTAAGGATCATCCTGTATACTGCTGGGTAGATGATTGTTAAAAATGAATAGAGATCGATACATGAAAGTAAACCTTTCCCAAAGAAAGTTTTTATTTACTGCATCATAACAAGTCTAGAGGTTTAACTTTCTCTGATCGGAGTAAAGAACTTGCACAACAAAACCTCTACCCTAACTATCATTATTGCTTTTAAATATCGCCACTTGATGGATCCTACTGACTGATAATGGACATACAGTATGTTTAAAGTCGGCAGTCAAGGAAGAAGTGGTGTTTGTGTCTAGGGATGGCATCAAACTCGTATATATATAAAAAGAATGTCATTCCCTTAAATAGCAGTGATTTCAAGGTTTATTCCATTGTATCTCCAAAACATATGTGATGTATTTTGGCTTAATTAAAGCATTTTCAAAGAAAAGCTTTGATTAAGCGTAAAAGCGTCATAGATATAATGTTGTTTTGAAGATACACTTGAACAGACCTTGCAATCACTGTAACTTACGCGAGTGCCAGTCTTTTCTTACAATGACCCATAATTGAGATTTTTGGAGTTTAAACCATTTTTATATCTAGGGATGAGGGAACCCATGGAAGCTCAGGTTCTGATTCGCAACCCGAATGTTAGTCCAAGAGTTCGGTTCGGGTACCAGAATTACCAAATTTGAACCCGAACCCAAACCCCATTGAAAACAATGGAGATCTGAACTATGGATCTGGTCTGGGTAAAATCTCTCTCTTTGCAACACTATTTCCCCAGACCTTCGAACTTTGCAACATACTTGTGGGGAATGTCCATGTTTGGAGATTTGGCACTGGACAGTAACTGTTCGGTACGAACACTGAACTTTTAAATTTTGGTCAGCTCATCCCTAGCCACGGCTCCTAATTGTCATGATTCTATACCTCTAAATGTGGCTTACCACACAGCCCTATAAAATTCCTTCTTTATAGATACGCAAACCTCCTAGAATTCCATTTGGCTTTGATTCACCCCAAAAATGTGATTTGCGTCGAATGACTTGATTGCCATAAAAATACGTTTATATGTTATCTCCAAACTCCAAAGCATAATACGTGGAGAGGAAGAAAGGAGGTTAATAATAATAAAATATTTCAATGACTTTGCCCCCACCTTTTCTGCGGCTGCTGCCAGATATGTGTGGGATCTGCTGGTCAGTGCCGAAAGGCTGATGGGAGGACTTTGTGGAGATCTGTGGAAGTAGGACAGGTGAGGGATGAGGTGAGTATAATACTTTCAATTTTTTGTTAACTCCTTCTCAGCCTTCAAGAGAGTAAAGAAAAATATTCAAATC
The DNA here is from genome assembly GCF_051348905.1 of Ranitomeya variabilis. NCBI lineage: Eukaryota > Metazoa > Chordata > Amphibia > Anura > Dendrobatidae > Ranitomeya > Ranitomeya variabilis. Next base: position 504,506,499 of record NC_135236.1, read on the forward strand.
ATAAAAAATTCTGGTGACTTCTTGGGAAAATTTTGGGAACGTTCATAGCTACTTCAATTTGTTCGAAATTGATTTCCTAATCTCTAATCTTCTTATATTTTCATTCTACGGCATTATGTTTCATTTTTTTCATAGTACAAAAAGTACCAGGCAACACATGCCTTTATAAATGTCAGATTTTCTTTTGGCGATAACGCCTTCACAATAGCAATATCATTCGAATTGAAAACAGTTCTATACCATTACCAAGAGGTGAGATAAAACTCCATGCATTGGACAGCATCCAAACGTTTAACTATGAATGACTCATTTTGTCAACAATATTTTTATTGTTCATAGATGATTATTTCCATAAGGCAGTTGTGATATTGAATGGTTGTAATCATTTGGATCTGTGAAATAACTACATAATGTAAATGGACCTTTAAACGCCTGTTTGGGACCTGAAAAGGTGATGTATGCAAGCGAATAGCAAACCCATTCTCCTATTATGCAGATAAACAGCTCTGAGGATTCCCAATCAGTATCATTTATGCTAATCTGTTTTTAATTGACTTTTTTGTCTGTGTCCATGCTAATCCTGATAAGCGATGAGTTGTGCATGACTCAGCTCACAGGTCCTGTTAGTGCAGCAGACTTTCCCTCCCATGAGACGCAGAGCTCGGGCAGGATTATGACTAGCAGACATTTATATCAAGTCTCCTCTCAATACTGACTCATTAAACTTTCTCATCAGCTACAGAATAGTCCGGCTTTTTTTTCATTTGTTTTTTTTCAGCCATGTCTTCATGACCTTCTATGCACATTTATGTTGTGTCTATCTCTTGTTGATATCTATCTCTTGTTTATAGATTCGAACTCCAGCTTCTCTGACTCCTGACAACCAGCTGATTAGCGGTCGTTTAATGGCATTTTTTAGGCAATCTAATCACACTGTTACCCATACAGAATGATCGTTAAAGAGAACGTGTCACTAGGTATTTGCTATTCCATCTAAGAGCAGCATAATGTAGGGGCAGAGACTTTTAATGAAAAACTAAGTAAATTGCCACATGGATGGTAAAACCTGGCACTTCCACCCAGTTGTCTGCACCACTGCTGCAACAAGTGACAAGAAATCTGCCAAACCTATGCCTATGGGTATGCAAAAGTCAAACAAAAATTGCAATATGCGCAATGGTCCTACCTCTATATCTCTGAATATAAAAGCTGAATATACTAGTTATTAAATGTCCCACTTACTATTTTAGTAGTCTGGAGTTCACATTGTTCAAAAGGTGAGTGAACAAATCCTTACTGCAGAGTATCTCAACACACTCACACTCAGTGACAATCCTGCTGTGGGTTTCCTTTTTCTCTGTGCCTAATAATTATGCCTTTGACCCACCGATGGTTCAGAATAGGATAGGATGACAGGACTAAAACATACCCAATACTCCTTGTCGAAAAACCTTCAGTGTATCTTAGAAAGCTGTACGCGGAACTTAAAAATAAGTCCTGTAGCTCCAAATATCTTTGCGTTTGCCTCCAGACTGCAAAGCTTTTCGTACTTTACAAGCCTATTTACAGGAGGCAAATAATAGGGTCTACAAGCACCACACTCATCCCCTTGGCACCAAAACCATTACATTACCATTACGGAATTTGGGCCCATTCCTACAAAACTGGTGCAACTGATCCAGGTTTGTAGGTCGCCTTTTCAGCTTTGCCTACAAATTTTCAATAGGATCAGGGCTTTGTGATAGTCACTATAAAACATTGACTTTGTTATCCTTAAGCCACTTTTTCACCATTTTGTCAGTATGCTTTGGGTCATTGTCCATTTGGAAGACCTATTTCCGCCCAAGCTTTAACTTCCTGGCTGAAGTTTTGAGATGTTCCTTTAGTATTGCCACATATTCCTTTTTCTCATCATGCCATCTTTTTTGTGAAGTGCACCAATCCCTCTTGCAGCAAAACAACCCCACAACATGATGCTGCCATCCCCGAGTTTCACAGTTGGGAGGGCGTTCTTAAGCTTCCAAGCTTCTCCCTTTTTCCTCCAAAATGTAGCGATAGTCATTATGCCCAAAAAGTTCAATTTTAGTTTCAACAGATCACAGGACATGTCTCCAAAAATTAAGGTCTTTGTTCCTATTTGCAAAAAATAATCTGGCTTTTTTATGTTTCTTTTTGAGTAATGGCTTCTTCCTGGCAGAGTGGCCTTTCAGTCTATGTTGATACAGTACACGTTTCATGGTGGATATTAACACAATCTTACCAGCTTCTGCCATCAGTTCTTTTGCTTTTGTCCTTGGGTTGATACGCATATGTAATCATATAAAGAAATTGCGTATGAAAACAAATAATATAATAATCTTTATTAAAGAAAAAACAAAAAACGGGATATAATCCCTACAGAGCCTAAAACACATTTAAAACTGGTAGCCACAAGTGTGTCAAAATGATGAGCCAGAAGATGTTGGTGGCACCACACTGAGTGAGTATTGTAACAAACAAATAGAAAAAAACGCTACTCTATAATGCTCCTAATACTATCACATAGTACAGAAAGGTACATATACAGCTGCAATCCTACAATCAGAAGTCACTGTTTAAGCAATGCTAATCAAGCCACAATGGCATGTACTAATGAACGCTGCATGAAACGCTACTGAGGATATTCGCAGCTACATGGCAAATAATAGAGCAAGAGAAACGAGAAAGCTAATACTTTACCTAAACACTCAGAAGATGGTGCCACAGCCCCTATGTGCGTTTCGGCGGTGTGCCTTCGTCAGGGGGAGTCGGACCAAAGCAAGTTCATCTCTGGGACACAAATCCAGTGTATCTTGAAATTGTACCCAAGGATGAGCCAGACTTTTGTAAATCCACAATTCTCTTCCTGATATATTGGCTGATTTATTGAGACTCTCCTATGATTCTAAACAAAGAAGCTGTGTGTTTCAGTTGTGCATTAAAATGTTCAGAAACTTTCCCATGCTACAGAGTTCATGTCCGGTCAGGTGGGGAGGCTGCACGGGCTGCTTTTCATTCATTTTTCCATGGTTTACAGCCCAGCTGGTAGCATTAGCACAGCTCCGGGTTGTAAACTATTTAAACCCTTGAGATGGATTTACAGCGTGGGACTTGACTGTATGGTGGACAAGTATCGGATATTAATTTTTATTTTGGATTTTTTTTTACAGGAGAATGAGGGCTTCCCTTGGATTGAGCATGCAATAAAGATGTTAAACCTGTGGGTTTCATTATTTCATCAAAAGACTTTATTCTTAATGTATGTGTGTATTTTTAACCCTTTCATACTATTGGATTAATAATGGATAGGTGTCTTATTGACACCTCTCCTTTGTTAACCAGGCTTAATGTCACCTTACAATAGCAAGGTGACATTAACCCCGTATTACCCCATATGCCAATGCTACAGTAGAGTGGGAAGAGAGTGGCTAAGTGCCGTAATAGGCGGATCTTACAGATGTGCCTTTTCTGGGGTGGCTGGGGGCAGATTTTTTTAGCCGGGGGGGGCAAATAACCATGGTCCCTCTCTAGGCTATTAATATCTGCCCTCAGTCATTGGGAAACTGGGAAAACCGGTGAGAAAATCTCGCCATACGGATGCCATATGGATACTTTTTTGAGAAAAAGTCGCATCCTTGCATTACACAAGGATGACATATGGATCACTGCTCGGGAACATTTCTTCGTATCTCGGCGGTTAAAAACGGACCGTATTTTTATACGTTAGGTGTGACGCCGGCCTCAGTCATTAAAAGGTATCAACCACTGAGGACTCTTTTTCAATGTTCTATCTGCAGGCTAACACAGTACTAAGATATATTTTTGCTCTACAAGGAATTTTTTTTTTGTTGTTGATTGTTTTGCTCCTTTCCTCTTAATAGCTCCTTTGGTAACCTTCTACTCCACCTTCCCTTGTCTTTGTACTTTTTTATCTTTAAAAATGAAACATTTCCCTTTTAATAAAGTAAGTTAATCACAGATACTTTGCTCTTGGAAAGTCTGGCTTTGGTCTTTTGAAAGGAAGAATTAGAGCTTCAGTGAAACATAAGCATAGTGCTAGACGGCGTATTTTCAGCTCCATGATCATATCTGGAAATATCAGTTTTGAGGTTTAGTGGTTTTTTTAAATACTTACCAACTTCCCAGACTTCCTGCATTTACAGTATCTGCTGTTATTGTTCCGTGTACTGTAAAGACAATTCTTTTAAGTGTAAAATAATATTTTTATGGTCTCTTAGTTTAAAGATTTTACTATGCAGACACAAAGAGTGAATATTGCATGCAGATGATCTACAGCTGTCCAGCACCAATGTGCATTTTGGAAAGTACATTGAAATATTGCATCTGTTACTTTACATAAAAGTGAAAATGGTTCCAATGCTAAATCTATTAATGCCGAGCATCCAACTTTATTGTATACGTATATCAAACTCTATGTTCACTCTTTTGTAGTGATACACTTGACAGGCAATGCCAATTGCTAGTAACAGCAGGCTACTGACAGAATGGCTGCTTTCAATAAGATTTTGCACTATAGTCTCATTGCATCTAGTTAAAATGAAGTGCCGCGGTTACAATCCCTTATTACTTAAAGAACAAAAGAAAGTTATTGATAGACTTATTATAAGTATGGCTTTGTCACATAAAAATTTTATTTTACGTTCCCATGTTTGATTTTCATTTCACATAATATACCACTGGAGGCTTTTAACCATCAAAAAAAGGATTATGTAAAGTCTTGAAAATAAGGGTTTCGTAGGAAATAGCTGGTCAGTTCAAAACAACGCAAACATGATCGAGTCTCTACAATAAATCTGCTGAAAGTGCGCAATTATGCGTCAATGACAACATTTCCAATGTGGATTAAGTTGGAATTTTTAAAAAAGACTGACGTTTAAGCATTGGCTTTTATAAGGTAAGGCTTTATGTGGTATCTACCTATAAATATGCTTCACCATAGCAAGCAATGAATATTTAATGCAGATTTTTACTTACACTTCCAGTAGATGAATTCTGGTGGCTAAATTATAAAGCTTACAGTGGTCAAGATCTTGGCTAGTCAAGAGCATTTCACACATTAGTAGCAGACCCATAAGACCACAAATTACTATATTCATGTAGATAATGAGTAGGATGGGTCATTCTTTCATTGATACAGACACTTTTATAAAAAAAAGATGTCTACGAAATAATCATATAGGCATACATTTGCTCTTTCTTTCTCACTCTTTCTTTTATATATCTCTTTTTGACTACTTTGGGGGCCTGTACTATGGGATGTTATGGGTCACATTATTTCGGCAGTATGGCTGCTATTTTAGAATACCATAGCCAATATTATATAAGCTAAGTAACTAACTTTATACATTATTTGTAAGTTCAATGGCTTGTTCTATGAGGTACAATAACTATTAATGTACTATAAATCACAAAAGACTGACCATCACTTCCAAACAGAAAACTGGTGTGAACAGGTTCCATCTCCATATATAACAAATAAAGTAGCACTCTGTAGCGCTATAGCATGAAAACATGAAATATAACAAATATAAATTCCATTACTGGTCTAGAAAATAGGAAAAATTGAGAATACTTAGCGCATAAATTGGCCAATAAGTTGTTAGGGCTAGCGGAACGCACCGAGTACATAAAGACGTTTATTATAATTGGTGCGTTCGCAGCCCGGGGTCCACCGTGCAGAAGGAACCTGTTGCTAGTGAATGGTGGCACTGTTTGGCGTTATAGACTAGCTCTGTTACTTCACAGAGTAGCCGTGAAAGGAAGCACTGTGCCCTGTTAGCCTCACAGGAGCACAAGCTTTACTGCCGAACTGATAGCAGTCAGTGGTTATGCAAACCCGCAATCTCCTCACCGGAGGTGCCGGTATTCTAGGGGTTTATTTCAGCCGGGTCCCTGAATACATTCATACAATCTCCTCATCGGAGGTGCCGGTATTCTAGGGGCTTATTTCAGCCGGGTCACTGAATACATTCACACATGACCACACTGGCGCAAAGCACATACTTGGATCGATACTAGCGCATGGCCGTGCGGCCATGTAAACCTTTTATAGCTGCAGCAAGTACAGGACCTTCCTAGAAGGACCAATAAGAGGCTGCCACAGAGCCTGAGCACCTTCAGGACCTTCCTGGAGAACCAATGGGTTTTGCCGCAGTATTTAAGCATGTGACCCTCGATCTCCAATGAGAGATCTTACCCTGGGCATGCTCAGAAGGGGAAAAGCAGGACTTAGTCCCAAAAGCATCTGCTCGCCGCTGCCCAGCACTGGTTTCAATGGAAGAAGCTGGAAAAGCAGCAATAACCCTTTGCACAGAGTCAGACTGAGCGAGACGCTGGGACCGACGTCTCCGCTGAGCAGGCTCCACTGTGGCTGGAGAAGAATGGGAGACCGCAGCAAAGATGGCCCGAGATTCCCCCTGTGCAGAGGCTGGAACTTGACCCCTAACATAAGTATTCCCAATTATTCTTATTTTCTAGAGCAGTAATGGAATTCATATTTCATATATTTAATGTTTTCATGCTATAGCGCTACAGACTGCTACTTTATTTGTTATATATGGAGATGGTATCTGTTCACAACAGTTTTTCATGTTTTCATGCTATAGCACCACAGACTGCTACTTTATTTGCTGGGTATATTTTACTATAGATGCTACCTGCAATTTTACTGATTGGTACAATCAACAGGTGCTTTGATATATCCCATGACTCTATATTATAATAGAAAGCTTAAAAAATATTTTTCTTTGAGGTTAGGTCTAATTTCACCTGTAATAAGTCGCTTTTATTTATATGCGGTACAATACAGAATTGCTTGTGTGTGCTGTAAGTTTGCATTGGCAAAGTGAGCAGTCCTGTAATTATTTATAGAAAGCAGAGCACGGTAATGTTTCTACGTGCTTATTGTGCTGACACTATGGATGTACTGAAATTATGTGTATGCACTGAGGGAGAGGTAAACAGAAGTGCGCATATGTTGATTTAGAGTAATTACAGTAATACCTGTATACAAGGTTTCTATGCTTCTCTAAAAAAACATTTAGCAGCAGAAAAGAGGAAAATAAGCAAGCACTAAGACAGTTTTTCGAAGAGGCTTTTTACCTCCACAGTCAACAAGAGGTAAAACATTACTGGAAGCAATTTCAGCAGGTAAAAGCATATTCACTCCATACACAAAAGCCCTATTGAAACCAAGCATAAAGCATAACGAAGAGGTAAAGTAGAATTGTCCACAACTATGGCGGGTCTCCTATTGCAGTCCATTAGTCTAGCAATATACTCTGATTTCTTTGGATTTTTTTCAGCATACTTTCTCTTACCATACAGATGAAATAAAAAAATGCAAAAATTGGAAAAAGCATGATAAGTATCAACAGCGATTATCCTCTCACATCTTTAAGAATGATCCAAATTCTTTAATTCAATTTATTATTTTGGTGGATCTAATTTAGACTACATATCTAAGTTGTTGTGAAAGGTGTTTTAATGGGACAATGCTCTCTGGGCCTAAGAAAAGTAAAAATAAGGTGAATTAGTCAATACTCAAAGTGATACAATTTAGAATACATGTAGAACTTACTTATTGATAGACCTTTCCAAAGTCTTGAATCATAATATTTTACTCTGTTAACTTTATCACTTCTTTTTCATCCAAACCCCATGCTGAAAAGTTCATACGCTTTTGCTGTTTCGAACTTCAAGACCAGCAATTGAATGCACTCCAAGGTGAACTTTCTTGCTCCATTTACCCCATGTTCAGTCATGATTTACAAATTATTTCCTGCCTGAGCATGGGAGAAGAGTGCAGAGAAGCTCATACTGGAGTACGGTCATTTGCTAGACCTATAGTTCAAAACTACTACTACTACTATAAATAAGAAGGTTGAAACAGAATAGAAATTGGGAGAAAAGGCAGCAATATGAAGTATTGGAGGTATTGTTCAGCTTTTTCAAAGACTGATCAATAATTAAATGTAAAAAAAGTTTAGTTTTTCGCTACCTGTAATTTTAAGGGGTAATCTCAAGTTAGCTCCAGAGCAGCTGAAATCCCTGCTATCTTCTTATAGTCTCCTTATTTCTTGGTTACTTGGGGGTGGGTGCTCCTCCTTGAGTGACAGTTCTGGTAAGTAGCTTTATTCTGCTATTACACATTAACAGTCAGTGTTTGTTCTCAGTCTATGTTGTCATCACTATAATTACAGAAAAAGATAACAAGGACTTTAATCAATCACACGGATCTGGAAATGGATAGCAACGATTTGGTGATCTGTTCTGAAAACTGCCAATGCTGAGAGCTGCGTATTATAATTTTACATGACTTTTAAGCTTTGTAAGGAATTGAGGGGGACGGGAGTTTAGAGGACTGCGGTATACTGCTTATACTGCTGTATATAAATCAATGGTCTGGAGAAAGCTGACTGGGATGTTAGGAGTTGACTCTTGTATTGGAATGTGCACACACTCAGCCAGGCATTGGTGGCTGTACTGCATGGAAGCAAGCTGTACACTATGTAATAGCTTTCATTGCAGGAGAATGACAGCAGAAGAAAAGCAAGTCATTTGCAAACTTGCTTATTTTAATACTGCCTAATTCAAGGTATTTAATAGCAGGACAATACCCCTTTAAGTTTATATTCTGCCACAAGGGTTTATATCTTTACTTCAATTTCAATACGCTATTGTTTAAAAGTTAAGATCATGATCATCTGATGACTATTCATTCCAGATTATGCCTAATAACTATTTTTGAAGAACCCTGAAAAACACAATTATTAGAGATTCTGTGACTGGAAATATATTGAGATAAAAGAGAATAAGATGTGCTGTTTGACACAAGGGGGAAGATGTTTTGCTTAAAGGATTAATGTCCTGCTCATAGGAGAATATACTGCAAAAAGAGCTGAAAGTATGTGATTGCTGGTTTGACAGAAATCTGCTACCTGAAGGATCATTCATTATCAGATTGTAAGGGACATGCTTCCAGGAACTATGTGTAGATATAATGGTGCACATACCAAAATGAGGTCATGAGCTGTAAAAAGAAAAAGAATATTTTTAACATAAGATATTCATATAGCAAACTTGATATGAATTGTAGGCAGGCACAATCTGTTATAAACTATCTGAGCCTCATAGAGGAAAAATAAAAAATAGTAATAAACTATTAAGAGACAACTTGTGAATTAACTTGTGAATTAAGCTGGATATGTGACTAGATCTGATTTCTACTGTATTCAGTTATATTGACTTGAAAACTTGCAGGTTTGTGAATGGTATGGAAATGTAAACCCATACATACAGTATCCATACACTATGTGTCAGCACTTAGCAGTTTATGAATGCATGAACTCTGCTATTGCTGTAAAAGTTAAAAACGGAAGGCACTTCGAGATTTTTATAAAAAAGTACAACAGTCATTCAACTATGTCAAGTTGTACCTAAATATGGATGGTCCCTATCACTAATACATCTACATGTGCCAAACCAGGCCTCATCGGAATGGGGAAGTGAATAGAAACCTGGCTTAGCTCACAGGTAAATCCTTGTTTGGAAAGGATCTGTAGATATGGGAACTGAGGCCTGGAGGATGCCAAAGATCCCAATGTATACTACACAAAAAAACAGGGCCCACACACCTCAAGTAATTAATTGATTAAACTAATGTACAGGTGCACAAATACACCAACATCTACGTATACATCTACACACTGCAATTAAGGAATATCTGAACTCCAATATTGCTGTAACAGTTAACATTTTTTGATCAGAAAGTGCAAAAGCTGTCCAACCATATAAACAGTCAATAGTGGAATACATGTATTCATTAGTCACAGTGTGCTGATGCATAGTGTATATACTTTATATGGCCACATAGAATATTTGCGCACCTGCTCATTAGTTTAATACTAAAGGTGTGTGGGTCCTATTTTTCTTTTCTGTCAGACATATCAGGGAGTATTACCTCCTCAAGTGCTCAGCACCCTTATCTATGCATCCTTCTCAAACAAGGTTTTAATTGTGAGCTATGCCTGGTTTTCATTTTACTTCCCCAATTAGATGAGACTTGGTTTGGCCCATGAAGAAGTAGGAAATAAGTAATAGGGACCATCCATATGTAGGTACACCGTGACGTGGATGGAAGCTTTTGCACTCAATCCTTTTGGGTTTTTAATACCCATCACCATTCAAGGCAAGATACTGCTTAGAAATTTTACTGCTAAGAACACGGATTGGGACACTGCACTACCATCACAAAAAAAGTGGGAGACATGGAAGAAGGCTATGAAAGTCTTAAAACATCTCCAAGTTCCACATGTTATTCCTTAAAAGGGTTTTCCCACGAACAAAAGTTCATTTTAATCAATAGATCTTGGAATAATAATAATTTCCACAATTGGATGTGTTTAAATAAATATATTCCTGTGCTGAGATAATCTTATAAATGTGCCCCTGCTGTGTACTGTGTAATGGCTGGGTCTGACTGTACAGGGACTTGGTCTGATCATATCACAGCTCCTGGGCAGTGGAGAAAGCAAAAGAGAGTATACAGACAGTGAAACTGAGGACTAACACCACCATACGTGTTTGAAACACGTCCAGTTATTCAAGACATTCCTTCCTCCAGTATGCACTGGTTTGTCAAGCAGCTTACTTTTTAAATTTGTCCAAATAAGGACTTTTGATTTTATTTCCTGAGCTGGATACCTTCATTTTCATGCACAAGTATACAGACATTACAGCACGGGACCACAGGGATCACAGCTGATTGTTTATTTGAGGTAAAACGCTGTTTAAAAATAGGCAGGGAAATGATTTACCTCACAAAAAGAATCATCTGTGATCCTGTGCCTACCCCCCTGCCCAGGAGCTGTGGTATGATTAGACCATGTTCCATTACATAGCAGAGCATATATTTATTCTTGTCAGAGTTTATTTAGCACTTTTTTAGAATAAGCAAAGACTATACCCACCTGAAAATAGACGTTGTGCGCACATACTCAAGGACCTCATGGAATTCATATTATTGTTCACTAAGTACATACCGTAGTTATAATATGGCACCCATACTTGTTTTATGGCCCACACTGCACCATCAATTGCCTTAGATTTCCTATGGAGGGATACCAATTTTTTGCTCTCAAATTCATACTTTTCAGTGACGTTAAAAAAAATGGTCATTTTCCGTTACATACAGTATCTACCGTATTACAGAAACTTAGGTGTTCCGTGTGTTGCATTCACTTGGCCTTATATTCACAAGTTACTGAGTTTATATACCACAAAACCTCATAATTCATTCCATGTTCTACTTGACCATAGCAGCCTTTTAAAAAGCACAGGACTTTAGACTCAAACGGGTGTTTGTAAGTGATAACATTGACCTACTTGCAGTCAAAGAACTCATTTCCTCTCTAAAACTTCTGTTTGTGGTTTTTCATTTCTTGCAGTCTCTTTAAGCATTTATTGTATTTTGCAGTACAGCATGGTCTTCCCCTTCAGTTGATTTATCCTGTTGACTGGTTTAATTGTTTTATTTCTGCTACTCGCTTGTCCTTTCTGCCTGGATGTCCGCCTGCTTGGTTTCTTCACTTAAAATGAAGGATTGTGTCTCCTGGAAGAATAAAAAAAGACCTGCCCACCTCAGCTTTACAGACCTTAGGGACTTGCACACATTCGAACTCCCCCACGCCTATAGACTTATCCTACGATGCTTTGCTGTTCCTACTGATAACAAATAGGTTAAGGCAAATCAGAGAATGAACACAAGGAATGTTATAACTTCCGAATGTTCGGGAGCTCTTCCCTACAATATCATAATGTTCCATTTCATGAACCTGCCTCAAACGCCAGAAAAATTCTGACTATAAATAGCAGAAACCTTTGTCGAAGCAACTGTTCTGTTTCTGGACAATCAAAAGCAAGGAATAAGTAAGTTTATGGAAGTGTGCTGCATGACTCATCCTGTGATTTAAGAATTAATATGGAGAACTAAAAAATTATTTCATTTTTCTCTTTCAAGTAAAGGGTTATGTCAGACATTAAAAGTCAGAAATATTTCCTTTACAGCAAAAATTAAAAATTAATTAACTTTGAATTTCAAACAAATCCTTCTTTTAAACATCCATCATTTAAAGAGACAATCACAGGGACTGGATGGCAAATTTTAGCCTTGGGGCTAGCATATAGCGCTAATTGTGGCCCATCACTGAATTGTTTAACCTCTGACAGATGTATCATAGTTTAATTTCAGCCACCGTGAAAAAAAATGTTAAAAGAAATATGGTGTAGTTTTTAGTAACAGCTTGATCAATTAGGTAGGGTTATCACTGGGCTTTTTAATTGCCTTGTAAAGGAAATCTCTCATCAGGTTTTTGCCATCTAATCTGAGAGGAGCGTAATGTAGAGACAAAAACCCTGATTTCTGCGATCTGTCACTTATTGGGCTACTTGAAGTAGTTTTGATAAAATAATTGTTTTAAAGGCATGAGAACCATGCCCATCCACTGATTGGCCACTCTCTGCCCATGCACACGCAAAGCTGCCAAACAGTGTGGTGAGGCAGGGTTATACTGAGCTCAGCATGCGGAGAACAGCTAGATCTGCACTAGATAAAATAAGCATCTTAGCAAAATGGCAGCAAGCTTCCACATCATGCTGCTCCCAGAAAAGGTAGCATAAATCTGTTGACAGATTATTTAGGCTATGTGCACACGTTCAGGATTTCTTGCAGAAAATTCTGGAGAATTCCGGACATTTTCTGCAAGAAATCCGCAAGAAAACCGCGTGCGTTTTTGCCGCGGTTTTGCCACGGTTTTGACGCGTTTTTGCCGCGGTTTTTTCCGGACACTTCCCAATGCATTTTAAGTGGGAAATCCGCAAAAAAACCGCAAAATTAATGAACATGCTGCGTTTTTTACCGCGATGCGTTTTTACCGCGGAAAAAAACGCATCATGTGTACAAAAAGTGCAGAATTCATTAAAAATGATAGGATGCATAATATAAGCAGATTATTTGCGGTTTTATAGCGTTTTTATAGGGAAAAAACGCGAAAAAACCGCGAATAATCTGCAACGTGTGAACACAGCCTCACTGGTAAAATATATAAAAATGCTTTTATAAAATAGGCATTTTTATTTACTAAACATTAGGAAATTGGTATTGTTAGTTGAACAGCATGAAAATAAGCAAGATTGCAATTGACTTGCTTTTTTATCTACTGTTATTCATCAACTATGAGAGCTTTTATCTTACTTCATGTACAGCTTGTTGCCGAGGTGATTGACCAATAGAGTCTGGCTGAGTATGTGCCGTAGTTATATTTTAGACTGATGAGTTAACTGGTTAGATAGCAGTCAGGTTTCTCCTATCCTTTGATTTCTATTCAACAGTTAGCGGCATACCTTTCAGCACTTGTAGAACCCGTAGAAGCGCAGTAAGCGTGAAACGGCCGTCGTCCACTTCCACATCTTCTCCCTGCAATGCTCCGCTATTTTATGTAATGCCACTCTAATAAAGGATCTTGCATGGACGGTGAGTGCTCCTTTTCTCTTTTTTATTCAACCTTTCAGCACTTGTGCTGCTGCTTTCAGTCCTGCAAAGCAAATCACCATCTTCTAGCATTGACATTTTTCAGATCAGTTCTACTAATAGTCACTCAAGGTGGAATGCCATTACACCTGCTACCAGGAAGGAAGGAGACTTAAGAAACTTCTTTTGAAATTGCAATTAGAACTTCTAGTGAAACCCAAAAAGTTGGTTTCAAACATCAAACTTTCATTGGGTCACCTGACCTGAATTCAACAGCCTCATAGGCATACAGTATAGGAGGGTATTGAATTGAGGTCTGTAGACCTGTGGTTGGTCCCCTGTCTGTGCTCTGTAAGCATAGGATGCATGAATTTTGCCTAAGAGTAGTTTTATTTATTTTGATTTATTTGTAGGTGGTGCAGGGTAGTCCAATACTATCAGTAAGACATAACAACATTACAATACAACAAGTTGTTTGTCCCAGGTGTGAAACCTAAATAGAAATTTTGAAGTCTGCTATGACAGATTAATTGCAAACTATTCATTAAACTCATATACTAGATATGCAACAATTATTATATGCATAAGAAATGCAAACAGCAGGACCAAAACATGTGCCCCGTGAGCAACCAGCAGGAGGACCTCATGTGGAGATCTCAAGTACAGTGGGGAAAAAAGTATTTAGTCAGCCACAAATTGTGCGAGTTCTCCCACTTAAAAAAAATACGAGAGGCCTTGCCAATAAATCTTGCCAAATCAGACAAGGTGATTTTCTGGATTTGTTTTCTCATTTTGACTCATTGTTGTGGTCTACCTATGATGTCAATTACAGGCCTCTCTCATCTTTTTAAGTGGGAGAACTCGCACAATTGGTGGCTGACTAAATACTTTTTTCCCCATTGTATTTCACAGGGGCTATCATTTTGCTGATCCTTGAGGCTCTTCAAGCCAGTTGAGATTGAAAAGTATGGAGGGGACACAGTTTAAGCGGTGTAAGGGCACAGCATAAAGTGAAAGCACAGGGGACAGTGTGTGAGCACAATTTGGCAGTTATGGCTAATCAGGGTGGACAGCGTAGCGGTTATAGGTCTTAACTCCTTCATGCGAGGGCTTGTTTTTTGCGGGACAAGTTGTACTTTTGAACAACATCCTTGGTTTTACATATCGTGTGCTCAAAAACTGGAAAAAAATTCCAAGTGCGGTGAAATTGCAAAAACAATGCAATTCCACAACTTTGTTTGGATTTTTTTACCATGTCCACCACATACTAAAAGTGACCTGCTATTATGATTCTCCAGTTCATTATGAGTTTATAAACACCAAACATGTCTAAGTTCTTTTTTATTTAAGTGGTGAAAAAAAAAATCCAAAATTTGTTTAAAAAAAAAATGCGCCATTTTCCGAGACCCGTAGCGTCTCCATCTTCCGTGATCTCGGGTTGGGTGAGGGTTTATTTTTTGCTCGCCGAGCTGACGTTTTTATTTATACCATCTTAGTGCAGATATGATTTTTTGATCACACATTATTGCATTTTAATGCAATGTTGCGGCAACAAAAAAATTTAATTCTTGCGTTTTTACTTTTTTCTTGCTATGCTGTTTAGCGATCAGGTTAATCTTTTTTTATATTGATTGGGCGATTCTGATCGCAGTTTTTAAAACATTTTTTTTACTTTTGCTATGCTTTAGTAGCCGTTTATTTTGTTTTGAATGGGGCAAAAGGTCAGTGATTTAACCCCCTAATGACCCTAGCTTTTTTCGGTTTTGCATTTTCGTTTTGCTCTCCCGTTCTTCCCAGAGCCATAACTTTTTTATTTTTACATCAATATGGCCATGTGAGGGCTTATTTTTTGCACAATGAGTTGTACTTTTGAACGACATCATTGTTTTTAGCATGTTGTGTACTACAAAAAAGGAAAGAAATTCCCAAGTGCAGTGAAATTGCAAAAAAAGTGCAATCCCACACTTGTTTTTTGCTTGGCTTTTTTACTAGGTTCACTAAATTCTAAAACTGACCTGTCATATTGATTTTCCAGGTCATTACAAGTTCGTAGACACCAGACATGTCTAGGTTATTTTTTATCTAAGTGGTAAAACAAAATTCCAAACTTTGGTTAAAAAAAAGTAAAAAATTGCGGAATTTTCCATTACACGTAGCGTCTCCATTTACTTACTTTTTGTGTGCCAAGCTGACATTTTACCATTTTAGTGCAGATACGTTCTTTTGATCGCCCGTTATTGCATTTTAATGCAATGATGCAGACACCAAAAAAATGTAATTCTGTCTTTTGAATTTTTTTCTCTCTATGCCATTTAGCGATCAGGTTAATCCCTTTTCTTATTGCTAGATCGGGTGATTATGAACGCGGTGATACCAAATAAGTGTAGGTTTTTTTTATTGTTTTATTTTGAATGGGGTGAAAGAAGGGTGATTTAAACTTTTATATTTCTTTTATTTTTTTCATATTTTTTAAAACTTTTTTTTTACTTTTGCCATGCTTCAATAGCCTCCTTTGGAGGCTAGAAGCTGGCATAGCCTAATTGGCTCTGCTACATAGGAGCGATGCTCAGATCGCTCCTATGTGGTAGAATTGCTGCGTTGCTATGAGCGCCGACCACAGGGTGGCGCTCACAGCAATCCGGAATCAATAACCATATAGGTCTTCAAGAGACCTCTGGTTGTCATGCCGATGCATTGCTGACCCCCGATCACGTGATGGGAGTCAGCAATGTGCGCATATCCAGCCCAATTGCCAAAAGCACTAGTTAAATGCCGCTGTCAGAGTTTGACAGCGGCATTTAACTAGTTAATAGCGGCAGATGGAACGCGATTCCACCAGCCGCTATTGCGGGCACATGTCAGCTGCTCCAAACAGCTGATATGTCGCGACTTTGATGCGGGCTCACCGCCGGAGCCCACATCAAAGCGGGGGTTCTGTTCTCGGATGTACTATTCCATCTTTTTTTACTTTTGGCATGCTTCAATAGTCTCCATGGGAGACTAGAAGCTGCCTTAACCCAATCGGCTCTGCTACAAACAGGCCATGATCAGATCACCTGTATGTAGTAGAATGCCTCACTTGCTATGAGCGCCGACCACCAGGTAACGTTCACAGCAAGCCGCCAGTGACAACCATAGAGGTCTCCAGGAGACCTCTGGTTGTCATGCCAACCAATCGGTGACCCACAATCATTTGACGGCGGTCACCCGTGGGCGGATTTCTGGCCCAATGGCCGGAAGAGTGCGTTAAATGCTGCTGTCAGAATTTGAGAGGCATTTAACGGCTTAATAGCCGTGGGTGGATCACAATTTTTGCCTTAAGTCAGCAGTTCAAAACAGCTGGCTTGCTGGGAAAGATGTGGGCTCACATCAAAGGGAGAGAAGCGGCATGCGCCGTACTAGTACAGGGTTAAAAGGGGGTAAAGGGGTTAAAAAGTGTTACAATGAATTAAGTTAGTTTTAACCAATAGATCTTGGAATAAAAATAATTTCCACAATTGTTTTTTTAAGCAAAATGTTCCTTTGCTTACATAATCTTATACATTTTCCCGTTATGTATTGTGTAACAGCTGTATCTGGCCGTGCAGTAACATGGTGTTTAGCTGGCATTAATAGGAAACCGTCATTTTCACTATATATAGTAGTGCTGATGCACTGCTGTATATAAAACCAGCGATTAGATGATCACAGGTTTATTAAAAAAATAGAAAAGTTCAAAATACCCCCCTTTTGCCCCATTAAAAAAAACAATTAAAAAAATACACATACAGTGGGGCAAAAAAGTATTTAGTCAGTCAGCAAAAGTGCAAGTTCCACCACTTAAAAAGATGAGAGGCGTCTGTATTTTACATCATAGGTAGACCTCAACTATGGGAGACAAACTGAGAAAAAAAAATCCAGAAAATCACATTGTCTGTTTTTTTATCATTTTATTTGCATATTCTGGTGGAAAATAAGTATTTGGTCAGAAACAAAATTTCATCTCAATACTTTGTAATATATCCTTTGTTGGCAATGACAGAGGTCAAACGTTTTCTGTAAGTCTTCACAAGGTTGCCACACACTGTTGTTGGTATGTTGGCCCATTTCTCCATGCAGATCTCCTCTAGAGCAGTGATGTTTTTGGCTTTTCGCTTGGCAACACGGACTTTCAACTCCCTCCAAAGGTTTTCTATAGGGTTGAGATCTGGAGACTGGCTAGGCCACTCCAGGACCTTGAAATGCTTCTTACGAAGCCACTCCTTCGTTGCCCTGGCGGTGTGCTTTGGATCATTGTCATGTTGAAAGACCCAGCCACGTTTCATCTTCAATGCCCTCGCTGATGGAAGGAGGTTTGCACTCAAAATCTCACGATACATGGCCCCATTCATTCTTTCATGTACCCGGATCAGTTGTCCTGGCCCCTTTGCAGAGAAACAGCCCCAAAGCATGATGTTTCCACCACCATGCTTTACAGTAGGTATGGTGTTTGATGGATGCAACTCAGTATTCTTTTTCCTCCAAACACGACAAGTTGTGTTTCTACCAAACAGTTCCAGTTTGGTTTCATCAGACCATAGGACATTCTCCCAAAACTCCTCTGGATCATCCAAATGCTCTCTAGCAAACTTCAGACGGGCCCGGACATGTACTGGCTTAAGCAGTGGGACACGTCTGGCACTGCAGGATCTGAGTCCATGGTGGCGTAGTGTGTTACTTATGGTAGGCCTTGTTACATTGGTCCCAGCTCTCTGCAGTTCATTCACTAGTTCCCCCCGCGTGGTTCTGGGATTTTTGCTCACCGTTCTTGTGATCATTCTGACCCCACGGGGTGGGATTTTGCGTGGAGCCCCAGATCGAGGGAGATTATCAGTGGTCTTAAATGTCTTCCATTCTCTAATTATTGCTCCCACTGTTGATTTCTTCACTCCAAGCTGGTTGGCTATTGCAGATTCAGTCTTCCCAGCCTGGTGCAGGGCTACAATTTTGTTTCTGGTGTCCTTTGACAGCTCTTTGGTCTTCGCCATAGTGGAGTTTGGAGTCAGACTGTTTGAGGGTGTGCACAGGTGTCTTTTTATACTGATAACAAGTTTAAACAGGTGCCATTACTACAGGTAATGAGTGGAGGAAAGAGGAGACTCTTAAAGAAGAAGTTACAGGTCTGTGAGAGCCAGAAATCTTGATTGTTTGTTTCTGACCAAATACTTATTTTCCACCAGAATATGCAAATAAAATGATAAAAAAACAGACAATGTGATTTTCTGGATTTTTTTTTCTTAGTTTGTCTCCCATACTTGAGGTCTACCTATGATGTAAATTACAGACGCCTCTCATCTTTTTAAGTGGTGGAACTTGCACTATTGCTGACTGACTAAATACTTTTTTGCCCCACTGTATTTGATATTGATGTGTTCGTAAAGGACTGATCTATCAAAGTTTAAAATAAATTAATCCGATTAGAAAACAGCATAATGAGAAAAAGGATTGAAGCACCAGAATTACGTTTTTTGTTTGGACACAGCAACTTTGCAATAAAATGCGGTAAGAGTAGTGATGAGCGAGTGTACTCATTGTTCCTCGGGTTTTCCAGAGCACGCTCGGGTGACCTCCAAGTATTTTTTAGTGCTCGGAGATTTAGTATTCATCACGGCTGCTGAATGATTTACAGCTATTAGCCAGCTTGATTACATGTGAGGATTCCCTAGCAACCAGGCAACCCCCACATGTACTTAGCCTGGCTAATAGCTGTAAATCATTCAGCTGAGGAGATGAAAACTAAATCTCAGAGCAATCATAAATACTCGGAGGTCACCCGAGCAACGAGTACACTCGTTCATCACTAGATAAGAGACAATGAAAACATTGTATCTACCTCAAAATGGTGTCAGTAAAAACATCAACTCAAAAATAATTCCTCACACAACTCCTTATCTGAAAAATTGAATTTTTCTAAATTTCCAAATTAGTAAACTATACATGTTTGGTATCTGTGTAATCATACTGACCTGGAGAATCATATTACCAAGTCAGTTTTACCTTATAGTTAATTATGATAATTAAAAAAATCCTAAAAGCAATGGTGGAATTGCACCTTCATTGCATTTTCAACACCCTTGGAATTTGTTCCCACTTTCCAGTGCATCACATGATAAATGAATGATGTCATTGAAAAGTACAACTTGTCATGGCTCTTCGACAAAGGGAAGGAAAAAACAAACACCTGACTGAATCTAGGTGTGATAAAAATCCCAGCATACACTAGTTTCTTCCATAAATCAGATGAAACTCTGATTTTTTTATACGTTCGTGTCAACCTACAGTACAGTAGTAACGTTCTTCATGGTTCGTCAGTTTACCTATCTGCATATTGTATCTTACTTGTCCTATCAAGATATACTAGATTTATCCATATCCAGAAGATGATAGAAATCTGTATTTCTGTTGTATTTGGAGCGCCCCCACACCGCCGCAGGGCCGAGGGGTACCCGGAGCCGGGCCTCTGGGATCTCAGTCCTGGGGTTGTCACGGTGGCTAGACCCGGTCCGTGGCCCTGTCTGTCAGTGGGGGACGTCCGTTGCAAATAGGTGCTGTTAACGGTGGTATAGCGGTGCAGTTGTGGGGTGCAGGTCGCGGTAAATAACGAGGACACCAGGTTGCAGTCTCTTTACCTCTTTACTGGAGATCTCTCGGTCCTCAGTCCAGAATCCGGTCCACCAGGCTGCGCAAGTCCGGCCGGTTCAATGGCACCTCCAGAGTTCTCCTCACAGGTGGAAATCAGTGCCTTCCTTCTTAGCGCTTTGTGTTGTAGTCCTTCCCTGCTGTGCTTACGGAAAGTACCCCACAACTGTTGTGTCTGTTTCTTAAGTTCCCTCACAACTCGATTAACTGATCTTCTGCTAATCTTCCGTCCCTTCCTGATGTTACAGTAAGAACGACACCCGTTTGTCAGGTAGGCCTGGAGTTCTTCCGGGACCCTAGAGACGCCCCTCTCCCGCAATTGCCCCCCAAGACTTCATAGGTGATATGTGGTAGACAGCCCGCCTGAGACTGACTGTCCTGCTGCTGTTTGGAGTATGGCTTAAAGCTGTATATTATTCCACTCCCTCGGCGTTCCGGCCACCGGTAATGCGCCTCAGCAAGGTGCTGCCTCTTTCAACAAAACCCCTGCTGGTATTCTCCTTCTGCTCGATTTCGTTTCTCACTCAGCACAATCTATCTCGCTTCTAATCCTTTCTTAGGGCACCGCCGCTATTCTGAGCAGGCACGGTCCCGTTACGTTCTTTCAATGCCAAGCCTCTGCCAGGATCCCACCCCTGGCAGAGACCCTACTGTCTCTTCCTCCACAACACCCTCTCTCACTAGGTGTTGCTTCGTTCGATCCAGTCAGCTTTCTCCACTAACTTCCTGCCTGACCCCCAGTTTACCCACTATGGTGGGGAGTGGCCTAATGAATAGCACCCTTAGCTCCCCCCGGAGGCCCAGCTGTGAAACATATTGGTGTCTGTGATACCTGATTGGAAGAACTCCTTCAGTGCCATCGAACGCACCATGGCTCCCCTTAGTGGCGGAGCCACAGTACTGCAACGACCAGGACTCTGGGGCGCTGCACTCCCCCCTGGTTAAACACAGTACTCCGGGACTGGGAAGAAAACAACAATACAGGTTAGCAAAAAGACATACAAATTTGTTGAGTGCAAAACAATAAGCATACTTGAACAGGCTTCCCTTTATGGGAGGTGAGGACACTTTAACGTTACAAAACATAATCAAATATCATAGCAACAGGCTACAATTAACTCTCATTACCCAACCAGGTGTTCTACTAAGTGCAAATGCTGGAACAATAAATTAACATTGCCTTTAGGAAACATACACTCTTAGTTTACCAAAGGCCTTCCTATAATCACATTACAGGGCAAGGTAACTTCACATTCTCCTACTTTGAACCTGCAGGACCGCCTGTCCCTATGGCACCAGACCTACTGCCTCTCCTTTCTTTTACAGGACCGCCCCGTTCAGCCAGGGCCTACTGCCTTTCTCTACTATACATAGTATAGACATAACATTCCTTTCCATTTGAGAGCATGGAGCCCACTCTGCTTGGCTCCTATAAGGACTCACTCACTAACCCCTACGGGTCTACTTTCTGTCCTTAGTAACGAACTAACTTTCTATGGGGACGCAGGGTTTACCTTCTATCCTCACCTTCGTTATTACTTTTTTACTTTTAGTTAAACGGAACTCTACATCTACCCCTACGGGCTTTCTACATCTTTCTCTTCAAAGAACATTATCTAGGTTTCACATTTTAAACAAATTAAACACACATAACTTTTCCATGAAAAACAGTTACATTTCTTTCAAAGCATTATCTTGACATTACTGTTCTAAAACAGTATCACTTTCAAGTTCAATTCTAACCTCCCCTTTAAGAGGAGATCAAGTCTTTCTGAGGTAGCTCTTCTTCTCAGCCTACCAGTCCATGCAAAGGCTCCGGAATGGTATCTTCGCAAAATGTCTTTAAACAAAACCAGTAGGAAGCGCCTTTAATAAGGTGCAAACTATATACAGGAAGTTTGTATCATGCATTGTTCATGATTCAGCAGTTTTTATAACATTGTGGAACACAAAGCAAAAATGAAAGTGAAAGCAAAAATAAAAAGCAATAGGGATCCCGGGTAAACAAAGGGATCCCTTTAAGAGTTAACCCAGGACGGGTTTTAGCAGCAAAACAGCAAGGAAATAAACAGTTAACTATTTACAGTTTCAGGTTTCCGAGGCTTAGTTGGACGGCTTCCAGGGCAGCACCTGGCACTTAACCCTTCTTGGCCTGGGAAAAGTGAGGTCCAGGGCTACACCCAGTGCTGGACACACGCCGTTAATCCGTCTTTCATGTATGGTTAAATCATGCGCAGCGATGGAGGTCTGCGCAGCTTGAGTATGGGCATTTGTGGCAGCAAAGGTAGCGGCTGCTGCAAGATCAGTCACTGGAACCGAGTCAGCAGCTGTGGCACTAGCAGTCACTGGAGTGGTGTCGGTCGTCAGGGCAGGGTGGCTCTTCCTACCTGCTTCAGATGCGGTTCTCCCGGTGCCGGTCTGCTCCGTCTCCGCTGGGGTCTGGAACGCTGGCTGCGGGACCTTGTGCTGCGACGCTGTCATCTCTGCTTGCAGCACCTCGCTTTCCGGCAGGGCCTTGCTTTCCAGCTTCGGAGCGCTGGGACTTCTTTCCTGCTCCGGACCAGATGAGGCTGCCGACAGATGTCTGGTGAGGCTCCTGATGATGGCCTTCTTCCACCCGGCCTCAGTGCTCAGCTGCGTCCGCCGGGATCGGTCGCTGAGCTCGTCCACTCCGGCCTGCAGGAATTCAGCATCAGCGGTGGACGCCTGGTTGCGGTGCCCCCCCGGGTGGCTGGGGGAGTCCTCTGCTCCGACCCCACACTCCGGCTCCGGGCGGCTCGCCATGGCGTCCTCCATGTCGCTCGTTCCTTCTTCCTGGTCCTTTTCCCGCTCTCTCCTTCGTGGGCGGTTTCGTTTTCTCTGTCTCTGCCCACCATTGAGGATCAGGAGGCGGATCTCGGCTGCTGACGGACACGTCCTCAAGGGGCCGAGATATTTAGACTGGGCGGCCATTGTCTTTCGCGCTCTTCAGCTTGTTCACGCCCACTTCCACGCCCTTCTTCTTCTCCTGCGCTCTCCTTAGCGCTGTAATGGCGGCGGTTTTGACGGGAACTTCTGGCGGCAAGTGGCAACACACAGTCCTTGTAATAAAGCACAGTCCAAGCACGATAAATCACAGTTCCAAGGCACACATGACCTGATTCTTCAGGCTTAAGTAGATCCTGTTCGTGACGCCAAGTTTTGGAGCGCCCCCACACCGCCGCAGGGCCGAGGGGTACCCGGAGCCGGGCCTCTGGGATCTCAGTCCTGGGGTTGTCACGGTGGCTAGACCCGGTCCGTGGCCCTGTCTGTCAGTGGGGGACGTCCGTTGCAAATAGGTGCTGTTAACGGTGGTATAGCGGTGCAGTTGTGGGGTGCAGGTCGCGGTAAATAACGAGGACACCAGGTTGCAGTCTCTTTACCTCTTTACTGGAGATCTCTCGGTCCTCAGTCCAGAATCCGGTCCACCAGGCTGCGCAAGTCCGGCCGGTTCAATGGCACCTCCAGAGTTCTCCTCACAGGTGGAAATCAGTGCCTTCCTTCTTAGCGCTTTGTGTTGTAGTCCTTCCCTGCTGTGCTTACGGAAAGTACCCCACAACTGTTGTGTCTGTTTCTTAAGTTCCCTCACAACTCGATTAACTGATCTTCTGCTAATCTTCCGTCCCTTCCTGATGTTACAGTAAGAACGACACCCGTTTGTCAGGTAGGCCTGAAGTTCTTCCGGGACCCTAGAGACGCCCCTCTCCCGCAATTGCCCCCCAAGACTTCATAGGTGATATGTGGTAGACAGCCCGCCTGAGACTGACTGTCCTGCCGCTGTTTGGAGTATGGCTTAAAGCTGTATATTATTCCACTCCCTCGGCGTTCCGGCCACCGGTAATGCGCCTCAGCAAGGTGCTGCCTCTTTCAACAAAACCCCTGCTGGTATTCTCCTTCTGCTCGATTTCGTTTCTCACTCAGCACAATCTATCTCGCTTCTAATCCTTTCTTAGGGCACCGCCGCTATTCTGAGCAGGCACGGTCCCGTTACGTTCTTTCAATGCCAAGCCTCTGCCAGGATCCCACCCCTGGCAGAGACCCTACTGTCTCTTCCTCCACAACACCCTCTCTCACTAGGTGTTGCTTCGTTCGATCCAGTCAGCTTTCTCCACTAACTTCCTGCCTGACCCCCAGTTTACCCACTATGGTGGGGAGTGGCCTAATGAATAGCACCCTTAGCTCCCCCCGGAGGCCCAGCTGTGAAACATATTGGTGTCTGTGATACCTGATTGGAAGAACTCCTTCAGTGCCATCGAACGCACCATGGCTCCCCTTAGTGGCGGAGCCACAGTACTGCAACGACCAGGACTCTGGGGCGCTGCATATTTATGTTGTCTAGCTAGAAAAAAGTTGCATTAATGTCTGTAAAGTGAACAAAAAATATATACTTAGTCATATACTTTGTTAAGAAAGATCCCACGACTGGCTGACTCGCTGATTTCAGCAACTTCTCTTTCAAAGTGGATTTATAGACAGAGAATGGTGTTGGCTTTGCTATAAAAATGACCCAGCCACTAGAACGGCCCATTTTTATCCTATTCCTAACCTCTACTTGTAAGGCTAATTCCGACAATGAGCTTTTAATATTGTGTATTTTTTAAAAAAATGCAAGTAACCTAGGTTGCTTAATGGGTGCAGAAATGGTGCAGAAAACCTGGAACATCAAAAACTCACGAAAAGCTCATAGTGGGAACATAGTCTTAAGGCCCCGTCACACATAGCGAGATCGCTAGTGAGATCGCTGCTGAGTCACAAGTTTTGTGACGCAACAGCGACCTCAGCAGCGATCTCGCTATGTGTGACACGTACCAGCGACCCAGCCCCTGCTGCGAGATCGCTGGTCGTGTCGGAATGGCTTGGTCGTTGAGGTCCCGCTGACATCGCTGAATCGGTGTGTGTTACACCGATCCAGCGATGTCTTCACTGGTAACCAGGGTAAACATCGGGTTACTAAGCGCAGAGCCGCGCTTAGTAACCCGATGTTTACCCTGGTTACCAGCATAAATGTAAAAAAAAACAAACAGTACATACTCACCATCTGATGTCCGTCAGGTCCCTTGCCGTCTGCTTCCTGCTCTGACTGAGTGCCGCCGTACAGTGAGAGCACAGCACAGCAGTGACGTCACCGCTGCGCTCTGCTCTCACTGTACGGCGGCACTCAGTCAGAGCAGGAAGCAGACGGCAAGGGACCTGACGGACATCAGATGGTGAGTATGTACTGTTTGTTTTTTTTGGTAACCAGGGTAAACATCGGGTTACTAAGCGCGGCCCTGCGCCGATGTTTACCCTGGTTACCCGGGTGCTGCAGGGGGACTTCGGCATCGTTGAAGACAGTTTCAATGATGCCGAAGTCGTTCCCCTGATCGTTGGTCGCTGGAGAGAGCTGTCTGTGTGACAGCTCCCCAGCGACCACACAGCGACTTACCAACGATCACGGCCAGGTCGTATCGCTGGTCGTGATCGTTGGTAAATCGCTATGTGTGACGGGGCCTTTAGTCCACTGAAAAACATGAGCTGTATGCCTGAACTAAACTTTCCTTGCATGTATTGAGCAGAATCTGTTTCTCTGGCATGGTTTGGAGGGGTGAGACTCTTTGAATATGCAACCTTTGTAATCAGTGTAAGTTAGAGATGAAATTTGGCTTTAAGTATTGGCTCCCAAGGGATGCTTAGAGTTGGTAAAAAGTTGGATACCTTACGCTAGTTTCTAATTGGCATTTGATTGCTTTCATCTCTGGACTATTTTATTCGAGTAATATTTCACATATTAATGTGTTCCTTATGTTCGAAAGAAAATGGAAAGATCCCCAACCCATAACTGCCGCAATGGCAAAGGCAAACTAAGTAAGGAGTTGTTGCAAATGTCAAATTCATAGCAAACATATTCAAATATAAAGTATTAATTTCCAAAATCTTCATATCCGCCTTTTATAGCCCCAGAAAAAATACATTAAGATGTGTACTGCATAAAGTGATGTGATATCTATTTCAACCATGTTATGTTTTCAGACATAAGCAGGTTATATTTTTGCACTGTTCTGCACAAATGCATATGCTTATCTATTATTCATTTCTTATTGAATGTGATTACTGGAGTCACTATGGTGCCCATATGATATAATATTACATGTTTACAATGAAACAACCCACTTTAAGAATACAATTTTAAAGTGTTCAATAGAGATGAGATATTTGAATGTTTTGATATTCGAACTTGACAGTTTCGGCAAACTTTTCACAAAAATTTGAATCACAAATACTCTAATTGTTTCCTGAAAACCCTCTGAGACTCTGAGGACTTCTAGGACCGTATCCAACCCATTTTAATTCCTTTATCATAAACGTAGATTTGTAATGTTAAAGTGACCTCAGCATTGAAACGGGAGTTAACCCGCTAGTAAGCAACAGCCCATTTAATAACAAACTGCACTATCACAAATTTTATGCTTTTATTAGATTAAGAATATGGTCCAAAAAATCATCTCTCTTAGGCCCTGATTCATCATTGCCTTTGCTCCTTTTTTACTAGTTTTGTGTGATTTGCGCCCTTCACTTTTGTTTCCATCCAATGCATTATTCTATTTGCGCCTTTTTAAAAGTCTGTTTAATATACTCTCTTGTTTTTTTGTTTTGTTTTTCTTTTAACATTTTTTCCCTGATTCATCAATTGTAATTTTTTTAAAAGTCGCAAAATTTGGTGCTACTGTATTCTAGTCTCCCCAAGTGTAGTTTACGTATGGTTTTCAAAGTTACATCTTTCTGTAACATTTATGAAAAAGATGCAACTTTTTTGCTCAAAAAAATTTAAAAAATGATTAATGGCAGGAAAGAATCCCTTTGTTTTTACTTTGCGGCAAATATGTGAATCGCAAACACAATTTTGATGAATTTGGAGAAATAAACATCAGCAAATACTTCAAGACAAAAAAATAAAAGTGACCTTAAAAAAATACAAATCATGAATCGGAGCCTTAAGGTACCTTCACACGAAACGACTTTGTAACGATATCGCTTGTGATCCGTGACGTTACAGCGTCCTCGCTAGCGATATCGTTTCGTTTGACACGCAGCAGCGATCAGGATCCTGCTGTGATGTCGCTGGTCGCAGAATAAAGTCCAGAACTTTATTTGGTCGTCCGATCGCCGTGTATCGTTGTGTTTGAAAGCAAAAGCAACGATACCAGCGATATTTTACACTGGTAACCAGGGTAAACATCGGATTGCTAAGCGCAGGGCCGCGCTTAGTAACCCGATGTTTACCCTGGTTACCAGTGTAAAAGTAAAAAAACCAAACAGCACATACTCACCTGCGCGTCCCCCAGGGTCTGCTTCCTGACACTTACTGAGCACCGGCCCTAAAGTGAAAGTGAAAGCACAGCGGTGACGTCACCGCTGTGCTGTTAGGGCCGGAGCTCAGTCAGTGTCAGGAAGCAGACGCTGGGGGACGCGCAGGTGAGCATGTACTGTTTGTTTTTTTTACTTTTACACTGGTAACCAGGGTAAACATCGGGTTACTAAGCGCGGCCCTGCGCTTAGTAACCCGATGTTTACCCTGGTTACCCGGGGACCTCGGCATCGTTGGTCGCTGGAGAGCGGTCTGTGTGACAGCTCCCCAGCGATCAAACAGCGACGCTGCAGCGATCGGCATCGTTGTCGCTATCGCTGCAGCGTCGCTTTGTGTGAAGGTACCTTTAGTCTTTTGTGAAGAGGCAGATTGTTCTGTGCAAAAGACTGTCAGAGATGCTATCATTCTGCTGTAGCTAAAACAAGTGTTGTTCCATATTGTAACAACCCTGCTGGCATCACTGCATGGCCTCCCATTCCCCATCTGCTTTTCACACAAACTCACTCACTTTTCCAGTCCATGCTCTGAGTTCTCTCTGCTGCCAGCTCCATGCTGTGTGCCTCATGTCTGCTGCTTGCTCTGTGCATGCTCTGTCTGTGTGTATAGGGGGGCGGCGCCAGCAGTTCCTGTGTCTTATTGAGACTGTGTGCACCTTGCTAAGGTGTCCCCGACCAACTGCCATGAGGCTTCCTATATTTAAGACTTCCCCACCCATTGGGGGGGGCCTGTGCAACTTACTCCCTCAGTCAGTTCTTAGCTGCTGAGGTGCCAGGCCCTGTCTCTCTGACTCTGGTGTCCGCCACCCAGTGGGGCGTTGTACTCTGGCCTGTGTCCTTGTGTAGCCACCCAGTGGGGTGTAGTACCCTGGCCTGTGTCCTTTTGTAGCCACCCAGTGGGGCTTCGTACCCTGGCCTGTGTCCTGTGTCTGCCACCCAGTAGGGCATTGTACCCTGGCCTGTGTCCTTGTGTAGCCACCCAGTGGGGCGTAGTACCCTGGCCTGTGTCCTTGTGTAGCCACCCAGTGGGGCTTCGTACCCTGGCCTGTGTCCTGTGTCTGCCACCCAGCGGGACATCGTACCATGGCCTGTGCCTTATCCCGTTCCTGACTCTGTCTTAGTCTAGTCCTGTTCCTGTGTCTGTTTACATACCTGTCTTGGTTTGCTTTCTCTGCTGTGCGTACTCTGTGTCTTGCTTTGCTCTGCTCTCGCCTCTGCACTCTGAGCCTTGCTTTGCTCTGCTCTCGGCTCTGCACTCTGTGTCTTTGCTTGCTCTGCTCATGTCTCTGAACTCTGTGGCTTTGCCCTGCTCTTGTCTCTGCACCCTGTAACTTTGCTCTGCGGCGCCGCTTCTTATGGTTCTACCTGGCTCCGCTCCTTGCGGTTCTACCTTGCTCTGTTTCTACGTCTCCTGCTCTTGGCTCCGCCTCCCGAATTTCTGCACTTGGCTCCACCTCCTGCATTTCTGTACTTGGCTCCGGCTCCTGCTCTTAGCTCCGCCTCCTGCGTTTCTGTACTTGGCCCCAGCTCCTGCTCTTGGCTCTGCCTCCTGCATTTCTGTACTTGACTCTGCCTCCTGCTTTTGTCTCTACCTCCTGTACTTCTGCTTTGCTCCACTCCTTGCTGTCTTTCTCTACCTGTTCTCATAAACCCTCCTGTCTGAACAGGATCTTACCTGTTTTACATACCTGCCTGCATATCGGTCCCTACCGGTCCTTCCAGTGTACCAGCCTTGTTCGCCTGTCCTGCCAGAGCACCAGCCATACCTGCCTGCCTACCAGAGAGCCAGCCATGCCTGCCTGCCTGCCAGTGTCTCTGTTGTACCCATCTGCCTTCCTGTGTCCCAGCCATGCCTGCCTGTCTGCCAGAGTGCCAGCCGTGCCTGCTTGCCTGTCTATGTTCTGTTTCCCTCGTGGGATCAGCAGCCACAGCCAGACACCACCCTGGAGTGGTACCTGGTAGCTTCCTGCCGCACAAGCCTGACCTCACCATCAGAGGCTCCAGCGAATACCAAGGAAGCTACTTAGTTATGTCCCTTCCAGGGTAGCCTGGTCTGTGGCACAGTGGGGCCACATCCCCGCACGCCCCCAAAACAACCAGCCTGGGCGCGAGTGTGAAACATATATTATTATATTCGGTAATTCTTGCCCACTAATGTGCTTGACATTGACAAAGGAGCCAAATTGTAACCTGTGTTTTAGAAATTCTACTGCCTGAATTGCTGGTGCAAATAGTGTTGGTGCTTCTGCTGTTAGCAGCTCCTGCAATCTTAGTCATGGTAAGGTTTTTTTTCTTTTACACTAACCCATCCATTGCCATT
Source organism: Ranitomeya variabilis (assembly GCF_051348905.1). NCBI lineage: Eukaryota > Metazoa > Chordata > Amphibia > Anura > Dendrobatidae > Ranitomeya > Ranitomeya variabilis. The sequence goes on from NC_135236.1 coordinate 504,536,402, forward strand.
GTTATGGCAATTAACTCCAGGGGTTAATAACAGGGCTGATAGCCATGTATGCATGGGCATACTGCCCGAAGGCAGGTCATCATGGAAGCTCCTTATGTCAGATACAGAGGAAGAGGCGGGCCACCCGACAGGATCATTGCGATGGCGACTCACAGTGACGTCTCTGGACCCACACTGCCTGGCGCGTACAGGCCAAGCCCCCACCTGAGGCAGAGGTGGAGGCCTGTTAACCGCAGCTGGACACAGCCTGATCGGTGGATTCCTCCCATACCAGGGCATGCTAGCCCACATATGTCTCGGCACTCGGCCTGAAGGGTCCTCAGAGAGGCTCCTGCGCTAGGTCCGGGGAGCCACATCAGGTGAAAGCTGATCTGGAGGCCATGCCCAATGGGGACGCTGCACAGATGAGGACTATGCCGTCACCATCCTTGCTCCCCTGCCAATGATCCCGGATACTTGAGCCTGAGGCTCTCTAATATATGCGCCACCAATGACATAGTAAGCTGTACAGAGGGACTACTCCTGCTGTCTGTGAGCAGGAAACTACTGGCCCTCACCACTAATTTACCATAAAAATATCCCCAAACCCACCCCATTATAACCATGTTCCCACCCCCTCCAACCCATTGTCATGCCGACCTCCAAAAAACACCATAAGAGGAAAAACCTCCACCAACTTCTAGAAAAAAAAAAAAGGTACACAGGTAAAGGTGCTTACCTGTTGCGGCCTCCAAACAAATGCACTATCAAGGTGCAGTGGACCCAAGTTAAGATGGAAACTACACAGGTGCAATAATACCGATGAGGCAGCCAGCCTACAACCAGGGATTGGCCGCTTGGCACACCAGTACAGACAAATAAACTGTATGTGGCATGTTAACACAGAAATGCAGAGCATCTGACTCAAAGCCTATTAGTGACGTCATATGGCGGGCCTAATCAGTGCTGACTAATGCATCCTGTGTGAACAGCGGCCACAGTATACAGAGCCAACTAGGGTCCAACTTCACCCCGAAAGATATGAAGTGCACAAAAACATAATAATGTATGCAAGGTATTGGTTTATATTATGGCCATAATGCTTAAGCCGGCAACCCACGTCAAGGGTCCTTGTGTCTTTCCACTCCTACTCTAAACAAAAAAGCATCGGTATTATTGCACCTGTGTAGTTTCCATATTAACTTGGGTCCGCTGCACCTTGATAGTGCATTTGTTTGGAGGCCGCAACAGGTAAGCACCTTTACCTGTGTACTGTTTTTTTTTTTCATGCCGACCTCCACCCACGCCGGGGAGGCCGATTTGTTCCTGCCATTACTTTACACTCTCCTTTCTTTCAGATGTAATTGACATCTAGGAGAAGTGAAAGCAGTTCCTACTGTCTGACTCCCTTCAGACATCAGTTATGTCCGAAGGAAGTGAGAATAAAATCCCATGAGACCGGGAAGACCCAGCGCTAAAACTTGGGGTGAGTACAGGCTGTTTTTCTTTTAAATAGGGAAATATAGTAATTGAGCAGTGGTTGTCTAAAGTACTGGACAACCTTTAAACCCCTGAGAAGCAGTCCCCACTACTTGTTATAATCTAACTATATATTGTGTTCTTGTGTGTATCTCCTGACTAGTGTCTTAGTGATTATTCCTGCTTCTGCCTTCAGCTTGTTTTCTGATTATTCTTCGGCCTGACAAATTTGTACCTAGTGTGAGGCACTGACTGGTGTTACATGTGAGGGTTATTGTATATTCCCCCAGGATGTGCACAGAGGCATATTTGAGGTCATGAGAGTGAATTGCAGTCACAGGCGTAGCTGTGGTTGCAATGCAGTCTAAAGTGTGTATTGGTCCTGGGCATGCTATGTTATGCTATGCTATGTGCTTTTGTGTTTTGAAACAGACTACAGGACAGTAGTGGTGCAGTCCTTTTCATTCCGGGCCAGGTTTTCCAGGTGGCTGAAGGCCACAGGCTGCCAGTTAAGAACCGTGCAGTATAGGGTTTGGGTGTGTCAGAGTCAGTGTAAGTCTGGTGTTTGGAGGAGTACAGATCAGTCGGCTCTACAGAGCTTCATCTGTGTGAGACAACACAGGCTAGTGGAGCCAAACATTCAGGGGAGCTGAAACTCCTGGCACCCACAGTGTACACAGCGGTGCAGTCGTCCACGGCAACCGGTCCGAGGTGGACCGGCTTGTTTAGTGACTGTAAACTGGAGGATATGGTTCCCGGCTGCTATCCAAAGGATATCATGTACTGTGTGATGTTGTGAGTATAACATTAACACGGCATTAAAAATTAAAACATTAAAAATGCACATATAAAATTAAAGACTTAGGAATCAGGAAGGTGTGGTCGTGGAGGCGACTAGGAACGTACGCATGAGGAACCCTCTGGCACCAGCAAAGGATGTGGCTGGGGGTCATGGTAAAATGGATAGAGCTCTTGCTGGACAGCAGCATTGGGAGGCTTGGATTCAGGTGCAACATGGTGCGCATGCATACCCGGGGTTGCCGGGGCAGATCGCAGCATTTTAGCCTGACATAGATATGAGAAACTAGGAAAAAACAGAGCGCAGGAGGTTCTTAACTGATAACACAATAAGGTGCAGAGAAAAAAAATAAATCTGCTCACCTGATGAAGTTGCACCTAAGCAACATGTTTAGCACATATCAGCCGCTGCATGACACAGGTCCATAAAGAAAGAGTGGCACAGGATCCGATTGAAGTGTCAGTGGATGCGATGCTGATGAGTTTATTCAGATAGTTGATGATATCTTCAAAAGCTTTATTCAGGTAAACCCGTTTCAAAGTCATACACAGGATATCTTCAAGAGGACAAAACTTGGTTCATCAGAAGCACATCCACTGACACTTCAGCCGGATCCCGAGTCAGCATGACATAGTCACCGAGGCACGGGAAAGGGTACAGAGGAAACGGTACAAAGTGCCGAAGGCAGGTACTTAGGTAATGGGATGAGCTTCAGGGTTAGGGAACACAAAATAAACCAAGTCGAGACCACCAAAAACTGGCAAAATCTACTGTTAGTCAGGAAAGTGGGCGTGTCTTCTGCAACGGAGAATGGGGAAAGGGGTGGCCACGTAACAAAGTATGGAGGAGAAAAGCAAAGGGGAGGGATGCTTACATCAACCGATGATTCCGGTCCCTATTTTCGTTTCTCAGCACAGTGTCATGCAGGGTGTCACAGGATTATGCAGATGCATTGTCATGCACCCATGTGGGGTGACAATTGCTCAACCCCACAGGCTTGAACAGAGAGAGGGGGTATATGAGGCAGTGACTGGTGTTACATGTGCGGGTAATTATATGCTCCCCCAGGATGCGCACGGAGGCATATTGAGGCCATGAGAGTGCATTGCAGTCACAGGCGTAGCTGTGGTTGTAATGCAGACTAAAGACTAATAATAAATAATAATAAAGACTAAAGATGCAATGCATCCAGGGAAAAATTTGGGAAAACCTGCTCTGGGCTTTTGTGTTTTGAAATGGACTACAGTACGGTAGTGGTGCAGTCTGTTTCATTTCAGGCCGGATTTTCTAGGTAGCTGAAGGCCACAGGTTGCTAGTTAAAAACCCTGCGATCCAGAGGTGGAGTGTCCTGTTTCCCAGCCGCGATCCTGAGGATATCGTGTGCTTTTTTTTTTGAGTTGAACATTAAAGAGACGTTTTGCTGGGTCACTGCCTCATCACTGCATACGGTGCTACCGCTGCACTACACTAGCCATATCTCCTTGTGCTGACCTGGCAATCTGACGATTTTTCTTGTCAGCATGCACCACTGAACATAAGTTGAATTCTCTGTGCAGGGGTTAAAGTTTAAAAGTCAGGGCAATACATGGAATCTGGTAAACGGGGCAGCTAGCACCAAGAAAGTTTGTTTTAGCCATTTTTAAACATGCCAGATGACCACAAACAGTATTGTCATGACAAGATCTACTTCAGTGACCAGCAAATAGGGTAAATGAAGGGTATGGATTTTGAGCCTATGAAAATGTAATGACATATAGAAGGAAAGTCTCAAAGATGCCAGTGCTCCTACTTAAATGCAGAAGTTAGTGTGCATCAAGGTCATGCATATATATATAAACTTCTCAAGTATTGTTTCAATTTTAATCATCACATTGTACTACTTCCCAAAATAACAGGTTTTCATCATCCATTCATTATGAATTACAACTAACATAATGAGTTGATGAATACTGTGCTAGCAATCAGACAAATGTTCTGTAAGGATGGATTTCACATGTGTGACAAGAAGATATCAATGCCCGTCACAGATAAGGGTGATAATGAATGAATTCCTCTAGTTTGTCCACTCTAACCTTGAAATATAAGACACATTCTAAAACTTATCATTTTTCTCACACATGTAGTAGGGTAAAAACAAATTCTGTACGCAATTGTGATTTTAGAAAAAACATACAGGTTTTTCCTATCTTATTTAAATGTTGATATAAAAACGTCACCTATATATGTAGTGCCACGGATCCACACCGCTGCCACCAATTTGTCAGGATTCACACCGTGACCGTCACCCCTACGTCACGGATCGGGGTGACTTTAGGCCAACAGACGGCTATCACATGTGCAGGGGGGCTTATCTTAGTTATCCCTCCACTGCTAACAATGTGATGAAAACACACACAAGGTTATTGACCTATCACTTTACAGCAGGGGTATTATTTTAGTTATCCCACTGCTCTACAATATACCATGAACTGCAGGGATTTATGTATATCCCGCTTTACAGTTCCACTTGAGAACTTGCAGCTCTCTGGCGCCCCCCTTACCCTCAGGTCAGTCTAGGTACTGCACCTAGGGTAATTAGTCGCCAGAAAGGCTGCCTGCTATGTACTGGCTATTGGGCACGCTGCAGCGAGGGCAATATAACTACTCCCACTCAGGCAGGAACAATAATTACCAACGCCGCCGTCGCTAAAATGACTCCCAAAGGCACAGAACAAAGGTATGCTGCCACCAGCTTTGATTAAACGGGTCTGAAGCTAACCCAAAATAGTAGCGTAATTCCCTTCAGAAGACTTAGGGTACATTTAAGAACAGGAGAACGAAACTAGTATTTAGATATTTTACTCCGTAAAAGATTAAGGCAGTGTTTACCAAAAGGCATATAAAGATGTTACAATATGAGACAATTGAAAATATGTACAAGGTAATTATAAAAATAACAGGGGTCAAATGAGAAATTAACACTTACATGTGTTCAGGACATTGCAGGCAACCAGGCTAGTGGGCGGAGTTCCCATATGTCCCAGTTCATCAGGGCTAGCAGTCAGGGCTCTTCAGGTAAGACCCCTCTGGTAAGACTCAGACCAAGACTGAAGGCTGGGTTAAGTGGAGTCCCTTAAAAACCTGGAGCCTCGTGACATCACTAAAGGGGTTGAGTTAACATCGCCCTCCCCTGTCATCAGAGTTACCAAATTCACCACAAAGTCTTATAATGCTAGTATCTCCACTCCAGAATGTGTCAGAATCATAACACACCCAGCATTCTTCTTATTTTACAATTGGCATTCTAATGATACAAAATTTGGGCTCGTTGTGATGCCCAGTTCCGGAGAAATCTGTACTCTGTCCCTGTTTGAAATAGAGGCTCATGCTTACAGTGGCTGATAAATCCGCTGATGGAGATTAGCAATATGTATTTATTATTTTCCTAGCCAAAATCATTGGCCTAATATCTTACAATATTGGAACAAAGAGCCTCATATTTTAAAAGAGAGATCAGACCAGTTTCAGCTGGTACCATTGTCTATGCAGCTATACCGGTCGTAAGAATTCCTTTGCTCCCAGAACGAGAAGCAATAAAACCTCTCTACACACTCACATCTCAGCAAACACAAACAAAGAGAGAAGGGAGTTTTTAGCCCGCTGCATGGGTCTGACAGGCAAAGCTACAAAATCATATTACATTTCATAAAATATTGTGACACCTCCCCCTTTTGGTCTCCGCTACGGAGGCAGAACCCCTTGGTATGCCTCCATGCGCACCTCAGTAGGTTCACCCTGGTGGGACAGTCCATCTGCATTGCCATGCTCCCTGCCCGTTTTGTGTTCAATGGTGAAGTCAAACTGCTGAAGGGCAAGGCTCCAGCATAGCAACCTGCCGTTGGTTCCACGCACGGCGTTTAGCCAGAGCAGAGAGTTGTGGTCGGTCACCACAGTGAAGGCATGGCCGTACAAGTAGGGCTGCAAGCGCTGCAAGGCCCAGACTATGGCCAGGCACTCCTTCTCGATGGTGGAGTAGGCCACTTCCCTCAGCAAAAGTTTCCGGCTCAGGTACAACACGGGGTGCTCTTGGTCCTCTGAGTCAACCTGGCTGAGCACAGCACCAAGGCCAAACTCACTGGCGTCAGTCTGTACCAAAAACGGTCGACTGCTGTCGACTGCTTTCAACACAGGGGCGTTGCACAGCGCTGTTTTCAATGCCTGGAAGGCCCCCTCACAGCAGTCAGTCCAGTTGACGATGTGGGGTAGCTTCTCCCTGGTGAGGTCCGTCAAGGGTTTTGCCAGGCTACTATAGTGCTGTACAAAGTGCCTATAGTACCCTGCAGTGCCAAGGAAGGACATCACCTGTTTCTTGGTCCTGGGAGTGGGCAAGTTCACGATCACTCCCACTTTCTCAGGCTCTGGCTTTAGGGTGCCCCCGCCTACTTGGTGTCCCAGGTAGTGGACCTCCCTCATGCCCATCTGGCACTTTCCGGGCTTGATAGTCAGTCCAGCTCAGTGAATTCGCCTGAGCACCTCCTCGAGATGCTACAGCTGTTCCTTCCAGGAGGAACTGAAGATGACAATGTCATCCAAGTACGCTACTGCGTACTTTTCCAGTCCCTGAAGCAGGAGGTTGCCATCTGCTGGAAAGTGGCGGGGGCATTCTTCATGCCGAAGGGCATGACCGTGGACTCATACAGTCTGAAGGGTGTGATAAAGGCAGACTTCTCCTGCGCCTTGGGGCTCAGGGGAATCTGCCAGTATCCTCGAGTCAGATCCATTATTGTCAGGTATTTTGCGCCAGCTAACCTCTTAAGCAGCTCCTCGATGTGCGGCATTGGGTGTGCATCAGTGGCTGTGATGGCGTTGAGCCCCCTGTAGTCCACGCAGAATCGGGTGGTCTGGTCCTTCTTGGGCATGAGAACTACAGGTGAGGCCCACGCACTCTTTGACCGTCGAATCACCCCCAGCTGTAAAATCTCATCGATTTCCTGGCGCATAACCTGCTGCACCTGGTCGGAGATTCGATAGGGTGTTCGCTGTAGTGGGGCATGATTCCCGGTGTCCACCTCGTGGACTGCTAAAGCAGTCCTTCCAGGTTGGTTGGAGAACATGACACGGAAGGGTTCCAGCGTGGTTTGCAACTGCAACCACTGGGGTTCAGTTAAAGACGCGCTTACCTCCACGTCCTCAATGGACCCACTGGCCTTCGCTTGGGCCAGCATGTCCAGGAGGGTGTCATCCTCCCTGTCTTCGGGCAAGATGCAGACCGTGGTCACGTGGTACCGCTCATTACAGTGATGAATATGCGCATATTCATGACTGTAATGAGCGGTATCACGTTACCGCTCACACAGGACAGGCGGCCGGTGCTGAGAGGAGACATCGCGGGAGCTGGGTGAGTATTTCTCTGCAAGCGGCCGGGCGGTGCACTGGGGATGGGAGGCGGGAGGTCACCAGAAACTTTATTTTTAACAAAAAAGAACAAAAACTTGATCTTTCAACCCTTCTCTCCTGCTAGCGCTGCTTTCAGCCAAGCAGGACAGAAGGGATGAATGCCAGCTTCAGCACCACAAGCAGGGGACAGCGCTTACTGTAGCGCTGTCTCTCCTGCACGGTCCTTGTGGTCCTCAGGCGACACACGGGCGGCACATGGCTGCCGCACGTGTACCTCACTGATGTGCCACGTGAGCATACGGACACACGGACATGGATAACTCTGGTACCGATTTCTCTAGTACTGGAATTATCTGGACCTGTGAAACCGGCCATACACAGTATGATGTATCTACAGCTCATCTATACACAGTATGATGTCCCCCCAGTTCCAATATACAGTGAGGGAAATAAGTTTTTAATCGGTTGCTGATTTTGTAAGTTCGCCCACTGACAAACATATGAACAGTCTGTAATTTTAAGGGTAGGCTAATTTTAACATTGAGAGACAGAATATCAAAAATAAAATCCAGAAAATCACATTGTATAAATTATATAAATTTATTTGCATTTTGCAGTTAGAAATAAGTATTTGATACCTCTGGCAAACAAGACTTAATAATTGGTGGCATAACCCTTGTTTGCAAGGACAGCAATCTGATGTTTTTCATAGTTGATCATGAGGTTTGCGTATATGTCAGGACTCAGGAGGAATTTTGGTCCACTTCTCTTTGCAGATCATCGCTAAATCATTAAGATTTTGAGGCTTTCACTTGGCAACTCAGGGCTTTAACTAGTTTCATAAGTTTTCTATGGGATTAAGGTCCGGAGACTGGCTAGGCCACTCCATGACCTTAATGTGCTTTCTTTTGAGACACTCATTTGTTGCCTTGGCTATATCTTTTGGGTCATTGTATTGCTGGAAGTCCCAGCCACGACCCATTTTTAATGTCCTGGCAGAGGGAAGGAGGTTATCAATCAGTGTGTTATAGTACAACAAGAAGCCCGTCGTGTGCAGGTCGGCATCCGGGCATCGAGGTGCCAATCGCTCTGTAACAGTCAGTGCTGCGCGTGTGCCACCTGACAGAGACTGTGACTGTGACCGGGGACTGCTGTTTCCTGAATCCCCGATGCATATTTGTCGAGCCTCGCCTAACTCTGACAGGACTGTGGCATATTCCTTGCCGGCTCTTTACTGTGGACTCAACATTTTAAAGACTTAAAGTTGCCAGCCAGGAATGGATCATCGCATTCTTCATGACCACACTAGATCCACGTTGCGTTGACAGCTATTGGCACCATTATCTACTTTAGAATCATTCCTGTCAGGAAGACGCCTGATAGATAAGTGACTTTATTGAGAATTCCTTTCTTTGTTTTATCTGCGTTGATTTTTTTCCCAACCAAACCCCTGTATTCCCTATTCTGACTACATTTTACCTTACTTTTTCCCTATTCTGCTTACATGTTACCTCATGTTTACTCTATCATCCTGCGTGGAGTAATACCTTGTTTATTAAAACATGTTAACCCGTGATCTGCCTCCTGTCCGTCACTGCATCCCGCAACCTGCTTACTGCCTGTATGATCTTAACCAGGTATGTTTGTATCTGAAATGTTGCAGTGTTTCTGGGAAAAACATACTTTGAAAGAGTACTATGAAAATGAAGTAATTATTTAACCCATGTTAAAAATGGCAAAAAGAAATAAAAGAAAAGCGTAACTCACGATTTGTGATTTTTCTTTCCCATTCAAGGAAGCAGGAGGGAAGAATCCAGCAATATCCGTAGCGGCTAAAAATTTACTTTTAATCCATTATAAATAAAATATGGAATGGGCACATATTGACGGGTATGAAACACAGAGCAGGACTGATCAACGCGTTTTGACTGAAAAGTCTTTGTAAAGATCTTGGCAGCCGAAGGACCGTTAACAGAAAAATAAAAAAGATAAAGCAAAACATTAATTTTTTACAAAATTCAAATTCTTTATCCACTAATATGTATATATATATATATATATATATATATATATATATATATATATATATATACATACATATATATATATACATACTGTATATATATATATATATATATATATATTATATATATATATATATATATATATATATATATATATATATATATATATATATATATATATACACACACGGTGGGGGAAATAAGTATTTGATCCTTGCTGATTTTGTAAGTTTGCACATTGACAAAGACATGAACGGCCCATCATTTTAATGGTAGGTAAATTTTAACATTGAGAGACAGAATATCAAAAATTAAATCAAGAAAATCAAAATGTTTAAATTCTACGCATTTATTTGCATTTTTCAGTGAGAAATAAGTATTTGATCCTTTACCAACCAGTAAGAGTTCTGGCTCCTACAGATCAGTTAGATGCTGATAATCAACTTGTTACCTGCATTAAAGACAGTTGTCTTTCATAGTCTCCCTTATAAAACACTCCTGTCCACAGACTCAATTATTCAGTCAGACTCTAACCTCTACAACATGGGCAATACCAAAGAGCTTTATAAGGATGTCAGGGATAAGATAACAGATCTGCACAAAGCTGGAATGGGCTACAAAACCATAAGTAAGACGCTGGATGAGAAGGAGACAAACTGTTGGTGCAATAGTAAGAAAATGGAAGAAATGCAAAATGACTGTCAATTAGTGTTGAGCATTCCGATACCGCAAGTATCGGGTATCGGCCGATACTTGCGGGTATCGGAATTCCGATACCGAAATCCGATACTTTTGTGATATCGGGAATCGGTATCGGGATTAATAGCAATGTGTAAAATAAAGAATTAAAATAAAAAATATTGCTATACTCACCTCTCCGACGCAGCCTGCACCTCACCGAGGGAACCGGCAGCCTTCTTTGCTTAAAATGCGCACGTTTACTGCCTTCCGTGACGTCATGGCTTCTGATTGGTCGCGTGCCGCCCATGTGACCGCGACGCGACCAATCACAAGCCGTGACATAATTTTCAAATCCTGAATGCCTAGAATTAGGCATTCAGGACCTGAAATTACGTCACGGCTTGTTGTGATTGGTCGCATCGCGGTCACATGGGCGGCACGCGACCAATCACAAGCCGTGACGTAATTTTCAAATCCTGAATGCCAAGAATTAGGCATTCAGGACCTGAAATTACGTCACGGCTTGTTGTGATTGGTCGCGTCGCCGTCACATGGGCGGCACGCGACCAATCAGAAGCCGTGACGTCACGGAAGGCAGTAAACGCGCGCATTTTAAGCAAAGAAGGCTGCCGGTTCCCTCGGTAAGGTGCAGGCTGCGTCGGAGAGGTGAGTATAGCAATATTTTTTATTTTAATTCTTTATTTTACACAGTAATATGGATCCCAGGGCCTGAAGGAGAGTTTCCTCTCCTTCAGACCCTGGGAACCATCAGGGATACCGTCCGATACTTGAGTCCCATTGACTTGTATTGGTATCGGGTATCGGTATCGGATTAGATCCGATACTTTGCCGGTATCGGCCGATACTTTCCGATACCGATACTTTCAAGTATCGGACGGTATCGCTCAGCACTACTGTCAATCGACATCGATCTGAGGTACCATGCAAAATCTCACCTTGTGGGGTATCCTTGATCATGAGGAAGGTGAGAGATCAGCCTAAAACTACATGGGGGAACTTGTTAATGATCTCTAGGCAGCTGGGACCACAGTCACCAAGAAAACTATTGGTAACACATTACACCGTAACTGTTTAAAATCCTGCAGTGCCTGCAAATTCCCCCTGCTCAAGAAGGCACATGTGCAGGCCCATCTGAGGTTTGCCAATGAACACCTGGATGATTATGTGAGTGATTGGGAGAAGTTGCTGTGGTCAGATGAGACAAAAATTGAGCTATTTGGCATTGACTCAACTCGCCGTGTTTGGAGGAAGAGAAATGCTGCCTATGACCCAAAGAACACCATCCCCATTGTCAAGCATGGAAGTGGAAACATTATGTTTTGAGTGTGTTTCTCTGCTAAGGGCACAGGACTACTTCACGGCATAAATGGGAGAATGGATGGAGCCATGTACTGTAAAATTCTAAGTGACAACCTCCTTCCCACCACCAAGACATTAAAAATGGGTCGTGACTGGACCTTCCAGCAATACAATGACCCAAAACATACAGGCAAGGCAACGAATTAGTGGCTCAAAAGGATGCACATGAAGGTCATGGAGTGGCCTAGCCAGTCACCCGACCTTAATCCCATAGAAAACTTATGGAGGGATTTAAAGCTCCGAGTTGCCAAGCGACAGCCTCAAAATCTTAATGATTTAGAGATGATCTGCAAAGAGGAGTGGACCAAAATTACTCCTTACATGTGTGCAAACCTCATTATCATCTACAAAAAACATCTGGTTGCTGTGCTTGCCAACAAGGGTTTTGCCACCAAGTATTAAGTCTTGTTTGCCAGAGGTACCAAATACTTATTTCTCACTGCAAAATGCAAATAAATGTAGTTAATTTATACAATGTGATTTTCTGGATTTTATTTTTTATATTCTATCGCTCAAGGTTAAAATCAGCCTACCCTTAAAATTACAGACTGTTCATGTCTTAGTCAGTGAGCAAACTTACAAAATCAGCAAGGGATCAAATACTTTTTTCCCCCACTGGTGTCTTGCTTATGGTTTTGTAGCCCAACACCATCTTTGTGCAGGTCTATGATCTTGTCCCTGACATCCTTAGAAAGCTCTTTGGTCTTGCCCATGTTGTAGAGGTTAGTCTGACTGATTAATTGAGGCTGTGGACAGGAGTCTTTTATAAAGATGACTATGTAAGACAGCTGTCTTTAATGCAGGTAACGAGTTAATTAGGAGTGTCTAACTGGTCTGTAGGAGCCAGAATTTTTAATGGTTGATGGGGATCAAATACTTATTTCTCACTGCAAAATGCAAATAAATTTATAATTTATACAATGTGATTTTCTGAATTTTATTTTTTATATTCTATCTCTCAATGTTAAAATTAACCTACCCTTAAAATTATAGACTGTTCATGTCTTTGTCAGTGAGTAAACATACAAAATCAGCAAAGGATTACTTCCTTCAATGTATATATATATATACTTTTATGTTTGCTATTGTCATTATCATACTTACTGAATAGTGATGAGCGAGTGTACTCGTTGCTTGGGTTTTCCCGAGCATGCTCGGGTGATCTCCGAGTATTTGTAAGTGTTTGGAAGCAGCGGAATGATTTACAGCTATTAGCCAGGCAGAGTACATGTGGGGGTTGCCTGGTTGCTAGGTAATCCCCACATGTAATCAAGCTGGCTAATAGCTGTAAATCATGCTGCTGAGGTAATGAAAATTTAATCTCTGAGCAGTCATGAATACTCGGAGACCACCCGAGCGTGCTCGGGAAAACCCGAGCAACGAGTACACTCGCTCATCACTATTACTGAAGAATCATGTTGCCAAGTCATTTTTACTGAACAATAAAAGCCACAAAACAATTTGGAATTTTTTTTCTCCATTTTTCACTCAATTCTATTGTAAAATGCGTGATGTCATATACCACTAAACATGGCTATGTTGACAGAAAAATAAAAGAATAATAGCTCTTGGAAGGCGGGGAGGAAATAAAACAAAAAATTGCCTATTCGATAAGGAGTAGTGTTGAGCGATACCTTCCGATACTTGAAAGTATCGGTATCGGATAGTATCGGCCGATACCCGAAAAATATCGGATATCGCTGATACCGATACCCGATACCAATACAAGTCAATGGGACACCAAGTATCGGAAGGTATTCTGGATGGTTCCCAGGGTCTGAAGGAGAGGAAACTCTCCTTCAGGCCCTGGGATCCATATTAATGTGTAAAATAAAGAATAAAAATAAAAAATATTGATATACTCACCCCTCCGACGGAGCCTGGACCTTACCGATGTAACCGGCAGCCTCCGTTTCTAAGAATGAGCGCGTGAAGGACCTTCGATGACGTCGCGGCTTGTGATTGGTCGCGTGAGCGGTCACATGACCGCTCACGCGACAAATCACAAGCTGCGACGTCATCGAAGGTCTTTCACGCGCTCATTCTTAGGAACGGAGGCAGCCGGTTACAGCGCTAAGGTCCAGGGGCCTCCGGAGGGGTGAGTATATCAATATTTTTTATTTTTCTTTATTTTACACATTAATATGGATCCCGATACCGATTCCCGATATCGCAAAAGTATCGGAACTCGGTATCGGAATTCCGATACCGCAAATATCGGCTGATACCCGATAGTTGCGGTATCGGAATGCTCAACACTAATAAGGAGTTAATCTTTGCAAGTTTGCGTCATGTAAACACACAATATGTTGGATTAGCAAAAAAGATAAAGCAGTTAATGCCGCATTCATCATTGTGCAATGCAGTCAGAATATAAAGGAGAACATAAAGCCAGAGTGTTGCATAAAATGTTTGGAAAATGATCTATTATGTGCCGTAATGTTAACACTTCTAGTTATGTTGCCTTGCTTTTGCTTTGCTTGCAGTAGAAAGCGATTTAGAAAGTTATTAGATGGAGCAATAAGATGAGATAGCTGGAGCAAAGTTACTTGACATCCATTTGATTATATGTATTTTTGTGTCTACTGCAATTGCATTTATAAACTATGCTTGCCTGAAAAACAGCCTGTCTGGAAAGCCTACATTGTGCAATATGCTGCAAGTCATTAAAGAATGTAATATTAAATAGCGGATTGAAGCGGCAGAGAGGAAAAGGAGTCTGAATGTGCGAAGTATGGTGAAGGTCATACAGGGTACATCCACCCTTATGGCTGCCTTGTTAAGGTGTCTTCTGTGCACTAAGTATATGTCTTCGGGTTCCCGGAGTGTGTATATGGGCTGTGGAGAGAAGGGGTAATTTTATTAATCGGATAGATTAAGCATCTCTCTTTCTAATTACCAGTTTAATTAACCTTGGCACGCAGTGCTATCAGCTAGTGAGGGAGCAACTGTAAATTTCCAGCTTACAAGGAAAAAGAGCCCTGTGCCGAAGGAGCCCGCTGAAAAATGCCGACGCAGCACAAAGGGTTAAGAGCCATATCTAACAATCAGCACAGATAGTCTACTCTCCAGAGCGGACCTTCCACCTCTTTTATTTGTGTGTGTCAGGGTATTCATGAATAATTATGCATGTTCCTCTCTCTTCTCTCTGATCCTCGTATCGTTCTACGGCATGGGAAATTACGCCGCTGTATAAATAAATCATAAACAATACTTGTTATCATTTATTGGTAAGGTGCTACTTTATTAGTCACAGTACAATGCGGGAGACAAACGGCAGGGATGCCGAACATAACAATATATATTATAATTAACATGCTGTCACATTCATTTACACCTTGATAGCGTTTTTTAGAAGAGAAATCTGATCTCTGTAGTATTCTCCTAAACGCTGCATGAGATGAAATGCTCACAACCAGCAAAAGATTACACTCGTATATCAATCTATATATTCTCCAGTCTCATCCGGGAGCGCGTCAGCCGACCCAGTCACTTTGTAGTACCAGAACAACTAAATCTGTCTATGAAAGGGATTCTCCGGGCAGGCATTAAAAATAGATTATTTTCTGTGATATAATATCCTGAATGCATAAGCTGCATTTTTGAGATATTTGTGGTTGAAAAATTAATAAAATCTGTCATTTAAGTTTACTTCTCAGGCTCCTCTTCAGAGAGCAGATGTGCAGCGATGAACTGGTTTGGTCGAGAATTTCAACCTTCACAAAACTTAAGCTGGGGTGAATGAAGAAGTGTCCAATTTTCATCTATAAAACTGAGACTGATTTTCATTCATATTTTCATCCATGTGCTAAACATATATCTGTATTTTACATCTGTGTAACATCAGTATGACATCCGTATTTTACGCGCATGTGACATCAGTATGACATTCATACTTTACTTCCATGTGACATCAGGACGGCACCTGTATATTACATCCATGTTACATTAGTATAATATTTATATTTTACACTCAAGTGACATCTATATGTCATCCATATTTTACATCCGTGCGACATCAATATGATATGTGCATTTTACATCCATGTGAGATCTGTATGGCATCCGTATTTTAGTGACATCTGTATGGCATCCATACTTAAAATCCGTGCAATATGTGTATGGCATCCATATTTTACATCCAAGTGACATATGTATGATATCTGCATTTTATATCCATGTTTTTAAGGCATCTATAGTTTTCATCTGTATAACATCAATATGACATCTGTATTTTACATCCATGTATGGCATCTGTATTTCTACATTAACATTTTAAAATGTACACAATCAAATCGAGTTTCTTGTGTTAATAATGGAAATATATTCTTAAAAATTGGATGCAATATGATTGATCAGTAGAGGATTTCATTTTTCTTTTCTTTTGTGCACCCATAGACTTGAATAGGATCATCTTATCCGATATACAGTAGAGAATTGTCCATGCTGCAATTCTTTTTCACACACTGGATCCAAGTGGGCAAACAATCATCTGAACAGCCTTATTGACTTTGGACAATATTTTTACTCGGACAGCATGCATCAGTATAATATGCTCATCTGAACGAGCCCTTACTGGCAAGGTAATAGGCAAAAAGACTATTTCTAGAAAAGCTGAAGAAAGTTACATTCAGGATTGCAGAGATTCTTAGCAGAGGGTCCATGAACTTGGCTCTGCTAGAAAGTGGCATTACAGCCTTAAAAATGATGAAATATGGCCCAATAATCCTTTATTGCTAGACTGGCTGACCCTTGTAGAACACTTTGTCCTCCCCATTTCAAGCATCTGCTAGAGGAAGAAAACAGTACAGAAAAATGAAAGAAACAAGGATATGTCATGAGGCTGAGCATTTAACCGGCTGTATATGTTATGGGATCCATATGGCTGTCGTCCTGCTCCTGTGGTACAGTGTCTGGCTGAAATTGGACTGGGGAATATCATTTGGCTGTTTTGAGAGCCCTGTTACTGTCATATGGATGCACTGTGGTTGTGACTCTTACAGATGCACTTTACAACAGTTAATGGAGCACTAGTACATCTACAAAATGTTAATGATAAAATTAACGTGAACTGCATTGTATAAGCCATCACCCTCTTGTTTTTCCAAATATTGTGAGACAGGTTTGTAACACAGAGTTCTAGAGAGTTTCCTCGTATGCTTTGACTTACACTCCATGCCCCTCTTGAAAAATAAGTCAAACCATGTCCTTCTGCAGGTCTCAATAGGAGCCTTGGTCTTGCTCGTCCGCATTGCTCCTCTGCTCCACACTGACTTACCATATCTACAGCCACACACTTCAGTCTTTGCTTAATCTCTGGAGACCTTACTGCAACTGGTGATTAAGTCCCTAACTTTTAATTAGGAGTGGACATGTTGACACGTTCAGCATTTTTTTTGCATTTTATATCAGCATTTGTAAGCCAAAAGCAGGAGTGGCTTAAAAATTCAGACACGAATATGTTTTTCTTTTGATTGCGCTGTAAGAAGATGGACATACTGCCCACATTCCCTCTTGAAGAACATGTACATTGTTATATTGTGTAATGTGAACTGTGACATGCGTTAATATTGTTGGTATTGTTTTTCTGTCCAATTGTAGGGAGAGTTGGAGTTAACGATTGGAACTCTGCCATATTGGGAGAGGCTATGGTTAAGCGACAGAGACAGTTTCCTGTCAGAACATCACACAGGGCCCAGTGTGTGTCTGAAGTAGATCTAAGGTCTGTACAGTAAGCAGTGCCACATGATGTGGTTGTCTTTGAAGTGAGGAAAATCAGAGATGGTGGCTAACCTGGGAGAGGTTGGTATGGTCTGCACAGGTGCCCTCTGTTCTGTTTTTTTTGTGAGGTCACACGTTTGACACTGTCAGCAAACTTCTTTGGCCTCCAACTGCGGGCAATATACGTAACGCTACAGACACTGGTAGGTCTTTCCTGGTCCAAAGTGGGCTCCAAACTCAAGAGCTTCTTTTCAAAATTTTTCATGCCACTCTTTCGGGAATTACTACTTGTCACCTTTTCTCTAAGTCAGCAGGCTGTTGCCACATGCAGTATAGAATGGCTCCTCGAAATTCCAACCTATCCCAATGGTGCATCATGGACTTTATCTCTGCATCTAGGTCAGCACTTTGTTCCTTGTTAGGTCCTTTTCGCTGTGCTGCCCAACCTTTTGCTTGCTCCAATCATTCATCTTCATCTTGTACTCGATCCCATTTTTTGCTAGCTCTCCCTAGTGACTTGGGTCGAGAGTGGGACTTCCTTCTTGACTGTGTCACAGCTACTGGGGTTGTGATTTTTCGGCAGTCCGGAATTTCCTCTTCTTTCAGGTTTTCATCAAGGTCCTTTTTCAGACTTTTAATGGTTACCCTTGATAGGCCATCAGCAATTGTGTTCTCCGTAACAGAGTGGTAGTGAATCAAGAAGTCAAATTTTGCAAGACGCGCTACCCAATGCTGTTCCAGGGCTCCCAACTTGGCAGTGTCCAGATGGGCCAGCGGATTGTTGCCAGTTCGCACAAGGATTTTATCATCATGGCCCATGCCAGGGCAAGGAGTTCCAGCTGAAAGAAGCTGTAGTTGTGAGGGTTTCACTCCGTATCTGTATACTGGCATAGGCGATAACCCTTTTGTGCCCATCCTGTACCTGCAAAAGGACTGCCCCGAGTCCATAGAGACTGTCATCAGTGTATAAGAGGCCTATCAATATCTGTATAAGCCAGGATGGGGGCCAATTTCAGGGCTTCTTTCTGCATCTGGATGGCCTCCCCCTGCTTCTGTTCCCAGGGTATGCTTTCATTCTTGGGTACTCCAGCTGTCCCTCTTAGTAGCTCATTCAGAGAGTCCACTAATTTCGCAAAGACTTTGATGAACCGCCGATAGAACCCTTCTGATCCAAGTAAGGATTTCAAATTGTGCAGGGTTCTTGGTGCTGGCCATTGTTGAATCGCAGACACGTTGTCTATGGAAGGCAGAACTCTGTGCTGGGATGCCTTAAAGCCCAAGAACTTGATCACCTTTTTGAGAAGATGACACTTCAACCATTACTTTCAAGTGATGGTCAAGCAAGAGTGGGAAACGTTCATCTGGGTATCAGTTGCTAATCAGCAATTGATCCCCATCATGGGGGTCGTGTTGATGAATGTGCGGCTATGTGAACAAGATGTGGGAAGAAAAGGCATCCTGCTGGTTCCCGAGCCATTCAAAGAAGATGTACTAGTGATAATGGGCTTTAATATCCTGCGAGAGTTGGACCAGATCATGTTCACTAAGCGGGGGCCTGGCTACTGGAAACAGGCCACTCTGTACAAACCCAGAAATAAAGCATTTCAACACCTGATCCATGTCTGTGGGACATAAAAGAGCTGTCATGGTTTGCCTGGGATGCTTAGGTCTGGAGCTGCTGCGGTTAATCTTGGGAGCCTCCCTTTGGTTTCAGCGAGGCTTTTTATAGCCTCTTTGTGGATCTAGGCATCGTCGGTGATACTTTTGTTCTCGGCTGAGTACGTCGACCCACATGTGCCTGTGCCTTTGTGCCTGAGTCCTCTTCTGAATGTTTTGTTTTGGCCTGGTTTGTTCCCCGTTGTAATTTTGCCTACTGATTCTGTACCTCATCTGCTTCTCTGTTTTCTGACTTCGGCTGTGTCCTAGGGCTTTTGCTATTTGTCTTCTGATTCGGTACTGCCACGTCTGACCCGGCTTCCCTGACCCTAGCTTGCTTTAACTATTCTTCTCTTGTGCCCTTCCCTCTCTGTTTTCCTGTGATTACCGTTCCCCTCTACACCTCCGGTATTTACTCAGCACTCCACTGTCTCCTCCAGCAGCATTGTGCTAGGCCCCGCCCCTTCCCTCATGACCTGCGGTCACATGATCATGGGTCCTGTTCCTGCAATCTACTCACTATCCCAGCTGCTCTGTCTGCACCACGGCACCGCTGTCGCTGCCTTCAGTTCATGGACAGCGTGGGAACCGCCATCCCTCCTGGGGCATCTGTGACTCTGACCTCCCACAGCTCGGACCGCTCAGGCTCCTGGTTCACCTGGCAGGTCCTCATAAGAGCATCCCAATACACCAGTCTGTGGGAGTTATCCTAGTGTCGGAAAAGGTATCCTGTTATGACCCCAATGGCAGAGGGTCTCAAAAGTACATACGAAGTCTGCAAACATAAAAAACCAGCTCATAGGGCAGTGGTAACTGGGCTAACCGTATATCTAATCCTAGCACCACAAATAGCAGCAGCCGGGGAACGTGCCTACGTTGGTTCTAGACGTCTCGCGCCAGCCGGAGAACTAACTAACCCTAGAAGGGAAAAGATAGACCTTTCTTGCCTCCAGAGAAAAGACCCCAAAAGTTGGATACAAGCCCCCCACAAATAATAACGGTGAGGTAAGGAGAAAAGACAAACGTAAGAATGAACTAGATATTTAGCAAAGAGAGGCCCACTGACTAATAGCAGAATATAGTAAGATGACTTATACGGTCAGCAAAAACCCTATCAAAATTTCCACGCTGGATATTCAAGAACCCCCGAACCGTCTAACGGCCCGGGGGGAGAACACCAGCCCCCTAGAGCTTCCAGCAAAATCAGGAATCACATTTAGTACAAGCTGGACAGAAAATAAGAGCAATACAGATAACCAAAAAAACAAGGAAGCAGGACTTAGCTTAATTTTGCAAGAACCAAGACCAGCAGACAGGAGCAAACAGAAAGGATCTGATTACAACGATGCCAGGCACTGGACTGAGGATCCAGGAAGTTTAAATAGCAACACCCCTGGACTAACGACCCAGGTGGGTGCCAAACTGAGGAAAGACAATCCCAGAGTCATATCACTAGTGACCACAAGAGGGAGCCAAAAAAGTCTAATTCACAACAGTACCCCCCCTTTAAGGAGGGGTCATCGAACCCTCACCAGGACCACCAGGGCGATCAGGATGAGCAGCGTGAAAGGCACGAACTAAATCGGCCGCATGCACATCAGAGGCAACCACCCAGGAATTATCCTCCTGGCCATAGCCCTTCCACTTGACCAGATACTGAAGCCTCCGTCTGGAGAGACGAGAATCCAAGATCTTCTCCACCACGTACTCCAACTCGCCCTCAACCAACACCGGAGCAGGAGGCTCAACAGAAGGAACGACAGGCACAACGTACCGCCGCAACAAAGACCTATGGAACACGTTGTGAATGGCAAAGACACCGGAAGATCCAAGCGAAAGGACACAGGATTAAGGATTTCCACTATCTTGTAAGGACCGATGAAGCGAGGCTTAAATTTAGGAGAGGAGACCTTCATAGGAACAAATATAGAAGACAGCCATACCAAATCCCCAACACGAAGTCGGGGACCCACACCGCGGCGGCGGTTGGCAAAACGCTGAGCCTTCTCCTGTGACAACTTTAAGTTGTCCACCACATGATTCCAGATCTGCTGCAACCTATCCACCACGGAATCTACCCCAGGACAGTCAGAAGGCTCCACATGTCCCGAGGAAAAACAAGGATGGAAACCAGAGTTGCAAAAAAAAGGCGAAACCAAAGTAGCGGAACTAGCCCGATTATTAAGGGCAAACTCAGCCAACGGCAAGAAGGTCACCCAATCATCCTGATCTGCAGAAACAAAACACCTCAAATAAGCCTCCAGAGTCTGATTAGTTCGCTCCGTTTGTCCATTAGTCTGAGGATGAAAGGCAGATGAAAACAACAAATCAATGCCCATCTTAGCACAAAAGGATCGCCAGAACCTGGAAACAAACTGGGATCCTCTGTCAGACACAATATTCTCAGGAATGCCATGTAAACGAACCACATTCTGAAAGAACAAAGGAACCAGATCGGAAGAGGAAGGCAGCTTAGGCAAAGATACCAAATGGACCATCTTGGAAAAGCGATCACATACCACCCAGATGACAGACATGCCCTGAGACACCAGAAGATCTGAAATGAAATCCATGGAAATGTGTGTCCAAGGCCTCTTCGGGACAGGCAAGGGCAAGAGCAACCCGCTGGCACGAGAACAGCAAGGCTTAGCTCGAGCACAAGTCCAACAGGACTGCACAAATGACCGCACATCCCGTGACAAGGAAGGCCACCAAAAGGACCTAGCCACCAGATCTCTGGTGCCAAAAATTCCCGGATGCCCTGCCAACACCAAGGAATGAACCTCGGAAATGACTCTGCTAGTCCATTTATCAGGAACAAACAGTCTGTCGGGTGGACAAGAGTCAGGTCTACCAGCCTGAAATCTCTGCAACACACGTCGCAAATCCGGAGAAATGGCTGACAAGATAACTCCCTCTTTAAGAATACCAACTGGTTCTACGACTCCAGGAGAGTCAGGCACAAAGCTCCTTGAAAGAGCATCAGCCTTCACATTCTTTGAACCTGGTAAATACGAGACCACAAAGTCAAAACGGGAGAAAAACAATGACCAACGGGCCTGTCTAGGATTCAGGCGTTTAGCAGACTCGAGATACATCAGATTTTTGTGATCAGTCAAGACCATCACACGATGCTTAGCACCCTCAAGCCAATGACGCCACTCCTCAAATGCCCACTTCATGGCCAGCAACTCCCGATTGCCAACATCATAATTCCGCTCAGCAGGCGAAAACTTCCTAGAGAAAAAAGCACATGGTCTCATTACAGAGCAACCAGGGCCTCTCTGCGACAAAACGGCCCCTGCCCCAATCTCAGAAGCATCCACTTCAACCTGAAAGGGAAGTGAGACATCAGGCTGGCACAAAACAGGCGCTGAAGTAAACCGGCGCTTCAACTCTTGGAAAGCTTCCACGGCTGCAGGAGCCCAGTTAGCCACATCAGAACCTTTCTTGGTCATATCCGTCAAAGGTTTAACAATGCTAGAAAAATTAGCGATAAAACGACGGTAGAAGTTAGCAAAACCCAAGAACTTCTGAAGACTTTTAACTGACGTGGGCTGAGTCCAATCATGAATAGCTCGGACCTTGACTGGGTCCATCTCCACAGCAGAAGGGGAAAAAATGAACCCCAAAAAGAGAACCATCTGTACACCAAAGAGACACTTTGAGCCTTTAACAAACAAAGAATTTTCACGCAAAATCTTAAAAACCATCCTGACCTGCTCCACATGCGAGTCCCAATCATCAGAAAAAACCAGAATATCATCCAGATAAACAATCAAAAATCTATCCAGATACTTCCGGAAAATGTCATGCATGAAGGACTGAAAAACTGAATGTGCATTAGAGAGCCCAAATGGCATCACCAAGTACTCAAAATGACCTTCGGGCGTATTGAATGCGGTGTTCCATTCATCGCCTTGCTTAATGCGCACAAGGTTGTACGCAGCACGAAGGTCTATCTTGGTGAACCACTTGGCCCTTTAATCCGGGCAAACAAGTCTGACAACAGCGGCAAAGGATACTGAAATTTGACAGTGATCTTGTTTAAAAGCCGATAGTCAATACAAGGCCTCAAAGATCCGTCCTTTTTGGCCACAAAAAAGAATCCCGCACCAAGAGGGGAAGAAGAAGGACGGATATGCCCCTTCTCAAGAGACTCCTTGATATATGAACGCATCGCGGTATGTTCAGGTACCGACAAATTAAACAGTCTCCCCTTAGGAAACTTACTGCCAGGAATCAAATCTATTGCACAGTCACATTCCCTATGAGGAGGCAGTGCACTGGACTTAGACTCGCTGAAGACATCCTGATAATCAGACAAATACGCCGGAACTTCCGAAGGCGTAGAAGAAGCAATAGACAAGGGCAGGGAATCTCCATGAATTCCATGGCAGCCCCAACTTGACACCGACATTGCCTTCCAGTCCAAGACTGGATTATGGGTCTGTAACCATGGCAAACCCAAAACAACCAAATCATGCATCTTATGCAGAACAAGAAAACGTATCACCTCCCGATGTTCGGGAGTCATGCACATGGTAACCTGTGTCCAAAACTGCGGTTTATTTTTTGCCAAAGGCGTAGCATCAATACCCCTAAGAGGGATAGGATTTTCTAATGGCTCCAGAACAAAACCGCAGCACTTGGCAAATGACAGATCCATCAGACTCAGGGCAGCACCTGAGTCTACAAATGCCATGACAGGATACGATGACAGTGAGCAAATCAAAATTACAGATAGAATAAATTTAGGTTGCAAATTACCAATGGCGACAGGACTAACAACCCTAGTAAGACGTTTAGAGTATGCTGAGATAACATGTGTAGAATCACCACAGTAGTAACACAAGCCATTCTGGCGTCTATGAATTTTCCGCTCATTTCTAGTCAGGATTCTATCACATTGCATTAAATCAGGTGCCTGTTCAGACAACACCATGAGGGAATTTGCGGGTTTGCGCTCCCGCAACCGCCGGTCGATTTGAATTGCCAGGGCCATGGAATCATTCAGACCTGTGGGAATGGGAAAACCCACCATCACATTCTTAATGGCTTCAGAAAGGCCATTTCTGAAATTTGCAGCCAATGCACACTCGTACCACTGGGTCAGCACGGACCATTTCCGAAATTTTTGGCAATACACTTCAGCCTCGTCCTGGCCCTGAGACATGGCCAGCAAGGCTTTTTCTGCCTGAATCTCAAGATTGGGTTCCTCATAAAGCAAACCGAGCGCCAGAAAAAACGCATCAATATCAGCCAATGCCGGATCTCCTGGCGCCAGCGAGAAGGCCCAATCCTGAGGGTCGCCCCGTAAAAAAGAAATAACAATTTTCACTTGCTGAGCGGAGTCTCCAGATGAACAGGGTCTCAGGGACAAAAACAATTTACAATTATTCCTGAAATTTCTAAATTTAAATCGGTCTCCGGAAAACAGTTCAGGAATCGGTATCTTAGGTTCTGACATAGGATTTCTGATAACTAGTGTTGAGCGATACTTTCCGATATCAGAAAGTATCGGTATCGGAAAGTATCGGCCGATACCGTCAAAATATCGGATCTAATCCGATACCGATACCCGATCCCAATGCAAGTCAATGGGACGAAAATATCGGAATTAAAATAAACCCTTTATAAACTTGTAGGTTCATTCTACATGAAGGAAAACAACTAAGAATAATGTAGGATGTATTGGGGGACGTGGCGGAGACATTAAAGGCACAGAGGTTTAGCCCAATGTAATAGAATAGCAGGTTTTTTTTTTTTTTATGACGTTCGGCGGTAGAAAGATTTTGACTATGTTAATTTTTTTTTATTTTGTCAGATATTGATGTTTCACTACTTCCACGCCCTTCACCTTCTTTTTTACTTCTCCCACACTTTCTTCTTCATTATCCTCATCATCAGCTTCTTTGACATCAACTTCTTCACCTTATTCATCTTCTTCTTCATCTTCTACCTATTATTTTTTTTCTTACATTGTTCATATTCTTTTTATTTTACTATTATCTTCATCATATTCTACTTCTTCATCATATTCTTATTTGTGACAGGCATTCCCGTAGTTGTTATCTATAAAAGTTTGAAGATTACACCTTCCGTTCTGCCTGTCACAAAAGAGTTACATTTGTCCGCATTCAGTTTGGCCTGCAGCATCAGGCTTTATCCAGGGGCACCACGAGGAGGAACGGACTCACCCACATACACTGCTTAGTCTTCTTCTGCTTATAATTTAGATAATATTTTTTGCTCTGGTATTTAGTGTTATGCTTAATGTTCTTCTGATCTTTGTTCTGCAGCCTCTTGTTCTGCTTCTCGGTCTTCCAGGTCGTCGTCGTCTCCAGGGTCGTCGTCTCCGGGGTCGTCGTCATCGGGGTGGTCTTCAGGGTCGTCGTCTCCGGGGTCGTCGTCATCGGGGTGGTCTTCGGGGTCATCGTCTCCAGGGTCGTCGTCATCACGGTGGTTGTCGTCTCTGGTGTCGTCGTCATCTTAGGGGTGGTCTTCCGGGTCATCGTGTTTAGTCTCTTGAACTTGGAAATGTAGCAGAAGGTACAAGAAGGCTGAGAAAATGCCGAGAACCAGCTGATGGAACTGGAACTCGGATGGCTACCCGAAGGTCCAAGAGCCAATGGAACTACCGAGGACCAGCTGACGTTACTGGAACCCGGTTACTAAGCAGGAGGTACCCGTGCCTGAAAGCACTACCAAGGACCACCTGACGTTGGTGGAACTCGGATACCCAGAGGGAGGCACCTAAACCAAAGGCTCTGCCCGGAACCAGCTGACGGTACTGGAACCAGGATGGGGAGCAGAAGGTACAAGAGCAAAAGACACTGCCGAGAACCAGCTGACGGTGCTGGAACCCGGATGGGTAGCCGAAGGTCCAAGAGCCAATGGAACTACCGAAGACCAGCTGACGTTACTGGAACCCGGTTACTAAGCAGGAGGTACCCGTGCCTGAAAGCACTACCAAGGACCACCTGACGTTAGTGGAACTCGGATACCCAGAGGGAGGCACCTAAGCCAAAGGCTCTGCCCGGAACCAGCTGACGGTACTGGAACCAGGATGGGGAGCAGAAGGTACAAGAGCAAGTGTCTGCGTGGCTTTTGCAGGACACGATGCCGGCTGCACAGCAGGGGAACAGCTGGCGGTGCTGAACCCCACTGACACATTGGCTGGTGTTTTTCTCTGTGCAGCTAGCAGTACCGGGCCCCAACTGGCGGTGGTAGAGCCCGGGGTCAGCAGGAGGAGGAGATGGAGCAGAGTGTAGGCCGAAGCCTGCACTGGCGGCAGCTTTGGGTCTGTTGTGCCTGCGTGGCTGTTGCAGGACACGTTGCCGGCTGCACAGCAGGGGAACAGCTGGTGGTGCTGAACCCCACTGACACATTGGTTGGTGTTTTTCTCTGTGCAGCTAGCAGTACCGGGCCCCAACTGGCGGTGTTAGAGCCCGGGGTCAGCAGGAGGAGGAGATGGAGCAGAGTGTAGGCCGAAGCCTGCACTGGCGGCAGCTTTGGGTCTGTTGTGCCTGCGTGGCTGTTGCAGGACACATTGCCGGCTGCACAGCAGGGGAACAGCTGGCGGTGCTGAACCCCACTGACACATTGGCTGGTGTTTGGCTCTGTGCAGCTAGCAGTACCGGGCCCCAACTGGCGGTGTTGGAGCCCGGGCTCTGCAGGGGGAGCAGAGTGTAGGCCGAAGCCTACTTGAACCAATTTCAAAGGTAACCTTTAACCCCCCCTCAGGGGTTACAAAGTAGAAGAGCCACAGCTTATGCAGCAGTAGTGCTGCACAAGTCAAAGGTTGCTCTTTTAATTTTGCTCCTTGCACACGCTGAATGAAACACGTATAACATTTAGCCCTTTATACAGTCAAACTGTGTTGGAGGCGCGAGTTCCCTTTGTAATGAGACGCAGCACAGATGTCAAGAATCCCACCTTGGTGCTGGGTGCAGCCTCCTGAGCGTTGTTATTTGCTGTACAGGAGTCTGCGCTGTCGTGTTATCCCCTGGCCTAGAGCTGTTAGCGCTGCCCATCTTCTGACCTCATTTAATGTCGGCCGCTGCGGTTCGCGATGACCATGAATCCCAGCCCCGCGGTGTCTTAACATTGTTAAAACACTGCGGGGCTGGGATTCATGGCCTGGCGCAGCACATATGTTCACCTCTCGCACTCGGGTCCTTACACCCGCTGCAGACTGTGCGGCGTCAGCTGATCCCTTATCGCATGCCACGGCCATGAAGCCGCACAGTCTGAAGAAGGCGGAAGGAGATGAGGGACAGGCGAACTGATGCACTGCTCATGCCCATCAATCACACCCTCGCAGTCCCAAGAAATAAGACACCGAGGGGCGTTGTGTGGGTCAGGGCGGCCGCAGAGGCGCAGGCAGCCAAACAATGATGCCAGAAGATGGGCAGCGCTACCAAGGGGGTTGCAGCGTGTCATTACAAAGGAAAGTCACACCCCCGGGACGGTTAAATGGTCACACAGAGGACACATTTCAGACGTGTTTTCAGTTCCACATGTGCGAGGAGAATACGTTTATGAGCCACCTTGCACACATGCAGCATTACCGCTGTACAAGGTGGCCTTAAAAACGTACAAACGCCTGGGGGAGGGGGGACAGGTTCCCTTCAATTTCAGTTCTTGTGTCTGCGTGGCTTTTGCAGGACACAATGCCGGCTGCACAGCAGGGGAACAGCTGGCGGTGCTGAACCCCACTGACACATTGGCTGGTGTTTGGCTCTGAGCAGCTAGCAGTACCGGGCCCCAACTGGCGGTGTTAGAGCCCGGGGTCAGCAGGAGGAGGAGATGGAGCAGAGTGTAGGCCGAAGCCTGCACTGGCGGCAGCTTTGGGTCTGTTGTGCCTGCGTGGCTGTTGCAGGACACATTGCCGGCTGCACAGCAGGGGAACAGCTGGCGGTGCTGAACCCCACTGACACATTGGCTGGTGTTTGGCTCTGTGCAGCTAGCAGTACCGGGCCCCAACTGGCGGTGTTGGAGCCCGGGCTCTGCAGGGGGAGCAGAGTGTAGGCCGAAGCCTACTTGAACCAATTTCAAAGGTAACCTTTAACCCCCCCTCAGGGGTTACAAAGTAGAAGAGCCACAGCTTATGCAGCAGTAGTGCTGCACAAGTCAAAGGTTGCTCTTTTAATTTTGCTCCTTGCACACGCTGAATGAAACACGTATAACATTTAGCCCTTTATACAGTCAAACTGTGTTGGAGGCGCGAGTTCCCTTTGTAATGAGACGCAGCACAGATGTCAAGAATCCCACCTTGGTGCTGGGTGCAGCCTCCTGAGCGTTGTTATTTGCTGTACAGGAGTCTGCGCTGTCGTGTTATCCCCTGGCCTTGCGCTGTTAGTGCTGCCCGTCCTCTGACATCATTTGATGTCGGCCGGTGCGGTTCGCGATGCCCATGAATCCCAGCCCCGCAGTGTCTTGACATAGTTAAAACACTGCGGGGCTGGGATTCATGGCCTGGCGCAGTACATATGTTCGCCTCTCGCTTGGGTTCTTACACCTGCTTCAGACTATGTGGCGTCAGCTGATCCCTTATCGCATGCCGCGGCCATGAAGCCGCACAGTCTGAAGAAGGCGGAAGGAGCTGAGTGACAGCCTGGCGAAGATATGCACTGCTCATGCCCGTTAATCACACCCTCGCAGTCAAAATAAATAAGACACCGAGGGGCGTTGTGTCGGGCAGGGCGGCCGCAGAGGCGCACCCAGCCAAACAATGATGCCAGAAGACGGGCAGCGTTACCAAGGAGCTTGTTGCGTGTCAATACAAAGGAAAATCACACCTGAGGGACGTTTTAATGGTCACAGAGGACACATTTTAGAAGTGTTAAGTTCCACGAGTGCAAGGAGAATACGTTTCTGAGCCACCTTGCACACATGCAGCATTACTGCTGTACAAGGTGGCTGTAAAACATAGAAACACCTGGGGGAGGGTGGACAGGTTCCCTTCAATTTCAGTTCTTGTGTCTGCATGGCGGTCGCAGGACACGTTGCCGGCTACACAGCAGGGGAAAAGCTGGCGGTGCTGAACCCCACTGACACATTGGCTGGTGTTTTTCTCTGTGCAGCTGGCAGTACCGGGCCCCAACTGGCGGTGTTAGAGCCCGGGGTCAGCAGGAGGAGGAGATGGAGCAGAGTGTAGGCCGAAGCCTGCACTGGCGGCAGCTTTGGGTCTGTTGTGCCTGCGTGGCTGTTGCAGGACACGTTGCCGGCTGCACAGCAGGGGAACAGCTGGCGGTGCTGAACCCCACTGACACATTGGCTGGTGTTTGGCTCTGTGCAGCTAGCACATCTGAGCCCCAACTGGCGGTGTTAGAGCCCAGGGTCAGCAGGAGGAGGAGAGGGAGCAGAGTGTAGGCCGAAGCCTGCGCTGGAGCAAGTTGAAAGGGAAACTTTAACCCCCCCCCCAGGCGTTTGTAGCTGAAAGAGCCATCGTGTACAGCACTAATGCTGGAAAAGGTAAACTTAGCTCTTTTAATTATGGTCCTTGCACATGCTGAACCTAACACTTATAAAAAGTGTCCCCTCCTACCGTGATACCGTCCGGTAGGTGGAACTTTCCTTTGTGATGTGACGCAGCACAGCCGTCATTCTTACCCCCTTGGCGCCGTGCGCCGCCTCCTCAGCGTTGTTTGAATCAGTCCCGGAGCCTGCGCTGTTAGGTTAGCCCTTGGCCATGCACACATTTTGCGCTGCCCGTCTTCTGACATCATTTGGTGTCAGGCTGGCTGCGCCTGTGCGGCCGCGCTGGCCGAGAGCCCGCCTCGTACTGTCTTCTGATTTAATCCCACTGGGGGCCTGAGATCCATGGACATGCGCAGTGCATATCTGAACCTCCACCTCTCACTCATCTCCCTACGGCTTCTTCTGACTGTGCGGTGTCACGGCCGTGGCATGCTATTAGGGACCAGCTGACACCGCACAGTTTGAATAAGCCGTAGGGAGATGAGTGAGAGGTGGAGGTTCAGATATGCACTGCGCATGTCCATGGATCTCTGGCCCCCAGTGGGATTAAATCAGAAGACAGTACGAGGCGGGCTCTCGGCCAGCGCGGCCGCACAGGCGCAGCCAGCCTGACACCGAATGATGTCAGAAGATGGGCAGCGCAAAATGTGTGCATGGCCAAGGGCTAACCTAACAGCGCAGGCTCCGGGACTGATTCAAACAACGCTGAGGAGGCGGCGCACGGCGCCAAGGGGGTAAGAATGACGGCTGTGCTGCGTCACATCACAAAGGAAAGTTCCACCAACCGGACGGTATCACGGTAGGAGGGGACACTTTTCATAAGTGTGAGGATCAGCATGTGCAAGGAGCACCACGAAAAGAGGCACTTTTTCCCTTTGCATCATTACTGCTGCACAAGGTGGCTCCTTCAGTAACAAACGCCTGGGGGGGGGGGGGACAGGTTCCCTTAAATTTAACTTGTTGTGCCTGCGTGGCGGTCGCAGTACACGTTGCCGGCTGCACAGCAGGGGAACAGCTGGCGGTGCTGAACCCCACTAACACATTGGCGAGGTGTTTGGCTCTGTGCGGACAGCACTTCTGGACGGCAACTGGCGGTGTTGGAGCCCAGGGACAGGTGGAGGAGGAGGAGGTAGGAGGAGGTAGGAGGGATTGCCACACACACAGCAGGGGAACAGCTGACGTTACTGAACCCCAATAACAGAGGAGGGACTGTTGACTGTGCGTACAGCACTTCTGGACGGCAACTGGCGGTGTTGGAGCCCAGGGACAGGTGGAGGAGGAGGAGGTATGAGGGATTGCCACACACACAGCAGGGGAACAGCTGACGTTACTGAACCCCAATAACAGAGGAGGGACTGTTGACTGTGAGTACAGCACTTCTGGACAGCAACTGGCGGTGTTGGAGCCCAGGGACAGGTGGAGGAGGTGGAGGTAGGAGGAGGTAGGAGGGATTGCCACACACACAGCTGGGGAACAGCTGACGTTACTGAACCCCAATAACAGAGGAGGGACTGTTGACTGTGCGTACAGCACTTCTGGACAGCAACTGGCGGTGTTGGAGCCCAGGGACAGGTGGAGGAGGAGGAGGTAGGAGGAGGTAGGAGGGATTGCCACACACACAGCTGGGGAACAGCTGACGTTACTGAACCCCAATAACAGAGGAGGGACTGTTGACTGTGCGTACAGCACTTCTGGACGGCAACTGGCGGTGTTGGAGCCCAGGGACAGGTGGAGGAGGAGGAGGTAGGAGGGATTGCCACACACACAGCAGGGGAACAGCTGACGTTACTGAACCCCAATAACAGAGGAGGGACTGTTGACTGTGCGTACAGCACTTCTGGATGGCAACTGGCGGTGTTGGAGCCCAGGGACAGGTGGAGGAGGAGGAGGTAGGAGGGATTGCCACACACACAGCAGGGGAACAGCTGACGTTACTGAACCCCAATAACAGAGGAGGGACTGTTGACTGTGCGTACAGCACTTCTGGACGGCAACTGGCGGTGTTGGAGCCCAGGGACAGGTGGAGGAGGAGGAGGTAGGAGGAGGTAGGAGGGATTGCCACACACACAGCAGGGGAACAGCTGACGTTACTGAACCCCAATAACAGAGGAGGGACTGTTGACTGTGCGTACAGCACTTCTGGACAGCAACTGGCGGTGTTGGAGCCCAGGGACAGGTGGAGGAGGAGGAGGTAGGAGGAGGTAGGAGGGATTGCCACACACACAGCTGGGGAACAGCTGACGTTACTGAACCCCAATAACAGAGGAGGGACTGTTGACTGTGCGTACAGCACTTCTGGACGGCAACTGGCGGTGTTGGAGCCCAGGGACAGGTGGAGAAGGAGGAGGTAGGAGGGATTGCCACACACACAGCAGGGGAACAGCTGACGTTACTGAACCCCAATAACAGAGGAGGGACTGTTGACTGTGCGTACAGCACTTCTGGACGGCAACTGGCGGTGTTGGAGCCCAGGGACAGGTGGAGGAGGAGGAGGTAGGAGGGATTGCCACACACACAGCAGGGGAACAGCTGACGTTACTGAACCCCAATAACAGAGGAGGGACTGTTGACTGTGCGTACAGCACTTCTGGACGGCAACTGGCGGTGTTGGAGCCCAGGGACAGGTGGAGGAGGAGGAGGTAGGAGGAGGTAGGAGGGATTGCCACACACACAGCAGGGGAACAGCTGACGTTACTGAACCCCAATAACAGAGGAGGGACTGTTGACTGTGCATACAGCACTTCTGGACAGCAACTGGCGGTGTTGGAGCCCAGGGACAGGTGGAGGAGGAGGAGGTAGGAGGAGGTAGGAGGGATTGCCACACACACAGCTGGGGAACAGCTGACGTTACTGAACCCCAATAACAGAGGAGGGACTATTGACTGTGCGTACAGCACTTCTGGATGGCAACTGGCGGTGTTGGAGCCCAGGGACAGGTGGAGGAGGAGGAGGTAGGAGGGATTGCCACACACACAGCAGGGGAACAGCTGACGTTACTGAACCCCAATAACAGAGGAGGGACTGTTGACTGTGCGTACAGCACTTCTGGACGGCAACTGGCGGTGTTGGAGCCCAGGGACAGGTGGAGGAGGAGGAGGTAGGAGGAGGTAGGAGGGATTGCCACACACGCAGCAGGGGAACAGCTGATGTTACTGAACCCCAATAACAGAGGAGGGACTGTTGACTGTGCGTACAGCACTTCTGGACAGCAACTGGCGGTGTTGGAGCCCAGGGACAGGTGGAGGAGGAGGAGGTAGGAGGGATTGCCACACACACAGCAGGGGAACAGCTGACGTTACTGAACCCCAATAACAGAGGAGGGACTGTTGACTGTGCGTACAGCACTTCTGGACGGCAACTGGCGGTTTTGGAGCCCAGGGACAGGAGGGGGAGGTGGAGGAGGTAGGAGGGATTGCCACACACACAGCTGGGGAACAGCTGACGTTACTGAACCCCAATAACAGAGGAGGGACTGTTGACTGTGCGTACAGCACTTCTGGACGGCAACTGGCGGTGTTGGAGCCCAGGGACAGGAGGGGGAGGTGGAGGAGGTAGGAGGGATTGCCACACACACAGCTGGGGAACAGCTGACGTTACTGAACCCCAATAACAGAGGAGCGACTGTTGGGACTGTGCGGACAGCACTTCTGGACGGCAACTGGCGGTGTTGGAGCCCAGGGACAGGTGGAAAAGCAGAGGAACACAATGTAGGCCGAAGCCTGAGAAAGTCGAAAGGGAACCTTTAACCCCCCCCCAAGGCGTTTGTAGCTGAAAGAGCCAGCTTGTGCAGCACAAAAGATGCAAAAGGAAAAGGTGGCTCTTTTCATCACGCTCCTTGCAAACACAGAACTAAACACTTATAAAATGTGTCCCCTGAAACCGTGAAACCGTCCCGGAGGTGGGACTTTCCTTCGTAATATGACGCAGCACAGCCGTCATTCCTACCCCCCCGGCGCCGCGCCCCGGCTCCTCAGCGTTGTTTGATTCCGTCCCGGAGCCTGCGCTGTTAAGTTATCCCTTGGCCAGGCACACTTAGCGCTGCCCATCTTCTGACATCATTTGGTGTCAGGCTGGCTGCGCCTGTGCGGCCGCGCTGGACGAGAGCCCGCCTCGCAGTGTCTTCTGATTTTATCCCACTGGGGGCCTGGGATCCATGGCCATGCGCAGTGCATATCCTCGCCTCTCACTCCTCTCCCTACGGCTTCTTAAGACTGTGCGGTGTCACGACCGTGGCATGCTATTAGGGACCAGCTGACACCGAACAGTCTGAAGAAGCCATAGGGAGATGAGTGAGAGGTGGAGGTTCAGATATGCAATGCGCATGTCCATGGATCCCAGGCCCCCAGTGGGATTAAATCAGAAGACACTGCGAGGCGGGCTCTCGGCCAGCGCGGCCGCACAGGCGCAGCCATCCTGACACCAAATGATGCCAGAAGACGGGCAGCGCTAAGTGTGCCTGGCCACGGGATAACATAACAGCGCAGGCTCCGGGACGGAATCAAACAACGCTGAGGAGCTGGGGCGCAGCGCCGGGGGGGTAGGAATGACGGCTGTGCTGCGTCATATTACGAAGGAAAGTCCCACCTCCGGGACGGTTTTACGGTATCAGTGGACACATTTTATAAGTGTTAAGTTCTGCGTGTGCAAGGAGCTAAACCAAAATAGCTACCTTTTCCTTGTGCAGCATTACTGCTGCACAAGGTGGCTCTTTCAGTAACAAACGCCTTGGGGGGGGGGGGACAGATTCCCTTACATTTCAGTTGTTGTGTCAGCGTGGCGGTCGCATGACACATTGCCGGCTACACAGCTGGGGATCAGCTGACGTTACTGAAACCCAATAACACTGGGTCGTATGTTTTGACTGTGCAGACGGCACTTCTGAGCCTCAACTGGTGGTGTTGGAGCCCAGGAATTTAAGTTCAGGTGGTAGAAAGATGAACACAACAGGAGACCTGGATAACGTATACAGTGACCTAATTATTTAATCAGGAGGAGGAGTGGCAAATTCCTGCGAGATCCAGGCCTTGTTCATTTTCAGGAAAGTAAGCCGGTCAACGTTATCGGAGGATAGTCGCATGCGACGGTCAGTTAGTACACCACCTGCAGCACTAAAGACACGTTCCGATAATACACTGGCCGCAGGGCAAGACAGCACCTCCAATGCATACTGGCTTAGCTCTGGCCATGTATCCAGCTTTGAGACCCAAAACTTGAAAGGGGAAGAGCCGTCTGGGAGTACAGCAAGAGGGCAAGACATGTAGTCTGTCACCATCTGACGGAACCGTTGCCTCCTGCTGACTGGAGCCGTCTGTGATGGTGTAGACTTTTGTGGGGGGCACAGAAAACTGTGCCACAGTTGGGCCATACTGGTCTTGCCTTGGGCAGAGGCACTGCTTCTGCTCCCTCTTTGTGCAGAGCCTCCACCACTGCCTGGACGCACTGAGCTGCTTTGGAATGCACTAGCAGCACTTCTCTCAGTTGGAATGGAGAAGATGATGGAATTGACCAGTGTGTCTTGGTACTCCCGCATTTTTCGCTCCCGGTTCAACGGTGTGATGAGGCTTTCTACGTTGTCCCGGTAGCGAGGATCGAGGAGGGTGAACACCCAATAATCAGACATGTTGAGAATGTGGGCGATGCGGCGGTCGTTTCTCAGGCACTGCAGCATGTAATCCACCATGTGCTGCAGACTGCCAACTGCCCAAGAAACGCTGTCCCCTGCTGGAGGCGTGGTCTCTGCCCGCTCGTCATCACCCCACCCTCGCTGTACACACTGAGTACTGGACAATTCGGTAACTCCCTCCTCTGGACGGATGTCTTCCTCCTCCATTGACTCCTCCTCATCCTCCTCACAAACTGTCCCCTGCCTACGCGTTTGTGAGGAACCACGTGGCGCTGACTGTCCAGAAGATGATGGAAATGGTGAATCCTCATCCTCCACCTCTTCCACAACATCATCCCTTAGCGCTTGCAGTGATTTTTCAAGCAGGCAGATAAGGGGGACAGTCATGCTGACTAGTGCATCATCTGCACTCGCCATCCGCGTGGAATAATCAAAGGGACGCAAAACCTGGCAGACGTCATTCATAGTGGCCCACTCTGTGGTTGTGAAGTCTGTACGGCGCTGACTGCGACTTCTTTGCGCCTGAAGCAGCTGGTACTCCATTACAGCTTGCTGCTGCTCACACAACCGCTCCAACATATGTAACGTGGAATTCCACCTGGTAGGTCACATATGATGCGATGTTCCGGCAGGCGGTGTCGGCGCTGCAGAGCCGCAATGCGCGCTTTTGCCGTGCTGGAACGCCGCAAGTGAGCACACTCTAGGCGGACCTTGTGCAGCAGTGCATCAAGATCCGGATAGTCCCTCAAAAAGCTCTGCACGACCAAATTGAGCACATGTGCCAGACATGGGATGTGAGTGAGGTTGCCGAGGCCCAGAGCTGCCACCAGATTTCGGCCATTATCACACACTACCATGCCTGGCTGGAGATTCGCTGGCACAAACCACACATCGCTCTCCTGCTTGATGGCATTCCAGAGCTCCTGCGCTGTGTGGCTACGATTCCCCAAAAAAATTAATTTCAACACGGCCTGTTGACGTTTGGCCACGGCTGTGCTCATGTCGGTCGTAACAGGTACACGTTCATCATGGGTCCATGTGGAGGTGGACTGTGACGGCTCCTGCAGCGATGATTCTGAGGAACTGGTGTAAGAGAAGGAGTCAATGCGTACAGAATGGATTCCTGCAATCCTTGGAGTGGGCAGGACACGTCCTAAGCCACTCGCACGGTCTGTACCCGGCTCAACGACATTAACCCAATGGGCAGTGAGGGACAGGTATCGCCCCTGTCCATGTTGACTGGTCCACGCATCGGTGGTGAGGTGGACCTTGCTACTGACGGCGTTCAGTAGCGCGTGTTTTATGTGTCCCTCCACATGCTTGTGCAGGGCAGGGACGGCTTGCCTGCTGAAGTAAAAGCGGCTGGGCACATTGTACTGTGGGACTGCCAATGACATCAAGTCACGGAAGCTGTCAGTCTCCACCAGCCTGAATGACAGCATTTCCAGTGAAAGAAGTTTGGCAATGCCTGCAGTCAGAGCCTGTGCTCGTGGGTGGTTTGACGAGAAAGGCCGCCTTTTCTCCCATGCCTGTACTACCGATGGCTGTAGAGTGGGCTGGGAGTGTGTGGATGACTGGGAAAGTGGTGCTGCGGGTGTAATTACAGCGGGTCTCTGGACAACAGGGCCAGAGGTTCTTCCACGGCGATCCTGTTATGACCCCAATGGCGAGGGTCTCAGAGGAACAAGTAAGTCTGCGAAGTACAAAAATCCAGCTCATAGGGCAGTGGTAACTGGGTTGACCATATATCTACTCCTAACGCCAACACTAGAAGTAGCCGGGGAACATGCCTACGTTGGTCGCTAGATGTCTCGCGCCAGCCGGAGGACTAACTACCCCTAGAAGAGGAAAACAAAGACCTCTCTTGCCTCCAGAGAATAGACCCCAAAAGTTGGATACAAGCCCCCCCACAAATAATAACGGTGAGGTAAGAGGAAATGACAAACACAGAGATGAACTAGGTTTAGCAAAGAGAGGCCCACTTACTAATAGCAGAATGTAGTAAGATAACTTATATGGTCAACAAAAACCCTATCAAAAATCCACACTGGAAATTCAAGAACCCCCGAACCGTCTAACGGCCCGGGGGGAGAACTCCAGCCTCCCTAGAGCTTCCAGCAAGGTAAGGATACAGATTATGTACAAACTGGACAAAAATGCAAACAAAAACAAATAGCAAAAAGCAAGAAAGCAGACTTAGCTTAATCTAGCAGGAACCAGGATCAGTAGACAAGAGCACAACAGATTAGCTCTGATTACAACGTTGCCAGGCATTGAACTGAAGGTCCAGGGAGCTTATATAGCAACACCCCTGACCTAACGACCCAGGTGAGCATACAAGGGATGGCAGACATTCCCAGAGTCAAATCACTAGTAACCACTAGAGGGAGCCAAAAAGGTAAATTCACAACAGATCCTGGGAGGAAGCCGAACCAGCTGCGTGTGAGCTAGAGGAAGAGGCAACACGAGCTGAAGAGGTGGTAGCTGCCGCTGTTGGTTGGCCTAGCTCTTCAGTGTGTTTTTCTAACTCCGCCGGGTGCCTGTTGCGCACATGTTTCCACATGTTGGAGGTATTGAGGTTGCTGACATTTTTCCCTCTTTTGACTTTTTGATGACACACCTTGCATCTGACATAGCAAATGTCATCTGCAACTGTGTCAAAAAAGGACCAGGCACTGCAAGTCTTGGGAGCGCCCTTTTTGGCTTTTGGAAGAGACATGCTCCTAACGGGTGCCAAAGCGGAGGCTGCAGGATCCGCAGTCTTCCCCCTCCCTCTCCCTCTTTGGGCCGTACGGGGAATCTCTTCCTCAGAGCTGCTCCCACCACCTTCCTGTCCCTCACGCCAAGATGGGTCAAGGACCTCATCATCTACACTACCCTCTGCCCCCAACTGCTCCTCCTGGGTAGTCTCAGCAGCAGAGCACGCACCAGTAAGTGGCACCTGAGTGTCATCATCAGCTGATGCGGCCTGCGATGTGGTGACCGGAGCCACTGGCCCACCCGCCTCTTCAGAGGAAGAGAGAAAAAGCTGTTGGGCATCACTGCACCCTGCCTCTTCTTCCATTTCTCCAATGCTGCTTGGCTGGCCCCCTGTTTCCAAGCCAAGAGATTCAGAGAACAGAAGTAGAGACGGCTCCTGTCCTGGGCTCTCTGTCTGCCTGGGCAATTTGGCAGGTGGTGAAGAGACAGATGGCTGCTCTCCAGTGCTCTGTGTCTGAGAGGATGTGGCACTAATTGAAGTTGATGCATTAGCTGCCATCCATCCAACAACGGCTTCAATTTGTTCTTCACGCAGCAGCGGTGTACGGCGCTCTGACACAAAGCTGCGCATGAACGACTGTTGCCTGGTGAATGTGGGTGCTGATGAGTCACCGGTGCCCGCAGCAGGCACAGAATCCTCACGTCCCCTCCCTGCTCCGCGCCCACGCCCACGTGCCTTACTCACTGCCTTCTTCATCTTGGTTGACTGATAAAAATAAGCAGAAAAGTACTAACGGCTTTGTGTGCTTATTCCTGAGCAACTCCTCCTAACAGGTATAAGAAACACTAATTTTCTAAATTGTGGACTAGACTTTAATATGAGCTAATGTGGCCTACACAAATGTAAAGTGGTGTAACTGGTGTGTTTGGTGAACTTTATTATTTATTTATTTTTGGGGGGCTGAACTGACAACGGATAGAGCTGCAGTCACACGGAGACCGTGCAGACAGACGTAAACGGCGCTGCAAGGCCCAAAAACCCTCCTCTACGTTATCCTATGTAGTGTTTTTCCACAAGTTAGCTGGAGACGGGTGGAAAGACACTAATAGGAATTTTTTTAAAAAATGTGCAGCAGCCTGCACTACTTAAAACAAAATGAAAATTGATTTGGCGGTATGACACAGTGAACAACCCTGAGCTGGAGACAACCAGGCTACGGCTGCTCACAGACTACAGGGCGAGCTGCAGTCACACGGAGACCGTGCAGACAGCCGTAAACGGCGCTGCAAGGCCCAAAAACCCTCCTCTACGTTATCCTATGTAGTGTTTTTCCACAAATTAGCTGGAGACGGGTGGAAAGACACTAATAGGAATTTTTTGAAAAAATGTGCAGCAGCCTGCACTACTTAAAACAAAATGAAAATTGATTTGGCGGTATGACGCAGTGAACAACCCTGAGCTGGAGACAACCAGGCTACGGCTGCTCACAGACTACAGGGCGAGCTGCAGTCACACGGAGACCGTGCAGACAGCCGTAAACGGCGCTGCAAGGCCCAAAAACCCTCCTCTACGTTATCCTATGTAGTGTTTTTCCACAAATTAGCTGGAGACGGGTGGAAAGACACTAATAGGATTTTTTTGAATAAATTAGCAGCAGACTACACTACTTGAAAAAAAAAAAAAAAGAACAGTATGAGGCAATGAACCACCCTCCCTGAACTGAATACAACCAGCTATGGATGGCCTATGTGGCTGCACTCAGACTAGAGAGTGGGCTGCACTCACACACACACACACACAGACCTTGCAGATCGCTGTGAAAACAGCGCTACAAGGCAAAAGCAAGGTGAATAGTAGGTGAACACAGCGGTTGCTAAATTAGCCTTTGGAAAGCACAAAGAAGCAAATCGCTATCTCTAAACTGTCCCTCAGTCAGCAAACAGCGTCGAGTACTAACTGAATTCACAGCAGAGTGATCGCACAATGACGCCAGCGACTTATATGGTCAACGAAAACCCTATCAAAATTCCACACTGGAAATTCAAGAACCCCCGAACCGTCTAACGGCCCGGGGGGAGAACTCCAGCCTCCCTAGAGCTTCCAGCAAGGTTAGGATACAGATTATGTACAAGCTGGACAAAAAATGCAAACAAAAACAAATAGCAAAAAGCAAGAAAGCAGACTTAGCTTAATCAAGCAGGAACCAGGATCAGTAGACAAGAGCACAACAGATTAGCTCTGATTACAACGTTGCCAGGCATTAAACTGAAGGTCCAGGGAGCTTATATAGCAACACCCCTGAACTAACGGCCCAGGTGAGCATACAAGGGATGACTGACATACCCAGAGTCAAATCACTAGTAACCACTAGAGGGAGCCAAAAAGCAAATTCACAACAGACATTGGACTACTGGTAACAAAATCTTGTATGCCCTGCACACGAGCAGCAAGCTGATCCACACTTGTAATCAAGGTCTGGACATTCATGTCTGCAGCAAGCTCAAGC
Source organism: Ranitomeya variabilis (assembly GCF_051348905.1). NCBI lineage: Eukaryota > Metazoa > Chordata > Amphibia > Anura > Dendrobatidae > Ranitomeya > Ranitomeya variabilis. Next base: position 504,576,812 of record NC_135236.1, read on the forward strand.
CACTCAGAGGTAAAGAGGAGGAACAAAGAGAGGAAAAAAAAAAAAAAACTCAGAATTTCCTTTCTTATTATCCCACTTCTGCAATGCATTAAACATTCAACTTTGGCCTGGCATACTGTTATGACCCCAATGGCAGAGGGTCTCAAAAGTACATACCAAGTCTGCAAACATAAAAAAGCAGCTCATAGGGCAGTGGTAACTGGGCTAACCGTATATCTAATCCTAGCACCACAAATAGCAGCAGCCGGGGAACGTGCCTACGTTGGTTCTAGACGTCTCGCGCCAGCCGGAGAACTAACTAACCCTAGAAGGGAAAAGATAGACCTTTCTTGCCTCCAGAGAAAAGACCCCAAAAGTTGGATACAAGCCCCCCACAAATAATAACAGTGAGGTAAGGAGAAAAGACAAACGTAAGAATGAACTAGATATTTAGCAAAGAGAGGCCCACTGACTAATAGCAGAATATAGTAAGATGACTTATACGGTCAGCAAAAACCCTATCAAAATTTCCACGCTGGATATTCAAGAACCCCCGAACCGTCTAACGGCCCGGGGGCAGAACACCAGCCCCCTAGAGCTTCCAGCAAAATCAGGAATCACATTTAGTACAAGCTGGACAGAAAATAAGAGCAATACAGATAACCAAAAAAACAAGGAAGCAGGACTTAGCTTAATTTTGCAAGAACCAAGACCAGCAGACAGGAGCAAACAGAAAGGATCTGATTACAACGATGCCAGGCACTGGACTGAAGATCCAGGAAGTTTATATAGCAACACCCCTGGACTAACGACCCAGGTGGGTGCCAAACTGAGGAAAGACAATCCCAGAGTCATATCACTAGTGACCACAAGAGGGAGCCAAAAAAGTCTAATTCACAACAGTATCCCTCACCCTCCCTCCTTGTCATGAGACAATCCTGCCACTGCCTGTGGGAACCTTCTGCATTCTTGAAGGTTTGGAGATGGTCATCAACATCAAACTGGTGGGCCTAGGAGAGGTATGACAGAATGCCCTGGTAGCCTGTACATTAATAGTGGTCGATAATGGACGAGCACCCATCAGAGCTGTGAATATGAGACAGAGATAAGTCTGCTTAACCCCAGGAGTGGAGCTGGCTTGTGTGTACCTACATCGAAGTGAAGTGCTGAGTCGAAAAGAAGTGACCCTGGCCCTGGTAGATGGTGCGTTCTGGACCCTGGCAGTTACAGCAGAAACGGAAGAGGCCCCGACCTGGGAATGGAATAGGTGAGCCATTGTGACCCAAATAGAGGTGAAGGCTCTTGAAGTCAAAGAAGTTGAAACAATGCTGTGGAAGAATCAGGCCACGTTTGCCTGACACACTGACAGCTTCGGCTGCACATAGGCCATCACCCATGAGATACTGACAGGAGACACTTCTCCGATCTGAGAATGATATCTACAGATACCTCCCAAGGTGTACCAGGAGGTGAAGACCTTGTTGAAATAGATGTTGGATTTAGGAGTGATGCAGACTAGTCAGAGTCCATGGGCAGCATCATTGGTGTGTGTCAAGAAGAAAGACGGAACCATTTGTTCTTGCGTGGACTATCAGCGGTTGAATGTGAGCACTGTACGAGACCCATACCCTCTGACCCTCATCGAAGAGTTATTGATGGCCCTATGGAAGGCTAAATACTTTTTCCCTCAGAATATAGCTAGCGGGTACTGGCAGGTACCGATGACAGAAAAAGACAAGGGAAAGACAGCGTTCATACTCCCCATGGGACTGTTTGAATTTAACAGAATGCCATTCAGGCTATCCAGTGCATCGGGTAAGTTCTAGCGGCTGATGGAGAAGTACCTGGGTGACCTGAACTTTGAGGCTACTCTGATATACCTGGACAATATAATTGTGTACTCCACTACCTTTCAGGATTCCATGAACTCATTAAGGCAGGTACTGGGTGATTATGTGGAGGACGTTGGGGTCATGGATAGATCAGCTCAGGCCAAGGGCCCGCCAGTCAATGATATTGAGGAACTTGGTATAAAAGTCCACATACAGGCACATACAGGTCGAGGACCATAGGGAATCAGCAAACTTGCATAGGGAGGTTCAAGTTCAGGAGCCTGAGGGATGGCCCGATATGGAATTTGTATGGCCGGAGAGGTAGCCTCAGAGGTGGAGCCGATCCCCATCCTCTTTTTCATTTGAGTCAACTTTTCTTGCATATAATTCAGGGAACTCTGCAGATATTGTACTTTACCCTGATCAGAGCCTCGTCATTCTTTACGCCCCCGATGGTTGTAACGGTTTGGGTCCGTAGCACTCCAGAAGCATAGCTTTCTTCTTTGCTTCAGACCACTGCTTTTGCCAATATTTGTTGAAAGCTTAAGGCAGGATCCATTCTAATTTGCTCATGCAGGACCTGCCTCAGGTGAGTATAGTACAGTCCCAAGATAAATTGTTCTTGTAATATCCGGTCCACATTTCCCATGATGCCTACTCCATCTGCCACTTTCTTTTGCACTTCTGCTAGTACTTCTTGTAATGCCATGGCATATTGGGAGGCCCCTTCCCGATGGAGGTGGTAAAAGAACTTTGCCCAGAGGTCTCCTACACTAGCTGTTTTACCGCATATCTTCTCGGAAATGTCACCATCTCTTGCAAGGTGTTACGCATGTCTTCTGGTTGCAGGAAGATGTTTCTGCGGGTCTCATGCTCCAGGGTGGCCACAGCAATCTCCACTTGAAGCTCTGGACTAACATTATAAATCTTAGCAGAGCTCTGCAATCTGGTCACCCAGTCGGACTGTGGCATATTCTGGCCATCAAATTTGGACAGCACACTAAACAATATGGTCATTGGGTGGGTCCTTGCAGGGTTACACCACGGTCTGCAGTATTCACATTAACAACACCATTATTGCTGTCACCCGCCTCTATCTCTGTGACCGTACCCTGCTCGCAGTACCACATGTAGAGGTGCCTGAACGACACCGCTGGGCAGGATTCAAATACCATACAGTAGACAAGGAGGTAAAACACAATACCAGCATTATTGAAAGACAGAGGAGGATATGGTGGAAAATAAAAGTAACAGTTATTGTAATGATAACAGCAATAATAGATACAAGGAGAGCTAACTGGAGCATGTCACACAAGCTGCGCTCCAGCTATGGCAATGCAAAGTTCAATACAAACGGTATAATCAATTTCTAAAAAACACTCTCTTCTAAGTTCCTACCTGGCTTCCGATCGGGCTGTGCTGCTACAGCGCCCTAGCTAAAGAAGCCTGCTCTACACCCTAACACAGTTGAACACCAGTGTAGCACTTAGAAGGTCTGGTAGCTGCTACTTGGTCCTGATGTAGTAGAGCCGAGTTTGTTGTATTGAGCTCTTCCTTCGGGTTAACTGATCCGTCTTCTTCTGGATCTGTGCAAGTCTCATTCCATCTTTCAATGTTGAGAGATTACTGGTACTATAGCGTTGTTTTCTCTCTCAGGTTACAAGTGCTTGGTGAGAACTATCCTGGCTATGCAATGCGACTCTTTCATTCTGAAACATGATCAATCCTGCGGGAATTGTGCACTATCTTCTCTCTTGAAGACGTTAGTTAATTTACCAGTCTCTCATTGATAGGACATACTTATAGTCCTGCCTGTCTCTCACAGGCATGGGGCTCTCTCTTTTGTTCATGAACCAAAACACAGCAAGCTGCAGAGGAGAAAGGACTAGTCCAATTGCACCCTAATCAGATGGGAGCATTGTCTCTTAAAGTCACTGTCACGGTTCCACCCCTCAGTGTGTCTGGGATGCAGTTACTGACTTATTGGCCATCCAATCTGGTATAGAGGTGTGCTGAAGCTGTAAGTACTTTGATTGACAGCTTGGCCATCCAATCGGGTACAGGAGTGTGCTGAGCTGTCAGTGTGTTGATTGACAGCTCAACTATCAATTCTGAGACTTTGAGGCATTGGCTGGCTCCATGTGTTCATTATTCCAGTTAATTGCCATGCTTCTAAACTGAGCTGTGTCTCTTAGAACTCTACCAGACGTACATTCAGCCTGTGATGTGTGCGCTTTCCTGTGCCTTGAATTCTATATGCTTGATCTGTTGCCTGACCTTTGACTTCGTTCTGACCATCTGCCTGCTTAACCCCTTCAGCTCTCATTCGTTATCCTCCCAGTACTTTGATCTCGGAATGTTACCTGACTATGCATTTGTCTCTTCCTTCTGTTTATGATGTACCCTCCTGGCTTCTGACCTTGGACTCCTTGACCACTCTGACTCACGGCTTGGAGATGAAAAGTGACTAGCGTCATTGTCACACTGTAATTCATTCAGATATTAGCATGGGCTCACCCCCTACACCTTGCCAATGTCTACCACCCCACGCCACATAACAGTTCCATTCCTGGCTTTGACTGAGATAAAATATACTGACCAAAAACTGAATGTTTTAATGTGGCCTTATACATATCCTCAGCACTCAAGTCTTTCATAGACTCTACCATGGCACTTCCTATCAGCATGGGGACACAAGTGTGTCAGTATCACCATGTTCCCTCTATAGCAAACAGCAAGGTCTTGCTAGGGCTAACCAACCCTTTGAATCTTCCCTATAACTGTCACCCAGAAGACTTATTCCTTAGACCAAGCACACCATTATATATGCAAATACAGTGAAGGAAATAATTATTTGATCCCTTGCTGATTTTGTATGTTTGCCCACTGACAAAACATGAACACTATAATTTTAAGGGTAGGCTAATTTTAACATTGAGAGATAGAATATCAAAAATAAAATTCAGAAAATCACATTGTATAAATTTTATAAATTTCTTTGCATTTTGCAGTGAGAAATAAGTATTTGATCACCTACCAACCATTAAGAGTTCAGGCTCCTAAACACCAGTTAGACGCTCTTAATCAACTCGTTACCTGCATTAAAGACAGCTGTCTTACATAGTCACCTTTATAAAAAAAACTCCTGTCCACAGACTCAATTAATCAGTCAGACTAACATCTATAACATGACCAAGACCAAAGAGCTTTTCTAAGTATGTCAGGGATAAGATCATAGACCTGCACAAAGCTGGAATCAGCTACAAACGCACTGTTTGGTCCTTCTAGTGACCGATGTCCTTGCAGCAGTTAATATCTATTTAATACCAGTTTCATGTTACTCTGTAGCAACCATACAAGGTGAGTGGGTCCATTTCCTTGCCACCGTTTTGTTACCAGTTGAGACCCTATTGCATTTTCTTTCTTTCCCAGTTTCGTTGTTAGCTTTTTGGAAAAGAACATCATGCTACTGTTTAGTGAAGGTGGAATGAGGCCTACAAAGAAAAGAACACAGTACCTACAGTCAAATATGATAGAGGTTCAAAGATGTTTTAGGATTGTTCTGCTGCCTCTGGAAGAATCAACCAGAAATGGACGGAAACCAAGTAAAGGAGCATTCTGAAGTGGCCAGCTATGAGTCCGGATCTAAATCTCAAATACAAGAGACTTGGAGGAGTTTGCAAAAGAAGAGTGGTCCAAAATTCCAGTTGAGAGGTGTAAGATGCTTGTTGATGATTATAGGAAGTGATTTAATGCAGATATTTATTCCAAAGAGTTTGTAACCAAATATTAAGTTGAGGGTACCAACAATTTTGTGAGGCCCATTTTGGGGGTTTTGTGTGACATGATGTCCAATGTCCAATTTGCCTTTTTGCCTTTTTGTCTTGTTTTTTTTTTCCAATAGACACAAAGGAAATAAACATGTGTATAACAAAACATGTGTAATTGTAATAATAGTCTGCGATAAGTTCTTCATTTTCTGGATATTTGAAATAAACCTAGTAGAAAGTATATCGTGGCACAGCTGTGTTGGTGCTCAAATAGGTTCCCAGACCAATAGTGCAGTTAGAAATAAAATTTGGCACTCAACTTATGTAGGTAAGGTGAAGAATTTTTATTGCAGTCCAATGTTAATAAATGTTTTGGTCAGCATTGACCTTCTTCAGTATACTGCATTACAATATGGGTGAATAAATGAAAATACATAGTAACCAAATATAGAAATATAAACATAGTCTCAAATAATACAATATATCTCCTAACCAATAAAGTGAATCGTGCAAGGTTGGAAGGTAGGAATAGAGGGGGAGGGGAAGAAGACATGATACATACACATACCCGACTGCTGGAGTGTTGTCTTTATAAGGATCCAAAACATCAAAAAACCTGGGGTGTTGACACTGAAAAATTGTATAAGCTTGTAGCCTAACATAGTCCTGAGGATGATGGCCATATAGGGAATGACTTACTAATAGTATAGGATCATATACCCAGAATGAGGTCATAAAGTTCCAGCAAGGAGGATTTCTCCTGTAAAATGTGAGAACATAGGAGATTAATGGGAATAAATGGGTGACTGATATACTTCTTTCAGTCCCTTATAGTGTACTGACCTGTATCTTTTATGTTAGGTGAGTACCGGTATATCAGGACAGACTGTTCTAAGTGAGTAGTAGTACTCTATTAAAGTAAACAAATAGATCCTGCTTATGTTTTTAAAGTGGAGAGATAATATACGCAATTTAATGTGTCTTACCAGAGGTGTAGAAACTGTATGGGGATCCCTGTGAGGATACACCAGGGAGCACGTATCTGAAGCATACAGATGAATAAGGTAAGTATGTGAGTGCTAAGAAGAAGGCTTGTTAAATTCTAGTCCACAGTGGACAGAGACTTACCGGTGGTGGGTGGTGGCTGAAAACGTAGCTTGTCTAACTCGGTGTCCGCCGCTGGTTAGATAGGGATGGTTGTCAAAGCGCGTGCAGTTATAGGCAGGGGGTGGGATTAGTTACTGCACTGTGACCGGAAGTGCGTCACAGGAAGTATGCACTCCACCGCTTATTATGTATGCGTTCCACCGTTATGGAGACTAACTGTTTGCGTTCCACTGGCCATTTTGTACTTGTATACAAACGAAAAACTGTCTGCCGCTGTGTCAAGGGTCGCGGAGAGTGCCGTGTGTGTGGCGATAATGAACCTGATAAACATAATTAGGTGATGCAGTCAGGTAATGCAGGTAAAAAGGGGGGGAGTCCAAGGCGGAGGAGGATCGGGAGGTGATTTGCAGAGGTGATCAATATAGACGACTCTGAAAGAAGAGACAAATAGATTAAAATGCAGTAATACAGTGCTATAACTCATCAAATAGGTCAAGGTCGGACCAAGATCTGATCACAACATTGGTAAATATATGATATAATCATAAATATATGATACAATAGAATCTTAATGGTTCTACAGTATAAGGATGATATATGTCATTTGAATACAAGTTATGTAATGATATCAGACAGCATGCACAAGAGGAAACAGTTTAGACAAAAGATAATAATTCATATTCTCTATTTAAGCCTTTGGGTGTTAAAGTCTGTAGTTCATGTATCCAATAGGCTTCTCTTCTTTTTAAAGAGCGGATACAGTCACCACCCCGTCTGGGTATTGGAACGTGCTCTATGACTTGGAATTTGAGTTGGGCTATGTTATGACCCTGAGAGATAAAGTGTTGTGGTATTGGTAATAGCATGTTTTACACCTGATGGTCAACTTCTGTTTGGATATGCGGCCTTTGATGGGTTGGGTTGTTTCCCCGATGTAGAGTAGACCGCAGGGACATTTGATGAGATAGATGACAAATGTGGTGTCACAAGTAGAGAAGTCTTTAATTTTGTATTTTTTTGGGTGATAAAATGTGTCACCTTTGAGGATGTTACTACATTGATTGCAGTGTAGACAGGGGTAGGTTCCTGTTTTTGATTTCTGTAGAAACCTTTGTGTGGCACTGCGGTTCTTAGAGCCAATATCTGCTCTTATCAGAGAGTCCCGAATGTTGGGGGCACGTTTATAGCAGGGTAAAAAATGTTGTCTAAATTCGGGTATATTAGGATATGCTGTCTGTAAAAGGTTCCAATGTCGTCTAATGCTATGATGCAGAATATGTACATAGGGGTGGTATGTATGAACAAAAGGTATTCTTTTGATAGCCGGACATTGTGGTAATGTGGGGCAGCTGGTGGCATCCGCCAGAAGGTTAGATGGATAACCATGTTCCCTAAATTTCTTGTACATTTTGTCTGTTCTCATGTCCTTGCGTGAGGGATCTGTGACGATCATTTGGACTCTTTTAAATTGTGATCGGGGGATCGACTTCTTGGTGGATAAAGGGTATCTGATAGTGGAGAAGACTATTCCTATCAGTCGGTTTTATGTATAAGTCTGTACTGAGAACCCCAAATTCATCCTTAATGACCATTGTGTCCAAAAAGCTGACCTGTTGTGTGCTGCTTGTAATGGTGAAAGTAAGGTCAGACCAAGATTCATTAAGATTATGAAATAAGTGATCAAGTGTCTCAGCGGAACCAGTCTAGATGCAGACCCCATCATCAATGTAGCATTTCCAGATAAGACAGTGGGATTGGAAGAGTGGGTCTGGGTACACTATCTCCTCCTCAAATTTTTCCATGTAGCTATAAGCATATGGCGGGGCTACATTAGAGCCCATGGCGGTCCCTTTGGTCTGTAAGAAGTAATTATCCTCAAACATGAAAGATTTTTTAGTTAAGACTAATGTCAGTAGTTCGAGGCACAGACCTATGACGTTGGGATCGATGTTTGAGATTGTAAATAGATGTCTAACACATAATATGCCTTGTGAAAGGGGAATAGATGTGTAAAGATCTTTCACATCTAATGAAACCAAAAGTGAGTCACTAGGAATGATACTAAGTTGTTGGATTTCATGTAAAAAGTCACCTGTATCGAGTAAGAAAGAAGGTAATTTGCGTATAAGGGGAGTCAAAATTTTCTCTAAGAAGATAGATAAAGGTGAGAGAATGGACTCTGTAGAGGTGACAATGGGTCTGCCGGGGGGATGTTCCAGGTTTTTATGAACCTTTGGTAGTATATAGAAAACTGGACAGATGGGATTAGTCTTAGTCAGAAAGTCTTGTGTTTTGTTGTCAATAACCCCCCTATCCCGATAGGTATCGAGGACATCTCTTATTAGATTCCTAATTGTGGAGGTAGGATCTGATGTCAGTTTGACATAAACTGTGCTGTCATTCAGTCGTTGGTAGACCTCTTTGAGAAAGTCTGTCTTATTCATGACCACAATGGCCCCGCCTTTGTCGGCGGGTTTGATCATGATATCCCTGTCACTACGCAGAGACTGTAATGCCTGAAAGTCAAGAGGTCTGAGATTGGGAGAGAGGTGTAACCTGCCACTTTCCATGACCTGTCGTAATTTAGAGAAAGCCTGGTCAATGAAGCTAATAAAGGTCTCTACAGCATGCGACCCTCGTGGGGGTCTAAAAGTGCTTTTGGTACAGAGACCTAAGCTGTGGGTGGTTAGCAAGGGTTCACTTGTGGTAGATGGTAACATGGGTGATTGGTTAGAGGATTCAAAATGTACCAACAACCTTAGATGGCGATAAAACCGATGTAGATCCATGTCCATATCAAAAGTACTGAACTTAAAAGAGGGACAGAATGAAAGTCCCTTCTGTAATAAGTCATGTTCAACAATACTAAGAGTCCGTGAGGATATGTTAATGACTAGTGGTGATAAACCTGGGAGCAGGTCACTCTGGAGAAGTCTGTATCTCTTAGATCGTTGGCTCCTGTGGGTCCTCTTCTTCTTTGTTGGCGTCTTCTTTGGCCTAAAAAAATGCCTGACCCAGTACGGGTCTCTCTTATGTCAGATTCTGAACCTGAGGTAGAAAAGTCATTAGAAGAACAAAAATCAGATCTGATATTATTTGGACGAGCTATGGATCTGAGTCGCCCGCCAGGGTCGTGGGGTACTCGGTACCAGGTCCAGTACTTAAGGGGACGTGTCACGGTGGTGACCTGGTCCGTGGCCCTGGGTGCCCATGTAAAAGGGGAAGGTCTTTAAAGGGAATAAAGTTTATGTTTGTGACGCCACCTGTGGTATTCGGTCAGTGGGGAACGACGCTGCTTTAAGGGGTCCTATGGGGTGATGTTATGGCAGCTAGATGGTATAACTTTCTACAAGTGAAATATATCCCCAGGGCTCCCGATGTGTAGATGGAAGATGGTTAAAGGTGCAGTAATGAACAAGGACACAGGTTTGCAGTCTCTTTACCTTGTTTACTGAAGACTTCAGGCAGCCACAGTCCAGGGCACCAGATCACAGGGCAGACAGGGTCCGGCCAGCTTGGAAGCAAATCCTGAGTCCTCTTTACCAAGTGGAGTTAAAAGCCTTCCTCTAGTGCGGTGGTGTTGTAGTCCCTTACTGCCTATGGCTTCAGATAAGGTCCTCACAGGTGTTCTCTCTCTCTGTCCCCATATAGGATAGGAATAACCCGTCTGACTGGTGACTTGAGCCTGTTTATAGGGACTAAAGCATGCCCCGGGCTCTATGGGTGTCACCATATGTTAAGGCAAACAGGTAACTTGCAATTCAGCGGTCCTGCCGGTTTCTACTGTAAGTCGTAGAGTCCTTACAACCTCGGTGGTCCAGCTACCGGTTATCTGTGCTTCAGAAGGAGGCAGCCTGATCTCAGCTGGTCTCCCCTGATGTTACTCTCCTGTGCTTCGCTCTCCAGCACACTCACTGAACAATGTTCGGCTTTCTGTAGGTCTCTTCCTCCAGGGGCTGTAGTACTTCAGACTACAGGCCCCTTCAGACCTTCTGACACTCTATGTCGGTCTGCTCTCTTCTGTGTCTCTCACTTTCTGAACTGAAACTGAACTCTCTTTCCCTCCAGAACAGAATGTCTTTCTAGGGGAGGTCACCTTAAAAAGGTTTAGATCTCCCCCTTCTGGCCTGGAGTGTGAACATGTTGGATGCATTGTGGTTACCTGATAAAAGATCTCCTTCATCGCTTCCAAACGTAACATCACTCTCCCCATGAGGAAAGCAATGCTACTGTGACGACCAGGACCCTGGGGCACCACAGATCTATCTTGCCATTGATATACACGATTATTATCATAATCGTCAGAGTTAGTGTTGAGCGATACCTTCCGATATCCAAAAGTATCGGTATCGGATTGGATCGGCTGATATTCAAAAAATATCGGATATCGCCGATACCGATACCCGATACCAATGCAAGTCAATGGGACCAAAATATCGGAATTAAAATAAACCCTTTCTTTCCTTGTAGGTTCATTCTGGGGCGCCACAGATCTATCTTGCCATTGATATACACGATTATTATCATAATCGTCAGAGTTAGTGTTGAGCGATTCCTTCTAATATCCAAAAGTATCGGTATCGGATTGGATCGGCCGATATTCAAAAAATATCAGATATTGCCGATACCGATACCCGATACCAATGCAAGTCAATGGGACCAAAATATCGGAATTAAAATAAACCCTTTCTTTCCTTGTAGGTTCATTCTACATGAAGGAAAACAACTAAGAATAATGTAGGATGTATTGGGGGAAGTGGCAGAGACATTAAAGGCATAGAGGTTTAGCCCAATCAAATAGAATAGCAGGAATTTTAATTTTTTTTTTAAGACGTTCGGAGTTACAAAGATATTGACTATGTTAAGATTTTTTTTATTTTGTCAGATATTGATGTTTCACTACTTCCATGCCCTTCACCTTCTTTTTTACTTCTCCGACACTTTCTTCATCATCCTCAGCAGCAGCATCTTTGACATCAACTTCTTCTTCACCTTATTCATCTTCTTCTTCACCTTCTTCCTATTATTTTTTTGTTACATTCTTCATGTTCTTTTTATTAAACTATTATTCTTCTTCATATTCTACTTCTTCATCATATTCTTATTTGTGACAGGTATTCCTGTAGTTGTTATCTATAAAAGTTTGAAGATTACACCTTCCGTTCTGCCTGTCACAAAAGAGTCACAACAGGATTTGTCCGCATTCAGTTAGGCCTGCAGAAGCAGGCTTTTTCCAGGAGCACCACGAGGAGGAACGGACTCACCCCCATACACTGCTTAGTCTTCTTCTGCTTATAATTTAGATAATATCTTTTGCTCTGATGTTTAGTCTTATGCTTAATGTTCTTCTGCTCTTTGTTCTGCAGCTTCTTGTTCTTCTGCTTCTCCATCTTCTGGGTCGTCGTCTCCGGGGTCGTCGTCGTCATCGGGGTGGTCTTCAGGGTCGTCGTCTCCAGGGTCGTCGTCTCAGGGGTTGTCGTCTCTGGTGTCATCGTCATCTTAAGGGTGGTCTTCAGGGTCGTCGTCTTTAGGGTCTTGAACTTGGAAATGTAGCAGAAGGTACAAGAAGGCTGAGAAAATGCCGAGAACCAGCTGATGGAACTGGAACCCGGATGGCTACCCGAAGGTCCAAGAGCCAATGGAACTACCGAGTACCAGCTGACGTTACTGGAACCCGGTTACTAAGCAGGAGGTACCCATGCCAGAAAGCACTACCAAGGACCACCTGACGTTGGTAGTACTCGGATACCCAGAAGGAGGCACCTAAGCCAAAGGCTCTTCCCGGAACCAGCTGACGGTACCGGAACCAGGGGGACCTATTCAATAATTGTCTTCCTACAGCCCCAACTAGCAGTGTTGGAGCCCAGGGTCAGCAGGGGGAGCAGAGTGTAGGCCGAAGCCTGCACTCGAGGCAGTTTAACATCTGTTTGGAGTGTCAGAGTGGCGGTCGCAGGACACATTGCTGGATACACAGCTGGGGATCAGCTGACGTTACTGAAACCCAATAACAGAGGAGCAACTGTTCACTGTGCAAACAGCACTTCCGAGCAGCAACTAGCGATGTTGGAGCCCAGGGTCAGCAGGAGGAGCAGAGTGTGGGCCGAAGCCTGCACTCGAGGCAGTTTAATATCTGTTGTTGTGTCAGCGTGGCGGTCGCAGGACACATTGCCGGATACACAGCTGGGGATCAGCTGACGATACTGGGAAGAGCCGTCTGGGAGTACAGTAAGAGGGCAAGACATGTAGTCTGTCACCATCTGACGGAAATGTTGCCTCCTGCTTACTGGAGCTGCCTGTGATGGTGTAGACACTTGTGGCGGGCACACAAAACTGTGCCACAGTTGGGCCATATTGGTCTTGCCTTGTGCTGAGGCACTGCTTCTGCTCCCTCTTTGTGCAGAGCTTCCTCCACTGCCTTGATGCACTGAGCTGCTTTGTAAAGCACTAGCAGCACTGCTCTCAGTTGGACTGGAGAAGATGATGGAATTCACCAGTGTGTCTTGGTACTCCCGCATTTTACGCTCCCGGTTCAACGGTGTTATGAAGCTTTGTAAGTTGTCCCGGTAGCGAGGATCTAGGAGGGTGTACACCCAATAATCAGCCGTGTTGAGAATGTGGGCAATGCGGCGGTCGTTTCTCAGGCACTACAGCATGTAATCAACCATGTGCTGCAGACTGTCAACTGGCCAAGAAATGCTGTCCCCTGCTTGAGGCTTGATCTCTACCTGCTCTGCATCACCCCACCCTCGCTCTTCACACTGACTACTGGAGAATTGTGTTACTCCCTCCTCTGGAACGATGTTTTCCTCCTCCATTGACTCCTCCTTATCCTCATCACAAAGTGTCACCTGCCTACGCCTTTGTGAGGAACCATGTAGCGCTGACTGTCCAGAAGCTGATGGAATTGGTGACTCCTCATCCTCCACCTCTTCCACAACATCATCCCTTAGCGCTTGCAGTGTTTGTTGAAGCAGGCAGATAAGTGGGACAGTCATGCTGACTAGTGCATCATCTGCACTCGCCATCCGCGTGGAATCATCGAAGGAACGCAAAACCTGGCAGACGTCCTTCATAGTCGCCCAGGAGGGAGTCTCCAGAGTCCCAGGCACTGGTCACTTTTAGGGTTGAGCGACCTTGACTTTTTTAGGGTCGAGTCATGTTTCACGAAACCCGACTGTTGGAAAAGTCGAGTCGGGCGAAATCTGCCGATTACTGTGCAAAGTCGAGGATCGGCCGGAACACGAAACCCTATGCACGTCAATGGGGATATTTTATTTTTTATTTTTTTTCTCTCTCTCTCTCTCTCTCTTTCTCTCTCTCTCTCTCTCTTTCTCTCTCTCTCCCTCCGTCCCAGCACAGAAAATTTCGTTTTACACATTCCAAATCGCTACTGCGCACAAGCGATAAAATGATGATAGGCGTGCACGCCCTAACCCCTATGTCATCACTCTGGCCACGCTCCTTCATTGGCTGTAAAAATGGCGCTAAACACGTCATACAAAACGCGACTTTGGCGCCAAGATCGCGTACCGCATGGCCGACCCCACACAGGCATCGGGTCAGGTTTCATGAGACGCCGACTTTACCAAAAGTCGGCGACTTATGAAAATGAACGATCCGTTTCGCTCAACCCTAGTCACTTTATCTCACTATGGGTAAGAAACCGTTTATTTGATATGCATTACAATTGGTGTTCCTGCACAGTTTGCATGGAGGACACTGGTCCATATGAAAATTAGAACTATGCTGTACCATTGTGTGCTAATACGGATGTTTCTTTAGATATTTATACCATGGTGACATACATATTCATGTGCCTGTGACGTGGATGTTTTTGTACTAGGGTCTCCCCTTTTTTCTATACTTTTTGCAATATTTTTTTTTTATTATGTTGTAATAAAATATTGATTTTAAAATTGAATATTTCATATAGAACTCCATTTTTTCTTGTGATTAATGATTATCCGGAGTATACGGTACTATCCTCATATATACATGGGTAGAGTTAGACAACTTTCTACAACTACACACGGCGTGTGTGGGATCCATGTTATTTCTGTAGGTGTGTTTTCATTGGTACTCCATTACTGCTGGCTGCTGCTCACACAACCACTCCAACATATGTAACATGGAATTCCACCTGGTGGGTAGGTCACATATGATGCGATATTCCGGAAGGCGGAATCAGCGCTGCAGAGCTGCAATGCCCGATCTTGCCATGCTGGAACACCGCAAGTGATCACACTCTAGGCAGACCTTGTGCAGCAGTGCATCAAGATCCGGATAGTCCCTCAAAAAACTCTGCACGACCAAGTTGAGCACATGTGCCAGACATGGGATGTGAGTGAGGTTGCCTGGGCCCAGAGCTGCCACCAGATTTCGGCCATTGTCACACACTACCATGCCTGGCTGGAGATTCACTGGCACAAACCACACATCGCTCTCCTGCTTTATGGCATTCCAGAGCTCCTGTGCTGTGTGGCTTCGATTCCCCAAAGAAATTAATTTCAAGACGGCCTGTTGACGTTTGGCCACAGCTGTGCTCATGTCGGTCGTAACAGGTAAACGTTCACGAGTCCATGTGGAGGTGGACTATGACGGCTCCTGCAGTGATGATTCTGAGGAACTTGTGTATGAGGAGGAGTCAATGCGTTCAGACTGGATTCCTGCAATCCTTGCAGTTGGCAAAACACGTCTTGTGCCACTCGCACGATCTGTACCCGGCTCAACAACATTAACCCAAAGGGCAGTGAGGAAAGGTATCGCCCCTGTCCATGGTGACTGGTCCACGCATCAGTGGTGAGGTGGACCTTGCTACTGACGGCGTTCAGTAGCGCGTGTTTTATGTGTCCCTCCACATGCTTGTGCAGGGCAGGGATGGCTTGCCTGCTGAAATAAAAACGGCTGGGCACATTGTATTGTGGGACTGCCAATGCCATCAAGTTACGGAAGGTGTCAGTCTCCACCAGCCTGAATGACAGCATTTCATGGGACAGTAGTTTTGCAATGCCAGCATTCAGAGCCTGTGCTCGGGGGTGGTTTGCTGAGAATGGCCGCCTTTTCTCCCATGCCTGTGCTACAGATGGCTGTAGACTGGGCTGGGAGTGTGAGGATGACTGGGAACGTGGTGCTGTGGGTGGAATTACAGTGGGTCTCTGGACAACAGTGCCAGAGGTTCTTCCACGGCGATCCTGTGAGGAAGCCGAACCAGCTGTTTGTGAGCTGGAGGAAGAGGCAACAACACGAGCTGAAGAGGTGGTAGGTGCCGCTGTTGGTTGGCCTAGGTCTTCAGTGTGTTTTTGTAACTCCACTGTGTGCTTGGTCCGCTGTCATGATTCCCAATGGCAGGGAATTTGTCAACATAACACGGGCAAAAACAGGACGAGCTCTAGGGTGATGGAACCTGAGCTGACCGCGATCCTGAACCTCAACACTCAACTAACAGTAGCCGGGGGACGTTCCTGGGGGGCCCTGTCATGAATCCCAATGGCTAGGGATAGCACAGGACAAGCAAAGTACAAATATATTACGGACGAGCTCTAGGGTGATGGAACCTGGGCTGACCGCTGCCCTACGCCTGACAAACGCAACTAGAGATAGCCAGGGAGCGTGCCTACGTTGGTTCTAGACGCCACGCACCAGCCTAAGAGCTAACTAGTACTGCAGAGAAAATAAAGACCTCACTTGCCTCCAGAGGAATGAACCCCAAAAGATATAGTTGCCCCCCACATGTATTGACGGTGAAATGAGAGGAAGGCACACACATAGAGATGATATATATAGTTTTAGCAAATTGAGGCCCGCTGTAAACTAGAAAGCAGAACGATACAAAAGGGGACTGAGCGGTCAGCAAAAAACCCTAATCAAAAAACCATCCTGAGATTGCAAGAACCCATGTGCCAACTCATGGCACATGGGGAGAACCTCAGTCCACCAGAGCTACCAGCTAGCATAGAGACATAATAAGCAAGCTGGACAAAAAAACCAAACAACTGAAAATCAGCACTTAGCTTATCCTGAAAGATCTGGGAGCAGGTAGGCAGGAACCAAACAGAGCACATCTGAATACATTGATAGCCGGCAAGGGAATGACAGAAAGGCCAGGTAAAATAGGAAACACCCAGCCACTGATGGACAGGTGGAAACCAAAGGCCGCAACCCACCAAAGTCACCCAGTACCAGCAGTAACCACCAGAGGGAGCCCACAAACAGAATCCACAACAGTACCCCCCCCTTGAGGAGGGGTCACCGAACCCTCACAAGAACCCCCAGGGCGATCAGGGTGAGCTCTATGGAAGGCGCGGACCAAATCAGTCGCATGAACATCGGAGGCGACCACCCAGGAATTATCCTCCTGACCATAACCCTTCAACTTAACCAAATACTGGAGTTTGCGTCTGGAAACACGAGAATCCAAGATCTTCTCAACAACATACTCCAATTCTCCCTCCACCAGCACCGGAGCAGGAGGCTCAACCGAAGGAACAACGGGCACCTCATACCTCCGCAACAACGACCGATGGAACACATTATGAATAGCAAACGATGCTGGGAGATCCAAACGAAAAGATACAGGGTTAAGAATCTCCGAGATCCTATAAGGACCGATGAACCGAGGCTTGAACTTAGGAGAAGAGACCTTCATAGGGACAAAACGAGAAGACAACCACACCAAATCCCCAACAAGAAGTCGGGGACCCACGCGGCGACGGCAATTAGCAAACTGCTGAGTTTTCTCCTGAGATAACTTCAAATTGTCCACCACCTGATTCCAAATCTGATGTAGCCTGTCCACCACCACGTCCACTCCAGGACAATCCGAAGGCTCCACCTGACCAGAGGAAAAACGAGGATGAAACCCCGAATTACAAAAAAAAGGAGAGACCAACGTGGCAGAACTAGCCCGATTATTAAGAGCAAACTCGGCCAGTGGCAAAAAAGCAACCCAGTCATCTTGATCAGCAGAAACAAAACACCTCAAATAAGTTTCCAAGGTCTGATTAGTTCGCTCCGTCTGGCCATTCGTCTGAGGATGGAATGCAGACGAGAAAGACAAATCAATGCCCATCTTGGCACAAAACGTCCGCCAAAATCTAGACACAAACTGGGATCCCCTGTCAGAAACGATATTCTCCGGAATCCCATGCAAACGAACCACGTTCTGAAAAAATAAAGGGACCAACTCAGAGGAGGAAGGCAACTTAGGCAAGGGCACCAAATGAACCATCTTAGAAAAGTGGTCACACACAACCCAGATAACGGACATTTTCTGTGAAACCGGGAGATCAGAAACAAAATCCATGGAAATGTGCGTCCAAGGCCTCTTCGGGATGGGCAAGGATAACAACAACCCACTGGCCCGAGAACAGCAAGGCTTAGCTCGAGCACACACTTCACAAGACTGCACAAAGGTACGCACATCCCTAGACAAGGAAGGCCACCAAAAAGACCTGGCCACCAAGTCTCTAGTACCAAATATTCCAGGATGACCAGCCAACACAGAAGAATGGACCTCGGAGATGACTCTACTGGTCCAATCATCCGGAACAAACAGTCTTTCTGGTGGACAACGATCCGGTTTATCCACCTGAAACTCCTGCAATGCACGTCGCAAGTCTGGGGATACGGCGGACAATACTACCCCATCCCTAAGGATACCAGTAGGCCCAGAGTCTCCAGGAGAGTCAGGCACAAACCTCCTTGTAAGAGCATCTGCCATCACATTCTTTGAACCTGGCAGGTATGAAACCACGAAATTGAAATGAGAAAAAAACAACGACCAACGAGCCTGTCTAGGATTCAAACGCCTGGCAGACTCAAGGTAAATGAGATTCTTGTGATCAGTCAAGACCACCACACGATGTTTAGCACCCTCAAGCCAATGACGCCACTCCTCAAATGCCCACTTCATGGCCAAAAGCTCCCGATTACCCACATCATAATTGCGCTCGGCGGGCGAGAATTTTCTAGAGAAGAATGCACATGGCTTCATCACCGAGCCATTAGAACTTCTCTGTGACAAAACCGCCCCCGCTCCAATCTCGGAAGCATCAACCTCAACCTGAAAAGGAAGTGAAACATCTGGTTGACACAAAACAGGAGCAGAAGAAAACCGGCGCTTAAGTTCCTGAAAGGCCTCCACGGCCGCAGGAGACCAATCAGCAACATCAGCACCCTTTTTACTCAAATCAGTCAAAGGTTTAACAATACTGGAAAAATTAGCAATGAACCGACGATAAAAATTAGCAAACCCCAAGAACTTCTGAAGGCTCTTAACAGATGTAGGTTGTGTCCAGTCACAAATTGCCTGAATCTTGACGGGATCCATCTCAATAGTAGAAGGAGAAAAAATGTACCCCAAAAAAGAAATCTTCTGGACTCCGAAGAGACACTTTGAGCCCTTCACAAACAGAGAATTGGCCCGCAGAACCTGAAACACCTTCCTGACCTGTAGAACATGAGACTCCCAGTCATCAGAAAACACCAAAATATCATCCAAATACACAATCATAAACTTATCCAGATATTCACGGAAAATATTGTGCATAAAGGACTGAAAGACTGACGGAGCATTGGAGAGTCCAAAAGGCATTACCAAATACTCAAAATGGCCCTCAGGCGTATTAAATGCGGTTTTCCACTCATCACCCTGTTTTATCCGCACCAGATTATACGCACCGCGAAGATCTATCTTAGTGAACCACCTAGCCCCCTTAATGCGAGCAAACAAATCAGTCAATAATGGCAATGGATACTGATACTTGACTGTAATCTTATTCAGAAGGCGATAATCTATACAAGGCCTCAGGGAACCATCTTTTTTTGCCACGAAAAAAAAACCTGCTCCCAGAGGGGACGAAGATGGACGAATATGTCCCTTTTCCAAGGACTCCTTAATATAATTCCGCATAGCAGTATGCTCTGGCAGTGACAGATTAAATAAACGACCCTTAGGGAACTTACTGCCAGGAATCAATTCTATAGCACAGTCACAATCTCTATGCGGAGGGAGCGAATTGAGCTTAGGCTCCTCAAAAACATCCCTATAGTCAGACAAAAACGCAGGGATCTCAGAAGGAGTAGATGAAGCGATTGAAATCGGAGGTGCATCATCATGAACCGCCTGACATCCCCAGCTTAACACAGACATTGTTTTCCAGTCCAGGACAGGATTATGAGTTTGTAACCATGGCAGACCAAGCACTAGTACATCATGTAAATTATACAGTACAAGGAAGCGAATCACCTCCTGATGAACGGGAGTCATGCGCATGGTCACTTGTGTCCAATACTGCTGTTTATTCATAGCCAATGGTGTAGAGTCAATTCCCTTCAGAGGAATAGGAACTTCCAGAGGTTCCAGACTAAAACCGCAGCGTTTAGCAAATGACCAATCCATAAGACTCAGGGCAGCGCCCGAATCCACATAGGCATCGACGGAAATGGAAGACAGTGAAAAAATCAGAGTCACAGACAAAATGAACTTAGGCTGCAGAGTACCAATGGCAAAAGATTTATCAACCCCTTTTGTGCGTTTAGAGCATGCTGATATAACATGAGCTGAATCACCACAATAAAAACACAATCCATTTTTCCGCCTATAATTTTGCCGTTCACTTCTGGACTGAATTCTATCACATTGCATAGTCTCAGGTGCCTGTTCAGAAGACACCGCCAACTGGTGCACGGGTTTGCGCTCCCGTAAACGCCGATCAATCTGAATGGCCATAGCCATAGACTCATTCAGACCTGTAGGCGTAGGGAACCCCACCATAATATCCTTAATGGCCTCAGAAAGACCATTTCTGAAGTTTGCAGCCAGGGCGCACTCATTCCACTGAGTAAGCACCGACCATTTCCGAAACTTCTGACAATATATTTCCGCTTCATCATGCCCCTGAGAGAGGGCTAATAAAGCCTTTTCAGCCTGAATCTCCAGGTTAGGTTCCTCATAGAGCAATCCCAATGCCAGAAAAAACGCATCCACACTGAGCAATGCAGGATCCCCTGGTGCCAATGCAAATGCCCAATTCTGAGGGTCGCCCCGCAGGAAAGATATTACAATCTTGACCTGTTGAGCAGGGTCTCCAGAGGAGCGAGATTTTAAAGAAAGAAACAATTTACAATTGTTCCTGAAATTCAGGAAGGTAGATCTATCTCCAGAAAAGAACTCTGGAATAGGAATTCTAGGTTCAGACATGGGAGTGTGAACAACAAAATCCTGTATGTTTTGAACTTTTGCCGCGAGATTACTCAGGCTGGAAGCCAAACTCTGGACATCCATGTTAAACAGCTAAGATCAGAGCCATTCAAGGGTTAAGAGGAGGTAAGAAGCAGCTAGACAGCAATTAAGGGCTAGGCAGCAAAACTCTGAAGGGAAAAAAAAAAAAAAATTTCCCTTAAACACTTCTTTTTCTCCTGCTTCAGCCCAAACAATTAACACTTTGTGGGCCGGCTATACTGTCATGAATCCCAATGGCTAGGGATAGCACAGGACAAGCAAAGTACAAATATATTACGGACGAGCTCTAGGGTGATGGAACCTGGGCTGACCGCTGCCCTACGCCTGACAAACGCAACTAGAGATAGCCAGGGAGCGTGCCTACGTTGGTTCTAGACGCCACGCACCAGCCTAAGAGCTAACTAGTACTGCAGAGAAAATAAAGACCTCACTTGCCTCCAGAGGAATGAACCCCAAAAGATATAGTTGCCCCCCACATGTATTGACGGTGAAATGAGAGGAAGGCACACACATAGAGATGATATATATAGTTTTAGCAAATTGAGGCCCGCTGTAAACTAGAAAGCAGAACGATACAAAAGGGGACTGAGCGGTCAGCAAAAAACCCTAATCAAAAAACCATCCTGAGATTGCAAGAACCCATGTGCCAACTCATGGCACATGGGGAGAACCTCAGTCCACCAGAGCTACCAGCTAGCATAGAGACATAATAAGCAAGCTGGACAAAAAAACCAAACAACTGAAAATCAGCACTTAGCTTATCCTGAAAGATCTGGGAGCAGGTAGGCAGGAACCAAACAGAGCACATCTGAATACATTGATAGCCGGCAAGGGAATGACAGAAAGGCCAGGTAAAATAGGAAACACCCAGCCACTGATGGACAGGTGGAAACCAAAGGCCGCAACCCACCAAAGTCACCCAGTACCAGCAGTAACCACCAGAGGGAGCCCACAAACAGAATCCACAACAGGGCCCCTAGACGTCTCGCGCCAGCCGGAGATCTAGCTTCCCCTATCAGAAGAATAACAGACCTCACTTGCCTCCAGAGAAATATTCCCACAGAAATAGCAGCCTCCCACATATAATGACGGTGAAATGAGAGGAAGGCACAAACGTAGTTATGAAAACAGATTCAGCAAAATGAGGCCCGCTTAAGCTAGATAGCAGAGGATACAAAAGGTGAACTGCGCGGTCAGCTGAAAAACCCTTCAAAATACCATCCTGAAATTACTTGAACTCATGTGCCAACTCATGGTACATGAGTGGTAATTTCAGCCCACTAGAGCAACCAGCAGCAGAGAATTACATATCTGCAAGCTGGACTAAAAAACATGAAAGCAATCATGAAACAGGGAAATACAAACTTAGCTTGTCTTGAAGGCCTAGGAGCAGGTAACAGAGACACACACTGATACATTGATAGCCGGCAAGGGAATGACAGGAAAGCCAGGTTAAATAGGAAACACCCAGCCACTGATGGACAGGTGGAAACCAGAGACCGCAACCCACCAAAGTCACCCAGTACCAGTTGTAACCACCAGAGGGAGCCCAAAAACAGAATCCACAACAGTACCCCCCCCTTGAGGAGGGGTCACCGAACCCTCACGAGAACCCCCAGGGCGATCAGGATGAGCTCTATGGAAGGCGCGGACCAAATCAGTCGCATGAACATCAGAGGCGACCACCCAGGAATTATCCTCCTGACCATAACCCTTCCACTTAACCAATACTGGAGTTTACGTCTGGAAACACGAGAATCCAAGATCTTCTCAACAACATACTCCAATTCTCCCTCCACCAGCACCGGAGCAGGAGGCTCAACCGAAGGAACAACGGGCACCTCATACCTCCGCAATAACGACCGATGGAACACATTATGAATAGCAAACGATGCTGGGAGATCCAAACGAAAAGATACAGGGTTAAGAATCTCCAAGATCTTATAAGGACCGATGAACCGAGGCTTAAACTTGGGAGAAGAGACCTTCATAGGGACAAAACGAGAAGACAACCACACCAAGTCCCCAACACGAAGTCGGGGACCCACGCGGCGACGACGATTAGCAAACTGCTGAGCCTTCTCCTGAGACAACTTCAAATTGTCCACCACCTGATTCCAAATCTGATGTAACCTATCCACCACCACGTCCACTCCAGGACAATCCGAAGGCTCCACCTGACCAGAGGAAAAACGAGGATGAAACCCCGAATTACAAAAGAAAGGAGAAACCAAAGTAGCAGAACTAGCCCGATTATTAAGGGCAAATTCGGCCAGTGGCAAAAAGGCAACCCAGTCATCTTGATCAGCAGAAACAAAACACCTTAAATAAGTTTCCAAGGTCTGATTAGTTCGCTCCGTCTGGCCATTCGTCTGAGGATGGAATGCAGACGAGAAAGACAAATTAATGCCCATCTTAGCACAAAACGTCCGCCAAAATCTAGACACAAACTGGGATCCCCTGTCCGAAACGATATTCTCCGGAATCCCATGCACACGAACCACGTTCTGAAAAAACAAAGGGACCAACTCAGAGGAGGAAGGCAACTTAGGCAAGGGTACCAAATGAACCATCTTAGAAAAGCGGTCACACACAACCCAGATAACGGACATTTTCTGTGAGACAGGGAGATCTGAAATAAAATCCATGGAAATGTGCGTCCAAGGCCTCTTCGGAATAGGCAAGGATAACAACAACCCACTGGCCCGAGAACAGCAAGGCTTAGCCCGAGCACACACGTCACAAGACTGCACAAAGGTGCGCACATCCCTTGACAAGGAAGGCCACCAAAAAGACCTGGCCACCAAGTCTCTAGTACCAAATATTCCAGGATGACCAGCCAACACAGAAGAATGGACCTCGGAGATGACTCTACTGGTCCAATCATCCGGAACAAACAATCTTTCTGGTGGACACCGATCAGGTTTATCCGCCTGAAACTCCTGCAATGCACGTCGCAAGTCTGGGGAGACGGCGGACAATATTACCCCATCCCTAAGGATGCCAGTAGGCCCAGAGTCTCCAGGAGAGTCAGGCACAAAACTCCTGGAAAGAGCATCTGCCTTCACATTCTTTGAACCTGCCAAGTATGAAACCACAAAATTGAAACGAGAAAAAAACAACGACCAACGAGCCTGTCTAGGATTCAAACGCCTGGCAGACTCAAGGTAAATCAGATTTTTGTGATCAGTCAAGACCACCACACGATGTCTAGCACCCTCAAGCCAATGACGCCACTCCTCAAATGCCCACTTCATGGCCAAAAGCTCCCGATTACCCACATCACAATTGCGCTCGGCGGGCGAGAATTTTCTAGAAAAGAACGCACATGGCTTCATCACCGAGCCATCGGAACTTCTCTGTGACAAAACCGCCCCCGCTCCAATCTCGGAAGCATCAACCTCAACTTGAAAAGGAAGTGAAACATCTGGTTGACATAACACAGGAGCAGAAGAAAACCGGCGCTTAAGTTCCTGAAAGGCCTCCACAGCCGCAGGAGACCAATTAGCAACATCAGCACCCTTTTTAGTCAAATCAGTCAAAGGCTTAACAACACTGGAAAAATTAGAAATGAACCGACGATAAAAATTAGCAAAACCCAAGAACTTCTGAAGACTCTTAACAGATGTAGGTTGTGTCCAGTCACAAATCGCCTGAACCTTGACGGGATCCATCTCAATAGTAGAAGGAGAAAAAATGTACCCCAAAAAAGAAATCTTCTGGACTCCGAAGAGACATTTTGAGCCCTTCACAAACAGAGAATTGGCCCGCAGGACTTGAAACACCTTCCTGACCTGTAGAACATGAGACTCCCAGTCATCAGAAAACACCAAAATATCATCCAAATACACAATCATAAACTTATCCAGATATTCACGGAAAATATTGTGCATAAAGGACTGAAAGACTGAAGGCGCATTAGAAAGTCCAAAAGGCATTACCAAATAGTCAAAATGGCCCTCAGGCGTATTAAATGCAGTTTTCCACTCATCACCCTGCTTTATCCGCACAAGATTATACGCACCGCGAAGATCTATCTTAGTGAACCACCTAGCCCCCTTAATGTGAGCAAACAAATCAGTCAATAATGGCAATGGATACTGATATTTGACTGTAATCTTATTCAGAAGGCGATAATCTATACAAGGCCTCAGGGAACCATCTTTTTTAGCCACGAAAAAAAAACCTGCTCCCAGAGGGGACGAAGATGGACGAATATGTCCCTTTTCCAAGGACTCCTTAATATAATTCCGCATAGCAGTATGCTCTGGCACTGACAGATTAAATAAACGACCCTTAGGGAACTTACTGCCAGGAATTAATTCTATAGCACAGTCACAATCCCTATGAGGAGGGAGCGAATTGAGCTTAGGCTCCTCAAAAACATCCCGATAGTCAGACAAAAACGCAGGGACCTCAGAAGGAGTAGATGAAGCAATTGAAATCAGAGGTGCATCATCATGAACCCCCTGACATCCCCAGCTTAACACAGACATTGTTTTCCAATCCAGGACTGGATTATGAGTTTGTAACCATGGCAGACCAAGCACTAGTACATCATGTAAATTATACAGTACAAGGAAGCGAATCACCTCCTGATGAACGGGAGTCATGCGCATGGTCACTTGTGTCCAGTACTGCGGTTTATTCATAGCCAATGGTGTAGAGTCAATTCCCTTCAAAGGAATAGGAACTTTCAGAGGCTCCAGACTAAAACCGCAGCGTTTGGCAAAAGACCAATCCATAAGACTCAGGGCAGCGCCCGAATCCACATAGGCATCGACGGAAATGGATGACAGTGAACAAATCAGAGTTACAGACAAAATGAACTTAGACTGCAGAGTACTAACGGCAAAAGATTTATCAACCTTTTTTGTGCGTTTAGAGCATGCTGATATAACATGAGCTGAATCACCACAATAAAAACACAATCCATTTTTCCGCCTATAATTTTGCCGTTCACTTCTGGACTGAATTCTATCACATTGCATAGTCTCAGGTGCCTGTTCAGAAGACACCGCCAACTGGTGCACAGGTTTGCGCTCCCGTAAACGCCGATCAATCTGAATGGCCATAGTCATAGACTCATTCAGACCTGCAGGCACAGGGAACCCCACCATAATATCCTTAATGGCCTCAGAAAGACCATCTCTGAAGTTTGCAGCCAGGGCGCACTCATTCCACTGAGTAAGCACCGACTATTTCCGAAATTTTTGACAATATACTTCCGCTTCATCATGCCCCTGAGAGAGGGCCAATAAAGCCTTTTCAACCTGAATCTCCAGGTTAGGTTCCTCATAGAGCAATCCCAGTGCCAGAAAAAACGCATCCACACTGAGCAATGCAGGATCCCCTGGTGCCAATGCAAATGCCCAATTCTGAGGGTCGCCCCGCAGGAAAGATATTACAATCTTGACCTGCTGAGCAGGGTCTCCAGAGGAGCGAGATTTCAAAGAAAGAAACAATTTGCAATTGTTCCTGAAATTCAGGAAGGTAGATCTATCTCCAGAAAAAAACTCTGGAATAGGAATTCTAGGTTCAGACATAGGAGTGTGAACAACAAAATCCTGTATATTTTGAACTTTTACAGCAAGATTATTCAGGCTGGAAGCCAAACTCTGGATATTCATGTTAAACAGCTAAGGTCAGAGCCATTCAAGGGTTAAGAGGAGGTAAGAAGCAGCTAGACAGCAATTAAGGGCTAGGCAGCAAAACTCTGAGGGGAAAAAAAAAATTTCCCTTCAACACTTCTTTTTCTCCTGCTTCAGCCCAAACAATTAACACTTTGTGGGCCGGCTATACTGTCATGATTCCCAATGGCAGGGAATTTGTCAACATAACACGGGCAAAAACAGGACGAGCTCTAGGGTGATGGAACCTGAGCTGACCGCGATCCTGAACCTCAACACTCAACTAACAGTAGCCTGGGGACGTTCCTGGGGGGCCCCTAGATGTCTCGCGCCAGCCGGAGATCTAGCTTCCCCTATCAGAAGAATAACAGACCTCACTTGCCTCCAGAGAAATATTCCCACAGAGATAGCAGCCTCCCACATATAATGACGGTGAAATGAGAGGAAGGCACAAACGTAGTTATGAAAACAGATTCAGCAAAATAAGGCCCGCTTAAGCTAGATAGCAGAGGATACAAAAGGTGAACTGCGCGGTCAGCTGAAAAACCCTTCAAAATACCATCCTGAAATTACTTGAACTCATGTGCCAACTCATGGTACATGAGTGGTAATTTCAGCCCACTAGAGCAACCAGCAGCAGAGAATTACATATCTGCAAGCTGGACTAAAAAACATGAAAGCAATCATGAAACAGGGAAATACAAACTTAGCTTGTCTTGAAGGCCTAGGAGCAGGTAACAGAGACACACACTGATACATTGATAGCCGGCAAGGGAATGACAGGAAAGCCAGGTTAAATAGGAAACACCCAGCCACTGATGGACAGGTGGAAACCAGAGACCGCAACCCACCAAAGTCACCCAGTACCAGTTGTAACCACCAGAGGGAGCCCAAAAACAGAATCCACAACAGTCCGCACATGTTTCCACATATTTGTGGTATTGAGGTTGCTGACTTTTTTTCCCTCTTTTGACTTTCTGATGACACACCTTGCATTTGACAAAGTAAATGTCATCTGCAACTGTGTCAAAAAAGGACAAGGCACTGCAAGTCTTGGGAGTGCTCGTTTTGGCTTTTGAAAGAGGCATGCTCCTAACGGGTGCCGAAGTGGAGGCTACAGGAACCGCAGTCTTCCCTGTTGTGAAATTGGATTCTGGGCTCCCCCGGTGGCCACTTGTGGAATTGAACTTGTGTGCATCATCCCCTCTGTTCACCTGCTCCTATCAGGATGTGGGAGTCGCTATATAACCTTGCTCCTCTGTCAGTTTCATGCCGGTCAACAATGTAATCAGAAGCCTTCTGTGCTTGTTCCTGCTACTAGACAACCCCCAGCTAAGTTGGACTTTTGTCCTTGTGTGTTTTTGCATTTTGTTCCTGTTCACAGCTGCTGTTTCGTTACTGTGTCTGGAAAGCTCTTGTGATCGGAAATTGCCACTCTGGTGTTATGAGTTAATGCTAGAGTCTTAAAGTAATTTCTGGATGGTGTTTTGATAGGGTTTTTCTGCTGACCATGAAAGTGCCCTTTCTGTCTTCCTGCTATCTAGTAAGCGGACCTCGATTTTGCTAAACCTATTTTCATACTACGTTTGTCATTTCATCTAAAATCACCGCCAATATATGTGGGGGCCTCTGTCTGCCTTTTGGGAAAATTTCTCTAGAGGTGAGCCAGGACTGTCTTTTCCTCTGCTAGGATTAGGTAGTTCTCCGGCTGGCGCTGGGCATCTAGGGATAAAAAAACATAGGCATGCTACCCGGCCACTTCTAGTTGTGCGGCAGGTTTAGTTCATGGTCAGTATAGTTTCCATCTTCCAAGAGCTAGTTCTCATATATGCTGGGCTATGTTCTCTCGCCATTGAGAATCATGACAGTTTGACCGGCCCAAAAAAGGGTTAAATTACTGGCTGAGAAAGGAGAGAAAAAAGAAGTCTGCTACAATTTTTTTTTTTTTTTTCCTCTAGTTCTGAGTGTGCTCTTAATTGAATCACTTGCTAGTCTGCCTATACTGCAGCCTTCCTCTCTTTCTCTCCTTCTAATCCTTGAATGGCTCTGTGTTCACCTGTTTCAAATGGATCTTCAGAGTGTAGCTACAGGTTTGAATAATCTCGCCACAAAGGTACAAAATTTGCAAGATTTTGTTGTTCATGCACCTATGTCTGAGCCTAGAATTCCTTTGCCTGAGTTCTTCTCGGGGAATAGATCTCACTTTCAAAATTTTAAAAATAATTGCAAATTGTTTTTGTCCCTGAAGTCTCGCTCTGCCGGAGACCCTGCACAGCAGGTCAGGATTGTAATTTCCTTGCTCCGGGGCGACCCTCAGGACTGGGCTTTTGCATTGGCACCAGGGGATCCTGCGTTGCTCAATGTGGATGCGTTTTTTCTGGCCTTGGGGTTGCTTTATGAGGAACCTCATTTAGAGCTTCAGGCGGAAAAGGCCTTGATGTCCTTGTCTCAGGGGCAAGATGAAGCTGAAATATACTGCCAAAAATTCCGCAAATGGTCTGTGCTTACTCAGTGGAATGAGTGCGCCCTGGCGGCGATTTTCAGAGAAGGTCTCTCTGATGCCATTAAGGATGTTATGGTGGGGTTCCCTGTGCCTGCAAGTCTGAATGAGTCCATGACGATGGCTATTCAGATCGATAGGCGTCTGCGGGAGCGCAAACCTGTGCACCATTTGGCGGTGTCTACTGAGAAAACGCCAGAAAATATGCAATGTGATAGAATTCTGTCCAGAAGCGAGCGGCAGAATTTTAGACGAAAAAATGGGTTGTGCTTCTATTGTGGTGATTCAACTCATGTTATATCAGCATGCTTTAAGCGTACTAAGAAGCCTGACAAGTCTGTTTCAATTAGCACTTTACAGTCTAAGTTTATTCTATCTGTGACCCTGATTTGTTCTTTGTCATCTATTACCGCGGACGCCTATGTCGACTCTGGCGCTGCTTTGAGTCTTATGGATTGGTCCTTTGCCAAACGCTGTGGGTATGATTTGGAGCCATTGGAGGCTCCGATACCTCTGAAAGGGATTGACTCCACCCCATTGGCTAGTAATAAACCACAATACTGGACACAAGTGACTATGCGTGTTAATCCGGATCACCAGGAGGTTATTCGCTTTCTGGTGCTGTATAATCTACATGATGTTTTGGTGCTGGGATTGCCATGGCTGCAATCTCATAACCCAGTCCTCGACTGGAGAGCTATGTCTGTGTTAAGCTGGGGATGTAAAGGAACTCATGGGGACGTACCTTTGGTTTCCATTTCATCATCTATTCCCTCTGAGATTCCTGAATTCTTGTCTGACTTTCGTGACGTTTTTGAAGAACCCAAGGTTGGTTCACTACCTCCGCACCGGGAGTGCGATTGTGCCATAGACTTGATCCCGGGTAGTAAATACCCTAAGGGGCGTTTATTTAATCTGTCTGTGCCTGAACACGCTGCTATGCGAGAATATATAAAGGAGTCCTTGGAAAAGGGACATATTCGTCCTTCGTCATCTCCCTTAGGAGACGGTTTTTTCTTTGTGTCTAAGAAAGACGGCTCTTTGAGGCCGTGTATTGATTATCGACTTTTGAATAAAATCACGGTTAAATATCAATATCCGTTACCACTGCTTACTGATTTGTTTGCTCGTATAAAGGGGGCCAAGTGGTTCTCTAAGATTGATCTCCGTGGGGCGTATAATTTGGTGCGAATCAAGCAGGGGGATGAGTGGAAAACCGCATTTAATACACCCGAGGGCCATTTTGAGTATTTGGTGATGCCTTTTGGTCTTTCAAATGCCCCTTCAGTCTTCCAGTCCTTTATGCATGACATTTTCCGCGATTATTTGGATAAATTTATGATTGTGTATCTGGATGATATTCTGATTTTTTTCGGATGACTGGGACTCTCATGTCCAGCAGGTCAGGAGGGTTTTTCAGGTTTTGCGGTCTAATTCCTTGTGTGTGAAGGGTTCTAAGTGTGTTTTTGGGGTTCAGAAGATTTCCTTCTTGGGATACATTTTTTCCCCCTCTTCCATCGAGATGGATCCTGTCAAGGTTCAGGCTATTGGTGATTGGACGCAACCCTCTTCTCTTAAGAGTCTTCAGAAATTTTTGGGCTTTGCTAACTTTTATCGTCGATTTATTGCTGGTTTTTCTGATGTTGTTAAACCATTGACTGATTTGACTAAGAAGGGTGCTGATGTTGCTGATTGGTCCCCTGATGCTGTGGAGGCCTTTCGGGAGCTCAAGCGCCGCTTTTCTTCCGCCCCAGTGTTGCGTCAGCCTGATGTTGCTCTTCCTTTTCAGGTTGAGGTCGACGCTTCTGAAATCGGAGCTGGGGCGGTGTTGTCGCAGAGAAGTTCCGACTGCTCCGTGATGAGACCTTGTGCTTTTTTTTCCCGTAAATTTTCGCCCGCCGAGCGGAATTATGATATTGGGAATCGGGAGCTTTTGGCCATGAAGTGGGCTTTTGAGGAGTGGCGTCACTGGCTTGAGGGGGCCAGACATCAGGTGGTGGTATTGACTGACCACAAAAATTTAATTTACCTTGAGTCTGCCAGGCGCCTGAATCCTAGACAGGCGCGCTGGTCGTTGTTTTTCTCTCGGTTTAATTTTGTGGTGTCTTACCTACCGGGTTCTAAGAATGTTAAGGCGGATGCCCTTTCTAGGAGTTTTGAGCCTGACTCCCCTGGTAATTCTGAGCCCACAGGTATCCTTAAAGATGGAGTGATATTGTCTGCCGTTTCTCCAGACCTGCGGCGGGCCTTGCAGGAGTTTCAGGCGGATAGACCTGATCGTTGCCCACCTGGTAGACTGTTTGTTCCTGATGATTGGACCAGTAGAGTCATCTTTGAGGTTCATTCTTCTGCGTTGGCAGGTCATCCTGGAATCTTTGGTACCAGGGATTTGGTGGCAAGGTCCTTCTGGTGGCCTTCCCTGTCACGAGATGTGCGAGGCTTTGTGCAGTCTTGTGACGTTTGTGCTCGGGCCAAGCCTTGTTGCTCTCGGGCTAGTGGATTGTTGTTACCCTTGCCTATCCCGAAGAGGCCTTGGACGCACATCTCGATGGATTTTATTTCGGATCTGCCTGTTTCTCAGAAGATGTCTGTCATCTGGGTGGTGTGTGACCGTTTCTCTAAGATGGTCCATCTGGTTCCCTTGCCTAAGTTGCCTTCTTCTTCCGAGTTGGTTCCTCTGTTTTTTCAAAATGTTGTTCGTTTGCATGGTATTCCGGAGAATATCGTTTCTGACAGAGGGACCCAATTCGTGTCTAGATTTTGGCGGGCATTCTGTGCTAGGATGGGCATAGATTTGTCTTTTTCGTCTGCTTTCCATCCTCAGACTAATGGCCAGACCGAGCGGACTAATCAGACCTTGGAGACATATTTGAGGTGTTTTGTGTCTGCGGATCAGGATGATTGGGTTGCTTTTTTGCCTTTGGCGGAGTTCGCCCTCAATAATCGGGCCAGCTCTGCCACCTTGGTGTCCCCGTTTTTCTGTAATTCGGGGTTTCATCCTCGATTTTCCTCCGGTCAAGTGGAATCTTCGGATTGTCCTGGAGTGGATGCTGTGGTGGAGAGGTTGCATCAGATTTGGGGGCAGGTGGTGGACAATTTGAAGTTGTCCCAGGAGAAGACTCAGCTTTTTGCCAATAGCCGTCGTCGTGTTGGTCCTCGGCTTTGTGTTGGGGACTTGGTGTGGTTGTCTTCTCGTTTTGTCCCTATGAGGGTTTCTTCTCCTAATTTTAAGCCTCGGTTCATCGGCCCGTACAAGATATTGGAGATTCTTAACCCTGTGTCCTTCCGTTTGGACCTCCCTGCATCCTTTTCGATTCATAATGTTTTTCATCGGTCATTATTGCGCAGGTATGAGGTACCGGCTGTGCCTTCCGTTGAGCCTCCTGCTCCGGTGTTGGTTGAGGGTGAGTTGGAGTACGTTGTGGAAAAGATCTTGGACTCTCGTGTTTCCAGACGGAAACTCCAGTATCTGGTCAAATGGAAGGGATACGGTCAGGAGGATAATTCTTGGGTCACTGCCTCTGATGTTCATGCCTCCGATCTTGTCCGTGCCTTTCATAGGGCTCATCCTGATCGCCCTGGTGGTTCTGGTGAGGGTTCGGTGCCCCCTCCTTGAGGGGGGGGTACTGTTGTGAAATTGGATTCTGGGCTCCCCCGGTGGCCACTTGTGGAATTGAACTTGTGTGCATCATCCCCTCTGTTCACCTGCTCCTATCAGGATGTGGGAGTCGCTATATAACCTTGCTCCTCTGTCAGTTTCATGCCGGTCAACAATGTAATCAGAAGCCTTCTGTGCTTGTTCCTGCTACTAGACAACCCCCAGCTAAGTTGGACTTTTGTCCTTGTGTGTTTTTGCATTTTGTTCCTGTTCACAGCTGCTGTTTCGTTACTGTGTCTGGAAAGCTCTTGTGATCGGAAATTGCCACTCTGGTGTTATGAGTTAATGCTAGAGTCTTAAAGTAATTTCTGGATGGTGTTTTGATAGGGTTTTTCTGCTGACCATGAAAGTGCCCTTTCTGTCTTCCTGCTATCTAGTAAGCGGACCTCGATTTTGCTAAACCTATTTTCATACTACGTTTGTCATTTCATCTAAAATCACCGCCAATATATGTGGGGGCCTCTGTCTGCCTTTTGGGAAAATTTCTCTAGAGGTGAGCCAGGACTGTCTTTTCCTCTGCTAGGATTAGGTAGTTCTCCGGCTGGCGCTGGGCATCTAGGGATAAAAAAACGTAGGCATGCTACCCGGCCACTTCTAGTTGTGCGGCAGGTTTAGTTCATGGTCAGTATAGTTTCCATCTTCCAAGAGCTAGTTCTCATATATGCTGGGCTATGTTCTCTCGCCATTGAGAATCATGACACTTCCCCCTCCCTCTCCCTCTTTGGCCTGTTTGGGGAATCTCTTCCTCAGAGCTGCTCCCACCACATTCCTGTACCTCACGCCACGATGGGTCAAGGATCTCATCATCTACACTACCCTCTGCCACCAGCTGCTTCTCCTGAGTAGTCTCGACAGCACAGTACGCACCAGAAAGTGGCACCTGAGTCTCATCATCAGATGCGTACTGCGGTGTGGTGACCAGGGGCACTGGCCCACCCGCCTCTTCAGAGTCAGAGAGACAAAGCTGTTGGGCATCACTGCATACTGCCTCTTCTTCCATTTCTCCAATGCTGCTTGGCTGGCCCCCTGTTTCCAAGCCAAGAGATTCAGAGAACAGAAGTAGAGATGGCTCCTGTCCTGGGCTCTCTGACTGCCTGGGCAATTTGGCAGATGGTGAAGAGACAGATGGGTGCTCTCCAGTGCTCTGTGCCTGAGAGGATGTGGCACTAATTGAAGTCAATGCGTTAGCTGCCATCCATCCGACAACGGCTTCAATTTGTTCTTCACGCAGCAGCGGTGTACGGCGATCTCCTACAAAGCTGCGCATGAAGGACTTGAACTGGACTTGAAACTGGGTGATGATGAGTCACCGATGCCCGCAGCAGGCACAGAATCCCCACATCCTCTCCCTGCTCCATGCCCACGCCCAAGTGCCTTACTCCCTGCCTTCTGCAGAAAAGTACTAAGGGCTTAGTGTGCTTATTCCTGAACAGCTCCTAACAGGTATAAGACACACTAATTTTCTAAAGTGTGGACTAGATTTTAATATAAGCTAATGTGGTCTACACCACTGTAAAGTGGTGTGTTTGGTGAACTTTATTCATTTTTTTTTTGGCAGAACTGACTACAGAGTGAGCTGCACTCACGCACAGACCGTGCAGACAGCCGTGAACGGCGCTGCAAGGCCAAGACAAGCTCCTCTATGTAATCCTATATAGTGTTTTTCCACAATCTAGCAGGATACGGAGGGAAAGCCACTAATAGGAAAAATTTGAAAAAATGTGCAGCAGGCTGGACTAATTGAGAAACAGACAATGGAACGGTATGAGGCAGTGACGCACCCTGAGCTGACTACAACCGGCTGTGGCTGCGGACAGACTACAGAACGATGTGCACTCAGACAGAGACCACGCAGACAGCAGTAAACGGCACTGCAAGTTCAAAAAAACTCCTCCATGTAATCCTATATAGTGGTTTTCCACAATTTAGCTGGATACGGATGGAAAGCCACTAATAGGAAATATTTGAAAAAATGTGCAGCAGGCTGCACTAATTGCAAAAAAGGACAATGGATTGAACAGTATGAGGCGATGACGCACCCTGAGCTGACTACAACTAGCTGTGGCTGTGGACAGACTACAGAGCGATGTGCACTCACAGAGAGACCGTGCAGACAGCCGTAAACGGCGCTGCAAGGCCAAGACAACCTCCTCTATGTTATCCTAGTTGGAGCGCCCCCAGACGCAGGGCCGTGGGGTACTCGATACCGGGCCTCTCTGTTTTGGTCCTGGGGTTGTCACGGTGGCTAGACCCAGTCCATGACCCTGCTAAGGGGCGTCCAATGAAAGGTGTGATGATGGTGCGTGGTGCAAGGTGCGATGAATAACGAGGACACAGGGTTGCAGTCTCTTTACCTCTTTACTGAAGGCTTCAGGATCCGCAATCCAGAGCACTGCTAACAGGGCTGGCTGAGACCGGCCGGTCCGAAGGCACATCCAGAGTTCCCTTTGCAGGTGGAAATCAGTGCCTACCTTCTAGCGCCTGTGTGTTGTAGTACCTCCCTGCTGAGCACCACGGGATATTCCTCACAACTGTTGTGTCTGTTTCTGATGTTCTTTCTCACAACTCTCGTTTCTGTTCTGATGTTCATCTCCGTCCCCCCAGATGATTTGGCTAGGATGCACCCATATGACGGGATGGGTAGGCCTGGAGTTATTCTGGGACCCTAGAGATGCCCCTCTCCCACAATTGCCTCCTATGTCTGCTTAGGTGATTTAGGTGAGACAGCCAACCTATAATTAACTGTCCTGCCGCTGTTTGAAGTAATGCTTGGAGCCCAATACTTCCTCGGCGTTCCGGCCACTGGCTACACGCCTCAGTAGGATGTTGCCACGATCCTAAGGCACGACTCCTACTGGTTCTATTCTCCTTTGTGCTGTGATCTCGTTTCTCACTTCTCCACAATAAACCTCGCTTCAGGTCCTCTCTTAGGATGCCACCGCAACGGGTGCAGGCGCAGCTCCGTAACATTCTGTCCTTTTCGCTAGGCCACTGTCAGGATCCCACCCCTGACAGAGACCCCCCTGAATCTTCCCCGCAACACCCTCTGCCACAGGATGTTGCCTGGGCAAAACCCAGTCAGCTTCTCTCTAACTTCCTATCCAACCCCCAGTTTTACCAGATTGTGAGGAGTGGCCTAATACATAGAACCCTTTGCTCCCCCTGGAGGCCAGAGTGTGAAGTGTAATGTGTGACTGTGATACCTGGTCAGGTGAACTCCTTAAGTGCCATCAGACGTACCATCACTCCCCTTAGTGGCGGAGCGTCAGTACTGCAATGACCAGGACTCTGGGGCGCTGCACATGTAGTGTTTTTCCACAGTTTAGCTGGATACGGATGGAAAACCACTAATAGGAAATATTTGAAAAAATGTGCAGCAGGCTGCACTAATTGCAAAAAAGGACAATGGATAGAATAGTATGAGGCAGTGACGCACCCTGAGCTGACTACAGCCGGCTGTGGCTGCGGACAGACTACAGAGCGATGTGCACTCACACACAGAGAGACATTGCAGACAGCTGTGAACAGCGCTGCAAGGCAAAAGCAAGGTTCTCACACAGCGGTTGCTAAATTAGCCTGGGTAAAGCACAATGAAGCAAATCGCTATCTCTAAACTGGCCCTCAGTCAGAACACAGCGTCCTGTCCCTAACTGAATTCACAGCAGAGTGAGCCCAAAATGGCAGCAGCAACTTTTATCGTGCATCATGACATCATTTCAGCAGCCAATCACAGCCATGCCAGTAGTTACATGCCCACCATGCAGAACAGGATGTGCCCACACTTCTAAACATTCCTCATTGGCTGAATTCGGGCACTTTGAATTATGGGAACTTCCGATTCTGGTATCCGATATACTGAAAGTATCGGAACTCGGTATCGGAATTCCGATACCGCAAATATCGGCCGATACCCGATACTTACTGTATCGGAATGCTCAACACTAGTCAGAGTGTCTTTGAAATGTAATCCTCTTCCTGTTCTCAATATCACTTCTGTGTTGATCTGTAACTGTTTTAATTTTGGCTTTTAGAGAGTCAATTTCTTCTGCTGTACCAGAAGAGGTTAATTAGGATTCAATGTTCTTGATAGTATCTTTGGTGGAGGAAATCGTCCCATGTAAGTGTTCAACAGTCAATGTCATATCATAAGATCAAATGAGCACTTATTAAAAATTTGTTCATATTTTTGACAAAATTCTGGAGATTCACTGAATAAGGTAGGGCGTGGCGAAACTCTAAGTCCCCGGGGAATCCTTCTCACTCGAAGGTATTCAGTGAGGGTGGCACAATGTAACTTCAAATTGATCTGGTGTCTCTGTTTGCTCTCCAGATCCCTCCCTCTTGTCTCTCTCGGGGGAGTTTTTAGAAAGTCACTAGAAAGATTCAACTTGGAAAGTATATTGTTAGTTTCATCAGGATTGTAAGAAAATGTCAGAGATGACATGATAGACAGCGTGCACACATAAGATTTTATTTCTAACTACACTATTGGAAATAAACCTGTCACAATATTCATTCAGTACGATCTGACGACAGCAAGATTTATGGAAGAAGCTTAGAAGAGTGATACATAGGTTTTTTGGAAAATATTCAGGAAAATCTTGTATTTTCTTGATTTAAATATTTCTTGCTTGCATGCCTACAAGTCAAGTGGGCGTTCCTACTCAGTGATTGACATCTATCTCTGCATGTACAGTCATACAGGAGAGACTGTCAATCACTGAATAGGAACACCCACTGGAATGAATCATGCAAACACCAGGAATTTCAATGAATAAAATACAAGGTTTACAAACTTCTCCCACAAAAATGTGTTTTAATCTGATCAACTCCTTGTGAAGGCGAGTGGAAAAGAAGTGCAGAGAAATGCCCTATAGCAACAAATCACTGTATGCTTCTTCTACTCTTCTGTAGAACAATATTATGAGTGAATCTCCTTAATCAACATGGGCTATACCAGTCTATTACCATTCTAATTTACTGTATAATCTATTTTTCTAACCGTCCCCCACTGTGGTAGCTCAGGTAACAACTCCTCCAGTGACGGATAGGCAGCGCATTACACAAGGCTTTTCTGTACAGCCTGCAAATATGCATATATCGTATATTCTCAGCAAAACTCTGACTATAAAACTCATTCAAGCAAACGAAGAACAGAAGTGTGCCCTTAGCGGACAATAAAACGTTTGCTGTTATTTCCTAAACCTCTATTGAAGAGTTGGAATTTGATTGCTTTTGGCAACATTACTTATCTGAGCTGGTTTTCATGGATGACCTGCAATTTCTGCCTGCTTTTTGTGCAGTCACACATACACCTCAACTACCATGGATATACTGTATAGGGCTGGTCCATGTTTTTCGGCTTCCATATTGTGATCCTATACTGTAAAGGGAGGATCCATGTTTTTCTTTTTCCTCACTGTGATCTATATACTTTACAGGGCTAATCCATGTTTTTCTGCTTCCATATTGTATTGTAAATACATATAGGGCTAGTCCATGTTTTTCTGCTTCCATATTGTGATGTAAATACATATAGGGCTGGTCCATGTTTTTCTGCCACCATATTGTGATCCTATACTGTGTAGGGTTGGTCCATGTTTTTCTGCTTCCATTTTGTGATTCCTATACTGTATTGGGCTGGTCCATGTTTTCCTGCTTCCCTATTGTGATTCCTATACTGTATAGGGCTGGTCCATGTTTTCCTGCTTCCCCATTGTGATTCCTATACTGTATAGGGCTGGTCCATGTTTCACTGCTTCCATATTGCGATTCCTATACTGTGTAGGGTTGGTCCATGTTTTTCGTCTTACGTATTGTGATCTCTACACTGTATAACGCTGGTCCATATTTTTCTGCTTCCATTTTGTGATTCCTATACTATATAAGGCTGGTCCATATTTTTCTGCTTCCATATTGATATTCCTATA
Source organism: Ranitomeya variabilis (assembly GCF_051348905.1). Taxonomy (NCBI): domain Eukaryota; kingdom Metazoa; phylum Chordata; class Amphibia; order Anura; family Dendrobatidae; genus Ranitomeya; species Ranitomeya variabilis. The sequence goes on from NC_135236.1 coordinate 504,615,460, forward strand.
CTATATTGGGCTGGTCCATATTTTTCTGCTTCCATATTGTGATTCCTATACTGTATAGGGTTGGTCCATGTTTTTCTGCTTCCCTATTGTGATCTCTATCTTGTATAGGGTTGGTCCATGTTTTTCTGCTTCCCTATTGTGATCTCTATCTTGTATATGGTTGATCCATATTTTTCTGCTTCCATATTGTGATTCCTATACTGCATAGGGTTTATCCATGTTTTCTACTACCATATTGTGATTTTTATACTGCATAGGACTGACCCATGTTTTTCTACTACTACCACCACCATATTGTGATTCAAATGCTTTGTTGGGCTGGCACATGTTTTACTGCCACACATTTTGGAATCCATAGAGCTTGTGCATTTTTTTTCTGCCACCATATTGTGATTCCTGTACCAAATAGATATGATCCATGTTTTTCTACTACCATATTGTAATTTGCATCCATTTTTTTACTGCAGGAAGATCTACAGGGACATGAATACATCTATGAGCAGAGAGAGTTCATGCTTATACAAAGTGCTATGGATGTCAATGGCTGACACAGATTGGGACTATTGTAAGCAAGTTGTGGGATTCAGTGAAGCAAGGGAGACAGAGCAGGGGTTTACAATATAATAATTTAATTAACAAAAAGGAGAAAACTCCCCGCAGGGAAATAAACAGTTAAATTTGAAACAAGAGCAAATGTCAGATGACAGCAGTCCAATTATCAAACTTATCGTGTCCTTATGGTCCTCCACCACAGATGATCCTTTAAGGGTTGTAGTACTGGCAGTGGCCGGTGTGGCATCTTCTGATGGGGATCAAGGTTAGCGATCCGTTTTCTGGCGGCAGCGGGTGGTCTCCGGTTTTACCCGCTGAGCCCCCAGTCCATTAGCCCGTGCAATCAAAGCCGAAAAGATGCAGAAGCCTCTGTGCTGACCGTGAGATGATGCATGCTAGCCAGCAAAGGGAACCACATTTCAATATCCTGTAACTGGCCCATGCCTCTCTGACGCGAGCGGTCTTATGCTTAGTCGGGCATGCGGCACTCTGCACACTCACTGTCCATCTGGAGTGTGCGCTTAATCTCTGCCACGGGTCGTCTCTGCGCTGTCTGGCACCCTGCGGAGCGTACCACATGCCTGCTTCTGCTGATGCTGCCGGCCGTAAACCAACTGTCACTTAGCGTGCTTTTTGCTCTGTTTCCGGCTTAAACATGCCCCCTCTTCCCGGGTCATATGACGTGTCCGGTTCTCTTTTCCTTCTCCTGGGCAACATGGGACCCAGCCTCGACATTTCCGGAACCAGCTCAATACAAGTATTCACAACCTGGTCTTCCTCTTTACAGTCCCCCTTTTCTTTAGCTTGCCATTCCATGGGCGAGAGTTCCTTCAGTAGACGTTGACACTATTCCATTTCTCGAACAAACCTTTGTCAAATAAACTTGTCTTGTTCATAACGAGTGGGACGTATTCCTGCGGTCGTTCGCTCACTATGGCGTAGTTCAGGTTGAGTGGTAGAGTCAAGTTGAGGGGTAGAAGACAGGAGCACGTCTGGGTACAATGAATCAGCCATCTTTTCAGGACTATGCACTTCCCTTGGACTGGCGGGCGGTGGACTATCCAAGTCTGAGAACGAGACAAGTGGTTTTTCTTCATCATGGACTCTTCAAGTAGGCACCCCTTCTTCTCTTTCAGGTTGAACTTCATATACTGGGTCATTGGTTCCAACTCGGCGTCACACCCGATACAGAGTTTTTTCCCATCAATGCTCTAACTTGCCCCGAGGCCTCTTATCTCGGACCAGCACCCGGTCTCCTACCTTTAGAGCTGTCCCTCGAAGGGGCGGCACTTCATGGTGTTAAGTTCTTCGAAACTTGGTCTGCACTAACCAATGAAGAGTCTGCAACCGATGTTTATGTTCTCGGACCCAAGAAGACACCCCCTTCTGTGGATAGTCTTCTTCTGGATGCAACTCCAGCTCTGTACTCTCTCGTCCTTTTCGTCTGAACAGCAGGGTATACGGAGTGTATCCTGTTGTACTGTGCATGCGGTTGCTATACACCCAGACTAATTCAGCTCCGTTCTCAGGCCAGCGGACTTTCTGATCTTCTTCCAATGTGCTCAACATCTGAATCAGCATTTGGTTTTAGCTTTCACAGGCTCCATTCCCCTGGGGATGGTAAGGCATCATTCTTCACTTCTCAATCCGGTACAGCCGATGTAACTCTTCCATCATTCGGCCTTGGAAACAAGCACCTTGATCAGAATGAATTATCTTTGGGCAACCATATGCCCAAATAAAGTCTCAACAGATAGCTTGCGCAGCTGACTCGGCAGTCTGATCCCAGGTCGGAGTCACCACAGAAAATTTGGTAAAGTGATTTGTCATCACCAGACAATGTTCATATCTGAGATGAGCTGGACCCACAGTCAAGTAGTCGATCATCAACAACTCTAAGGGGGCAGACGTCACAATGGTCTGTGTGGGGGCTTTCTGTTCCAGAGATTTAGCCAGTTCGCAGCTCTGACATCACTGACAGGTCTCCTCTACTGCAGTCTTCAACCGAGGGTGATAGACCAGCTTCTGTAACCATTGGAATGTCTTTTCCAGCCCAAAGTGAACCCTCTCTCATGGGCCTCTGTGGCCACTATGCCGATCAACTTCTCTGGGAGCACCACTTGCCTGATGATCCCAAACTCCCATAGCAATTATACTTTTTGATACAGCAAGCCATCCCACTGAGAAGTCGCTTCAAAGCCACCCACTGTCTCAATTGGGCAAGCTCCCTATCTTCCTGCTTCCAGTCATCCCAAGGTCATCCCATTACTTGTTCTCCCGATGTCTCCCCGAACTGTCCCTGCGTCACCGCCAATGACCTGGCGAGTAAATAAAGGGGATGGGAGAACTACAATACCCAGATAGATTAGCGAAATTAGGATTATTTAGTCTAGAAAAAAGACGACTGAGGGGCGATCTAATAACCATGTATAAGTATATAAGGGGACAATACAAATATCTCACTGAGGATCTGTTTATACCAAGGAAGGTGACGGGCACAAGGGGGCATTCTTTGCGTCTGGAGGATAGAAGGTTTTTCCACCAACATAGAAGAGGATTCTTTACTGTTAGGGAGGTGAGAATCTGGAATTGCTTGCCTGAGGAGGTGGTGATGGCGAACTCAGTCGAGGGGTTCAAGAGAGGCCTGGATGTCTTCCTGGAGCAGAACAATATTGTATCATACAATTATTAGGTTCTGTAGAAGGACGTAGATCTGGGGATTTATTATGATGGAATATAGGCTGAACTGGATGGACAAATGTATTTTTTCGGCCTTACTAACTATGTTACTATGTTAATATGTTACTATGAGGTCCTGGAAGCCAGGAATCTCTTCTTCTTCCAACTCTTCATCTCGGTCGTGTCCCGGTCACTTATTAATCACTCGGCACAGAGCGTCAGCATGCGTATTCTTGGCTCATTTCCGGTATGCGATCTTGCATAGATACTTCGCCATGCGGGCCACCCATATTTGCTCTAGGGCCCCCAGTTTTGCATTTTCTAGGTGGCAAGGGGATTTTTATCGGTGTGCACCAAGACTTTAGACCCATACAAGTATTCAGCAAATTTTTAGGGCATTGCCCACACTAACGCCAGCAATTCCAACTTGAAGGAACTGTAATTGTCTGGGTTCCATTCCGAGTCATGAAGGGACTGGCTCGCATAGTTAATCACTCATTCTTTCCCTTCCTGCATTTGCGATAGCACATCCCCCAGACCATGGAGACTTCCATCAGTGTGTAGAATGAAGGGCTCAGAAAAGTCTGCATAGGCGAGTATTGGGGCCTCAGTCAAGGCCATCTTCAATGCTCGGAAGGCTTCCACTTGGCTATCTCCCAACTGAATGGTCCGATTCTTTGCACCAGAAGGCACTCCTTTCAATAGTTCTAGCAGCGGATTAGCGACTCAAGTGAAATTCATCATGAACCTTCGGTAGTACCCAGTAAGCCCCAGAAAGGCCCGAACATCCTTCACTGTCTTCAAGGTGGGCCAGTCCTGGACTGCCGCTATCTTCTCACGTGCAGGTCTCACCCCTTCAGCGGAGACAACATGTCACAGGTACTCAGTTTGCTTAAGGAAGAGGTGATATTTTTTTGACTTCACTTTCAGGCCGCAATTCTGCAGTCGACTCAACACTTGCTCCAGCTGCCAGAGGTGCTCTGCATAGGTGGCTGCATAGATAATGGTATCGTCCATATAGATAAGTGTTGCTTCGATGTTCAGATCTCCAAACAATTTTCCATAAATTGCTGAAACATCCCAGGAGCGTTAGTCAGGCTGAAGAGCATCTGATTAAATTCAAACATTCCATTGGCAGTATGAACGCTGTCTTTGGCCGGTTGTGTTCAGCCATGGGCTTCTGCTAGTATCCGCTGGCCAGATGCAGGGATGAGAAATACTTCACCTTTCCCAAGGCAGATAGTGACTCCTCAATTCTGGGTAAGGAGTAAGAGTTCCACACCGTACAGGCATTCAGTCGACACAAAAACGCAGGGTCCCATCTTTATTCCGAACTAGGACGATGGGACCTGCCCACAGGCTCTGGCTCTCCCGTATGACTCCACTCCACAGCATATGTTCCAACATTTCTTTCACCTCCTTGTACATCTGAGGTGGTATCTGCCGGTATCTCTCCCGGATCAGTGCAGAACTTCCTGTGGGTATTTCATGGGTTAAAGCTGTAGTGCACCCAAAGTCATCTTCATGATGGGCGAAGACATCCTGTTAGCGCCCCAGTACAGATTCCACCTGTTGCACCTGTTGCGATGAGAGTCCCGTCAATTCAGCTTGCATCTGCTCCAAGATTCGGTGCCCCTCCTTCATACTTCCAGGCGGGTGCTCTGGAGAACAGCTACAGTCCATGGATCTCCTTGATTTACTGCTGTATCAATTCTTCCGGCATGCCCAGCACCTGTGCCACTTCACTCTTGGGCAAGAGAGTAAGATTGTCTTTCCCCAGGTTGACACACCGCACCACCACGTTACCATCATGGACGATGGCTAATGTTCGAGCAATGAGGAGTCCCGAGGGTATTTGGTCCATTAAGGTTGGCTCTATCTGGACTTTCACCCCTTCGTGGGGTGTAGAAGCTCATACGGGCAGCGTGAGCACAGTCTGACCAAGCAGTAAATTAAGTTTAGCAGCAGCAGGGACTATCACTTTTCCCAAGACTTTCTCTTCACTCGACATTTCTTGGGCCTGGGCAACCCATATCAATTGTTGAAACACTTTCCTCTGGGGAGTTCGTGGGCTCCATCGGTCCAGGAAAGCATCTGGTGACTCACTGATCAAGAGAGACAGAGTTCTTTCAGAACATTCATCCCCAAAGTCACTGTAGGGCTGTTGCCATGGTCTCCAGTGCTAACACAACTTCTTTCCGGCCCACATCTTTGCCGCACACTATAATTTGCATCCCTGTCACTGGGATGGGCAAGTGATTGGCCACTGTTAACTTGAACACTGGGCCCCATTTGTACTGTGCAGCCTCAGGAAAATGACATCTAAAATACTTTTCTATCATGGTGGTCACTTGGGAACCAGTATCAACTAGACAGCGGATGGCTCGACCATCCATTTCAGCCCATGCAAGGGGACTCAGCAAGATTAAACTTTTGGAACTGCCTTCTCTCCTCCTTGGCTTTTTAGGCTCCAGGCAGCATCCCCCAGCCAAGGAGCCCACTAATTTTAATGGCTGCCGAGGTAGGGACCGCCCTCGTCTCACTCACCCTCGGGAATAGTGTCCTGCATTTCCACACTTGAAACAAGTCAGACCCATTCTGCACTAGGTTGTCTGTTATGATCTTAGTGGCTGAGGATCATAAAACGGACTAGCTAAGTTTTTGAACATAGACACGAGCTCTAGGGAGGTGGTAACTGGACTGACTGCAAACCTGATCCTAACCAACACACTAAAGGAAGCCGGTGAACGTGCCTAAAATCCTGGACGTCTCGACGCAGCCTGAGAAACTATCTACTCCTGGAGGGAAAGTAAGACCTCACTTGCCTCAAGAGAAATCACCCCAAAGATATAGGAAGCCCCCAACAAATAATAACGGTGAGGTAAGGGGAAAACACAAACGTAGAAATGAAAACAGATTAAGCAAATGAGGCCCGCTAATACTAGATAGCAGAAGACAGATAGGGAACTGTGCCGTCAGTAAAAAACCCTATGCAAAATATCCACGCTGAGAATACAAGAACCTCCACACCAACTAACGGTGTGAGGGGAGAAACTCAGCCCCCTAGAGCTACCAGCAAGCAAGGAAATCACATATTAGCAAGCTGGACAAAAATAAACCAAGAAACATGTGACCACTGATGGTCAAAAAATGAACCAAGCAAAACTTAGCTTCTCTTGAAGAGACTGATAACGAAGGACTGCAGGAGAGCTCCAAAATAGCACTGAAGACATTGACAGCAGGCAACAACTGAGAGTCCAGGTGAACTAAATAGGAAACCAGCTAAGAGATAACGAGACAGCTGATCCTGCCTCAGACCTGCAGAATGACACAAAGAACCACCAGAGGGAGCCCAAAGACAGCACTCACACAGTACCAGTTGTGACCACAAGAGGGAGTCCAAAAACAGAGTTCACAACAGTACCCCCCCTTGAGGAGGGGTCACCGAACCCTCATCAAAACCCCCAGGGCGATCAGGATGAGCCACATGGAAGGCATGAACCAAATCGGCCGCATGAACATCAGAGGCGACATCCCAGGAATTATCCTCCTGACCATAGCCCTTCCACTTAACCAAATACTGAAGCCTCCGTCTAGAAATACGAGAATCCAAGATCTTCTCCACCACATACTCCAATTTGCCCTCAACCAGCACCGGAGCAGGGGGTTCAACAGAAGGAACCACAGGCACCACATACCTCCGCAACAAAGACCTATGGAACACATTATGAATGGCAAATGACGCTGGGAGGTCCAAACAAAATGACACCGGGTTAAGGATTTCCAAAATCTTATAAGGACCGATGAAGCGAGGCTTGAATTTAGGAGAGGAAACCTTCATAGGAACATACCGAGAAGACAGCCATACCAAATCCCCAACAAGAAGTCGGGGACCCACACCGCGACGGCGGTTGGCAAAGCACTGAGCCTTCTCCTGTGACAACTTCAAATTGTCCACCACATGGTTCCAAATCTGCTGCAACCTATCCACCACAGAATCCACCCCAGGACAGTCAGAAGGCTCAACCTGACCTGAGGAAAAACGAGGATGAAAACCAGAATTGCAGAAAAAAGGCGAAACCAAAGTAGCAGAACTAGCCCGATTATTAAGGGCAAACTCGGCCAATGGCAAAAAAGTCACCCAATCATCCTGATCAGCAGAAACAAAACATCTTAAATAAGTTTCCAAGGTCTGATTAGTTAGCTCGGTTTGACCATTCGTCTGAGGATGGAAGGCCGACGAAAAAGACAAATCAATGCCCATCTTAGCACAAAAGATCCGCCAAAATCTGGACACAAACTGGGATCCTCTGTCAGACACAATATTTTCAGGGATGCCGTGCAAGCGAACCACATTCTGAAAAAATAGAGGAACCAAATCAGAGGAGGAAGGCAACTTAGGCAAGGGCACCAAATGGACCATTTTGGAAAAACGATCACACACCACCCAGATGACAGACATTCTCTGAGAGACTGGAAGATCCGAAATAAAATCCATGGAAATGTGCGTCCAAGGCCTCTTCGGGACAGGCAAAGGCAAAAGCAAACCGCTGGCACGAGAGACTAGCAAGGCTTAGCCCGAGCACAAATCCCACAGGACTGCACAAAGGAACGCACATCCCACGACAAGGAAGGCCACCAGAAGGACCTAGCCACCAAATCTGTGGTACCAAAAATCCCAGGATGTCCTGCCAACACCGAAGAATGAACCTCGGAAATAACTCTGCTGGTCCATCTATCTGGGACAAACAGTCTCTCTGGTGGGCAACGGTCCGGTCTATCCGCCTGAAATTTCTGCAGCACTCGTCGCAAATCTGGGGAAATGGCAGACAAAATCACTCCCTCTCTGAGGATACCAGCCGGCTCTGAAACTCCCGGAGAGTCAGGCACAAAACTCCTAGAAAGGGCATCAGCTTTCACGTTCTTCGAACCAGGCAGGTACGAGACCATGAAATCGAAACGGGAGAAAAACAACGACCAACGAGCCTGTCTAGGATTCAGCCGCTTGGCAGACTCGAGATAAATCAGATTTTTGTGATCAGTTAAGACCACTACACGATGCTTAGCTCCCTCAAGCCAATGTCGCCACTCCTCAAATGCCCACTTCATAGCCAACAACTCCCGATAACCAACATCATAATTTCGCTCGGCAGGCGAAAACTTTCTTGAAAAGAAAGCACAAGGCTTCATCACAGAGCAATCAGAGCTTCTCTGCGACAAAACAGCCCCTGCTCCAATCTCAGAAGCATCAACCTCGACCTGAAAAGGAAGAGAGACATCAGGCTGACACAAAACTGGAGCCGAAGAAAACCGGCGCTTCAGCACCCGAAAGGCTTCCACGGCCGCAGGAGACCAATTAGTCACATCAGAACCCTTCTTGGTCAAATCCGTCAAGGGTTTAACCACGCCAGAAAAATTAGCAATGAAGCGACGGTAAAAATTAGCAAAACCCAAGAACTTCTGAAGACTCTTAACAGATGTAGGCTGAGTCCAGTCATGAATAGCCTGGACCTTGACTGGGTCCATCTCAATAGTAGAAGGAGAAAAAATAAAACCCAAAAAGGAAACCTTCTGTACTCCGAAGAGACATTTAGATCCCTTCACAAATAAGGCATTAGCACGCAGGACCTGAAATACCATCCTGACCTGCTTCACATGGGACTCCCAGTCCTCAGAAAAGACCAAAATGTCATCCAGATACACAATCATAAATTTATCCAGATATTCTCGGAAGATGTCATGCATGAAGGACTGGAACACAGAAGGAGCATTAGAGAGTCCAAAAGGCATCACCAAGTACTCAAAATGGCCTTCGGGCGTATTAAATGCTGTTTTCCATTCATCCCCCTGCTTAATGCGCACAAGGTTATATGCACCACGAAGATCTATCTTGGTGAACCAACTGGACCCCTTAATCTGAGCAAACAGATCAGACAATGGCAAAGGATACTGAAATTTGACCGTGATTTTATTTAGAAGACGATAATCTATACAAGGTCTCAGAGAACCATCCTTCTTGGCCACAAAAAAGAATCCTGCACCAAGAGGGGAGGAGGACGGGCGAATATGTTCCTTCTCTAAAGACTCCTTTATATAGCTCCGCATTGCGGCATGTTCTGGTACAGACAAGTTAAAAAGTCGTCCCTTAGGGAACTTACTACCAGGAATCAAATTTATAGCACAATCACAATCCCTGTGAGGAGGCAGGGCACCGGATCTGGGCTCATCAAATACATCCTGGTAGTCCGACAAAAACTCAGGGACCTCAGAAGGAGTGGAAGAAGCAATTGATACCAAAGGAGCATCGCCATGAATCCCCTGGCAACCCCAACTTGACACAGACATAGCTTTCCAATCCAGAACTGGATTATGGGCCTGCAGCCATGGCAGACCCAACACGACAACATCATGCAGCACAAGAAAGCGAATCACCTCCTGATGTACAGGAGTCATGCACATGGTCACTTGAGTCCAATATTGAGGCTTATTCTCAGCCAAAGGTGTAGCATCAATTCCCCTCAGTGGAATAGGGAATTCCAAAGGCTCCAGGACAAAACCACAGTGCCTGGCAAACGACAAATCCATTAGATTCAGGGTAGCACCTGAATCCACAAAAGCCATAACCGAGTAGGATGACAAAGAACAAATTAAAGTAACAGACAAAATGAATTTAGGCTGTATAGTACCAATGGTGACAGGTTTAGCGATTTTTTTAACGCGCTTAGAGCATGCTGAGATAACATGAGTTGAATCACCACAGTAAAAGCACAACCCATTTTGACGTCTATGATTTTGCCGCTCAATTCTGGTCAGAACTCGGTCACATTGCATAGACTCAGATCTCTGTTCAGAAAACACCGCCAGATGGTGCGCAGATTTGCGCTCCCGCAAACGCCGATCAATCTGAATGGCCAAAGCCATTGAGTCATTCAGACTTGCAGGAGTGGGGAACCCCACCATAACATTCTTAATGGCTTCAGAAAGACCTTCTCTGAAATTTGCAGCCAGGGCACACTCATTCCATTGAGTAAGCACCGACCATTTCCGAAATTTTTGACAATACACCTCAGCTTCATCCTGGCCCTGAGAAAGAGCCAGCAAGGCCTTTTCTGCCTGGTTCTCAAGATTAGGTTCCTCATAAAGCAGTCCAAGCGCCAGAAAAAACGCATCCACATTCAGCAATGCAGGATCTCCTGGCACCAGAGAGAAGGCCCAATCTTGAGGGTCGCCACGTAACAAGGAGATAACAATTTTAACTTGCTGAGCGGAATCACCAGAGGAACGAGGTCTCAAAGATAGAAATAATTTACAATTATTCTTAAAATTCAGAAACCTAGATCTATCTCCAGAAAACAACTCAGGAATAGGTATTTTTGGCTCTGACATAGGGCTATGAACAACAAAATCCTGAATGCTTTGCACCCTTGTAGCAAGATGATCCACACTAGAAGTCAGACTCTGAATATCCATGTCTGCAGCTGAACACAAAACCACCCAGAGATTAAGGGGATGAGAGAAGCTGGACAGACTGCAGCAAAGATAGAGAGAAAAAAAAAATTGTACTCAGGGCTTCTCTTATCCCACTTCTGCGATGCATTAAACACTTTTTTGGCCTGCTGTACTGTTATGATCCTAGTGGCTGAGGATCACAAAACGGACTAGCTAAGTTTTTGAACATAGACACAAGCTCTAGGGAGGTGGTAACTGGACTGACCGCAAACCTGATCCTAACCAACACACTAAAGGAAGCCGGTGAACGGGCCTAAAATCCTGGACGTCTCGACGCAGCCTGAGAAACTAACTACTCCTGGAGGGAAAGTAAGACCTCACTTGCCTCAAGAGAAATCACCCCAAAGATATAGGAAGCCCCCAACAAATAATAACGGTGAGGTAAGGGGAAAACACAAACGTAGAAATGAAAACAGATTAAGCAAATGAGGCCCGCTAATACTAGATAGCAGAAGACAGATAGGGAACTGTGTGGTCAGTAAAAAACCCTATGCAAAATATCCACGCTGAGAATACAAGAACCCCCACACCAACTAACGGTGTGAGGGGAGAAACTCAGCCCCCTAGAGCTACCAGCAAGCAAGGAAATCACATATTAGCAAGCTGGACAAAAATAAACCAAGAAACATGTGACCACTGATGGTCAAAAAATGAACCAAGCAAAACTTAGCTTCTCTTGAAGAGACTGATAACGAAGGACTGCAGGAGAGCTCCAAAATAGCACTGAAGACATTGACAGCAGGCAACAACTGAGAGCCAGGTGAACTAAATAGGAAACCAGCTAAGAGATAACGAGACAGCTGATCCTGCCTCAGACCTGCAGAATGACACAAAGAACCACCAGAGGGAGCCCAAAGACAGCACTCACACAGTACCAGTTGTGACCACAAGAGGGAGCCCAAAAACAGAGTTCACAACAGTTGTCCCATTCCCTGGCAATGTTCAATGGGCAAGCGGGACTCGGATTCAGTCCTGTCTCTAGGCATATTTGAAGCTGCAGTGGGGGCTCTTTTGAGGCTGGACCACTCTTCCCGTATTTCCTTCCAGATGTCTCGGGCCCAAAATGCTTCAGCCACGGATGAGGCAGGTACCGCACTACACCAGACCATCCCTGTCAAGGCTGCTGTCCCCTGGTCCTGCTCTCTTATGCGCGCTTCTGCCCTAATTTCTAGGAGTCATACGCGGTTTGGTATGCAGGTGCTCCCGCAGAGCTTGCTTAAGCGTCACCTCCCTGAGGCCCACCACAAACTGATCCCTTAATATCACATCAGGTGGCCCCACTCCTATTACCCTTACATCATTCCATCGGGCGATATGCGCGTGCACCTCTTGTAGTGCATTAACATATTGCGTCACTGACTCCCCCTCCCTCTGAACATGCCAGAACAATTGCATCTGGAACCCTCCAACATTGGTGGGATCCCCATGCATCTTTTCTAAAATCTGTAACACCTTGTTCAAAGTGTCCCATTCATGAGGGGGATGAAACATTACAGTACATCTAGCCTCACCGTCCAGGGCCATCAGAGCAATCTCTGCCTGTATAGCAATGGTCACAGGATGCATCTTCAACATGCTTTTAACCCGCTCAATCCATTCCCACAGCATTAAATTACTCCCCATGAATTTAGGGAGATGGCTAAGCATGGCAACCAGCAGCAAGCTACACTTCAGGGCACCCATAATCGCCTGGTCTGCTGTCTCTGTGCCCGTAGACTGCATCCTGCCAACTACGCCAAATGTAAGCAGGTTGCGGGATGCAGTGACGCAAGGGAGACAGAGCAGGGGTTAACAATATAACAATTTAAATAACATAACTGAGAAAACTCCTGACAGGGAGAAAAACAATTACATTAGAAGCAAGAGCAAATGTCAGATGACAGCAGTCCAATTATCAAACTTATTGTGTCCTTATGGTCCTCCACTGCAGATGATCCGTTGAGGGTTGTAGTACTGTCAACGGCCAGTGTAGGGTCCTCTGATGGGGTCCAAGGTTAGCGATCCATCCTTTGGCACCAGTGGGTGGTCTCCGGTTTTACCCGTTGAGCCCCCAGTCCCTAAGCCTGTGCAATCAAAGCGGGAAAAGATGCAGAAACCTCTGTGCTGACCGTGAGGTGATGCGTGCTAGCCAGCAAAGTGAACCGCACTTCAATGTCCTGTAACCGGCCAACGCTTCTCTGCACATGCTCGGTCTTATGCTGAGTCGGGCAAGCAGTGCTCTGCACACCCATCTGGAGCGATCGCTTAATATCTGTGGCAGCTCATCTCCGCGCTGTCTGGCACCCTGCGGAGCGCACCACACTCCTGCTTCTGCTGGCGCTGCTGGCCAGAAACCAACTGTCACTTTGCACGCTTTTTGCTCTGTTTCCAGCTAAAACACGCCCCCTCTTCCTGGGTCATGTGACCTGTCCAGTTCTCTATTCCTTCCCCCCGGCAACATTGGACGCAGCCTTGACAGTTCCGGACCTGGCTCAATACAGGTACCAACATCCTGGTCTTCCTCCTTGCACTATTATAAGGGCATCAGCTGAAATGGCACTCTGAAATTGACATAAATTAAGTGTGATGTAACAACTTCATGGACACTGCTATTCCTGACATATCTGTATCAAGATTGAAGAAGTTTTCCACTACTTTATCATTGATGACCTACCCTTAAGATAGGTCGATGACTGTTCTGTTGGAGACAAATGATCAGACATCCGTTAAGCTGTTGTATGATCAGACCATAGTCCTGTAGGTCAGACATAACCATAGAAGGGACATGTTTACGTGATTATTTAAGCACAGGAACAGTTTTAAACACATTTTCCAATTGTAAAAATCATTATCATTCCAAGATATAGTGATTAAAATGTTAAAATGTGTTTTGTTCTTGGGGAAACCCTTTTAACTTTCATAATGAATACTTTATAACATGATATATATATATATATATATATATATATATATATATATATATATATATATATATATACAGGGTGGGCCATTTATATGGATACACCTAAATAAAATGTGAATGGTAGGTGATGTCAACTTCCTGTTTGTGGCACAATAGTATATTGGCGGGGATTTTTCAAGATGCGTGGTGAACATGGCAGCCATTTTGAAGTTGGCCATTTTTGATCCAGCTTTATTTTTTTCAATGGGAAGAGGGTCATGTGACACATCAAACTTATTGAGAATTTCACAAGAAAAAACAATGGTGTGCTTGGTTTTAACTTAATTTTATTCTTTCATGAGTTATTTACAAGTTTCTGTTTGTTTATAGCCATTGACATGTCACAGAGGTTAACACGTGAGGAGCGGATAGAAATTGTGTTGATGTCTGCTGAACACAGTATCCGTGTCATTACAGCATATTTCAATGCAAGACACCTTACGAGACCACCCATCTCCCATGCTACAATTAGCAAAAAGCTTGCCAAATTTCGTGAAACAAGTTCAGTGTTGGATTTGCCAAAATGTGGAAGCAAGAAAACTGTCACTAATGAAGAAACATCAGTGGCTAGCTTCATTCAGCAAGAGCCCTCAGCATAGCACTCGCCGCATGTCACTGGAGAGTGGCATCAGTCGAACATCCCTTCAGCAGATATTAACTACTCACAAATGACATCCTTACAAAATTCAGCTGCTGCAGCATCTCAACAAGGATGACGCAGATCGGCGAGCTGAATTTGCACAATGGGCAAAACTAAAATTGGAACAGGACCCTCAGTTTACACAGAACATTATGTTCAGTGATGACTCTGAGGCAAACTTTTTTGTGAATGGTGAAGTTAACAAACAAAACCACCGCTATTGGTCTGACACTAACCCACAGTGGATAGATCCCTCCAAGACTGTTGGAACATAAAAATTGATGGTATGGTGTGGTATATGGGGTACAAAGTTAGTGGGGCCATTCTTCATCAATGGAAACCTATGCTGTGAAGATACGAGATGTGCAGCATCTGAAACAACGGATACTGGAAGCCTGTGCTAGCATTTCTTCTGAGGTGTTGCTATCAGTGTGTCAAGAGTTGGAGAAGAGGGTTGTATTGACAATCCAACACAATGAGAAGCACTTTGAACACATTTTATAAGTGGTCAAAAACTTGTAAATAACTCATGAAAGAATAAAGTTACGTTAAAACTAAACACACCATTGTTTTTCTTTTGAAATTCTCAATACGTTTGATGTGTCACATGACCCTCTTCCCATTGGAAAAAATAAAGTTGTTCCAGAATGGCCGACTTCAAAATGGTCACCACCCATCATGAAAAGTTTTCCCCCTCCCATATACTAATTTGCCATAAACAGGAAGTTTATATCACCAATAGTGTTGAGCGATACCTTCCGATATCGGAAAGTATCGGTATCGGAAAGTATCGGCCGATACCGTCAAAGTATCGGATCTAATCCGATACCGATACCCGATCCCAATGCAAGTCAATGGGACGAAAATATCGGAATTAAAATAAACCCTTTATAAACTTGTAGGTTCATTCTACATGAAGGAAAACAACTAAGAATAATGTAGGATGTATTGGGGGACGTGGCGGAGACATTAAAGGCACAGAGGTTTAGCCCAATGTAATAGAATAGCAGGATTTTGTTTTGTTTTTTATGACGTTCGGCGGTAGAAAGATTTTGACTATGTTAATTTTTTTTTTATTTTGTCAGATATTGATGTTTCACTACTTCCACGCCCTTCACCTTCTTTTTTACTTCTCCCACACTTTCTTCTTCATTATCTTCATCATCAGCTTCTTTGACATCAACTTCTTCACCTTATTCATCTTCTTCATCTTCTACCTATTATTTTTTTGGTTACATTGTTCATATTCTTTTTATTTTACTATTATCTTCATCATATTCTACTTCTTCATCATATTCTTATTTGTGACAGGCATTCCCGTAGTTGTTATCTATAAAAGTTTGAAGATTACACCTTCCGTTCTGCCTGTCACAAAACAGTTACATTTGTCCGCGTTCAGTTTGGCCTGCAGCATCAGGCTTTATCCAGGGGCACCACGAGGAGGAACGGACTCACCCCCATACACTGCTTAGTCTTCTTCTGCTTATAATTTAGATAATATTTTTTGCTCTGATATTTAGTCTTATGCTTAATGTTCTTCTGCTCTTTGTTCTGCAGCCTCTTGTTCTTCTGCTTCTCGGTCTTCCAGGTCGTCGTCGTCTCCAGGGTCGTCGTCTCCGTGGTCGTCGTCATCGGGGTGGTCTTCAGGGTCGTCGTCTCCGGGGTCGTCGTCATCGGGGTGGTCTTCAGGGTCATCGTCTCCAGGGTCGTCGTCATCACGGTGGTTGTCGTCTCTGGTGTCGTCGTCATCTTAGGGGTGGTCTTCCGGGTCATCGTGTTTAGTCTCTTGAACTTGGAAATGTAGCAGAAGGTACAAGAAGGCTGAGAAAATGCCGAGAACCAGCTGATGGAACTGGAACTCGGATGGCTACCCGAAGGTCCAAGAGCCAATGGAACTACCGAGGACCAGCTGACGTTACTGGAACCCGGTTACTAAGCAGGAGGTACCCGTGATTGAAAGCACTACCAAGGACCACCTGACGTTGGTGGAACTCGGATACCCAGAGGGAGGCACCTAAGCCAAAGGCTCTGCCCGGAACCAGCTGACGGTACTGGAACCAGGATGGGGAGCAGAAGGTACAAGAGCAAAAGACAGTGCCGAGAACCAGCTGACGGTGCTGGAACCCGGATGGGTAGCCGAAGGTCCAAGAGCCAATGGAACTACCGAGGACCAGCTGACGTTACTGGAACCCGGTTACTAAGCAGGAGGTACCCGTGCCTGAAAGCACTACCAAGGACCACCTGACGTTGGTGGAACTCGGATACCCAGAGGGAGGCACCTAAGCCAAAGGCTCTGCCCGGAACCAGCTGATGGTACTGGAACCAGGATGGGGAGCAGAAGGTACAAGAGCAAGTGTCTGCGTGGCTTTTGCAGGACACGATGCCGGCTGCACAGCAGGGGAACAGCTGGCGGTGCTGAACCCCACTGACACATTGGCTGGTGTTTTTCTCTGTGCAGCTAGCAGTACCGGGCCCCAACTGGCGGTGTTAGAGCCCGGGGTCAGCAGGAGGAGGAGATGGAGCAGAGTGTAGGCCGAAGCCTGCACTGGCGGCAGCTTTGGGTCTGTTGTGCCTGCGTGGCTGTTGCAGGACACGTTGCCGGCTGCACAGCAGGGGAACAGCTGGCGGTGCTGAACCCCACTGACACATTGGCTGGTGTTTGGCTCTGTGCAGCTAGCAGTACCGGGCCCCAACTGGCGGTGTTGGAGCCCAGGCTCTGCAGGGGGAG